>NC_140704.1:149322500-150572500 GCF_050655825.1 Lonchura striata | reverse complement strand
GCCTGAAATTAGTCACTGGAAGTAGAGTACATCCTCACCAGTTAGAGCATGTCCTTTTCAAAGCCTGATTACACAGGAGAATGACTATGAAATGGAAATATTAAAACAATACGATTGTGATACTTGTTTTTTATTTTTCCATGGTTCTGAACTGCAAGTCAATGCTGCTAAGGAGGATTTTATTACCTGTCACTGTGCAATCTAGCTTTTGCATACCACTCATGAAATATTGAAAAAGAAGACAAAACACCAGTGTTTATTGGCACAACAGATCCATTTGCTGAAAGTATAAATATTTATGATCAGTCCATGGCTAACACTGTGACAAAGTATGTCTCTGAAACAATACAGTTTTGTGCTTTGAGGAGATGGGGCTGTCTTCCCAACAGAGACTGTTCCTAAACCCAGACACTGAAATGTGTGCAGGCATATCTTAAATTCTACCCAGAAAGGTACTTCTTCAAAGGAGCTGCCACAGGTTTGGGAATTTGCTCACACAACTGGGCAATGTTTTTTAAACTGCAATAAATGAGCTCTTGGCATTGAAACCATGCAGATTATAAATACATGCACAGAAGTTAATTACTAGGCAGTGGACTATGCTCTCAAGCAGTTTGTACATTTGTTACTGTTATTTGCTCTTTCTATTATGACAAAACACATAGTCTGCCTCTGAAAGCAATACCATGCTAGGTAATAACCAGGCATAATAACAGGCTGCTTCAGAGAATTTGCAATTAAAGAATTAGATAGCAGAGTACAAAATTATGATACTTAAAACTGTACTTTTCTGAAAAATGTACAACCTTTAAAGTTGTTTTAATCCTTACCAAAAAATCCAGTTGTTTCATCATTTGTTTGTTTCTTCCTTTGTACTTTTATTTCAAGGTTCTTGGAGAAAATTATTTTTCTGAGAGAAATTTAGGATTTTTTGTTCTGAGCCTACTCAAGCTGCTTCAACAAAACGTGACTCCGTTTCAGTGTAGATTCGCAATTAAAGTTCCTAAATGTAGGATTCATAGAATCAAAGAATATTTTGGGTGAGTAGGGCCTTAAAAATCATGGAAAGGGAGGTCATTCACTAGATCAGGCAGCTCAGCTAAAATACAGAGATTATTCTATAACATTCACATAATTAAAGGCATGGAGTGTAGGAGAAGCTCCTTCAAGTCAATAAAACATGGTGGGAGAAGCTGTGTGGCATTGTTTTTTGTCACAGGCCTGCTGGGTAAACAATTTCTTTTTTCTTATATTTTTTATTATTAATATCATCGGTGTTATTGTTTATTTGCTTATCATATTGCACTTCCAGTAATTTTTTCTTATCTCTGCCTTTTGTGCTTCCAATTGTATGGGGAAACAATTTGTGGTTTTAGTCACGGTACTAAACTGGAAAATACCATTCCTAAACAAAGATACTTCCAGGATACTGAAAGGCTTCAATGGGGTGTTTCTGGAGCCTTCTTTTCCCCAGGCTGATCTATCTCAGCTCTCTCAGACTGTCTCCATAGAAGAAGTGCTCTAGTCCTCTGAGCATCTTTGTGGCTTCCTCTGGACTAATGTTAATAAGTCCTGATCTTTCTTGTTTTGAGGATCCCAAACCTGGACACAGTACTCCAGGTGAGGTCTCATGAGAGGGAGACCATGTGTTGCTAAATGTACCTTTGGATACTTAAGGCATGTAAATTGAGATGGAAGAAAATATTCAACACCTACAGAAGAATGATGTCCTTCTGCAACAGCAGCTTGCAGCCAGTCAGGATACAGAGTATTTTATAAGGTACTGGGTGTGTATCTTTAAGAAGCTGAATGGCTGATGTACCTGTCTGTGTCTGCTGTAAGCCACTCTTGAACTACTTAATGCAATCAATATAACTTATTGAGCTTTTCAGATCACCCAAAGGTAGAAAAATAGAATGTGATTTGTATACTAAACTATCTAATGCTATTTGGCATGCCCTATGCATCTTATCTGCTCCCCAAAGTGTGATCCAGAAGGATGTGTGTCTCCTGAACGCCATGTGTTGGATCCATGACTCCTGCTGTAGATTTCTGAGGGCACATTAAGCTAACAGAATTGAGCCCATGTTAGCTCAATCCCTGAATGGATTTTCCACCTGCGCTCTACTGCCATGATATCTACTGACTGAAAGGGATTTCAGAAACATTTAATACCTTTAGGGATACCCAAATTTAGGGATCAGTCAGAATTTCTCCCTTTGTGTCTCACCCAAATCCTTAGCATGACAACTAACTGGAATGATCCAAAATACAGCAAAGACCTCCATTTTAATTTAATACACATTAAAAAAAAAAAAAAAAAAGGCAAAAAAACCGCCAAACCCCCAACAAATTTCTTTTTATACCATAGTCATCTACTTAGAATACTATCTTCAGACAAAGCAGATTAGCATTTTATTAACTTCAGCTATTCAAAACAGTATTACTTCTTTCCTGAAGCCTATTCTCACTAGAGGTCTGTAGAGTGCTGTGAGATCTAAGAAGGAAGAACAGGATTTTAGTACCCTCCTGTTTATGCTGTTATAAATAAAATTGAATGAGATATAGAAATAAGGAGTGCGCCTTGACAGTATCCAACTGTCTCAGCTTTCAAGCAGAAGAAAACTGCTCTGACTTCTGCCTGTGAACGGCTTCTCTAGTTTATATTTTACATCCACTTGATACATATAAATAATTATTTGGTAGATCACCTAAACACATCAGGTCTTGTTTGCTGAGAGCTTCTGCCCTCTATTTTTAGATTAGCATTTTAACATCAGCACTTCCCAGAATGTTCTCTAAATGACATAGCATTCTTGCTTCCCTCCCACATCCTCTTTCCTTCTCTAAGGTAGGAAGCACACTCATTGCAGAGCTTATAAAGCTGTATGTATGTTATTAGTTCTTTAGCCAATATGTCCTTAAGCAATTCTGTCTTTTGTTTTATTTTCAAGAGAGAAGAGGAATTTTGTTCTCTTTCCTTTATTCAGATACTACTTTTCATTAAAAGTACATTTTGGCTGATGTTTGCAACAAAGCCTAAAATCTAACAAATTGATAGATAGTTCCAATATTTGGTACTTTAAAAATGAATGAAGAATTTAAATAAATATATATATTTTTTAAAGAATATATTAAAACAAGTAATGTGTGTAGAGTTTAAACCCTCAGATTTTTCATACTCAAGTGACTATTTTAATCACTTGGAGATAGAGAACTTTATTTCTGTCTTCTCACCACCTGTCCCAATTTTCTGCAGAATAATATTGCAGTCACTGAGGGCTGAAGTATGCTCTGCCTTTGGAAAACTTATAAGCCGGTGGTTAGAAAACATTCCAGGCATTAGAGAACTTTAAATCTGAAACCCTTTGATATGTGGCTGGAACTAAATCAGAGTCCTGTAACCACTCAGGTGTTAGAAAAACATGTGGGTAGTTTTGTTGCCTTCATAGAGAGCAAAAATTGAAAAAGAGAACAGATGATATCCTTTTCATACAATCTGTCCATTTTGAACAATTTCAGACATTATCAAAATATTTCTAAATTACTGAATCCCTTAAGTATTTTCAAAAGCAAAATCTAGTTTCTGGATCTTTGTCAGTTTAGAGGGATACAGCTCTGCCAATATTGAACCTGTGTGGATGTAACTCTTAATAACTAGGTAATTTTCATCTTGAGGATGTGAATTAATACTTATGTTGTAGAAGATTTACAATTTGAAAGTAGAATATAGAATGAAAATAAACTAATTTCCTTGTCTTTTGATTGTATTTTTCTTGCTTTCTCATTTTGTCTTGGTATTTTGTCCCAAACACCACAATGATCAGATTAGATAAATTAAATGGTGTTATCTATAGCTTAAGTCATATTAATGGTGCCTGCAGTAATTTAGTCTTGAAAATGCCTTTCAACAAATGGATTTGTCCAAGGAAGTCTGTATATAAATCTATTTCTGCCAATACAGTTAAACTGGGAGGATGAACTTGATGATCACTGCTAGAGAGTTCATTGAAACTGTTATCTTGTGTGTGTATCATGGATTAACCTCTCTGATGGTGCTTTAGACATCTTGATAGCTTGGATCCTGCAGATAAAGTTTTGGTCTAGGGACTTAAGAGTATTGATTTGACGAATCTTAAAATCTGTCCCTTATTGATGTACTTTGGTGAGGGGAAATTTCTGCTTGGGAGCCAAGAGTCTTCTGTTGTGTGAGCTCACTTCTTCCCCTTGCCAAATACAACCTGGCGGATGCTCGTTGCCTCAGGAACTGACTAATGTACCAGATGAAGAGTGCATGTGACAGCATGTCAGCTACAAGGAGAAAAAAAATAGAAAAGGAAATTATTTGGAATAAATAATCATTTTTATTCAAGTGTATAGGAGAATGTGGCAGAGAATGAACAAATAGACATATTGTAAGGCAAGAGGGAATGAGGGAAATTAGCTTTGATATTCCCATGTCAGTAATAATTTTCTGGAATATTTTATTGTTGTTTTGAACTCAGATGGGAATGTCTTACAGAAAACTTGTATAAGAGAGAGAAGCATGCCAGATCTGGGAATCTGCATATTCCACAACTGTTGAAGGATGCCCTAAAAATGCTCAAAGGTTTTGTTGTTAAAAATGCAGAGCATTGACCTATGTTTGCTCCTGCTGATGCCAAAAAGCTCAGTGTTGCTGTGGCTGAGTTTATTCTGACATCTAAGAGATTATACATGTCAAGCTACAGTGACCATATACTTAGAAAAGCCATGCTTCTGTTTTAGAAGCATATTGCTTTATGAGAAGGAAGTTCTCTAAACAAGTCAAGTGTTTAAAACTTGATGCTTCACGCAGAAGAGGAAAGCAAGACCGTGTCTTCCAATGTTTGCAGAATGTTATCAACTGTCTTTACCTTGCAGTGCAGTCGACTGTACAGACCAATAGATTATCATTATCCAAAGACTCGACAAGCAGTGAATTAATTTCTCTGTAGGAGAGAATTCGTGGGGAGATTTACATACTGAATTAGCAAATTCACTGATCTGGCAATCCAGCATGTTCTGCATTTAAATTCATCAGGCAGGTTTTCTTTCTTTGTATTCATGTTTTTGAAGTGAATGAATATGGCTATGTCAGATGTGAAAATTTTCGTAAGCTAAGAAAGAGAATTTTGCTCTAGGAAGTAGAGAACAGGACTGGGAGCAAAAAAATATTGATTTTTTCCTACCTGAAATAAACACCTCCATTAGAGTTTCTAGTTAAGGTTTTACTTGCTTCTTACAAAGTCTAAAAAAATTTCTCTATCTGTCCAAAACAGTAATAGACTGAAAATGGGAAGGGACTCTCTGGGAAACACACAGTAAATTCTTGGTTTCTTTGTAGCCAAGTACTTTAACACAGTCACAAGGGGAGATACTTAGTAATTTCCTCATGCCCTTTCATAGGTGTCTTCAATAAAGGAAGCTCGATCTGGATTTGCAAAATAGGATTAACTTTGTGTGTTGGGTTCTTCTGAGTTGTCAGAGAGGTGCCCACCAAGCTGCTTTATCACTCCACCTTCTTCCAGGGCAGAGGGAAAAAAAAATACAATTAAAAAGTTCATGGGTCAAGACAAAGACAAGGAAATCACACATCTATTTTTTTCAGAGGCAAATCAGACTTGATTTGAGAGGATGAATTTATTTCCAATTAATAACATAGTAGGTTAGTGAGAAACAATAATAAAATTAAAAGTACTTTCCCTTCACTCTACCATTTTTTGCATGCTCAAATTCTCTCCCAACTCATTGACCTTGTCCTCTCCAAGCAGTGCAGTGGGAACGGGAACATGAGTTCAAGACATTTTATAGCATTTAATCAGTGCTGTTTCTTCTTCTTCATGCTTTTCTACTGTTCCAGCTTGGGGTTCTTGCTAGGGGAGACTGTCCTGCACAAACTGCTCCAGCACTGGCCCTTCCCATTTCTGCAGTTCTTCACAAACCACTCCAGCATGGGTACATTCCACCTTTCTCTTTTCTGTCTATTCATCTTTTAGCACCACTGTTTCTGCTTCCTGAACCTCAGTGATGCAGTCCTTTGGAGATAAAGCCCATCAAAGCATATAAAATGGAGATATTTGCATAAATTCTGTGCCTGAGAAAGCCACTAAGTCAAAGGATGCTGCAACTTGGAAATACAGTTGTGAGATATATTACCGTACACATGGTTCTTATATCTTTACTGGGTACCCACACTGCCTAATGTCCTTAGCTGGTGTCTCTGTGCTGTGTTGTTCCATTGTCTTCTGGTTTGGGAAAAGACAGATTTGTGTGGCAGAAGGAAGAGAAAGTCAATGTGTCAGAGTGAGTCTGCACTGGCACTTTTTCATGATAGGTCAGTGTTTGGAATGTATTTTTTTTGCCTGGTTTATGTTAACAGGTTCAGTCTATTCAGGGTTTCAAAGCAGAGGACACAGATGCTGCAGTTCTTGAGCTAGAAATCCAGGATGTCAATAATTTAAGTCCATATAACCTTGAAAAAATGAACAGTAATTGTGGTACGGCAAAAGGTGTCAGTTTTGCAAGGAGTTACATGATAGTGAAACCAGATAAGACAGAAAGCAAAAGTCACAATAGAAAGTCTGATTACACACATCTGCTTTCTCCCTTCCTATATGCTAATGATAATTGTCTGCAGTATGGATCTGTTTAGATGGGAAATTCTCAAGACAAGTAGAAAAGGCTGGGCTAGACGTTTTGATATTGCAAGTCATCAAGGGACTCTGATATTTTACCAAGTCAAAGGCTACCTCATAATCTTCATCTTTCACTCTAATGTTGAGCACTTTTGTGACAAATCGGTTCTTGTTCTTACCATGCATCAAATGATGTAGTGACTATATGGTACAGGAATGGAAAGGTTAAAAGCAAATGACAGTTTTGAGGATTCTGCTGTGTGTCTATACAGCATTGAGAGATGTCCAATGTATAACTGACTTATTTTCAAGAAAATAATGTTCCATGGGATGCAAGGAGACTAAGAGATGAAGATCAATGTGATGTTGACATGAATTGTTTATAAAATATATCATGTTAAGTGTTTATGTAATTCAAACATACAGAGCAAAGAAAGAAAAAAAATGAGATCATTCCTTTACAGAAAGGAAGTAGGAGATATGGATATAAAAAGTGGAGGATTGGAAGGTTATCATGCCTTTCCCTTGCAATACCTGGAGAAAGGTCTGGCTGAATTTTTAGCTAGATGAACAATAGTGTGGAAAAGATGGTTGGCATCCAGCACAAAGCATAAGATGGAATACCAACTTGTCTTCAATTACAAATAAGTATCTGCATCTGTATTTACGTATTTTTCATGGTTTAATGATGTGAAAAGAGAATAATTTTTTTAATATATTTAGCTTGAGTTATCGAGATCACAAAATCATCGTAGAATCACAGAATGATTTGGGTTGGAAGGGACCTTAAAGAATATCTTGTTCCAGCCCCTCTACCATGGGCAGGGGCACCTTCCACTACACCAAGGTTCTCAACTCCCCATCCAACCTGTCAAGGACATTGTCAAGGAGAACTTCTCTGGGCAACCCATTCCAGTGCTTCATCTCTCTCTGAACCAAGAATTTCTTCCCAATACCAATTCTAAAACATATACTCTGTCAGTTTGAAACCATTGTCCCTTGTCCTGTCATGCTCTTGTACATAAATTTTCTCCATCTTTCTTGTGGGCTCTCTTTAGGTTACAAAAAGACCCCAATCAAGTCACTCTGAACCCTTTCCTAGACTGAACAATCCCACTTCTCTTGTGGGGATCTGCTCCATCCCTCTTATCAGGTGGTCCATGCTCCATATTTGATCATGAGTAGCTGTGCTGCAAAGGACTTTGAGATTCTGGTGGATAAGAGGCTGAATGTGAGCTGGCAATGTGCACTCTCAGGCCAGAAAAGCAAATGTGTCCTGGGCTGCAATAGAAGCAGTGTGGCCAAGCAAAGAGAGCCAAGTCAGCCTTTGATCTTTTGAAACTTCAAATAAAAATATCTATATAATGCCAATAAAGAAGTCAGCTGCTGCTTTCCTGCACCAGTTAGTACTCCAATTCCTACACAAGTTACCTCTCTTGTGAAATCTTTTGTCCACTAAACCTGATGACATCAGAGACATTAAAATATATGCTGGGAGCTGACAAATTGATGTCTAGTTCTTTCCTTTTCTAATTCAGGTTAATTATCCAGGACTGGTATATTTCAAATGCATGGAATTCATCTTGTCTCATTTTAGCCATCTTTAAATTAGGTGGTGAAGTTATTAATCTAATTTCTATACATAATCAGTAGAGTGTATGAGAGCTTCCATCAGAAAGTGACTAATGATGTCTGTCTGGAATGTCTTTTTCAGGAAATACTTCTTGTTCTCCATTGACTATAGAAAGAAGCTTAGGCAGCAAGGTAAGGAATAGCTGCCAATTTCTGAATGCTTAAATCAGGTGGCTAAGTCTGCACACCACTTTGAAGGTTAGGCTGTACCACTGTGCCTTGCTAAGTGGGGTGTGTGACAGTGACAGCGAGCATATTGCAGTGCTGTAGAAAACTCTGTGAAACTATCCAAACTGTGGTTTAAGAGCAGCTTTAATTCCTACCTGGTTGTTGATTTATGTGGGAACTCAAAATATCTCTCAGACATTTTTAGAGGTTCCAGGCCTTGGTCAGAAGCATTCTAGACCCTGGCAGGCAGCTGGAAACAGCTGTGATTTCGAGTTTGAGCCATGGAATGAATTACCAACTTTGAAGGCGGAACAAGCAGTCACAAAAGGTTAGATAGTATAGTAAAAGTAGATACAAAGTAGAGGGGAAATTTTTTTAGTATTGTACAGGGGGGTTTTAGCACATGTACAAGGGGGTTTTTACTTTGTACATGGGGGTCAGAAGTTCTAAGATGGAGGAAAGTGGGCTGATCCTGTCCTCCCTCCTTCTTCTTCCTTACCTCCATGTTCTTGGTGATGTTGGCACTTACAGATTGGTTTAGAGTAGAAATACACTTTGTAATATAGGTAGTAGGTATTGGGGAATAATTGTAAACATGTTATACGTAATATATCTTATAAAAGATAGCAGCAGCCCTGGGTGGGGAGAGAGAAGAAGAAGACACCAGACAGTCAGGGTGTCAGGGTGTGTGTGTGTCTGCCTGGGCCGCTGCTCAAACAGCCACAGCCCGAGAACATAATCTGTTAGATAACCAGCAATAAATCGTCTTGAGATGGAACAACAAGAGACTGTGGAGTTTTTCTTTGGGAGCACGGGTTGGAGGAGAGACTTTACCACCACTTGAGACCCCAAACCAAACACAGGGCTCTCACAGATTTACACAGGTTGTTTGTGTCTACTGTGTCAGTACAAATAGCTTTTTGTTTGTTATCCCAATTATGCCACTCTCACACCTCAAACTCACTGAGAAATTGTATCTCTGTGATATCCATCCCCCTCCCCCAGCACTTTTCCTGCAATAATTGAATCTCACCAGAGCATCATAATATCATTGTTGAGATCAATAAACTCAGTTGAATGGCACATTAACTTTCTTGTGAACTGAATATTAAGCAAATAGTTGTATTAGCTGCATTTGACAGCAACTGATAACGTAGACATTTGCATAATTGGTAGCTAAGTGATGCCATAATAATATGCTCTGCTCTGTTCAGTCCTGCTTTTATGTAATAAAAGCAGAGTCAAATCCAACACTCCACATATAATTTGAGCAAAACCACTCCTGCAAGTGTTCCCAAGACTGTTTTTATGCAGAGCAATGTGTGAATGGGGTATTTATCTTTGCACATGAGCACAAGATTTACTTCCTTCACGTTACTGCCCAATTCCTTTCCTGAAGAAAAAACACTAAAAGGTAAATGCAAATGAATACTGTGTGTCTCCAGTTTACAAGGGATCAAGCAGAAGTGTCACATATCATGTCCCTTCAGCACAACGTTTGGGAAGATCCAGAGGAGCACATTTCTGCAGGTTTCCTCCACTGTGTCTGTGTCTCTCTTGCACTGGAGAGCCAAAAAACAGAACTCCATTCATGGCCTCACCACTGCTGAGCAGAGGAGAAGTAAAGGACTGAATTAAATTTTGAGTAGATGCTCTTCCTGAGAGCAAGGATGAAAGAAACATTGAGAGAAATAGAAATCAGAGGAGAAATGAATCATCAAATGTATTTTGAGCTGTTTCGACCTTACAAGAGGCAACTTAGTTCAACAAATAGTCTCAAAAACCACCTAAAAAAAACACCACCATAACAAAAAACTACAATGTATTCTGAAATTTATTTAATTATTTATCAAAATTATTTATCATGCTTGGTGCAATCCCTTAAGTGTTCTGCTTTTCAAGAAGAAAAATAATATATATAGTTAGCTGATTCACTTAAAAACTACAGCCATATTTTGGATTTTATGCTAACTTGGGTAAGCTCAATAAGTCAATAAATTGAAATTCCTCTGAAGATACAGGGAAAGTGAACCTTTCCACTAGCTGCTGGTGATACTGGATTGGTTTTATTATAATTAGACCTATACAGCATAGGGTCACAGAGCAAAACGTAGACATCTAATCAACACTGTAAACCCAAATCCAACATTTCAAGCACAGCAGGATCCATCTAAGATGAATTATTAGAGGAATCTGATTTATGAAATTTCAATACTCACATTCATTATGGTCAAAGAAGTCCAACAGCTAAAACTGCAAGAATAGAATTAAAATGTAATATAAACATCAGCCCAAATATAACATAGCTTTAATAATTACATTAATTTTGCTAATAAATAGACATGACTGAAAATAAGATTCCAGTTCCAAATGAAATTTTAATATTTTAGAGTTTAAGATATTTATTTTCCATCCTGGATCAAGGAAAAAAGAAACAATTCTGAGTTTGATATGAAAATATAATTTATCTTGTAGAGATTTTAATTTCTCTTCTGACACCCCTTCTCTCCCCTTTTCTCATTTTTGTCCTCTTTATTTGCATTTTAGAAGTAAAGGAAAGTATGGAGCAAAGGAAAAAGGAAAAAAGGGAGAGGGGAAAGAGCTAAAGAGAGTGACTGGAAAAAAGAAAGAGAATGAGAAAGAAAGAGAAAGAAAAGAGAGAGAAAGAGGAATCATTACTGCAAATTTTATTAGTTTCATTCATCGTTTTTCTTTTCAAATTATAAATAACTATATAGATAAATAATGCTAAAACAGTTTATATGCTTTATTAGCTCACATGTAAACACTGTATTTTGGGGTTATAAGCAGAAACAAATTATTTGGGACTAAAGCACAATGGGTTTCCTTGAAACATTCAGATTTCCAGCATATTTTCAAAATCCATATCATCAGGATAATTTTTGATGGAAAAAAAATCTGGTCATTCGGGACACTAATGTGAAATAATATTTGAATGGATAAAAACTATTAATAAATTTTAGACTCTTTTTCTGTGACAATTATGAAGGAGAATTATGAATTACGCACACACACACACATATCCATGTATCAATAAATCCAGTTTTTTTTTTGCATGGCAAAAGTGTTGTACAACTTAATGACAATCTGGAGTTCAAGGTTTCAGGTAACAGGTTTATTATTTCCCTCTTTACTTTGTAGTGTTTGTTACCAGTCTGCTCATCTGTTCCTCAAAAAAAAAAAACAGACCAGGATAAAGTATTAATCAAATATGTTGATTTTTTTTGTTCACGAATAACCTTTAATTTTAAATACATGTGCAAGCGTCTCCTTCTTTGTGTACAGAAGGAGATTATTCATACTGACACGCATTTGTGGGGAGCATAGTTGTAAACCTAACAGTTTTAAATTAGATATTTTAATTAGATTAAATTAGTGCTGTTGTTCATCTAGGTTCAGCTATATAGAATACTTCTGAAAAGAAAAGTCTTTGTTCTGTTTGCATTGCACTGGTCTTTGATATAGATGTCAGGTTCCTAGGGGCTATAAATCAGCACAATACTCTTCTTCTGTTCTGCCATTTATAACCTAACGTTCTGATTCACCTCATGTACTGTCCTGCTATACTTATATGGAGCTGCATAGTTTGTAGTCCCATTTCTTGACTGAATTTAGAAAGTAGTTCCTGTTATGATTTTTAAAAGATATATTCTTATTTCAACTCAGCATTTCAATCAACTTAGAACTTTTAGTTAATCCTTTGCATATCTTATATCATTCAATGTCTTTCTGTACTGCACACAAGAGATCTGTGATACTAAGAAAGCACAATAATTACTTCTATCAGTTAACAATGTTATAGTTAAATACCAGCTAAATTATTGAGAGATACTGCTTAGTGCTGTGGAGATAATCTAAACTGAAATAATAGAAAATGCTGTTCCCACCTATTCTTCACTGACAAATTTGTTCTTTTGCAAAGTAGATCCATTATGGTCCTAATTGAAACCAAATGGAATTACCTTCATCAAAGGAAGGTTGGAGATTTTAAAAGCAGACAGGTAGGAATAGGTAAACACAGAGATTAAATAGAAACCAATCTGAGTCAAACCTACCAGAAACATAGAAGAGATACAAGAGAATTTTATGCTTTAGAATACTGCTAAAACAATTTCAAGAAACTGCATGGTCTTTCTAGGATTATGTCTCAGTTAATAGCGTAAATGCCTCAAGTAAAGAGCTGAATCAATAGTAAGTGAGCTCTAGCACTAATGTGTATATTTATGTCTTCACTCTCTGAGCTCCTCTGTGGGTTTGCATTTGAACTTCCATCAAATACCATTGTACAATCTTTGCTCCAATAGTTTTTCAAACAAACTCTATCTGGTAGGTCTGGAATCATAAATATATGGCTGCTTAAATTAAGGATAATTATTATAGCTTAATATGTTTGTTTATTAATACTTTTATTAAAATATGATGGAGGGGGGAAAAAACTGTGAGTGAAATACAATAATAGGTTAAATCCAAGACAACTCTTAAACAAAATAAAACAGCATTTTATAGTTGTTCACTGCTTTGGTCCAGCTGGTATGAATTGAGATAACTCTGTTGATGCCAATTTATAGCAGATAATGAGCAATTTCAGTCTTTCAAGCAAAGAAGAAAGAGAAATGATATGTGGAAAATGAAAGAAAGATGACTTTTAGGATGTAATATGTCAGAAAAAAAAGAAAGGCAAAGTCCAGGAACTTGATAGAGTTGACAGTGGCATCTGTCAGTAAAAAGTTCTTACAGAGTTTCAAGGTGTCCTACCAAGGTGCTGTGGTGAGTGCCAACAGCAGAACACCCATGGGTAGCTGTCATTTATGAAAAAACACTCCTATCCCAAATAAGAAACAAAGACCATATGTTATTACATCTACAAAGGACTTTTGCTTGTGCAGATGTATGGATGTGTGTTTGTGTTATTCCTGTTTAAGGGCAGAGATTTTGGAGAACTGCATAAATTTAACCAGATGGAGAACACAACCTGAATGGAAACTTGCTGTAAGACACTCAAGTAATATTAAATAGCATAGGTTTTCATCTAATGTAAATACTCTAATTTAAACCACTTGAGGATATTAAATGCTGTCTCTAGAACTCACAGCTACTTTCCAGACTGGCAACATTTAAAATCTGTGCATGAAAGGGAGGAACACGAAATCAGTAAAGTCAATTTGAATCTTCAACATTTCCTTTTGATCTACTGATGGTACAAAAGACTGATGAAATATAAAAACACATCTAAATCTGTTAATTTTGTATTTTGTTGGGTTTTTTCTTAGTAATTCTTTATTTTCAAAGCATACTTGCAAATAATTCTACTAATTGCAAATAGTTTCTAACTAAATACTAAAATATATAATCTTTGTTCATGAGTGTGCTGTAATTGTCCTACCACTGTATTCTCATTGTGTGTGATGGAAATTACAAGTGAAGGCAAACAACAAAGTACTTCAAGCAGTTATTAGAAATTCAAAGAAAACTTGTCTTTGATTATTAGAGGGAATTGCAAGTCACCTATGGCTGTGGATTTCCAGTGATAAAATTTTCCCTGGGCAGCCCTTATTATCCTTCATATTAAGTTTAATAACGATCTGTGAGTACTAAGTTATGAGATTTATTTGATTTAGGTGGACTTCCTAATTCACTTAGACTTATGTACTCATTGGTCATTAGAATATTTCACAGTGGATGAGGTTCAGTCTGGCACTTAGCAATTTTAGAACATATTACCAGGGTAATGAATATTATTTATATTTCAGCCCCCTCCTTGTTCCTATTCATTATGATTTCACCTGTCATGATCTGTCTGATGTTGCTTTTTCCACTGTGTCCCCACCCATACCTGGCAGCTTTATGACCATAGAGGGAAAACCTTTGTTGTAATACAATACATTTAAGACTTCTTAGTTTAGCTTTTTAAGGTAACTACTAGTACATAACAAAAAACCAAATTATTTTTTGTGTTAACTTCACTAGTGCAATTTAGAGTTTTTATGAGGTGATTTGCACAAAAATGGAGTATCTTCTTTATACTAGGATTGGATCCAAAAGATCCCAAATCAACAAACCTTGTTACCCAATCATCTCCTGAGTCCTCATATTAAGTTTCAGGAAGCTCAGAGATATGGAAGAGATTTAGAAAAAGTGATTATTTACCTAAAATACCTTAATGGAAATGGATGTCTTCATCATTTTATACTTATTTTCTTTTTAATATATTCTTATCACATCAGGAAACAGGAAAAATTCTAACAAAATAAGCAAACCTTTCCTCTATCACTCTTTTCTCTTAAATAATACATCTTGAATAGGTAAAATGGCCACATCTAGCAAAAATTGTGAAAATGATCAGGAGCTTAAAAAAACAGAAGTGGTATAAAAAACTATGCAAGGAAAATATATCAAAGTAAATTCTCCAGCAAGACAGAATATTGAAAACAGCGAATAGAAAATATACATTTGATATGACAAACTGAATTTTACACCTTGATGGATACTAGTTGAACAAAAATCAGTTTTAAAAACCTTAAAGCAAGAAAAAAAAAAAAAAAAAAAAGAGGGTCAGATCACAAATAATTAATTAAAAGCATGAAGGAGAACCCAGATCGAATCCCAGAGCAAGTTTTCTCTAATTAATTTAATCAGACATGTTCATGACAAAGGAAACATGGATTTCATTACTCGAGGGCAGTGAAGGCTTAATTTCATATACGGAGAAGTCATTGAAACCTTTGTTATTACCACAAGTGAAGAAGCAGGAATTTGGAGTTTATATTGATAAACTGCATAACCTTTTTCCTTACAGAAGGACTCAAACTCTTGGTTGTTTAACAGTGTGTAGGAAGATTAAGCTCTGGCAAAAAGGGTTGAAAACAATTTGGCCCAAGCAGAGGGAAATCTCACAACATGCCCAGAGGCCAGCAGCAGGAGATGTTACCTCTCAATGTCTACAGTTCTGCAGTGCTACACTGGGCATGCCATTAAGAGATGTAAAGTGTTTCTACATCCATTTGCAAATGTGATAGCTTCAAGTAATGTATGCATTTTATTTCAGGATTTTTTCAGCCAGGGGTTTATTCTCCTTTTTTAAATACCTAAGGCAGAAGTCAATGGCAACACAAACTCTCCCCATATATTTGTTCTTATTTTTTAGGGAAAGGAAAAACAATTTTCACAAACCCAAACAAAAGTACTGCAAAATCCCCAAGCCCTCAAAAAAGAAAACAAAAAACAAACAAACAAACAAACAAAAAAACCCAACAACAGCAACAAAACCCCCCAAAAAAACCCAACAAAAAAACCCCCACAAAGTTTAAAACATTAGTCAAGGTCAAGGAATCAAAATTTCTATTGAACAGCAATGGAGCAAAAGGTATAAAAATATCAGGATTTTTTTCCAAGTGCCCACTTGGAAGGCAGAAGAATAATATTTCCCAATGGTACAACCCCCCATTACCAAAGTATATAGTCCCAATTATCTTGCTGTGGCAAGGATAAGGTGAATATTATTGTTTATGAAAAGAGATTTTATAGGTCATAATTAATAGCTTATGGAAATAGAAGAAGTAACACATGTAACACATGCTAAAGTGAAAGCAGCTGTGTACTTTAGGATCAGGGATCTTGTTTAAACAAATAAGAAGATTAAATTTTTGAGCATCAGAAACAGTCAAAGTCTCTGGAACAAAATTTCCATAAAAATAATTACTAGGAACAAATCAATCAAAGATGCAAATAAAAGATGTGGGGCTCTTTTTTTCAACATATCAGATTAATGAGATGACCATTTTAGAATCAGCAACCTTTGCTTCTGTGATATAGTGACCATTGATATAACTTTTTCCTATACTGCTATGATGCCATTTCGCTAATTACACTGCTCTGTTCTTCATTGCTTTTCCTGATCTTTGCATTTTTGTTGAATAAATGTGGCTACAGAGTTATAAAGTGGAACATATTATAATTTTATTATCATGAATTTTGCATAATTGAATAAAAGTCTGAGCTTCATACTGATAATTAATTACTCCCTGACCACTTTTTGCATTCTTTCTAATTAATTTTTTTACATTTATTTGCAAAAGAAAAGATATAATGGGTGAGTACTTCAGAGTGCTTTTCTCCTTTGCTCCACTCTTAAAGGGATTTCCCTTCACTTCCATCAAAATTAACTGAAAGAATACTTTGCATTTCAGTGACTGAGACTTAAATCTGTGTTCTTTCTCTTTGTATATGTATATAATTTTATATAGATACATATATATTTATAATTATATATTTAATTAATTACATAAATATTTTGTCCCACAAAATCACAAAATAGAAGAAAAAAACATAAAAATTAAATAATTTCTCCTTCTGTAAGAAATATCTTCCATCAGATGGCCTCTAGACACAACTGCAAAGATTAGTAAATTCAAGCATTTATCATTTATGTGAAAAAAAAATGTAAGTACTCAATTTTTTTGATAAGAAGGGTAAACTGAGTCAGTGGAAAAAACCCCAAACATATCAATCTCTGCCTTAAAATGGAGCTGCATCAGATGTAAGAACAGTTTTTAAAATTGGCGGTTCATGTGGAATATTTGTGAACAGCCAGGTTAATTCTCGTCTGTTCTTTCAAGATTGTTTTATCACTAGAGATATTTTGAGCCTCTAAATGAGTTACTGTTATGGCAGACACAAAGGCTCAATTTAATCCCTCTGCACTTGATTAAAAAGAAAAATTAGAATTTTAGTTCGTGTCATTGTTTTCTTGTCATTATAGAGAAAGAAATTTCCAAAAATCAAACAAACTTTGTATCACAAGATCTGTCTCTACTGACTAGCAAAGAAGAGCAATGAAATTCGAAGTCTGTAAAGCTCATTTACATGTCTTGAATTAATTAAATCTACCCAGAAAAAGACAGAAAAGGTGTAACTCAAGGGACAGCTAAATTAAATAAACAGGTGATAATTTTCAGATACTGATCTGCATGATAAAAATATTCACAGATTTTGTGACAGAGAGAAAAATTCCACCATACAACCCATTTTAAATCTCCAATCATTTTTCATATATTTTGAATATTCTCTGTGATATAATGGTCAGTGTAAATCATTGTAACTGTAAATTTCTGCAAAGTTATATTAATACTAATTTACAGCAATTGAATGATATAAACTATTTTAATAAAGACCAAAGTAAAAGACTATTTTCAAATTATTTTGGTCAATATAGTTCAGTATGATACTTTGATTGCATCTGTCTGCTTAAAATTTTCTTTGAATATCAAGTCTAACTCAGTGTTTAGATACAAATGTCAATTGATCCTGAATAGCTTCTAAATCAAGACCAGGTGAGGGATTAATTCTCTCCAGATTGAAAAGGAGAAAGATTAAGATCCCAGGAAAAGCCAACATTTGTTCCTCTCTGAGAGAATAGAGAGAGCATAGGTCTGTAAAAATGTGACAAAACCCATCTAAAAAAAGGAGCTTGAAACTGATGGGATAAATCCTACCCACTGAGGGGGAATCAGCTGCAAGAATTGACAGGGTAGAGATGTGTTTCTAAGCTCACTATCTAAATTCAAAATAAAGTCAAAGAAGAATTGGTGCTTCAAATATTTGTTCTATTTCACTGTGTGATGAACAGCTAGAGCAGGTAGTTGGCTTGTCTCTAAAAATACCCATTTTTCTCCCCTGTGTAGTGCAGCTGGATTCACACATGCTAGTCAGGTAGCTGGTTAAGTGTCTACATTACAGATGTCTATGTTGGTCAGATGAGACTCATCCTTAGTTCTTTATAGTTCTGGAACTAATAAATAATAATCACATGATTTCAGATCTGATTCAAATAGTAAATCAGAAAATGTTCTGTTTTCCAGCTCTGTTGCAGAAGCTTCCCTGCAGTCATTCCTTTGTTGCAGCATCCCTTGCAGAGTTCCCTGATAGCCACACATAGAAACAGCTACTGGTGGAGTGGTGGATTTACATGGAATATTAAAAATATTTCCCTGACTTTCAAGAGAATCTGATGAGCAGTTATCCTGCTGCCATTTTCAAACATGAGAGAAGTGGAGAGCTTTGTAAATACAGATGAGAACATTTTACCCATGACACACACATCTGCCCTCTAACTGAACCATACATTCCTTAAAAACTCTTGTGAGTGCATGAGCATTTGAACAGGGATGGGATTTATATTTAATGAATAAAATCAACACTAGTTAATTAATATAATTTTGGGATCTGGAATTTTCAGGAAGGAATATAGATTTAATATATTTTATTTCAGGAAAAGATGCCTGATTTAGTTTCACACTAAGTTCAAATGATTAATGTCAAATAACTACTCAGTAGTTTTCAATGTTGTCCTGGTTTCAGCTGGGATAAATCTAATTTTCTCTTAGCAGCTGGTACAGTGTTGTGGTTTGGATTTAGTACGAGAACAGCATTGATAACACACTGATGTTTCAGTTGTTGCCATAGAGAACTGGACTAAGTCATGGACTTTTCAGCATCTCCGCCCTTTGCCAGTGGGCAGGGGCACAAGAAGCTGGGAGGGAACATGGCCAGGATAGCTGACCAAACTAGCCAAATTGCACATAAGAAACATTTTCAGAGACTTTTGTATGTTGTAAGTCAGAACCTAACAAAAAAAGGAACTTCTGAGAGCAGTGGTAAATCTCTGCACTTAAATGAAGTAACTAAGATGGAACTGAAGTATTTTCAGACATCAGTAAGAAATTCATGCACCTAGTAAGTAATAGAGGTCAAGTTAGTTCAAAAACATATTTTATATTGAGAGAGTAAACAAACAGCAAACAAACCAAACCTCCTACCTTACTTCTCTATGAACATTCTTTTTTATAGTCTCCAGGCTTTGAGCATTCACAAATCTTCACGTCACTTTAAATAGCACATAAAAGAATAAAAGTAGTTTAATATTCTAAAGAGGCATGTAGAGCAGATCTGTATGGGGATGTATTTTATTAGAACTGCACATCACATGCTCATGCTTATTTCAGTTAGCTGCTTTCTCTGAAAAATAAAATTTAAAAACATCTTTGACAAAAATCCCATTATTTGGGCTGACATCAAGGTACATTTTTAACAATGTTTAAATAAAGCTGCATTCTCCCTAACAAAGAGTGAGATAGCATGTTAAACTTTTTTTTCTCTTGAATCCTTCTTGGAAATATACATTGTGAATGTTGATAACAGCCCAGAAGGTTTGAATGCCCAGATGAGGAAAACAGAGCTAGTGAAGGGTCTGGTGAACAATTTGTGTAAGGAGAGGCTGAGAGGACTGGGGTTGTTTTATTTGGAGAAAAGAAGGCTAAGGAGAGACCTTATCTCTCTTTCAAACTCCCTGAAAGGAGGTTGTGGACAACTGGAGGTTGGCATCTTCTCCCAGTAACAAGTGTGAGGACAGCAGGAAATGTCTTTAAACTGTGCTGGGGGAGCTTTCCTGTTATTCGGGATCAGAGTAAATTTGTTCACTGAAAAAGTGGTCATGCATTGGAACAGGCTGCCAAAGGAAGTGGTAAAGTCACCATGTCTGGAAGTGTTCTAAAGGCAGGTGAAAGTGGCACTGGGGAACCTGGTTTAGGGGTAAACACAGTGGTTCTGGGTTAACAATTGGATTTGATGATCTTTTAGGTCTTTTCTCACCTTAAAGATTTTATGATTGCATGAATGTCAAACTCATGCAATATATGGCATTACCTTCCAGAGTCAATTTCCTCTAAGCGGTTATCATGCCAGCAAAACAAAAACAAAAACAAAAACAAAAACAAAAACAAAAAAAACAAAAACAAAAACAAAAACCAAACAACTAATTTTTTTGCCCAGAAAATCCAGGAGAGAACACAGAACTGGCAAAGCGCCACTAAAGCAAAACTATAGACTATCTAATGGTGGCAGCACAGACTGAAGCCAAATGTCCAATGCCACACAGAACCAGATGAAAACCAGAACACTTCAGATACTCCTGGTTTTTACTTTTTACTGTTGCTCTCTCCTAATGAGCCAGCAAGGTAAGTTTAAAGTCTAGCTGAAGGGTCTAAGAAACAGAAAAAAGAGAACACTA
The DNA here is from genome assembly GCF_050655825.1 of Lonchura striata. Classification (NCBI taxonomy): domain Eukaryota; kingdom Metazoa; phylum Chordata; class Aves; order Passeriformes; family Estrildidae; genus Lonchura; species Lonchura striata. The sequence continues at coordinate 150,551,959 of NC_140704.1, read as the reverse complement.
TGAAAAAGGATCTGCTATCATGACCAGATGCAGAGGAGCCTGCAGTTGTGCTAATTTGGTATATTTATCTTTTTTTCTTATATTGTGGTTTGTAACTTCCAGTGTAGAGTGTGTGGGGATTTTGTGCAACCTTTGCAACTTGTTTCCTGGTAACAGAAGCCACTGACAGACATTGACTTCTGAATCTGTTAGGTTAAAAGAGATTACTGTCTCTGCCTCTGCTTTGATGGCTTTCCCCTTCATATTACCAATCCTGTCATTCAGTCTGCAAAAACTTTCCTGAGCAGTACATGATTAAATTCAGGCAAAATGACTTAGGTTAACTGCAATGGCTGGCTAGTCTCAAAAAACCTGGTAATTTTATCAGTTAATTAGAAAGCACTGTATAAATAAACTAGTCTGTAGATGTTGGGGGGATGTAACCTGTACCTGTTGAGCAGTAATGAGCAGTCAAGACTGAGCAGTCAAGGTCTTTTCTTGTGTCACAGCCCTCTCCAGGGGAGTGCAGCTGTCTTCCTGTCTTCCACCTGAGTACTCTTAGCAGCTCCACTGAGGAAGCAAAAGTTGCAAGCAATATGAAAATCTTCTCAGTGTATTCTTATTTAAGTTTCAGTTGCACTGTCAAGAAATAACATGCTACTAATAAAACACACACACACACACACAGATACATATATATATATATATATATATATATATATAAAATACTGTTAAGAAGTTTTTGCGGCACTGCAGTATGGGGATGTGAAACAAGTGGAAGAAGCAATCCCTGGTGATTAGAAATAGTAATGTGTAAGTAGTGACCTAGAAATAGTAATGTGTAAGTAGTGACCTAAATGTAAAAGTCTTATGCTGACTGTTTCCTTGGGGTGCAATCTTTGGCTCACCAAAGGTTCCTTATTGCCATTTAAGAGGCCGTAGGGCAGCTCCTCATGGAGCTGATAGCTATGAGTGCATTGAGCTAAAAATTCCTTTTCTATATTATTGTAAAAGTCGAGTTTCATTGAAGCTGGGTCTTCTCTTTACCAGCTGGTTGTCACCTTTTGATAACCTGCTGACAATGAACAAGTGATGGCAAGAGGCTTTTGGCACCCTCATTAATGCATTGTGTGTGTGGGATACCCTACATCTTGCACACAGACAAATAGGGAGACTTTATCTCTCTGGAAAGTAGTTGGGATAGTCAGGTGTGAACAGACAGAATTTATATTAAAATTTCATTAAAGTGAAAATATCTATGATGTAGACTAAATAGCTGTAAAAAAACACAATGGAAAAAAAATTTCCCCTTTCCCTTAATTGCTTGAAGGTCTGTGTTACAAAACTGGGGGCCAGACTTGGCTTTCCCACTCCTGAGAAAAGAGAGGTGTAAATAGACTGACTGTAATGCTGATGCTGGGTTAATTCACATTGATGGAATTTCCAGCTCCACTTATAATGAGTTTAGAAAAAATAGAAAAGGTGGAACAAGGGAGAAGGAAAAAAAATGGTGTCACTCACTAGTAGCAATGTCAGCACCAGTTTTAGCATCAATAGGTCCCCAGATCTCAATGTGAAAAGACCAAAGGGCTAAATAGCAAAGGATGGAAATGGACTTTATTCAAGATTCTTATTTAAGGCAGAGAACAAAGGGTTCACTTTTAAATATCTGTATGTAACTGAAATAAAAACTGTGTTACTAAGGAGAATTTCAATTTTGGAGACATATTAAAGGTCTCACACAGACAGTAGTTACTCATTAGAGTTCTTGAATACATGTACATACAGGTGGGCTCTTTTTTCTTTTTCTTCCTCACTGGAGGTGTCATGTTTAACACAAGCCAGCTCTATTTTGGACCTCATTATATGGATAAAGGTGAATTAATTACTGGATTAGTATCTGTCTGTTGCTTAGAGACTGGTGATTATAACCTGCTTATATTTAATAAAAGAAGATAAAAGATAGTCGAAAGAACTTATTTTGTTTCACTGATTGTAAGATGGTCCTGACCACCACTTCCTAGGAAACCACCAGCTTCCAACTTAGTGATTAGCTTGTCTCTATGAATTCTCAATGGCATTTCAAACAAGCTCAGTTTCTAAGCTAAGGAGAATTTAACAGAAAGAAGAAAAACAAAAGCTAAGCTCAAAAAGGAAAATTAATGTCTCAAATAAAAAAGACTATGCAAATGAGAAACAAGTTCTGAGGATAAGTCTACCAGTATTATAAATATTTTTTAATAAAACACTTAAATTTTCTTCTGTATTTGGAAAAATGACCAAAACAAAACAAAAGACCTGCTATTGAACTGCAGGTGCAAAATGAGTAATTTTGAATTACTGGTTACTGAAGAAGTCACTATCTGTCTTCATTAAAACATAATGCCTCTAAAATCATGTGCAAGATTTTTAGGGAATTTTTAGCAGATCTCTGGTTATAGAATTAGATATTTATTAAGGGATATAATACTAGAATATTACAAAACACTAAAGAAAATATTTTCCTAGTATTCAAAACACCAGCAAAAAGAGTAGGATGACTTGGTGATTATAAGTCAGTTAAAGTAAGGGAAAGTATCACTTAATGTTCATATTAAATTAAGAGACAGAACAATTAAAATACAGGACTGGAATTAATAAAAATAAAAAATCACTTTCTAGAATAGAGATTTTGTGGAAAAAATACTGAAAGGATGCTGGCTTACACAGTTAGCCACTCACAGTCTCTCCTGACAGAGTCCAACCAGCAGAGCCCCCCCCAACAACACTCTGACATGGACACACACTACAGCAGTACACTGATTCTTTGGGGGTTTTTTTGTTTATTTTGTTAGTTTTTATTCTAGTGCAGAAAATCTTTCAATTAATTCCTGGCTGGAATTTTGAGGTAGAGAAATAAAAAGTAGAAATCCAGATCTAAGCTGCTAACACCAAAAGATAATGAGCATCCACAAGAAGCTGCCTGGTGTCAATTTTCTACCTGCTGATGCCTTGAAAGCATGCATGGATAACTGCCTGGAAGTTAACTAAATTTTCCATTAGTCTAATACCAAATGTAAGACCCTATCCATGGGTGAGTGAAACTTAATGTCCTGTGTGGATTGAGATTTCATTAAAATATCACATGCTCTTTTCTAATGCTTGGATTTGCAAGTAATGAAATTGAACTCTCCTTGGTTTATTCTTTTAACTTTAAAAATGAAAAAGGGAAGAGAAATAAAATATTGTGCAAGGAACGATAAGGGTACCAAAAGAATAGAAAAATTTATAAGTACTGTTTGAGTGGGGAAGCCAGGCTGTCTGCCTGTATGGGTGGATTTCTCTTGTGCTCCCTCCATCTGAGTCTTGTTTTGATAGTTGAAAGTTCAAGCAGTGAAACACACTGTCAGACTAAAACCATTTGTCACTGAAAGCCAGCACTGGGCTGTGTACAGATTCTGGGTCTGAGTCATGTCTTTTTTTTTGACAGGGATGTCAGTGCTATTTGTCACAGACTTGTTTATCTGCCAGATCTGCTACCCCGGGTCAGCACACGGGAGAAGCAGCTCACTCCACCAATGCTGTCAAATTACCTTCAGCAGAAAGGCACCGAAGCTGAGGCCTTCATAATTTTTAATGTCAATGAGACAGGATCAGAAGGACCAATTTGGCAAGTCCTACGGGAAGATTCAGAATGCTAAGGCATTTAAAATGGTTTTAGTCTTTGTTTCAAAGACGAGACATCAGAAATGACCATTTTGATCTTTCCTGTATTTTTATGTTTTGGCACATCTGATGAACAACTCATATTTGGCTGCTAAACTGTGCCTTTTGGGGCTGGAAACTAATCCTTTCTTTAATCTTCATGTTAACAGAGATCTGAATTGCAAATGTAGCCATAAATGGTTGGACCCGGTCCCATTATAGTGTTTACGAACATTAAAGCAGGGATTTTTTTTTAATCTAAAGATTTAAGGATTTAAGAAGGGATTTATGTAGTTCTCTTGTTCTCCAGAATATTTTGTTGCATTTCAAATATGAATTACACAAACAAGGGCAGAACACATCAGAAACATCCTGTAAAGTGGTATTACAAATGCTTCATTTGAACTGGAAGGAGATTACTATGCTAATATTAGAAGAGTGGGGTGAAGAGTAGATAAATATTTCAGATCCAGTTTCTAGATAAGCACAATTATCACTAAGGATTAGTTTAATTTGCAACTATACTGTAGAAACTACTTATACATTCCAAAGTTTCCCAAATAACCTGGAGTTTTAATGCCAATAGAGTCTGAAGATTAGAAATTATGAGTGTTGAATTGTATGAGTGAAGTGGATAAAGCCAAAATGATATTTCCTCTCTTCTCACACAAGTGTACATTAATTTTGGTACCAGGTTTGAACTAGAATTGTTTCAAAGCTCTAATGGCACAGAAATGCAGAGCAGTTGTGGACTCCTCATCCTTTAAAGCATTCAAGGCCAGGCTGGATGGGGCTCTGAGCAATCTGGTCTAGTGGAAGGTGTCCCTGCACATGGCAGGGGATTTGGAATTACCACATCTTTAAGGTCCCTTCCAACATAAACCACTCCATGACTCTGTGGCTTTCCTCTAATACCCTTTCATGCCACATTCCCATTTTTGTCTCACTTTGCTCTTCTTTTTCCCTGAATTACCAACAGAAAAAAAGTGGGAGAGACAGGAAATATATCACTTGAGCTGGCTGAAAGATGAGGTATATGGATCAGATATTCCTTTCCTACAAGCCCCAAATCCTCTTTCTGTGCAATGAAAAGACAGACCAGAACACTGAAGTATTCCTATTTCAGTATCCCCATTTCCTCTGTTGCTGTCTTAATGTTCCCAGCAAGACTGAAGGAGCAGAGTGCAATCTGTGGGAAATAAAGCCCATGTGGGAATTCTGTAACTCTGAAAGATCTAAGAGTAACTTTGTTCACACTCAGTAAGTCAGACAGACTGCATGGGTGGAACTCAAGGTACAATTTTATACAGGTCTTAGATTCATCTCTGTTTAACAACTGAGAATTTTGAGATTTCACTACCTGTTCCTGACAGCCCGGCTGTGAAGTGCAGGTGTTTCCTCAATTTTCAGTCAGATGAATTTCTTTAGGTCTGTGTTGCTAAAAGAACACTAGATGTTTCTATGCTTGCCATTTATTTTAATCTCTGATTTTAGTTTTTCATTAACATCTCTTCCACTTGATTCCTAATCTCTCATGGGAATTCAGAAAAAAAATGTAAGTTTTATTAACTTCCAAATAAGCATAAGCAACTAACAACATATCCCTTTTCCTATCCAGTATGTTAACTGACTTAAGTTGAAGCATTTGTTTTCATGTGATTCAGAATGCAGCCTCGTCTCTTATTATAAACTTAAAACAAACCTGCCAGTGAGATTCACTATAAAGGAATTTTAAAAACAAATTAAAAAATAAAAATTTGGCACTTATTCATATACCTTCTGATGGGGAATTTTTTTTCCACTTTTATTAAACTGATATTGACTGAGGTAAAGGAGGAATCAGAGTTTGGGATTCTGTATGTGCCATAATAATCTGGGCTGTTCAGCAATGAAGGAAAAGTTTTCTGCTGCACATTTTCCTCTTCAACCTTGGGAAATTCCCAAATGAAACCAAGATAAGGCATTTCCAGCAAAATTTTCCTTGGCACAAATAAGCATTTTCTGAAGAACTGGGGGGAAAAAAACCCAACAAAACCAAACCAAACAAAACAAAACAAAAACCAAACAAACAAACAAACAAAAGAACCCCAAACCAAACCAAACCAAAACAAAACAAAAAAAAAAAAAAACAGCACCAAGAAAACAATTGCTGAAAAGCTTTTCTTAGCAAACATTACTGCACTGGCCTCTAGTAGGCTAAAAATCCTGCTGAGCTTTCTTGCAGAGGAAGGAAGGGAACACAAACATGCCAAGGAGAGATACAAAGAAATCCAGTACTGATTATCTTTAGCGCAGAGCAGAGCTTGCATGAGAGAATGGTAATGGATCTTCAGCCTTTTTACTTTGTTTTCAGACAGCAACCAAGTCACTCTCAAATGATAATGCTAGCACATATTAGTCGTGTCAGACACTTCTGGTAGCACATTCCTGGCATGAGCTGTCTCAGGAATTACAGACCCTGCTACTGAGTACTAAGGACCCATAAGAGACAACATAAACCACAGATGAACTATGATGATTAATAAGTATTTTGCCCAATTGTTCTTAAGATCCATGTCGATGGTTTCAGCTCATAAGAGGGCAGCTGGGCATGACCATTATTAGAAGAAAGAATCATGAGGGCCTGAGGAGGTGTGAAGTTTTGCAAAGCCCTGGATAGCACACATGCAGCTCAATTCCTCTTTTCTGGAATGGTTCAAGGCCAGGTTGGATGGGACCTTGACCAATTTGTTCTAATGAGTGTCATCCTTGCCCATGGAAGGGGGATTGGAAACTAAATGATCTATAAGGTCTCTTCCAACCTAGACAATTCTGTGATTCTGTGATTTAATATCAAGCATTCTGTCTCCATAAGCTCTTTGTAAGAGTAAAGACATGAAAAAGAGAAACAATTTTAAGATCATTAACCTTTGACCACAGATTGGAAGCGGAAGAAATGGGGAATTCTTTTCTTGAAGAAGTGTTGTGCTGAGCATTGTATCTTTCTGATGCTCTGCCTTGTAAAGCATTGTTGGGTTTATACAAGGAGCAGTTAATGCTGTGTACTTATCTAACCTGAAAAGTGTGGAAATGAAAAGCAGCACAATTTCTTCTTTGATGTATTTGTGTGTTATTGCATCTCTGCCAACAGAGAGGATGTGGGACATCATTCACAACAAGCATGATTAGACTGCTTATAAATCCAGACAGGTAAAATCATAAATGCTCTTCATAATCATTATCAAATTTCTCAGGTTTCTACTGAATCAAAAATCTCTGTGTTGCACTCATTTACTCCACATGGATGTGCTCACAGTCAGAACTCAGCTATTTTTAATAACATTTTTCTGTGGTTCAGGGATGGACTAAGATTATTTGGGTGTTCTCTGAGCATCATCAGTGCTCAGGAGATGCTCCAAATTTGCAACATCTGCTGCTTCAGCTGGTCTTCCAATTCTCATGTTGTAGTTCTAGACTGTCCAGAATTCTTTCATGCCATCTTCAGCCAAGAATTGTACATCCCATGCAATCTTCTGTCCACATTGTTAATAAAATTAATAAACTGTGTAAGGACAAGTGGATAAAAAGCAGAGAGGTCACAAAAGACAGCCAACACATTAACTGCAGTTGTGTGACATTGTGATGCAACAGTCATTAAGGTATAAAACCTGAGTACCTATTTTATAAGCAAACTCTTCCTTGCAATTAAACCCATAGAGCAGAGAGACTCGGCTATGGTGATCTGTGACCATGGATACACAGGGACTGTGGATGTCAGTCAGCTGCAGAAAGCATTTCTGAATGAGGGCTCTGATGCTCCTTAACAAGCTTCTGCTTGCCAAAACCACTGTGCCTAGCAAATCCCTGCTAGCAGAAAAATCCTTTATATGAACTCAGGTCCACTGCAGTACAAGGTTGTCACTCACATACTGATTTGAAGAAAAAGAAATACCAAAAAGGAGGAAACCTGACCTGTTCTAAAATACTGCTGAACTATTGACACCCATTCATCACAGACAAGCAAGTGCTCAGGGATGAAGACTGCCCTCACTGAGAACAGAGAGAGGGCTCAAATGAATAACAGAGATTTTGGAAGGATCATTAAATATTCCCTTCTTCCAATTCTCTGCATGGGCAGGGACACTTTCCACCTGATCATGTTTCTCCAAGCCTGGCCTTGGATGCTTGCAGGGATGGGACATCCCCATCTTCTCTGGGTAACCTGTGCCAGGGCCTCACCACACTCACAGTAAAGAATATTTTCCTAATATCCAAATGAACTATCATAAAGTTTTCTCCAGTGTGAATGACAGCCTAAACTTTGCTAATATGGGGGAATTTTCTGGCAAGAAGACCCAAGATTATAATTATGTCTTTATATCAGGCCAAGGAAATTAATTTGTAAATGCCAAGACCTGTTTATTGTACCTGTTACATAAATCCCTTGGTATCAATTCAGTTCACCTGGTATGAATGTCAGTCATAAAAACAAAGCTATTAAGGATGTCTTTGTCATACTGCCAAAAGTAAGGCTGTTCTGGCTCAAAAGCAGGCTCATAATACAAAGTCTTTCCTTTGTTAGTATTCAATATTTTGATGAAGGGTCTTGTTTGTAAACCTGTTCTAACTATGAATTTGAGGAATGAATTTTTAGCTTTCATTTGTTGTCTTAACAATGAAAATTTTTCATATTTTTCATAGAATGTTGACTATAAGCTATGTAAGGAGATCAAGCTTCAATTTAGAATCCATCTCATGTTTATTTAAGTTTGCCAGGTCACAAAATATTTGCATGGTCTGTGTAAGCCATGTTGGCCTGTTCTTGTGTTTAAACTGGCCTACAGACAATAGCCTCTGAGGTCCCAAGGAAAAAACAGATGGTTTAACTGGCAGAAATAGAACAGGATAAAGGCTTTGCAAAGTTAAGTATTTCTGTGGAGGTTTTAAAAATTGATTCCTACAGAGTCTGAATCAATATCTCTCCCGTATTATTCATTAACTTTTAATGAATTGCAAAATAATAACTGACATCATGTTTATAACCTTAAAGCATAGCTCAGAAGATGGCTATTTAAAATATGTACAGTATGAGATACAGTGTTAGGATGGCATAAAGGAGAGCTCTCTGCATTCAAAAGAAGGAAGTACTGGAGATGGTTGGGTTTTTTTCTTTTGTTTTGTTTTGTTTTGTCTTATTTTGATCTTTTTTAATCTTAACAAAATGCATAATGGAATTGTGGTAGCTATTTGCAGAAGACATCATATTACTCTAGAAAGTGCTCTACTCTTATAAATTTCATGGAGGACTAGTTAATTAAAGAAATATTGGACATATGTGGCCCAAGAATTTCCTAAATTTCAGGCAGCTAACGAGTCAGGTGGCAGTCAGGAGAAGGAGTTATTTCCTATTTCCCCATGTCCTCTATTCTTTCCTTATTCAGCCACAATTTCTAGAGATGGAGTGTCTTGTTCACATTTCTGCGTCAAAATAAATATGCCTTACACACAGATTTAAGAATTTATGGTTACTGGAATAGACACTGAGGTAGTATAATCAAATACAATAGTTGCTACAGGGCAGTTTTGATGACACAACACTTTTAGCTAGTAACAGAGTCAAGACTGATAAAATCTTTCTACGATCTCTACATTCTTCTGTGGTGTTATGTTCATCTCTGCAGTGTTTATTTGCCTCTAAAAGTTATCAGCTTCAGTCCCTCTCTAGAAGGAAATTCTCTTTCATTCTTCCAGTGATTCACTCAGTACTTCATTGCTTTACAGTACAGCAATAGACTTGTTTTCCTGTTTTGTTCCTTTCTCTGAAGCCTCTTTCACCTTACTCATACCTGTTTATTTATATGTTTGTTTATGCTTTTGGTCACCAGTGTATGGACACCATGATTTGTTTGTAAAGCCCTGCTAATTATGTCCTCTTGTTCCTGTCCTTGCCTAAACCCTACATTTTTATTCTGAGCCTATGAGATAGTTCTTCAGCCTGTGAAGAGTACTCATTTTACTACTTATCCATGCACAATAGGTAATGCACCACACAAAACTAAACTAAAGCTTAAACAAATTTAGATGGCACTTGATGGCTGGACAATTGTCACATGTGAAAGATGCTAAAATGAGCACAAGTTAAGCCAAGTCCAGAAAGCCATGCAATCTTGGTTTTCTCTATTTCTATTTTCTTCCCTGTAAGACTAAAATTACTTTCTTTGGATCAATAGGATATCTTGCTTGTGCAGTTGGACTGCTTATGCTGTTCAACAATGCATGCCTTTGGAATTGTTTTCATTGTTTTCCAATGAAGTGCATTTAAATGGCAGCACAGATTCTCCTATTATTCACATGACATAAATCAGAAACAGTTCTACCATGTCAAGCAAAATCTGCTCTGAGCAAGTGCTGAAAATGTGACCACATAATTTAAAATGAATATGTTCAGCATAAGCTCTGTCTGTATCCCCCACTTTCTATTCACTAAACATTGTTTTGTTATTTAGGATATGAGCCATATCTCTCAAGGATAATGCTTTATTCTCTAAAACAGTAAACATATTGACCACTGCTAAGAATCTTGTAAGACAATTTGCACTACATTAGCAGGCCATGAATCTCCCCAAGAATCCATAATACAAAGCAGAAGTTTAAGCAGGAACATGGCATTATATTGATTTCTTGGGAAGTAATATATACAAATACTTGTTTTCACGCAAAGATACATGTGCACATGCAAACACATACAGAGAGCTGCATGAACAGCATGTGTTGCACAAAACAGATCATTGGTTACGTGTCTGAGTTGTCTTTCTCTTAGATTTGGTATTAATTCCACTTGTATGAAATATTGATTCTTAACCAATTAAAAAGAATATGGGCATCAGCTTGTTGTTCCCAGCCTAAATATCATTCTTTTCCTCTTCTCAGGTGATTGCCATCTTTGATTTTTCCACATATTCCTGCAGCTTGTAGTATTTTCATGATGTTTTCTTTCCTTCAGAGGATGCTGCATTGCCACGTGCTGTTCTCTACCCGAGTTACAAGGATTTTCACAGCATTCCTTTGTTCTTGCAGCCAGTTCAGCCCACAGCCACTCAAAATAAGCTGATACTGGCATTCACCAGTAACATACTGGGGTAAAAGGAACCAACACTGATGATTTGAAAGGATTAGCCCTTTTCCTTATCAAGTATCAAGAGCATTTTTGGACCTGATCTAAGGCAGAGGTCTTCCTACAGTATTTCATTATTAGCCTTGAGTTCTGTGACCAACACCAAGAAAAAAATTATTTGAGGTGGGAGAACTTACATTTTATTTTTGCAAATTTTTAAAAAATGCCTTTTTATTATTTTTGAAGAGACTGTACACTGTGGACAATTTTGGCGTGCAGTGTGCACAAGTTTTTGTTTTAGAGAATTTGAGTAATTTTTATGAATTTTCTTTCTCTCCTCTTCCATGTTTGCCTGGAAACAATGAAACAAAATCCCCCAAAATTCCAAACCAAATCCACTTACTTTTATTAAAAAAAAAAAAATGTTTGAAACGTATGAAGTTGGAAAATTTTAGCAAATGGCTCACTCTGTATTGTTTAAAATTTCTTAATGATTATGACCTTCAGTTGATCTGGGATACACTTCAAAAGAAATTAAAAGCTTGAGGTTATTTAAATGCTGAAATTTTCTTTCTTTATAGTTATTCCTCAGGCAATACCCAGGCAGGAAAACTGGGAAAAATGATGATGAGATTTGCTCATATTTTACTTAAATGAACTCTCCAAGTTGGTCCCCTTATTTCTCTAAAAAAATCTGACCAACCAAAAAAAAAAAAAAAAAAAATTAAGCAATTGTGTAAGTGGTATTAAATTTGAAGTATAGTTCCCATCATTCTTATAAATTTTATAAAATATATTTTTTCTGCCAAAATCCTCAGTTTTTGCTGGGTGTCTGAGAAACCCTTTACTTCCTTCCCTGCTACTCTGTTCTGCATCTGACTTCTCAAAGGGTAAATGATACTTGAAACAGAATAATAGAGCTTTCACACTAAATTGCTGGTACAACTAATCTTTGTGTTACACTGCTCAAAGGCAAGAAGTGAGAGCAGGTTCCAGTGATCTTCACTGAAACACAATGCTAAAGACTCTGGTCTTTGCTTTACTTTTATTTTTCCTTATTATACAGATTTTAGTACCAACTAAATAAAGGGTGTTAATATGTATCATGATTTATTGGCTGTTGATTGTGCTGCTCTTAGAAGTGATAAAATCTGGATATGATACATAGGTAAAGCTAAGCTTTTTAGTCCCCAAGGCTTTGGGTTTTGAATCTGGAAGTCAGACTCATGAAACATTGCCAGCATGTTATCTAATAACAGACAAAAGTGCAAATGTTTATTCCTTAATTAGAACTCTGAACTCTAAATTTCAATAATTTGTCAGGTTTTTTACTACCAGGTTATCTCTAAAATCACTGCAAAAGACAGATAGATTTTATTTTTTTAGGCAGAGTAGCTGAAGATTTTTTTTCCATGAAAGTGGATAAATAAATATGTAAATGCAACGTTCTTCAGCAGCTGCAAACCAAATTTCCATGATTTTCCATTGATGTTTTAGCAAACAGTGCTTGGTCTGGCATGGCTTCCCTACTTTAAAACTTCACAGGAATAAATGAACTTGTCCCTTCTATTCAATTGCAGAATATCTTTACTATTTTGCCCAAAACCATTGACTCCAAGAGCTGCTTGAGCACTCCTTAAGTTTGTACTTTCATATTATCTTGATTCACCAGGAATCTGAGACTTCTCAGATTCCTAGGGAGACCAGATTGAGATTTTTTACAGGAGACACAGTCACACAAAAAAAAAAAAAAAAAAAAAAAAAATCCAACAACCAAACAACTCTGCCTGGAAATAAATATTGAGGTGATGTCTTCAAGATCATCCACACAAGAAGAAGAAGGACATGTTTCAATATAATCTAAACTTTTAGGATTTTCCTGCAGCTTGATTTCACTCTAAACAATAAAATAGGAACACTGACATGCCAGCTTTGTGGATGACCACAAATCAAATTGAGTCTTAAACACACATGTCCTGAATGTCATTAGCTGGGATTATGCAAGAGAAAAACACTCCTGCAGGGCTCCACAAAATCAGCATCAGCCGCTCCTGTGCCATTTGCAGGATGCCAAAAGTAGCCAACTGCAGTTCCAATTTTAAATCAAATTAAGTAGCACCTTTTTACAATCACAATAAAATTCTCTCCAAGTATTTCAGGTATCTGAATAACATTCTCAATTATACCAACACAAAGCTATAATGAGAATGAGTTAGGCTTGTATCTTTTGCAATCATCTTTAGAATGGATTCCATTTAATGCCATTTTCTATTCTCATTACAATCTTTGTCAGGCAAAGACATCAGAATTTTAATGGCCAGTAAAATCTGTTTAAAACTAGAAACTTAATGGATTTACAAACAGACTTTAATCTTTTATATTCTTTTATATTCTGGACTCATCTCACTTCCATCTCCTTAGAGAGTTCAGGACACACAAACAGGGGACAATAGAGAAGGCAAAAACAGAACACCCATTTTAGAAGGAAAACCAGGATAACTGAAATGAAAAACCATAGGAATGAGGATCCAGAATTCACATTCCATGAGATCCACATAGATCTTGGATAAACTTAAATTGATATTTTTTTAAAAAACAGTGAAATTTCTAAAACAACAGAAGGCAGTAGTTAAAATTGATTGGACATTCTGAATAACCAAATTATTTGTCAGCTCTTTGATGTACATGTGGATTACTTATCCAAAGAAAGAAACAGACCTTTTCTGGTTTCTGCTGAATTTATCTTCATTAGAAACAAAGCATTAACAAAGGGTTGATGATCCACTGATCACAGGTCCACTGATGTAAATGAACCAGATCATACCATGCTATTTTGACAGCTCTTTTCCTTCAAGATAACATCCCATTGAGTCCTCTCATGTCTATTTAAAATTAAGATATCCACAGGGAAGAAATCTCCAAATAAAATTTTGCAACTAATTTGTGGATTTATCACTGCAAGAATAAATATTTGTGTAATGGTGTACAGATTTCAGAAATCATGGCTTAGGGCAGCTCAAACTGATATGTCTATAAAGCTCAGTGCAGCACTGTGTGGACACAAGTTTGTGGCAGCATATAAATTGCAGTTGTGTAGTTCTGCACCCAAGTTAACCCATTTTCATATTGAATAAATTCTCTAGAGACAGGATTTATTTAAGCAAGTGTGTGTCTTAAGCTGATATTGTCATGGGAATAAATCATTGAGAAGTAAAACAGCCTAGATAAAACGTGTGAATTTCAAAGCCTGTGTTTAACTCCATTTATGGTGCTATAGAACCCACTTAGGTAGTTTGTCCTTCCATCACTGCACAGTGAGAAGCTGTTGACCATTTTTTCTGCCAGGAAATGCTGCTCATGTGCAGCTTTTGTGTCCCCCATGATCTTCATCTCTTTCTTTACAGACCTGGTCCCCTGTCTGTACTGGTGCATGGCGTTATTCCTCCTTTGGAGCAGGACTTGGCTCTTCCTTTTGTGGCACTTCAGAAGCCTCTGCCAGCCCATTTCTCCAGCCTGATAAGGTGCTCCTGAATGGCAGCACAACCATCTGGTGGACAAAGCACTGCTCCCAGCTTGTGTTGTCTGCAATCCAGCCTTGTCTTCTGTTAGGAGCCTTGTACTTTTAACATCACCAATTAAAATTAGTGATTCTAGAAAACATCAGATGTCCAGCCAAAACCCAGTGATTGTTACATCCTTGAAAAAATATACACAAGGTGGGGTAGTTTGGCTACAGCTGAAAAGCCTGGGGTTTTCAGCAGTTTTTGCTAATTTCAGGCCAGCTTCCAGAAGTAAAATGCTTTATTATTCTGACATTTCACAAAATAAGTCAGAGATATTTTTGAGCAAAACATGTTGATCATAGCAGTCAGTTCTTTTTTGGAAAAGACCTGTCACCTGGAAAAAAAAGCAACTGCATTTTTTTTTTTTTTTTTACTTATTCATCTATAAATGTCAGAGGGATTAAAAAAATAACCTCTGCACTAAAAATCTTCTCTAATTCTGGACAAATTGTTCCTTTATTCTTCTTAAATCTGGGGTTGCAACATTTGCAGAGCAAAAGCTGAAGTAAGTATATTTGAGCCTGTATCCTGTGTGCATTCAATCAAGTTTTCAGTAATTAAATACATTAATTTACTCATTCAGGTATGGTTTATTGATCAACAGTCTTATAGATATCAGATCACCCTTATTCATCAATGTGTTTTAAGTACATATATATATCTTTAAAGAAAAAAAATCTAATTAACCTAAAGAAGAATTTAAAAAGGAACAGGTTCTGTTGGGTTTGTGTGCCCAGGGTTTGGTAGGGGGGGTTGGGCTGCAGGGGTGGCCTCTGTGAGAAGATGTCAGAAACTTCTCCCCATGACTGATGGAGCCAGCTCCAAGACTGACCTGGCTGAGGCTGAGGCCATCAGTGATGGTGGTGCTGCCTCTGGGGTAACGTTTTCTAAGGGGAGGAAATCCCTGCTGGGACACAGCAGCTGGGAGAAAGCAGTGACAGCTTGTGAGGAACAGCTCTACAGATACCCAGGTGAGGGCACAAGGAGAGGCAGGAGGTGCTCCAGGTGCCAGAGCTGAGGCCCTGGTGCAGCCCATGGTGAGGCAGCTGTGCCCCTGCAGCCCATGGGGGCCATGGGGAGCAGATACCCACCTGCAGTCCCTGCAGGACCCCATGCTGGAGTGGGGGGATGCCCAAAGGAGGCTGTGATCCCATGGGAAGCTCATTTTGGAGCAGGGGAAGAGAGGCCAGAAGAAGAAGCAGCAAACACTTGTGATGAACTGAGTGAAGTTGAACTGGGAAGAAGGGATAGCTTGGGGGAAAGGTGTTTTTTAAGGTTTGGTTTCATTTTTAAGCACGCTCTGAGGTGGTTTGCAATATATTCAAATATTTTAGCCAAATAAAGTCTATTTTGCCCATAAAGCTAATTGGTGAATGAACTTGCCCTGTCCTTATCTGGACCCATGAGTCTTGCATTATATTTTTTCTCCTCTGTTCAGATGAGGAGGGGAAGGGCAGGGAGGCTTAGTGGGCACCTGGCATTCAGCCAGGGTCAACCCACCACATATACATCTACAAGTTTTATGAGTGGATTTTACCTTATATATTCCATTTATTGTTCTTCTGAAGTACAGACAGAGAGTTTGTCTTATAACTCAAGCTATCTGCTAAGGAGTAAGTGTTCAATGTGTCACCACTGATTTAAATGTTATAATGGAAACAGAGAATACGTGGTCTTGGGTAGTTCCATGCTCATAATTAAGTTTTAACTCCTGTTTTTATTCTTATTTTTCAGACAAAAATAGAAATAATTGTTTTTTACTGTTTGGGAAATACTCTGAATTTCATGTAACTGCTTATAATACTGTTTATTAATTTTGATGCCTTTTCAATACATTCTGTGTTGGCTACTAAAAATAGCTTGTTTAGTCTGGTCTTAAACAGGGTTCTACTACACTTTAAAGTTGATACCAACCTTAAAAATTTTTAATGACAAAGCTAGCTGCAGCTACAAACAATTAGTATGAATTCTCTTTACTAGTCTTCAACTGAGCCTAAAAGCAGATTGCATAGAACCTTGCACTACTGGGAAGAGACCAAGTCAGAAAAAAACACACAAAATCATTCATTTAAAAGTTTCTAGAAAGCTAATTAAAAGGGAGAGAAATTACAGTCCATTTGTTAATTTTTTTTTTTTAATTAATGAATTACAACTAGAGTCACCTTCCCAACTAATCAGTTTGCAAATAAATTTTTTAACTCATTTAAACAAGTCTTTTTGAAAAAAACTTGAAGACATACTAAATAAAAAATAATCCTTCTTCTAACCTTGAACAGGAAATTCTATAATATATTTTATGGGCTATCAGTAAAGCAAAAGCCATTGCAGTCCTTTTCTTCTGGCTTCCAAATACAGACTTCAAAAATACTAGTGTGGCAAGAGCTATGAAATTTTAATTGTAAATTTAAACCTTATGTTTTCCTATTAAATATAGGAGCTCTTGTGTGTGCTCAGTGCACTTAACTCATTAATCCTCAAGGTGGCCCAGGATCTCCTCAGCTTGTGGTTCCTGTGAGCTCCTTTGTGTCTTCTCAGTATGGGTGTGACAATGGATGGCTGTAAGACAATAAACTGAGATAGGATGGGTGACCAACCTCCCAGCCTACTTCACAATGAAGTACTTGATTCAGGTGCTCAACTGTGTGAATTTCAGAACATCCCAGACTCCCCTCAAGGGAGCTCAGCCTTGTCTTGAGCTATTTTTGTGCTGAAAAGTGTGATTAATATTCCATGTGGACAAGATGGGCATTGCACAGATTTGATTATTCTGCATAAGTATTGTTGCATATTCTTCAATAACCCTTAATTTCTAACAGTGTTGTTTTCTAACTAAATTAACTTCTGATAGCCTATTTATAGGAAAAGAAGTGGTCAAGGGACATGGCTTATCTCTATGGGCTGTAAACCTCATGTAAAAAAAAAAATATAAAAAAGCAGAAGGTTATGGTAGATAGCAGTTTTGTTAAGAGCTGAAAATTATTCAAATCAATAATTATGGAAGATTCCTTCTGTTTCATATGTTTTTTTTTTTTGTTAATGATGGCTTGGCTTGCATTGGCTTTTTTTAGATACACTCATTATTTTATCTAAAAGTTGTATATTACTGCATGCATTAAAATAAGAAAATTCTTTTTCCGCATTATTTTACTATTGAATTAGACTAACAGGTAAATTCTCAGTCCTTAAATATGCTTGAATATCTTGACAACACAGTATTTATAGATGCTTCTAAGAAAGGTTCAGTCCTCATACATACAAACCATAATACTGCATTGGGAATTGGAAATTAAGATAAAGTCTTACTTTTAGGTAGAGTAGTGCAAATTTCTATGGAATTCATTATAGCTACCACTACAAGTGTAGAATTTCCTTTTTTTTTTTTTTTTGTCTCAGCTTGTTTTCATTAACTAGATTACATTTGTTTTTAAATAGAAAGCTGCATACAAATAAGATCTGTTGTTTAAATACAAATAAACTCTAGGCATACAAGCTGGGATTTTTATTGCTGAACTTATGCCATCTAAAAGTCAAATCTAAGCTAATCACTGAGGCTCCCTCTACAGTCCACAGAATTTAAAGGGGGGTTCTCTTTTAAAATTAGGCTTCATCTTTCATCAAATGACTCCCTGGGGTACCCATTTCAATCAGTTGTAGAACAAGTCAAACTTACCTTATATGCCTAACTTTAAAACCAATTTTTTTGGGACTGACTTCCAGGGCAACAGTTGATTTTGAAAGAATTGCAGATGCTAATGTCTACATCAGCAAAACTCAGCAGTTTAACTGATGAGCAGCTGGTACCAGTCTGATGAGCGGGATGATTGCAATTCATCAAAGGACTAATGATGTTCTGTGTAAGACACCTCTGGTACTTTCTGGAGGAGAATATGAAACCCAGGAAATAGCTAAATACAGCATTTCAAAATACACAAATGAACAGAATGTGCTGCAAACGACTGAAAGTTGTGTGCAAGCTCATTGTGTGGGTAACCAGACCATGCTGAGAGCAGTTCATCCTGAGTGCCATCACGCAGCACACAGAGGACGTGCAGGGGATCAGGGCTGGCCCTGTGGACATCTGACAGGCAGGTCCTCATTGACTGACCTGATCTCCTTCTACAACAAAGTGATTCCCCCAGTGGATGAGGAAAAGTCTGTGGATGTGTCTACCTGGACTTCAGCAAAGCCTTTGACACTTTCCCACGCTCCTCTCCTGGAGACACCGGCTGCTCAAGGCTTGAACGGGTGCACTGCTCTCGAAATTAGGAACCTTTTGTCTTTATAGACCATTCTGGCTTTAAAGTCAATTAATTGATGAACAAATGCAGTAAACAGCTGTGAACAAACATTTTGCACTTTTAAGTTACTTGAAGAAATGTTATTTTAATAATTTAATGCAGCAAATTCTACAACAACTCACATGCAATGTAAAAGGCTAATTTAAGTATATTTCCTGGTTTTTTAGCAGTAACAACTTTCATGAGTATAAATATAAATTAAAGAAGTCAGGCTTGGATGATTTAGACCTCACAGGAATAAGTGCCACAAAGCACCATGAAGGATGGTCACAGTCCTCAAATTTTATTGAGGAAAGTAAATTGATCTTACTTTCTCACAGTTTTGCTAAATAAAAATTTAAAGTCACAATGTATCCTGAACTGAGATATATGCACATGTCACTCACTGCTCTGTGAAGAAAATGCTGTGCTGGATTGTAATATTTTTTATTTCTCAACTCTGTTTTGATAGAATATTATTTCTGTGACTAAGTAACCAGTCTCCAGCAGAAGGAGCACTGGCAAGAAAACCACAGTGTCTGGAATTTTATTTTGATGAAAGAGTTTTAAAAATTACATATGATGCTTATTCTCTGCTACAGGACGTCTTCTTCAATGTTCATTCCAGAGGAAAAGTGACACCAGTTTAACCAGGGACATTAGCAGCTGTGTGCTGGTCCTCCCTCCTTTTCTGCTACACCTGAATTCAGTCCAGCTTTACCTACAGGAATCTGACAGACTTCAACCACTAAAATCAGTTGTGCAAAAAAGATGGAGAAATTTAATTGTCTTTACCCATTTGTAAATGCAACTGATGCTTAAATTTTCAGTCTTACTTCTTTTCAAAATATGATGCAGCTATGCAATAGCTACATGCTAGAGATTCTTTTATTTTGATAGTTTCATGAGATCTTTGTGTTGTCCATGGCATAATTTAGCTCCTGGTCTTGCAGATGGTCACAGTGGGGACACCGAGGTTTCTGGTCTCTGCTAACTTGAGAACTCAAAGGCAAGAACAAACCAGTCTGGGATGACTCAAGGTCTTGATAACTAAAATTTCTTTGAAGGTTTGTAAAAGACAAAAAAAAGGAAACTTTTCATATATTTTGTCCTATTCCATCCTCAGTATCTTTACATGACTCAGCTAAATGGAAGCACTGAGGTACTTACAGAGCTAGCAAGTGTTGCTTTGCAAATTTTGAAATGAAGATGATAGCTTTTATGACCATACCTCCTATTTCTGATACAAAACAACAGCAGTTTACGAGCTGTATGTGCTATACCAGTCTAAATGGTGGTTTGAGTATTTACTGTAATCTCTAAATACCATTTCAGGAATAAAAGGATTTTTCATTCTTGTTACTGAAGCCCGAACACTTAATGTATCTTCTACATTGAGACATTAAAGTAATCACAACAATACTAAATGTGGGATAGCAGATAAGTAAAAGTCCTTTATTTTAAATAGATGGTTGCTCACAACACACAATCATATTCCAATATAACTTTATCCTTTCCTCTCTCTTCTCAAACAATTTATCACTGGTTTTGATGTTTAATATTTTTCTTGTGTGTTTTTCAAAATATTATATTATTCTTATAAAATGCCATTCTTAGCTTCCCTGTAAACAAATGACCAAGACACACATAATTGTATTCCAGAAAAACTCTGCTCAGGAAAGACTTATTTTCTCTGGAAAAATCAATTTTTTTTTTACTGAAATTTCACATAAATGTTAGTTCAAGGCAGTCTCAAGCTTGCAAGATTACATTTTATATCCTGAACTTGATATAATCTAGTTTCAGACCTGCACATGAAAGGTCTTGGTGACATGATAGATGGTTTGTTACCATCAGGGATGATTAACAGGGAGACATTCTTATCTTTGACCTCCCTGAGTCATTTGACACATCTGTCAAATTTCCGAGGTAATGTTTTTATACTGAAGTGCATTCAAAGAACGTGTTGGAAAAGGGTTCCAAAGGTCAATCATCTCCCTGGTGCTGTGTGACATTTAAATGCAGCCATAAAATGATATAGACTCATGTCAGCAGCCTCTCACCATATGCAGTCCACACCACTTCAGTACACATGGCACAAAATTTGGAAAGTGGGCCCAGGTCTGAGCTGAAAAATAGTTTGTTGAAATTAAAGCCAAAAAAGGTCAGTGATAATGCAGATGAGGAAAGAAAAGAATATTAAGAGGTTTCTACTAAAACACAGCTCTTGTCTGAAGAGTTCATATCTGTGCTTGGGCAACAATCTATATTTTATTCCCGTTTATGTATTCCTGGATGATTTATATTTTACTGACCCATACTTCTGAGTAATGTCTTTTGTTGGTCACCAGCTGTCCAAAGAGACTCAACATTGCTACAGCAATGACTGTGATATTTATGTTTTTTCCACTTCTTGGCTGAGCTAAAACCATGAAATATAATTTAGAATTAAATCATTAATTGCAGATCCTGTCTGCATTGGATCGGATGTGTCCAGGAGACATAACAAACATAATTGTCTGGTTTTATCACTGCTTCCTGTTGACACCAAGTAAAATTCAGAATCTCGAGCCTTATTTAAGATCTTCAAGGGAGAGGTTATATTTATGTTGTCTAACAATAAAATTTCCATCACATATATGAGTGTCTGTGCTTCAAGTGTTTCCATAGCCTTTGGAGAGGAATAGACTTTTGTGGAAAACAGGTTGTGAGACTAATCAACTGCTCTGGTCTGATATCAGCACTAAACTTTCTATGTAACTGAACTGAAGTTCATGGAGTTTCATGGGATTATTCCCAAATAATACAATAAACTCCCCTAAATGTAAAGAAACAGAAACATAAAATGGTTTGGAGTGGAAGGAATCTGAGAGATCATTTAGTTCCAACCCCTCTGTCATGGGCAGGGTGTCACTCACTAGGTGAGGCTGCTCAGGGCCCCATCCAGCCTGGCCCTGAACACTTCCAGGGAGGGGCATCCACAGCCTGTCAGGACAATAATGAACCTGTCCACCTCCTATTGCATCTCTTTGACCTACCATCTCTTTCATAAATATATATTTTTTTAAATCCTCCAATCAAAATGCTTATTTTCATCCACAAGTGTCTCCCTTGGGAGAGGATGAGCAATATGATCTAAGCTGACACATGCGAGTCACTTTACTCAAGGTGTTAATGGAAGATACTCCCACCTTGTGGGTGACGAGGGTTGTATGAGAATTGATACAGGAGAATAGAAACTCCTTGTTTTCAATCAGCAAAGAGGAGATGTTCTGAAGAGGGCTAGATTTATTTTATCAACCACACAGTAGTCAAAGCTGTTTCAATGAAGATAAATGAAAAACTCTATCATCTTACTTTGTAGACTTATTTAACCAACACACTGTCTTCTCTATGATTGGTGATAGCTTTGCACATTAGAAACTAACTGAGATATATCATGACTGTCAAATCCTGGTATTCCTGTGGGTTTCACGTAGAGTACAATAGAACCACTTTCATTATCTTTGTGTTACAGATAATGGATAATAAACCCTCTTGCAGTACCCAAAGGAAAGCCTCTTGGAGTATAGAAACACTCTTAATACATGGAATACATTTTAAACCTTTTTTTTTATGAAAAATTGTTTGAATCAAAATGAAGATGACTTTATCTTTTAAAAGAGACACTTTTACTTTTTTCCTTCATTCTTTTTAATAGAAAGACTACTTTAGCTACCCTACTAACAGTAACTGTGTAGTTATTCTTGCTTACCAAAGCACATACTTTTCAGTAGTTGGAAAAAGGTTAAGAGCTTCAGATTCCAAACAAATCACTCAACAATGCCAACAATCAACAGCTAAACTTGATTTTCTATTTCCCCCTTTAACTCCACATCAGTGGTTCCCCTTTGTATGTAAAGTTATTCTATTTTTTGTTCTTCCAAGTGCTGAAGGATTACAGCTCTTTCTTCCCTTTTCCCACAGTCATTCTCACCTCTCTCCCACTCCCATACACCTCCCTATATCTCCTTCACTTGATTCCCATAATTCAAAATGAAAATTGCCTCCAAAATAGGCAACCTCCAGAGAAAGCAGCAGTGTCTATGGAATGGAGCAACACCATTCAGTCATGAGACAGCATTTCAGTTTGCTGAAAATTGAAACTTTGGGCTGTCTCAGATATCACCAGAGCCTGCAAATGACTGTTCAGAGAGATATTAACCTCCCATAAGCTCTGTCATTTTGCCATTCATGTGTGGCAACCTTAGATACTTTTGGGCAACCCAAGATGACTGTGTTTCTTCCTAGCTCTGATTTTCTTTGATATTCCTTATGTTGTGAAGTGCCTCTGTCACACCCAAGATAGAAAAGATATTTTTGTTGAGATTTGTATAATCCTGCAAGGCATCATTCCTTCAAGGTTTCTGGGCTGCCGTGGCAGCTCTTTAGAAGGCAAATATAGCTTTATTACCACTTTATCATGCTTTTTATCCCTATTTCATTCATTAATTTTATCATATAGAGTAGTTTGTCTTGGTGGTACATGAGATAGAGGAAAGGCTTGTAGGGAGTGGTGCTATTTTTAATGACATGAATTCACACAGTGAGGGCAAACAGACATGGAAGAGCACAGGGGTTTTACAAAATCATCTTCAGGTCACAAGAAGGAACAGCAGTTCTCTACTCCAATAATAAACTGAGGATAAAAACTGCAGGCTAGGATAATTGTGTTATCTGATTGACCTCTGAGAGAAGAATGCACCCATTCCTTGTACAACATATGGATCTGTAGCATTTGTTAATCCTGCAACTGGTTTTCATGGCAAGGTTTTGGTAGCAAGGGAGCAGCGGGGGAGGTTTCTGTGAGAAGCTGGAGGAGCTCAGATGCTCTCTGCAGGAAGAAGTGGTTCTTTCTGCAAAGACTGTTTAGTGTACTGTTTAAATAAATTTACCTGTGCATGAATATCTTATATAAAGCTTCAAACACTCCTGAGACTGTGTACCCTAAACACTTTCAAGACGACTAGCTCAATTTGATCATGCAGTTATTGCCATAATGATAATAAGCTCATGTTTATATTAGTTGGTTCACTACAGTGCGAATTTGTGGTATATAATAAATATTTTACTGTCTACTGTGAAATAATTAATCACTTCAGCTTTCCTTCTAAATGTCTTTCTGTTAAAGCTGTAAGGAAGTTTTATCTCCACAATAAATTTTCCTCTCCAAAAAGCAAGCTGTGTCAGGCTTCTATCCTCTATCTACACTGTAATCCAGCCCCACAATATGTATTTGTTCACAGTGCACAAGTAATTGCTTGACAGAAGGAAAACAAAGAATTTGAGACATTCAGGAAAAATAAAACCCAACCAAAAAACAAAGGCAGACAGCAGTTGAAACAGGATCAGAGGTGCAGTTTAAAAGTGTATCTTGAGGGTAAAATGAACTTGTAACTAGACCTTCACCAATGACATCAAATGGTGGTTCTGCCCTGCTGTGTGGCATTTCCTTTCAGCCCTTTGTGACCCCATGTCACTGGATCTACCAGGAAGATAAGGTTGCCATTAGATTCAAATAATATACAAAAGCTGTGGAAATTACACCTACATTCTGGATTTGCAGTGTGGAATTCAATAGTGTTTGAAAAATACAGAATATCTGCACAAAGGATTGCACACACTTAGAAGCTTAGATGTATCTCTGTTGCTTGTATAGTCCTTCATAAAATACACAGAGACAAAACCCTTTACCTTTGGGCATCCTCTTTATTTTCTAAGGGAAAAAATATGTTTAAGCCAGTCATTTATCATTAAAGGAATTGCAAAGAACAAATATACATTTTCTTATATATTCTGCCTCTAGAGTTCAAGTGTTTCAGCCTTTTGTTTGCAAACCCAAAGTGGGGTCAAGTATCTAATGCATCTCTTTCAAAAATCATAGTATTTTTTCCAGAACAATGCAGAAAAGATTGTGGCTTCACTTCTCTGGTTCTGTCATAGAAAATATATGTTCAGTTCTGTAAATTGCTTCTCACCATTTTTATTTCATTTTCCATCTAAGACTTTTTTAAGGTAGAAGAGCTCTAATAGGAGGGAAGGGGATTCCCCAGCTACCAGTCAGCCATGAGATCCTATACTCAGTCTGTTTAAACATTCTCCTGAAATATGTGGCTGCAAATTTCTCCATGATTCAGAGTTCTCTCTTTTGCTCCTTTCCTCTCCCCTCTTCCTCCACACAGAGACATGGTTTTTTGGATACTTATGAAGGTGAATACTGTCCAAAGGTGTGCCTTTCACAGAGTCTAAAATCCTAGGAACAGGCTGAAAATGACAGTGAGATTGAGGTCTGTGGGCAAGGCAGAGGAGTGTCTGAACTGTAAGTTCCTCAGAGGTCTGGTGTGACAAAGAAGTCCAACAGGTTACACTGGCAGGTTACATGATGTAAAGTTTGTCAGAGGAGCTCAGAGGCACAAAGGAGGCAGAAGAACCCCAATGCTCCAGCCAGAGACATGAGTTCCTGCTCTGCCAGTGCTGTCCCAGGAATTCCTCAGTCCCCTGGGCCAGGAGTGGCACCCACACTATGGCTTCACTGCCTAGAGTCACAGCACACATTATGGGACACACAGGAAGAGTACATGAATTATTATGTGGGTTTAGCAGGGAAAAAAAGGATTCAAAATGGATAGGCCTGCATGATCCAAGTAGTATGGTAAAACCGAGGGACAAGGGGATAAAAGTGTCACATGTTAACAAGTTCCTTGTAACTGAGTTTGTCTGGCTGAGTCTGGTAGTTTTATTGTCTTATTAAATTTCTTTCTGATGTTTTTTTTTTTTTCAGAATGAAGGACTCTCTACTCCCTGTGTGTGCTTATGAGACCTCAGCTGGCAGTCAGAAACCCCACTCAGCTGCACCCTCACTCTCTCCCTACAGTACACAGGGAGAAAATCAAATGAGGAAACTCATGGGTTGAGATACAGAGAGATCACACCCCAGTGAGCATCACAGGTAAAACAGACTAGACCTATGGAAATTAATTGCTTTTATCACCAATCAAATTAGATTTGACCAGTAAGAAACAAAGTAAAAACTAAAGTATCTCCATCCCCCTTTCCCATTACCATTTTCCCCCTTTGCTCCCAAGCCCTTTCAGGGATTCTGGCTTTTGGATGGGGCTGTGGGCAGTTCCTTAATAAAACCCAACTTCTCAGTGCATGAAAAGAGAGGCAAGGAAAGAACTACTAGAGCAGAAAGTATTTAGATTCTTTGTTTTATTGTAGCTGATGAAATTAAAAAATAAGACTACAGGTATCTAACAGGTAAGGATTTGGGGGGATTTTTTTCATGTTTGATTTGGAATTTTTAATCCTATTGTCAGTTAACTATCTGGTTAGTTCTACCTTGTAGATATATTTTAAGCATAAACTTTCTGCCAATGTAGCTCATGATCTCATTTGAAAAGCCCAGTGGAGGGAATCAGAAATTAATCCAAAAGTAGATGTTAATTAGAAATGTATGTGAACACTGTAGGTGAGAGCAGCACTTTATACCATGCCCTGAGAAGAGCATCATGCAGAACCTGAACACTCAGTAGAGATGTGCATCTCCCTATGAACTCAGAGCACATAACAAGTTTGCCCCAAAGTGTTTGCAAATTACAGGGAAGAAAAAAAAGAACAGAAAAAAAACCCAAAATAAACAAACAAACAAAAAAAACCAACAACAACAAAAAAACCCAACCAACCAAACAAAAAAGCCACCCAAAAAGCCCCACAACCTTTCTTTTATTTTCCCCTATTCTCTATCTTCATTCCTGCATTTTCCAATAACCAGACATCAGATGGCACAAACTAGAGTAAAAAAAATGAGGTTAATTCAGAGATTAATCTGTAGGGTTTTTTTTTTTTGCATCAGGTTTGTAAAATATCTGGTGTGGATGAAGAGCTTAAAATGATGGAAAAAACAGATGTGTTTAACTGGAGGGTATAGGCAGGGTGTCAAACTGGAAATCTCATGCGAGTGGTCTTAAAAAATGTATACCTGCAGGGAAACAAGATTGGTGAGGAAGAAAGATGAGTTAGTTGCTACTTAATGGATCAAGGCAACTATTCCTTCATTAGGTCCTCTACTATGGCAAATTCTTTGCTGGACAAGTGATAATTGGTTTGTAGGACTTGGGCTACAACCAGGGCACTGACAGCTCTTAGCACCACACCAAAAAAGGATTTACTGGAAACATCAACTATCACAAAAAAAACAACTGTATTACATTTAGGGAAAAAAAAAAAAACAAAACAAAAAAAAACACCACAAAAAACCCCCAAAAAAATCCACCACAAAAAAAAAAACAAAAAAAAAAAAAAAAAAAAAACCAAAACAAAACACCAAAAAACATTCCAGGTAACTGAGAAAAAGCTTTTAATGTTATTATTTTATAAACCAAAAGTCTTTTTTTCAAGCATATAACAGTCAATTACTGAACCTCTACTCCTGGTAATAAACTGTTCACTCGCTTCTCATTTAACACCTCCCCCACCAAAATAAGCATTTCTTTATCCCTAAACTACAGAAATTACAAACAAATAAATTATAGGAAGAAAATTACTACTACTAAGAAGTTACTATTTTTTATATCTAATGCTCTGTCTCCTCTCTAGCACCCTGCTATCACTGTTAACATTAATCAAATATAACAGATCTCCCAGAAATTTTTTTTAGCATTAAAATTCTTGGTTTTCTCTTATAGCAGGATATGTCTCATAGAGGAAAAACTCCTTCCGAGGCAGAAAAATTTGTCTTAATAACACCTTTGTAAGAAATCTGTAAGAATTTGTAAGGCTTTGCTAGAAGCTTTGTGACTTTTGCATTTATGGCCAGGGGTCATTTCCCCTTATAATAGAGAATTCTTTGCCCTGAAGTAAAATATATTTTAGAAAGGAAAATTCTCTCCTGTCTTTTCTTTGCTCACTTTCTATCTTTGTTCACATCACACGATTTGTTATATCAAAATTTCCATTTTATTTTCATATACATATTACATGAGTGTCATATCCTGACTTTTTTGCTTCAAAAGTTAATGGGAAAAATAATCTTTCAAGTGTCTAGGGCACATACAAATTGTGATCCCAAGAGGAAATATCCAGACATAAATGCTTGTTGGATGTTCAGAAAATTAACTATTCCTCTTTTCAAAGGGATTTGGATACCCAATCATGCATAACATTAATGAGAATTGGGCATACTCAGCCCTCAGTGAAAAGCTTCAACAAGCTTGTCCCTAAAGTCCATACTGGTAAATAATAATGGCTTTTAGCTAGGGACTTTCTAGCTAATCTCAGCACATACATCATAACAGCATCCTTTTCTGGGTACTTATTTTATTAGAGGAATTAATTTCTGTTGTAAAAGACTACCAATATCTGAATTGTTTCTGGAGAACTAAAGCTTTTTGATTTACAGATATCTGTTCATAATATACTTAAATAACTGATTAACTTGGCGCCCTAAATCCAGCATTTTGAACACTGCTTTCTAAACAGAACTTTCAAAAGACATAATTGAAGTTGAATAAGGGCCAACAAAATACTGGTTATTCACTCCTTATCTTTGGGGACACTCTCATCTTTAGAACTTATGGTTTTTGTAGGCCTGCAATTATCACTGAGGCCCTGTGCATCCTCTCTGGTACCTCCTGAATGGCAAAAACATCCAGAACTGTCACTTCACTCTTAAGATAATATTCTTTCACTTGATTAATTGTTCCAAGTACTAAATATGACCTAAAGTAGTTTTTGATAGCAGAATTCTCCATGTAGAAGGAATGGAAAGATGAAAACTGGCTCTAATTTAAAGAAACAACTAATGAATAAATACACAGTTAACATTTTTAAATCTTTTTAAGCAGTCGGAAAAGTTAAAGATGCCTACAAGCCAAATTAGTTAAATAAAGATGCAATTTTGCTCCCAGTAAATCCAAAGTAAGTCTGTTATAATTCTGTTCTTTGTGTATCTCTGCCAATAAACTGATAATGAATGATAATTGTATGTAGTTACACAATGTGTATCATTGAAAGCACAAATAGAATAGTCCTATTTTTTCTTTACATTTCTTTCCTCAAAAGCTTTTAAAATAGTAGTTTAATCCAAGCTGTGTTACTGCTGCCAGTGATTTGGTATTACAAGAAGATGAGAGTAGCTGTATTTATCATCCATTTAATACCATAACCCACTGCTGACAATGGCCTGAAACAGGAGCTTTGAGAGCAAAGGTGATATTTCAGAAAGAATGAAATTACTCAGTTTGTGGTAAGTTTTTTTTGACTTTCAGCAATTTGTAGCTCAGTTTTTCCTGAAACTGTGAAGAAAAAAGGGTTACAAGGTGTTCTCATCCCTAGTGCACCACTGGGAATGGAGGTGGTAAGGAAATTAAATAGTTTTCTAGTTCCCAACATACAGTTGCAGCAACCAAAGCTATTAAAGGGGAGGGCAGGACTTGGTTTGTAGCAGCTCTGAATTTTAATACTAAGAAGATTAAATTAGGTAATTGATTGCTTGAGACTCATGATAAGAAATACCAGTTAAGCAGAGTTTAAACTGTTTGCAGACATCAGAAAGCATATATTTTAGGTGAGTATAGGAAGGCATTTAACTTTTCAACCCTTACTCACAGTCACATCTCCAAATATGACTTTGGGAACTGTTTTGTAGGTTTAATAATTAGAAACCAGCTCTAAACCATGGATATTTCTCTCCCCTCCCCAACTTTTCTCCCAGAAATATGTTGCAGACTACTGAATATTTTCTTTGTCATCTTTGTCAAAATAATATTTCCTTGTAGCTGGTTTCCTGATAAATATGACAGACAATAGTCCAAAAACCCAAAATATCATGACCCTAATTATATTACTGTATTTTTTTAAAAATTGCATGAATAATAACAGCTAATAACTAGGTCACAAATATATTATACCATGCTTTCAATATTAATGCTTTGTCTTTTAATTAAAAACTCAAGAGAGTTTTCAATGATAATAATTTACCACATAATAGTTCATGCAAATATTTTACTAATATTTTCCTATTTAAATTAACTTAGTCAAGTCAAAATAACATTTTTTTAAAAAGTGTTGAAACAGCCAACTGCCTGTTCTTTGGGGGAAAAAAACTGTTGATGCTTACAATAGAATATGCTTATTCCAGGAGATCTAATGAAATTTATATCTCACTTGTAGAGCTTTAACTGAGGGGAAAAAAAAAAACAAAAAAACAAACAAACAAACAAAAAAACAACAACCAAAAACCCCATCAAACACAAAACAAAACAAAACAAAAAAAACATGGATTGTTTTTAGTCCATGTCAAGGTTTGGAATCAAAGTAATTCACTTCTCAGAAGTGCAGTGATGGGACAGGATGCAAAAAGACACCACAAGACATGATGCTGTGAGCAGGAAGTTGGACTATCTGACCTTTTTTCTCCCTTTATTGTGGAATCCTCTTCTGAAGAGAAGTTTCGTTCAGTATTCAATGAAAACAAAACCAGAATAAAACCCCCTGCAGTTTAAAGTACTAAATGCATGTAAAGAAATCACAGGGTTCTAACAGAAGCTGCCAAAACAAAACCCAGAGAATGCATCTCCTGAAACAGAACACCCTGAGTCATGTCTCCTGTGATAAAAAAGGGGGAAGAAATGCTTCACCCATTCTTAGTCACTCTTAGCTTAAGAGGTTTTTTTCATTATTATTTATTACTCTATGAAGAAAATTTTAAGAAAAAAGTCTTTCTGACAGAGTTTTATGCTTCAATGTAAAACTATAGTTTGTTATGGAAAAAATTGTAAGCTGATACTGATTTCTTTGCATGAATTTTGGTGGGGCAAGTATCTGTATAGCACTATTTTAATGCAGCATTAAATGTTATGTTTTTAAAATTTTTTAAACTATGTCTTTGTGGACCAATATTGGCTCAGATATTAAACAGCCATTTTGAATTTTCTATGGATATGTTGCAATAATGGTGTTGTTGTCCAGTATCAAAGGAAAATTAGGTCCCAGTTTTCCCTGCTGCCCAGAATAATTTCAGAATCCACACTACTGTGGTGATTCTCCAAGGGAAAAAGAGCTGAAATACAGTCCCACAGTCATAGAGCTGATTATTCCAGAGATGAAAAGTAAATGGAATATATGGAAACATTCATTAAAATGTTTGCTGTTAGCAGTGTTTGAGATAAAATGTTGGTGTCATTAGTATATACTGCATTCAGCCATTCCACGTTTATGTTCCTCTGAAAGAAAATAACAATGCATCTCTCTTTCTGAAACGTGCTCAGGAGTCTTTTGTTGCTCATAACTCAGGTACAAACAGAAGACAAGTTACACACAAGGGGATTTTTTCTTCTTTTTTGTTAAAGTCTTTTTAGTGTAAGAGCCAACCTTGTGAAATATTGAGTCCCTTCAATTTCTTTGACCTTAGAAAGAGATGATGTCACACAACACTTTAGCACCCCCAAAGACCAGGGCTTTGATTTGGACTTTCAAGACTTTCAGAGCCCTTGGTGGCAAATCAGCAGCACCTGATAACTTTTAACATCTCTTCTGCTCTTACAATTAAAATACTAAAAACTGTTCCATACAGAAATTGTTTCTGTATTAATGACCAATTAGGAACAAAAAGAACAGGAACAAGAAGAAGACTGTACTTTGGCACATGATTATTTATTCATGCTAGAAGCTGATGGAACTACATTAGGGGAAAATATATTTTTTAAATGAACAGGAGAGGGATTGTTTTACAATGATTCACATTTATCCTTGCAATCTGCCTTGTTAGCTGTGAGAAATTGCAGAATTTCAATATTCAATATTAAAACACCACTGGGGTGTCTTTGTGACTGTAAACAAATGTAGAAAGGAAGTTGTATTTGCCTTACTTGGGAGAACTGGAACCCCTCTAGAAATGTCAATGCTGTTCCTATTTACAGTAGCTTTACACATCATACAAAGGATTCAGCAAGGTGGGATCATGCTTACTAATACTGACAGTTCTACCTCTTCATGGATATTTTTTATACCCCAGATGTATGCAAGTATATCCTATCAAGCCTTCTCATGCTAGTCTTGAGACAATAAAAAGAAAAAAAAAAAAAAAAACAACTGAGGATGTTTATATTCAAAGAAAGAAAAGTTTCTTTTCCCTAGATCCTGCTGAGGCCTTGGTTTTTGCTTTTTCATCCTGTAGTAAATAGAAAACTCCCTACCAGGGCATAACAATTTATTTGATTTTCTATTCTGCCAGACAACCTCTTATTCTCTGATCATTCGAATAGATTGAGGAACACAACTTTTCTTAAAAGAAATTATCATGGCAAAAAGACTTTGTTTTCCCTTTAGACTTTGAAGAGAAAGATTTAAAGGTATTAGTGGAGTAAAAAAACTGTACAACTCAGCATAAATAAGAAAATTTTTATGTAAATCAATGTCATAATTCCCGGTGGACGAAACCCTGTCCTTACCAAAAGTGATTGGAACTTGGGTATTTAATAAAAAATGCCACAGTTTCACATTCAAACGTGGGTGATGCAAACCAAGGACTTAAAAGATAATTTTTTGTTTTCTGGTTTTTGAAGACAACACTCACGTTGTAAATTGCCCACTGCTCTGGTGTATAAAACTATGCTGCAGTCCACAGGCAAAAATAAATATGCTCATCTCCTATGGTTTTAAAAGGTGTTCAGCAGAGGACAATACAGGAATTGACTTCTAACTTCCACAGGAGCAGTGGTCTTACAGAAGCTGACCTGGTTATCCCCAATAGCTCAGAGATCAGATCACTGAATTGTTTTTGCTCTGCTGGAAAAGATTGGTTCAATCTTCCTGAGGAGGCTTTTCATGTATGCACATTCTTCATGAATGTGCAAGTGGGGCAGCTCAGGATGGTCACCAGAAGGCAGAAATTAAAGGGCACCTTCACAGAGCAGTAAATGCTGATGTGCACAGGCTTCACTTGGATATGATTTCTTTTTTTCTATTAGCTTTACTTATTAATTAGTACCTCAGAAACAGACAGATCCAGTACAAGGGTTCACAATCTTTTTTTCCATGCTAATTCTTGTTGCTTCAAATATTGTGGCACTCCAAAGTGTTGTGAGTTCTACACCAGTGACAGGTACAAACTGATAAATGGTGAAGGGATTCTCTGAGAATTTGTGAGTTCAGGATTTGAGTCTTCCCACCTAAAAATGGAATTGAATTGGATCCTCCCACACATCCAAAATGACTCTTCAAACTGCGAAGTTATTTTGCAGAAAGATGAAGTCTGTTTTAATTTTGGAAAAGAAGGAGACATTGGCCTCAGGAAGACAATCCTGTGCCAGATTTACTTCAGTTTGAGATTTCAGTTTCAGAATGGTTTTTGGAGTTGTATTCCTTTCTGGAAGAGGAATATCAATTTAAAATCACCTCTGGCATCAGTGTTACCCTTTGTCTTGCTCCAAATGGTTCTGAGGCCCCCAAATCTCCTGACAGAAAGACCCAGGCTGACTTTCACAGTGTTTTCCCAGCTCCAAGAGCCATCTAAGATATTCAGACCCTATCTTCTGTGATTTTTATATCTTTATTACATCTAGCCTTCAGATTTAGTTTATTAGGATGCTCTGATCTAGTCAATCTGAGACATCTGATATAGTACAAACCCCTGTACAAGTAAGAATTGCAAATACAATTTTATACCACTGATTGTCTTCATGTAGAGTCAACAAAGATGTAAAGCTTTTTCTTTTTTTTTTTTCCCTTGAAAATATTCTGCATTTCCCTGCAGTGAAATATGCACAGCCTGCATTCCCCAGTAGAGCTTGCTGATTTTTATAGCTTGTTTTAACATAGAGACTATTGTGATAAAGAGCAGGGGTGATATGACATTTGAAAAGCCTCTTGAGAGAAAAGCAGCAAAGTGGATGGCACTGAAAAATCATTCTGAACCTGAGATAATTTGAGCAGCTCTACACCAGTATTGTTCCACTGCTGTCAGTGACAGGTGCTTCAGACAGCACGTTTGCTAAGTATCCAAATATATCAGTCGTTGTCTCTCTCAGGAGAGACACTCTTATCTCTGCTAGGGCTGACCTGTGGAAAGGTTATTCAGAGAAAATCATCAAGAATTATATCCTGCTGGCCACCATCACATCTCTGGTGAGTGAGAATGCCAGGCAGGATTAAGAGATCTGGATAAACTAAAAAAGCAACAGCCAGATCCCATCTCAGCAATTTCTTCCCCAGAGCTGGCACCTGCATTATCCCATTGTTGTCCTTGTCCTAATGTGGAAAATGTGACAGACCTGTGGGCTGCAGGCAGCTTGAAGCATCCCTGGCTTGTGTTCCCAGGTGACGAGGCTGAAGGTGCTTGGGCTGCAGCAGCACAGGCTTCCTCTGAGAGTTTGTGCAAGGGACATTTTCCTGCCTCCTGTGTTCCTCTGTCTCTCCCTTTCCCACCCAGTTAATTTGTGGACAGTGTCTTTTGTACTGCCTTGCCCTGGTCTGATAAACAGCACATAACACCTCCAAGGTTGCAGGGGCCAGAGGAGTTCTTCTCTGCCAGATAAGTGCTGTTTTTTGTGTTTCAAGAGCACATAGCACTGCAGGAACTTTCATGTAAGAGGGAGGGAAGCAGAGAGGTTTTTTTTGAACAAGAGCAGCTGCTTCAAACTTAGCCAGAAAGAGCACTATAAAACATTAAATAATTTAAAAGCTTTGGTTGTCCAATTGATAGACAGTACTTTTCTTTTTAACCAGCAGGAATTAGGTGGTCAATTTGAGGGATGGAATTTAGTAATCAGTTTTTCAGAGATGGTCAGGATATTTTTACTTAGAATATAGGAACTATTATATGAAATGAAATAACTAAAGTGTCCATGTCATAATGTATCATCTCTGCTACTCCTGTACCAATGCATAGCAGGGAGGCAATAAAAAGCAGCTAAGAGGTAGTAACTTCCTAAGCCACCTCCACTGCCTGATCAGAGAACATGAGATCATATGTATTTAAATAGCATCTTACTTGCTGGCCCTCTTGTGTTTAAAAACATTGAAGCAGAAATTTTATTTCTTTCTGCATTCATCAGGTCCAGAATAGAGATACACAGAAGTTATAACCAATGTCATGTATGTTAAAGCCAGTGTCCCTAAATAAATGAAGACTAATTTAAGCAACCAGAGTGATGTTTATAACTGTTTTTCTACTAAGGAGTCATTCAAGAAGAATTATTTTTGGTAATCATGTTGCCAAATCACTAATCTACTCTTTATCAAGCATTTTTTTCTCTCCCTTCTTTACACTGATCTACAATCTGCAGTCTTACACTGATCCTGGCAATTAGGATATAAAACCCTTCTAGCCAAATAACTTTGCAGACAAATAAGATAATTTTTAACTTGAGTTAATCTTCCAAGTAGGTTCACACTGTGGGATGTAGATGGATGTGTGTTTCCAATAGATAAGAGTTTACACAGGGAAGGTCTTGTAGCATGGATCTAGCTTGTTACTTAGGCTAAGGAGAAGGGAATTGTGTGAGAGTGGCTCAGCTGGAATAGGGGTAGAGAGACATGAGAGACACGAGACACAGGAGAGATGTGAGAGACATGGCAGACATGAGACATGAGAGACACGAGACACAGGAGAGATGTGAGAGACATGGCAGACATGAGACATGAGAGACACGAGACACAGGAGAGATGTGAGAGACATGGCAGACATGAGACATGAGAGACACAAGACACAGGAGAGATGTGAGAGACATGGCAGACATGAGACGTGCTGCGTGACTGCCACATGTCCAGTCCTGGTGTATGGTGGCTGCTTGGCTTGGGCTGGTTGTGTCTTACACCATGTAAACTGACAGCCAGCTAAGTGCTTAAAAAGGCTGGGATTTTGGCAATAATGAGCTCTCCTTTGCACCTGCCTGGGGTCCCTATGTTGCTCATTACCAGAACAGATATACTTGGATATGCACCTACTGAAAGGAGACTGAGACTTCGGCAAACAGATCACATGGAGAGGGGAGAGTTAAACATAAGTGATTTGAGCTGCTGAAATAGATGTTCCCCTTACTACATCTTTAGTTTCAAAACAGTACATGCCATTAAATATATATATATATATATATATATATATATATATATATACAACTCTATATACAATATTGGACTTGACAACCTCCAACATTAGCAAATGTCAGAGGATAACTGATGGCTGTGTAGAATTTCTTCTACCTTGTATTCTTTGCTTGACATATTTAAGCACTTTAGATTTCTGCCATTTGAAAACATTTTGATTTCTGAGATATTAATTCAGCCCTTTTCTCTTTTATATGCTGTCTTTTCCCTAAAAATCCATCTGGTTTTAGGGACTGTGATATTGAATGCATTTGTGATAGGGAAGCCAAGGACAGGACATGAGAGGGATGAAGAAGCAACACATTTTTAATTAAAAAAATGTTAAACATATTAAAATTTCTTTTTCTTATCGCTATTGTCAGATATATTAGCTGGTCCACTAATATTAAATATGCTTTCCCTTACTGATTCAGATCTCCCTTTAATGTCAGTTTGTACAGTGGTTCAAGAGTAAGCAAAAACATTATTTACATTAGTGTTTACAAGATGTGATAAACACAGAAATCCTTACCAGTAGAGGCATTGACTTACAACTTACTATAGGTAAATAATGAGGAGGAAGAGTTGCTCCCTGATGCATTGATGCTGATTTCAAAGAGACTTAATGAGACATACACCTGCCAAACACTAATGTGCAAGTTAAAAGACATGGGAACTGTGTTTAAACTTCTTCCATGAAAATGTTCAGACTTCCTTGCTCATTGCTCACATATAAATATGTGCAGGTAAAAAATAAAAGGTGAAAGGGGATGTTTATAAAAATCTGTTCCAAGTGTTGAGAAATAGGACATGTTTTTTCCTCTTCAAATTGGCATCTCATCTCTCCTTCAGACAAAACAACTATACATTCATCATTTTAGCATTCACTGGAAACTAGTTTCATGCTCAGCCAGATGAATTCCTTTATAGCTCTTCATTACTGTTTGTTTCTTCTGATCACCTGCCAGTCTCAGTTATCAACAAAGATAACAGATTTTATCACTGGGGTCTAGGTATCAAAATCAGCAGGGCTGTAGTAATTAAGGAGAACAACACCATTGATGCACAGACAGTTCTTTATCTCAAAACTCCCAACTCCTTTGCACAGCCCCAGTTGTAACATAGCAATATATTACTCCCCTTCACTATGGGACATTGAGGCCTTGGGACCATGGAAAAAATGCTTTCTTAATAGCACATGCACAATTTGACATTAGGCTTTTATTCTGCCAGAAAAGCTAATGGGTCATATAAGTGTCAGAGGTATTACCATCTACAATTATCACTAGCAGCTTGCTTAACACAGCACATTTCCCAAAGATGTACCTTTCCACTTCACAGGGAGCCTTATGGCTGCCAATCCACAGCTGAAGTTATCATCTAATTAAACAAAGGTAAAACAGTCCTGATGATCCTGGGAACTGTATGATTCCACTGCCAAACTTAGGTCTGCTGCATAATTTTAAACATCTTACTGAACCATGCTTGGCCTCCTGCTGCAGGTTTCCTGTGAGCCTTCTGTCACATCTGCCAGTTCCTGCAGGTGTCTCAGGTATTCAGTGGATCAGCTGTCTCAAACCTTGATAGCTGTGTTATGCTAGAGCTTAATGCTACCTTATAGGCTGATTTTAATGATGTTGGCAAGATTCACAGTCTAATAAATTGAGATTGGTGTTAATGCTGTTTTCAGAGGTTAGAAGTGAAACACAGAGTGCCAGGGACCGGAGGGAACACACAGATTCTGATTGTTCTGGCCAGCTTGAAAATACCTTCTCTAATCTTCCTCTGCAAACTCTCTCCTTCTTTTCAGCCTGGGTGTTTAACTGGCTGTGTTCAGAGTCAGCCTTAATATAATGCAGCTGCCTAGCTCTAGAGAAAGCTTAGGTGGAAACAAATAAGTTGTGAGAAAACCCTGTGGAAAATGTTATCTGGGGTATTGACCCCTTCTTTCCCCTCTGCCCTGCCCAGGAGCTGTGTTTTAATCCTGCCCTTGCCCTTGGGCTTTGTCTGAACTACACTGCAGGCATGTCCATGCCTAGCCTGGCAACCTGCAGATCATGATTTGCTGTCTTGAGCTCCGAGTGGGCTCATCATTTGGTCTAATGGGGTGACTGCTGCTTTGTGCTGGATACTGTCAGCAGAGCTGCTCTGCTGTGCTGCTTTGGGTACTGTGGGACTGCAGGCTCTGGGACACTACCCCTTGTCCCCCTTGTCTCCCAGAGCACTGCCCTGCTTTCCTGGCTGCCACCCTCTTGGCTCCCATCCCCTTCCAGAGCAGCCCACTTTCACAGCTCTCTGACATAAAATGCAAAGGACTTGTCCATGTAAGGCTCTGGAAATCATTTGATGTGTGTCACAGACTCCTACTGCAGATTACAGCAATGTATTTGCAGAACAAACTCATGAAAGTTATTATATCTATTAAGAAAACAAAAGTATTTAGGATCCTGCCACGTCTGTGCACTCTTCCTCATTTCCCTGTTGCTACGTGGCAAGCACAAATATGTAGCAGGATATAGATTAAATGGTGTTAAAATACCAAGCAGTGATCTTGTGCCAGTTTTTCTGAAGCCAAACTTGTGACTTGTGGTGACACCTTGTGCTTTGCGTTTCCTCCACACACACTCAGAGGAGAGGAAGGGAATATCACAAAGTCAAAACCTAATCTTGAAGAAAGACGTGGGCCACTGCTAGAGTCTGACAGCGGCCATGAAAAGAGGCATGGTGGAGCTTAGAAAGGAGATTGGCAAATCTTGGCCACTGAAAATTTAAATCCATTCCAACAGAAGTAATCTAGTCTAATTCTATTCTATTCAAATCTAATCTGTCTTCATTTAATAAAAATCTGCATTACAGTGATGATCATTTCACCAAGTGACATCCTTTGACAGAACAAAATTTAACATCTATTTTACATCTATAGTAGCAGTGTGATGTGAGCAGAAGGTAGCATTGCTTTTCCTGTCTGAAGATGTTAGACAGTTCTACCTGCCTCCTGACAGCTCCCAAGGCAAAGGAAAGGAATAATTTCACTTTTGGCTGTGACCATAGAAACAGAAACGTTTGGGACAGAACTTGCCCCTGACAATTCTACAGTAAAATGGCAGGTATTTGTACATTTACAAATCAAATTGAAAGTCCATTACATAAGTTGCAAGTTCTCATGCCACATCTTAGCCAGGTGAAAGTCTAACCCTTGTAAATGCAGATGTAATTCCTGTGTCTTTTGTTCCATCTATTATTCTGCTCCAGGAGTTACTGAGCTGCTCATTTGAGAGGAAAAAATAGATGGAAGGAGGGGGAAGAAATGGATTGGATGTTTATTTTTTGGTGGATAATTATCAGCCTACTCTGACAGATTATTTCTATTAGGTCATTGAGGTTTGTATTCTCAGATAATCCCTGCTTTCTGGGTAAGCACAAACAAAAAGTGCAAGAATTAGGAATAATATGGAAGCTGCAAACTATAAACCTGCTTATTACCCTTCTCAAGCAAGACAGAAAATCTCTGAAGGTACATGAGCAATTGACTCTCCTGTGAGAGCACCAAACAGAAGGAAATCTCTGCTATTCTTGATAAGAAAAGATTTTAAATACAGGACTTTAAATACAGGACTCACTGGAGTGAAATTCACCTAGAACATCCAAATTTTGATTTTAGGTAGCTTTTTTACTTCTGTGTTTGCTAGTTTAAATATTCCAAAAGAACACTATAGCAATGACATGCATGTGTTCCAACAGCACCTTGTGATTTGGTGGGCTGTAGAGAACACTGTGCACCAGTCACCAGAATAGAGAACTGCCATGACTTTGTATTTTATAACCTTACAGCCATACAGGGCATGCTTTTAAAGGCATTTTTGCATTCCACAGTAATCAATGGTCAGCACAAGAAATCACTTTTGTCAGAACTGGGTTTTCTCTTTGTCTCAACTGAATCAGGGGTCCAAGACTCCTGCTGAAAGGTGAGTTCTTTGAGGCAGACTCCAGAGTTCAATTACAGTGTTTAATCTGACATTGTATGCACCTGATGCAGTCAGGTAAGACTGGGACATACAGATCAATTGATCAAAGCCTTGGCTCATTGTCTGGAGGTGATTTTTCCAGATGATAATTTCCAGCAGTAATGGGTCAACAGGCCTGTCATAAAAATATTGACAGTCAAACTATTCAGTGGGACAGTGATGAAACTTCAGTGAATCCCTTGGTATTTTTAAGGCCAAATCCATGTGCAGCAGGTGACTTTCCCTTTGCAACATTCAAGAGCTGGATAAGCTGTTCCAGAAGGAGAGAGCAGCATTAACCACCCCCTGCTCTGAAACATAGTGGTCACTGTCACAGAAATAGAGAGACATCAAGCTGTTTTCTTAGCAAGTTCAGTACAATTCTATCCCTCCAGCTCAGGGGCAAAAGGAGGAGACCTTGCGATGCACTGGAGCTCATCTAAGTCAGTTCTTAACATCAGGATTAGAGCTGTTACTGAGACATGCTCTTAGGAAAGTTTCTCAGAGTTTGGAGAATTTAACCCAATGATCTTATTGTTATTCTTCCTTTCAGAGTGCACTCTGCTGTCACTTACAAGGCTATTGCTCTACATTCTCATGCTGGCTTTCACTGCAGAATCTTAAAGCATTTTACAAGCATTAGTGGATTAAGTTTCCCTCGATCTGAGGAGAGGATAGTAAGTGGTAATTATTGTAGTGTTATTTGGTGGCTATCTCGCCATGATTGGAACAGTGTCACCTTAGATGGCTTAAAGCCCTGAGCACGTTTGTGATGCTGTGATTCTACAGATGGGGAAAACAGAAAGAGACATTTTCCCTGAGCTGCTTCTTAAGGCTCTGGTGAGACTGGGAACAGGGTGAGACTGGGAACAGGGTGAGACTGGGAACAGGGTGCAACCTGGTACACACTCCCAAGCTCTGAACTCTAGGCCAAGCCTTCCCTATTTCTGTCAGTGTTTGTCACTCAGAAAGTACAATTTCTGTGCAGTCTGAGAACACTTTTACCATTTAGTAATAGAAAGGAGAAAAAATAAATCAACCTAATCCATACCCATTTGGGCACCTGGTTAAGATTTACTTTTTGTTATGCCTCAAGAGCTGGAACTCAGACCTAACACTGACTTCTGTTTTTGGATTGCTCAGTGTTCCTGGTCTATCACATCCTCTCTGAAAAGTGTCAAACTCACTTTTGACTGGAGACTTAGCAAAGGTAGACTTTATTCTGCCTTTCTGTACTTGAAGGGAGCTTAAAGAAAAGATGGAGAGAGGATTCTTAGCAGGCCTTGTTGCACTAGGTTATAGTTTTAAACTGAGAAAGGGTCAATTTAGATTAGATACAAGGAAGAAGATTTTTATGACAAGGGTGGGTTTTATGATAAGGAACAGAGAGCTTGTAGATGCTTCATCCTGGGCAACATGCAAAATCAGGTTGGTCAGGGGTCTGAATTATCTGGTCAAGCAGGGAAGTTGGACTAGATGGCCTTTCAAAGTCCCTTCCAACCCAAACTATTCCATCATTCTATGAATCAGCCTTATAAAGATGCTCATGATCCTCTTAAAAAAAATACAGCATTATCTTTTTTTTTTTTTTTTTAAGAAAAAATAGATAATGGAGTTTGGATCTTACTGGAATATATTTTCTTACTCTTGTTTCAGGGTGTTCTTCACATTTTGACTTTAAAAATCCGCTTTCTCTGCAGCTACTTATTTTGTTTTGTTGCCATGTTGTAAAACACAACTTTCATTACTTATCCTTTAAATTCTTTTAAACTCCTGTTCTCTAGCCTGAGAAGTCAGTAAAACTGTTGACTTCATCTCCAGGGTAATTTGGTTATTACTGAGTTGTGTTTTGTATTTCTGTCCTTGTTTATGTCTCTGAGAAACTAGAACATGACTTAACAAGATTAAAATCAATGAATGCCTGTTCAGAGACCAGTGCTTATTAGACTAGGTGTCATCCATCTTTCATCTGGAAGTTTTGTGAATGTGTGAACCTCTGTGGATACCCCTAAGATGCTAACATTTGCACAAAATGATTCTGTGAAAGCTTTATATTTCTTTCTTTATTTCTTTTCCTCTTAGTTTTCTGCTTGCTGCTGAAATCTGGTTTTCCACTGAAAGAGGGAAACAAGTAAGAATGAATGTCAGTCTGACAAGAATTACATCACTCTGTGTTAACAGAAACCTCTGTGGTCTGCAAGGATGTCTCTACAGTCCTGAGCAATAAATCAAATCAGAGAATCACAGAATGGTTTGGATTGGAAGGAATGTAAAGATCATTTCACTTTGAACCCTCTGCCATGGTCAGGGACAACTTCCACTATCCCAGGCAGATCAGAGCCCCAGGCCTTGAGCACTTTCAGAGATGGAACATCCACAGCTTCTCTGGGCAACCTGTGCCAGGACCTCATCACCCTCAAGTGGCATCATAGAATAAGAAAAGAAAATTCTGTAGGGGAGAGGAGGAAAGGGGAGAAGAGAGGAGGGAAGCTTTCGTTAGCATTTTATCTAACCAAAAATGGATGAGTTAAGACATATTTCACTAATGAACAGAGCTGCTTAGATCTTGCAGTAGTAGAAGGCAAATTCGCTGATATCTCATGTTCAGGCTGTCTGTTAAAGATATTTTCCATTTTTGTCTCATCTTCTATAGCAAATATTATACCTTATTAAGGTTTTATTATATATAAGGTTCTATTATATACAAGCTATTTTTCTGCTTATGTAGTTTGTGATATTAACCAAGTTGAAGTCATTAGACAATAGATTCATTCACTATTAAGGTCCTTTTACATTTTCACTCCTTATTTCACAAGCAGGTTATACAGGATTTTGGAATTGCTCTGCTATTTTGTTCTCAGGAAATTCTGCTTTGCATTCTTGTATTTCCATTTAAAATAGCCTCTTCTTGAGCTGTTTCAGTAAAAAGCCTGAAGGGTTTATTCATCCCCATCAAATTACATTTATTTAAACTTTGAGAATAGAGAAAATACAAGCATAAATAGGGACCAAGCTGTCAACTTGACTCATCATTTACAGTTAACAGTATTAACTGGGTACAGCAACCAACGTGAAAAACATCTCAGAATACTGCCACAGGATAACAGGACATATTTTTGTATTGACAACCTTCTCTCTCCTTGTCTCACTCTCTCCCCATATAATTTTAGCTGTTTAATTAAGTAATATAGTGTTTCTTCAGTACTGTCTCAAACTTGGCATAGAGTATTTACTTACTTGCATGTTTCCATGACAGTATGGTGAAAGATTCTGGTATACATAAGGAAAGATACCTACACCATAGTCAGACTTTATACTTGGAAAAAATAGAAAAAAATCATTTCTATAAATGAACCACAAGGTAGTGGAGCTTATCTACAATCTTATTTCATGTGGACCATCAGACATTTTTCAGATGGTAAGAACATCTCAGTAGCACTCACCGGTGGTAGGTTTGGCATAAAATCACAGGGGTAAAAGGAATTGCTGGAGCTGAAATCAGTTAATTGAATTCTTGTTAGTTAATAACCGAGTATTATGTAAGGTAACAAAGAGGGATTCCGTTTCAAAGCATGCACTTTTACTTAAAACAAAGTATCTGGTTGAAATCAACAGAGGATGTTCTGTTATTTTAATGGGTTTTGGCACCAAATCAGACCATCTTCAGCAGGCATGATGCTCTGACATAGCTGTCAACAAATACTGCTCTTCAGTTATGTGCATGACTGACTGACTTTCTGTATTGCTGTTAACTGCTTTTGCTTCAAAACATTTCTGTAAAGAAGAATGTGGGTTTTACCCCCAAAAATTCATTCTAGCACAGTATCCTTCTCTCTGAAAATGGTCTGCGTCAGAGTAGAAAGTAAGAAAAATAGA
Source organism: Lonchura striata (assembly GCF_050655825.1). Lineage (NCBI taxonomy): Eukaryota > Metazoa > Chordata > Aves > Passeriformes > Estrildidae > Lonchura > Lonchura striata. Next base: position 150,508,359 of record NC_140704.1, on the reverse strand, counting down.
AAAGAGTTAATTGTTGCAGTGAAAGGGAAATTTAGTGAATATGAAGATTAACTAAGCCGTCAGGCACTCCTCAACATCTGATACTTTTCCTCCTCCCCAGGGTCAGGCTCAGTCAGGTCTGTACCATACACCCTGTACCATATTTAAAGGACTACCCATAATAAGTGTGTGGGTACTCTGAAAAGCAGCAGAGATAAGCCCAAATATCGCTACATAAAATACCATCCATTAGTAAATGCATAGATGATAGGTGTTTCTGTATCTTTGAACAAAACCTAAGTGAGGCCATGCTGGGTTTTGTTCCTTGCTTTGGAGGCTTAGTAGGAATTTGAATTAAATTGTGTCTGTGCATAATGGTTGACAATACATGTTTTCCTTATGATTAAAAATCAAAACAATTTGCCTTTCTTTTAATTAAAAAAAAAAACACAACTATCCTGAGTGCTTAGCCATATTTAATCACCATGTTCCTTATTAGGACAAGAAATGACAGAGTGTTTGTGGCCAGATGGAGGAGTTATGATGATATTCCTTCAAGCTCTCCCCACAGTGTCTCAGTGCCCCTTTGAGGAATTAATGTTTTTCTTGACTTATGACCTTGAATCTAGAAATTTCTCTACAGACTGCAACAGTAATGTATATTCTTTGCCTTTCTTGCCTTACTATAACTCAGATCACAAATGTCTTTCATTGTGTACCTAGGCAGTAAGTAGGGATGTACTCATTACCTGAAAAGAAAAGAATGCAGAATGTCTGGAAGGCATAAAATGAGCTAAATATGAGTTCAATATCAGAAACCAGATCCTGTCAAAGAGAAGTCTTTTATGAGAACAATTTTATTTTGGTGTCTGAATATTAAATCATTGGGTAAAGGAAACTGCCAGATGTGAAACATGCATGGGAATAACATGGTCTTAAGTCTACAGACTGAAATTCCTTCCCTCCTGATCTAGACTAATTAATTCCCACATTCACATATTGTTCTGCCATTTGCAGGTACCACAACAAGATGGAGAAAAGGCCTGATGGGATTGAACAAAATAAAAGCAAAGTCCTGCTCCTGGAGGGGAACAATGCTCTGCAGCAATACCTGCTGAGAGCTAAGAAGCTACAAAGCAGCCTTGCAGAAAAGGTCCTGAAGTCGTGGTGGACAGCAAGTGACCCAGAAATGTGTCCTTGCAATGGAAGTGCCCAGCAGTGTCCTGGGCTAAAATTGGGAACAGCATTGCTGGCAAGTCAGAGCACTGGTAAGAATCACCAGGAGAATGAGTCCAGATGTGCACAAGAGAGCCAGGGGCATAGAGGAGGGAATCAGTGGATGTGAAAAAAAGGTGAATGGACAGGAGATCTCTCCTAGGAGGAAAGACTGAGAGAATTGGGGTTGTTCAGCCTGGAGAAGAGAAGGATCAGGGGATTCTTTTTCATGGGTATGCATACCTGAAGGGAGCATGCAGAGAGGACAGAGCCAGGCTCTCTGGAGTTACAGCAGTGACAGGACCAGAGGCAATGGGCACAAACACAGGAGGTTCCCTCCCAACATGGGGATACATTTTCTCCTGTGAGGGTGATTGCCATGGCATAGATTGTCCAGGAATGTTGTGGAATCTCCATCCTTGGAAATACTAAAACGTTGTCTGAACACAGTCCTGAGCAACTCCCTGTAAGTGCTCTTGCTTGAAAAGGGAGGTTGGACCAGCTGACCTCCAGAGGTCCTGCCCAACATTAATGGTACTATACAATTTCGTCGCTATAAAGAATAGGAATTTTTGGTTTTTACCATTCATTTTCTTAAGCATTTTCAGTTAACAAGAAAGGCTGTTCCTTCTAACACCTTGATAAGGAAATCATATAACTTCTGGGCACCATTTTGTACAGTCAGTTTGTATTTTTGAATAATATAGAACTGCTTTAGCACCACATATTTTGGGTGTTTTCTCAGAAGTACAAACCTAGCTGTTCCTGCAGAAAAGGCTGTTTCTTTTATGTTCCCTCTTACTTTGTTGAAAATCTCCTAGTTTTCTCTGATTGTGCACTTATTGCATTCTCAGTGACATCCTGCCTTACCATTAAAAAGTCCCTCTCTTGCAGAGGTATGGCCCTTTTCAAAAAGGTGGATCTTGTCACAGGCAGTTTTACAATACAGATAAAAATTGCACACTCAAGAAAGCAGCAGGTTTAAAATAAATAGTTACAGGACTTAGCAACTGATCTGTGAGGCTGCTTGTAAGGAGCAACAATAAGCACTGGGAACACTGCCAAATTAGAGAGCTGACTCTGAAATAACAAGAGGAACCATACAGGGTCCAGTTGCTGAGAACCAGTGGGATTAGTCACTATAGCAGCTATGGCTACATTGCTGAGGAAAATAAATATGTCCACATCTAGAAAAATCACCTGGATGGACTTATGGAAATCACAAAGCTTACAGGACTCTTAGAATTTTCTCATCAATTGTAATCACTTACAACCAGCACCACTGAATCTTTCTCTGAATTAAAGAGATTATATCAACAGCCTAACACTAATGGTGTTTTATAATAAGGAATAAACTTAATCACAGTTCTTAATGATGTTTTATGACATGATAAATTTAAAGAAATAAGTGTTAATTTACATTATGAATATTCTGAGGACATTTTATTGAATGTACAAGAAACCACAATTTCACAAACACAGGGAATCTTTCATTACACACACAAAAAAAGTCGTGATTAAAAGAAGAGGTGAAAATGACTGCTCTAGTTTAATATGCAATATGATATGGGAAAAGAACTGCTGCAATATAATGAATTCAAATGGAATATTCAATGCAGGCAGCTGATAAAGAAAGCAAAACTGTTGCTGAAGTTTAAATGGCCCAGCAAAATCATGGGTCATGGCCCAGTAAGTAGGCGTATTGCCATGGAGGTGAACTCCCAAGTAATGTGTGCATCTCCTGCTACATTTGAATGGAAATATAGAAGGTAAGGAAAAATATTCAATATATATTTTACTTTGTGTAATTCTGCAAATAAAATAGAAAGCATAGCACTGATAATAAAGGTGGGTAAAAGTAGCCTTTACTGAAATGCAAAATTGTTATGGCCTGAAGCTCTTGTCTTAGAAGATCGATTTTGAGAGGCCTCCTGAGCAAGAAAAATGCTGAAATAAATAAATAAATAAATAAATAAATGAATAAATAAATAAATAAACTGGAGTTGTGAGACTTCTTGAGTGAAAAGTCCACCAGCTTCATTTGTAGAATTAAGCAGGGCAGAAAAAAATTGCAAAAATTAAAGAGTGCCTTGCTTGGTTTCAGTCCCAGAGAGAACTGTAATGATAAAATGGTTATCCAATACAGAAAGCATCAAACCCCATGATTAATGTCTATCCATGTGGCTCATAAAATAAACTTGTAATTTTTATCATCATAGCATAACTGCTGAAAATAATTTCTATGAAAATCCAAGAAAAATGAGTTATTTTACTATCCCAAGAGCAAAACAAGTTGGGATTCATTTACCTGGGGGGAAAAAAATATAAAGAGATAAAATAAAAAAAAGGAGCATTCTTTTTAGAAATATATGGGGCTAGATATCAAGATGACAGAAAAACTCTTTCAGGAAAAGGGCAAATATGTGACAAGGAAGTATGAGTACAATTAAGCTAGAATTGGGAAGAAAGTTTTTAATGTTAACAGTAATGTGGTTTTGAAACACCAGAATAAATACAGCAGGCATGCAGATATCCTTCTTTGTTTATAAAGCAGTCTATATAATGTATTACATAACATCATTGTTTGTGGCAAAACAAAACTGTAATTCAATGACATGGAATGTCTCTTCCTATTCTATGCTGTTGTAATTCATCCATCTGATCAAGATAAACATATTGATGTAGCACACTGGAATATCTGTGGGGCATTTGAGAAGTTACTACATGATGTTTTACTTTCTGTGAAACAAATAAAACATCAAATGGATTATTGTCACCTTTAGCAGCTGTTAAAGGGAAGTCATCCATAAACTGACCAATTTATAAGCTTGTAGTAAAGTTTTTAATAATTATATCAGATATTTACAGATAAATATTGGAGGTATTAAAAAAAGGTGAGATAAATAATGGAGACATGCTTCTTTAACAGGATATTGTAAAGTACCTTACAATTGTTTCCCAGTGATCAGCTACTCAATAACGTGCAAGAGCAGGACATTTGTGCTGAATTTACTTGGTAAGGGATCATAGAGTGGAAAATGGTAAGTTGTAAAAAAAACCCTTTTGTTCAACAAGAAAATATCATCTCAACATGCTGGCAGAGAACTATTGTAGCAGAAAGGACTAATATTGTCTTCAGAAGTATAAAAAGCAGGAGTGTCAAACAAAAATAAAGAAATTGCCTTGTCTCTGTACTATATCTGTCAAGATCCCCAACAGTTCTGTGTTGCAGACTTTTAAATGAGGCAGAAAAATACTCATGCAAGAAGGAATATAGCATGAGGGCAGTAAAAATGCTCTATAGATAATATTTAATGTTGAAAAAATGTAGGAATTCAGTCTATTTAGCTTATTAAAGAAATTGGGTTCGGCACTGTATTGCTAATGAGGCAAGTGCTGAGAAAAATTCGTGACAATACTCAGTGAACAGTGAGACCAGTTTAAGTTTGTGAATCCCTGAGTTAAAAAAAAAAAACAAAAAAAAAAACAAAAACCCAACAAAAAACCCCAGAAATTATAATGTGTGGTTTCCAAGCAATTAGAGTAATAGAGTAATCAGGCACATAAAATACCCGAAAGAAGGACAGAGAGATCAGAAGGACTGGTGCCAGGAGAGGTTTGAGTGCACTGGTGATTGATGTGCACTACACAGTCATGTACATTGATACAGGGTTTTACCTCCAGCTCGTCCTCAGTTAATTGGAGCTCTGTGAGCCCCTGCACACTGAAGTCACTCCTTGTGCCCTGCACCAGAATTATCTATATTTTATCATTTCCTTATGAATCTTCTCTCACTGCAATATAAAGCCAATGTGGAAAATATGTCATATAAACATGCTTTTTTCTAGTTTTATTTTAATATCTATAAATACATAGTTCTTGATTCATTTCTAAAGGAGACCTCTAGCATAAATAAACTAGCTGCAAGACTATAGTTTCTGGAGATCTCTGGAATCCAGACAACTCAAATATTAGTATCTGCACTGTCCAAATATGATGAAGATGTAACCTGGTACAGATAATTCATTCTTTCCAGGTCTGCATCTACAAACAGAGGACAAAACCACAGCATTTGAGGGATTGCAATTGGAACACTTCATAGATTCAAGGCATGCAAATATAAATACCAAGAATTCTATACTATTAATATGTGAGGTAAAACAGTATATTTTGCAATATACGTGATCACAGGGTAAAAATTTTAAAGTATTTATTAATATTTGAACTTTATATCCTTTTGATGAAGGTTAGGTGTTTTTCTTTACATTTGATGGCATACTTTTATTTCCGGAACAAAAAATATTTATTATTTTTGTACTCAGGAGTCAAAGTCAATGGTCCTGGTTTATGGTGGCAGCTCTCTGGTCACAGAGAGAAACAGACAACTTTCCCAGACATCGTTATGGAAAAGGCTGTGAGAACCTCAGAGAAAAGAATTATAAACACTTTTTGTCTTAACTTGCTGCACCTGGTCTTTGTGAACATGTGGAATGTGTTATGAAAATATGTTTACCAAAAGGGTGGTTTCTTAATTAGCCAATGGTGGTGGTGTTTTGATTAAAGAACCAATCAGGTCTACCTGTAATGAACTAGAATATAAAAAGGAATGGGTTTCCTAATATAGTGGAATTAGCCTTCTAATCTGACTATGTGTCATCTCTGACTTAACAGTGGCACTGGTTGATACCTGGAGTCTTTTTATCTCCTCTTTCACTTATTGGTCTTGAAGAGGTTTTACGGTTTGTTGGGAAGCTTGTAATTATTATAGTTTTGGTTTAAAGCAATAACTGCAGACATAGTTTGGGTTTCCATTGGTAATTGATAAAAGTCAAGGGAAAATGCATTTTATACAAAAGAAATTATATGGTAGTACTTAGTGAGTTGTGATTTTTTTTTTTTTTTGTTTGGTTGATTTTGGTTTTCCTTAACATCAAAGAGGCCATGCATCCTATATGTCAGAAAATTTCCTTCAAATGCTTGAGTTGTTTGTTTATCATATTATGGCGATGGTGGTATCAATAATAACAACAACAATAAAAATTGTAATCTAGAATGTGTTTTCCAGATCTTAAACTAAGAGGCACTCTGAGATTTTCCTGCTTTGGACAAAAAACTACATTTTGGTTTATATGTGTCTTGCAAGCCCTTCAGACTATATAGGGGCCCAGTTTGTTCTTTTCTCTCTCTGTATAAGTAAGAGTAAATAACAGCCTGTGATGTATGTGAATTTTTGGGTTAACTTAAGTAAGGGTTTCTCCCTTCCTGGTTTTCCAGCTCACTCTCACTCTCCTGTGGCTCTGTGCTCACCAGACCTTGACCCTCCTTCCCTGCAGGGAGGTCACTGCTGGTCCATCCTCAGGGAGAAGATCACCCCGGTCCAGGCTCAGTCACCAGCACAGATGATACTGGCTGAGGTTCCTGGGTGTTCTCAGAGACTCATCTCTGTGCATCTTATCCATCTCCCAGACTTCTTCCCACTTCCATGATATTTATTCCAGTCAGTACCTTCACCTTCTTATTTCTAGAACCTGTTTCTTTTCTCATCTGCTTCTTTTCAGAGAAGCATCTTTTTGTCACCACTTCTTTCCAAGCCCCTAAGAGCAAAATAACGACACGTGATCAGTCTTCCAACTTTCTCATGTACTTTCTCATGTCCCAGCAAGTTCAGGACAATATTGCAATTTGAATGTCCAAGAAGTTTCCAAGAGGAAACCTGAACCACAAGACATTGGATGTCTGAACTCAAAAGTTTCTTGCTGAGTGAGATCAGGCTAAATGATAAAAATGACCTTAAAACCTGTTTATCTATGAACATACCAGATGTTATCTCACCAGGTGTCTTTCTTTTGTGATACAAGGTCTCAGAGTAGGCAGCAGAAAATCGCATCATTCTCTGATCTTTAGTTGTAATGTTTCCCACATTCATTTATTTGTTTATTATCAGTTATCAGCTCCAGATTTTAAGTATTATTATTTTATTGTGTTTTCTCTCTTTTCTTAAATACTATTTCCTTAAGTTAATTTCCTTGCATTTTCCTAGGGTAAATGCATTGTTATTTTCTTTGCCTTCTTTGTTCCTCTTAGTGACTTTTTATATTTTTTTTTGTTTTGTTTTTGCCCTACTGATGTTTCGAAGATCAGTTTGAGTTGTATTTCTCAGAAGTTCCATTAGAGTTTCAGAAAAAGAACTCTAAGAAAGAAAAAAAGCATAAAAAAAGGAAAGCATATCACCACTCTCCTAATCATGCTCTTATGTTGGAACTGATCATTATGCAACTTTCATACTCCTTTGGATAGTTCTCCACATAAAATTATGTTTCTATAAGCAGATTTATGTTAATATGTCCCATCAAAGAACTGTGGATTTTCAGAATAGTTGAAGCTGGAAGGGACTTTTACAGACGGACAGTACTGGACATGGCACACCAGGTCTGTGTCACTACAGCAGAAGGACAATGACATCTCCCATGACCTTCACCCATGGCAAATTGTACCTCACCCATCTACTGGACTCCCAGGACGGAGTGACCTCTTCATCAGGTGAAGAGGTCCTGATGTCAACTGGACTCTTTTAGGGCCTTTGGAATGTTCCCCAACATTCTTGCCACTTAAGCGCTGAGATAAGGATTTGATGGATAGACTTAGATGAATAATGAATAATGAATTTTCTGGATGGTCATATCCAAAACTGCTTAGTGTCTGCATCCACTACACAGGCAGTGGGACTGAGCTCAGTTTCAAACTGAAAGATGTTTGGTTAAATTTGATGTTAGGCAGAGATTCTGTAGAACAGGTTGCCTGTTCAATGAAATTTTGGATGCCCTATCCCTGGAAATGTTCAAGGTCAGGTTGGACCGGGTTACAATTTCATCTAGTGAAGGAAATTCCTGCCTGTGTCAATTGAGTTGAGGCAGATGATCTTTAAATATCCGTTCCACCCCAAACCATCTTATGACTCCATGATTTACTAGCAACACTCTCCCTAATGCAGCCCAGGAGGTGTCTGACCTTCATTGCTGCCACAGCACACTGCTGAATTGCACACAGCCTGCTGTCCACAAGGATTCCTTGGATAATTTCTGCAAAGTTGCTTTTGTTCTGTCTGTGTGCAGGGCTTTTCTTCCTGGGGCAAGATTTTGCACTCTACCTATGCTGAGCTTCATGAGGTTTCTTCCAGCCCGTTTCTCCAGCCTGTTCCTCCTGATAGCAGCACAGCCCTCTGGTGTATCAGCCACTCCTTGTGTTATTTCCTCTGCAGACTTCGTGAGAGTGCACTAATAAGGAAGAGCTCAAACAACACAGATCCCTGGGGTACCTCTAATAACTGGTCTCCAGATGGGTTTTATGCAGCTAATGTGCCCAGCTCTTCATCCACCTTTCAGAGCATCTCACCATTCATTCACCTTTTCCTTATTTCATATATTATCTAAGAAGTTGAGTGACTGAAAAGCCTTGCTGAATCTGAGATAAAAAAAGCTACTGCTGCCTTCTTGCCCACCAAGACAGATCTTGATGTAGAAATCTATCAGGCTGGTCAGTCATGATTTTTCTAAACTGTTTAATGTTCCAAATCACATTCTTCTTCTTCACATATTTGGAAATGGTTTATAGCAGGATTTGCTTCATCATCTTGCCAGAGACTGAAATAAATTTACAAGTCAGTATTTCAAGAGATCCTCCTTCTCGATATTCTTCAAAATAAGAGTAGTATGTGTTTTTAATTCTAATCCTCAGGAACCTTCCTTGATTGTAATAACCCTTAAAGACAATCAAGATTGGCTTTCCCATTGCATGAGCCATCTCCCTTCTTGTGTGAGTTATCACACAAACACTTTCGAGGGGCCCCCAGCCATGACTTTTTCTCTGAAAAGATATGGGAGTGTCCCTCACACTTAGGCCCTCTAGGCGCTTCTTTCTTGGGGTGGAGCCCCTTCAGCTCTGTTATTTTTTCCAAGGTCTCTCTATTCCACACCACACTGCACACTTTGCTTGCCAACCCAATCCACTCTTTCCTCTCTTTGTGTGTCATTGTCTCCCTTATCTCATTATGCAAAACAGTTTTGGATAGTCTCATTCTGCTCTCCACAGCCACGTAAGCAGCTTATCATTCGTTTTTTTCTGCTTTGCTTAGCGCAGTTTGTGAAGCACACTTTGCATTCGGTGTGCAAAGTAGAGGCAAAATGTTTGACTTTTTTTCTTATAGGACTATTGTCCTTAGAGCTTGCATACATTGTTACCCCATAAACACAGCCATTGGGGGGCAAAGGGAATAAGTAACTACATACGCATGTTTTGAACTCCTCAAAATGATGTTATTCTAGATAACAAGTTATGCTGACAAAGCTAAATGAGTATTCACCTGAAATACCAGTCATTGCAATGTAGGAGGAACAAAATAATTTTCTAGAAAATAAGTATTTTCTACAGGAACCTTTCAGCAACCATCGTGAAGTTTGTCCAAATGTGTTCTACAATTTTTTTAAATTTTTTTTTCAAATAAACCAGTGGTTATAGTTCTGTTGATGTTTGGGGTGAGGGGATGCATATCTAGTTAGTAGGGTACTTATTTTTACTATCACCCATAAAATAAGTAATGAATTGGACATCAAAAAGCTAGACTTTGAAAACCTGGAAGAAAAATAATACCACAATCTCTGCAGGAGAATTTTTTGTGTTTATTGGTTATTTTAGTTGTGCTGGGGAACAAAGAAATAAACATGTCAAGATTCATCAGAAAGTGTGCATTTATCTTTAAAAAATATACAATACAACACTCAGCACATCAAATCTGCTGGAATTTTATTTCATGATATTAAACTTTTGCAGAATCTGTTGCCGTATTGTTCTGTTGTTCTGACAGGAATTGACATAGCTGTCTGAGAGGGATCTTGTGCATTTAGTGGGTACCCAACATATCTGATGACAGCAGACTTTCATAAGGTTTGCTGCAAACTTGGTGCCATTTACAGCAAATCACAGCAGCTTCATTACTGCCTCAATTTGCTTTATGTTCTAGCAGCTTTATTGTTTGGAATTCAACTCTCCTGTGAGTTCTGTTGAATCTGCAACTTGTCCTGTGATGGACAGTGATAGGAGCTGGGAAGTTTCAATAAAGAATTTTAAGGCTGACATTTCCTTTAAGGAGCACAGTACAGGGCAAGCTGTTACTGATCACTTTCTAATAATCCAAAATTATTTTCCTGTACATTTAAAAAACAGGTTTTTATTATCAACTTGTCACCAGCCCTTGCTGACACATGTGATAAGCTTTACCATGCAGGCAAAGCCAGTGATGGCAGTAGAACCTCTTATGTCTCTAAAGTTGGGATTAAGCACTTTAGTTACCTAAATGATGCTTTCCTCCCACTTTTCATCAAAGATAAGCACAATGAAATGTTGTACAGGAAAAAAAAGAGATTAATTTCTACCTTATCCCTAGGTCTACTTGCTTCCATTAACCCAGGAAGGCTTAGTAACTGTTGGTACTGCACATTTCTCCAAGAGCACACTGTCCTCACAAATCTGAATGCTCTTTCAGAGGAGGCCCATATAATTATTTCTGCTTTACAGCTGTCAAAGCTAAGCTGTAAGAAAAGCAAAGCAATTTTTCAAATCACAGTGCAGCCATGTCTGTCCAGGTCAAACTATGCATTCTAATATGACCAGTCTGTCCATCACACAGGATGTTTTCCCATTTGGGAGCTTTTCCTTTTATCTTCAGCAGCCCCCACTGAATAATGAAATTTTGGGGAATAGCTTATAAAGCATTATAATAGCTGGAATAAAAACAAGTTATAAAGATAAAATGAATTAAAATGCTTCTATGTAAGAAATGTACATTTAAGTATATTTTAATTAAAAAAACCATAGTCCTTTCAATACTTGCTATAGAAGGAACACAGAATTGTGCTTATTAAGTAAAATCTGCTGTAATCTTCTGAGTTTACAGCCAACTAAATCAGTTGATAATAGGAACTAATTCCAAAAGGGCTTTTCTTGTTCTCTATTTTCCTTCACAAGCATGCTAGCCCTATCTTTTATGTAGCTCCAATGATAATAGTTCTGTAAGATCAGTAATTCACTAACTGATCCAAAAGAAAACTTTTTTTTTTCATGGTTCATTTTATGCATTAGCTTTCAGGCAGGTCAGCAAATTTAGCCAATTCATTCAGTACTCTGAGATAGGCAGGCCCTAATAATTAAGATGCACCATGAATTTCCTGCCTGCTTATTCTTGTATTCTCCAGCAATGCCTTTGGAGAGAGCAGGAATGATATGGAGGTAGGAAGAAAGGCTGTTGTAAATTCCCCCCTGCCCTTAGAGATCCATCAGCCTGTAGAAGAATTTCACTTTGCTTTCACTCTGTGACACGACACATGGGCAAAATCACAAAGAATAGTCAAGGAATATATATTAAGCTGCCACTTAAGTAGCAAAATATCTGATCACAGAGCAAAACCTGCAATTGCAGTGAACAGAGATGCTTTCTGCTGGGCACTTAGTGCAAATGAAAAGGATGAAGATAGGTATGATTATGACAGACTTAGACAGATGTATCTGCATTAAAAGGCCTTACTTTCAGGTTGAGATACTCTGGTGTGTTATTATCCTACAAAATAGCCTTTTTCACTAAACTTTCCACATATTGCTCAGTTCTACCCCTGAATAGATAATTACTGTAATGGCACACTGAGTAGCACAAACAGCATTAGAAGGTATTAGGCAAAAACATTGGTAATGGTCTCTTCTTGAGTGAGAATTTCACTGTCACAAGAATTTACAGTCTTTAATAGAGGAAAACATTGATCCATCACTTCAGCGTGCTGCACGTCAAGGGGAAGAGCTACAGACAGAAACGAATGATCAGACAAATAATTTGATTGTAGAAATGGATTATTATATCTGATGTGGTTCTTTTGTTCTTAGATGTGCTGCTGCATGCCACTAACATTTCCTGATGTTATGTTAGCATTTAGTGTTTGTTGTATACCTGCGATTTTATATTGTTACATTTAATATATATTTTACTCTTATATGACTACATGTGCTCTTGAGATTTGTCTCTAATGTGCTTCTAGTGTAATGGAGGGTTCTCCTTTTTCCATTGGATTATTTGAAAAATGCACAACGTATATATTTTAAAGTTGTCCTATTATTATAAAATAAATAATACTATAATCCACAAGTTTTCAGATCATACAAAAAATGACAAATACCTCTTTCCATCTAACATCTTCACTAAATGTATCTAATGGAAGGATTAAAAAAAAAATCAAAATCCTGATTTGTTTTATCTCACAAAACAAAAGAGTGCTCTTATTTCCTGTCTGCTGATGAGGAACTGAGGAACAAATACTAAACCAAAATGAAAATTATATATTCAGTATTCTGTGATATTTACCAAGAGGTCCGTGTGCCATTTAAAACATAAGGCACAATTTACATGTCCCATAACTTAAAACACCTTTTGCTAAAAGGTTTATTCAAAGTTTAAAATGAGATCTGCAGAAGTACAAGAAACTTAATCTAGGACTCATAAATGCCAAGGTACTGCTTTTTCTATAAAACCAGTGTTCCCAGTAAGAGCAGTCAGAGCGTGGGAACAGTTGTGTCAGCAGAGGATCTGTTTGTACTGAAGAGATGCCCCTAAGATGACTTAAATCATTGTTGTGATATCCTGCTCTTCTTTGTAAGCTCAGGGATTCAAAGTTGGCCATATGCAGCATCTCCCAGACTGGTTAATGGGTCACTTGTCAACCCCCTTCAGGAACAGCCCTCCTGATACAGTGTTCAGGGTTAGTTTTAAAACACAGATTGTGCCCTAAGGGAGGTTTCATATAAAATGCTAAATCTGAGTGAGCGCTCAAAGGCAGGCAGACAGGAAGGGAAATTATATGGTCACACACTCACAGAAGGATTTAGGTTGGAAAGAACCTTTAAAGATTGTCTCACTCCAAACCCCTTGCTATTGCCAGAGACATCTTTCTCTAGATGAGACTGCTCAGAGTCCCAACCTGGCTTTGAGGTTTTCCAGGGATGGGGCACGCACAGCTTCTCTGTACAATCAGTTCCTGGGCTTTGCCTGTCTTATAGCAAATAATTCCTTCCTGATATTTAGTCTAAATCCAACATCTCTCAGTTCAAAACTGTTGTCTTTTGTCCTGTCTTGGGTGGGACTTCATTCCACAAGTCTTGAAAGCTGTCGGAAGAGTAATTCCGTCTCTTTGAAAGCTGTGGGAAGAGCATTCTCAGTGAAAAATGACCTTCTCTATGTCACCTACCACCCATTCTCCTGTTTCACTTATTGCTACAGTGAAGTTTCTTCTGTCTTGCTTTTTCTGGCTAATCTACCTGTAGAAACCATTCTTATTATTCCTCACATTCTTTACCAAATTTATCTTCAGTTGTACCTTTTCAATCCTCACCCCACCCTTATAGTCCCAGGCAGATATTCCTATGTTCTTCCCAGAATGCAAGTCTCTACTTTTGGTGTCTAAGCATTCCCCTCCTGTGTTTCAGCCTGACCAGGTGGTTCTCATTTGTCCATGCTGGGCTTCTGCCTTCCCTGACCAATTTCTTGAATGTGGGAATTGAGAGCTCTTCTTGTTCTTTAAGGAAAATAACATTAAATAGTTGCCAGCTTTCTTCTTCTCATATGTCCCCGAAGACAGTTTCCCAGGGGGTCCAATCCACTAATTCTTTAAAAAAACTAGAGTTCAGTTTCTTAAGTTTTAGGTTATGTCTACACTTTTTGCCCAGTCTATATCCCTTGAGATCATGAATTCCACCAAGACATTATCTCTCCACTGTCATAACAAGACAGAGTTGGCTTAGGAAAGAAATCTTGTTTGTGGCTGTTCAAGAGAGGTTTTTATATATTTCAAACCAACCATAATTCTGCAAAAGACTCAGAGAGATTCTTCTGATAAAGAGCAATACACTAATTAATTACATTGCATTAGGGAAGCATTGGGTGTATTTTTTGCCTTGGGGACAAAACATTTATTCAATCTTCTGCAATCTGACACATTTGCAAAAGTTCACATAAAGACTAAATGTCATGTTATAGGAGGAGACAATTCTTCTGGGAAAAAGCTGGGCACAATTCTTTTTGACCCTCACTGACACAGAAACATCTCAGGAATCCATTCTTGCATCAATTTTATCTCTGTCAGTCAAGAAAAGGTAATGCCACCCCTGAATTTAGGGGTGTTGATCCTCCCAAGATCAACGTAATGTGCCATCAGCATTGTTTCAAACACGACTCAGAAACACAGTTCTGTGGGGAGAGGCAGCACAGAGTGATGGAGACACACATTAGTTGTACTGAAGGCAGAACAAAGACAAAACCTTTGCTGTCCACATGTTCAAATTGCTTAAACTGTGCGGTCAGTTTAACACTCTTTCATGTGTCACATCCTCCGCCCTTTAAAAACACCAACCCATATCATTAAAATCTGTTTTCCCAGGCTCCTGATAAATTCTCTCTAAAGCTGCTGATCTCCTTTATAACTTGTAGTTGTCATTCCTTCTAAAAAGCCTTTATACCTTTTTTTTTTTTAATCATAAACAAGTTATCAGATTACTTCTCTTTAGTGTCTTGAGAACTGGTAAAAGACTTCACTACCAAAATTTCATGAGCCTTTCACAGGAAAGCATAATTATATCTCTCTTGAGCACTGCAGTACTTCATTAACATGTACAAGGCATGGGAATCACCTTTTTCAAATGATATGAAATCTTTTTATCACAACCTAATAAATTGAAGTATTGAATTCAAGTGACCAACTGAGCCTTATTTACTGACACTTTTCCCACACATAAAATAGATAAGAAAGGAAAACCAGGGACATGGATACGGAAAAATACTTGATTGAATTCACCTTGGGAAGCACAAAAAAACCCCCAAACATTACACAAGTAAACATTCCTTTTATTTGTGTTCTTAATGCAGACAATAAGAAACCTAGAAGACAAGCAGACAAATACATACAAAAACTGAAGGAGAGAAGGAATACATTGAAGTAAATGGTGTCACCATGTGTTGTCTTATATCTTAAGATGAAAATAGTAATTTATATTTTCTTTTGCTTCTTATTTTCTCAGCTGTACTTCATCAATACCTTAGATGAATGTAGTAATAATTCTCTCATATTAAGGATTACCATTTGCTACTCCTTCTGGGTTAAGCTGGTGAAACTTCAATATTTTCTATGGACTAGTTTGTCATCTATAAATCCTTTATTTTCTTATTAATGTTTCATAGTTTTTTTCTTCCATTTACAGTTTTATTTCTCATCTGTTGTTTCTTCATTAGTGAGGGATAGAGAGCACTTTTCATATTTCAAGTGTATGTATTGGAATTCTGCTCTGTAATTGTGCCTCAGCCTAGGTGTCTTGTGACAAATGCATGGACAACTTGGAGAAAAAAAGAACAAAATAGAAATATTTTCCCAAGAATACAGAGGTTCTTGAAAAAGAGTCATGTTCCAAGGACTCAGCAAAGCCTGATGGGGATTTTCTTCAGCAAAATGCAGTGAAACCTTGTCATGTTAATCCATTGTTCACAATGGCAGTGCCCTGAGAGGAAGGATTTATTGGTTCTGTCTCCTCCTGTGTGTGTACCTGTAGCACTTTAAGGGAACAAGTTAACCCCTCCTGCCAGCACCCCACAGTGCTGCACAGCCATGGTGACCCAGTGCCAGCAGGGACATCTTCCACCACAGGTCACACAGGCTGGGGCAGGCAGGAGAACCTGTGGCTGCCCTCAAATTGTCCTCTGACACCTGATGTTACAGACAACAGCTTTCAACCACTTTAGATATTTACTTGTCCGCAAACACAGTTCTTAATTTTCATCTCCACTGAGCTCACAAAAGTCCCTAAAGATGAGGACATGTTAAAATATGCACAGCAATGGGGATTTGAAATGCACCAAAATATAGAAATATTTGAATAGAGCATTTTGGCTCAGTGTGCATAATGAGAAACACTGGCCAAAAACTCACTCATATTAGATTCCAGGTACATTCTCTGACTTGCTGTCATCAGGCAAGCAATGGCAAAGTACAATCTAGTAAAAAGCAATATATAGTTTCAGTTAATTTCTCACCCCAAAAGAAAAAGCTGGAGTATCACTACAAAACCCCTGTATCTTGAAAGACTGGTTATTATGTACAAACTTCTTAGCTGTATCCAATGTTTTCATGCACAATCTCTATTATTAACATCATTAGCTATATATTAAATGAGAACTTAATTCAGGTGCCTTATTCCTTTTCTGAGACTCATTTTATAAATTATAAAAAATGTTTCTAAGTGTTCATTTTGGTCTTAAGTACAAAATGTTCCTACAGAATGTAGCTTAAATGAAATGAGACAATAATTAAATAAGTGTCAGTGAGGCTGCAAGCAAATGATATTTAGGACAATTGGCACTACTGCTGTTTACATGGTGTGATAACAATAGCTTCTTAAACTGGAAAAAAGGAACAAAACCCCCAACCAAAACCCAGTCCAGAACTTCCAAACAAAATATTTCAACTATTGACGGATTAAACACCAGCTTGTTACTAATTGGATGTCTGAGATACACAGAGATATTTTGTGTGCCAATATGACAGTTTTCAGGGGAAAAGAAATGCTAAACCAATGCAAAAGCTGAGTGCTCTACTCTAAACTCTGTATTTTGAGATGTTTCCAACACTTCCCATAAAAAAACCAGTACTTTCTCTTGGCAAAGGTTCAGTAAAATGTAGTGATGATCTTGGTCTATTTAGAGCAGGAGGGAAAGGATGTGCAATCAAAGAGAGATAGGATCTAATAAATACAACACAAGCAGAAAATTTCTTGTTGCCTGGTAAAAGGCTTTACATATTACATATTTAAAGGCACAATAAAAGGTCTGTGCATTTAAACATGTAGTATATATTTATTTTTGCATTCTCTTTGAAATGAAACTCATGCTTTTGTTTGGTAAGACCACAAAACTGGAAAATCTGAAAATAGTCCAACGCAACCTTCATTCTGCCCTTGGAAATATGAAGTGACAAAGAATAATATCCAACTGCTTTTCCATTTTAGACCATTCATGCAGTAAATCAACAATTAGCTCAATAACAACATTGGAGTTTCTTCGGGAGCCACAGACAGACGAGGTGCTCACTCTCATTCTGGAACTCAGCTCCAACCCATTCCTGTGCCCAGCCCTCAATAGCTGGTGGAATAGAAAAATCCTGCTGTTCTCCAGTGCTCCTGATTTTGTCTTGCCCCCAAGAAAGCAAAGACTGTACATCCCTGTGGAGCTGCAGTTTGGGTTTGTGGCTAGAACACTGCTGCTGACTCTTGCAATCTGCCTCTGAGGCAAAGTAAACCAGGTTCATTGCTAACAGACCCTTTGAGTTGGATTACAGCAAAACAACACTCAATAACTTATATAAAATGAATCTTAGTAGAGCAACTGACCTGAGAAAAAAGTAACTGACTGGAAAAGGGGTGTATAAATATTCTGGAGTGTATGATCACCCTAAGAGAGGAAAATTGGAAAGAGAATGAAAGAGATAGAAAGACATCAGAAAGACATCACCATTCATGGCTCCAGCAATGTGTGAGTGATCATGGTCCATGGTTGTAATGTGCAGTCCTGGTGTGTCAGAGCTGGGCATTCATGCACACATTTTTATAACTTCAGCTCTTCCAATATCTCTTCCAGGAGGTGCTCAGTGCATGGGCTTTCTTCTTCCTGGAAGATTCTGGAATTCAGGTAGTGTTGGTAGAGGCATGAGTGTCTGTGTGTCTGTCTGTGCCTGGATAAGTTTTCTGAATAAAGTTTGTCAATAAACCTTTCTAAGCTTTGTGGCTGCACACTGGTGGCTCACAGTGCAGGACAGAAACCAGCATGAAAAAATCTGATATGCTGCCTCTTCAGGACCCATGGCTTAATACTGCTTTCTTCTTTGGTTTGAAAACAGCTGGTTTAGGGCAAAATTTAGCCACAAGGTCTGAATGGTTCACTACAATGACACAACAGTGTCATTGGGTATTACTGAACAGAGCTTGCTCAACAAGGCTGTCTTTTTTCCCCACTCTGCCCACACAGGGAATAGGCTGGGGATGAGCAAAAGACTTGGACAGCTGCCCTGAACTGTCCAAAGGTGTTTTCCATGCCACGTGACATCATGCTCAATAATAAAAGCTGGGGCAGAGGAAGAAGGGGACAACAAGTGGGCACTCACTTTCCAAGGTGGCTTCTGCTCAGAGAGTGGCCTGTTGGTGAGAGGTGGTGAGTGATTGTTCCTGCATCACTTTTTTTTTTTATTATTTTTTTTATTTTGGATGTAAATCCATCCTTCACTTATTAAACTGTCATTAACTCGACCCACAGGTTTTCTCACTTTTGTTCTTAATCTCTCCCCCAATCTGTGGGGAGGCGGGAGAAGAGGGGAGTGATCAAGTTGTTGTGTGGGTGTGTGGCTGCTGGCCAAGGCCAACCCACAGCAGACCTTTACTTCAGAGAAGTGAAGATTCAAAATTCAAATAGAATCAAAACACAGCCAATTCCTCCATAGGCATGGGAGAGTGTGAAGAGATTGCATCATACTGAGAAACATGAAGGCACACAAGGTGTTGTGAGCAGTGTGAAACCATTGATCAGTCTTGTATGATTTATTTCAGCAAGCCACGTTCTCAGTGAAAGGTGTTCACTGAGACATTTTCTCTATGATTCCAGTCCAAAGTTCATTAAAGGTAGTGGAAAGCTTCCAATTACCATCTTGCTGCCTTAAATTAATGTCTTACAGTACCAGTACCACTTTCTTCTTCTCAGCCAGAGGCAGGAAGATGTGAAATAATAAAATCACAAGAACATTCTTCCTGTGGTGGACTGTAACTAATTATCAGAGAAGAAAAGCTTAGGCAGGCTAGTGGTCAATAGGATGGTGTCAAAACTCTGAATTTGCCATAGTCTGTTTTTGGTTTCTTTAGATGTGTAAGACTTATGGGGCATTAAGCATTGAAGCAGGTAGATCTGCAGGGTCAACAGATGAAGTGTTGTGAAATGGTCACTAACATGATCTACTTGATAATGAGATGTGTTTTAATGTTTTTATTTGGAGCACTGCATAAAACCAGGGTATCTGCAGGGAAGATGCCAATAACTGAGTTTTCTGAAATATTTTTAGCAGCAGAGGAGAGAATTGGGGACTACTCATCCCAATGTAAACACCTGAAATAAATCAAATGCACTGTATCCATTCCTGCCTGTAAATGTTCAATACAGAAGCTAACTTGGATGTAGAAATGTACATTGTGAAAGTTTACTTAGGGAAAATGAATTCAGCCCTGGAGGCTCAAGTCATTTGCCCACACAGAGGCACTTAGTGCTGTTTGCTGTGCCTGAGGGGATCCACAAGTCCAGATTCAGCTGTCACACCTGAAAGTCATGGTACTGAGCAGCACTATTGGATGCCTCCAGACACCCACACTCCAAATGACACCAGCTGCCTGTGTTCAAGCAACTGAGACCTGATTTCCTGTAAGTCCATTGACATCCATGGAAGGATTACCTCAGGCAAACTCGGTGTCAATGGGTTATGGCTCTAAAATTATCTGTCTTGATACTATCACTACCCAGCTTCCTGATCACATATCCACACACACAGAGCAGAGTACCCTTAAACAGAGACAGTGCCCAAGGCAGTACAAATGACTAAAGCTTTCTTTTAAAACTTCCTTTCAGTTCAGTTTCTCTGTAAGTCTCCCAAATCAAAAAACAGTGATACCAAAATCCATTTTTCCTGTTTGATTCAGTGTTGAAATCATCCTTCTGGATTAAAATCAGTAACTCAGATATTTCATTTAGCTCTTTATTTGGAACAGAGTGTTTCATATATGGCATTAGGAAATGGAATTGACTAACTAACTGAAACATAAGGTGAGGGATTTCAATTATCTTTCTTCCATGCTTGCATAAGTATTCAAAAATCTGTTGTATATTGCACTTACACATAGGAAGCATAATTTGAATAAATCTGTTCCCATAATTAATATACATCAATTAGAGCAGAATGACATATCAGTTTCTTTTTTTTTTTTTCCAGTATGGCACAAAATCTCATATTTAAACTTTCTATTGTTAACTACAGCTATTCTCTAAAATTATTTATTTCTACAAAATCTAGCAATGTGGTGGATAAATTTAGAAAAACATGTTATCTGAGTTCAGAAAATAGAAATTTGCATGAAAAGGAGGAAATAATGATATTAAGATGCACAAGGAGATCCGATCACTATAGCTGTATTGTTTTTAACGGAGTTTTACTGATTTATGGGAGTGGCTCTGAAACTCCGTATTTTGTTGTAAGACCAACACAGTGCTCTACAGCACACACCTCTAATTACATATTGATACTCCACAGAGGGATTATCATTACAGAGGAATGAATCATCATTTAGAGGAAAATTCTCAGGTCAAGAGATACAGACAGAAAGGATAGGGTCACAGAGGGCTTTCTCTTATTAGTTCTGTACCCAAAATTAATATTTGGTTCCAAAGTGAGTTTGTACAGTTCTGGTCCATTTTTCCATTTTGCCTTCAGTGCAGAACCCAGTGCTGCATTTCCTGGGTGATGAAGGGAGAGGAGCTGGTAATTGCAAGCACACAGTGACCCTTCTGCAGCGTAGCATCAGGGACAAGGCTCCAGATGTGTGCCACAACAGGCTTGTGCCCAGTCCCTCAGGGTCTGTTGTACCCACACTATCTTTAGACCACCTCAGCTGGACTGAATCCATCAGGTGATCCAAAAGGGTGTCTCTCCAGAGCATCTTCCATGTTTGGAATGGTGTTTATCTGTGCTGCAGCAGGATAGGTTTGGTACATCACCACTGACAAAGAGGGGAGGACACAGTTACACTCCTACACGCACAGGAGCGTGCCCTGATGCTCAGACAAGTGTAATACAGCTTGTTTACATTCTACTTTTACAATATCAATACCTCACCTTGTAAAACTGAAACAAGAAAACATCTGAAGTGCCCTGAATTAATCTGAACCTAAGACATTTAAAAGATGTGCTGCTCCATTCCACATCCATAACCAAACCTATTAAAATAAAACCTATAAACAGGCAGCACAAAATGAATTCTATTATTATTTTGTGCAAAATCTCACACGCAGCAGTATTTCTCCTAGTAAAACCATGCCAATAATGCTATGGGACTACTGTTTTAAAACAGAAATCTTGTGATAATGTGCATAAAAGGATTTAGACATATAATTGCTTTCTTAGACTTATTTTGCACTATGAAAGTGATTGCATAACAGACTTTAGGAAAATGTAGGTCCTGATCTCTCTTTGATTGCTGACCCCCTTTAGAATCTAGTACAGCTGTGTGACTATTTAATTCTACTGAAAGGATATCTTCCCTCCCTTTGGTCAAAGGTGTCAATGTACCACAATGAAAAACATATGAACTGTTAATCTTTAATATACACTGGATAATACAGCTACCTGTATAATACATTGTATTTTTCTCTGACTTTTTATGCCATTTCCAATTGATAAGATAGTACTTTCCTTCCAACATTTCTCATGAACTGAAATTCGTGCTTCTGGACCTGTATGATTTTGTTTATTTCTCTGTGGGACAGAGTAGAAATAAAATTAATTTATAAAGGACTACATAAAATATTCTTTTGCTGTCAAGAATGACCAGATCCTCTGAATAATCACTTCTGCTGAAATATGATTGCAAACCATCTAAGTTAACAAGGAAAATAAAGTATTACCTACTCAAAGAATAAAAGATTCTGATCTAACTTTTTATTTCTTTCTTATAGGGTGTTTGTTACAGAGAATATTTCTGTGAGTATACAGTGATGCTCCTTGAGCACACTTGGATGCAAATATCAAAGGTTCAAGCTATGTATAAGACAATCTCTATTCAATCTCTTTGAAACAACAGTGAAATGCCAGATTTAATAGGAATGTAGTCATAAGGATTATAAGGTGAAAGCCTGGAAGGTATTTAACCAGACATATATGAACATAAACATTAAAGTTCATAGTGAAGTTGCAAAGAAACTTGAACCTGCTCTCCTCCTTAGCAAAAGCAAGCACATCTGAATTGCACAAATCTCCCCTCTCTGAAACTTGTTTCAGGATAGGATTGGGAACATCAGTTAACAAAAGAACTATCGATACTATTTTAGGGTTCTTCCAGTTTATTTGTTTGCTTGCTTGCATGTGGGTTTTTAATATTTGGTCTTTTTTCTTCTTCTTTTTGTTTTTTTTTTAAGTTTGGATAGCTCTGAATTCCTCTATGACTTCTAAGTATTGGCCAACTGATAAAATGTTTTGACTGTAGGAGCAACTTCTTGGAAAAGGGCATTTCAAAACAAACTTTCCCTCTGTCTTTCTTCAATCCCCCACCCAACCCCATATTTATCATGAAATATAAGAAAGGTCTTAGAGAAGCTTTTTCTCCTCTTTCTGTATCTGGATGACATGGATAGTATCAGGTGTTATTTTAGTGTGTTTAGTATTAAAAGGTTTTGTCCTTATTTTACTGTCTTATTAGGTATATGAGATGGTTTTAAATGGCAACCCAGAACTCAAAGTACATTATTGACCTTGGAGCATTGTTCATGTGCATGTCTTCCACTGCACGTAATTTTGGGAAAGAGATGTGCTGGCTGCTGGGTGAGGATCTAATTATCAAAAAGGACTGGGAGAACAGGGGTTGTCTGCTCATGGTGACTATTTCATGGTCTGTTTTTAGCTACTCAAGTGGATAGAAGATTCCTAAGTGAAACTTCTCTCCAAATACCATGAGATGGATCTTCACTCCAGAATAAAGGCATCAAAGGCATCAAAAATACTTTTATTTCTTTTACAGAGAGTAAAAGAGGCTTAAGTCAAAGCACATCCTGTTTACTATGAGCAGTTACTAATGTTCAGCCAATAAATCAACACATTTCAACTTTTTGTGTCAAAACTCCTGAAATTTCCAAATGCAGGGAGAGGGAATAAGTTTCCCTTTTACAATGGCCTGCTCTAGGGATGGAGAACATGTTTTCCTTCCTCATGCTGTCACTTTGCTTTTCTCTCAAATTCATTTTAACTCTTCAACCTCATCCTCTTTATTCTGTGGAACTCTTGCTCTGATTCAGCTGACTCATGTCATCATCAGCTCATCAACACCTCCATCCCTTTTGGAAGTAAGCAAATACTTATTCTTGACATATATAAATAGCAGGAGTTATGGAAATCTATTTCTTGCAGATTTATTCTTACAGGGTCATGAATCTCAGCTGCATCACTGTACCTGTCACCCAGAAAAAAATGCAGATTAAGTGCTCTTAATTAGCATGCTTTGGAATTAGCTGCTTTGGGACCCCAGCAGACTGGACCAAACAGCACAGAACACCTTGTGGCATGTGGGAATGGACATGCCAAATGGTTCCTTCTCCCTTGGCAAACCAACTTCTCCTTAACTTGGATGTGCCTACACTGCCCAGAAATCACAGCAGCAGCTGCCACAGTCCTGTCTCCTGCTGAGTGGAAGAAAATGGGGATGCCTAATCACTCTGCATGGCGATTCTTGTCTACTAAAACACAAATGCAGTTTTCAGGTTCTTAGGTGGAGGATTGACTGCACGTAGGTAACAGACGGCAGCCCAAAAACTTTAAAAGGCAACCCAGTGTGATGTTACTCGAAGTTAGGGGGAGGAAGGGGGGACATCCTGTTGTTTTAACCTACAGAAGGTGACAGCAGAGCCCTCTGAGGATATCTTAATATGAGATCAGCAGGGAGAAGACTATTTCTGAAAGAAAGAACATTTTCTTGGCATTCTTGGAACAAACAAAGTACTTAGGGGAAGCTGTATCTGCCAAAAGCGATCAAATCATTCTGCTTTCAGAGAAAAGCAAACTGTTACTGACAAAGCTTCAGGAAGAGCATGCTGGAACTCAGAACCATCCTAGGCCTGATGGCTAAATTTCCTACCACATCCCTGCCAAGCAGACCTTCACAGTCAAATGAATAATAAAACAGACTAAGAATTTAGAGATGTTATGCACAAAAACAGCATGAATTCTAGTGATGCTTAAACTCTGAGTATAAACTGCTTTGCTGATTACTTGAGTGCTACTTGAAACCAATCCCCACACAGTCAGCGCAGAGAGGCTAATCCATGCCCTTCCATAATATTTTTAGTGAGAAGAACTTATGGAGATAGGCAGAGAAGAGCTGCACAATCTTGGTTAAAGGTCTATCCTGTGTGGGCCAGACATGGTTGTTGTAGCAGAGGTACCAACAGTAATGTCAGATATCTGCAGATTCAGATTTCCAAAATCATAAGCATACTGCAAAGATCACTTGCCCATCACATTTGGACATGAATACCTCATGCCACTAAAAATAAGAAAAATCTTGAAACAAATGGTCCTTCTCAGGAGCTTCTCCAGCCTTTCTGTGGCTCTGTTTAAAGTTTCAGTACTTATTAGCACTCAATTTTCTCCTTTTACAGAGTCAAAACATACCATTTTTAATTTTATTCTTTTTGGTTGTACGCAGCAGAAAACTTACAAGTACTCTTGAATTATTTGTTAGGTAAAGATAGGATTCACCACACCTAACTTCACTGGACAGAGATGATTTTAAACAGTTTTCTTAATTCCTATTCTGCTTAAACTCATAAAAGTATTCAGATAGGTGTTTTTTCTTAGTAAGTTGAACTACTCTTTGGAAATGCCTAGCCAAAAAACTATGTAAGTTACAGAAACCAGCCATCTAAAATGCAAGAAATTCAGACAAAGTGCAGACTTTCTGAAGGATGTGAAAGCTGCATAATGCAGAGCTGCTGCTGCTTGAGTAAAAGCTTGCAAGCAATATTAGCTCAGACATGTCACCAAACTGGTAAATCAGTGGTGGCTTTGTCACCTGAGAAAATACTATGGTATGTCAATACACTAAATATGCCAATTTATTGGTGGAAATATTAGGGGTGTTTAACACACATGCCCAGTAATACACATAACATATTGTAGGCATGTTCTAAGAGATGAGATCTGTTATAGGTAAAAAATTAATTTAATGTAAAATATATTTATAGTCTTGAATAAATCCCCAGTACTTCAGGCTCAAAGCCCATCAAACTCTATGGAAATTACCAGACAGAATATAGGACAGTATTTATTAGATAAAATGGGAAAGGGATAAAATCTGACTCTCTCTGTATGGAAGAGCCACACCTGACAGCAGATGAGAATGACAGCATCACCCCCTTCCTTCCATCACTCCATGCAAATGATGGTTCTGCATCAGCAACTTGTCTGAAACTGCGTGGTGAGAGCAGCAAAACTTCCTCTGCATATTCTTCATGTATGAGATGGATGAGATATTTCATTTCATACATCATTTACTGTTGGCTGCAGTTATTTCACAAAGACCTATTTTGACTTTGCTAGAAACGTGAAAAAGAGTTTCCAAGTTTGGAAATTTCTGCAGACAACAAGCTGAACTGCAGCTCCAACTGATGTGAGTCATCAGAGACCCCTTGACTTCAGCAGCATTGTATATTTATGTTATTTGTCTACTGGGTGTAGTTTTGAAATCAAGTAAAGCTGTGTTAACATGGTAGGAGTGAGATTGGGAATAAGACTATTTTTCAACCTGGAACTGAGTTTTATAGAAAGATATTTTACATTTGATATTTCAACCAGTATAGTCTTACCAATGAATATTTTCACACCTTTCCACTGCTTTTGTGTGTCTCTGAGAAATCTTGTCTCACCAATTCAGTAACATGGTCCTTCAAAAACTTGGTCTAAGTCATCTGCTATCTAGAGCAAGAGAGATTACAGTTGAGTGTGCATGAGATTAAACTTGGTCCAAATACTGATAAGAAACTTTCAGAAACCATTTAGAAGCAGTTTATTGCTGATAAGCAGTTCTTTTTTATACCCATTCTCAAAATGGGCTTTCTTATATTTGAAACAAAAAAATCAATATTCAATATACTCTTTCTTTTCCTCCATTAGCCTTTTTTTTTGAATCATAGGAAAAATAGGCTACAGTTCACACAGTATATGAGGGATTAATTCTTTTCTTAGTCTTGGCAAGGAGTAAGGAAGAAAGTAGTACCTGATTGACTCCTGTGCCATAAAAATAATTTTTTGGGAAAATGTTTTTACCTCTTCTTTCCCCAGTACACAGCCATATATAAATATTATGGCATTTGAAAAGAAATTAGAAGGTATTTGGATAGAAAATGCTAATAATTAAAATAAATTAAGATATTTTTTAATGTCTACATTAAAAATTAATTTAACACCATGGTCTGCAAGAGTTGTATGATGCAACCTCCTATATGCTACCATGTCACTGGTCTTAATAGGTCATGTGGCACTTCCCATTTTTTGGTTTCCTAATGTAACACTTCTAAATGTATTTTAACATCAGAAATTAATGACAATTTTAAAAAGAACCTGACATTTTTCCTGTCATACCCCTTCTTCAAGCTAAAATGTTTGAGAGGAAAAAAAATATTCATTTTGGAACAGCACAAAATTCTAGACCAGTTTAATTCTCATCATGAGCCTTGGTACATTCTTTTTCCATTCATTTTGAAGAGAAAGCTGCAAAAATAAAAGGCTGGACAGTCAGAGTCCAAATCTTTTTTATCACGATTGTGGATGAATTTACAGGGAAGAAATGCTGTGTGAAACAGAAAACAGAGAACAGAGAGCACATTGCAAATCCTCCATCTGCCTGGGCTGGAAATAAGGACATTACAGAGCTCATCTGCAGACGGATGTTGCTATTTAATGTCATTTCCAACAAACCATTCATTAAATTCATAGCTGCACCTGATACCCATTCAAGTGTTCCTGCTTACAAGTTCTCTCAAAATAGGCTGTTCTGCAACTTTTGGAAGCATTGCACATCAGATTACAGCACACTGTAAGAAATGGGGGCTGGATGCTGTAAGGGGGAAATTAACTGTGGATTTCTGAGACCAGGGTGAACACTAAATTATATATTTAACATCTGAAATAGAAGGGGTGTCCAGTCATCTAAGTATCTTTGAACTTTCCACTTTCAAACACACTTTGGTGTGGATCCAGGAGAACACAGATAACACAGAAAGTACAACAATGCTCTCTGTAAATAGGCAGCACTCCGATTTCAGGAATGTGGAAAAGGCTGCAATCTAACCTGCCATATGCAAAGAATTAAAGCAGTCGTCAGAGAACCTGCACTCCTACAGGTCTGTACAAACCTCAGTAATTTCACCCTAATGGCTTCAGCAGATCTTTTATCATTTTGGATGCTTTTAATTGTGATAAGAGTATTTCCAGATCAGACATTATTCAAAGTGGAAACTTTGAACAGGTTCTTTTTAAAATTGTTATTAACTTTCTGGTTTTTACCAAACAACTTGGTCAATCCACAGTAACACAAGTACTAAAATAGTAATAGTACATTGACAGCATGATGACCTATTAAAAACAAAATGTCACCTTTCTGGGCCTTTGGACAGAACTAAAGCAAGCATTAAAGCTTATTATGCATGTAAAATTTTGAAGTGTTGAAATCAAAGTAAATAATAACGAATAAAACGAATAAAAAATGTCTGAGAGCAAAGATCACACAATATAAATTCTATCTTCCCTATTGTATTTAAAGATTTCACCTCACTATTCATTTCTACAGAGCCTTTCTGCAAATTGACAAGAGCCTGAGTATAGTCAACTATAAATGAGAAATCCTTGGCTTTAGGATATATCATTTCAAGTGTATAAAAATCAGACATTTTTAGGTCATTGAGCTGATATAATATTTCAACATATATTGCTTATCAAAGATCATTGTGTACAACCTCATAGTGCACCTTGTGTAAAATGAGATAGAATTTCCCATGTGAAGTGTTACTTTCTTAAACGTCTTTCTCCACCTGTATTTCCACCTGTTTATTGTCTTCCCTTCCCTGTCTCCACTGAAATGTCTCTGTATTTTTCCACCTGTAGTCATACATTTGATAAATAAACAAATGTTCCCAAGTACATTAGGGATTTTTCTTTTTCACCTTTTCTGTACGGCTTATCTTGCTAATCTCCTTAAAGACCCCTCTGACAAGTCAAAAATATTACAGAAATTAGCTGCCTTAAATGGTAAATGGCATCAGACCTCAATGTGCAGTGCTTATGATCTTGGTCCCATATACCCACTGAGCACTGAGGTGATGAACTCTAACTCTCCCTTTTCTTTGTACACAGTTACTGAAGCCTTACTTGTGGGTGAGCTCCTCATAGACTGAAATCACGTATTGAAGTGACCTGGCTGTGATACTTTTGTGTGTAGATCTTCCAGCAATATTGACACTTCTTTCTTTTAATTTTTGTTCCTTTGCCTATTCATGTTCCTTCTGCCAAGAGTAGGAGAAAATTGCAGAAAAGCACAGGATAGCCATTCCTAGAAAAATCTGGAATCACAGCATGGACAGCTGTGGAGCCTGGTGTCTGTTGTCTGAAGTCCCTCAAAGGGAATGCTAAGGATTATAAAAATGAATTGACTTTGCAAATGTAGTGCTGAAAGTTGATCTGTGCTGGTATAGCACTGATACCCAAATCATACACAGCCCAGTGTCTTATTAGATATTATAATAAGACCTCAAAATTAGCAGCTGGACATCAAAATTAAGGCTAGGGTCTCAGAAGTATATGCTGACAATTGTGATTTATCATGGTTGTGATCACTTTTACATGCTCTTAATCTGCATAGTTCAGCCACTGTGGCCTCCCTAGTACAGGAGAAAAGGATCTTCAAAGGGTCATACTCATAAGCCAAGGAGGCCTGGCTGAATATCTGACTTAAGAGAAATCAGTGAGATCTCCTGACATCCCCTACTGACTTTGCTGTGTAAATGACATCAATGAAAATTGCTGATTCTTTTGTCAACATAAATTACTGTTTTGTCAAGGTCGGAAAAGGCACAGAGATACACCTTTTTAGTAAGGACCTTACAGTTTGTTTTTCTATGATTATTCTTTAAATGTCTTATCATTACTCAAATTATGCCTTGACATTCTTGTTTGATATTTATTCTTTGTGCCAGAATACTGGAATGAGGAAGGTGTTGTACCTTCCCAAGGAGAGCAAGATCTGCAAGGCTGGGTAATAGAGAGTTGTACACAAAACATTAAAAGAGGTTCAAGCTTAAGGCTTGCATTCAGCACAACCAAAGAGAATTCACCTGAGATGCCTAATTTACAGGCCTGTCTGCTCTGGGTTCTTTATTAAAGTTATCACCCTGAACAGCTGCTTGGCTTTCTCCATAGGCTAGGGGAGAGAGCAGGGTATCTTTTCTCAGGTTAAAGGACACAGTTAAATGCCTGAGAAATACCCAAAGGTGCCAGTGCCACCAGTTTTCTAAAATTCTTACATAATCCCCTTTAGGCATCAGGGCTTCCTTGGCTGCTGCTGATTCATATCTCACTTGAAGTGTGTCCTGGTGGGTGGCTGTAGGGACATTTTGTTCTTTGTGCCTTCCTTCCTCCTCCCCCTCCCCATCACACTTGAATTCTCTGGCAATTCAGCTCAGATATCTCTTCATAGTGGCATCTTCCCAGGGACAGAACATGCTGTACATATTTGCAATATATTTAATAGAAATCAACATTTACCCATATCATTACAGCAGTTCTAGGAGCAGGCTTTAAATGAAAAGCTGAATCCCAAATACACCAACCTGCTTCACCCTGGGTCTTTTGCATCACAAATTCCTTTAGCAGTTGGGAGAAAAACATATAAGATCTGATTCTGTCACTCATACCAGATTTATATGACTGAAAATTCTAGTCATGAATAGGTGTGGATTCATATGTGACTATGAATATCTGTGGAAATGCGGTTAATGCAATTTACCCCTTCTCCACCTAAGTGCTAAAACCTCAAAAAAGTTGAGGGCTCACACTTCTAGAAATATATTCTTTCTCAAATAATATCTTATGTGATACTTGATGCTCAGTAAGTTTTATTATTTTGTGTTATCCTGTGTCACTTGTAAATATGATTTTCCTCTTGCTGGTATAGAAATAAGAGGCACAGAAAACTGAAAAGGAATTCCAGTTCCCAGAAAAAAATCATCAGTCAGATTGAAACCAACACTTATACAGACATCATCACTGTTGCTGGCAAAATTATATCCTCTTAGAGTAGTGTTTAGAGACCTCCATCAGTAGGTGAGTTGTTATTCTGGTAATTACTGGAAACACCTATAATACAAATTTCTCCATAAAAACATTAATGATCTAATTGACAAGAGCCAGTCAGAAAAATGAATGGAAAGTCATGCTAAGGTCCAGGCGATAGATAAATGCCAAAACCACACTGTAAAATAAAATGAAGATGCTCTAAATGTAACAGAGACAAAATATTTGTGTCAGATTGTGCTCTAAAGATTGTTGAGACTGGACAGCTCCTGCTCCTCTATTTCTGGGAGCTACTTTCTATAAATGTCTAACACCCTGCTGCTCTCTGACACTTCGTCGCCACTTTTTAGGTGGAGGTGAGTATCTGGGCACTTGCCTAAGGCCATCTGGAAATTTAAATGCCTAAATCACATAAAGGCCCCTTTGGCCAGGCTTG
This sequence comes from Lonchura striata, assembly GCF_050655825.1. Lineage (NCBI taxonomy): Eukaryota > Metazoa > Chordata > Aves > Passeriformes > Estrildidae > Lonchura > Lonchura striata. The sequence continues at coordinate 150,477,516 of NC_140704.1, read as the reverse complement.
TTCAGATCAGGGCTCAAACATTCCTGCCACTCTCAGCACAGGCTGCAGCAATACCTGCAGCTTTGAAAAATATCTGCCTGTCAGGGAGCAGCGAGGGCTCAGGTCCCTCCCTTAGGGACACGGAGCTGAGAGCCAGGAGTGGCTCAGCACATGGGGTCTGTCCTGCCCGTGCTGGTGACAGGTCCAGGAGCAGTGTCAGACACAGCAGGGACTGAACCAGGTCTGGGATCCACCCAGTGAGCCCAGTCAGGAGCTAAACGAGATGGAGCAGGAAAAGGAATGGAGACAAGGCCAAGGGTGTATCCATGGTACAGAGAAAAAGGCAGTGCTGGAGGTGAGTTCCAAGGCACACACAGGGAATTTACCCAGGAGAAAGCTGCCTGCTCTGCAGGCTGGATGCCCATGAAAGAGCCAGTGGCAAAGCTGCAGAGGTGGAACAATCATACAGGAACATGCAAACATGGGCTGAGCAGGCCAAGTTTAAAGAGTTATCTGAAAGTGTTTCTGGCCCCATGGTGCAGGTGATGGATCCAGGCAAGACTGGCCATTGAGCCCTGCTTAGTGCTCATTACTGAATTGTTTCTGTGAGGTTAGGAAATGGACAACCAAGCCTTCTTTTGTGTTCAATTAAGAAAAAAATGTCTTAAATAAATTGAATTATCACTTTCTGAAGGAACTAGCATTCTCCAGAAAGTTAATCTTAAATTCCTAAAATCCAGAACCTGAGATTTGTGCTGTCTTTGGCCCAATATTTACAGCATTCTTCAGGAACTGGGAGACCTAGTGTCAGAGACCTGTTGTTATTGAAAGAGAGATAAGATCTTCATATCAGAAGACACTCTAACAGACATCACTGCTGGGAGATGTTGGATCAGTCTTAAGGCATTTTCTGCATAAATTCAGCTTCTCAGATCAGAGCTAAGATACCAGTAAAAGATGAACTTTAGAGGAGTTTGGTTTCACCAATATGATTAAAAGGCTTTATTTGGAGGATATATATTCTGATTTATGTGGTCATGGTAGAGCAGCAGAGAAAGAGGGTTTGCACTTTTCTTGATCTGGCTACTGCAATTGAGGTTAATTGAGATGCTTTCACGTGAAAGAATCTTGTACCTTCTCTGTATGTTATCATGGCTGCAACTCAGAGGCAACAGACATTTTCATAGAAGACCATGTAGAGTTTTTTGTAGTTTAATATGCCCTTGGGAGTCTTATCTTGACACAGACTTAATATGCTTGTTTTGCATTGGAGCCATTCACAGAAGCGACTTTCGAAGAGAAGCTGCTAGCAGTTTCCTCCATGTGTGACAAAAAAATCAATCAGTAATTGGCTTTGAGAACTGACAATATGTTAAATCACTGGGAAAGCTGGACATGCCTCTGTGAATACACCTTAAAGGTGAAAAATCCTGGGAGGCTCTCTTTTCCTTCTGGCCTTGAGCAGGTAACAAGGCTGGCCCAGCCCCTGTCTCACCTGGGCTCTATCGCCTGCTGGGCAGGGAGAAGGGAAGGCATCAGTGAAGGCATCAGCCCCTGGAGCTGCAGCTGAGCCCTGGCCTGGCCACTGAGATCCCAGCCACTCCATACCCAGCCCAGCCCCAGCTCCAGCTGCAAGCTACTGAGCCCAGGCAGGGTCACATAACCATCTGCAGGGCAAGATATTAACTCTTTCAGATTGACTCTCACAGATCTTCAGTCCTTCCTTGGGTGAGAGAAAAGGACAGAGTGAGAGTGCATAGAGGAACAACATGAAGACACCAAGGTCAGTGAAGAAAGAGTCATACCATGGGAGGGATGAGGAGATGCCTTGATCTTGGGGCTGAAATTGTCCTGTAATGCTATTGACATCAGACTCTTTTTCCCTGTAACTCGTTGAAAGTATGGGGAGATTAAGTGTTCAAATTGTAGATATTAGCAAAGGCCTCCATTATAAAGTAAGCAGAGGTTGAAGTAGCTGTGATCCCATGAGAAGGTTGAACAGAGAGAGAGAGAGAAGAGTGATAAAGACCCTCTGCTCCAGGGAAAGAGGAAGACCTCTGTTCCTGAGATGATCTCAGAGACAGGTAAAGAGAACCTTTGCTCTTGCGCAGCTCATCCTTAAAATAGTACCCCTTAAGTTGACATGGACCATAAACACAGCTGTGGGGAAAGCTGTGAAAGATGGGAGGGACTTCGAGATGTCAGATTCCTGGGCAGCTGCTATTAGTGGAAATTAAAAGCCATGAGAGAACTATTTTCTTGTGGAAAAGTCTCCGTAAATTGATAAGAGGGATTCCTCTCCCTAGGTGAACTGGAGAAAGATTATTCTAGAGGTGATAAACTGACTGAATTGTTTCTGTACATTGTTAGCATGAAAGAAAAGGTTGTAGGAGGGAGAAGTGATCGAAAGGTTTTATTTTGATTCTTATTATTCTTTATTTTAGTTACTGTTAATGAACTTTTCTTTATACCCTTTTAAAGCCTTACCTTCCTCCTAATCCTATCTCACAGCAGGAAATGAGTAAGTACATTCTACTGAGTGCACTCGTGTTTAGCCAGCACTAGAACCCACCACACTGATTGGTGTGTTGACTGGGAAATCTCAAATTGGCAAATAAAAACTCTGCACTAAATTGGTGTTTCTGCCCGGTTTCAAACTGAAACCACCACACTTAAAAAAGAACTTGTCTCACAAAGATTTGTGTCAGCAAGGATATTTTTGTGTGTGTGATTCTTTCATTTTTTCATATATGACAGGGGAAAATTGATTTTTTTATTTTTATGATTCTCATTTTCCTTTGTTTTCAGATAAAACAGAACTTCACAACACAAAAGTTTGGTTCATGCTTTTGTTATACTCTTCTTAGAAAGATGATAGGGTCTTTTTACAGAGTGTTTTGCTTACTGTGTTGGCCCAGAGGCAGAGGCTAAACCTTATTTCCTCTGCTCCTTGGCTTCATCTTTTAGTCCTCCTGTGAAAGAGATTCAGCTCAGGGTTTGTATATCCTATTTAAACATTCCTGTAACTTCCTTCCCCCTCCTCACCTCCCCCTCCTTTAGGTGTTCTCCAATAGGTATTATATATCTAAACATCTTTATGGATCTCAGCACAGATGAAATCCTGTACCTATATACATCAGGGTCAAACATCTCTGGCATAAAGGCATATTCTTTTCTGTGAGTCTAAGACAACTTTTCTTTCATTTCCTACAGTTATTATAGGCAACCAAAGGAAACATGTTTCAAAAGCTAACACTCCCTGTCATTTATTTCAAAAATACTGTGTTTCAGCCACCTATTAATCTGAAGAAAAATGTAGGCATTAGTGGCTTGTTTTTGTTCTAAATTAGTTATTTAATATACAGCTACACTGTAGCATGTTTATCAGAATTTAGTGCCAAATCTGAAATTGTTTCATCTTATTCAACAGGAATCTACTCTTGTTTATACCATTGTTACTCCAGTATGATAATCTTCCTTAAGGTGAAGTTGCTCCTGACTTCCACCTTGACAAAAAAGCCTTCCACATTGAGAAGAGGATCAGTCTGGAAAGTTTATTGTGACATTTTACTGCAATTGCCTTTCAACCTTGCACTAAGTCTACATCCAGGACTATCCTCTTTGACTGATTAAGATTAAATCACAGGTACCAATGAAAAATTAGTCATCATATCAATTTGAGAAACATGTTAAGGAAATTATGAAAGTTTTCTACACTGAAAGCAATGTATGAGAGATAGTGTCTTATATCTGCTGCTCTAATATGTTGAATTCCTTGTATTTTATTTTATCCTAGATTTACCTATGCAGATGTTACAACTATTTGTTGAAGGACAAATGGTAGGAGGTGGGAGGAAAGTGTAGGAAAAGGAAACAATTTACATTAAAAATCCTTCCTTCTCCTCTTTCCAATAGACACTTGTAGAATTCCTTTCCCTCAGGGAATTAGGTGTTGCCCATACCTGTGAACACATAAAGGACCTGCACATGATGCCCATGTGAGCAAAACAGGTTAGTATTTGGCAAATTTCCTGCTGTGAATGGAATAGAAATTGGCACAATTTCATTTCCTCCTGTAGACACAGGTTAAAGTTGCTGACAGCTCTTAAGAGCTGTAATTCCCCTGAGCATATTCACTCACAAGAGTGTGAGATGAAGTTTTTGACTCTAGCAACAAACCTTCCCATGAGACTGTACCAGCAAGAGAAGGAAATTGAGGTAGTGAGATTTGGAGATAGCCCTGGAATTTACATCTCATAGTTTATCTTTTTTTTCTACCTTTTTCAGAAGCTCTGACTCTTTAATACCTTGCTAATTATTGCACCTTGAGGATGATGTAAATTGAAAAAATGGTAGCAGGGCTTTTTGTTGTAAATATTATGTTTTTCATTTAACAAAATAGATTTTTTTCCTGTAATTTCCAAATTAAAAATTGTGTGAGGTATACCTGGCCTTGCTTGGAATAATTTTCTGTATGGATTTCCCATGTTTTTCCAATAACGTTCAACTTCTGAAACCTGTGACTTTTTAAGGGAACAGTGGAGAAAAGGATGTTAGAAAAGTTATAATCTTCAATTAATATTTAGGAATACATTTTCAATTCCTAAATATATGGAAAGGAATACAAAAGGAAGGTGAGTGAGTGGTAGGACAAAAGGAATGAAAATATAAAGTAGAGCATAGAGAAAGTGTTTTGGCCATCTGTATGGCATCAGTGACATTAGGTGTAGAGCTTCAGGCTGTCAAGTACAGGTGGAGTTCTTTCTTTTTCTTTGGTTTTTGCATTTGTTTTGTTGTTTGCTTATTTTTTGAGGGAGTTGGGAGGATTTTTTTGTTGGTTTAGTTGTTTTTTTAATTGGTGTCTGTCTTTTTTTGGTTGAAGTACAATTTGTGAATTCCAAATCTCTTCCAATCCCTAGTGCAACTGGACAAATGTATGGAAATATTTGTGTACAATCTCTGCCATATTAAAACTGAATTCCAAATGGACCCCCTGTGTTTTATGAAATTTATTAGTATCAGTAAAACAGCTGATGAATCCTTTTCTTCCCTGGAATGTATGCCAGAGTGTGTGTCAAATTTTCTCTTTCACCTTATTTCTCCTAATTCTACAATTTCACTTCATTATGTCTTCTGATAGAAATGCTTCCATCACAGCCTGCCTAAGACAGTTTCTGGTGAATGGACTGCAAATTAACTCCAGCTTAGTTCAGTTCAGTGAAATAAAGTCTATTAAGTGATGATGTTTCACTTTTTCACAGATTCAATTCTTATGTCTTTTAAATCATTCATACTTTTCCACGTGCAAGATGCATTTTTTATAATTTAATCCCTCTTCATCATAGCTTTAGGAAATTAAATCCATAAAGGCATTTTTCACCTGTTAAAGGGTCTATTTTTAAAGTATCCTTCTATAAGTTTTCATTAAACATATACATATTTTTATATCTCTGTACAAGGTGTTGACTGTGTGAACAGGAGGTGATTAATGTCTCAGAGCAGTGCCATGGAGGCAGCGAGTTCTGACCTTTATTTGGTCATTCCATAACTAGAGATAAAGCTGTGAATTGTGCACCTGGGAAAGCCTTCATATAGAAGGGAACAAAGAACAAATTACAAGAGCCATATTCTCAGTCGATGTAAATTTAGTCCTTCATATCAGTGCCACCATCACAATTTACACCAGCTGCAAATTTGGAAGAAATTAGTAAATGTTTGTTGGACAGCTTTTTAAGATTTGGTCATTGCCTTTTAAAATCTCATGAAACTAATACTTCTGCAAAAGACTGACCCTACATCATATGCAGTTATGATTAGTGTCTCAAGGAGATCTGTGAAGTGAAATGAGTCTGTGAATTAGCTTTGGTGCAATTAAAGTCAAGTAAATTGATTTATTCAGAACTATACAGGTAAAAACTGCTTAAAAAAATCACTCAGCTATTGTACCTTACAGTGTAACTTCAGCACCTACTGAAACAGGAACAGACAACTGTTCAGAGGGGGAAAATTAATGTGTTTTTGCATGTATAGAAATAAGGGAATGCTTCTCTGTTTGGCTGTACAACCTAGGACACCAAAGAGATGAGGGTGAGGGCTTGAATTCCTCTGAAAATTCAATCTTTTTAAGAAAACTGTTTTGTCAACACCTAAAGAATAAAGAAACATTTGCTACTCTATCTCTTCTGCTCCATTTACCCAGATATTTTGCAGGTAACAAGTAAGGGGAGAGTTCAGCTGCACTTGTGGGGGGTCTCATTCTTTTCAGGAGGAGTTGCACTACCAGTGTTTAAGCAGGGTCAGGCTTCTGACAAATGAGAGAATAAAAATCAGAACAGAATATTAAAATGTTTCTAAGTTGATATTTAAAGTTATTTGTTTAAGATCATCAGACCAACCACAATTAAAGACTAGAAATAAGGAAGAAAGAATGATAAAGATGATGTTCAGGGAAGCATAGCTTTGTTGCTGAGTGAAAGCCTTTGAACTGCAGAAGAAATTGAAATCTCTGGTTCAGCTATTATACTATATACAGGATGCTGCTTATGTTTTCAGACTAATAAAATAAAACTTGCTGTGTTATTTCTTTATTTTTTTTTCCTTATAGAAATTTTGTTTGAAAGGGGAAGTTACACTTTTTTTTGTATGTTTTGGGGTTTTTTTAAGTAGGCTATGCCTTGTTTGGAGTGGAAGGATATTAAATAAAAACCATACGTTGATGTTTTCTTTTTAAAGCTAGAGCATGGAATAGTAATATTTAGGATAACACTGAGAGTGTTTGGAATGACAGAGTTGTCAGCTCCTGCAGGCAAGTTTGTCTTCAGTACTCCTCAGCCTTCTGCAATTAAGTAAGCATAGCTTTCTAAACCATTTTAATGAATTTTTATAGTGAATTTAGTGATTGCAGCAGCAATGCAATGAATTCTGAAAAGTTAACCTGGATAAACATACAGATTTAATGAACTTGTAAACTCATCCAGACTCTGAGCACCAGGAGAATCTATATCTCCTGAACTGAAACATAAGTGTTTGGTAGCAAATCTATTTTTAAAACTAGAGTTGTGTATTTGGGGGTAAAGTGCTAGTTCTGTACAGATTTCTCTTCGATTTTTGACTCTCTGTATGTAATTCAGTTCCTTTCCTGTTAATTAGTTGTAATGGTTATATTTTCAGTTACTCTTTTTCCACCACAAAACAAACATTATTTAGTAGCGCACTAAATGTAACCTGCCCCTCTTCTCCTCTTCTCTCAATTTAAAACTGCCTTTTATCTTTTTTATTTGTTTTTTAATCACTTTCAGAGAGGCTATCTGGTGCCATATATATGTATGATGCCCTATGGAATTGCCTCTGATTTTGTCTGTAGATTCTGTAATAAAAGTGTAATTAATATTGTGTCCTCTCAGCTGTATGGCATACAGACCTCACTTCCAAAGTGGACTGAACAGGAGGAATAAATATAATACTTCAGCCTATATTTCTCTTCTTTTGGCACCCAAACCTTCACGTGAGGACTGGAACAAATGGAACTTGGGCTTCCCCAGGGCTTCCTGTGTGTTGGTTGCACCCCATGGTATTTATAAAGACGCCTGATCAATTCTTTGGGGCATTCAAACTCTCGGTCATGTTGCTGGCAAATAAAGGCTGAACTCCCACGCTCTTACCCATGGCATATTCCAAAAACCTATTCCATGATATTTCCAGAAGACAGTATCATTTCTGTCTGTTTCCCATTAACAAATCAGGTTTCATTTGGATTGTGGAGTCCAAGAATAGTTTGGGGGGAGATGACAGTGACAGAGAAGGTGCACAGTGAGATCATGCATACTATTCTCAGAGAACTATTCTGATAACCAGGCAGCCCCTGACACACTAGTTCTGAGTCAACCTTGCAAAGACCAGAGATACATATTCTTTACTCTGAATTTTCTCTCACTCTTCATTGTTTTTAAATTGGAGTGGAGATTCTGGAAATATTTTTGGCATTTTAGTTTCAAACTGAGGTTCTGAAGCCATGCATATATTTTGGCCCATAGCTACATCCAAGGACCTTAAATGGAAAAATTCCATTTGCCCTTTTTTTTTTTTTTTTTTTTTTTTTTACAATTTCTTACAACAGATATTTCTATTATTAAAGCCCTCTAAAGAAACAAAGTATAAAAAAAGCAAAATAATTTGTCTCCTGCCTTTGTTCTGTTTGTAACTGACATTGTTGGGCTTTTGTTGACAGATAGAAGGGACTGCTGTCCTTCTATTAGATGTGGGATCATAGCAATTTATCATTTTCAATACTAATTTCAGGTGGTATCCTGTGATTCTCAGTTAGCTCAAAATCTGCACCAATGCTTTTATTATTCTCACTGCAGGGCATTTCTGATGCCTTTAGGACCCCAGTAAGATCTCAGTAGATCATTGCAGAGAAATTGCAGCTGAAATAGGCAGAGGCAAAAGCCAACCAGCCTAAGACATGCTGTGCCAAATGCATCACACCCCAGAAACTTCATAGTCCTTAGACACTCCTGAAATTGAGTAAAAAACCAAATATAGAGTGAAAAAAATATAAACTCAAGTAATAAAAACAATGTGATTTATGATTGACCCTATTTCAACCCCTAAACTGACAGAGGATGGGAAAGGGGGAGAATGTCATCTAAACTATACAGAGAGGTCAAAAAATGGGAAATGATAAAGGAAAAGGTAGAGATGGGAGATAATAACACTGGTTGCTTCTTCACACCAAGGATGAATTCTGCTCTGCTCTCTGTAGTGTCTCAGCCCATGTGTAGTTTCTCCCTGCTTGTCCAGATGACCTTTCAGATGTAGACTCAAAATGCTAAGGACACAGTAATTAAAGTGTGTTTCTGATCCTTTGATTAATTCTAAAGCAAAAATGACCAATCTTTACTGAGCCTATTACTTGTTAGTCACAATTGTGTGCTCCGAAAAAATGCTCAGAAAATGCTCTCATTTTCTCATGTCCATTTTTTAAACTTTTCTTTTCTATAGTGAGACTTAGTGGTGCAAAATTGCATCATCTTGAAATAGCTTTTTGGAGCTAAAGGTTATACATTAGAACTATTCCTAAGAAATCATTTTAGTACAAGTCTGCAGGTCTGGCAAGAAAAGTAGGCACTAAATTTCAAAAACTGGAATTTAAGATTTGTCAGCTGTATAAGATAGGGTTCAGCTCTGGATCATCTGGCTATTAAATCACTCATACAAACAGAGAGCCTCCAGACTAATAGTAGACACTGAAAACAGGTCTACATAACTCAAATGGATTCAAAGGGAAAAAAATCCTCTGAGAACATGTAAGTAGAAAAGATGGTGAAATAAATAAAAAGTAATACACAAAATTTATTGGATAAGCATCCTGTGAAATAATTCCCTGTTGACTTTATTTGTAGTCTTAATTGGACTCCATTAAAATGATGTTTGAGCCCCTAAGAAAGTAAATTAAAATTATTACTTTGACTATTTGATAATTAGGCTACTGTTTGTTTAGTTAACAGCATTGTGGAAGCAAAGCAATGTGCTGAACCTGTTAGAGATATGCTCAGGATCCTGATAAGTCTCTTTTGCCAAATTTGGAGTGCATTGCACTGTGAGATAATAAGATGTCCTTTCTTGTTCTGTGCACACAAGTTGAACATCAGTACTTTGACCCATTAGCAGCTTACAAGGAAATCCATAATACCCAGCAAGTTCATTCAGAGATAATGATTAAAATAAGTTATTCTGAGTAAGCAGTGTTTCTGGATTTGTAGTATACACATTCTAGTATGCTCCAAGAAATACTTAGATTTTCTGTAAAAATCCTATACAAAAATTGCAAATCGTTGTTTTTCTTCTGAAGTTAAAAAAAAAGTGGTAATATAAAGAAGGTTTTAGTTTCCTTATATGTGATGCATAAATGTCAGTTTGCAATAGTTTCTAGGATACCAGTTATATATGTGAAATCTTCATTACCAGAAATAAGAAACAACAGCCTTCTTTGAAGCCCACATACAAATGTCCAAGCACCAGCACCTACCAGTTTGACTTATTCTGTGAAAAACTGGATTATTCATTAGGATGAATGCCTTCCGTCCTAGCAATCAAGTACATTTTGATAAAACATTCTGTACTAAACTTTGGTACGGACACCTTAAGATTAATTAAATAAAACAGAAAGCTATGTATGTTTTTAAATGTTTTTTCTATATTTAGTAATGTGGTAAGTATGCATAACACTAATATATCCTTTAGCTATCATGAGTTCTTGAAGCACTTGGGTATGAAGATCACAGGATAAATCAGGTGTGAAGGAACCTCAGGAGGTCTCTAGCCCAAACTCCTTTTCCAGGAGGGTCAGGTTGCTCAGGGCTCTACTCCATTGAGTCTTGAAAACCTTTGAGGATGGAGGCAGCAGAGCCTCTGTAGCCCACCTGATCTGCAGCCTGACTGTCCTTAAGGGAAATCTTTTCTCATTATATCCAATCTGAACTTTTTTCATCTTAGGTCTGCTGTCTCTCAGCCTTCCAACAAACACCACAGTGAAAAGTGTGGGTCCATCTTCTTGGTGATCTCCCCACAGTGTGCTGGGGGTTGCTAGGAGGTGCCCCCCAATGCCACCTCTTCTTCAGGTTGAACAAGCACTTGGTCCTCAGCCTCTGCTCACAGCACCTCGGTGGCCTCTGCTGAGCTTCCTGCATTTTATTGATGTTAGATCAAAGATTCTGGAAGTCAAATTCCCCTGACTTCAAAAGGGCTGAAACTGGACCACTCACTGTGTGAATAGTTTTGGGCTCTGTTGCTACCTCTTTATCCTGAGGTTATGTTTTAGGGTTAAGGCTACAGACTGTACATTTTTACTGTCCAAATTAATGAAAGAAGGTAGTATCACAAAAGAGGGATTCAAAGTTTATGCACTCAGAACTACTGCATTGAAAAGAGATAACAGAATAGTTTATTTTGTGCAGGTATTTTCTGTATTCTTGCAATATCATTTCCATATTCACAAATGCATGCAGAATTTGCACTCATTTGATCCACATCAAGTGTTTTTTTGGTCTCTGCAAATTATCTGTGGGAATCAGTCATGTAATCCACTGCTTTTTGCAATGACAACTAAAAAAAATAACCCAGTATGCACCATACCTGCCTTGAAGAGCAAAGTCCCATATTCCTTTTTGTGGAGAGAGTAATCACTGTAAAGGCAAAGTGTATGCAATTTCCAAATGCCAAATCCTATAGAGAGAAAAATACTACTTTGCTTTGGGCTTTTCAGCTAGCTGAGGCCTTCTCATATGACAGGCCATAATCAATAAATCATGTTCCAGTTGTGTTGATTCTGTATGTCAGGTCATATCTCTTATTTCAGTTTCCAGTTTCTTACAGAATATTCACTTGTGTTCTATTGTCACATCTTTCCTCCTCCTCAGCGTCAATTTAAAAGCTGTTATTTTTAGGCTATAGAATTTGCAACCCACCTGCCCCTCTCTCCTCAAAAAAAACCTTTTACCATTGTCCAGCTTCCAAGCAGGGACATGGAAAGAGGCAAGTCCTCTGTCTGAACTCTGTGATATACCAAGGAGTCTAAATTCCCTTTATGCACACCTTGCCCATGGTTGACAAAGAGATGACATGATGACAGCTTGTCAAGACTGCTCAGTAATAAAGATTCCAGAATTTAAAAAAAAATGGAAAAGGTCTTTGCGGTGGGAAGATGCTTATCTCTCATTTACATAAACAATTATTTGCTCAAATCAGGCAACTTGACATCTCTAGCCTTACTAAGGAGATGTCTGATTTGGCAAACTTCCTGGCACAGACCACTTAGCCAGAGCAGGATTTACCAGAATTATTTTATCCATCAGAAATCTGGGCTGTGTGGATCACTCCAGAACAAGCCTGCATTGAGCAGATTGCACAAAAATCATTTAAATTCCTATACGGGCTGCATTAGTCTTGGTTCTATTCTAACCTTTGTGCTCACTCTTCCCTCCCTTGTCTCCAGAATTCCTCTTGTAACTTCATGCAAAGTCTGTCTCCTGTCTATTCCTCATTTCTCATGGAAGGGACACTAATGTCTTACAGCTCAGTGGTGTTTTGAGTACTGGGCAATATATCTGTGTTTTCAGAATCACTAGACACACCATAGCCTCATACTGCAGTTCCTATTGTAAATAGGGACTTTGAAATTATTTGGCATATCTATACGCAGCATTGGTATTTTACTTTGCTGACACTTTTTTTTTCGTTCTTTCTTTTTCACTGTGAATGAACATTTAAACTTGGAGCAAAGCCGTTTTCAGGGTCTTTCAGGAACTGTCTTTGAAACCACAGTCTCAGCTGATAAATTACATTGACACATTTACCTCCAGTGCTCCAAAATGACTATGATGACTCAACTTGCAGATGACAAACTGATTTGTGGCCACCTGGCCATTTCTTCCATCTTTCTTTATCCTCAGTTTTTTTGTTTGGGTTTTGGGATTCTGTTGTGTTCCTTTTATTCCCTCTATACTGTTTAGAGCTCTCTTTACATACAGCCTGTCCGCCTCCATCTCTTCACCCTCCTCTTCTATACCTCATCAAATTCTTCTTCAAGCTCTGTTTTTCTGTGCTGGGTTTAACTACAGGCTCCCATCAGTCAAGAAATTGAGTTTTGAAGCTCCAACAACTATCACAGTTGGCTCATCTCTTAATGTTTGGCTTTTCTGATGTGTCCTCTTAAGCAGAAAGAAATGGTACATTTATTTTTTGAATGGTTATAAACAAGAGGTTATTTTTGTCTTTTTTTTTTTCTTTCTTGCTGAATTCTGTTCCTTTGGTGCAGACAAGATTCTTTTTAATGTCTCAAAGCAATGTTAGAGTATCTGTGCTCATAGTAAAGGTATTTTTCTCTTATTTTACCACAGTTTGGGTTCATTATTTTTCATGAAATGAAATAAAATGGTCACAGTAGTTTGGACAAATAGGATTAGTATAATGTGGAATTTCTTGAAAGTGCTCCCCTGTTTTCCAGAAACCATGATTTTGTATACCTACATTATATAAAGAGCTTGTTGAAGTGTGGACATTTATCTTGCAATAACATGTCAGACTCATATTGCCTAAATTAAGACAATTTACCTAACACTTCTGGATGTAATGCCCTTTGAATTAACAGGAAGTTCAGGACCTCTGCATGGTTCTGGCCAGTGTGACATTGGATTCAGGGCAGATCTACATTGTTCTGGAGCAGCAGCTGGTGGTCACATGAGGTACCTCTAAAATACAAAAGTGTCACCAGATGCCACTGTGGGGACATAATTTTCTCCCCATCACATTTCCTTGCATGTCTCTTTATGTAAATTTGCCATCTGGTCTCCCATTATATTTGAGGGAAGTCTAAAAATGTGGTCAATACAGTAACCACAATTTCAGATGAGATTCCCTGCATGAAAAGATTCTTCAGAAGGATCCTCAGCTGCATTGTCTGTGCTGTCACAGTGCTGTTCACTCCAAAGGGAATGACTGTGACTTTTTTCCTCATGGAAGGACCTACTCTGTGAACTCCAAAATTTATTCAGATGGCTCCCATCTAGACTGAGGCTACAGTTGGTGAGAGCTTTCCAAACCTGTGTGAAGTGTGACTGTTGACAGACATTGTTCAGGGAGAAGATATGAAGAATATCACAGAAATTAAGGACAAGGGCTTTCCAATGAAAATTATGAAAATTCTTATCACTTCATATGGTTGTTTCTTTTTTTTTTTTTTTTTGGCATTCCTATTTTTTTCTGCCTTGTGATCCTTCCCTGTTCACCTGATGGTAATAACTAAGACACAGAAGACCATCTTCCACTACCTTGCAAAATGCATTTGCCCAATCCTTCAAGATGATTTAGCAGTGCAGGAGTTCCCAACCTACTCGAGGTTGCTGCTGAATTTTATAGTGTAAAAGGCCTCAGATTGAAAAATATTCCCTTCAAGTTTTATTAGCTCTAGGTGTGGAAGGAAGGAACTCTTTCACCTGAGGATAATTTCCTCTGCCCACATTTGACAGTTGTCTGCTGGTTTTAGTTTTGGGATTTTTTTTTCTAAAAGATTTCAGAACCATCTCAATACCACACATATTTTTTTTACTGTAAAATCACTTTATTATTATTATTATTAAAGCTTCTATTTACTCTCTATATCCCCAAAACGGACCAAACAAACAAATAAGCAGAATATTTTTTTTTGTTTGTTTAGGTACTAAATAAAAAATGATCACCATTCAGGCTTGAATTCTCTTCCTCATAAAAAAATCTTTCCGTATGATGAGCACCCTGAAGCTGTAAGGATTAAAAACACAGACTGAGCAACCAGCATCTCTTTTAATTATAGCTGAAGACCTGCAGGCAGCCATAAACTGCAAGCCAAACAGCGTAATATATGTAATTAGGGTCACATATATGAAATAATAACTTTTCCTCTTTTTTTCCCTTTTTTCCCCTAGCAGAGATACCCATATACTTCACATTTTATGTTGCATGAAAAAAAAATCGGTTTTATTTGCACTTTTAAATTAAAAAAAGAGATGCATCTTGCTATTTTGATATACAAACAAAATATATAATAGTCCCTAGAGCATGAGACAATATTGAATGAATGTGACTCAGACAATAAGACAATTCCCACAGAGACAGTAGAGAGCAGAACCTAAAGTTTTAGGATTGTATCAGTGTACCTGACAGAAAAGCTATGATTTTGCTGGCAGTGTTCAGTGAGTGGTTTGTGCTATAAGGTACAGACTCATCTGAAGAGACAGAATTTACAATTTAAAAAAACTAGTGGCCAGAATTGGTGAAAAAAAAATCTGATGGCATTTCTTTCTAAAAGAAGATTTGAAGTGTGTTGTTAAGATCTGAAAATTTAAAATATCATAAATTTATGAAAAATATTCCTAGAAGTTAAAGTAATAAAAGAAGTGAGCTATCTTATAACATGGGAAATTAAAACTGACTTTTTTTGTTTAGAATTTGAAAATTACCAAATAACAAATTTGTAAAGTGTTTGAGGTGAAGAAGTATACAATGAAACAAAATATTGCAGCACAAGTTCCTCCGTATAAGTGTTCAAAGCCAGATTGGATGGGGTTTTGAACAGCCTAGAGTGGGAGATCCCTGACCATTACAGGGGATTGTAATGCGATGATCTTTAAGGCCTTTTCCTATCCAGAGCAGTCTATAAAATATTTCTAATATTAGATCTCACTCCTTAATTACAATCCTAATCTTAAATAATTGAAAGGAGCTTAAAGCTCTTGATTCAGCTGAAACAATAGAAGACAAATTTGCTTTTCAAGGAAACTTCATTATCTCTCTATTTTGAGGATTCTGCAGGTGATTCTTTAAAGGGAAGGATTTTTAAAACCTTGTCCTTAGTAATTCCTGAACAAATGGCTCATTCTGTGGGTCCTTTCTTGATCTCTTCTCTTTTTTGCCCAAATTGTCAGATGCCTGTGAAGTATAGATCCTCACATTATGGGAAACATGTCTAACATTGGATGCTCAGAGTAATTTTGGACAGTACAATGTTCTACAGTAATTAGATTTCCTATATTAAGTCTGTCCTTTAATTATGACATAATGAACTATAGATTACTTTTTTGTTCTTTCTTCTTTGAGCTTCCATTTCACAAAATATGATCCTGTAAGCTCCCTCCCATTTCTATTCATCCTGTAAACATCAGACTGTAGAATGTCTCTTTTCAAATGCCTCTTTTCTATGGCATAAACAAGAAGACATTTTCAATGATGAGCAGTAAACTGTAATTTTTTTTTCCATTAAAATGATCAGAAAACAATCTGAGATCATTATAATATTCTAGAGTTGCAAAACCTTTTTGGAAAATGTTCTCTTAACATTATCTTTTTTACTAACACAAATTAAAACTTTACAACTGAGAGAATTTTATTTTACCATATTTATAATTACTGTGAGAAAGCGATTTTGTATGTCCATGCAAATGACCAAACCATTAACATTTCTGAAATGACAGAAAAGTAAAAAAAAAGTCATTAAATATAATAGGCATTAGAATTTGGAATGGAAAAATGTTTTAATTTGTGAGTATGCATCAATTCAAAGATTAAAAAAATACAATTATTATAAAATCATAGAATGGTTTGGGTTGGAAGGGGCTTTAAAGATCCTCTACTACCAATCTCACTGTCATGGCAAGGAAATTGAACAGCATAGTGACTAAATTTTATACAACAAGCTCTCAGACAGATGTCTCTAAATTCAGAGTTCTGTAAAGAACAAAGTAAGGGAAAAGTGAAGTACCTCTGAGTGTCTATTCAGACCTATCTTTATTCTGAGAGAGAAGATACAGCAAGTCAGCCAGTGAGAAACACAGCCAAATGATTGGCTAAAATCTAAAATTTGTAAAGGTCTAAAAGCTTAAAATGTCTGGAATGTACAGTTTTGCAACAAAAATCTACTCCAATATCTGGAGCCCAATTCCCCATGGTATATATCAGAGACAACTCTTCCAAAGGAGTGAGAAAGTTTCATTCTTCCCCCTAAAACACATCAGCAGCAGCATTCACTTTGTTCAACTTTATGTCATAGTTCATAGTTTATCTTGACTTCTCTCTGGCTCTGTATTCCCTGTTTCCCTGTGCCTAGGTAAGTAAGGTAACAGGACTCCCTTCAAATTTTTTTTTCCTTTTACTTGCAAGCTAGAGCATGAAAAAATGCACCCTAAAGAGTAAACAGGTCAGTTCAATCTCCCAGCATCCAGAGATAACTTATGTTACCTAAAGACATTATTCATCTTCCAGACTGAGCACTAGAAAAGTCTGCTCAGCAATATTCTCACCAGGGACAGCTGCACAGCCAGACATTTGTGCATTTCCACCGTCTGCAAGGCTGAGCCTGCAACCTGGTTGTTGATATATTTCCCAAATAAGCAGGAGCCCTGCCTTCAGTGAGCAATTTGGTCTTACTGCTCAGTCCAGTACCTCTTGTTTTCTGTGCTGTTTCTGGCTGTGCGGGGCTCCTGCAGCGTAGATTGTGGATAACAAAACCTGGCAACACTCACAGAATAGCAATGGCCCCTGAGCCTGCCTCTTGAGATAAGCTGCTGAGAGAAGAAACCTTGTGGGGTCAGAGGATGAGTGAGTGAGAAAGAACCTGGCACTGTGGTTTTGTGTTTAGGCAGAAAATTTGGGACAGAGCAGGGCATGTTTCCAGTCAGGCATGTGTCTAAGTCCCATTAGACCTTAAGTGCCTTGTTCAATCCAAACCTTAATTAGAAACTGTCTTTACCAAATGTCAAAATGTTCCTTTTCCCTTCATAAAACATTAACAACCACTAGAGATGGAGAAAATGGGCTTCATAATTCCCCTCTGTCAACATATCATGCCTCCAGTCCACATGATTTCTACTGCACTGACTAGCAGGGGGACTTGCATGCAGAGCACAAATGAGGTAAATAGAGTCGCTGGTTTTGTTTTGTTTTTTTTTTTTTAATAATGCTGAACACTACTTCTGGTGGTGTTCTTCAGTAAGACTAAAATACCTGAAAAGGAAATGTTACTACATGTATCAAACACAATAAAAATAACTAGTTCTCCTGAGACTCTCTCTGAATCTTATGAATTGCTTGTGGAAATAATATTAAGCACCTCTGCCTCTATAAACATGGCCTTATGTTAGAGCAATTTTACTGTAATAACAGTGTCAAGAAAAAACACTGTAATTTCTTAAAATAGATTTGTTGATATTAATGTGCTATTTTTTTTTTTCTAAACATCACAGCCTTGAAAGCATCAGCAGAAGGAACTTACTCAAAAGGGTGAGTGTTGCTCAAGGACTTCACTCAGGTGAAAACACCCCTCGCATTAGACCTTGAATTGATCTAAATTGAAACAGCTCCTTTGAAATTATTTGCCCTAATTACCTGGCCCATATGGTTAATATTCCAAAGACCACCCTAAAATGTGGGTTAACTTGCCACCACCCTCACTGACTGTAACAGGAGCTGGAGCTGGTTGCTGCTCCAAGAAATACTGCTTTTTAAACTGCTTCATATGGAATAGCAAAGTACAGAAACAATGAAAATTAGTGAATGCTTTTTGAAAATAACCCATTTCATTCAGTGACAACCTCCAGGGATAATTACTATTTAATGCAAAAGACAGTGATCTGTTTGACCATAGGATGAATAACATATTAAAATGATTTTACTGTCCTAAATATGACAAATAGAGTATTCAAGAGAAAGATGCCTTTTACAATAAGGTAGCACTGTTTCCCCTATCACTTTTGAGTCAGGGAAAAAGGAAGCTTTTAAGTCAGTTAAAATATAAGACCTGCTAATTATACATCTGAACACCTTTATTTATTTTTTTTCATAGCATAATTTTTTTGACCAACAATGGTGTTATAGACATCTTAAAATGACTTTGATAATTTGACCTTAATACAGTTCACAGCTGAATTCACAAAAGTACTGGAGCAGACTTTATTTCTGTTTTATCTGGTGTAGGACCAGTCCTAGTTCTCCCTAAATGGTCTGAAGCTCTCCTACCATTACCCTCAGGAGAGAGATCCAATAATTCTGCATTTTTTTTCTTGAAACTGCTCTTTTTCATCAAATACTGCCTGAAAAGGGTATCTGGGCAGTTTGTCCCTCAAGATGGTGTTCTGACCACTACCAGGCACTGCAGAATGAACAGTAAAACTGACATACAAAGCAAAACAGCTCTGACAGGACAGACCAAGAGCTTTCTTAAACCTCTCCAGTTTATGGATTTGGGTCTGTTGGGAACAGCACTATGCAGGTCCTCTGTCTGAGCACAGAAGTGTTCGAAACAATCTTTTTTGTGTCCTCATAAAACCTTCCCAAGTGTCTGTGTGTCCCTCAGTCTTTCCTAATGACTCTGTCCCATTTGCTATGAAATATTTAAATTCTAATTGAGTCAGAATCTTATGTAACTTCATTGTCACTTGAGATCATGAGGTTGACTTCACTTCCCAGAAAAAATGAGTAGAGGACTGTATTCTCACTTTGTTATTAAAGTATCTCAAGAAGAACACCATGGACCATTACTAGCACATTAGAGTTCACTTTTTCTTCTCCTGATTTTTATTACAAATGTTTATCTATGAACTCCTTCACTTTCAGCTATACAAAATAATTTTCCTCATTCAAATATCACAGTTTTGGCAGGGAAAAAAAGCACTGATGCATGCATGCACTTTAGTTTTGGATGACATAAAATTTTTGGTTTAATGCTTTTGGCTTAGCACTGAAATGATAAAGTAATTTTTTTCATTATCCCACTGAGATTAGTCTTTTTAATTTAAGAAGACGTACTTAATTTAAAGAAATACACTTTAATAGAATTTAGTGTATTAAGACTTTTTTCTGACCTTTGATTATTCAAAATGTTCTCAGTTGAGAGACACTTAAACCTTAAATTTGAAATCCACAGCTGGCTCTGGCTCTCCTCAGGCACAGGACACTGTCAGCCACTTGTGAATGAAACAGGTCCTTGCTTGGCTATGGAAGGAACTCGAGCAGGATCCTTGGCCTGTCACAAGCATCACTACTCCCATTCCTAGCTGAAAGAACAAAACTTCTTGTCTCTGATGAGCAAATCAACCAAAGGAGAGAAGGAGGAAAAGGCTACACAAACCTATTTCTCCTTGGGAAAATATTAGAGTGAAACAAACCTCACATAAAAGTGTTGTGGCACTTACAGCACAATTGGAAGAGGCCCAGATGTCTGTGTCTTTGAAGAACAATTGTAAAATTGTTCCTGGTTTGTTTGGAGAATGTATGTTACTAAAAAGTCAAAGTTATGCGATGTAACAGACCAGCCTGACAGCCTGATCTTATTTTTTGGCAACCTGCTATTTGATATGGTGCAAATAATCATAAAATCAAATGGCATCTACTTATAATTATATAGTAGTATCTTCTTTAACACTTGCCAGTTTTTCCATAATAGCATGTATAATTAGTACATAATCATCAGGCATAAATAATTAAAATTAAATTTAAATTAAAAATTTAAAAAATTAAAATAAAAAGCTAAACATGCAAATTCATATCTTCAGCCACCTGTGGAACTATTTGAGAACAGCATGGGTGAATTTATATTAGTTAGTCCATAGTAATTGTTATGTACTTACAGACTAATTATTTGCTTATTTGGATTCACTCTGCAAAATAATATCTTCCTGATAAAACACTGAAGGAGACTTCTGTAGATTTGGTGTTTGAAAATCATTCTTAGAGCTGTCAGGAGAAAGAAAACAAGATGTAATATGGTTATTGAAATTAGAAACTGTTCATCAGCTGCTACATATTTAGGGTGATGATAAAAGAGGAGACACAGATAAAAAATAAAAAATCAGTGCAAAGATTTTTTGAAATCCTAAGAAAGTAAACAGGCACATCTCAATTTCCTCTGGATTCAGATAACAGAGAGCTCTGGGATGAGAAACAGCAAGTCAGAGTGTCAGGACAGTGTTTTGTTTCAGCTGTTTCTCTAAAGCATGGCCTTGCCTTTGTTTTTCCCTGTCCCTTACACTCCCCTTTCACCTTCACTTCCATTTCCTTTCATTCTCTTTCCTCCCTTGAACTTTTTCTTTTTTATTCTTCCCTTTGCTTCTTCCTTTCCTTTTGTCTTTCCCCTTCTCTTTTCCCTTGTCTTACCATTACCTTTATATTTCTCTTTTACCTTTTTCTCTTCTTCAATGAATCACATAAATGAAAAGAATCCTATTTGATAATCAGATAAATCTCTGACTGGCATGAAATGCATGAGCCACTGGATCTCAGGAGAAGAAAGCCCTGGATGAAAAGATTTACTCAAAAATTGCATATTTTAGATTACAGTGAATATTGAATAAGTGAGTTGGTACACTGCATTCCAGGAGGACAGTTTTGTAACTACTTTAAAACTGTGATATAAAGATAGTCCTGAAACATCCCTAAGATGATTTTCTCTTTTTTTTTTTTTTAAGAATTTTTCTGAGGTACTTACAGATGATACAACATGAATTAAACCATTCTTTACATTAATTAAACCACTCTTTAGCATGTTTGCCTGAGCTTCTGCAATGATGTGGGTCCATCTGGAGTACAAGTGCAGCCTGAGAGGAAAATGGATTGAGAGCACTCCCTGGGAAGAGCACTGGAAGGTGTTGGTTGATGAGAAGCTCAACATGACCCATCAATGTGCATTTGCAACCCAGAAGGTCAAACCTGTCCTGGGCTGCATCCAAAGCCCCGTGGGCAGCAGGTGAGGGAGGGGGTTCTGTTCTTCTGCCCTGGTGAGACACCACCTGCAGTGCTGCATCCAGCTCTGGGGTCCCAGCACAGGAGGGACATGGAACTGTTAGAGTGACTCTAGAGGAGCCCACAAAGGTGATCAGAGGGCTGGAGAATCTCTCCTGTGACAATCCGAGAGTTGGGACTTTTCAGCCTGGAAAAGAGAATGCTCCAGTGAAGCCTTATGACACCTTCAGTGCCTAAAAGGACTGCAAGAGAGCTGGAGAGGAACTTTATACAAGGGCATGGAGTGATAAGACAAGGGAGAAAGCCTTTAAACTGAAAGATATTAGGTGTATATTAGATATGAGGAATTCCCTGTGGTGAGGGTAGTGAGGCACTGGAACAGGTTTCCCAGAGAAGCTGTGGCTGTCCCATCCCCAGAAGCGTTCAGGACCAGGTTGGATGGGGCTTTGAGAAACCTGGTCAAAAAATAAAAGGTGTTCCTGCCCATGGCATGGGGATTGGGACTGCATGATCTAGGTTTTTTCCAATCCAAATCTGTCCTTGCTTCTATGATTCTGTGATAAATATTTGTAAATTTGCACGTTATGACTTTTACTATTAGGATCTGAATGGTACACATAATTTAAGAGAGGAAAATATAATCTTAGTCTGGTGAAAACCCATTGAAGACATGCTATTTAACCTGGAACTGATCCATATGGTGAAACTTGTGATGTTTCAACATTCCTTTAACATCTGATGACTAGTTTGCCAGATAATTTTCCTTCTTTCTCATAGGAAGTGGAACAGATAAAAAAGAAATATAAACTAAGTAGGATGGATAAAATGTTAATGTCAGATAGAAAATTCTGAAGTAGAACGAAAACTGGAATACAGTTTGGAAGCTAATTAATAATTCTTTAAGCTGACTCCAGAATCTGATGTGCCTGTTAATTGGTGTTATGAATTAGATTCAGGCTCCCTGGAGAGGTGAAATGATTTCTTGGTAGGGAGAATTTTGTGTCTAGAGCTAGGCTTTATGCTGGAAGATTAAGAAAATTAAAGAGGAATATGAAATAAACCACTTTTGGTATAGGAATCACTGTGAAAAAAAATTTTTCCTATTTCATGGAATCACTGAAGGGCTGGGGCTGGAAGGCACCTCTGGAAATCATGTGGTTGAAATCACATGCCCAAAGAGGGATATGCTGGTGCAGGTTGCCCACATCTGCTTGGGTTTTTAATATCTCAAAATATAAAGAGTCTGCAACCTCTTTGAGCAATCCCTGCTCTTTCTTGCTTCCTTTCACTCCCCTGATCAGATTCAGCTCTAGGTGTGTTTTGGCTTTTCCAAACCCACTCCTATATTATCCTTGGGTAGTCTCTGTATTTTGCTCTTGGGTAGTTCCTCATTTGCACACTCCCATTTTTTCTTTCAGTTTTCTTGGAAATTTTTGCTCACCCATGCAGGCTTCCTGCCATATTTGCCTGATTTTCTGTTTATTGTGATGATCCAATCTTGAGTTTCGTGGTGATGTTTGAAAATCAACCAACTCTCCTGGACCTGCATCTCTTCAGAGCTGTTTTTGATGGGATTCTTCCAAGCAGAACACTGCAGTTGCCAAAGTCTGCTTTCCTAAAGTCCTGGACCATTGTCCTGATTTTTGGGATTTTTTTTTCTAGTTTCCTCCTCTCCAGATGCTGAGCTCAACCATGTAATTGTCATTGTTTGCAAGTATAAGGTCAGGCAGTGTTTCTTCCTTCATCAGTTTCTTGATAATGTGCACCAAGAAGTTTTCATTCTCCAAGAAAATTTCTGGGTTTGTTGTGCTCTGCTGTTTTGATCTACCAACAGATACTAGGGGAGTCAAATCTCCCAGAGACTAAATGTGTGAGACTTCTTCCAGTCACTTGGAAAATAAAATTGATACAAAAGAAGATGAACACAAAATATTTTAGACTGTACAGTGTATAATACTGACATGAGATATTAAATAATTGAGATATTTTGGTTAATTCATAATTGTTGTTATTGGGTTTGATGATAACAAACAGACAAAAAAAAAATTAGAATTTCAGTTCTTATCTTGTAATTAAATTTCTACACAGCTGCAGAATTCTATTTTGAATATTTTTTATACTACAATATACAGTCACAAATAATGTAATTTTTATATAATGGAAATTCCACTTTTCCATTTCTATAATAATGGAAAAGTGTTCTATAGTGTGGGTGATGGTATAAGAAGCCAATATGAAACATTTTATTTCATTTAATATTACTAAAGAAAAATATTCTTATAGAATGGTTTGGATTTCATTAAGCATGAACTTTTTAAGGAAAAAAAAAAAATTAGTTGGAAAGAAAAATTCCATTTTTATTCAGTAACAATTATGCAGAAGTTTAATTACTGGTGACCGACACTGTCATTTTATTACTTCACAGTGGTCAGGTAATTGTGCTCCACTGAGTGAAAAATACAGTTAAGATAAGGAACAGAAAACAGAAGACAAGCAATTTCATGTTCCTGTGTGGTACTCCCAGACTGCATCAATGGACACGGTGTGAATATCCAATAGGGGCTGGTTGTGTTCCATCCGAGGCTGCACACAGACCCTCGCTCCATGTTGTTACATTTCATGGCATGCCCTGGAATTTTCTGACTCTTGGAGAAGACACAGTCAAATCAGCCCTTCTTTGGGTCTGCTCTGAAGTTCTTCTTTCAAAAACAGCCCTGCATGGAACACTGAAATTTGTCTGTGTTTGTCTCCAATAAATAAGGGCTAGAGCAAATAAATGCTGAGGTCAAAGTATTGCTTAGGGAGAAATCTTTTCTGGGAAAGAAAAAAAGATATGACTTTTTCTCTTTCTATCATCCTAATATTTATCTGAAACAGGTCTTATGACTTCAGGTGAAATCTTCCTTCAGATCCAACACAAAAGCTCTTTGTCCTCTGTCTTTGCTGAGCTAACACCAAGACACATTATCTATAAATTTCAGAATGTCCAAACCAATCACACCTGAAACAAGGACTCTTGACAAGTCAAATTTCTTTTCTAAATGTATAATTTGTGAAAACTATTTATGTTAAAATGCAATTAAATAAGAAACTAGACTTTTTCTTTCTAGAGAGTGAGATATTTAGGTCCTACAACAGTCTCACACTGATTTTCACATCTCAACACATTAGAAAAGCCTGAAAAAATATCTTACTGATGGCTTGCTTCCCAAGCTTACCCAGAACTAGACTACTGAATAATTAGGAATAAAAAAATGTTAAGGATATGGGGGATGAAGAGGTAGGCAAGAGCTTCTTCAAGTAAGGATGTTCAAAAAGAATATGAATTAATTACGAAACATTACAGAGATTTCTGATTATGTTTTAAAATTAGCTTATCACTGTATTAAACATTGAGTAGACAAGAATGAAATGTCAGTCTTCCTCAGATGAGTTTTATACACACCAGGCTTTACAGTTTGACCTGTAAGTCCTTGAAAATTTGCACAAATCTGGTTTTGCTATGGCCCAGGTTGAACAAGAGGCTCAAAAGGGATGCAAGTCTCAGTTTGTCTTAGAGTATCACTCTGAAAATTGCTGGCAGAGGTCAGGTATCCATGAATCACTGAACAGATTTCTTGGTATTTATTCCAAGTAATGCATCACAATCTTCAGTAAAGGTCCAACAAAGAGAAGCCATAACAAGCCCAACAGGTCTGAACTATTATAATTTCATTGAGCTGTCTGGGCTGCTCTCCTGTTCTTTCTCTTGAATGTTCTTCTGTGGCAGCACAAATAGATAAAACCATGAAAGTTAAAATGTTGCTGTCTAGGCAGGACTGCTTTTAGGGAGAAGATATAAATCCAAAGCTAACAGCATATTTAGTTTTTCAGCCTCTTAATTTAACATTCATCATACTATTAACCATTTTGTTCACAAGTCATTCCCTATCCACACAAGATTTGCTTTCTCAGAGACATATCTTTAATTTCTAAAAGTTAAGATCTTGTTTGTGGTTAAAAATAAACAGTAACTGTCCAAAAAGGAAAAAAAAAATCTGTTTTATAATGAATCATCTATGATACTATGAAAACAAAGAGATGAAGAAAACAACACAAGGATAAGCTTTCACATATCATTTTTATGAAGGGGGAAAAAAATCAAAATTCACACCACTGAGTTAAAAGGCTGCCAGCTCATTTAAACTTCCAATATCTTAGATCAGCTCTGCACAGGAATCACAGTAGAGTTGCAGGCTGTTATTTTGCTCCATCTTTAAATGTTATTTAAAGCTGCCTACGACTGGAGCTCCAACTCTCAGAGATTTAAAAGAAGGAGCATGAAACAGCTGTTCATTCTTCCATTTCCAAGAAACACATTTCAGATGATCCATGCTTTCATTTAAAGTTGAAAGGCCCAGAATAAATATGCCTTGTAGGCTAACCAAAAGTTAATTTGCTATCAGTTGCCAAGGCAGCCACTTGCCAATGCTCCCAGTTTTAGCAAAATGCTGGGCAGAAACTGTAGCAAAAGGGGGAAGTAGGATTCATGAATAGCATTACCTCAGAGAAAAGCACCATTTCTAAACAGACTTTGCTTCTAATCCATCAATAAGGAACCGAGTTCTAAAAACACCTTGGAATTACATTTATATGCAATTGTGTGGAACAAATCTAATTATACTCACAATTATAACACTTATTTACAGCAGAGACAAACTGCTAAAATGCATAATGTAAACCATAGCAAAAAGAGTGAGAAATAAATTCAAAGACTACAGGAAAAACATTTTATCTGAAGTTAAAATGCAAAGAAGGAAGAAAACACAGAATTTCAAAACATTGTTTAGAAGGCGGCTCTTTTGGGTGGCTTTTTTTTATTTTATTTTTTTCTTTTCAAGTTTTGTAAATTATTTTCTTTAGTGAAAACAAAACTTCTCTAGATATTTGTGCGGAGGGATTGTACCACTGAAGGAATAATTATACCACACATTTGGATAAACAGACCACAAGAAATCAAGCAAGGTCTGTCCAGTCCCTGGTCAGGAGCACAGGGCCAGGAGGCATCACAGAAAGGATTTAACACAGACCTTGCCATGCTGGAAGGACACACAAGGCTCTGTCCCAGAATGTCAGCCTAAAGGCTGATCTAAACTACTGCTGCTGACTTTGTACTTAAAGAGATGGAAAGGGTTCACTCCAAAGGCACCTTGCTTACTTTAGGCATCTGTTACAGGAGGCAATTATTATTTTA
Organism: Lonchura striata; assembly: GCF_050655825.1. Lineage (NCBI taxonomy): Eukaryota > Metazoa > Chordata > Aves > Passeriformes > Estrildidae > Lonchura > Lonchura striata. Next base: position 150,451,037 of record NC_140704.1, on the reverse strand, counting down.
AAAATATTTCTGTAACCTCATTAAGGAGTTTGTCCATGGAATTTGCTTACACTGAAAGCTTAAATTGTAAGTACCTATGATAAATCAATTAAAATTGTATACTTTGCATGCACTGAGGAGCCAATCTATTGAGAAATGAAGTTTCAGAACATGAGGAAGAATACCTGGCTGATCTCAAATTTAAGTCATTTGGTGGAGTCCTTTCAAAGGCATGTTTAACCATTCATATTTTCCTAAAGTTTCTTACCACCAGTACCTTTTACAGCAATATATCTGTAGTATTTTGGAATCCTCTTAGGAAGGTCACGGGGGAGAAACAATTTCTTTTATGACCTTGATAACATGGAAAGTCCTGTTTTATGAGTATGCCTATGACCTGTCTAACCTTCCTAAACTTTTATGCACAGAGGGGCATGGGGGGAACTCTTGTTTGCCATGGAAAATAATCTTTTCATATCCTGATGGCCAATATACGCCTCAACGAAAATCCCAAAACACAGGGAATTATCTCTGACAAAAGCTCCTAATCCAGGAGTTCTTTCATCTATTGCAGAAAGCCACTTAAACCTGACAGGGTGCCTGCAGCACACCAACCAAACATGGTTTACAATTAGTTGTTGATTTCCACAGTGGTTTCCTGGGCACTGAGTCCATAAACCCATCATCTTATGTGTTACCTAAGACAACCTTGAAGTCCCAAAGTAACCCCACATGCTGTGGCAGCTGGCAGTCCCTGAATGGGAGGGAGAAATCCATGTCACCTCTCCAAAACCAAGTCTATCCAACAGTACAGATCAGGACCAGAGACACCTGTACTAGTGTAGTGTGATGCATTGTGGCAGTGTAATATTGTGTAGTGTAGATATTTTAATTTTTGTCTACGCTGGCCATTCACTGCTTGCAAAACTTTCCCATTTCCCCCATTATCTTGGATTCACACAGAATATTTCGTTTCTGACAAAGACACAGAAAAAGACATCAAGAGTGTACTTTACAGTTTTTCTTTTGTGATGTATGTTTTCAGGAATAAATATACACTTTGCAATGCTGATGAGAAGACACTCGAACCACTGAGAGAAATAGGGCAGACCTAGCTATTATTCAGTGTAAATAAAGGTAGCACATCCTGAATCTGTACAAGTCTCTTTCAGACTAATAAACCACTTGCAGTAGAATTGAGAGTAAAGAAAAAGAGATGGGATGTTGCATGGGCAACTGAATTGTGGCTCGTGGTGTGTAGCTGGACCAGGATGAGATGTCATGACCTGCTGACAATAAAAGCATGAGGCTCTCTGGGTAAAAAGGAGGAAGTCAGCTCCAGAAATTCTATTGAAGGTAAAAACAGTTGTCAACCCTGGCAAGTGATGGTGCATTCAGCTTCACAGGAACACAGCTAATTACCTACTTCCTCCAATACAATGTCATCCCTCCTTTGGTGGAATGATCTTATGGAGATCCATGACATGGATCATACAGAGATGATGGTATGTGACTGATTCTGGTAGTACAGCCGTCACCAACACAAAACACTGACTCCCAGCGTGCTTGAAGAGAACCTGAAATAAGAATATATTGTTGAAGTTATGCCTGGCTCTTAGTCCAGTTCTCCAGATGGTTTAAGTCCATGAAGTTGAAGCAGAAGTTGAATTTATAAAATAAATCTTAATGGAAAGCACCAAAATAGTTATTTGGATGCAAACCTGAGATGGATATTGAGCATATTTTACACAGATTCTACTTCATTTCAAATGTTACAGCTTCCAAATATCTATAATTGGGCAATTATGAAAGAGAGAAAAGAATGATACTTTATGTGTAAGCGTTCAGAACAATGAGAGACCATTAATTGAAGTGCTAATTACCTTTCATAAATGTTTTATGAGCAGATAGCTTCAAATATACTGCTATGAGCAACACTTGGAGCATTATTTCCATCAAAGCTTTTGGGCTGAATTGCATCATTGTTTTTAGGTGCTCTATCTCCCTTCAAACAGCCTGCACATTTAGTACTTGTTTCCATGAAGCAATCTCTCATTTTTATCTTGCATTTACTTCTTCACAATGCAGAAACTCTTTCTCTCCTCTGCCATTCATATTTTTTTGAAGTTTGCTCTGTAGAGTTGCTGTGATGTAGAACTTTAACTGGATGAGAAGCTGCCCTGGATGACAATTTCAGAAAAACATAAAAAATCCAAAAAGAGTGAATCTATCCTCTGAAGTGTTTGCCAGGATTCCAGGGAGGTTCCAGGACTCATCCAATGAAAGCAAGACACCTGTGAAGGTAATTACAGTTCTTCATGAGAATAGAGATAGGAGACTCAAATAAATGTCTTCCTTGAAAATGAAAGAAAATATGACCATGATTAGTATTATTTACAAAATCAAGTTAATAATAGAAAGATAATTTATTTGAAATCTCACATATTATTTTTAACTCTGTATACTTATTTATTGATAGAAATGAATACTATATATTTATTGTAAATGAATTTACACTTTGCTTGTTCATTTTTTCTTTTGTCTCTGCTGCCACACATTTCACTTTTTGAAACTAAAATTTTGGCTAGTGGTGATTTTTGCCTCCTATTACCTTTTTTGGTGGTCTTTGTCCCAAGGCCTTTGATTTGAATGCAATTTTGGCTCATATGAAATCAGTTTTTCAAAAACATCAAGATGGACAGCTGCTTTGGACCCCTTATTTGCATATGAGGTTTTCTGTGCATATACATGCAAATTAGAGTCTGCATATGTTTGGTAGTGTGACTCTATTATGAAGTTCTATCATTGACTGGATTTTCATTTTAATTATTATCAACAATTACTTGATATTTGGAGTAATCACATAAAAGTATTGCTTATGTTTTATGTGCTGACAATAGAGACTACAAATCTGGTGATTTGGGAAGCTTTGTGTCTTAAGGACTGGTCCAAGAAATTTAACAGTTTTACAGAGGAATAGTTATCAGAAGTTGGTTGTTGATAAATATCCAAGGGCATGCACAGGACAGAAACTTATTTTGATTGATAGAAAGTGGTAGAGGAACTAGCTGGGGTATTGGTGACATCTGACTGAGGAAATAGCTGTGGGATTAATTCCTTCTCATCACAGTATTTATTCAAGTGGAGGTTGCATGCACACTCCTAAAGAGGCTTTGTTGTTTTTGGAGTTAATAAGTGGCTTATTTCAAGAATGCTCATCAGAAATCCTGGGGAAGGCCCTGGTATGGCCTATCAGCACAGTGCTGTGCTGTTTGCCCAAAGCCATCTGGAAGAGAACAGTGAGGTAAAGATACTGGCATTATTTGCTTACATTAAGTGAGTTGTCTGTGCTGGTAAGAGACACACACCATACACACCCCATAAGTTATAAATGTGTTTTACAGGCCCACTGCCAAGTGTTGGAGATCCCAGGACCCACCGAACAAAAGAAGTTACCAAGGAAGGACCTGAGGATGGCCTAGCAATCAATAGGTTTCATCTGCCTTGGGCATAATCTATTGATAAAACAAGACAGACTGAGAGAGTTGTAAAGGCTTGCAACCAGTAGGAAGGCAACAGAAGTGTAAAAGAAACAAAGTGGAAAACAAATATGCAATTAGTACTTAAAATTGCAAAATCCAAGTGATGATGAGGGTCTCTTGCCTGAATTGCAGATTTGTCTTTAGGGAAGAAAAGAAAATAGAACAAGATTTTTCATTGTTTTAATTGGAAATATGAGGAAAAATTCTAGCATAGTGGTTGTTTCTCCAGACTGATATTGTTCTGTATTTATGATGGAGGCTCTCACTTCCTGGCCAGGGAATTTAAGATAAATCTAAGAATGGATCAAGCAGATTCTGATTTATTGAATGATTTCCTAATAGGAGTAGGGGGAGAGAAGGGAGGATAAACCAGCAAAATTAGATTTTTATCTTTGAAAAGTGAGTTATCCATTGTAGAATATTTCAAATGATCAACCAGTCCCATAAGGTGTTGTGCACACAGAAGTTATGCTTGGGTGTTACTTGAGTGCAGCACAGATAACTGTGCATGTCCCAGTGGGTTTCACATTTATTCCCTTAGCTTTTATTAATCTGCCTAAAGAAGCAGCAAATCCAAGGATCCTTTCATTGGCATCAGTGAGCTCTGACAATGCCCCAGGGCTGTCTGGGCTCTAAACTGGTTCACACAGGTTGATTCCTGTGTCTGCCTAAGGTTGCCAGTAAGCAAGGAGTGTATTCTATACAGAGTGCAGAAGGAAGGATCTCTCCAGTCAAAAAGACATCTGGACAGAACTCATGAAGGTCAGATATCCAGACACTGTTGAATCAAATACAACTGAAGTGCTGAACAATCTCCTGACACTATGAGCCTGGTATGCACAAATATCCCCAGAAGAGTAGCACATGTAGAGGGTCAGATTCCAGATTATGGCTCCACTCTCCCCAAGGAAATATCTTAATGGCCACAGGCTCTATGAGCTGGTGTTCATACAGCAGGAGAGGAAAGAAAAGGAGAGGAAAAAAGCACCATGGGTCAAGCACCTCAGTGGTATCAGGAGGCAGGCAGAGCCAGCATGTGACATTATATCAGAGTTCTGCTTTCACAAATTGTTTTGCTAATTATTAGTCAAACTAAAATAACAATTTCTATGAGTTTTTCCATACTGTCCCTCCCTCATTCCTCCTCTCATGGTGCAGCTTCTGTTGTGTCTCTCCAGTCTCCTATTGAGATAAATGGGAAAAGCTGATCCTGCTGTAGGAAATTAAAACACAGGGAAATGTTAGAGAAAAGGATTACAGACAAATAATTCTCTGCTGTGTCAGGTTCCACAGGAGAGGGAAGTGAAAAGAATACAAGACAAAGGCAGAAGAGAATCATAGATTCAGAGGCTAAAAACCCTTATGGTAATTATCCAGTCTGACCTTTGTAACACAGGTGATAAAATTGTTCCCAATACTTAACTCCCCAAGCAAACTCAAGAGCTTGTAGTTGACCTGCCAAAGATAGCTGGACAATCTTTTAGAGGTAAAATCTGTCCAGAAAAGGTTGGATGGAGGGAGAACTGCCCTCACCTCTATGAGTGGTGTGTGCTCCCATCACCAGCTTTGTCCATAACCATGGGTGGGGGTTGTGGTGGCTGCACCCAGCTTACTCTGGATTTTGGGGGACAGATGGTGACATGGTAGCCAAGGGCTGTCTGGAATGGTGATTCAAATCACTTGTTGGTGTGCAAATACACTTTATGACAATCAACTTATGTTCTAAACAGTGGAGATCCCAGGGCCCACTGAGCTCCCCTGCAGGGCACTGGGCTGCACACCGAGACCTCCCCTCGAGTGGTGACACCTCTCTGGGTTTCTCCTCAAGGCTGAGAGATTCCCTGTTGCTCCTGGACTCCTCTCAAAGAAAAGGCAAGGGGTTTCTTTTGGATCTTAGTGGGAGGGTCTCCCTGACAATCTCATCAGACTCCATCTTCTATTCAGTAAAGAATGAAGTCAAATCTTGTTAAACCAATGTGGCATTTAGCATTGAATTTGTTAACTCACTGGTTTATATCAGTAAAGTGTATTGTTGCTTCTCTCTTATGAGTGAAGTGCATGACACCCTCTGTGACAACCTCATAATTAAAGAAAGAGAAGGCAGAAAAACAGAACAAGGAAGAGAAATAGCCCTGCAGTGCAGGAGCATTGAGGAATCTCCACCCAAACTGGATTAGTATGATTTGAAAAGAGTGCTTTGAAACCAAATTCCTCTCAGTGAAAGGATAACAGGCACCAGGAAAATTGAAATACAGTAAGTTATATAAGAAAACATATTTTTACTGTGAGGATGGTTGAACACTGGAGATGTACAGCCAAGAGAGATTGTGGAGCCTTGCATCCTTTTTATATTCAAAGCCACACTGTACGTTGTCACAAACAACCTGTTTTAATTGTCACTGTTTTGAACAGAGGATTAGAGTGGAGAATCTCCAGAAGTCCCTTCTCATTTTAATAATTTTATGGTTCTTTGCATGAAAGTCATGGTCTGTAAATATATCTGACTATTGTTTATTTAACATAAATGCAGAGAGATGGAGAAAAATAATGAATCACATCTAGACACACTAACTGACCCAGTCAGGAGATATCAGGGTCTCAGATCACAGCTCAAAAGACTTTACTGGGTTTTTTAGCAAGGTTTTGATAGTGTAGGGCTACACGTGTGGATTCTGTGAGAAGACACAAAGATCTGCCCCCAATATCAGAGAGGATCAGTTTCAATCAGCTCTGACAGACCTGTCACAGATCATCATCAATTGAATTAATCTTTCCTGAGTGTCTTGACCACCTGATTGATGGTATTTCAGTGTTTTGAGTATTTGATTGGTGATTTTCCTGTCCTTATATTCATCCATAAGATTTTTGGTTTTATCTTGCCCCCTGTCCTGCTGAGGAGTGGGAGTGAGGGAACAATTTGGTGGACACTTGGAAGTCAGCTGACGTTGACTTCATGACAGGGATTATTGAGGGAACCTACAAAGCAACAAGAGGATGCAACCAGAACCCCAGTGGTAGAAGTATTGAACAAATGCAAAGTGGCTTTTTTGGAGCTCTTTAAAATATTTGCAAGTAAAGAAGATGTAAGATCTAATTAACCCATTTTGGGGGTGCTCACTAGAGCACAACCTATTTTCTTCTACTCTATGTTGTATCAGCACATATGTAGCACAATGGAGAGCTACAAAGATATATTAAAACTAGCTCTGCAACGTGGAAACTATGTTTTTTACCCAAAACTTTTATCAATCACATGTATTCTAGGCTGACTCAGTTCAGTAAAAGAGGCTGCAACCCCTTCTTGTGGGATTTCTTGGTAAGAGGCCTGTTCTTGTTGCCTCAGTGACTGTTTGCAATCACCCACACAAGCATCATATTGCCACATACCTAATCTGTACACTACCCACCCTCATATTTAATGTTTTTTAAGGAAGAAACCACATAAATATGTTATATGCCCCCACTCAAGATCACTTGCTGTTTCTGGGGCTTGTACAACAGTTTTGTCCCTGCAGTGCAAAGAGAACAGCTCAGATTTAGTGTTGCGTGTTCCTCCTCTATTCATTTTTTCCTCTCTTGATGGACAGTTGGTACTGAAGGACATTTCTTTATGCAGTTTTTGTTTAGACAAAAAGTTGTTTAACTGCTGACCTTGTTTCTTTGCTTCAGGAGAATCCCATTTCATTGTGTATGGTTCTTCAGAACAAAGGTTTTTTATTCATCGAAATAGCAGAGTAGTCTCCTACTAAAGTCCAAGGCATTAAATTCTTCTACTTGTGACCTTCAGGTTGAAGCTCCTCTTTTTCATTATTTGCTTTCTTTGTAAATCTTATGCTTTTACCTATGTTGAAACAAGGTTATTTCAAGGCTGGCATTTCTTACCCTGGTGGTAAGAGTTGGACCCAGTGGGTTGGTTACAATTCAGTTTTCCTACTTTCTAAAGAAGTGGTTCAGTCACTATGCTGTTAACACATGCACACAGGGATTTTTTAAAATTTTTTTTATTTTTTAGATCTAGCACAGTGGTTTCCAAAGTTTGAATTGTGGAATTCCATGCCTTATAACCTGTAAGAGCTTACAACCACATTTAACAGCTCTTTCATCAGCATGTAAAAACAATGAGTTTTCCTCTGCCAAAACAGATTTTTCTGGGACACATACCCACTGTCTAGACGTTGTGATTTTTTTTTTTTTAATTGAGCCCTGAAAATGACATTTTAAATAAGAGATAGAATATTGTACTGTTTAAAAACTATGCAACATCAGACTTTGATGCCTCACAGAAAGAGTTGCAGTTTTTAAAAAAACTTCAGTTGAGGCTGTAGAGCAACCACATCCTTTGTGATTTTCCCTGCTTCCCAGGGCAGTCTCAGAACTGAACTGGCTTGGTTGCCTTCTTTGCTTACATCCCAGGGAGACTGTGTAAAATGAAAATGATTTCACAAGGTAAGATTACATCCTGTGCTTTTCAAATTGTATGAATGATCTTAATTTGGGCATTTTACAAGAAAATAATTTCATTTCTAAGAAGAAAGGGACAAAAAGCTTTTAAGACAAACAAATCAGAGGCCAGGAGAAAGAATTACTTTGCTTCATACAGAAAGATGTTCTTTATACTTGAATTCATCTTTTTTTAAAATAAGACAGAGAGAGAAAGAAGGATTCACTTTTGTATGATGTCATGTTGGCTTTGTTTTTCATTAGAGCATCTTCAGGGACAGCTTCACCTACTAATGAGGATTAAATAGCATAAGGGATGTCTGTGCAAAGCATTTATTTATCTCTATCTCTTGGATGCCCATAGCAATTAATAGTCATCTACAAGTTCTCAGAGGCCATGTAATTTCTTTCCCAAAATTCATGAGACTTGGTTCAGCCCTCTCTGATGCCTGTATTTTCTATATTTATAACCCTGAATACAGGGATGACCCTAAGGTTGTGAAAGGCTCCTTTTCCCCATGTGCTATAGTGAATCCCCTACCACCTGTAGCCTAATTGAAATGTCAGACAGAAAGCAAATCTGGGGAAGCAGCTGCACAAATGATGAAAGCACAGAAAATCTTTGTATAGGTGCTGTGAATACTAAGTTTTGCACAGCTCTTATCTTTGTTTATAACACACAAGGAACTAGATCTAAATAACATAAAACCTGGCCTAGTGGAAAGATGTCCCTGTCCAAGGCAGGGGGTAGGAACTGGAGGACTTTTAAGGTCTGTTCCAACCCAAGACAATTAATGATTCTCTGAACATCAAGGCACCAACTCAGGCTGAAAAAAAGCAATGGAAACCTGATTTAAGACTTCCACAACACCATCAGCTCAAATCTGCTACCCAGAACATTTCTGAAGGCACTTTGTTAGGTGATTATATAAATTATCTGATTGTTTTCTCAAAATGAAAATACTATAAACTTGGAAAAGTATTTTGTGTTATGGTTGGTTACTTTGGGTTTTTTTTGGGTTTTTTTGGGTTTTTTTTTTCGTTTTAATTGTATATGTTCCTCTTCTTAGCAGAACTCTTTTAAACTTCTCAAAACCAGCTTGTTTGGCAGCAATGCAATAAAGGGAACACCTGAGCCCATTACAAGAGAATCAGTGTTAACACATTCAAAGAAACTAAGAAAAAAATCACTCAGAACAAATAAACCCAGAGTTTTTCTTTTTTTTTTTTTTCTCTTCACTCCAGAGTTACTTGTCTTTGTGGTTCAGACTAATACCTTGTCTCACACACATGCCCCTCTTGCATGGGGTAAAGGCAAGTCATGATATTTGAAAAACAGCAGGGGAAAAAAAATGAGCATGTAAGAGGTAAATATAAATCTGACTCAGAGGTAAAGATCAGACTGCATTTGCCTTCAAAGGCCCAGACAAAAATCTAATATGAGGGCTTTTCTAACGCTATCTTATCATATGAACAAATTTCTGCTTTCACCTTTCAAAAAAAATTTATGGTGTAGCTGTGTGCCTTCCCATAAAGTTCATGAGTGCCACACATTTCAAACCCACAAGTCGGCTGCTTTGCTAATTTAGCTTGAATATCTCCTTTAGATCAGAGCAGGTGTCTGCAGAAACAACCCCCAGCTTTGCAGCTCAATTGCCTTAAATAAAGCTGATAAATCCATAAGAGGGCAGACTGCTAAGTACTTATTTACCAACCTCTCTGCTGATTGAATTAACAACAAACCCACGATGTCATAAACAACAGTAAGTTAGTCTACATACCATTACAGTTTTCCAATAAGCAGAGAAGTGACATAATAAAACAGCAAAATAACATCTTACTTGCTCAAAATGCAGAACAGCGACTTCCACATTTCTCTTCATATGAAAAAAAATTTAAGGGAAAAAAAACCTCACACTTTAAACTATTTCAGGAATGTTCAAAGATATCAGGAAGTAAATAAATTCTCCTGAGCATTTGGTTTTATAGAGCTCAATCATCTACAAGTACAACATATGTAAGATGTAAAGCCATAATTAAGCTTTCTGATGTAGCATACCATTTCCCAAATATTCTTTAAATATAACCATTAAAATTTCCTCAGACATAACCACCAAAATCCCAGTAATTATATGGTTAGTATTTAAAATATTCTGTGAACCTGATTTCATTAGTGTTGATTTTTCAGGAAGAACCAACAATTTTTCTTTCACCCCTCACTATACCTGGACAACATCTCCCTGGGAAAGGACTTTTGTCTTTGAAAAATGTAGCCATTTATTTTAACTGCATAGGTGGAAGCAGCACTCATATTGAGTTTTACTTAAGAACAAGTGATTATTTGTCTCTTAATAACTTCTTGTTTGACTTCTCTGAAATGTGTTAAAGATTTAAATTCCTGCTTTCCCTATTCTCTTCCTATTTCCTGTCCTTATAATGATGAACAAGGAGTGTTTAACCTGTACAGTAGAATAAAATTTAGGAATGCATACTTCCAGGCTTTGCAGTAATTATGTGATGAGCTGGCTTATGTACAAAAAACAAGACTTGTGCTTATGCATTTACTGGTGCTTAGGATGTAACTGCCCCAGTCTTTGACTGAATATTTTGAGAACTCTTCTGAAATAAACTGTAAACATTTAACTGAAACAAATCCACTTGGTAAGCTGAGAGAAATACACTTTATAAATACCTTCAAAATGCTTTTTTTAATCAGATTTTTGTCGTGCAACCATCACCCATAACAAAATAAGTAGGGTGTTTTGTTTATGCATTTATCTTTCTCCAAAACTTTGTAATTCAGTTTCATTCCTGACAGGACCAGTAGTTATTTCTGGAGTCAAATGATTCCTTTCCAGTTCCATGTCTTTATAATAAGCTGATGACCAAAAATATCTTCTTGAAATTGTATTAATCTTTGCACTAATGATATAATTTCATTACTACCTTTTCCCCATAGGAGACAGCAATTCTTTAAAGGCAGCTTCAGTTTCCTGAATTAGAATGGCCTGAATTGCTCTTTGGTTATTTAATGTAACCATCTCTAAAGTTTGCAATTATTTGGCAAATGGAATTTTGTTTCTGAAGCTGTTAGCTGTTCAGGAAAGACATCAAATGGAGAAACAGCAATAACTTGGCCCTTGAATATTTTCCTCTGCATAAGTAGATCCAGGTCATATAATCACTTTTAAAATTAAATACAGCATCATTTATGTATTCTGGTTCCTCTCATCAATGAAGTGGCTATTTTTGTCCTAAGTAGCTTTAACAGTAGTTTATGATATAAAAGGAATATTATTTTTTCCCCTGAAGAGGTACAAAAGAAATTTAATAAAATAAATCAAATATGCCTAAGGACTTCTTTTCAATTCTCTTCCATTGTGAGGTAGTTTTATATCAGCTGCTGGTTCTGAAATCAACTTCATATTTTGGGAGGTTAAAATCAAAGTGGTTGACAATGTTATATATAAACTGGAATTAATTTTCTATCACATAGCCAAAAATAGTACAAACACTAAGATACTTGGCAGTGACCATAAAAATATTTTTTTAGTAGGTTCATTTGTTTTATTCTTACATGATTCCTCAAGTAAAACTTCTGACTATTAAAAACCAGAAAGTTTTGGAGTTTAGGTATTTTATATAGAACTGTTGATAAGCAGTGTCTATGGTGGCTTTTTCCTTCCCAGAATGTCTCTTTTTTTCTTTTTTTTTACCTCCCTCCATCATAGATGGAAATTACCCTACATCCCACATCCTCTGCAGAAGAGTGTGAGTGTGAAGTAAATTGCTTTATATTGCAGTACAGTATTTTGGAGAACTGGTGAGAAGCACAGCTGATGCACTATTAGTACAATTGATCCTCAAAAACCTTCCAAGAGAGATGCCATGCAGCAAACTGAGGAAAAAGAAAGTAAGTCATTGTAAAAAGTGATGAATTATTTTCTTTTGAGTTCTCACTACCTGGAGTGGATGAAAACTGAAGTAGGAGGAGAGCTGGAGCAGGAGATATTGTCCACAGCAGCCTACAGGAGATGGCAGAGAATGTTCCTGCACCACATCCAGGAACTTATGAAGAGATGGGAAGGTCTTGCACTAAAAATGTCAAGGAATAGCACAACACTGGGATCTGTACCCACCTACCAAGTAAACAGCACCAGAACCCAAACTCCTTGGCCATGATGTGCAAGAACTGCTCAGTCTTGCCCACTGCAGCTTTGCTTTTTTTGTTGTAGGTGGTGAGTAAATTTAATGTCCTGAAGCTGCTGGTAGTTAATTGAGGCTGTGTGGGAGTCAGGAGCAATCACCTTCCCACACTGTGGAGCTCTCCTTTCCCTTTGGAACCGAGCTGAGTGGGTCGGGAGCACTCCTCTGCTAACAGGCGTGACAGGCACGTTCTCTTGGGGAAGAGTCCATACTTAGATAATCCTGGTGCCAGGAACTCCTGAGGAGGATGAAATTCCAGGGAGGGAGGAAGGGAGGAAGGGAGGAAGGGAGGAAGGGAGGAAGGGAGGAAGGAAAGAGAAAAAGCTGAATATCATATATCATGCAGGAGGAGAAGACAGGAATTAAAGTTTGTACTGGAAATGATAACAAATGATTTTATAAGAGTGGGATGACTCCTTGCAATGGTGTGGACACAATCCTTGCAACCTCACAGTAACTAAATCAAATCAGTGCTATCAGTCTCCAAGTAAAAACACTTAATTAGAAGTCTAAGTTATTACAGTCACAATCAGAGTACTTCTTCCCCTTTAATAGTCTTTGTTGGGTTTTTTTTTTTTTTCCTTATTTGGAGAATAAAGAATATTAATAATTTTGTCAATTGAGCTTTGTGTCTGGTCATCAAATATTCCATGCATACACCCTCAATCTGGCAGGAATCTTAAGAAATGTGCAAGATGCTAATCCCAGCTAGGCGCCCTTTTGTCCTTTTCAAAGAGACAAAGAGAACCAAATATTACTGCAGGTTATCATGGGAAACGTGAACCTATCAAGGGCAGATTAATACATGTGCTAGGGCAAACTGTTCCACCTCCATTGGCTGATATGTTGTACAACTCTGCAAGTGACCTTTTTTAAATGAGAAGCTGTTAACCACAGTTTTTGAGCTGCTGGCAAAATAAAGAGATGGATTGTCTAATTTCTGATTAATAGGCTGGGATTACATACACTTGTGCCAAGCAAAAGACATATGTAAAGAACATAAAGACTTCTGTAGAAATATTTATTCTTTGACTTTGATTTAATTTTGTAATTAGACAACAAACTTACACAGTAAAGAAGACATCACTGTATCTCATGTTTTTGTTGATAGCTCCTGCCTTTTGTTAATTGTCACACACTAAATTGCCACCTACTACCTCAACATTACTGAATAAAGCTATTCATGTAGTGCTAAAAAAAATTCATTTATGGGTCCTGGGATTGGTCTGAAAACAGTACAAGAAGAACAAAATAAATGAACAAAAGCCAACACCTTCAGGAAATTATTCACAGGAATAATTGAGTCAGTTGCTGTCAAATGGATTTAAGTAAAAGCCAGGAGGAAAGGCTAATCTAATGCTTAAGAGAGTGATTTGTGATTTTACTTCTATCTCTGCCAAAGGTGTCCTGTCTGCCCTCATTTAACCACAAACAATTTAATTTCTCTGTCTTCAGACTGTAAAATGGGGATGATGTTCTGTCCTTTCTGATTTCCAGTTTCCTTGATGTTTTATCTTGCTTTAATCTGGTTTTGCTTGAGGTTTTTAAGTGCAATGTGAGCAAGCAAACCTGCCCATGTGATCTGCATGGGTGAGACAGGTCTGCTGTGTTTGGAGCACAGTTTGGTTGTGTTCTCTGCCCTGCTCCCATCAGACAGGGACTTACAAGGGAGTACTGGAGACAATGTCCAAGTTCCAAAGTCATTACACAAGGAGGAGAGAAAGGATGCCATTTTGGCTCAAACATTACTGAGAGATTTGAATAAAACCAGAAGTGTTCTTTAAACATGAGAAATGTTCATCTGCTGAATTCTTCTCTGTTGTTTTTACTCACTTAATTATCTTAAGTAATTTGTGTGCTTCATATTTATTTCCTTCTAAGATACTTTAAAAATTTTCCAGGGGAAGGGAAGGGAAGGGAAGGGAAGGGAAGGGAAGGGAAGGGAAGGGAAGGGAAGGGAAGGGAAGGGAAGGGAAGGGAAGGGAAGGGAAGGGAAGGGAAGGGAAGGGAAGGGAAGGGAAGGGAAGGGAAGGGAAGGGAAGGGAAGGGAAGGGAAGGGAAGGGAAGGGAAGGGAAGGGAAGGGAAGGGAAGGGAAGGGAAGGGAAGGGAAATTCCTAGAGGCCAGTACTAATTCAGATACCTGATGTTTTCACCTGAAATGAAAGAATCTTAGTGTTTCTACTTTAAAAATGCCTGGTTGAAGTGAAAAAAAAACTACTCCATGTGATTTTATTTGTCAGAAGCTACTAAGTTTCAAAGACCTCCATGAGACTGCAATTTTGAACAAGTTTATTTGTTTGGTCAAAACTTGAACCCCACAAGTTTGCATGCAGCTTGTATGTTTTTGCATTGTGTTTCTGTATATCATATTTAAGATATATAACTATGTGTATGAGAGGCATAATATTCTGAGGAATAGAAAAATAATTTCATTATTTTTCTTGGTTTTTTTGTTCTTATATACGACAAATCCACAGTTATATCCCAATTTAACACAGAACATGACTTTCTTCTGAAATGAAATGGGAGTAGGGGGGAGGCCAGTTCATAAACAAAGTTATCAGAACTGAATTGGTGGAAGAACCTTCCCATGAAAATCTTCTGAGTAGAAAGACTGAAAAACTCTCCTAATGGAAAAGAAAACAAAACAAAACAAAAAAAATCAAAACAACACACAAAAATACAAAACCAAACAAAACCCAAAACAAAACCTGATGTGTTGAACAAATAAGATAGAAATGAACTCAAAATGTAGATTCAGTTAATCTCAGAGAACATTAGACATGATCAAGTAGGATAATATTATAATCAGAAGTGTAAAGAGCAGCACTCAAATCAAGCAATATTAAAACACTCCAATATCCAGAGTCAAGGTGCATTAATAAACCATTACAAAAATGTAGGCAAGAACACTTTCTATGCTGAGACTGAGCAAGAAGAGGAATTTATCAGAAATGCCCTTTTCCAGTAAGCAGTGAATGACTTCACCAGGCAGATGTCTTCTAATTTCAAGACTTAAGGTTATAACCAATTCTGTTCTCAACACTCATAAAATCACTGAATTCTGCCAGGGGATGTTCAAATCAAAGTATTCTTGCTTGTAAGATGAAGACAAGCTGGGAAAGTCAGATTCACTGCTAAATAAATCCAAACTCCAGTTTTGCTCTGGTCCTGAGAAATTACCATTAATAACTTTTTCAATGAAAAATACCAGTAAGAGCTAGGTTGAAATCACTGAATGCTCCCCTTTGGCTTATTTCTGTTCATTGCAGAAAGCTGGAGATTTTATAGGCTATTAAATGGCAGCAGATGCTGCAGAAACACATGCAGCCATATATAGACACATATACACACAGATTTTAAGAGAGAGACACAGAACTTCCAATTCTTTATCAGTTTTGAATTCTTTTTGAAGGCAGTTATATGTCATATAAATACAGTTTTCATTCAGCAGTAACAAAATGAGAAAGAGTGTTGTATTAATCCATTTACCAGCAATGACACTGAACTTGGAGGAAATACTTAGAACATCCAAGTGAGATAAGGTCAATAGGCCAAGCCACAAATTGCAAATTTCTGACACATCTTCAGCATGTTTTATAAGGTGGCCTTTGTGCAGTTTGATAACACACGTGCTCATTATCAGGAAGAGATGAGCAGAAATTTCCTGGAAAAGGTTGAAATGTTGAGGTTTGGAAATTTCTGCTGCAAACCTTTTTTAACCTTTTACATTTCTCTGCATACTTGGAAAGGCTTCTACCAATGCAGAACATTTTCAAAAAATAAGAACTGTAGCAAAGTCAAGAACTACTTCACCAATGAGTAAATCACTCTAGAAAAATGATGCGTCTGTAGGACACTTGCTCTAAGAGTCTGAAGAATAAACCTATATCATTGTCAAAGGATGGTTTTGGCTCACCATTGGACCCAACACAAGCCAACAGCCTGATGGTATCTGTCACCTGACTGTTCTTGAAGAGCTGAAAACTCAAGCCAAAAAAAATGTAGGGAAACTTTAATTTATTTGCCTGATGTCTGCAAAAAGAAAAGCTATCTGAATAAAGTGTTTCCTTGTGCCTGTGTTTAAATAATGTCATTGTATGAACATAATCCCAGAATCAATACAAATCATATGAGCATTTGTGTGAAACAAACAAATATGTGTGGGGAGAGTGAGAAATCAAGTGTTTGTGTTCTTCAACTGCAAATATCTGATTGCCGGCAGTACTTTGAATTCAGAGAGACGCTGATAAGTTGAAGCCTCTCCTCATCCACCAGGGAGACACCATTTCTGTCTGAAGAACCATTGGGTGCAATTCTTTCTTCATTTTCTGTGCTGCCTCTATGCAAACTGCCCCTCCTGCCATGGCCAGTCTGCAGGGGTTTAGCCCACAGAATATATTAGAGTATAAATCTGTTTTGGTACTCATCTAGTCAAATGTTCCCACATTTTAAGGTAAGACTAGACAAGAATTTTTATTTCATCAGGCTATAGTCATGTCAACTTTTAGGAAAAGCATTTTTCCTTGTGCTACAATCATTGCAGTAACTGTCTGGCATTTCTTTTATGTATTTTTAAAAATGGTAAGACATCTATGTGTAAGTGATTAGGCTTGATGGAGGAAACCCAGAGTGAAACTTTTTGGCCTTTGATATACAGAAGAACTGATAATTTCCTGCAGTAGTTTTCCTTTTTTATCTTGCAGCAAGGCCCAGGTCTCAAAGAAATCAAAGATGTGCAAAATCAAAATTGCTCTGCAAAATCCTGTTTGCTCTCACTCATGTTATCAAGGATACAATTTGAAAGCTAAAATTTGAAAAGTCACACAAGTTTCTCCACAAGTTAGGACAAATATTTAAATTTAGACATGCTTAAGACAATGTTTTGATTTATAATTAAGCTTGTCATTATTCTGCAAAAGCTTTAGTTCTACATGCTTTTATTATGCTATCACTTTTTTTTTTCTTTTTTTTTTTTTTAATCAGCTTCTAAGGACTGATTTATAAAAGATGTTAGTTGAAAACTCATTTCTGGCAACTACTTATATTTGTATGTCTCCTCTTGATATAGGAGATATCAAATACCTTTCTAGAACTGATATTTTCAACACCTTTAAAAGCATTTTTAGAAATAATATTAAAGGCTATTTTAACCTTGCATCAGCATTTTGACTCATGATGTTTAATATCATCCACAACAAGACTAAAAGGGAAACACTCTTAATTCAGACAGCTATTTTGAGAGAATCACTCCATACCAGACATGTCAACTTTGACCACGTTTATTAAATCCCTTGCTCATGTTGTGAGATTACGCAGATCAGATTTTCTTTGCTTGGTAGTTACTGAATAGTCTGCATAAGAGCTTTCTCCCTAACAGAAGAATGTAAATTCCATTAATAGCAATGGCAGTACTGTAGCTAAAAGAAAGTAGGTTTGTCTGATATTTTGTCTAAAATAGCCAGGGTAATGGATGATGAGAGAGAGAGAAGGAAAGAGGGACAGAGAGAGAACAACCATTATCTCAATGATTGATAGAGGCCTTTTTCTAATTACATCAGCCCTTTCCAGTGGAGACAGGTCATGGTACTTATAGATCTGCAGCTACAGGTTTAAGACTATTTGACAAATAACCATAATTTAAAATACAGTTATTGAAAAGATAAGATGGATGCTGTACAACTTCTTCTGCATATGTAGGACAGCAAAGGAAGAATGGAAAATTTTCCACAGCTGTGAATATGACAGAATTATCTTTAGAACTCTGTTATATCAGCATTACAGAGGGGGAGGTTTTAACATTTTATAGTTGAGAGGATTTCCCCAGAACTATGTGAGGTGAACACATATGATCCAAATAATAAGAATGTAAAGATGAAATATTTAACTCCTTAGTTTTTATTACAGGACATTGCTAGGTAAGGCAAGGCAAGGTTTCTAGGTACACGAGTTTATAGCAAGACCTTCCCAAAGTGAATGCAAAACTACAACAAGCCAAACATTTAATCAGTGTCATTAAAAGTGATGTAATGAATGAAAATATGTAACCTTTTAAAGGGTAGAGACTGATATGCAAAAATGTATGACCTCTTATATTTCATATTTGTGTCTTCAGAAACTTGAATAAAAAGGATCTCTCAAAAATTTCAATATTGAAGTTCTTCAAAAAATCTCTCTGGTTATAAAATAAAACTAGTTTTCTTTCCTTATAGCTATTATATAAATTTTAAAAATCAATTAATTTATCTTATAAACAGATGAACACATAAATCTGTTTCTAACCTGTGAACAGTCCATGAACTGAATACTGGATGATACAAAGGACAACAAAGTCAGTAAGAGAGCCACATGTCCCACTAATAGTATGTTATTAGCTCTCAGCTGAGGTAGGTTTTCCACTTTGAACCTCACTTTTCAAGTCAGGTGTGAATTGGGGGAGCAAAGGACTATTAATCATTCCCAACCAGGAAAGACTGAAATATATGGAGCTGTTCAACCTAAAGGGAAAGAAGACTGGATGGAAGCTATGTAAACACTCTCAAAATGTCTGCTGCTGCAGAAGGAAGAAAAATCCTTGTTTATGTGCCTATGGTGAGTAAAACATCTGAGGTTAAATTGAAGTAGGAGTGATTCAAGAATATACATGGGGAAAGCTTTTAAGGGGAAGTATAAAATGCTGAAATAAACTCCCTAAGGTTATTGTGGAGTACTCCTTACACATCTCAAAGAACAAGTTAGACAACATCTGTCAGGAATAACACTCATAATGTTCATGCTGCCCTAGGGAAGAGGTAGGAATTTGACAAAGTATTGTGTTCCTTCCTAGGCTTATTTTTATGACTAAAACAAGCAAGCAAAATACTTCCTAGAATAAGGCTATTTAAGTTTGAAATTCATGAGCAAAAATTCAAATTATAATAGATATTATTTAAGTTCCTTGACAAATACTCTCAGAGATTTCACAGAAATCTCCAGTTGTGTTGCTTCTATGAACTATGTTTAAATAAGATAAAAAAATCAGAGTAGATTAAAAAATGTCATGTTCTTGCTGTGAATTTCCAGTTATAAATCCATATGCTATCCCTAAAGCTGAGTGTTTTAGTTTTCAATTAGAACTACCAAGATAAATGTTGTTTAAAGCCTAATATTTATTGTTTGTTTGTTTGTTTGTAGGAAAAAAATAATTTTCACTTCTTAATCCCTTTTTCCTTTTGTCTTCAAGCAACATAGGGTATTTATTATAGCTTGGATAATTTGGTTTTATTTTGTCCATGTATTTTTTGTTAAGGAATTGAAAAATATAAATTAAGATCCTGAAAACTTTTCCCAAAAGCTAAGAAGTATTTCTCATGGAAATATTTCTTGGCTGTAATAGTTCTTGTTCCCATATAGAATCAGAATAATAGAATTAGGCAATGGTTTCCTTGGATTGGAAAGAACCTTAAACAGTTTCTAGTTGAAACTCCCTATGCTATGTACAGGAACACCTTCCACTAGACCAAGTTGATTAGAGCCTCATCCAACCTGGTCTTGAGCAGTTCCAGGGATGGGGGATGGGGTCCACAACTTCTTTGGTTGTGGACCCCAAATCCAGTGACTTAATTCCCTGAGAATAAAGGATTTCCTCCTACTATTGTAACTAAACCTGGCCTCTTTCTGTTTGAAGCCATTCCCCCTTGTTCTTGTAGTCTCTTCCCCATCTTTCTTGTAGGTTCCTTTAGTTACTGAAAGGCCACAACTAGGTTACCTCGAAGTCCCTTTTTAGTCAAACAATCCCAATTCTCCTAGCCTTTCCTCAAGAAGTTGCTCTCTCCCTCTAATGGTCTTCATGGACCTCCTCTGGATTCACTCCAACAGGTCCATGTCCTCCACGGGAAGGTGCTGGAGATGCCAGGACATTCAGACATTCTGCTGTGTTGTGTTTCACACAATGTAAAAGCTCCTGAAACAATCCACAGTTCAAAGTCACTTTCTGAAGTAAAAGGAATAAAGATTAATTCTCCACGCTGCGATTTTGGCTTTCTCTATATCGGAATGTGAGCATGGTGTAGAGCTCAGGGTGAGATTTACGGGCCTGACTTCCATCTTAAGCTTCAGTTTCAAAATAGACCATGGACACTACTAAGATCAATCCAGTGGAATGAACTTAGTGGCTTTTAAAGACAGCTGCAGGACAGTGGGAAAGGCTCAAGGAAGACCTTACGCTTCTGGTACCACAGCTGAAGGCCAAAGAAATGCTCCAGGATTCTTTACATGAGAATCACACCTTGGTTGCTCGCCCTCCCTGAGGCAATTATTTTACTTTGCATTTCTCTCTGTGCCACGCACATCCACAACACAGAGCAGTCATGAACGTTTGGTCAGCTGGGTTGGGTTTTTTCCTAGCATCAGTCAACACATAGAAGAATTAATAAAACTGATTAACCACAGTTTACAGATTGATAGCAGACAGCTAATTTTTAAGTCACAGCCTGGAAGTGTTTAACATTTTGAGGATTTGGACAGATACTCAAACCTCAAGGTTGAAATTGCTTCTTTTCCTAATTAATTTTCACTAATAGGATAGACTTCAAATTCCATCATCAATCTTAGATGAATGGTGAGATTAGAACAGCACAGACCAGAAAAGAAAGAAAAAAAAAAGTTGTTCCTCCTTGGTGAGACATGCCAGCAGCCACCTTCCATAGAGAAATTCCTAAAAAACAACCTGCCCAATTTTTCTTTTGGCATATATACAAATATGATAATGGACTCTCTCTGTCCATTCCAGTGAATCAAACCCAAATGCTCTGTTTGGGTCTAGGATCTATTAGCTATTTTTAAATAAGTTTAAACTTCTCAGTCTACATATGGAATGCTCATTAACACATTTTACTCTTGCTGGTAACTAGGAGCTCTCTGAAGATCTTAATTGTACTGAAAAGGAATCTTCACAGTGCATCCTGCATCTTCTCGTCTCCATACTTTGTCTTTTTCCTTCCAAGAAAAAAAAAAGGAAAAAGAAGGTAATGGACAAACCAGAAAAATGAGACAAAGCAGAACTTAGGAAGAAAACAAGTAATTAAACCAGTAGGAGATTTGTGGAATGAAAATAAACTGAAAAACAAATGAAACTGAAGCCAGAACCATAACAATTTGAATTTGCCTGCTTCAAATCATAAGACCTATGACACACTCTATCATGCAAAATAGATAGATTTTGAAAAAGCACAGGTTTTCTATGATGGCCATTAATTTCACAGTTTGTTGTTAGTTGAAACTTAGGATTAAATGTTCATAAAGAGGATAAATGAAGACTAAGAAGCATTGGTAAGAGGATAGCTTAAAAGTATCATCTTACTAATGAGAAAGCAGAATTATTTCATGCAGGATCAAGAGCAGTGTGTGGGGGGGGAAGATTAAAAGTCTGTTCTGTTCATGTGTTTGTTTTCCAAAGAAAATTGTGTAAACATCATTACTTAAAAATGTATTTAAAGCTTCTCAGGAAGAAAGATCTAAGCAGTATATTTTCCAAAGAAAATGATGCATCCATCCAATATTTAACTCTCACCTTGATGTACACCTCATTTGTACCAGGTTCAAAAGATTACAAACATTGATATGACTTGGAGAAAATGCATGTTAAAACTAATGAAGCAGAAGTACTCAAAGAAAGATGCTCTTTTTATTGGCCAAAAATATTCAGAGAGTGGCTCTGTGCTTTAGAAATCTAGACTTTCCAAGTGGCTCACACAATATTGCTTCTGAACCATTTCTGTCCTATCATGACTAAGTGATGTCCTAAAAATTTATCAGAGCTTCCTGAGCAGGATCAGGGATGACTCCCTTCACCCACAAGGAAATATGAACTTGAGTGTGGAATTCTAATGCTTGCAAAGATGAATTATGCTTGTGGCAATTCCTAGCATTTTAGTGCATCATTTTAATCCCTTTAAAAAGCTTTCATATTCTATCTTCCTCTATTAGACATATGCCACACTTCACTCAGTTCCAAAGAGGATTATGAATATATAAATCAATCCAAAGAATGGTATCCCAAACAGGGAGCTCTGAATTTTTTACTCTAACCCTATGCATTTTGTCACACTGGGATTCACAGACTGCATTTCAGTGAGAGAAAGCAATAAAATTTCTCCCAGTTGCACTTATTTGCAACTCATTCTTGGAAAAAATACCAATCTTGACCCAAGACTGACCCTGAAACAGGAAGGGAAAAAAAAGAAAAAGGCAAAAAGGAATGCTGGAGTTAAGACAAAGCTAATACTGTCCAACTGACAGAATGCATAACACACAAAATCAAAATTCAAGAATTCAGGCCAATCTTTTGTGTCAGTTGTGACACATCTGTCATCTGCATTGAGACATTCAAAGGCCCTGAATGAGACCCTTAAGCTGATTTAGTTTTACCTGTTTCAGTGCTCTTTAGAATAAAATAGACATTTAAAAACAAATTCACATCTTTAGGCAGCATATTTCATTGCAGCAATTCAGAGCAATATTCATGATAGGAGGTCTCAAGGGTTACAACCTACTTCAGTCTTGTCACTGTTTTATTCATGGAGCCCTGACAACAAAGGGTGGTCCACATATATATGTGAACATGTATATAGACACAGAAAGAATAACCCCCACATCAAGTACTAACAGCTCAGACTTCTTTTTCTTATTTGATGTCTAAAAAATGTGAATCTGAATGTGGATGAATGCAGTGCAGAAAAAAATGGTTCACAGACTTTTAGATCTATAACTACAGTAAGTGAGGGGTTTTTTTTGTTTGTTTTTGTTGTTGTTGTTTTAGTTTTTTGGTTTTTTTTTTTTTGCATTTTAGGTGGTTAGATGTGGTTTAGAATTGGGAAGCAAAGGAAATAAAAAATGAAGTTTGGGAAATTATGATCTATCCTGGAGTTTATATTAACATATTAAAAGAAAAGTGCATTTGGATTTGGGGATCATGGACTTGGCTTGCCCCAGGAGCTACCAACTGTTAACATCTCTCAGGGAACTCCATCATTCTTTGGTGTATCAGGACTGTTCTTTTTCTCTGCCCAGTCTGCTTTAAGAAAAGGGAGCAGTATGCAAAGCTGTATTTTTCTAACATGTTCCTCAACAATGAAAAGCTTTGAAATTCTCAAAACAATTTGTCTTTGCTGCCTGTGGATTTGCTTTGAACTGGTCTGTAATGCCTCATAATAGACAAAAGATCCATTAGCTTTTACAATTTTTTCCATTTTGTTCCTTTCAAAAAGAAGGAAGACTCATGCTTGATGACTGGGGGGAAGTAGAAGTCACACATCCACATATTCATTCCCAAAATACTTAATATTTAAGGACTTTAATAAATAATAATGATTACATGATTAATAATGATTAAAGGACATCTTCTCAGTAGAGGGATTCAGTGTGAATATGAAGCCCAGCTTCCAAAAAATCTCTTTGACTACTCTTGAATAGATTTTGATGTTAATTTTATCTCTAGAAGGTGCAAATTTTACTCTCTCTACTTGAAATTGGATACTTCAAAGATTACATGACAGAATAAGGAAATCGTTGGCAAAGGCAAAAAAAACCAAGAAAAGCTGGCTCTCAAATGAATATGAAATATTGGCCTTTCCCTAAAAAGTATAATTTTGGGGTTCTCATGCAGTTATTCATCCATACTCATCTATAACTGAGAACACATTTGAATGATGATGATTTAAATCATTATCAAGATGATTTGGAACAGAGATCTATTCATTTAGAGCCACTTGTTTGCTTAACTGACAAACAAATTGTCCTCTGAAAATAAATCATTAGACCCATGTTGTACCAAACTGTATTGCTTTCTCACTTGAGCCTTTTAAATAAAACTGAAAACTAGAACCTGACTACATTGCATCATACAATTTACTTTTCAAATTGATAATTTCTGTAGAAATAACTGATTTTTTTTGCATCCTGTAAATGCTTCAATATTGAAAAGTTTGAAAACCTAGAAAAATCACTCAGTAATTTTTCTCCTTTTTCCATCCAAAAAAGTATTTTGTTCTTTAAAATCCATTGTATAACCCAAGGAAAAAAAAAAAAAAAAGGATTAGGAATGCAGCCTGGCAAGACACTACTTGTCTTCATTCCTTTCTTTTAAATTACTTTTGTGTGAAAGACCAAAATGACAACACAGAATAAAGAATTTATCTTTTATTTACTGAAGAGACACAACAATGAAACTTCAAAAGCATCTTTGAAAAGGCTAAAATATTAGTTGACAAGAGGATTTGGATAAAGATTCTGATCTCATTTTTGCAAGAATAAATGTAAATTCAGCACCTTCAGTGTACAGCAAATTATATTACAAAGTGGCCTCCAATTCTGCAGCAGTTATCTGTGGTTGAGAGACAAAACAGCCACAGGAATTTCTCAGTAGCCATTCTAGGGTTCATTTTCAACAAAAACAATTCCAACAGAACCTGGTTTTCAACACTTGAAACAAACCTTGATTCTGAGGAGAAAAACATAGGATAAAATGTTAATAAAAAATTGCATGTTTATGTACAATTGCATAAGATTAGTTTATTATTGCTATATAAATGCATATATATGCTTTAGTGATTGCTATAACAGCTCAGAATTTCTTAATAGAGGATTGAAATCAAAATAGACAATGAGTTTCACAATATCATGTCAAATTTGGCTTCTGCCTAGAAAAGTTCATGAAACTTCGAACAAGTAGAACTTAACAAGATCCCGGTGACATAAATTGTCAAAGTGCATGGATCTACTCCTGTAGTAGTTTGTACCTTTTTCAGTATTTCTATGACATTTAGAACTGTTCACCTGCCCAGAATTTCCTTTCAAATCTTTCTGTGCTCACAGATCTCCATTTTCCCACTTATCCTTCACCCTTTTAAAAAAAGAAACTAAAACAACCAAAGCAAAAAAAAAAAAAACACCCAAAACAAAACAAAATTAAAAACCCAAAAAACCAACCAACCAACCAACCTAACAAACAAAACCCTCTGGAAAGGTTAGAGGAACTCTAGTCCCAGTCACAAAATTTTAGACAAGGGATAAAAAAATAAGACAAACCTTCAAAATACCTCTTGTATGAACAAGAAAAGACAACAGGTTTTCAGCACTGCAAAAGCATTCAACCTGTTCCAAATGCTGGACTCAGCCTGGTCCCAACTGGAGTTTGTTCTCCCTGGAGAGCTGCAGCCCAGGGAAAGGCCCACCCTGGGACAAAGGGACAAGGAAGAGGGACGAGCAGCCCAGAACACCTGGAAGGGACTGACCACAGCCCCATCCGGACTTTTCTAGGTTTTTCTGTGTTCTTTCTAGTTCATATCCATTTAGGTGAGGGAAAATGGGTCCTTTGTGCAGTAACAGAGAGGGGCTGAGTCACAGATGCTCTGCAGTGCTGCTGTTTAGCAGCTGACACAGATGCATGCCTTGCTAAAGGGAGAGAGTTCACTTTCATGGATGCAATTAGGCATATTTCATGACCCAAATTATGCTTGGAATCATGGTCATATAATGAAATATTCAGATTACACAAAAGATATGAGATCTGATTCTCTGCTAAATTACTCTGCTTTAGGTCTGGTAAGTGTCTTCTAATTATCTCTTGTCTCCATGAAAGGAAAATGAGGTCCATACTTATGCATCCAGCTAGATTAGTTTACATTTTCTTAGATTAGGTGAAATTGTCTAATGCATATGTAAGAGCTATGAGTAGAGGGCCACAGTAATACTAACATATTACTGCTAATAAATTCTTTTCTATACTTAA
Organism: Lonchura striata; assembly: GCF_050655825.1. Classification (NCBI taxonomy): domain Eukaryota; kingdom Metazoa; phylum Chordata; class Aves; order Passeriformes; family Estrildidae; genus Lonchura; species Lonchura striata. Next base: position 150,425,101 of record NC_140704.1, on the reverse strand, counting down.
ACAAATTAAGCTCTCATCAGCTGGTACATAATAGTTCCATTGTCATTGACTTAAAAATAAAATGACCTGATAGCAAGGAGACACTTTTGCTATTGCCATTATCTACTTTTGAAAAATGTGAATTACTTGCAGGCAGCAGAGGGTTCCACTTGCAATTAAATTAGCACTAGTGGACATTTCACCCACATCCAGAGAGATCACTGGAGAGGGGAAAAAGACAGATTCTAATTTATCAAAAGCTACTAGTTCTTTGTGAAAGAGACAGGTTTAAGCTATTCTTGTCCATTATCTGAAACCCACAGGAGCTTGAAAATGATCTGATAATCTAACTGAATGATTTATAACTCCCTTTTGGCCCCACGCAAGGATTTGCCCCCAACAATTAATCTTCCTGGATATAATTGGAGTTAAAATTAAAACTACATTACTCCTCAATTCATTGGGATGCACTTGGCATGGACTTTTGTAACAGCTTCAGGTAACGCAATCATTAACAATGGCAAATGATACCAAGTTTGGCTGGCCAAAAATGAAAATGAGGGAGGGAAAATTAACACAAATAACAACCTTTTATCAAGACATCAATACCTTCCAGCTGCTCATTTCTATGGTACCGAATTGCTGCAGTAGCAATTACCTGATATTGGTAAATGAAGCAATTCTTAAGCCTCAGAGGTATAAAGCACAATGTAATTCAAGAAAAGTCACTAGAAAAAGTAAATTTCTGGTCCCCATTCAAACCTAAGGAAGAATCAATAAAACTTAAAACGGATTAGCAGAGAGACCCAGGGCTGTTCACAGGCCTCAGGGGACCCTTCTGGGTACAGAAGAAAACAGCTTTTTTTGGCCAATGGCCTGACTGCCCATTTGCAGAGGAGAAGCACAAAGTATAAGACTTTTCATGAAAGCCCTTGTGTATTTTGCAAACAAGATTTCACAAATCACCATAACAGGGTTAACACTTGAGGCAGAGCCTTCAAAAGGGAGACTGCTTTTCTTCCCATGGCAGAATCTTGTGAGAAAAGTGTCTTGTGTGTTTCATTGATAAATTTTGTTCTTTATCTTGTTGAGTGTAATTTTCCCTAATGTTCTTCCTCGGGGGTTTCTCAATTAGGATACCACACACGGAATCTCTTTGCCAAATTATGGGCATTCAGTGCCATTTTAGATGCAATGAAATATATTCCTGACACCTTGCTTCAGTTCCAGAACACAGGTACCCTAGAGGACTGTTATCAAAGCTAGTGGTCTCAGGCAGGTATTTTGTAGACTCTGGCATAAATCAGTTTTCAGGCTGGGATTAAATTCACTAATGTTCACATTTCAGCCATTGCAGTCAGAATACTTATGACAGATTATCCAACAGAGGAAAATATTAGGCTGACTTTTTGGAGGAATGTTACTTCCAACATAGACAAAAGTGTTAGCATTTACACTGAAACCTTGCTTGCCTCATTTTTCTCACTAGTGAAATGGAGTTAAACACTCCCATATTCTGCAGGATAAATTCCTTAATATCAGTGAGCTCCTGGGATATGTGAGAACAAGAATGAAGGTGGAACTGCTATTGGTTGAACTTCTTCTCTTAGACTGGTTCATTGCTGGTCCATAATGGTTTGGTATAGGAAGACTGGGTTACTCCATTCAGTGTCAGATGGGGTAAGTGAATATCCTGTAATATTTGTGGAGCACAACACAGCATGGGGCAGAAATAGCAGCTGCAGCTCTGGAAGCTGCAGGGCCATTCCCTCTGTGGGTATCCAAAGTGATCAGAAATAATTTTCGTAGACAGCATAGGGGTGTCTATTCAGTGCTGTGCTGGGTATTGTAGATTAAAGCTGAAAGCCCCCTCTTCTATCACTCAAAGGCAGAACAGAGCATTCTGTGCAACACTAGCATCATTACCAGTACCAGGTTGTAGGTGACACACTCTTTTATGGGGGGGTTTAATTCAATTTCTGCTGCTTCCATTGTTTGGCTTTGCAGTTTTGTTGATCTTCTCCCCTATCCCAACCCCCCACCATGCTACCCCTTACCCTACACATTTAGAAACCCCCTGAGGTTTCAGGTGTGCCATAATCACTTCTTTATTAGGTTATGTCTTTTCAGTACAAGTCACCATCCAGGAGGAATAGACTACTAAATGAAGGCTCTGTTGGTATTACATCTGTTTCATACCACGACAACACAAACTCCCACTGTGTAGGCTGAGTTACATCCCAGCCCTGAAGATTAGAAATTCCAGGTGTAAAAGTATCATGGATGAAGGACTTCAGCTTGACAATATAATTCCTTCCACATCAATTTTTGTCAATCTTCATGCAACTTAATTATCACCAGCAAGCACTCTATTTTTGAGAAGAATGAGAGGATTTACAGGCCCATAATGACGGGAGCAGGATTCAATCAGGAAAATAAATAAGGGCACTATTAACAAAAATCCTCTTTGAGATTGGGACTCAGCTTTATGAACACAAAAGGCTAATCCTTAAAATACAGCCTTATGAATACTTTTTTACTAGTAACCTTGCTGTGGACAACAGTTCTCTCTCACAGAAGCTCTCACTAATAAGAACAGCTCTCTTATGTTCTCCAAAATAAGAGACATTAAAAATTACAAGGCAGAAGAATTGCTCTTTTACCCAAAGCAATATGTTGCAGAAAGCTGAAATGTGGCAGCAATGGGAGCTCTTGCTGGTTTGCTGTGTATTATAATATGAACACTACCAACAAATAGTGGCATTGTCAGTTTTGATGCCTTAAGTTTTAGCTTTCATGTTTTCCAGATTATATATTGCATTAGTATATAACTCTGAACTTCACATAAAGTGTTAGCAAGTTCTCTTCACAGCTTAGTTAGATAAAACAATCCTCCTCCAGCCTGAAACGAAGGACACCATTGTAGCTTCAGGCCCAAAAAGTACAAACAGGAAATTGAGGAGAGCAATCTGGGAGGATGGGACTGCATAACCTGAAGCTGTAATTGGACAATTAACCCCAACGTGTAAATTAAATGAACCAAAACTTATAAAAGTGTAAAAACTTGAGACTGTGCATCCATCTTGTATCTGTCTTGGATCCGTCTTGGGCAGAGCCATGGCCAGGTTCTTGTACTGCCAATGCCCAAGATGGATCCTTTGAAGGCCTTTTAATAAATACCTACTTTAACTCTGTCTAGCCTCAGTTCCAGGTAGCCTTTTTAGGCATCAGGACATTAATAAAAAAGTCATAAACATGAAGTAATATCTCCTGCATCACAGGGCTAAGACACCCAGACAAAGATCCCTTCAATTCAAGTGCTGTATGCCTGTAATAAGAAGGAGACACATAAAGGTAAAAACACTACAAGCCAAGAAGATAAAATAGACCATACTCCTACCTCCTTTTAAGAGTGGAGAATAAGAAGAAGGCAAGTTTTAACAGTCAAGCCTGGAAAACAGATTTGTGCAAACTCTGTCCGGAGCAGTATATAAGTTATTTGTCAAAGGTCACACATGAAACTTCAGGCAGACTTAGCAGCTCATTTCTATTGAATAATAATATTCTATTATTTAGTCCCTTAAAGAGCAATGCAGAATTTTGGTTCCCTTTGTCCTGTGTTCTGCCAGTTATCACCAGGAAGAGGAATGGAGAGAGCTGGCTTTGCTGAAAGTCTGTTTCCTGGAGAGGGCAGTTCTACAAATGTCCATTGGAGGTCAGAAGACAGACCTTGATCCTCCAACACACCTGAAGAATGGTGATCCTTGTCAAATCCTGAATAGATTTCAAACTGGAAAACCTGAGGCAAATAAGATGTACCTTTGCTGAGAAGAGGAAATGAACTGAGGAAGATTCTACCTCAACGTATTGCCATTTGGGTGTTTTCCCCTTTTACTGCTCTAACAACAAAGGATTGTAGTGAAGCTTTACCAAATAATGAAGACATATGACATAAGGGAATGAAAACTGCTCAAATTGTCAACACGTTTTGTTTTGCTGCTCAGTGTAAATCTTTTCTTTGCAGATGCAGATGTTATTCATTATGTTGTAGATAAATTCAGAAATGTGGTTTACACTGATTTAGCATTGTACTTAATTGGTTTTAAATCTAATGCACTGCAATAAGCCTTAAGTGCTACTTTGCTGTGAAATTTAAAAGTGAGCAGTACTGTAATTCTGCTTTGGTAGGATTTCTCTGCAAGCAATATGCTCCAATTCAACAGCCTCTCACTGGGAATAAAACAACAAAAAAATCCACTTAAAATGTAGCTTTCCTAATTGACCTCGGTTTTTAAAACTCACATTTGAGGACTGGGTTATTAGTGGGGTTAAGTCTGAGAGACAGATACAATGACAAACCTCAAATCATGGCACTTAGCACTGAGCTCCTTATAGAGCAGAAAAGCCTCAGACTATCAGCGAGTGACAGCTGGTGAGCCAGAGCAGAGCATGTTCTGGAAGCACAAAGGAAAGCAGCACAAAATGCTGCTGGAGTTCTGCAAACCTGAATACCACACCTGTAACTCCTGCTGCCTAGAGCTGGACTGTAAGCATGAGGCCACTCTTCTTCTTAATAATAGATAATCTTTAATTGGAGCAGATGGAACCAGATGCCATTTGAAGGTCTTTTCCAACCCATGCCATTCTTTGATTGAGAGCCGAGATACTTTTTCAGGTTGGATTTGTGTGCTATCACTTGTTCTGAATCCAAACCCCAGAATATGTTTTCCACATTTTCCATGCACTTGAAATGTCAAGGATATTTATTTTAACTGCTATTTTTCAGAGAATAACCGTACTGAAGATATGGCATATAGCTACAAAAAAATCCTAGCACAGCAGCCCAAATATTAGTCTTCATTTCTCTTCCTGAAATTCTCCTTTCACTTCCAGCCCAGATATTGAGGATTTTGATAAATTTTATTTTCAAATTAACTCATCTGCATAATCTACCTCCTAAATGAAAATTAGAAGATATTCTCCTTTTAAAGAAACATATTGGCTCCTCTATTTTCAAATTATTTATTTTAAATATCACTCTTCAAAAATCTTCAGCCAAATTCAAGTAAAATCCATTTTAAAACAAACAACTATATTTTTGTATCTCTGTAAGTGATATACACAATATGTTTGTTCATAATGATCTTAATAACTTTTGAGAGGTAACCATCCAGTGTTTCATTTTTCTTGTTCTCACACTCAGAAGTCTGATCCTTAAAATAATCTGTATGTATGATTCTCTATTCTATCACCCCATTTTTCCTTGTAAATTATTAAACTTTCCAAAATAAGGCTAGGACACGAAGGGTGAAATAGTGTTAAAGACGAGGCAAGTGGCAATCTCTCTTTGAAAACATTTGTAAAAATTTTAGTAAGGATTTAAGGTAAGAACAATGCAGACTAAAAATGGAATTTGGCTGGTTTTGGCACTGGAGCTTTGGCCAACCATGCGAATGCCAGGCCTCCCTAGAACCTAGAGATGGCTGCTCACAGAAGTACCTACAACAGTAAATGGTATATTTACCATGGTGATTCCTATCAAAAACATACTGGATACCTTAAAGGCAAAGCAGCTAGAGAGAGTTTTGTCTGGAATGTGAGGGGAGAAATATGGATGTCCCAAACAATGACAAGTGGATGGCTGTGGAGCCAACCAAGGTTTGCTGATAAGAACTTGCTGTTAGAAGGGACAGCTTTTGGGCTGGAGAAAGGACCTATAGGGAATAAACATTTCCCAAACTCAGACAGTCCTTTTACATCAGTCACTTATGGGCAGAAGCTGCTTTTTAATTCATGGTGAATCAGGGAACTCCTAGAATGGATTGACATTTTCTTTCCTGTGTTTTCTTTCCTGAGACTATCCAGCAACAGCATAACCTCTTATATTTAAGAGGTTAAATTATAATTTTAATATTGATATTTTGTTATTTGGTGTGTTAGGCTTGTGTGGGTTTCTTTGGGGAGCTTTTTTAGATAAATGTAATAATACAGCTCAAAAAATAGCAACTTGAAAATGGCTTTTTGTTATAGTGACACAAAGTGGAATAATTGCCAATTTAAAAATTCCTTAGATATCTTAATAACCTTATTTACATGCAATCTTTAGAGGAAGTGAAGAATGTCTTGTGACTTGCAAGTGAAGCTTATCTGTTAGCTTTCAGTGAATTTCCTGGCATTTTACAATGTTTCAGGAAAATAAAAAGAAAAAAATGTCAAGTACAGATTCCCAGCAGCACACTATTTGCTTTAAGTAGTGCCAGCTCTGCAATATGAACCATCTTTTTTCAGCTTATTATTTTTTCAGTAGCAAACAAAAATACCTAGATAGTCCCAGACACAAGCTGTGTACATCCCAGTCTTTTTCTGTCATCCTCAAATCTGATGTCACTTGCCAGTGTGCTCATCTCCATGTTCTCCAGCCTGCATTACTGTATTAACTCTGCCTCCTCACTTCCCAACACCATTTCTAGATGCAGCTATCAACACACATTCAGTACAGCAAAGTTCATCACAGATGGTTACTAGAAACAGAGATTACTCAAGGATAAGAGGGGAAAACATAGATTATGTAATTCAGTTCATGACTGTGAGTTAGTGGGCAAAGCCTAATTAAGAGTGCTATTGACTACTGTCAGCATGCATTTTGAGTAGAGTATTGATCATAAGTGTTACAAAATCATATATGCTGATTAATGGCAAGAATTAATAACAGACTCTATGATTACTGAAAATTAATTTCTTGTGAGCATTATATACCTTTTCTAATTCTGAATTTTCATGTGATATGCTAAAAAACAGGTATAAAAAATTCAAGCTGGGATTTCTAATGGTGCTTTTCAAAATAATCCTAAGGGAATATTGACATTAGCAGTTCATTGATGCAAAATCAAACAACATAAGTAAAGGTACCAACCATGGTACATACCAATTTCTGCCACGGGCTTTTTCCATGACAACATCCATGTCTATGCATATGTCTTTCTGTCTTCTCTCCCTGCAAACTTTCCTGTGCTATCTTCAAATCAGATGGAAAATATCTGAGGAAAGAGAAAATGTAGTCTTGATCTACCCTCAGGAAACAATCTCAGAAAAATCCTGTTTCTTTAGTAACAGAAGCCCTATTTTCTTAATTCCCAGAGGAAATCCTGATTAGTAGTGCCTCCTGGGCAACATGTTTCAGAGGTGGTAACTTATTAAAAGTAGTTAGAATACTTTACATTTCTGTTCTATAGAGCTCCAGTTCTGGCTTTACTCAACTTCAACAGATGTTGCTGCATTGGCAAATTCAGCAAAACAGTAGAAACACCATATTTTATTTTTAATCAAATCTTATTTCTAAGACAACATTTTTAAACTGTGTTGAGAAGTGGAATTTTGAATATGATATGACAAAGCCTTTCAGTCTAATCATGATATGAAGGTATATATAGTTTGCTGCCTCATGTGATTACAAAAAGAAAATATTCCTCAGTGTTTGGCATCATGGAGGGGATTCACATCATGTTTGAGTGCAATTGCTTGTCCCTTTATTCTCTGTCATGTCTGTGCAACAAAAAGGGGGACATATGAGACTGATCAGCCACAGTACTGTAGGATCTACATAAGGGAATATATATTTTAGCAGGTTCAAGGTTGCTTTAGGGTATCCCTCTTTCAACACAGCTGGCTCCCTCTCAAACTAGTCTAAAAGGTGCTCCTCTAGGAAGGCAGTGTGTGTACCCTCAAGTCCCTCAAAATGTCTCATGTTTTGAACATAACTAATTTTTTGCAGACCTTTTGCTTCAAATAAAAAACAGTCAAATCTTCCAGATCTCTGAATTACTATACCTAAGATGTAGAGAAATCTAAGAAATAGGTATCAAAATACATTTTTATTTATGGAGAATTCACAATAAGGCAGAAATTAACTTTCCTAATGCCAATAGGATTTTGCTACTAGCTTCAATGGAATAAGGACTTAATGCTCAGACCTTAAGTCAAACAAATTTTCAGCTGCTAGTAGGTCTGAAATGCTGTCATCTGCATTTTTTATTCTTCAGGTCCATTTGAACAATGTGTAACAGATATGCTGGGTCCTCATCAAGTGTGTTTAAAAAAACATATTGTTGAACTGATCATTTAAAATGATCAAAGCTTTTAGAAACAGGACACTGCAGCTAAAATTTACAGCTCAGGAAAGTACTTTTTGTGGAGGTGTCCTAATATTATTCAGATTTTCTGAAGATCTTGACATGATTTCAAATGCATATATATATATATATATATATATATATATATATTTAATGGCATTTTTTGCATAATAATTCCAGCCAAAGGAATTCAAGTTAATATCTAATATAACTATTATTAGTTCTTGGTATAGAACAGAAATAGCTTACTATAATTTTCTCACAAATTCCTTAAAATGTGCTATGCTGGTTAATCACATGGGCACATTGATATGATCTTTTCAAATATTTTTGCAGTATAGTGTTTAGCACCTTTACTGCTATTCCACAAAATGTCTACATATTTCTGCCAACAGACACCTTAAAGATGGCACAGGTACAGTCTGAGAGATGAAAAGATATTTACAGAGAATAATGCAAATAATAATTAATGCAAATCTTTTTACCTCAAATCTGATTACTAAAGGCTTTGATAAAAATAGAGGCCATAATACAGATAAGTAAAAATATATTGTTTAATTTTTGTAACAGAAAATACTATAGGGTGAATAATCATTCTCATTTCAGATTTGTGTGCAGAAGAGTGAAGGGAAGACAGTTTTTAAAGAAAAACAGGACTTAGTGTGTAAAAGGAACAAAAATACTTGGAAAATCTACTTGAGCTTCAAGTGCATTTTTCTTTTCTTGAAAAGTTTAATGAACCTGAGGCAGTCAGTCAACAGAAACTTGATACAAAACCTCTCCCTGATCCTTGGATCAGCCTGTAAATTCTACAGGGGGTAAGCCAAACACACAGCTATTAACAAAATACAGCTTCACTCAGGACTTTCCTGAACTGATTTTGCCCCCAGAGCTGTTTCAGTTGTAGACCTGGTCAACAGTGAGAAAAAAACCATAATGATATACACAAAATAATTTATTTTCTGTTTATTCTTGGGGGAAATAAAAATTTTTAAAAATAAAAAAAAGTAAAGCAGAAAGAAGTTTTAGAGTTTCCTCAATACATGGAATGGAAAAATGTCCATGATGATAAATGAGATCACTGCTGCGCTCATCAAACATTTTTATTTTCTTCTTTATCTTTTGGGTCATATCCTGGAAATGCAAGACACTCCTTCAAACTTTTAATAGCTATTTAGGATTTTAAGCTGTTCTATACCCAGCCAGCAGCAGAAGTCCTATACTGACAGCTAAATCATCAACTAATAGCAGAGTGCAGCTCACAAAACATATCCCTTTAGTATTTGAGTAGTTACAAAAAAATCAACAATACTGTCAGAGTAAATTACAATTCAGTGTGATGGCATATAGCCCATAGCATCTTGGAGAAGTCAATCAATACACTCAAGATTTCTTTCTCAATAGTAGTATCATATGTTCCATAAAAAAATTTATGAGATTTGAGTAAATATAGAATAGTTATAGAATCATAGAATGGTTTGGGTTGGAAGGGACCTTAAAGATCATCTATTTCTAACCAGGGGCAACTTCCACCAGACCAGATTGCTCAAGGACACATCCAGCTGGCCTTGAAAACTTCCAGGGATGAGGCACCCACAATTTCTCTGGCAGTCTGTGCCAGTGTCTGACCACCCTGACAGTAAAGAATAGAGCTACCTTAAATTATTTTTAATAGCAGGCATAATTTTTAACAACCCCCTAAATCCCTACTTTTTATTTCAAAAAGTTCATTGCTAAATAAAAAAAAAAAGTGTAAGCCTTTGGCTCTCTAGCAATATGCAACTGTATCAGAAATTTAAACCCATTTTTTGCAATGTACCAAATTTTATCTGTTGCAATTTTCTTTTTCAAAGGTGTAATTACAGCAGCTAATGTAACACTCTCATTAATTTATACCATAAACAGAGATGATCTGTCACAGAGCAATCTTTGCATAACACTTCCTAGACAAAATCCTAAGCTATTAAAAAAGTGTGAATTACAAATGCCCACTTGTTTAAGATAGACTGTGGAAAAATTAATGTGTTTTAGCTAGTCGAGGGGAAAGTTATTATTTATTATTTGAAATACAATGCTGTTTTGAGGCAGCTTCTACAAAGTTCATGGAAGGAGAACTGTTCTCAGGTTTTCTAATCAGGAAACCTGTGTTGTCTTAAAAACAGATATTTGAGAAAATTATTATAGGGCTTCTATATATGTGGACAAGTTTTATATGCATATGTATATATATTTATATATATATTTATGCATGAGACATGTTCATATAATGCTTCACTGGCTTCCTCTGGTAACTATATCACAAACGTATTAATGAATACATTAAATTTGTTTCCCAAAAAAATAATGAGTGCCCCATCCCTGGAAGTGTCCAAGGCTAGGTTGGATGAGGATTTCAGTCTAGTGGAAGGTGTCTCTGCCCATAGCAAGGGGTTGGAGCAAGGCAGTCTTTCAGGTCCGTTCCAACTCAAACTTTTTTTTTTTTTAAACAGTATAAACACTGAATTTTACATAGCAGATGTTTTGTCCAGGTTCTACCCTCAATGACTCTTATTTTATAGCTGCAGCACTCCACTCTTGTCCTCAGACATCAGAGACTTTGGCTACTCTGTGTTAACATCTGCCTGGCTGCTCTGATTGGCAAACAGGGAGCTGGATATTTGCTACTCATACATAATAAGACTCCTTTCTGTCTGCATGTGAATTCTTGCTGAGGCTGGACACAAACATGTAATGGCATCACTCTGCCTTCCTTAGGTTACTGTGATGGAAGTGCTTTTCTTTTGATCTGCTGTTAAGAGACCAGTGTTTAATGAAATGGAGCTGCATGCTGATGCCTCCACTAAAACTCTGCTCGGCAAACACCCTACATCTATCAGATAGATATACCTTATCAGCTCACCATTGCACTCCACTGAAAGGATTCCATTGATTTTGTGCTTGCCCAATGTATTTTGTCTTTCAGAGAACACTGCAAAACCAAGGAAATTAATACTTCCAAGGAAAGGAACAGCATCTGTAAAGAACAGGTCATCACAGACTGAAGAGCAGGTTGGCACCAAACCCTGTACTGCAAAAAATTTTGTTTATTTACAGCACTAAAAGGGAATTATGTATCTGTGTAGGAAGGTAAATTCCTAGACACATTCAAGAGCCACATTCAGTGAAATTGCACTGACATTTGAAGGAAATAGGACTGAGAATTAAAAATTCATAGTAAGCTATGTCCTCAGAGTACCATGTTCACAAAGATTTTTCTCATTTTTTCTTCCACAAGGTTTGTGTTTTAAATTTCTGCCTTTTGACCAAAGAATATTCCTTTTTACATCTAGAAGTCTGATGTATAAGTTGCTAAGACATTTTATGGACTAAATGCCCAGATATGTGTGGGTGTCCAAAATATCCCTCAGCAGAGAGTCTGGCTTTGCCTTACATGCTTTGGTAGTGGCCAGAGAAGGAATGTTTATGTGATAGGAAGTGAGCTGCAGAGGAAAGCAGTGGTATTTCCCAAAAGTAGCTTCAAATAAAAATAAATTCTTGGAAAGTTTCCTTGTATTTAACAACTGAAAAAAACTGCAATTGGACTGGGAATTAAGCCTTGTACATTTAAGAATTCATGTGGTGCCATCAAGACACTGAAGTCAGAGGGGTCAAGGGGCAGGCATTGTTGGTATATTGAATTATTTAACTCACACTTTACAGAACACAACACAGTCTTCCTTTCATCTTGCTGAAAGCTGAAGAAGCTTTTTTTAATGTGAAAAAGACAGGAACCAAGGTCAGAAAAGCCTCTTTGATATGGCCACATATCAGATGCTATGTTAGGGCAAGAGGGAAGACACAGCAGCACTGTAGAACTCTCTCCCCCAAATTTCATTCAGCTACTCAGTATGGAGAATGACAGTGTTTGAAACCTTGCCACCAGAAACAAAGACAGTTTTCTCAGGAAGGTACTTGGAAAAAATCCTCCTAGGGGAGGAGAGAAAACTAATTTAAGGCATCCAAAGGTAGGTGACTCAGTTGCTGAAGTACAAGCTTTTGATGATTTAGATTGAACTGACTAGAACTTGGGACATGCTAATCTCATCCCTCTTCATTGATAAGAAGCTTACAATAAATGTCTAATTTTTAGGTGGCTGAATTTTTATGGGCAGATTCTGTCATAAATCACAAAAGATTGGTTTATGCTGCAGGCTAAAGCTGTATAAACATAACAACAGTAGTATACTGCTACACCAAAATTAGATCAAATCTAACTACCCAAGCTTCTGCTGAACCTTTGGCTGCAACTTCAGCTCATATTTCATCTTTCTGTGCCCAAGTTCCTTATATATACAATGGAGATAAACTTTCTCTATTTGTTAAACCAGCAATGTTATATTGACAATTAGTCATGAGATCCTAGTCTGTTCCAGTTACATAAAATATATTAATTTATTGTCAGATTAAGTAAAACAAAGTGTGAAATCAATGTACATTGCATATGGGATGAGTAAATTGCTCATGACTTCACTAGCAAAGTTTCATGTTATAAAAGGGAGAATCTTGTAATTTGCTTAATGTTTAGTCACCAGTTTCCACCTTGCTTGTATCAGCCTGATACTGTTTTTCATTTCACAAGTTGCAATATTGCTAACACCTAGTTGAGTACATGTTCTTGTCAATAGAGAATTCCTCTGTCGGGTTTTAACTTTTTCCTTGAAATTCCTCCATCTGTGATGTCTCTTTTCTATGTCACAATGTCATTCTTGCCTTTGTATTACAGTGTCACACATCTTTGTTTAAAATATTCCACCCATGGCAATCAAGACTTTGACTCAATTTAAATGCCTTTGTATTGATGTGTAAGGAAAACAAAACCAGTAAGAAAGAAAAGAGAAAGAGAGGGGAAGCAGCCTGTGACTTCATTATTTCAACAAAACAGAGTTTACTTGCAGAGAATGATGTTCCTTTGTTCTCATTCACACCCAAATAAATTACTGTTTTCTTAGTCTTCCCTAATGATATTGATTGTGGCAATGGGCAGTCTCTTGCATTTATACATTTGAACAGTAGAAAGACAATGAAACCCAATCTCTAAAAAATCTGATATTATCAATTGTTGTAAAACATAATTTAGCAAATTTTAGCCATCTGGTCTTGGCTATACTGCTATGGTTGTGTTCTCATACTTCAGCATATTCCTGAGTTTGTTTGAAGGATTAGACCATAGATTTGAAATAAGAATTTTCTTTCTATTGCAAAAAAATAAGTGCCTTTAAGACCATGTATATTTGCTGTTTTCAAAAGCAGGTGACTTAGAAAAGATTGAGATGTGACTACACATTCTGTGTTTCTTTAACCAGAACATCCACAAAATGGTGAGGCTAACTTCAAAAAAGCTGAAATCTAAATTTATAATTTATTTTTTCCCACTGTAATATATTTTGGGAAATGCCATGGGTATTTCAACAGGTCTTTGCAAACCTAACAGTTTCATGGATTTCATGCTGGTGCAGTGAAGAGCAGAGGTGCTTTGTTGTTTAGTTAAGGGATCACTGTGAGATGTCTGGGGCCAAACACTTCTCTTTTTCTCCTATGTTGTTTTCTGAAGCTTAAAATAAGAGAGATTGTGTATTGCTGACAGATATGCTGGCAATCACAGCATGTCTAACTCTTCCAAATGATGGGTAAAGTACCCTCTAGCCATGGAAAAAAAAATCCATAAAAGATTTAATTACCAGATTTATAGAGAAATAACTTTGTCTTTTTGTAACATACACAACTTCACTACAGAAATTAAATACTTAATGGTTCAGGATTAGATATTTTCCAATCTTTTTTGTCTCCCTTTGTGAAGACCTTCGGAGACTATACAGTGCTTCTTGACCAAAATTAGTAATTGCCAGACTTAGCCATTTCTTAGTAATTACAGATAGCAAGTTCCTCGGGGCAGGGATCAAGCACTGTGGCCTATTCTGGGAAAATGCACAGGAAATACTTGGCTAGAGAGATAAAAAATGAATACAAATAGTCATAAATAATAAATACTGGTAAATGCCAGTGTTTGGGGGTAGCTATTTATCTTCTGTAAAATCACATAACTTCTGCCAGCTACAGTAGGATGAGTCATTTTGCACAACAGAAAGTCAGAATTCTGTTACAAAAAGGACCCATTTCACCCAGTCTTCCTGCTCTACTCATCACCTACACATGAATACAATACTTCAAGAAGAGGAAACGAGTTCGTTTTCTTGGTAGGGATATTCAACACATTTATAGACATTCTTCATCACTTGGGCCTATGACCATACTTTGCTTCCTGATTCCAATATTACAGAAATGACACCTTGCATGCCTCAGGTGCAATGCATCCATGTTTCAAAAGCATCTCAAAGTTGCTGTTATGTTGTGAAGAGGTCACTGCACAACTCTCTGTACATTGCCCAGGCACCAAGGGTTCTGCAGCTGGAGTTACAGCCTGTGCTGCTCTGATGTTGCAGTAACGATGCACAAAATTACAGCTGTTATCAACTCTCTGAGCACTGTCAAAAAATGTTATTTTTGCCCTTTTGTCTTTTTTTTTTTTTTTTTTTTTTTTTTGCAGTGTCATTATCTGGAAGAGAATGCAAGGACTTGAAAGGGATTAAGGACTCTCTTCCTCTGTAGTTTACCTAACAGCAGAAGACTATTACTCATCTGGGATATGACAACAAAGTCCTAAACCCACTTAAAGCAAACAAAAAGAGTGACTGCACTCTTCAAAGACTGATTTAAACCATATTTTTTTAAAGTTAAAGAAAATTTCACATGGACTGACACATATATTTCCATTTCACACCCAGGGAATTTGAAACACACTTGGTGTTAAACCCAGAAACTGGAACTCATAGTGGCATTCTGACATGCAGCATTCCTTTGAATAGTTTGAAAGATATTGCCGTAATAAAAGTAAGATCTTTGTCATTTTGAACACTTTTTTTCCAAATTTCTCTTATCTGGGGTTTAGTTCATGTGGCCTATCTGCATTTTCCAAATTATTGTAAGCATTAATGGTGGAAAAATAGTTGAGAGCAAGCTCTTTGCTGTAAATAAAATTTGTTTCACTGAATAAATTGTTTTATTGACACCATGCTAATTTACATTAGGCAAAGACTTGTTCTTAGGGTACTGCTGGGAGTTTCTATCTGGCATGATCTGAAGTCTATGGTTTAAGTTAGGTTGGTCAGCCTGGTTCTAAACATCCTGTGAAATTAGCACTGCTGCTTTTCATGGGGCTTTGATGATCACATCTCTATCAGTGAAATCAAATTCACAGACTCACATAAGTCTTCATTTATGAGTTCTGCTTTGTGCAAAACAACTCAGGAAGGGACAGATGGAGAATGGTCTGAGGCGAGCAGCATGAGTTTAGAGGCCTTGAGGATATGATCTGGGAGGAAAGATTGAAGAAATAATTCCTGCTTAGTTTAGATGGACTAAGACTGGCAGGAGACATAAACACACATGGAATATAAGAGGAAATATAGAGGACATAACCTTCAATCATATCTGCTCTGATTAGGAGTTCAAACACTGGGCATGAGAAAACTGATGAAAGGTAGAGATAGTAGGGCACTGGAATAGTTTTTTGAAAACATAATTGCTAGAGATTTTTAAGAGTAAGCTAGAAAAAAATGGGCTAGGAATGATATGAGCATATGGAACCTTGTCCTTCTTCATGTGTTTTTTTAAAATTTTACTTTATTAATGGGCTTCAAACTCCTTCTCTTACTTTTTCTACTTTTTCTGACATTTTTTTTTAAATCTGTCTCCCTTTCCAGAGCTTGCAAGTACAAGCTTACATCTTTTCAGGGACATGTGAACACCCTATAGAAACTAGCAAGCAGCCAAAGAGGAAATGCAACATTTTCAGCCATCTGATCTACCTTTCTTGAAGTGTCAACACGCAAATCTTTTCCATGTTTTCTTGTCTTCTCTCTTGGCTGTCTAGAGAGGCTCTGTGAGTTTGGCTTCCTTCACTGACCTGGCAGGCACTCTATGCTAGAGCAGGACATGCTCTGTGACCCAAGCAGATGTTTCTATTTTTATGGTAGTCACTGAGAAATGGTTTCTTCTTCTCAGTCTAATTTGCCTTAACACAACAATTGGGTTTGTGCTGTGGATATTTACTCTCCATATCAAGCAGAAATGTACTTACCACACAGAATAAAAAGCAGAGTAGGACACTCACAGTATGACATCTCTCCCTTTCTTTGCCATTAAGTGGGAATGGAAGGGACTAGGAGAAAACTTCTGGAAGAAAACTAACATGTTATATCAAATTCTCCTCCTGTTGTGAGAGGTGCCTTAGAGATACAGACACAAGAAATAGAACAAAAACCACAGCTCATGTTTAAAGTAAGTCTACTGCTTTCAGAATATTTTAAACTATCTCAACAAATCACATTCTTTTAAAGCTCTTTATAGTTTGAAATGAAGACATACAGATTTTTTAAATTAAAAAATAGACTATCAGTAAATTTTGGGCTTAAAAATAGTGTATTTTAATAGAAGAACATAAATTTAAAATTTATGGTGCAATGGTATAAATTAATTACCACATAAAACAGAAATAATAAATATTTCAACACATTTCAACAAAAACATGACAAGTAGAAGACAAAAGATAATTTCTTCATTTGGGAATAATGTGTCAGAATAATCAATAAGAGTTCATTGCATTGCATATATTTTTTCACAAGTAAAGATTTTCTCGTATATATCTGTGCATGTATATATATATTATTAGCGGAAAAAACATATAAACTGTTAAGTCAAGCACACAAAATATCAAAATATAGCATTGAGGAATTAGAAGTTTGGTCTTGTCTCTTATTGATTCCTCGTCCATCTGGCAACATCAGCTGGAGAGCCATTCTTGACATTAATAATTGTCATTCATGGTACATTCCTTCGGAGGGCTGCCAGTAGGTCCTGCCATATCTCCCCATCTTATGGAAATACATTCCCCAATCTCCTTTCAGCACGAGGAAAAGGCTCATTTCAAAGCAGACAGCAGAAGGACATTTATGGCCCTCTAAATGAGTTCTCACCTGGAGTACTGTGCAGCAACCCACCAATCTTACACACCATTATACTCTACATGGATAATGCCATTCCACAAATGCTTGTTATTAAATTTTGTTCAGCATGGACATTCTGTGAGCATTGATTTAATTCCATTTTTATGCGTAATAATATATCTTCATTGAATCTGAGGGTTGTGCAAGATTTAGTGTTTATATACGGTGGGAATTCAAGAAAGAGAGAAATATGCATTGCTTGGAAACCTGAATTCAAATGCAAACCTAGAAAAAATTTTGCAAAGCTCTGCCAAAATGATTTTGGAAAGCAGACAGAAATATACCCTAGTCTAGGAAAGATGGTAAAAGAAACAGGCCAAATAGTTAAAAAGTCTTTTCTGTCTGTGTTATGGAGACTAACACATTCCATCTTCTGGGTCAGTCTCCTTTCTGACTGAAAATTAGGCTCCTTAATTTTAATTGCAAACCTTTGTTTTGGTCTCTTGTGACCATGAATTTCATAGGCTAGTCAGACATTCCCTTTTATCAGCTCTAATTTTCTTTTTATCCCCTACTCCCTCAGATTCACCATGCCATGTAAAATAACAGCTGCAGATCCTATTGACCTGAATCTAATATTTATACACAGCTCCGGGCAGTGAACTGTTTAGCACATCATTTCTCCCAATCCACAAGTGGCAGGTTTGTACATTACAGCCGATCTCACACAGTCCCAAATTCACTGGCTTGTACCCTTGAGTGTCTGTTCTACATGGACATTAAGGTGGAAGAGATTTTTAAAGTGTGTTTAGCTCATTTTTCAAGCAGCATTATCACTTCCAAAGCAACTTTTATATACAGTGCTATGAATCACTTTAGATCAAAATCAGGCCATGGCAAAAGATTGTCATCCATGTTTAAGAAAATATGACTTATTTATAAGCCACGGAATAAACAAAACCACTGAAAAAAAAATCCAATCAGCACAAGAATAGCAGAAATGAGGATCACAGAGTAGTAATGAGACAAAGAGGGCTCTCCTATTTCAGAACCTCAGCCAGACTCTGACTTTGCAAATGTAGAACAGTCCTCAGTAAGGGGAAAACTTCACATAACATTGGAGTCTAGACAAGCTGCACTACCAGAAAAACACTGTGCTAAAATAGCATCACCTCCTGCTGAACTGCATCAAAAGCCTCCATGAGACATAAACATAACAATAAATATGACTATTACATTAAAAAGTGAAATGGAGGAAGAGGGAGGAGGGAACCCCAACAAGCACAATGAGGCTGAACAAGCTCCAGCCCAGATGAATGTCAGGGAACCCTGATGAAAAAGCACACACAAGATGAAAAGGCATGTAATGAAGTCCTTGCTTGCAGTTTATCAGCCAAGCCACAGATTTCATAAAGGTGGAAAGCTGAAAGTATCCCACACCTAAGTAACCTATTGCATTACAGAGGAGGTGAATAGCAAAGCTGCTTAACAAATGTATTACATTTCAAAGCCAGCAGCCAGCAAGAGGCATCATTAGGCAGCCATGAAAGGAAAGGTGGGGCTACAGAGCATCAAAAACAGAAGGATCAACAGCAAATGGATTACAACTATAGGTAGCATGAAATTTCTGTAGACTCCTCTGGAAAAACAATATGCAATAATTCTCAATAAATACACATTCATGGTTGGATTTGCCAGCACAGCTATTCTATATTCTTTTTTGTTTTCTGTACTTGTAAGGTGTGATAATTTATTCCTACTACTAGACAGCTGAACTTTATTCCTACAGGTAAAAAACCTTGATGAAAGTAAAAACTTTTTTATTTAAACCATATTTTTAACAACACTCAAGGTTAACAATACTCAAAACAATATTCAGTGTTATTCAAAAAGCCCCTCCTGCTAACCAGTGCTGCACAAGGAGGCAGCCCTGTCCTGAAAAGTTTGATATCTAAGACACATGGTAAGAAGCACCTTCCAAGAGAGAGAACACAAGTATTAATTGTCTCATTCCCTAATCTCCAGACAATAGAGTTGTAGCCCTTGACAGCACTGTTGAAGGCATCATAGCAAAAGCAACTTCAGTAATCAAAATATATAAACACTTGAGAAGTATTTATAGAAATGTAGAGTACATTATATTGAAAGGGATATTTAAAGGCCATCTAGTCCAAGGCCCCTCCAATGAGGATGGACATCTTCAACTCAATCAGATTTCTCAAAGCCCTGTCCAATCTGACCTGGAATGTTTCCAGAGACAGAGCACTCATCACCTTTCTTTGCAATCTCTTCCATCATTCCACCACCTTCATTGTAAAAAAAATTTTCTCTTACATCTAATCTAAATTGATCCTCTTTTAGTTTACCATTACCTCTTGTCCAGCCTTTTAACTGGTTTTCTTTGTGTGGACACAAAGGAAGAGCAACCTCACCTAGATAATGAGAAGTGTACAACAGCTGTGTGACAAAATTTAAAATTTATCTGATCAATCTTTAGGCATCCATTATGCAAAGAGAGACACTTGGGACAGAAATCAGATAAAAGAATGGAGATATATCCCAATTACAGCTAAATTGATCTCTAAGGCTTCAGTGACTGCACTTGTTAAATCTCTGCTGAGGACGGAGGGAGTTGAGATGCTTGGCTCACGTGCAGACACCTGAAGGCACCTCGATGAGATGTCTGAGCCTCAAGCTGAATCCACTCCCTGCAGTAGGATTTCATGGACTGAAAATGGGCATCTAGTGTCCTCTTAGAAATGCCCAGCTTCCATACATTGCACCAGAAAAACACAAGAGATGGTCCTGAGTTCTGTGCACATCCGCCATCCCCACACAAATCTTTTTGGACTCTGTAAGAATACCAAATGACACAAAAAGCTGATGTTCCAGCAACCAAAACCACTTATGTGAAGTGCTAAATGCCCACTTCTAAAATGCAATGTAACCAACTAATTCTATATGTCTACCTTAAGATGAGTTAAAAAAGGAAAAACGAGGAAATACAAATATATATAAAACATATAAAATATTATAATAGTCACATAGTAGTTTACATGTCTCACATTTCCCAGTGAAATGCCAGCTACTGTTTTATTCACATTTTAAGCTATATTGAAAATATTAATTCAGGTTTATTGAAAAAGTTATGATGTTGATATGAATTTTTAATTTTTTCATTTTCAAAACAGACATTTGTCAACCTGTTTCTTTGGCAAATGATGCCTATATGATCAGCCTGTGCATTATGTGTCTGTCGTTCCTTTTTCATCTCTGCAAATATCTTTAAAACTTAATTTTCAATTTTAAGCATCTAGATGGAAAATAGCTCACAGCTATAAAGGACAACATTTCATTAAAAGGGAAGTGATGTAAAATAGTGAACCTGCTGTGGAAATGTCGAGAGGTTTTGATTAACAAAATTAAACCACTTCAAACAATTCATAGCAGCAAAAGGTACAAGAAAAGCATCAGCTGGGATGGACACTTTATTAGAGACAGCCTTGAAACACAGAGCCAGAAGGCTATGGACATCAGAAATCTATTTTTATAAAACTTCAGAAATATAGAAATTGTTTGGTAAAGAAGTTAATACATTATCTGCCTGTTAAAGTAGTGTTAGTAATATGGTTAGATGAAGAAAAACCTATACAGAGAGAAAAGAAGGGGCAAGAATCTCAGATACACAGAAGGAATTAGAAAGGAGGATTAATAATACCTTCCAATGAACCTCCTGGTAAAGAATTTTGGAGAGAGATGTGAGGCTTAATCATGTTGTAGCAAATTTCAGTAGAATGAGGAGATTCTGACTCACATTGAAGTGTAAGACACTGAAGTACAGACAGGACACAAAAATGTTTCTAAATGTGAATTATCATTTGCATTTTTTGTATCTTATGGTTTTTTAAATTTTCAGAATATCAATAATCATTAGTTCTGAGTGCTGTTGACAGAGACTAGAATGATAAACAAATTTGAACATCCAGATTGCCTTTCATCCCCTCTATTTTTAAAACTGAGCTAATCAACTGGTCAAGAAAAAACAATTTACCATAAAAAAACAACCACCAAAAATTACAGCAACCAAACAACCAAACAAAAAAATCAAACCCAAACAACCAAACCCTTATTATTTATTCTATGGTAACTGTATTATCTTGGAAGAAAGTGCCTTCAGGGGGCAGCATAGACATCTATTGAAACAATTTACTGTGCATGCCACCTCCAAACTAGCTCAGGAAACCAGTTTGGGAATTTATAGTGAAACCCAAAATATGGTCCAAACAAGAGAAATGTGCATGATAAGGATAAAAGGCCAGGTGTGCATATGTCTCTTTGGCGCACAGCTTTGTAAGCAGACACCTAAATTCCTAGTAAGGCTTTTTTTATCGTATTTGCATCTTTTATTGGATGTAGCTCAACGTTTTTACACTCTCATATACAAATCTGTACTACTTTAAGGTTCATTAAGATTAGGAGACATCAATACAGTAGATTTGGGGTGATAAGGGATTCTTCTTCATTCATAAAATGCCAAAATGAGTAAAAAAAGTTAAATAAAATTCAATATTTTACATATCCTTGTGAAGAAATGAGAAGTAAACTTGTTTCCCTCCTTTTCCAGGAAAATTATTTTCCTGCTTATGAATAACATTATGGCAACACAGAAGCCAATAGAAATTCTGCCACTAGTTTCAGCATCATTAAAGTAACACTGAAAGCTGTAACATGTCGAAACTCTCTTACTAAATTTTCTGCTGTATACAATTTATAGATACACACACATTCAGATCTATATACATCAGAAAGTTAGCCTTGGAACAGCATTTCCCGGATTCTATGAAGTGCTTCTGTGCTTTGTCTTTCTGGTTTTGGACAGAATCTTCTGCTTCCTTTTTTCTTTCCCTCTTTAGGATAACATAGAAATAGTGCAAGAAACTTGTGGCACAACCAGAAATGGAGGAGCTTTCTTCCTGTGATAAGAAAAAAAAAACCCTATTGTTCAATAAGTTCTACCAATTACTTGACAAATATACAGCAAAATTTGCAAGTGAATGTCTCTATCTCCTTAAACCTATGCAGAGAAAATTTGGATTTATTAAGCAATCAGACACTTTCTGATAGTGCTCAACAGGAAACAACAGCTGGCTAATTTAAAGTCACTTATAAAGCTGTGAGATTTAGTACAAATTAAACAACATGGAGAATTCTGTTGCATAAAGTCCTGAAGCAGTGAATCCTTCTCTCTTTTACTTAATTTCTAATCCTATTTAAAATCTGCTAGTTTCACAAATAGAACCCAGGTGTTTGGGGAAAACAACTGTAGCAACTGAAGTCTCCCTTAATGCATAAAAGTCCAAGACCCTTACAAAACTCCACACCTCCCAGAAACACTTACAATTTACCAGGGGTACGAGGAAGCCTGTGTAGGTACTCCCAGGAGCAGGAACCTACATTTTCTTGTTGAACTCCATAGGGATCCCTCCCATCTGCCCTTTTCTCCAGCCTGTCAAGGTCCCTCTGATGGTCACACAACTGCCTTGTGGATCATCTGCTCCTGCTTCTTACCTTCTACAGATCCACTCCAGGTGTGTTCTATCCCATCAGGTAAGCTACTAATGGAGATGTTAAATGGTATTGTTCCCTGTAGTGATTTCCCTACCATACATCCTTCATTACTCCTCCCAGTCACTTCCTTGTCCTTGGAAATGTATAAAGAATCAGTCCATATTCTTCCAGAACCAGTTATTCCATTACATTTCCAGGAACTGAAGTGAGGAGGACCAATTTGCAGTTCCTTGAATACTATTTTTCCCTTACTGAAGATAGGACTGACATTTTCTTTTTTCCATAGCTTTTTTTTTTCCCACCTAATACAACCTTTCAAATATGGTCAACAGTGGTATCTCACTGACAGCACTGACCTGCCTCAGCACTAATAGCTGTGTTCTGTTACCTAATAAATGGCATGGGCTATTGTATAGCCAGTTTCCTGACATGACCTGATCTTCTTCCACCAGGAGTCGGTTTCCTTATAACAGACTTTCCTTTTGCTCTCAGTGACTGGGGATTCCTGAATCTGATTCATCAGTAAAGGATTAGTTAGAAAAGCCACTTTGTCATTGGGTATCCTGCCCCCTTGGCAGCAGATACACCTTTTCTCTAATCTTATTCCATCTCTCACCAGCTCCCGCTGGGCTTTGGCTTTCCCAACTGCTGCCAATACTCCTTACATGCCTCCAGGATAACCTCTCTCTCCTCCCAGATATTTTATGGTTCTTTTTTATGGTATATATTTTTAGGACCTCCTTCTTCATCCACACAGGATTCCTGCTGCCTTTGCTTGCCTTCTTGTAAATCATGATTTTTGTTCTTGAGCTTGGAGGGTGATACTTAAAAATCAATCAGTTCTCCTGGGATCCTTCTTTCATCCATGACTGTCTTCCAGAGTATTCTTCCAAGATCACCATAGACTTATTGTGTAGTGAAAAAACAGAAGGCTTCGGGACTTTATCCCAAAAAAGGGATAAAGACTGAAAAATAGTGCAGTTAGACTTTATGAATCCCAGCCATGGCAGGGTTCAAGGCCAGGCTGGATCAGGCCTTGAGCAATCTGGTCTAGTGGGAGGTGTCTATCATGGAGAGGCTGGGATGAGATAATCCTTACGATCCTTTCCAAGCATTAAAATTCTATTATTCTATGATTGGAATTTGCCTTGCTTAGCTGTCTTGGTGGTGGTATGTTTTCTTCATTTAATACAAATATTGTTTCTTATACTAATTAATTTTGAGACTGGGGAAAACTAGGTCACTGAGCATAAGAAATATTATTTTAGCTCTTGTGTTTCTCTGTGGAAGCTCTAATGAGTGTGTTAATATTTCTTCACATTAGAACCTAGCTCTTGTTGCCAGTCAAATTCTGGCAGAAGAGTTGCATTATTATTTTTTTTAATTATGAATTTTAAGTATGATGATTGCCTTTCTGAGAAGAAAACAACAGCAAGAATAATAAAAAATTAGGTATCGAAATACCCTAAGGTGATAATGCTTAGCAAGAGACACATATAATTGTTTATGAACTGTGAAAATGTTCCCTGTTCCTAGATCATGATGCTGCAGCAGATATCCTCTTATGGGGTAAGTAGCTTGAATGTTAAAATGATAACCAAATGCGTTATTCACAGAGATGTCCCAAGGCCGAGGACCTGAAAAATACTGCAGTGACTGCATGAGCAGTGGCAGTTTAATAACAATGCATGTGCCATTTCTTAGCTCAAAGGAGATATTTGTTTAAAGAACAAAGTGTGTTCAATCTGCAGGGAAATTAAGCAGGATCAATGTCTCTACAGTAATTCATCTCTTCAGTTACAAAGTGAGTGTTCCACATGTTGAAGTACACAGAAATTAAAAAATAAGGAAATGTTCCTGTGTTCCTGTTTTCCTAGTTATTAAAGAAGGAATAAAAGCAGTGTCTAATCACATGATTTATGGAAAGGGTATTTTTTTAACCTGTGAGAGTAAAATAACATAATTAACTCTGTCCCTGATTTAGAGAAATTTTTGAGTGTGCCCTTAATTGTAAAGTACATACTTATGGTTCATTGGCTTTGTAGGGACTGAGCCAAATAGTTAATTGGAGTCAATTTAATTCCATGGTTAAGGTAATTTGTTTATTCTTGACCTATAAGAATGCTGTGATATGACAGTCAGAGAGGGAAAATTAAAATATAATGTTGAGGAAGGAAACACATTTTTTCAGACAGCCAAGAATTTTTCCAGATGAACAATTCTAGGTAAACAATTGCAAAAGATTTTGATGCTTGTGGAAATGAAGAATGTATTTTAAATGCACAATGGATAAAGAATATGTAAGGAAACCATAAGGAAGCTGCTGTTGTATTTCCATGGTCCACAAATTCATCTCTCCCTTGTTATGCTTATGAAAAGTGATGCAAGAGGTCCTTCGGCCTTAGCAGTGATACGACCAAATTTGCATCAAAATGCAAGGCTTTATGTCACTTACCTCTCTTTCCTCACTTATTTTTTCAGCTATTTAAAACCATAAAAATCAGCCAAACAAAGCCAAACCCAAACCAAACAGACACACCCCAACACTGCAGCCAATCAGCCACATGCAAAAGAGTTTAGGAGCTATACATTTGTATAAGGCAAAACCCACAAGAACTTTGCTGTCATTTTGGGACTTTGGGTACTTCTAATGAACAAGAATATCAGAAATCTGACTATACAGCATAAACAATTTTGTTTCTCCCTTCTTACTATCGCCCCTTAAGATTCTTAGGTTTCAATGATGTCAACAGATTAAACAGGTATAAGAAAGACAATGGTCCTAAAGAGTCACCTAAAACAAAAACCACCATAATATTGGGCAGGGTGTCCAATTACTCAGCCCAGCTAATACTAGCTAAGCTATAATTATAAAGAAGCAAGACATATGAATAAGAAATATGAAATAATAAAACTACATTAAGAATGCATTTGAAGGTAAGATAAGTTGAAGAAGCATGAATAATGAGAGTCATTAGTGAAAACAAAGGTGAGTCCTTAAAGCAGAGATTATTTGTAAGAGGGTTCCTAAAAAACTCTGGATAGGGGGTTCAGTAAGAAGTGTATGAATAAATTATATGTGCCCAAGAGCATGTCACAGGTTGAGGAAGCCTTCACATGCAATGGCTGCAGAACAAGGAATGCTATTTTGTCTGTCATATTGGCATACAAATGTCAAAACCTCACTCATTCATTACTGAGCCTGAGATCCAGGGCAGTCATGCAACTGCACACAGGGCAAGGCAGAGATAACAAAAATCACAAAAAATACTGTTAGCAGTGAGCAGACCATAGAACCCAAACCACCAGAATCAGTGGCAGAATTATTTTCAAATTATTTTCAAAAGTATTTTCAAATGCAGTGCTCTTATTTACAGCAGTTTTCAAAGTTGGATAGAGAAAGAAATCAGCCATGAGCTTTACTGAACTATACTTTTCTTTCTTCATTATTGTTTTATTTAATGATCTTCACATACCTGGTGTGACTTTTTCTCCCTTTCTATGATTCAAATAAGTGATTTAAAAGAAAAATTCTTTCTCAGATATAGAAGAAAAAATCTGATTACAGTAAAAAGGACACACAGAAATAAAAGGTTCTGACTCGTATACAATCTCCAAATCTGAGGTGAGCACAGTACTTCTAATCCCATTAAATTATGTAAACAGAAATCCTAATTAACTCAGACTGAAGGTTTGGTTTGTGTCTTTGACTATGTCAACATCTTGTTTCTAGATGGCTTCTGCAGTTTAGATATTTTATCCATAGTGCTGCCATTAGTAAGATGTAGGTTGTTATAATGTGCTGACATTCTCAATCAATCACATCTCTAAGTCCAGTTCCACTGGAATATAGTCTGACTTGACTGACTTGGACTAGCTGTTTCTTTATGTTTCTGACACACCATTTATGCACAGAAAGTTCTTTTGTGGAACATTATCCCCTGGGAGATGAGAACAGATGGTGTAACTCTCCTTACTAAAGCAGTTTCATACTGACCATGCCCTACAGTTACCAGACTGTTATTGATAGCAATTATGAATGGTTGCACTCAGAATCTATTATCATGGTGAGGAATAGAAAGTCCCACAATATGTCCTAAATTTATAATTTAATAACACAGTAGAGGGAAAACTATGAGGCAACCAAAAGCAAAAAAATATACTGACTTCTCTAGAATTTTGAAGAGATTTAAGGGTTAGAGAACCATCTTCTGAAGCTCTAGATCTTCCTTCTTCCCATTTTGCTCTTCCTCATTCCTACCTGCTGCATCCATTTACACTGGCTCCTGGAGCACCTCACATGGGTACAACTCTAACTCTGCAGTGCGAATGGAACTGAATTGATATTTTCTGTCCTGGAAAGCTTAAAAAAAGTCAAAATAGCAATTTTGATTGCATTATCATGATACCATCATTCAGGCTGTGACAGGCCTCGACAAAAAAGTTTAAGCTTAGCTTTTTATTAACCCCATTATTGCAGACACTACAGGTCTGGCAAGCGTCAGGTTGTTATGCATACTGGATTACTTGTATTTGCTTTTTGAAAGTTTGCACAAGTTATTTGACTATAAAGTAACTTAAATTCTATGAAAAGTTTCTCAAGAAGGTATGAATTTCAAAAGAGTCATTTTCTACAGAAAGAAAGAGACAAATTCACTCCTTGTGTACTCATTTTGTTACAATTATAAAGTCCTCATGACACTTAGCTTTCTTCAATTTCCCTTGCTAGAATTTGTTTTCAAATCAGATCAATAGTATAAAACTTGAAGCCTTGCATAACTTTACTTTGAACAAAGCCTCTCTTCAGGAACCTGTGTTTCTATCTGGGGTTCTTTTTATTTTAAAAGCCTGCCATAGTAGGCAGTTAAATCTCAGTATCCATAGGAGGTTATTTCAACTGCATAGTAGAGACTGTGACATGTAAGGACTCTAACTGCCATTTTTAAGACAAAGATTGATGGAAAAAGGAAAGAAATGTCACAATAGGAGTCCATTTTATTGACAGGAACAGCAACAATAGAAATAGCTGAAAGAGAATGCATCAGTTGCCACCATGGGTTTTTAAAACTATAATCTTTGTCACTTTGTGTGTAACGAGTGTTTCAGATGGCTCTGCTATTCATCAAGAGCTGGGCTGCAACCACCAGACACTGAGTACTCCACAAAGTTGAGTGGAAAATGATGAATAGAAAACTGATGGGAACAAAAGATGACTGAAAGGGTACCAAGCAAACTTCCCTGCTCAGTCCTGGCAACAGTTCTGCTCCACTGTTTTGTTTAATATCATAATGGTTTACTGTTGTCAGATAACCCAGTAGGCAGCTTAGCCCCACTGTTTTGGTCACAAACCCAAAACACAGCACCATATGAGCAACAGTGAAAAAATCAACATTATGCCAGCCAAAACAAGTACAATTACTTACATTGTCTGCCTTGTTTGTTATCCAGTCATCAGTAGCTCACAGCTATTCACCAATAAAATCATGTCTGTTAGATTTTCTCGAGCAGCTCTCATTCCATGTTGTCTTTATCCTCTCACAAAGCAAAATATTCCCATTCAAACTATTCTGTGTAAAGCCCACAAACTTCTTAACATTTTTTGGTTGTTTTCACAACAAAGAGAAACAGAAGACTTTGAGCAAGTTTGAAAAAAGTTAAGGTTAGGATATTTCCATGGACACCCCTCTGTCATGCTCTGTCCAAGGCCTTATTTTCATTCTCAAAGCAATGAAGACCAGTCTTTTCCTGTCAGGAGCAATAGTACAGGTGTCTCAGGTAGACAAATAATAAAATTAATTTTACACAAGAATTTCTAGAATTCTTAAGACATAGCAAAGCAAAACTTGTATTACACCCAGAGAACAGCCTTCCTTTCTTCTTCTTACCAGATAATCTCGTGATTCTAAAACCAATAAATATAAGGGGTAAAAAAATGATTTTTTTTCTGCAGTCAAACTGACTTATCAACTTCTTCCACATTTTCCCAGTACATGGATTCCTAAAAAATTTCAGTGAACTCAAGTGCAAGCCTTTATTTTCTTAGCATTCATGGATCTGATAGATGTATTTATTATATTCCAAGGGAACTTGCAGAACACTGATTGAAACTCAGTTTCTATCAGTATCTGAAGTAATATTAGTTTTCCAGCTACTCTTTTTCCTTATCCATGGCTTTTTCTGTTCACCACAAACTAATTTATTACTCCTGCAATTTTTTAGAAGTGAAAACAAGTCCAGAGAGATTTTATTCAGTCTTTATAAAAATAGGAATGTTGATTTTTTTTGTTGAATGTCATTGCTGAATGTTACAAGAGTGTTAATTCCTCACAACCTGTACTAGCCATTTCTTAAATACACAAATACATACAGAAAACATCTACACTTCATGGGTTCTTTGCTAAATCCAAAGTACCAAATTTCAAGAACTGCCTACACTTAACATCACCATTTTTTCCCTGCCGCAAAGATGAGTTTTTCAAGGTTGAAGTGTAACAACTGAAAATTTTAGTCCTCAAACTACACCATTGCTACTGAAAGCACTTTAAGATTTTCCCTTCTGTGCATTCCAGATCCTGATTCACTTTAGTAATCACTACTTCATCATTTGTGTTGGTTTTATATTTTTCTACAAATGCCTTTTTTACTGTGAACACTAATTACTTGGACATATGAAATAAATCTCATCAAATTTGATTTCTGCTGTCACTTCTCTTGTATGTGCCCAGTGGTACAAAACACCAGAGAGCCTGAGCTGAAAAGATGCTTTTTAGCCTGTAGTTGATACTGACATAAGTAGTTCTTTTATATCCCTTCATAAGCAGCTCCTTTATATTCTTTCATGTAAACCTAATCTAGCAATACAGTGTGCACAGTCAAAAATCCTGCTGGATGTGTCATGAAACAGCTCCCTGCCAGCTAAGCCAATAACTTGTCTCAGATGGAAGAAATGATTTGATGCTACTGCAAGGTCTGCTCTGAGATACAGTCACCAGTGACAAACACGAGACCACAGAGCTAACGAGGCCTACCTAGCACAGGGCTAAATTTCAAATGAAATAGCATCTCTTTCTTTCCATGCCCATGAAACACATACCAAAGCAGTACCAAGCCTCTAGGAATGTCCCCCAGATTTGTCCCATGGCTGAGTTGTAGATGTATAATGTCCACAGGTAATTTGTAGGGCAGTGAGGCAGGAAAGAAGATTTCTGCAGCTGCTTGATCCCAGAACTCTTTTTCTATGGCTCACTATCAAATTACTCTGGTTTTATAGCTTTGGAAGTATATCCCTTTGGTCCTTATCTCTGTGGGAAGTGATAGCTATTCCTGCACCACAGCTAACATATCTCTGCTGATTGGAGGAGGCTGTGTGTGTAATGAGTGTCTCCAACTCATCTTCAGAGCCTGAATCTGCCAACGTGCATCAGGGATTTGCTGCAAAGAAGGGAAATGGAAACTGTAAATGATGAATCCACCATCATGCACATCATCAAGCTTTTTCTGCCAGGAATCGAGGAAACTAGAGGCACAGCTGCTTCAGCCTTCGATTTTTGTGGCATTTGTGGTGTCCCTACTTCTTTATTTCAGAAGGAACTCCCCAGTGACCAACAAGCTGCTGAGACTTCACTGGAGACAGGATTTGGAGTTTAATGAGGAGAGATTCAGCAAAGCATGAGCAACTAATGATGTAGATTGGAAGCCCCGTATTGTTTAGTGCGCTGCCAGGTGTCAACTGTGATTCCAGTTGTAAATTTATATTATCTCAGAGTAAATGATCTGGTATATGAAAAAACTAAAACATCTGACTTCATTAGAAAAGGGTTGATCTCATGGGAGTGCATTTTCTACCCAATGCAGGATTATTTTTTTAACTTGGCATGCTGGAAGCAAAACAAATCCTGCCAGCTTGGAGTGAAAATAACCAAAGAGAACAGATGTACAGTAGCATATAGAAGAGATCAACAGAGACAGCAGGGCAAAATACTGGGAAAAATACACTGATTGGGAAGTTACCACATCTGGACTTTTAAGCATTATAAAATTAAAGCTATTCCCATCCTCCTTGTCTCTTCAAAACCAAACAAGCAACCAACCAAACCAAACCAAACCAAAAAAAAAAAAAAAAAAAAAAAAAAGGAAAAAACATAATAACATAATTTAAAAAAGCTTTGCATTTTGTGGTAGCTGTTTAGAGTCTCTGAGTATAACAAAGTGAGGATCAAAGTTCTATCTGGTTTGGCTCTTCTGTAGTTCAGAGGTTACTAACTGTGACTCAACATCTCTGCTCTGTCGATCATTCATGGATATATTCCCTTCTGCAACCCTGATCCATCAAGACTTCAGCAACCTGCTCTGCAGACATTTCACTGAACTGGATAAAAGCATAAGATTATTTTTTTTTTTACAATAACTGGCTTTTTTTTTTTTATTTTCTCAAAAAAGCAACAAGAAGTAAAAAAAAATCTTTAAGCTACTATTTGATTGCATGTATATATTTTCATGTGCACTCATAAAACCCAATATCAGCTTAGTCCACACCCCTTTCACTTCCATTTAAACCTAATAACTGCTCAACAAAATATCTTTCTTGAGATTTTTAGTTTGTAAAGTCACTCTGGCAGAAACACTGGCTCTACAGGTGTTCTTTGTCCCATATCTTCCCTGCATTGCAAGTGCAATTACTGAGCAAGGAGCTGGCCTCCATGCTTGCCCAGAAGGACTCAGAATTTCTTATTTATGAAGAAAATAATTTAATTTTCCTCATTTATTCCATAAAGAAGAATAATCAATACATTTCCAACATTTCAAATGTACTTGGAGATATGTGGATGAGAGCAGAGGTTATTCTCACCCTTAAAAGTATTAATTACAAATTACTTGGAAAATGGCTGCAGCAACAACAGTTAGGAATTTCCCAGTTTTCTCTTTTTCTTTAATTTCTTTGTCTGTTGTGACAGATAGCAGAGGTGTGTTATAGAGTGTGTGTGTTACTGTGATAAACTAATTCAGTCATGTGTAAGGTTTTAGTCCGAGGCACATCAACTGAGACGGCGATGTATAATTGCTTTGCAAATCCCATTACAAGGGGAAAAGATAAAGCTGGTTCTCTGACTAATAGACTTGCAAAAATCATGAAGTCTGATTGAGGTTCATTACAAAATAATGTTGCTCAGAGAGTGGGAAAATAACAAGGCAACTCCATTGCCCCGTGGTGCACTGGGCATATGGAGCAGAGTAAGAAGGATTTGCTGTCCAGTGGGAGGTGAGAAGGATTCAGCTCCTCAGAGGGCACATCCTCAGCCTCCCCTTGGATTTATTGCTGATAATTCCCATAGATCATTGCAGCAGCTGCTGCACAGATTCAGGATGGATCATCAGCACTTAGTAGGATACCATAGAAAATACTTAAAATTGCACTCTTGGAGCTACAATGAGCATTGCTGTTGGGTTCTTTCACTTTTCAAATGTAGGTCAGCCTCTGGCTACTCTTGCTTTGCTTCTGCTTAAGCTACATTTCCTCTCTTTTTTTATCTGTTTTGATTTTATGTTAAAATATCTGACAGGAAAGACACTTTTCTATTTTTTGCTATATCTTGCAGTAAAGATATTAGAAGCTTATTACTTCCTTAATGTTGCAAAAGCTGAATTGTCTGATTTGAGTGTGTTATTTTTCTTGGTAATGTCTTGTTAGAGTTTGTGCTAATGTCAAACTTAATCGGGCCCTGCAGTTTTATGTTGTAAAGTGTGATTATCATTGAATTTTCATACTGAAAATTTTAAGTACATCATTTAATATTCAGTTTTAAGCACTTACTTTCAGTGGAAGACAGAATTTTAATCATTACAGCCTAATCCAGAAAGGCACATTTACAATAGCTAGAAGTCTTGTAGGAGCAACTGAAGGAAGGGCATATTTCATAAATCAAAATTTTCATCTTGGGCATCTGCAACAAATTGCCCCTGGCCTTACTACATGGCCCTTCTTGTGCTGAGCTGTTAAATGGTCTGAATTGTGAGCAAAACCACTGGTTACAAACCATTTATAAGTCTGTCCTTCAGGGTCTGGACTTCAAAGCTCAGTGTATCCCACACACTGCCTTTAAGTCTTCAAATAAACTGTCATCTCCATAAAATAGGTTTTCTATAAAATATAGAGGTAGAAACTAAGTTTTGATATGTGCTTCATAAACACCCTACAGACAGCAATCCCCCTCAACAAAGCTGCTGGTTTAGTGCAGAAAAGCAGAAAGAGGGAAAAATCAAAATGTGCTTAGTTCATGTATGTGTCATGCAGTAATTGCAACTAAAAGAAATAGAGGAATTAATAGGTTTGGGACATTTATGTCTTCCTACAGTTAAGCCAACCATTAATCAGTAAAATTTTTCCAGGTTTTCTATTTGGATTGAAAAATCCAAATTAAAAGTAGGGTCACCTTGGATATAATGAGCCTTTGTGGAGTCATAATGGAACACAGAGGAAGTTTTAAATTAATGCAAAGATGAATATATATTCATCTTTTTCATTTTGTGTAGTTTCAGCTCAAAGTGAAATCCCCATGGTTTCAACCAAGTCTTTCTTTGGGGTTTTAAAATTAAGTTATGCTTGCAGGGTGAGAGTTTATAAAGTTCAGAACTGACTGTGCAGGCTGCCACCATCACTTTGAACAAGCTGTGGGGCAAAATCTGTTACAGCTAAATAATTTTCTTCACTCCATTCCAGTATAGACAAGATTTTAAATTGCTATGGCAGAATGGATACAGAAACATAGAGTCACAGCATGGTTTGTGTTGGAAAGGATCTTAAAGATCATCCAGTTCCAGCCCCTCTTCAATGGGCAAAGACAACTTTGCCTAGAACTGGTTGTTCAGAGGGACATAAAAGCTGGTATGTCATCTGCACATTATGGCTTAAAAACTGTATTAGAGGACAAACAATCAAATTTAACTCCACTATGTACAAATACACATACACAAACACACACATATATATAGACATGCATGTTATTGATTAGACAAAGCAATGCAACAGCATTCAGTATCTCAGCTGAGTCAAATATTTAAAATTTTTGTAGTAAACTGTTTAATTAAAAATAAAGGGAACTCAGACTCTCAAATTTTGTTCACTCTCCACCCCAACCCCCAGAACCAGACAGACAGGCAGAATGAACAAACGAATGAATGAATAACATGTATGCATGTGCAGTGCATACGCCTATATGTTTACAACTTTCTTTTTTGATTGCAAATGTAATGATGTCAGACAGAGCTTTTGAGGTTCCATCCTTCAGGAACTAAACAGTTTCTGCTTGTGTTTCTTTTTTTTCACTCTGAATGATGCAGACCCATTCCATGAAAGTGCATTCAGTCAAAGAAAAAAAACTTTCTATCAAAATCATTTCTGTGGAACAAATTTCAACTGTTTCCATTAATTAAAGTTAACATAATAATAAAACTCCCACACCAGCAGTGCTCATTAGCAGGTATTGCTTAACTATTATTTTTGTCACTGCAGCTGTCTAGATGCCTTACAGGAAGTAAGGCATCCTTGCCATGAGGTACTTCTATGTCTAACAGGCAAATCTCAGCAAAGGCAAGGAGATGTAAATAGGAGAAATTACCAAAATGAAAGTAATGCCACCATCTTGAAAAGGATAAATTTTTATTTTCTTTAGGTGGTTCAAAGGCACATTCATTAGGTCCAGGATCAGTCAGGCAATGCCTGTCTCTTTGTGGGAGATATAATCCTTAAGCTTGTTTTGGAAGAAGTGTATTTAAAGAAGGACTTGTTGGATTTGGAGAAGAAGAGAAATTGCATGTCAGACTGAATCAAGAAAGTGATTATCAGTGTAATTGTGCCCTTCCCTAGGGATAACAAACATGGTCAGGAGATGACTGGTCTGATAGCCTGGGAAGGAAAATAGACAAGAGTCATTGGCTCATTTTCACTGTAAATGAAGCTTGACAGAAGATCTAAGACCTCTCAATACATCAGTGTGAATCACTAGGCCATAACCAGGCTGTTATTAGCTGGTAGCAAAGCCTTCTACTAAGTATTCTGATGCTGTTTTATCTGACAGGTTGAATAGGATCACAGCAGGACTGGAAACAAATCCATGACTTCATAGCTAGAAACAAACCTTTCACCAAGACTTAATCAGAGTTAGCTAAAACCTGAAGTTCTAGTTTATTTCAGAGAGGAATTTGTATTCTCATGTGTTAATATCAAGGTTTTTGTGGGAACAAAGCCTTTTTCCTGAGTTAAGGATATAGCTGGGATAAATGTGCAGGTCTTTGCTTGGCTGAACTTCAGGCAAAGTGTGGTGAGATGCTGAAGTTCAGGTTCAGTGAAGGGGGTTTATGTAGGTGGGGATCTGATTTTATGCAGAACTGATTTGCTCTTGTATTCCTAGGCTGAGTATCTCTCATCAACCTGCAAACTCTTGAGAATAAAATATGATTAATCGTGTGTTCTCCAAGTCTCTCCCAAGAGTGTGTCACAAAGATATACACACAACATTTCTATAGGCAAAGTGCTTAGCTGAGCTCCAAATATTGTGTCACTACTATTCCTAGGCTTAAAACCTGCTTTCAGAAAACAGACCTTGGCTAATATATAAGGAAGAAATGAGGAGTAGAAAAGATTAATTATATGGAAATGCTTTATCTATGTTCCTTATTTTAACAAGCAGTTAATCAGCTTAGTAGCATTTCCTGGAAACATGATCAAGTTTAATTTATTAATTTCTTAATAGCCTCCAACAAACACTGAATGTAATTAACACCCTTGCTACTTCAGACTGATGATTTTTAGAGTTGAGTGAGTTTGATTGTCTTGAGAATGAACAAATGTGGCTCCAGGAATGGAAGCATTCAGCTAGAAATCCAAGACTTGCTGGGTGGTTGGTTTACTTTCTGATTTGGAGGGAAAACTGTTGCAAGGATGAAGCAAGACTGGGAATACTGGAGGCTGAACTAAAGACTAGATGAATGAATTATAGGGATAGAAAAGACTTTATGCAGAAAGAGTGGATGAGAAGAGAGGTCTCTTAGGCAGAGTTTGTAGGCCATCTTATTTTGACAGTTAATGTGTATTTCCAAAACACAGCTAAACAACATGAGAGGTTAATTCCTATTTTCAAACACTAAATGGATAGGTAGGGGTTTATTTAAAAATATTTTGAGGTCCTTTGTTCCACAAAATTACTGAATGTTTAAAGGTCTCCACGTGTTTAGTTGTGATTTTTATAGGTTTTAATAAAATAAAGTTGTATTACAAATTTGAACATTTTTTCTCCTGTCAACTGCAGAATCAAATCTTTATTAACTTTAGACATACCAATTTATTATTTAAGTCTACTCACAAAAAGTGGAAGAATGTGTGAATCTTAAAAAACAAAACAAACAAAAAACCTCCCTCAATTGTACACAAAAAAGGGACCATTATTAAGCAAATCACTCCACCTTAAAAACAATCTTCAAGCCCACTGAAGTCTACCAAATTGTAAATTTAGAAATATTTGCTGAATCAGATCCAGATATACCAGAAGATAAAATGACACAGACTATTGATTCTCTGATAGAGATCCAAGTCGTGTTTGTGGTTCATGGAGCCATGGTAAGTGGTTCCCAGGTGGTTCATGGAACCTTTTAATTACAGAAAATTGTAGTGTTTTGAGAGCTGACAGTGTTCTCTGAGCCTTATGAGCTGGTGGTGACCATATTCAGGAGGTGGATGAATATGCATTCTTGGACTAGAGCAGAACATTGAAAAACCCACAGAACGGAAGAAAAAAGTGATTGGCAAGAGATAACATTAGCGATTTAGACTGGGATACTCCACATTTGCAGGATAGCAGTACATGATACCCACTTTCTGCAAAGATCTATCTTACTTCAGGAAATCTTAGCTTTCATTTTCTTTCTATAATTTTATTTCTGTGTGGTTTTTTTTTTTTTTTTTCCAGGAGATCTCTAAACCTGTAGTCTGTTTTGAAAAATATCTCATAAATTATAAGTGATACTCTGCTAATCTGGGTTTTCCTTCTGTCCCTCCCTCTCACTGGACACACAAAGTCTTTTGTGAATCATCAATTGAAAGTCAAAGTTCCTTGGTTGGAGCAAAAGGAGAAAATATTCTTTTTGTTTCCACATCAACTTAATCTCAGTGAAAGGTTCCTGTCTTGACAGCGCTGCAAACTAATGTTCTCTCCTCATTCTTGCAATACACCAAGCACAAAATGTGCCATTAAGAGCCTTCAGCTGCTGCCTCAACTTTGTACTTGAAGAATCAATTTTGACTGGAAATTACAGAGCAGTCTACAAGTATGATATTCATCTTCCTTATACTTAACCATTGAGTATTTTGCTAAACCAAACCACCAGACTTTACAGTCTCTACTGCTCTCTGCAGTCCATGTAGAGGGAAGTCTTTAGCAGAGGTATCCAGTACAGGTGATCTGTTATTTGCCAGTTTACATCTTTCCCCAGTGAAATAGAGGCAGCCCAAACTTGAACTCTATTGAGTTGTAGACTAGGATCACCTTTTTGACTGATAAAGAACATGGAATCAGCCCACATTTTAGGCTGCGTCTATAATGCTGTGTCTACTTTTGTCTTCCCTCAGGCAAAAAAGACATCTACAAACTGGGAGAAGTTCAGTGGGGAGCACTAGGATTGTCAGGGTTAGGGAAATGGCCAGTGAGACGGGGCTGAGGGACTGGAGGTTGCTCATTCTGAAGAAGGGACAGCTGCAAAGGACCTGACAACCAGGAAATTATGAGGAGGTCATCAGGAGAATGGAGCCAGGCTTCTCACAGCCTTGCAGAGGAGTTAATTTAAAGGTAAGGATACATACATGATTGTATCAGGGCCTCTCTCCTATGGCCATAAAATGACTTTGTTCAACTTTTAATTTTAAGAGACGTTTAATAATTCCCAGGTACTTGTTTTCTGAGACTTTGTGTCCTACCTTAGCAATCTAAGTTCTGTTTAGGAGCAAATTGCTGTAGGAACCTGATGCTTCATAAAAGAGAAAAATGAGGGTTTCTGTGACAGCAAGGTTGTGTCAGGAATGGCCATACTGTGTCTCATAATGAAACTGTGAATGAAAAAATGCTATTAATAGCAAACCAAATTTCTTTAGAGGGTATAGGGCAATCACCCTGGATGAGTCATCTAGGCTGAGTTTCACTTAGGACATCTGAGCTAAAATGTCAAAGGAATTTCCTCAAAGCTCCATTAATTTGGACAATTTTTTTGTGCTGAGATCCTGGCTCAAACCATGACCCAGAGTGTGTCATATCCTTAACTATCTAAAAAGCTGTAGGTTCCAAAGTTTGACATTTAGGCACATATGGAGTAGATGGAAGGTCTAATTTTCCAATTTAAATACATCCTGGAAATTAGATTAAGAAAATTTCATCTCAACTGTGGCAGTCACAGGGAGAACACAGATGTTCAACATTTACAGAATAATGTTTCTTTTTTAAGGCATTGGTTATTCCTTGCTAACTACCCCAAATCAACATATTTCCATTGCTTCCAGCATATCCATACCAGTTATCAAATTAGGATCTGCAACCATTCATTTCAAGTGCTGGCTTGGCATCAGTGCTTAGTGGGCAGCCTAATAGAAAGGCTATTTGGCTGAATTTGGCTCTCTAATGTACACCATCCAGTTTTATTCAGCATTTACCTGCCTCAGTTATCTTTATGCAGCTAATTCACAGATGCAGCAAACCATGTATTATTTCATTTAACTGAAGGATCCATCTATCCCAGTCCCACTGCCAAATATGCACAGCATAGGAAATGCTCCCTTATAATTGTTAAAGTGGGATTTGTTTGTTTTCTTTTTTAACTGCTATGATTGTAATAATTTAGGTTTTTCTGTGAATAATCTAGTCTTTTACAAAAATTAGAGATAAAATAATTTTAAAAAATAAAGAGTTCAGATTACTGGTTATTTCTGAACAATACTTTGGGTAGTTATCTGCTCTTTGGTTCTTTGGTGGGCTAACTTTGGTTGAACATCAGATATCCAACAAGCTGCTCTATTGTTCTCCTTCCATCAATAGAACAGGAGGAGAAAACACAATCAAAAGCTCATGGGTTGGGACAAAGACAGGGAGATAATTAACCAGCTACCATCACATCAAAAAGAGACTTGAACTGGGGGAGATTAATTCAATTTACTGTAAATTGAAATCAGAGTAGGATAATGAGAAATAAGAGGAAATTTAAGAACAGCTCTCTTCAATCTGTCTCTTCTTCCCAGATTCACCTTTATTCCCAATGTTCCCACCTCCTTTTCTTGAATGGCACAGTGGAACTAGGAATGGGGTTGTGGTCAGTCATAATGCTTCAGCTCTGCCTCTCCTTCTCCTTCACGCTCCTGCCCAGCTTTAGCATGGAGTCTTTCCCATGGGACACTGTCCTTCACAAACTGCACCAACACGAGTCCTACCACGGGCTGCAGGTTCTTCACTACTGCTCTGTGTGGGTCTCTCAGGAACACTCTGCTCTACTGCGGGTGCCCCATGGGGTCACAAACCCTGCCAGAAAATCTGGTCCTGTGTGGGATCCTCCCACGGGTCACAGGTCCTGCCAGGAGCCTGCTCCAGCACGGGCTTCCCAGAGGGTCAGAGCATCCTTCAGACATCCCCTGCTCCTCCCCTGCTCCCCCATGGACCCCATGGGCTGCAGGGGCACAGCTGCCTCACCAGGGGCTGCAGGGGAACCTCAGCTCTGGCACCTGGAGCATCTCTGCACAGCCCCATGTTCTCTTTGGAAATGGTGGTCATACTCATGAAATTAAGAACATAAATATCAGCTTCTCTGTTCAAACTGCCATCCTTGTGGAATCTTTCTCCCTAGAAGTCTCCCAGATTTGTCTCAGCAAGCCTTTGTAAACCCATGAAGAACAGCAGTCCCACACAAAGTTGGAAGTTGGATTACAGGACCTCCAGAGGTCCTGCCAAACCATCATTGTGTTTTCTTCACTATTATGATATTCTCTCCAGTATTTTGTCCTTCCCTTCACTCTCTTTTTATAGATCCAGGAAGACTTGAGACAAGACATTTTTTTATTTATTAGCCTTTGCATAATGACTTTTTTCCCTCATTTTTTTAGATTAGATAAAATAAGGCATTTATCCTTCAGAAAAAAAAATACAAAAAAACCAAAAACAAATGTTTTCGAGGGCAAATTTAGTACTAGATGATCTGGTCTTTGAACTTCTAAAATGGTGGTGGAAGAAACAGAATTCTCCAGTTCCTCCTTCATTTTTTTTCATGGTTTTCAAAATATTTTCCCAAATTGTTGCTCTATACTTCTAGAACATTTCCTAACAGGAGGGTTGTGCAAGTGACAGTTTCCTTCATAACCTCAGGGTGTGTGAGAGAGCTGCACAAGCAGACACAGGAAATTTTTATGTGCCTGTTCTGATACATTTTTTTCATTTCCATTGCATCAGTAAGTAATTAACTGTCATGAAAATCAGCCCTTAGAGGACATCCTGTCTCAAAAAGTTGTCACCTCACTAGGCAAAGCCACACCAGAACTTGTGGTCACCAGCTTCCCTTTTGTTTAAAGATCTGCTATTTGTGGCTTAAGGTATAATTTCTCACTGTGGTCTGGAGGAGGGAGGAAATAATTAGCTGCTGGCAAGCCTGTGGAAAGGAAATTTGTTGTCATCATGGACAAATGGAGGGAGACACTCAACCACAAATTGTTTTAAGTCCCACACGCTTTCTCCAAGTCTCAAAGGCCATCCTGGAAGACTGGGTGATGACCTGAGTTCTGGGCTGCCACTGAGATTGCCCAGCCAGGGGTAGCACTGCAAAGGCAACTGTACAAACACCCAGGCCCTGAAGTGCATTCACATCTATTAACACTCAGGTGGTTTTTTTTTACACACAAGAAAGTCTGGATTTGCCATGGGTGGGAAATAACAAAGAAACATGTGGTGATTGAGCAGCACTAAATGTAGTATATTTTACCTCTTTAAGTTTCATGGTTGTGTCAGCTACTGCTTAAAAAGCTCCAATTTTCCATGTCCCAGATGTCTTCTATGGCTGACAAATAAGAAATTTCAGGGAAT
This sequence comes from Lonchura striata, assembly GCF_050655825.1. Taxonomy (NCBI): domain Eukaryota; kingdom Metazoa; phylum Chordata; class Aves; order Passeriformes; family Estrildidae; genus Lonchura; species Lonchura striata. The sequence continues at coordinate 150,384,286 of NC_140704.1, read as the reverse complement.
TATATTTGCAATTCTCACATCCTTCATAAATAACACTGTCTTGTTACTGGGGGGGCAAGAAATACAAAAGCCATGAAGTCAGGCAGTGCATGGATGATCAGCAGGATGAAAGGTGAATGCACAACTCTGTGGCAGCACATTTCTCCCTCTCAGGATTTTTCACAGAGGTGCACAGAGAGAAATGAAAGAGAAAACAATTTCTATTTCTGCTCCTTGTTTTTCTCATGTGGAATGTGTTTGGAGAGTTGTTTACCTGGAGTGAGTTCTTGATTGGATTCTGGTGAGGATTGTTTGAGCCTGATGGCCAGTCCAACCAACCTGTGCCTGGGCTCTCAAGAGAGGGTCACAAGTTGTGTTAGAGTTAGAGAAAGTAGTATGTAGTTTTAGTATCTTCCTTTACATAGTATATTAATGTATTATAGCATAGTTATAATAAAGAAATCATTCAGCCTTCTGAACTGAGTCAGACATCATAATTTCTTCCCATTGGGTTCTCCTGCAACACAACCCTACTTACTCTCACATTCAAGGGTTTTGCCAAATCCTGAGATATGATAACATTCCAGAATTGCAACTGAAGTATTTTTGCAATTCCTTCAGCCAATATCCACTTCACTTCTTTTCCTTTTCTGGTCTCTGTGAGGGTATCTATGAAACTCCTGACAGCAGGTAGGCAGCTGGTGGGTCACGACTGCTGCCTATGACATGGGGAGTGGTTGTCCTCTTGATACCTTGTGTTCCCACCATCTGTCTGTCATATTTGCCTGCTGTGATTTGTTTCATCTTTGCATTGCAAACTCTTCAGGGTTGGTTTTCCTTTGACATGTATTTCTGAAGTGCAGAAAAAGGTTGGCTTTTACTTTAAAAGTCCTGAACATATAGATAAAATAAATTATAGTCAGCTCTGGGTTTTTTTAAATGGTAAGAAGACCACATCTAGTTAGTCACACACTCAGAGACATACAAGTCTGTTCCTAAGCCTGATAGAACTTTTAGCTTATAAGAAAACAAATAACTCTGTATAATTTTCCAAAGGAAAAACTCTTACAGCAGGAAATAAAACATTAAGTGGAGTGGGCACAGAAGCTGAAACAGAGCATTACTTTTACCTGGTACCCACAATTTCGCTTTTCTTTTACAACAATATGAAAGTGACAGACACATTCAGTAGATGATATCTATTTCCCCTGTTGCTCTTTAATAACTTTTGCTATATAGCTTTTTCTCTGGACAGAAAGAGTAATATTCTTGCCCATCATATAAGATGTAACTGCATGCAGAAAAAATATAAGCATTGGTATTACAAATGTATCTTTCGTTCCTTCACTGTCAATACCACTCTCAACATACCACTCTCAATATACCCCTCAGCAGACGTGCTAATATTAAATAATAATTCAGTATAAGATGGAAATTAAATATCTTTGATTTTGAAGCACTACAATGTGTATTTTGTATGCCATAATTTGTCATTTCACTGGGGCGTTCAAAGGAAAGTTTTTTAATGTGCTCCACAATGTAGCAGTTTCTCTTGTAGAAAAAAAAATTGTTATCAAATCCAAAGCACTGTAATCCAAGCAAGTGTCTTCTGGATTAGTGTGCTTATTACACTAAGCTGTAGTGAAGAGCAAATCAGACAGGAACATGCACTACAAGAGCACAAAACATTGGTACACTGTGCTGGAGTGTAAATCTGAGCAGCAATTTGAGGGTTTCTAACCAAGAATATCTCTGGAATCTTATCTCTATTTACAAGTACCAAAAAAAAAAAAAGTCAAATGAAAATGAAATAGTTTTCTATTTGTGAAAAAAATAATTCACAAGATTAGCTAAACACAATATCTATGATGTCCCATTCAGTTATTTACCCTAGAACTGCTCTCTAAAAATAAGTTCTTCAATATTTATTATCTGTCCCACTGCTGACACCAATAAGTGGTAAATTATCTCTCTTGAACATGGGACATCCTGCAAATACCCAGGTCTTGGTGGAGGTATCACATAGGGAGCATGGGATAACTTCAGAGATCCAGTAAGGAATAAAAATATTTTAGTTTAAAGAGATTTAATAGTAATGAAATACTTTTTTTGTTAAAAATGCCTTGATATTACCTGTATGTACATACAAGTAGTGTAACAGAAGAATGAATTACATTTTGGTTGTTTGTTTTATTAATAGATGACTTGTGGGCAGCATATGCAAAAATCCATCAGCTCAGTGAAATGATCTAAGGATTTACAACACCCATTAATCTCTGGTAAAAATCCAGAGAAAGAAATATTAAATTTCCATTTTACTGACAATGCAGTAGAAAAATAGCCATGACTCATGGTTTTCTGGTTCCAGCATCAAAATACAACTTAAAATCTCAGGGTTTGCATTTTCCATCTCTTCCTTCTCTTTGGTGATTTGGGGTGTGGGGTTTTTTGTTGTTGTTGTTATTTGTTTGTTTGTTGCTTTTCTTTTGGTGATTGATTCTGGAAGTCACCTGACTTGGACATTCTCCTCAGTGTCACAAGGTGGGGCTGGCACAGAGTAGAATTGTGATCAGTCAGAGTAAAGAGAGGCTTCTCTCCAGGCAATACCTCATGAGAGTGCTGTATCAGTGATGGAGACTGTCACATTTCGTGCTAAATCCTGGATGGCACAGTGGCACTGTAAAGAAAAATCTGACATTTACGGTGAGATGATATTTATTTCATCTTGAAGTTTGCAGAATTTTTTTTTGGTTCCAATTTCTGAGTTTGCCCCTGTGCAGGATTTCTCACCATCTCTTTCTACCGGTAAATACTGAGATCATTGCAAGCACATTTCCTATGCTACTATAAATAACACCATTTAAATATTCATCTGCAAACATGTTGCAATAAATTATATAAAAAGTACTCATGATTCACTACAAATTATTGGATCCTAGAGCCCTATGAAAAGTATCTGATTTTGAAAAATCCATGTGTTTATTTTTTTCCTAATGTGAGAAAAATAACCAAGTTTGAATGATTTTTTGGGATACATCTCTGCCAGCCAAGGTTTGGGCTAATGTTGTGGAAATCAATAAGAGCTCTCTTGTCAATTGCATTATGTACTGTATCAGACCTGCAGAATATTATGCATTTATTTGCATTGATTACAGGCACTTTTTATTCCTACTCCTGGAACTGACTGCAGTATTATCACTGCTTTTTAGAAAGGGCAATGTAGCATGTCAGTTTGAAAGATTGCTGCCTCTGGTCATATTAAATTTGGAAAAAGAAAAAAGATGTAATTTCTACGTTTCTCAGGTGCAGCCTTATACTGAAACCCCACTACAAAGTACACTGCTCTTCTGTAATGCCATTATTCCCACCACACAAGTACCATGCTCCATATCATTGCCTTCTTTGTGTCTCTAAATGTTTCCTTTGTACAGGCCCTGGTTTCTCTCACAAGAAATCACACAGAATGTCCTGAACCTACAACTTTTTAGCTACTCTGGGACATATTCATATTTGGATAACAATAATTACAATAATACAATAATTTTAGAATTGCAGAGCATCAGTCCCTTCTCCCAGGTAACAAGTGAGAGGATGAGAGGAAAGAGCCACAAGTTGCACCAGGAGTTTAGAGTGGATCTCAGGAAAAAAATTCTTCACTGAAAGAGTGGTGGCATTGGAACAGACTGGACAGGGAAGGGGTGGAATCACCTTCCCTGGAAGTGTTCAAAAAACCTGTGGATTTGGCATCTGGGTACATGGCTTAGTGGTGGTGGTTGGATTCAGTGGTCTCAGAGGTTCTATGATTCTGTGGTGTTTTAATCTTTGAGGTCTAAAAAGAACAGCTCACTAGGGGGTGTCAAAATACCATGACAATTAAGAGCCAGGAGGTCATGGGAAGGTGGGAATAACTGAAGCAGGTCAATGCAGGTTTGTAAAAAGAAGTCTGGGCTGAGACATGAAGTCCACTTATTTCATTGGCTGTGTGATGAGATGTCCTAAGACAAACTGAGCTTCATGGCATATCTCATATAAGCACTGCTTTCACACAATTACAGAGGCTTTCCAAGAAAGCAGAATAAATTTTTATTGTTTAAGGATGAAAGCCAAATCGTTCTTAGTTTAAATTTTTTTCTCATATTTTAACCCATAAGTGGTGGCTTTTTAAAGCAACATGCCACAGAGGTGAGCTTGTTCTTCACAACCAAATAGAATAGGAAACCCTGTGTGTGATTAGAGCATAATAAAGAATAAAAAACAAATAAACATACAACAACAACAATAGCAGAGACATACAAATACATTTTTTTTAATTCCTCATAATTAAAGTGTGATTATTAGAGTGTGATTTTACTGATAAGTGGTAACTACAAGTAAATTCACTGACATTTGCTGTTGACAAGCCTGCAGACCTTGGAATTCCCCAAAGGAATTCCACTGGAAAAGAGTAAGAGAGGGCTAAAATTGTAAAATCTCTCTGGATTAGCACAAGAGTCAAAAACAATCATAAGACTTAGAGAGAAGGAAAAAGGAATTTACCCTCTTTTAGAAATTTATCAAAGGTCTTGTAGCCAGCATCTCTTTGGGTGTTCCCAACCTTCACCTTTTATTAACTTTTACTGGCATATTTTGAAATATTACAGTTATTCAGTGAAACTATAAATAAGTCTCCTCCCCCTACTCCCCCTGATACAGACTATTAGATCCAAAGCCTTCATTTCTGTTTTGCATAATTGACATCATTATCTGTCAGGTTGCTGGGCTCAGGTTTGCAGTCATTATGAGATCATTAGAAAAGGGGTTGTAATAAGTTCAGAAGGCCAATCGGCTCTGTTCTAATCACTGGAGAAGAGAGTGCTGATAGGGGCCTCAGGGAGAAAGTATTGAAGCAGCTAGAGGATTTTTAATGACCAAATCAAGTTAGGAAAATCACCACCTGTGCCTCAGTGAACAGGATAATTTCAGCTTGGATGAGGGTGAGTGTAAAATAGATTTGTAATCACTTTTATTTTTCTCACATTCCTTTTTTATTTTTTCTTCCCTCTTTTTATATTTCCTTAGGAGTGGGATTGGAGACTGGAAATCTACAGAGCACAACAGCAGAAAATAAGGAAAAAAAAATCCAGAAAATAAGGTTATTGAAGGATAATGAAAACACTATCCTGCAGCAGCTGAAGGCAGTTTCAGGTCAGAACAGAGATTTAGCCAATTCAAGGTAAAATTAAGCATTTCAAAATCAAGGGGAAGCAGTTCTGTAATGTAAAAATGACAGTGCAGTCTTTTTATCAGTAGTCAGGAGAAGAGAGAAAAGCAACACCCACAGATTACTCAGTCCACTGTAATTTAAGTATCTGAGGTGATTGGACAGGTAACTTCTCTGGGATTGTCTGCCTTTGTCCATTCTCTCCAGAGCGAATATAAATGAGTAGCTGAGTTAATAAAGCTAATTATTAGACAGTTAAATGATCACTCCAGGAGTTAAATGACTCTCAGTCATGACTAACTCTAGCAGACGCACTGATTGTGCCTTGGACTGGTTTTGTATTTGAATTTGCAGTTACTCAGTCCTTCCCTGAGAAACTGTCACTCCTGTCCTTTGTCTTACCCATCCAGACATCTCCAGAAAATCATATTTCTCTCTTCCACATTGTCATTTTGTATTCTTCAGAGTTATCTATACAATAAAGTTCAGAAGACTAGAGCTGGCTTTACCTATGCTCAAGAGAAGATGTCATGGGAAACCCTAGACACAAGTTAGGATAAAACATCTTTAATCAACACTCAGTAGCTGGGGCTCAACACCATGTTATTAGTATTCACAAGGCTTCCACTTAATGTGGAGCACAGGCAGACAAAATTTCCATCTGCTTTGGATGCAAATAGAATGAGCTCATGTCTGCTTAGAGGGCAAGAGCCCATGTAGGTGTATCCTACGTCTGGCTTATCTCTTAGATAATAAATTAATCAGAGCAAGAGCAATCTCCATTTTGTATGTTTGTACAGCCCTCAGCACAGGAAATTATGGGTCCTGCTGAGGTCTGAAAAGGCCACTCCATTATGAAAACTGAAATTTAGAATGAATGCACTGTCATTCATATCTTCATTAAATAAATATATGAAGCACATTAAAGCCAAGGTGAAAAATATTCAGCAGATATACTTCTAATGGAAAGATAATTTAATTGAAAAATAATCTGTTCACAATATTCTCATATACACTATTTTATTAGATCATATTACCAAGAACCCATTTACTCTGCATCCTTTGGAAGGTATTATATGGAAGGGAAAATTTAAGCTAGATGAATGGATAGTATGTGGGATGAATGAATCTTCCTGTATTAATATATCTCATGTTAACAGAGGTAGGTAATTAAAATAATCTTTTTAAAACCAGATATAAGTAAGGAGACTAAGAAAAAGATTGTGTCAGGTGTTTTTTTTTTCTTCTTCTTCTTTGTGATTAGTCTTTGTCAAGGGAAGTTGCTTCCTTGAAAGTTTTATTTTTCCCTTTTTTTCCACACAGAAACCTTTGACTTTATTATGAAACACTACCATCCACATAAAGGACTATTTAAAGCAAAGAAACATATGGTAGTTCCCTACCTCTATTTATACTATCAGATTTGTGGTTTGTTTTGTTCAAAAATAGGGATTTAGGCCACCAAAGAGCACTTTATGCTGCGCAAAATTGCTATATAAGATTACTCAGTAAATGAATCAATAATGGTCATGCCAGTTCTCAGGAACATCAGCTTTTACTTCTTGACAAAATGAAAATATGAAACAGATATCCCTTTTTATTTCTAAAGTCAGAGGAATCAGATCATCTGACCCTTGTTCATTGCCTTTGCAATCACTTCTAGAGATGCTGAATTATTGGGAAAAACTTCAGTTATCACAGTCATCAAAAGTGAAGAGTTTTCTTGACTGTCATAGTTCTGAGACATGTTCTACACACATTTTTAAAAGGTTTTTTACTATTTTTTAAAGGTTATTTACTATTAATTATTTATTTATATGGAGGTCCAGGCCCAGAGAGTGGTGATGAATGGTGCTACATCCAGCTGGTGGCTGGTCACCAGTGGGGTTCCTAAGAGCTCAGTATTGGGTATTCTTGTTTAATGTCTTTATTCTTGCTTTTTGTCTTGTTTAATGTCTTTGTGGATGAACTGTACAAGGAGATCGAATGTGCTATCAGTACATGGACTGCTGAGTGTTGGTCTGCTGTAAAGTAGGAGGTCTCTGCAGAGGGGTCTAGACTGGCTGGATCAATGGTCCAAGGCCAACTATGTGATGTTCAACAAGGCAAAATGCCAGGTCATGTCTTTGGGTCACAACAACCCTCTGCAGTGCTCCAGGCTGGAGGCAGAGGGGCTGGAAAGTGACCCAGTGCAAATGGATTGGATTCAGTTTTGGGCCCCTCACTACAGGGAAGATATTGAGGTGCTGGAGCATGACCAGAGAAAGGAACAGAGCTGGGAAGGGTCTGGAGGACAAGTCTGATGAAGAGCAGCTGAAGGAGCTGGGGGTGTTTATTCTGGAGAAAAGGAGGCTCAGGGGAAACTTTATTGCTCTCTCCAACTCCCTGAAAGAAGATTGTAACCAGGTAAGGGGTGGTTTCTTCTCTCAGAACACTGGCACCGAGACAAAAGGTGCCAGTTGTAACCTCAAGTTGTTCCAGGGGAGGTTAAGGCTGGACATCAGGGAGAATTCTTCCACTGAAAGGGTGGAAAGCATTGGAACAGGCTGCCTGGCAAAGTGATGGAATCACCATCCCTGGAAGTGTTCAAGAAATGGAAGTGGCAGTCAGTGTTGTGGTTTAGTTAACAAGGTATGTTTGATCAGAGGTGGGACTCAATGATCTTGGAGGTCTTTCCCAACTTTAGTGGTTCTAAGATTATTTTAAAACATATTAAAGGTAATTATACCTTTGAATATGTTAGCACATATTCAAAGACATCACGTCTCCTGCCTGTGATCCCTGGATGATCAACAGCACCTTCAGCACTAATGTAAGATTCACCTCACTGACTCAAACTGTCAAACCACTCCTCTGCTCTCCCTAGTCATTAAAGAGAAACAGACACTTTTAGAAAATTAATATCCCTACTACTGCTACTACTACAACACTACTACTACTAACAACAACAGTAATTTTATGCACCTTAGATAATTTAATTTAATCATTTGAAGGAATTTATTTTTCTTTGTTAACTATAACATGTCAGTCGATAATCTACTGTCCGTAACTTTACATCATCTGAGTATTTATGTAGCATAGCATATTTTTTCCCCAATCTGCCTTCCATGATATGTAATTTTTATGAAGAATGAAAGCTTGAACTCTCTGCATGTGAAAACAGTAGTATTTCTAGACACTGTATTTACTCAGTATTGACCAAAGACAGTGGGAGAATTTCCAATGAACATGGCAGGCAACTATGCTTAAAATGTGGTTCCTTTCACAGCTGAATTCAATAAATAAATTATTCTGTAATTGTAAAATCATCACTCTAAAACATTTAGCTATGTCTGCAGCAAAATATATAAAGTATATACTGAAATGACCAAGGCTTGTCCTATTGGAGAAAGCCTGCCTCACTTTCTGTGACAGATATAGCCCTTGGCAACACAGAAATGAAAACAGGTTGACTCACACACATGGCAAATTGTCCATGTAAAGCTCAAATTCCTATTTCAATTCTTTGTCTAATTTGTGAATCATCTTGGTTCGAAGATTCATGTCAACAATTCAATGTAAGACACTTTCTGCACTCATGCAGACTATGTGCATGCTGAGATTTGTTCATTGCCAGAAGCTCTTTAAGGACTTTAGATGAGAACAATTAATCAAGTGAAAATTTATTTCAGTATGTGATTTGATTCAGTGACTGTCTTAGTCTCCAGGCTCAAGACATAAAGCTGTTCCCCTTTTTACCTTCTACTGCCTGTTTGCAAAACCCCTCCTGAGTTGTGATGTGTGTCATTGTACAAAGCTTTAGTTGATAGCTCTGCTTGAACCAGAGTTTTTGACCTCACTCCTTTATTAATACAGCTGGTAAATTCTGCTTCCCTTTAAGAGAAGTATGCTATTTAGGAAATTAATCCACTAGACAAAATACATCACCCTTATTCAGACAGAAGTGCCTTGAAATGTAGTCTCACTGAATTTGATAAGCTGAATAAGAAAATATTAATACAAGTCAAATGAGTAACAGAACTTGGCCATAATTTGCATAGATAGAAATTCAGGATTTGAATTCTTCATTTTCCTTCCTTTATTTTAAATGAGGATTTTGTACAACTTAATTAAGAACACAGAAAATAATCTTTTTTTCCCTACAGAGATACATTTTTCTTTTTAATGGGGGCTATGTTTTCCACTGATGATTTTGGAAACTCACAATATCCTGTCATTGATCAGCACCTTTTCCTAGACTTTGACCTAATCAAAGAGAGTATAAATCATAGAATTATAGAATTGTTTAAGTTGGAAAAAACTTCTAGGATAATTGAGTCCAACCAAGAACTTAACACTGCCAAGTCCACCACTACACTATGTCCCTAAGTGCCACATCTACATAATTTTTAAATATATCCAGGGATAGTGATTGCACAACTCTCCTGGGCAGCCTGTTCTGGTCTTTGACAGCACTTTCAGTGAAAGTTTTTTTTTTTAATGTCCAATCTAAACTTTCCTGGTGTAACGTGAGACTATTTCCACTTGAGCACCGCCTGTCAGGTGGTTGTAGAAAGTGATAAGGTCTCCCCTGAGTATCCAGGCTAAATACCCCCAGCTCCTTCATCTGCTCTTCATCAGACTTGTGCTGTAAACCCTTCAGCAGCCTCCTTGCTCTTCTTTGGATACACTCCAGCACCTCTACCTAGTAACTGCAGATTGAAGAGTCATTTTTCTTTTAAAAATTCTCTTCCTATAGAATTGGATGAACATTCACCTTTCTGTTGCCAAGTGTGGGTTTGTTAGATGGCCTTTCCTGATACAGGAATATTCTACTGCTAATTGGATCTTCTTCATTATTTGTCAATACACCAAATGAAGCAAGGAAAAGCCATCAGAGCCAGAACGTTTATTTATTCAGATATCTTCACTCTTTTTCAATGTTTGCCAATAACAAGTAAGAACATACCAAAGGAAACACAGCAAAGTCAGAACGATTACTTATTCAGCTATCTTCACTCTTTTACACCATCCTGTTATAAAAATGAAAGCTTATGTACATTTTTTATTGTTGCTTTTTATCTTAGAGTCAAATCTGTGATATTAAATATTTCATTTGGTCATAAGTCTTCCGCACAAGAATTGATGAGGTCATAGTAGCATTTATTGATGAAAAAGATGAAAGTATTTTTGTCTTGATTTGAGAAGCCATTTTGGATATTCTGCAGTGATGAACAGATTGTCCTGTTTGCTTCCAAAACACTATAGTAGCAGAATTTTAAAATATACTGAATACTGGAGTAAATATAAATATATGTTGTTGCTGTTATTTTTGCTATTATAGTGGCTTGATTGTTCTCTGCTTCCAAGGTGCACAGACTTTCAGCTAACAGGCAGATATTTTAATCTGAGCACAATTATTAAAGAGTTGCTTCAGACTGCACGAAACTCAGTGTTGACATAAAATGTGCCAAGAACACATTTCAGCTTTTTCTCTTTAAGGAAAAGTTTCTCACCCCATGCCTTCACAAGGAGCCTATATGTGGCTCAGAGGAGGCCAGAGGCTATTGAACAGGACTCTTTCTGTTACAGCTTTCTGCACACAGCCCAGAAGCATCAAATAGACAAAAACAAACAAACAAACACACAAAAAAATCAAAAACAAAAACCAAACACATACAAGACCACAAATTATGTAGAAGCAGAAAACAAAGGAAATCCCTTGCTGGTTCACGGAAAGAAAATTTTCAGGAAATTTTGCTGATAAATGGTCAGGTGAAAGAAGCAATACCAACTCTACATTTTCTGCCAAAGGGTCTGAGCTTGCTGCAAAGCAAATCTTGCAAAGTAAATTGAGTGGATATTGATAAATTCTTCATTTAGTGGTCTGCATGACATAGGAAACACATACCACAGCATAAGGATTAGATATGAGCCTCCTGGGATTAATTTAATTCGTATTTAATCTCCAACACTTGGCTCCTATTTTCGATATGTGGTTCTGAGAGTGCTTCCTACAGAAAAAGCAAGTGTAAAACCAGTTTGTGGATCACAACTCACCATTCTATAATATCAAAGAATGGTCAAGCCATGCAATATTTACCTTAACTAGGTGCCATTCAAGTACTTTAACAAGATATCTAATCCTTCCTTTGTGATAATTTATACTTGAAATATCTGATAATCAACAGTTTTGTCAGATTTAAACCTCAGAAATTTTCCCTTCCCATCACACAGAGCACAACTGCATTACATGTCTTATTTCTGAAAACTAACTTGAAAAAAGAACAGCCAATCAGCAGTGTTCACCGCCATGAGATCTTTGTTGTTTTCTTTTAACTGAAGCCTTGGACAAGATCCTATTTTTTCCATAAGTGTTGAATGTTTCAAGTGTTTTCAAAACTGTAGCAACTGAATGTATGGAACACAACACAGTACTCTGCCATCTGATATTTCAAATAATAAATTTCATTTTCCTGTTTTTCTAGGGAAAACATTCTAGTGACAGATGGTAATTGCTAGAAGATAAAGAGACCACTATATTACCCAAACAGGTTGAAGAGTGATAACAAGTTTCCTTATGATTTTTTTCATGGAAAGATATCTTAATAAATTAATTAAATAAACATTTTCTATGAAGATTTGAATTATAATTTAAATTTTTATTACCAAGAGCCAAGGTCAAAGTTTTTGTTTTCCTATCCCCATTGCTTTGATGAGTTCCAATATCAAAAAAAATTGCAGGGGTTTTATCATATTGATCATTTTTATCATCATAAATTTTATGTGAAATTGTGATTTTAGGAGTCATAATAATTTTATTATACTAAATTTTGTACTCATAATTAATGCAGGGCAGTCTAGATACACCTTTTGAGCAGACAAGATGATCAAAACACAGGAGGGGAAATAAGGACATAGAATTATTCAAGCATCAGTGACAGAACTGGAACTGCTTAAGGTCATAATAACTCATTGAATCTAACACTTGTTATTGAAGAAAATAGAATTTCTGCTCCATCAGAAATCAAATGGTCTCTCAATTTGATCATAGTGTCTCAAATGTCAACTCTCACCACTTTCGCTACTTCTGGGATACAAAGCTCTCCTGCCAAAAGGGTTATATGCCTAGCAATGTTCAGTTGTCATGTATTTTGTAAAGGGACAGAAATATTTAGTGTGAAGAGAATAAAACCTCTGTTTCTCTGACTTCTTACCTATTCTCACTTGAAGGAAATATTATTCACCTCCACCATCCGTGCTTTTCACTTCTCTCTTCGCAAAAGTGACAGAAATGCATGTAGATAAGGATGATTAAAAACCAAACATGCAGATGTATATGAAGTACAAAAATATCTACTGCCCTTCATCAGAGATTTTCTTTGGGTCTGGAAGTACATCAGCAAAACTATTACTGACAGATGGACACTGCTAACAAAGGAATACTTTAAGATTACACATTTTTAGGAAAAGTTTTGCTATGAAGCAGAATCTAAAAAACTTTTAAGATCCTGCATATGAGGATTTTAAACCAAGGCAGCCCTCAGTATTGTGTCTATTCTACTACCTAAACAGAGAAGGAAGGGGGGGAAAAAGTGTTGACTTTGCATTACCAGCTAAAGACTCAGCACACATGACTGGGCATGACCTTTCTGTTCAAACACATGCTCTCATCAACCAGGACAATAGAGGATGTCAGGCTCTAATGTTTGATATATATTCCACACGCTTGGTGAGCTGGATATGGCCCATTTTACTTTCCAATGAAGTAAGCAGTCCTGAACACACAATCATTCCTGGTAATGGCTTTTTTTTTCTTTTTTTCTCCCCTCTGAATTGCAGTGTTGGATGAAATATTTTGGGGTTATTTTCTTGTTTTTATGCCAAAGTTTGTACAGCTTTCTAACAAAGACATTTGCTTTTGTGCTTGAGGTTTCAGTGATATTCAGGCTGGGGATATTATGCAGAGAGAATGGTTTCCTGACCAAATGTCATCAAGCAAACAACCTGGGTGCTGATGGATTTTTAAGGAAATGTCCAGTTACGTATGAAATGAACATATTTGTTTCTTATAGAGATGAATCAGTAATAGGTCATACTATACAAAATGTTTTTACATTCTAAATAGAAAAAAGAAAAAAGAAATAAGAAAATATAGAACAAAGTGCTTTTTCATACAGCCAACAACAATGATAAGAAAACTCAGCAACCACTTCTCTGTGCTCTCCCTGAAATCAAAATAACATCTGGTAATTAGAAGGGTGATAAATTACCTATTTTTGATCTTCCTCCCCCTTAAAGCCTAAGGCTTTGATGGTGTCTTTGATGTGCCACTGATGGAAAAATGAAGGTGGGAGACAAATTCTTGCATTGCACCACAAGTTGTGTCCTGATGCCATTTCTTATAATATATCCAGAACTCTAGTTACTTCTAGGTTTTGGTTTGTTTTTGTTTTTTTTTTCTACATTCACCAGCGCCACTCTGGCCTCCATGGACAAGACAGAATCAAATCTGAGCACAACTTACCAAAGACATTATCAATACCATATTCACCAAATTAAAAAAGACTATGAAGGAATAGGTCAAAGAAGTTGATTTCTTTCTTTTGGTTTTCAGCAAATCTTAATGAGATTATTTTCCTTCTCTGATTACTTTCTTTTTCTTATCTTTATACAAAAACTTCAATTAATGATCAAAATAATATTTTGTACACATTATATACTTATAATCCATTTGAGGTTACCAAAACATAGGAGTCATTTCACCTGTTTCCAATTAATAACCCTCAGTATTGCTGCAATAAATATCCTGTAACCAATGGAACCCAAAGAATAGTTTTCATTGCCACAATGTATTAACAAAACCTGGACTCTGACCATAATGTTGTAGTTCAAGCTGTATTTTTTGGTGGGACTGCAAAGTTCTGTAGTGATAACTACAGATGTGCATCTTGGTTTGGCTTTGAATTTCATGCAAAATATGACATTTCAGCAGATAATGTCTCCAGTCAAATCAGGATTTCTAGTAAAATTCTGACATGGTGTGATCTGGGAGTATTGTGAACTCATTACCTAAAGGCAAATAAATATCTTCTCACTGATTTATTGACTGAGAAATGCTTCTAAATAAGTGGTTATCAGACTCTCCTTATGGGCAGTTTTTGATTTTCATCACTTCATGTTTGTTTCATAGTAGTTATTCAAACCGGTGTCTTCAGGAGTCAGTATTGTTTCTGTCACTGATCTGCAATAGATGTCATTCCTTTTTACTTTCTAGATGCTTCATTAGAGTACAAAGATCATATCCCAAAAGGGAGTTCAGTGATAAAGAGAATGGAAAGCCTGACCAAAGCAATAGAAAGAGAATTGACTTCTCCCTTGGAGAAAAAAACCTGGAACAGGTCCTATGCCTCATTCATTGTTGATCTTTGACTTAATGACTGAAGTCTAATTCTACAGATGCAAGTTGTATCACTGTGGAAGAAGTACAGTTGAAGTCAACCACAAAGCCAACAATTTTGGTGCAAACATGGAGAGGGCATTGTTACATATCAGTCATTGACACAATGAATGGAGCAGTGAAAATGAAAGCTTCCATAAAGAAAGGTGGACATAATTGTTGGATATGAAAAGTAGTAAGGCTGACAGAGGACAAACTTGTTATTAGCATGATCAGGAAGGAGTAGAATGGGGTTTTCATGTGGCCTGTATTTCTTCAGAAAACTTGAGAAGTGAATATTGCACAATCTGCCTGAGAAAGACTGCTATCCCCATTTTGCAAAGAGAACACAAAGCAAATGTTTCTGATACCTCACAGCCTATCTAAACTGGGACTTCAAGAGAATTTAGATACAGATTCCCATTCTGATTGTATCACTATGTTTTCCAGGTGTGTCCCCCGATCAGCCTGATGTTTTAGGTGTGTTCTTCAACATACTCCCTGGAGAGATGATGAAGCAGTTCTTGGAGCTCTTCCTGCTTTGGAAGTCAGGAATATCCTTGGTTCCAAGTTTTGAAATTAAGTTGACCAGATATTTTCCCTTTTATTTCCTCCAGTCATCTTTTAAGGAGAAACACTTCTATCCATTCAACCGTCTGTTTTCAGGAGGTGATGTGTCTGAATCCTAAGCAGGCAGAAGTCCCCATTTGTGCAAACCTAATTTGGAACCTGAGCTCAACAAAACTAAGTATACTCCTCTCTCTTACCTTTTTTGTGAGGCTTTAGATGCATCATCTCTCAGAAATCACATTCTTTCTTTGGTTATTTGGAGAAACTAGTACACCTTAATGCCTCCTTTTGAGTGCTTTATCTGTTTTGGCCAAGTACCTAGCTGCATTTTCTTCCATGCTGCACAATAACTAATGCTCATGGTCAGAAAGAAAATCTAAAGTGAAGCAAGAAATAGAACCTGTGTATTTCAAACCTCTGTTTATAATCTTAACACCTACAGCATACTTTGTCTTTGTGAAAATATACCAAAATGCAAACAATCCAAAAGTGCTTCTCTTCTAGAATCCAGGAGGGATTTATCCTACCATTGATTTTCTGGAATTCATGTCTTCTGAGTGCCAAATAAGGCTCTGTCTTGCAACATAAACTTCACAGTGATAATAAAGGTACATATTTAAATGTCTGTATGACTGAGACTTAAGAATTTATGCTGTACTATTTTCATATCCCTTCCCCATCACTGTCCCAAATCATTCTTCTCTATCATCTCTTCCCACTCTAGTGTTCTTAGACTTAGACTTCGACTTCTGGACTGAAAGTTTCTTGGGATACTAATTTACTTTTCAACTGATTACTTATTCTATGCAATGATCAGTTAGTAAAATCTTGTGCATTATATCAAAATGATGAAAATTATAACAAAAACTCCACAGGCCTCTGGAGAGGGAATTAACAGAGACCAAAATAAGTTTCTAGAGATACAGGTATTAGTAAATTAAACATTTCCAGGATGATCCTCTGATACTGAAACCATCTGTCACAGAGTCAGATGCATCCATGTCATTAGACTCTGAAATTGTATAGCTAAATCCAAACACATTTAAGAATCTTTTCAGATCCAGGAAGCTACTAAACCATGCTCAAAAATTTATTCAGATAGTCCCAGTTTTCCAACGCTAAAAAATCATAGCAAGGACCATTCTAACAGTTGAGTGACTGAACAGAAACTTTTCCTCATACTGTTCAACTTGTCCTTCACATAGCTTAGAGAAGCAAAAGAAACCAAAAAGCAGTGATCAGAAGATACTTAGAGGTAAGAAGCAGCAGTCAGTACCTGACACATGGGAAATACAAGCTGAAGTCTTCAAACACTTCTCTTTACAACTCATACTGGCAGAACAGTTCAATGTTTCTTTGCACAGGACAGCATTAAACTGAATGTTTCCCTGTTTTTTTTCTTCATGTTGTTTTTCCTTTTCTTAAGGAAAGGAATTTAAGGTACTTAAGACTACTTTGTAGAAATAACAAAAATAAAATTGTTTCTAAGCCATGGCAGGAAAAAATTAAGCTCTTGAATAAAAAGACTTTCTGAAGGACTAGACTTTTGTGAAGAGAGTCACATCCTGAAAGAAACAGCAATGAAACTACAAGAAAATACACATATTTTTGAAAAAAAAATACAGTTATGAGCACTATGTCTTACAGAAGAATGATTAAGATATTCTGTCTCAAAGGGCAAGCTGAGATCATAAGAAATTTATCATAGTTGCTAATAAGACCGAGATTTTAATTGAAGTTTAATGACATGGAACTTGCACTGATGCTCTTAGAAAAAGAGTAAACGTTCACTTCTCAGTCCTATTCTCAGCTGCTGGCACTCAAGAGTGACCAGCACAAACCATGTGTCTGGGCTATACTTGGAAGCAATGAGAGCACTCTGAGACAAGAAACTCATGCTATTAATTTAGCCTCACTTATTAAAATGCTAATGAAACTTCAGCCACAGTGCAGAGCCAGGAAAAAAGGAGAAGGAATGAGAAAATAAACCCACTGAATGAGAAAAATTGTTGGTAGGCTCAAATGAGGCTCTACTATGCAGACACCAGTAGATCTCTTGTTTTAGAGGAGACAGCTCATACATGTATGGCATAGCCTGAAGAGGGTTGATGGCTGAGCTCTTATATTTCTCCTATTCCATGTTCTCTTGGAACTTAAGGCTCCCAGAATATGTTTCTCATAAATGTTCATCATTTTAGATTCCTACCTGAAAAAGCAGGAGAGTAATGTTTATATGGCTTTGAAAAAAATTGGAAGATTGGTTGGAAGATTTCTTACCTTAGAAATGTGAGTAACTGTTTTCATCTTTGTTTTCCCAGAAGCATTACCTTAGTGTTTGAGGACTTTACCCTCCCTTAGATGAAGGATTGTAGTTTTCTGCTGCATTACAGCATATTTTGCATTGAAATATGATTTGGAAAGCCTTGTATAGAAAGACATGGTTACATTGAACTTGTTGGAACAGAGGTATTAGAAAAGATGAGCTCCAGAGGTTCTTTCCAAGCTCAACTATTCTCTGTTATTTCACTCCAGTCTCACAAACACATCTATACTGAGGAGTATGCTTCTCTAAGTCTTGATTTTCAGGCATCACTTTCACTTCAGTCGCCTTATCCTGGGAGAGGTGCTCTGTGGAGTGATTTGTAAGCACAGCAGATTCACAGCCTCACAGAAGAAGAGACAAACAAAGGCCTTGACAGAAAGACAAAATGCAGGAGATTAGGTAGCAACAAATCCAGCTTTGCCTTAATTCAGTTTACTCCACCATCAAAACAAATCCCTGACCAACATGGGACAAAATTTCAGAACACCGAAGGAGCCTTTGGTGGCACAGGACTGTAATAAAGCATCTGCTGTGTTGAATGCACACAGAAAGTGCAGGGGCTGAGGAAGAGGTGTTTAAGGAGACAAAATAAAATTCAGCAACCAGCACACTGTTGAAAATTAACTGCTGCCTCATAGACTATAACATGAACACCCAAGCTTTCCAGAGCCACTGAATAAGACTCCTGAGATTATTGACTTTCTTCTCTTTGGCAGTGATGTTTTGGAATATTTAACAGATGTTATTTGCTTTATCAGAACATGTGCCAATTGACAAATTTCTTAATATGCTACAGGACCATGTAATGTCTTAACTAAGTCCCTCAGGGGCCCATTACACTAATACTAAAGACATTAGTGATGTCTACAGTGCAATAAAGATACCTGCAGAAGACATTAAAGTGTCATATGGGAATCCCTCAGCTATTTCTGGGCAGATTGGTGTATCCCTAAAGCATGATGCCCTACCACCCACTGATTGTAATGAGGATCTCAGGGGCAAAAGGTAAAAATTGGAGCATAAAGACATTATCACGTGGCTTGTCTCCACCAATTCAGCACAATGAGATGTCTGTTCCTAATTTGATTTGCCTTCCTTGTATTGACAAAGCCTCATGCCTCATGTTAGCCTTCCCTTTGCCTGGTTAAAAAAAAAGATGAATACGTTTCTAAGAACTGGAAACCTTAAAGATAGGTCAATGGGTAGGCCTGTGTTTGTACAGCACCTAATATAATGAACAATGGATATATGCTCAGAAATACTACATTTTGTCACAAGTGAAATAATAACTTTTATTACAGTTAAATTGTGCTTTGTTTTACAATCATTATCTACTTTGCTCATAGCATCAGTCAAGTAGCCTTTTCCACAGTAGAGGAGCATCAACAGAGTAAAATAACAACAACTGCCAATTTAAGGTTATTTCCACCCATGAACTTCTGTTCACACTGTACTTTTCACGCAATCTTTTTCTAGGGTGGAAAGCAAAAACTAAAATAAATTATACCTCTTCTGTTTCCATATATTGAGATATGCATTTGCCAGCACTAAGATAGTGGTTTACTCAGCCCAGCTTCTTGGAAACTTGGGTAGCAAGAAAGGAAAGCAGCCCAGAACAAGTGAAATAACTGCTACCAAATGGGAGCTGGGAAAAAAGTCTGACTTTTGGAATTCCACTCAGACTGGTAGGAAATTGTCAGAGAAAACAGAGACTTACTGTTCTTGACCAATATTCACTGTTTTGGTGTCCTGGTTTTGGGACAAATTTGGAAAGGAATTTCCAAAGGGATGTTTTCCTAAAGGGCAAAATTCAGCAGTCCTTCCCCCCCAGCTGTTTGGGAGATAAACCTCCTTCGAGAAAAGTGGAAAAAACTGTTTATTTAACAAGTAAAGTACTCACAAACATGGAAAAATTAATACTATTAAACAATGGAACCTCTCATTGTTCTGAAGAGATGGCAAATTCAGAGAGAGTCCTTGTTGTGGGGTGTAGCTCGCTCAGTCTCATATCAGTCTCTTATCAGTCCCTCCTGCACTGGAAAATGCCTCATCCCGGGCCCTGATGGACCACAGGCATGAGCTCCCACTGTTTCTCTGGGGTTTTGGTCCAGAGCAAGGCTGATCAGTTCCAAGAAAAAGAAAAGCCACAGTCCATGGAACTTCTCTGCCTCAGCTAGACAAAAAACCTAACTAAAAGCAAAGGAGAACTCTCTCCTGCTGCCCATGCTGCAGACAGCACAGTCCAGGAGAAGGATGCTGGGGAGCGAGTGCAGTTTCTGAAAACAAACTGCACACTTCTTCTCTCCATCTGCACTCTCAGATCCAATCTTAAAGTTGCAGAACTTATTTCTGGCCTAAAGAGAAGAATAGGGAACAATTCAACATCATAAAGTCACCCCAGGACAGCTGGTAAAATTGCAGAGAAAAACTTTTGAAAATCTGGAAATTCCTTTGCATACAGTAATTCCCATAATCCAAAACCACATTTCACACTTCTGGGACTCCATATTGTGGTAGATAATATAAAAGTAGTCTTTCCACCATCACAACACAGAAAATATCTCCTTACCTTATATGCCCAAAGAATTGGAGTAAACAAAAAATAAAATCCTGAACAAGTTTAAGTAACACAGGAGAATTATCTCATTTCTCAAAGACAGTCACCAGCTCCCTGTTTTTCCCACTGTACCAAAGATGTATAACTGGTTCCAATCTTCACAGTGTTTGGGAGCATAATAACTCCCTAAAATCCACCTTAATCAAAAGTCTGCAAGATGCAAAAATGTATTTTTTCTTTTTAAAAGTGTAATTTCTGTTTTAATATTCAAAATTGGTCTATGATTGTTGAAGAATATTTGACATTCAAATAAGTGAACATTTTTTCTCTTTTCTTTCCCTCTCTATTTTTTTTTTAATTATTATTTAATTATTTATTGTATTACACCGAAACACATATATTTCATTAAAATTATTGGTGGGAAGGTATCTGAAATCCAGGGAGAAATCTCTGCATGCTATAGCTACATCTACATCAATAACCTATGTGTACCCTGAAGCATTCCCAGACACTGAGGTAAGCTCTCAAGGAGTCCTGCATCCATGTTAATGACCTGTCAGTCACCCAAAGAGCTCAACACAAGAAATCTGCCTGGGATTCCTGGAATAGTCTAATTGCTAAATCTCATCCAGGAACCCTTTGGGAAGTTACTGCAGCGCCAGGCCAAAATCACAGCAAAAACCACTTTGGAAATATTACTGGTACAAGTATGTGACTCTCAGTGGCCTGTGAGAAATCTGAACTAAAGCACCTGAAACTATGGGTGTAATCAAATTTCACTTTCTCTCTTTTCACCAGACACACAGAGAAATGTCTGAAGGATTCGCATGCTCTTCAATTAGCAGAGGAAGAAGGACCAAGTAAGAAGGGACACAGAGCTGCCCTCAGTAATAGAGACCAACTTGTTACACGTATAAGAACAGAGCAGATCTCAGTGCAGTGTGTAAGAACCAGCTTGCATGCAGACCCTTTTCTTATGGCAGTAGTGTGACCATAACCCCACACCATCATGGTAATAATTCTGGATTTGAACTGGTTGACATAAAACCACCTTCCGTTTCCCCCATAATTTTGCTGTTTGACGAATGTGTGTAATTATAGACCACAAAATTGTTTGCAATAATATCAAATGATCACATGAGTCACATGAAATTCCATGGATTTATCTTATTTCCAGGTAGAAACAAGCTGCAACTGGCATGGTTTTCATTTTGAATTAACTGAAACCCTCATTGCCAAAAGTTTCAGACTTGGAAGCCTAAACCTTAAGTTTCTAAATATGAATATAAATACCTAAATTTAGAAATGTACAAACTCAAGCATTCATAAAATACATCTACAGACAATTAGATCTCTCTCATTGTTAAAAATGAGCAGAAATTAAAAAATAAATTCTAGCTTAAAACTGAGATATTTTGAGTAATAATTCCTAGGCTGTCCTCTAGGAAGACAGATATATTCTCAACAGAAATAGATACAAGCACTGTATTGAGGATGGAATTTAATTAGACAATTATTCTAGCTTATTTATCATAGTATCCAACATTAAAAAAACAGATGATCAAAAAAAACTTTACCAATAACCTCATAGAAATAGAAATTACTCTCCCTTCTTCTTCTAAATTCTCAAGATCATTATGAGACCAACCAAAATTCATTATGGATTTGTGCAAAAAATCTTGTATGCTATTCTTTTTCTTTGCTCATTTGTTTGTTTGACAACAAGTTCTGGTACAGGATGCAAAAGTTTGGGCTTTTTAAAAAATATTTCTAATTGGCAATAATTTTTATTAGACATAACATGAAATCTTTTAAAATTATCATCTATTTAATTTAAAATGTAATTTAAGGCATATCCTATTTACTGTAGTAGATGCCTTATACTCATTTTTTGTTTGTTTTTTCAGTGTGAACTTGACTCATATAATGTCAATGTCTGTGCTTTCTGAAGGGAGATATTGCACCCGGAGTGTTTCACTCTCTGCGAGCATCCTGGGAACTTTGCAGGGAGTCACACCAGTGCAAGTATGAGAGAACTGAAGTAAAGCTGCTGCAAGATTCTGACACCAGCTTCTGTGTGTGGGATTTGTCCCAGAAAACTGAAATGTTCTGTACAAAACAATTTTTATTAAATATCTGTTTAAAACTCTGCCAAAAAAATTTGTTGCAGACTTTTTGATCTGCTTTAACTGAAGGATTCCTATTATTGGAATATCAGATTTGACATTTCACATGATAATCCCCCAAACTGACTTTGCACTATGTTTCTTGATCTGATACTGGAGTTTGTTTTTTTGTTGGTTTTTTTTTGTTAACAATCCTATAAATATTTTCCCTTTTAATATCTATTCCTCCATTGCTGTCTTCCACCACACATCACACAAATCTGCAGATCAAAGTAAAACAATTGCTATATACAGTGTGACTCCTACCTTCTTTTAATGTTGTTGATGTCAACAGCAGGATTTTTCTTCAGAAATAAGAAAATATAAAATATATACAAAGCAGCTTAATCTGCAGCTCTTTGCCATAACATTTGACTGAGAAGCTAGTATTAGTTATGAAAAGAATCATTATAGCTCTAATAGATTAGTCCAAATGAAATAAATAAACTCTATTATTTCTACTGATTGAGATGCTATTAGAGTGGGATGTCTAAAACATTATCCAAAACCATAATAATGATGCAAAAAGGTTATTTCTTTTAAATCTTGAACCCATGCTAAAAGCTGTCTATGCCTTCCTCTGAAAAAAGCCCATATATTTTCTTTCAAGATAATGCTTAGCTGCATTAGATTCTCTAAAGAACCAAGAGCAGTTCATCCCTGCAGGAAGGAAGCTGAAACAGAACAGCTGAGAAGTGCCCAAGAGACCTCAAGGACAATTTCAGATGCCCAGTAATTAATTGTTTTATGGAGGCTCAGATCTCACATAGAAGCTACAGTCCTTCCTTGACTGTTCTAAGGGTTCCATAACCTGAAATTAGATAATACCACAGCTAAATATCTTTACAAATGTGCATTTTATATTCCTTTAAAAGCACAGGCATGGAAGAAGTAAGACCTCAGAGTGATGTAATTTAGAGTGCATGTGATGGAAGAAGTGTAGAAGAACTGGCCAGCATTTTTTGACTGTATAGAAATACAAAAGATGTTAAAAAAAAACATAAGCCCCAACACACTAATTTTAGAACACAGAAAACTGGGAGTTATGATTGGTTTGATCATTGCTGCAAATACTCAGTTGAAAGGGAGGAAGTTTTTAGTGAATTTAAGCCCTGAAGGCAAGAAGAGAAGGTTGAGATAATTGTCTGCCAAAGAAAAAATCAAAGAAGGAAGAAAAAAAGAGTACGAGATTCACAATTCTTAGAGCTGAAGAAAGCTCATGGTCATTGAGGAAGAGGAAACAAGGATAAAGAAAGTGATTTTTGTGAACAAATCAATATTTTTATGGTGGGACAGCCATAATTAAATGAAAGCCATGTCTGTAGAGTAACAGATTCTTCTTAAGAGATGACTCAATGTTGCAGGGTAGATAAAACAATACAGAAACAGGCCAGTATAGCTACAGCCTCTGAGCACTGTTAGCTGACTGTAAACACAAAGAAAAGCAATCTGAACACGTATTTTTTCTCTGAACCAAGAATTTCTGTGTACCAGACCCAGGGATCATTCAGCCAGTCCTTACACATCACCAACAATACTGACATTAGGCATTTGGCTGACAAAAATCCATTTCTCTGATGCATTTGTGTGTCATCATTTAATATAATAGACCAAAGTTCATGTTTACTGCAGATAAATGTATAATGCTGGAATGGAACATAAGCATCTATTAGTCACATACCACTTTAAAAGGAACATTCGGTTTCTCCTGCAAACAAAGACAAAACACATTTTTTTCACTGTAGACTGTAGGTTCTGGTTACACATACTATGGTAAAGTCTTCATGTTTTCAAAAAAATCTGTTTAATTAATTCTAGAGCAAAGCCTAAAGGTTATATACACCCTTACAAGTACTTAAAAACCAGTAAAGGATGAAGGATTTCCCCAGAAATACTGATAATTCTTGTAATGTTTTAACAGTTATAAGGAAACTCTTGTTTGGTACAGGAAGGAATGAGAGTCATCTTTGAATGTTTTTTACTGTGGGGAAGAATGGGGCAGTTGCAGTGATTTCCCATTTCAGTTCTAATACATAAACTACTACAGAGAATTTATTTGTATAACTTGGTTCAGAATTATTTAACTTAATTTATATCTGAAACGCAACTGGGTTTTTTTTAATGCTTTTTATTAACAAGAAAGGGATTGTGTATTTCCTATGAAATGAAAATGCAGTCCTTGCTCTCCTCTATTTCTAACACCATTTCTTTGAAGAGCTTGTGCAGGGAAATCTGTTAATTGAAAATACTGACAGAATCCCCAGAAGGCAAAAAAATCCAACTCAAAATAAGTCAAAAGTTTTACTGAAATATCAGAAGTTCTCAAAACTAATTAACTTCCTTTTCTTGAATGCATGCTAATGGAATAAAACTGTTCCATTCACTACATCAACATAGCTGAATAGTTTTCTAATAGATTTTTTCCTCACTGTTATCTTATGAATATCTTTCCAGCCTCACTCTGCCTGAAAAGAGGTTCAGACCTGTAGCAGTAGTTAGGAATTTATTAATTGAAAAATATAAATAAATAAAAGATTCCCATCAAGATGTGCATGCTCTTCTGTCTACCTTCTCTTTGTTTCCTTTTTTCTCCTCTTTTCTTTTTTTTTTTTTTTTTTTTTTGAAGGACTGAAGGTCGTTGGTAGCAAACAGCTCAGTTTGAAAAGCAGCTGCTTAGAAGGTGCTGACAGCACGAGTCCTCTTGTACCCAGGCAGTGAGGAGCTTACGGCTGCACAAAATCTGAGCTGTAGGGCTCTCGCTGGGCACAGTGCTGAGCTCAGGCCCAGAGCATAAATTAGCATCTGTAATACACTGAAGTCACACCAAATTAAACCCATTGTCAGATCAATTGGTAATTTTGAAGTCAACATAAGGAATTTTTTGCATTTGTTCTTTTATGTCAGCAGTTTTGGTACAATATCAGGATTTTTTTTTTTTTTTTTTTTAGGTTTCCGAAGGGTTTGGATGTATTTTTTAAATCTTATGCCTCAAGAGACATTTCTTGCTGTCCATACTGCTGAGTAGCTCAAGCATAGCTCTGAGATGATCCCAAACACCCTACAGACCTGCTGCTGATGGTTCCCAATTCCTCAAACTCCAGTCAGACTCAGCCAAGCCCCTACACAAAGCCTGGGCCATGTGCAGGCATACAATTGCCTGGACTGACCCTCTCTGGAAAGCTCTCAGATATAGCCCCCAGGAGTGATTTTTGGCACACGTTTCAGCACTCCTGATGTATCCAAAGCGTCAGGCTCAGTTTGGGGAGCACAAAGACTAATTTTATACCTGACAGAGCAGTGCTGAGTAACAGTCAGTGGTGATGTCAAATATTCTGAGCCACACTGCTTCACCCCCTAAAGAGAATTTGGAGGAATATTTTGTGTCTGGTTCCAATAGAGCCTTAGGGCATTTAATCATATCCATCGTTGTCTGGAAAAGATTGTGTTACTGATACACAAAGTAAACATCTATCAGTTTAACCCAGGGATCCAGTGAATTCAAACCATTTATGAAAGATGTTGTATTTGCAGCTGAAATCAAATAATTGATCTCTGTGTAGGTTTACATCTGTTCCACCTTTTGTGAAGTTCTTTCCACAATAAAACCAGTTCATTCACCAAGTGAGGATTATTGAAATATTGCTTTGAGTATTAAATAAATCATTTGCATTTCATAAGTGCAATGCTTTGTCCTTCCAGTGCAATTTTCCCTTTTATATGTTTATCATGCTGCAGAACAGTCTATGGCAAAAACATTTCATTAGCCCAACTTCACTGAATTTCATCCTTTCTTCCCATCAAATAGGAGCTGACATTACAAATGTCAGCTGGGGGTGAGGGGGAAAGGAACCCAAACCACACAGAAACCAAACCAACCAAACAAACAAAATAAACAAAAAAAAACCCAAAAACCAAAAAAAAATAACACAAACCCCACACTTAACAGTAAAAAATACAGCTGACATTGCCCACACTAAAATTCCTTAAACCTTTGAGCAATCTTTTGTTTACAATCCTCCCACTGAAAATAATTTAGGATTAGCTGTTGGCTAACAATAATTCTTAAAATACATTGAGATGACCTGGATGTTGTTTAGGTCTGTGATTTGAGTGTTTGCCTGTCAACAGGTGCCTTCTGATGATAACTCGGAGCTGGAATGGACCCAGCCTGGGTGAGCTCCTGGTTTTAGCAGTATTAAGTCCAGGAGCCACAGCTTGTGTGCCAGGCATGCAGAGCAGCTGAGAAAATTCTCCATCAGACAAAAGACTGAACAATCCAAAGATGCAAGTGACTCATCTGAGGTTATATGGCAAAAAATTAAAAGTAAAGGTCTTTTTAATCCCCTTTCTCGGGTCACCAAGCCCCACTGCCCTTCTCATTGGAGATGCATTCTGGTCTTTGGATTTGATAATGTCCTTTCAGAACATAGGATGATGTCAGCTGATTAATGGTGCAGACAGAAGATTGCAAGATCACCCAAGGTTAATATGATAAACAATTAGGGAACTTAGGATGCAGCAGAAATCATATTGTCTGACAACTTTTTCATCATTACAGTGGTGAAACCCTGAAACAAGCTCCCCACAAGTGCATGGTCTGCCTCAGCATCAATAATAATTCCCATCTCAGTGCTGTCAGAGATAAATTTTGCTGATCTCAAGGCCACTGAAATCATCCTGAACCAATAGTTACAGCCATCAGTAACAGAGACAGAGTGATAGAGGAGGAAATACCCAGAGAGAAGCTCTTAGCTTGTGTTTGCCACCAAAACCCTCTGTAACTTTTAGTTAAGTCAGTCATGAAAGAAACTTCTGACCACAATGCCCACAAAAGAGTTCCAATCACTGCATATTGGGAACCCTAAAAGAGTTTTGTGTGTTAGAGACACTGGGAGCCCACAGATGTTAATTAATTTAATATGACTGAAAGTCAATCTGGCTTGAAAAAAAAGGGATGTGAGAATTTCATCAATTCCAGCTGTTTCTTCCTCTCAAGACAGATTTTGAAGGAGGCAAGAACAGCTCAAAGGACTATCAATACACATATGGAAGGAAGACTGGAGCATGGAACAGTCAGAAAAAGGCTTTAGGGGTGCAACATGGAGTAAACTGGCAAAGGGAAAAAGGAACTGAATGGGCTTTACAGAAATGGGTACAAAGATGTTCACAGAAAACAGCTGTAGAATGGGGCAGTGGTGCAGGAATGCACAGCATCAGCATCTCTGTTCTCTATCCACTTTAAATTTAGTAAATCAGTGGCATTAATTGTCCACTTTTAGTGGGGTGTTGTCTTACAGAATGTGACCTCTGAATTTAGGTTAACAATGTTTGGCAAATCTACATTAAAAATAAGATTATGTGAGTAAAAGGGAATGAGGAAACAGCTTTCTCAGAAAACTGACAGAAGTAAATGCTGACCAGGTTTAATTAGTTTAACTAAAATAATTTGTTTTAGGTATTTAAACAATTTGTTAAGTTCAAGATTGAAAAATAAAAGTGTCTTCAAATGATGAAGTATTTAGTATTTGTGGAAATTTTTTTTTTTTTTAAAACTGGAAAAAGTTTTTTTATCAGAAGGGCCCAGCCTCATTTATTAATAAATTACTCCATTATTCAGAAGATTCACCATGTCAAAATCGATCGAAGACAACATCCAGGCAAAAGAAGGCAGTGATATTATGGCAAACCTAGAAGGAACAGAATAAATTCAGAAAAAGCCCACATTTTAAAAGTCTGAGTTTCTGTAAACCTCCTGACATAAATCTGAAGTAAATATGAATGACAAATCTGCTAATTTAAGAAAATATTATTTAAATAGCCTTACTGTAAAAAAAAAACAAAAAAACAAAAAACTACTAAAATAAATACTAAATACTAAAATTTTACAGTTATTTATTTCTATCAGTTCCCTTTTAGGCCCCCATAGACCAGCCAGCTGATAGGTCCTCAAAGCATCATTCTCATTTCTAGAATAGTGAAGGTTGCAAATGGCTACCTAACAATAGCACCAGATTTATTTAGTATTGTCGTGGTTTGACACGGAAAGAGAATTTTTTCCGGAAGGAAGAGGTCAATTTAGATATTGACCAATTGAAGGTGGACACGCCTCTGAGAACACAGAGGGGTTGAAAGCAGAATTCCCAGGGGAACTCGCTCTCTTTGGTTCTGGTCAGCGTGCAGTGCAGACCTTCCCCCGCCCAGCCACGAGCTGGGTGGGGAGGGGAAGCCCCATGGCCTGAAAGGTAGGTCCCAAGGGTGGTGGAAGGACTGGAACCGGGCTGGCCCCTGCAGATGGAAGGGTGGAAGAAATCTGGGATGTCTCCACTCCACCCCCCCCCACCCGGGGTTTCTCTCCCGAGGGGGAGAGAGAAAGAGACGGCGGCGGTCCTGTCCTGTCAGCAATTCCACCGCGAGGAAGGAGGAGCGGGGGGAGCCGCAAGGTGCCCAGTTGTGTGGGAGTTGCTGGATGTCCGGGCATTGAGCCATCCCTGGGAGTTCGGACTTTTAACCCTTCCTTGAGAAATGAAAGCTTTGTGAATTTTCCTTTCCCCTCCTCGGTTTGAAAGAGAGGAAGAGGGACACCTTGGACCCTGGGATGTTGGAAGAAGGAATTCTAGATGGGAGGGGGACAAGGAGTGGCTTTTGGCTGGACTTTTCTGTGTTAGCCACAACCTGAACCAATCTTCTCCTTCAAGAGGGACTGTGTTTTGGGAGCATGCCAGTGAGTCAAGAGACCTGCTTCAGCTGGGAAAAAGACAAAAGTGGAGTGAACAGAGAAAAGGTTAGGGGGTTTGTGGTGGCACCCCCTTGCCCTGGAAAGGAAAGAGAAGAGAAGAAGATCTCTGTTCTTGAGCCCTTGGCCCCAGGGGAAAATGGGGGGGACTGTGGTCCCAAACAATGAAAAACTGAACTGTTGTTTTCTCCCCTCTTGCCAGGGCATCCTTGAAAGGAAAAATCCTAAAGGCAGTCTGACCATCCATGCATTGGTGGTGAGAGCACTGTGCATGGAAAGGAGAAGGGTCACCATGGCAAACTTTTCTCTGGGCGGTGCCATGTGTGACATGGAAACACAGGATGTGGAGCTGTGTTTCTTGGGGGGTCTGTGGCACAGGAGAGACTCTGTTCCCTCGATGGACTGAGTATCGGTTGTTTGAAGGGTGGAAACCTGATTGGGGTCCAGATTGTGTCTCACTGTGGTTTGTTGGAGTTGGGTGGTGGGGGGGAGGAATGTTTTGCAAGGTTTTCATTTGGATCTTTTTGTGGTTTTTTCCCCCCTCTTTAGTTTTCTCTTTTCTTTTGTAGTAGTAGTTTAATAAAGTTTTTTTCCTGTTATTAAGCTTGAGCCTGCTTTGCTCTGTTCTGGATTCCACTTCACAGCATTCAAGGGAGGGATCACATTTTCATGGGGGCACTGGCATTGTGCCAGTGTCAAAGCATGACAAGTATTATTACTGTTATTTAACCAGAGAGTGAGGAGAAAAGTTTTTAGCAAGATGACACAATTTCAGTCTAGAAAAGTCTTGATTATCTGTTAAATTTGAAATAAATATGTGCACATTGATTGCATACATATAAGGTGCCAGCAGGATTTTTTCAACAGGAAAATACTAAAGTGTAGAAAAATAATTTTTAAAAATGTTACTACTAAAAGGAAGTGTAAATCTGGCAGAATTTTGGTGCCTGTTTCACAGAGTGAATAATATAATTGCAGTCATCATCATTATCATTATCATCATCATCATCATCATCATTGTGCCATTTACTTTAAAGAAAATGGATGGCTTACTGTCAGGCTGTACTCAAACACTTCTATGATAATGGTAAAAAGTTATGACAGGAGAGATCCTTTGGTTTAAAAAATTAATTGTTTCAGACAAGCTGTCAAGTTGTTAACACTAACATGCCTTAAATGTAAAAATTTATATACCCAGAGACCAAGATTCACACTTGATTGTACCTGACTAAGAGGTTTTCAATTCTGTAATGATTTTTGGCACTAGAAATATGCCTGCAAGGTTCAAACGCTTTACAGAAAAATTGCCTGGCAGATTCTCTGCAGCCTTGTTTGATTACAAGATCAGAGTGAATTGACTGGAGGTGTTAGCAGCAGATTTAAGTCCTTGTTTTAGACATTTCAAGAAAATAGTGTGAAAGACCATGAAAACTTAAGAGGAAGTGGTAAAATGTTACTGACATCTTTCTTTATCCTAGATGTTGTCTGGGTCCTAAAGGCC
This sequence comes from Lonchura striata, assembly GCF_050655825.1. Classification (NCBI taxonomy): domain Eukaryota; kingdom Metazoa; phylum Chordata; class Aves; order Passeriformes; family Estrildidae; genus Lonchura; species Lonchura striata. Next base: position 150,353,840 of record NC_140704.1, on the reverse strand, counting down.
ACTGTTTGAGACCTTATTGAGCTTTGGGAGTTAGACAGTTTCATAAAAAAAATCCTGCACTCAAAAAATGAAGCAGTTTTTTTTTCTCAAATATTAAAAAAACAGACATTTAAAGTTAAGGATATAAATAGATGATGATCTGTTCTAGGCTTCACTTCATCAATTCTAGAACTGTAACAAAAGGATTTTAGGTAAAGAAGTTTTGCTTTTGAAATGTGTCCTCTTTTCTCTGCTTTTTCTGATGACAGCTGAGATTTGAAGAAGTAGCTCCAAATTACTGTGGGGAACGCTGCTGTTGAAGCACACTGAGGCTACACAGAAATAATGGAAAGGAATCCTGATAATCTGTATTGCTACACCCTCCTCTCAGGGAGCTGCAGAGACTGGTAAGTTTTCCCCAAGCCTCCCTTTCTCCAGGCTGAGCCCACTCAGCTCTCTCAGCAGCTCCTCATCAGCCCTGTGCTCCAGAGCCTTCCCCAGCTCTGTTCCCTTCCCTGGACATGCTCCAGTCCCTCAATGTCTTCTTTGTAGTGAGGGAGTAGGGACAGAATGAATGAAGACTTGCTCAGGGTAGGAATTGTCTCCTTTGCCTCACAGCCAGTGGTGTACCCACCCACCCAGATGTGCTAGAGAAAAAGACAAACAGCCCAAACCAGCACTGCACAACTTGCTACCAAGGCTGAAGATAATCCCTTTAATTCAATGTCTCTCTTTAGCCCAATAAAATAGATTTCACCAAAAGATTTGCTTTGAGTTTCATAAAACCTAAGTCCTAAGAACAAGTCCTATTTTTTTTTAATGTGAGGCTTAAAGAAAAAGTTTATATTAAAATATATAAATTTATAAAAGAATAAAAACAACTTTACAGGAAGATTCCTCCAAACATCAGTAACACATGGTTTTTCTAATCCCCTTTATTTTAAAACACTTTTGTTGACCTCAAATTTTAACAAAGCACTATTTCTTTTGCAGCAAAGACATATATTGTTAAAAATATTTGAGTAAAAAAGCAAAGAAATAGCCTGAATTTTTATATAATGCAAGCTTCCAGTACTGTATCAGGACTTAACAATAGTACATCATAATTCAATGGTGTAGTCTAGGACGATGATCCACTCGAGAAAAGGAGCATGCAGAAGAGATACAAGTATGCACCTGAAGCTCTGCATCAGTACAAACACAAGGAATTGGCAGCAAACCAAAACAAAGCAACTGGTATAAATTCTGCAGCTGGAAACTTTCAGTAGCATCCGCCTTATGATGTATTTTAGGCAGAAATAGATGGAAAAATGTTGGGGTTTGACTGAGCTTGTAAGGAAACAGGGGCATGTTAGATGTGCTCTGCTTTGAACAAACCCCAGGCTACCTGGACAGAATCTGTCCCTCAGCCCACAGAGGTCACCCACAAAGTGGCACAGGAGCTGGGAAAGGCCCTGGCTGTGAATATAAAATTACAGCTTTTCCTTCCTTCTCCTGCATGAGAATTCCCCATGACAAGGAATCTAAATGGATAAGGATAAAAGATTGCTGCCACCTCAGCAATGCCTGTTGTTTGATTATTTTTTTAAATTTTTATTTTTATTTTAACACGTGGGAAGGACTAACAGGAAGTGAAAAAAAAAATGTATGTAAAAGAGAAAAAAAGTTAAGACATGGAAGCAATGTTGCCTTAAAAGCCTACTCTTCCTTTATTAAGTATATGAAGACTGATTTTGTTTTTCTTTTTTTAATAACTGGAAATCTCTAAAACAAAGAGGAGGCAATGTGAGATTGATGGAATCACGCCACAGAAGCCAGAGAGAAAAGCAGACAGCTGGGATTAAAATTTGGGACAGGAAGTGCTCAGAACTCTCAATGTATGCTGGAGAAAAGAGAAAGGAAGGGGAAAAAATAGTAAAAATCTAGGAGGAACTTCAATTTCCATGACTTCTGTAGTGGAACTATTCCTCCTGTGGGCTAATTATTTTCCAGCTCTGTGAGGATGTACAAACTCCTCAGGACCATAAGAAAGCCTTTAAAGGAGCCATGAAAAGCTTATGTGAAAAAACCCCACAATTCTTCTGTTGCTTATACTCACTAAATAGGGGGTTGAACTTGTCTGGAAAATCAAAGAAAATAGAAAATGACTGCTCCAGTTATCTTCAACTGTGTCTTAGCATTCTCACTAACCACTGTAAGAACCCAAATAGTGATCTAATCCATTTAGGTAATTTTTATGCATCTCTTTAGGTTTGAATGGTGAAAAGCACAGACAGACAGAATAAAATATTCCCTGAATCAGGATCAAGAGCCATCCCAACCACTAAACAACCTATTCTTGCACTATTTTACTCTGTCCATTTTCTCCCCAGTTTCCTCTCTGCAGAAGTAAGACTACAGGGAGAAGGGTTACCCTTTTGCCAAAGTCCATGAAATCACAATTATAATAAGAATAAAAGATAATAAAAAAGGTAATAATATTTTGTTTCCATATATGTAGATCAAAAATTAATCTCAAATCAAGACATTAAATGCAGGACAATAATATGAACTGTAATCTGATTTCAAAGTAAATTTAACCTAACAGCTACAATGAGGGAACTACAGTGGTGCTGCTAGTCCTTCATTTCTTTACTACTTAATTACTGTTACTTAGAGGGAAGAAATTGTTCTTGTCCTGTTTTTGCTGATTCTGTACAAAAGAAGTCCTATGTTTGTCTCTGCAATTAGTGCTCTGCAAACCCAATGCATTGTTTCAGTAAAATAAAATAAAAAATCCATTAATGAAACCAAAAAGCAATCTGCCCATTCAAAGAAAATATGTTTATTGAATTATATTTCTAGTCAGGCTCAACTTTTGCTGCCATTACTGAGAGAGACATTGAAGAGTAAGGAAAATGCATTAATAATCAAGGCAGTACTAGGAAACAGTGTTCAAATGTTTTGTGATCATTCAATTTACAAGCCATAACTAGTGAATATATGCCTATTTCTTTAATAAAAGGTGCACAGTGTTCTGATTATCATGTCTTCTTTTTATTGCAGTTCTTCTATTTAAGTATGCTTAAATTTCAAGGGGTATTGTAGGAAAGTAAAGGTGGATTTGGCTTTTAGTCAAGACAATAGAGCCCATTTTACCTTTTTTCACATTGTTGCCCTAAGCTGAAATAGCTATGTTTATCAGTTAAAAAAGGAATTAGAATAAATAAATAAATAAATAAATAAATAAATAATTGCATTTAGCTTCACAGGAATATAGATCTGAAAAAAGGTTCCTCAACTTTCCAAAGAAACCATGGGCATCATTTTTTTCCAGACCATCAACTGGCATAACTGCTCATGCAAATTTTTTGTGGTTTTAAGCACGCCTTAGAAAAGGTGGAATGGAGAATACTGGAGTGATTTGAATCAGCTCATCACAGTGCAAAATTCTAATGGTGTTCATATAACAGGACCTTAACCTGGGACCTTCAAGACACTTAATTCAGGAAGGAAGATATAAGTAGTCCTGCTTGACTGCACGGAAATGGAAATGTGAAAAATGAAATAATTTCCTGATAGAAGAGGGTACTGTAATAAAGGATTTTAGTCACAGCTTTGAAAGTGAGGTTTTAGGAGTATAATTTCAATACTGGCTCACAGGAATGCAAGGAAGAAATTACATCCTAAGCTCCACTGTTGCCGTAACATGAATCTGTTTCCTTAGCTGCATCTAGTCTTCTTTTTTTCTTAGTACAAAAAAAACTATTAGTTTATCATATTGTGAGAAGGAGCCAAAGATAAGAGGAAAAAGTTGTTTATATAATCTCTTGAAAAAAGACAAGTTTGTTTTCTGCATAAATATACTAATTAAGGTTTTGTTGTGCTTTTTGTTTTGTTGTTTTGTTTTGTTTTAAATCAGCCTACAGAAAAATTGAGGTAAAAAATACTAACACAACTTTCATCCTGAGTTTCTTGTAAGGAATTTTTTTGCTATATTTATAAATAGGGAGGGAAATGGTTTGCCTGTGTCCTGGAAAAAAAAAAAAATTAGTTAAGCTGTAAATAGGTAATTAGATTGAAGTAACACTGTTTTCTCCTTTTTCCTCTAGCTAGTTAGCCTTAAGTTTTACTTATTCAGTGTCTGTGGCGTTCGTATAAGAATAAAATGTTAGCATCAGTTAACATCCTAGGAAATTTGAGACTTCCAATGCAACTGAAAGATGACTTTTTCAGAAGTCACACATTTCTACATAATCTCACCAATCTATGTGCAGTTATTTTACAGTAATTAAGGGACAGATGTTTCAAAATGAAATCAGAATGATACTCTCAATGTCTTCTTCAGTGGTTGTTGCCAATGAAGATACTATATTCCAAAATTTGTAAACACTTTGGCACCTAATTTTAGCTGAATTTTGCAATGCACAGAACAGATCAAGCACTTCAAAGCAGGTAACTCCTCCCCTTAATTCAAAAGTCAAATTCTGCAACCTTTTCAAGTACAAACACACTTTTTCTACTCAATTAAAAAACCCTAATATAACAAACCTGTGACAATCTTGTTTTTAAAATGATTGTAAAGTTTAAATAATTATTTTGAATTACAGGATTATGCAATCCAGTGAATTTGTCAGATATCCTGTCATTAGCCACAGGACAAAGGGAGAAACCACTTGCCCTTACTGCAGAAGTTTATGATCACATTTCCCAAGACAGAAGATAATTTTCCATGAATATTCTTCTATTTGTAAGGAATACATTTAAGATCCAAAATTATCATGAGCCTCTCCTGGAACACTTTCCTTCTTCTTTAGTCATTCTGAATTTTCAGGGTCTATTGCCTTAACATTTGAATAATCTGCACTTGGTGCTTGCTATAGTGGTCTTGCTTTATTTAGACAACATGAATCTTTCTTGTTTAAGATCTTGTTTTCTATCCTATTTTTATTTCTCCAAGAGTTCAAGACTTAAGACATCGTTCACCCTTCCTGGTCTTCTTTATTAAACCAGTTGCACTATAAGACCTAGCACTGGATATAATTTACTGTTTTCAGTTGGAAAAACAGCTGTTTTACACATTTTTATCTCCATGCAAAATAATTATGACCAGTTGGGTTTTTTAATATGAAAAATAAAAAATAAAAAAGCAGCATTGCAAAACCATAAAGACAACAAACCTCTTGAAAACTTGGTAGATCTTAACTCATTTTGAAGCCAGTTCCCACAGCCAGGAATGGAGAAATGACATGGTTTATAGTGATGCAGTTTGGGTTTTGCCTTTTTTTCTTTTATACATTCTCTGTATTCTTCTCACATATTTTTGTAACTCTGTCACCTATTGTATTGGTAGCTAGTTTTTCCCAGTACTTTTCCATGATCTTTCCCTAAGCAAAAAGACAAAACAAAATCCAGAGCTCCAAGCCCTGGGTAGTACAAGGCCCCCTCTATCTTGGCTCTTGCTTGGAACCAAGGCTGAGAACAACTGCTCAAGATCCATTCTCATGGACAAAGTACAGCTAGTGCTGAAGGAAGGACTCCAGAGAAGGGACTTGACCTGGGGGAATTGCATCACTACTTGTTCTCCTAATTGGTGCTTTTTATCAATTATGCTAATTTCCTAAAACTTATAAAAATGTATTTTCCCTGGGGGAAATTGAGCTTTTGTGGACATCTTTCCATAACTGCCCCTGAAGGCCTTCATTAAAGATCCTCTTTTACATTACCACCTTTCTAAAATTATCTCAAGATTCATTTCCAGGCTGGGCAAAAGGCAACAGTTATTCTGGCACCCCAGATGGGACAAGAGAATCTGGTACCCTTCCTCCAGACCAAAAACATCCTCCAAGGAATTCTTTGCGACTGACAATCAAAAGAATTCCCTGCTTTAAGAATGAGGTTGAGACACCATGGTTCTAAGATCCAGATGGAGGTAATATAAAGGTATCTATTTTTGTTGTGTAGTATGCAGTTCATATTTGTGTGTGTATCGTGTGTGTATTCTATATCTGTTTAAAGAAAGTAATTGCTAGCAATACCAGAACAACCTGGTGTGGTGCTGGGGGAATTTGCTTTTGGAATGGTTTCTCAAAGTTTTTCTTTTGCCGCTTTTCCAACCTGCCCCAGATCTGCTGGGGGGGTAGGGAAGGCAAGGGGTGTGTGTGTGTGTGTGTGTGTGTGTGTGTGTGTGTGTGTGTGTTTGCCATCGGCTGAGATTGTTCACTGGTGAAGAAAAGCAAACTACAATGAGAAAGTTTATTTTGTGTTTAATGTGCGTGGGCTTTGAAATAAAAAGTTGGGGAGGCCTGACCTGCTCCTTGGTGGGAGGAAAGGGCTCCTCCTAACCACAGGTTGGCAGAAGGACGGGAGATATCCCCACTTCCCACAGGTTTGTAGGAGAAAGGGCAGAGATTCCCATTTGCCACAAGCTGGTGGGAGAAAGGGCAGAGATTCCCAATTCCCACAAGTTGGTGGGAGAAGGGGCAGAGATTCCCACAGGTTTGTAGGAGAAAGGGCAGAGATCCCCAGTTCCCACAGGCTGGCGGGAGGCAGGGAAGCAGCCCCCACTTCCCAGAGGTTTCACGGAGCGGCCGAGAAAAGCTGGACACTCGCCATTGCAGGGGAGGGGATAAGAGCCCCCACTTCTTATGTTCCACCCGCGGCAGGTTTTTCCAAGATTTCAGGGGAAAACTCCAGTGCGCCGCTCCCCCGGCCCCGGTGGGCCCCCCGCGGGCGGGCTGTGACCCGTGCGAGCCTCAGCGGCCCGGCCGCGGCGGCGCTGCTGCGGGCACGGAGAACACAACGAGCCGAGCCGAGCCGAGCCGAGCCGAGCCGAGCCGAGCCGAGCCGAGCCGAGCCGAGCCGAGCCGCTCGAGCAAGCCCATCTCAGCTTTGTAGGCGGCGGCGGCTCCATCGCTGTTTCCACAGTAACGAGTTTTGTTTTAGGGAGAGCCGAGAGCCGCTGAGAGCATCGCGCGTCCGTCCCCGGCCCTGCGGCGGGCAGCGAGCGCTCTTTGCGCTGTTACACAAACAAAAGGGAAACACCGGGCCCAAGGAGCAGGGAACTGTTTTCCAAGCTTCCTCAAAACAGGCTTTAAGTAAGCAGAGTCCTGTGTTAACAAATACCTTAGAATGGAAACTGAGCCAAGATAACTGAAAAGGCTGTTAGTGCCAGAAGGATAAGACACATAAGACCTTAGTGCCAGAAGGATAAGACATATAAGACCTTTCTTCCAGCTTTTGAAATATGAATTAGAAAATTTATCATTGATTTATCAGTTTCTCTATTTGCCAAACTCTCCTAAGAAGGATCCATAGGATTTTTGCAAAAGGAAGAGAATAACAGATAGTTTAGGATGGTTTACTGAATGAATATATATAATATGTACAAATATATACAATAGTATATACACCTAAATTACTTATGGATGTTAGCCATTAAAATTTATTGAGATTAGAGGTGATTGAGGGTAGGCTCTGCCTTTTTATTATATACTTCTGTACATTATGTATAGCAAAATTCTCATCAGCCTGGCTAAACAAGAAGATGCTTGGTCAACAATGCATTAAAGTACCTTAAATGTAATTTTAAACTGAATCAGCTACTTTATAAGAATCTTCTAGGTCAATGAAGTATCAATTCCACAAATAATTTATGTAACATCCTAAATGATCAAATAATTATTCCCAAATGTGGATGTTTGACCTCATCATGATTGTGTTTTTTCTGAGTGCTCTCCTCCTTCCCCCCACCCCAGCATTCAATCAGAGCAGAAGTGAAGAATGTTCAGCTGGCCATGAGTCATCCTAATGGAGACAACTCAGTGAGCCACAGCTCTGAATAGGTGCTGATCACGATACTTCTTGGCAGCAGCAATCTTGTGAATGGTCATTCTGGTATTTTTGTACCAGGTATGAGAGAGGTCCATGTTGGTCACACCTCCAAATTGTTTTGCTGAACTGGGAGCAGTGTTCCCTGCTAATCTTTCAACAAATAGTTGAGGATGAATTCATTGATCTCTGTCAGTAGGAGAGGAAAAAAAAGCCCAAACACAATAATTATACATATCCAAATGGTATTCACAATGATCAAATAATCTTCTCTATAGTAGGGTAAGGAAAAAAAAAGAATACCAAACCAAACAATCAAACAGAACTTCTACATTTTCAGTTTGTCCTGGTGAGGATGAGGTTAACCTGCTGGTGCTTTCCAAATCTCCAAATAAACTTTCAAAAAGCAAGATGACCCCAATGAAAATCCTTCTTTCATCTTGAAAGATATTATTTCACTAAATTCCCTGTACCTAAGGGGTTTGGAGGAAGAAAACTGGCTACTTTCCATTGATGTGTGATGTAACTCCTGCAGATATCTCTGGCAAGCAACACAAATACCCCAGCTAATTAAATTCAGTACTGTCAGTTTGCTCAGCAAAGATAGAAAGCAACAGATCAGATGTAACTTCAGCACCTAAGAGAATTCTAAAGGGCTTCACTGTGTTTTTTATATCTGAATTATAGAGTCTTACTCATTTGTCTACTGAAAAAATTCGGAGAAAACAAGCTCAGCTGGACGTATGGAAGTCAGCCCTGCAGACAGAATATCATGGAACAGATCCCACTGGAAGAAAATTTGAAGCATATGGAAGACAGGGGGGTGATTAGAGACAGCAAGCCTGACTTCACCATGGACAAATTGTGCTTTACTAATCTGCTGGCCTTCTATGATGGAGTGGCTGCATTGGTAGACAGGGGAAGAAGAGTTATGGATGTCATCTGCCTGGAATTTTGTAAGGCTTTTGATATGGTTCCCCAAATCATTCTTTCTGCTAAACTGGACAAATCCAGATTTCGGGACTCAACCGTTCCGTAAATAAGAATTGCTAGAGTGGCTGCATTCAGAGTTGTGGTCAATAGCTCAATGTCCAAGTAGAAACTAATGAGAAGTGGTATTACCACCCAAGGGACTGAATTGGCACCAATACAATCGAATATTATAACATTTCAAATCAAACAACACTGACAGTGGGACTGAGTGCAGCTTCAGAAACTTTGCTGATAACATCACACTGAGAGGTGTAGTTGATTGGTTTGAGGGAAGGGATGGCACCCAGAAGTACTTTAAAAGACTGGGCTCATATGACCCCCAGGAAGTTCCAAAAACCTAAAGGCAAGATCCTGCACCTGGGTCAAGGCAATTATCAGCCCCATTTCAGGCTGGCTGATGAATGGATGGAGAGGTTGCAAAGGGACTTGGGATGTTGGTAGATACAAACTTGGATATAAATTGACAATGTGCACTTGTAGGCAGAAAACCAATAATACCTTGAGTTGCATAAAAACAAATGTGACAACAGGATGAGGGGGGTGATTCTCCTCCTCTGCTCTCATGATACCCCACCTGGAGCACTGCATCCAGCTCAAGCAGACCATGGACCTATTGGAGCATCTGCAGAGAACACAGCATTAGGGGGCTAAAGCTCCTCTCCTATGAAGACAGGCTGAAAGATTTGGGATTATTCAGCTTGGAGAAAAGAAGGCTACAGGAAGACTTTATTGCAGCCTTTCAAGACTTAAACTGGGCCTGTAAGAAAGACCGAGAGGCTTTTTGCAAGGTTCTGTAGTGACAGGAGGAAGGGCAGGGGTTTTAAACTGAAAGAGGGTAGATCCAGACTGGACATAAGAAAGGACAAAAAGGGGTAGTGAGACACTAGAAGAGGTTTCTCAGATAAGCTGTGAATATCCCATTGCTGGAAGTCTTCAAGGTCAGGTGTAATGGGGCTTTAAGCAACCTGATCTAGTGAAGGGTGCCCCTACCCATGTCAAGGTGGTTGGAGTAGATGATATTTAAAGGTCTTTTATTGTCCAAACAATTCTATTAAGTGTTGCTTCAACACATTGGGACTGTATGCACAGTGGAATGGACAGTTTGAGCTGTATGTCTTCATTTTTATCTGATGTAGGTAACCCCTCAGAATGCTGAAAGAAATGATGCAATTCAAAGAGAATGAGGAAAAGGAAAGGGAAAATACCAACACAGAAAATAGTATTTTGAATCTTGTGATATTCTAGTCCAAAAAGTATGACACTTCTGGTCTTCTGTGAACAACTCTGATTACTTTGGGTCAGTCTGTCAAAGATATTTGGCATCCAATTAAATTTACAAATTAGGTGGGTACTGAAGTATTATTAAGATAAATTGCACGTCTTCTCGGCATTTAAGATGTCTCTGAAAAGCCTGGCAAGTACCTATTTGCATAATCAGGAGCCTAAACAGCTTGGAAAATATGCCCTTAACCTCTAAAACAGATTTTGAGAGAACCAAGAGCAGACAGAAATAGTCAAAGAGAACAACTGATAACATGGAAGGGGATATGGATTTTAAGGATAGATGTGATGACAAAACCAAAGTTCTGACTGGTAGAAAAAGTGAGGTTTTATTTAATCTATCAGAATAAATAACCGAAGAAGTAAAGCATAAAACCCAGCACATATAGAAGTTGCTATCTACAGAAACTCTCCCTATTAAAAATTTGCATCTTCTCTTGGAGTGTGTTTGCCACAGTATGTGTAAGATAGTATCTTTCAAAGTAAAACAAACTTCACAGTTTTTATATACATGTTAATCATCACAAATAACAGCTGTGTGGGTTCAAAAAAACAGATCTGCAAAACCAGCTAAATAAACCTCTCACCTTTTGATGTGTATAATAAGCATTACTCTTGCAGCCTGCAAAGGCAATCACAAACTAATGGAGTTAAGGGAAAGGTTCCTCTATGGTTCAGTTACTTCATCTTTGTCAACATTTCTCGTGCTTTGTGAATACTGATATTGGTGTTCAGCACTGACAGAGGTTAGATATGATCTTAATGGACCCTGTCCAGGCTCCTCCAGCTCAGAAAATGTCATGTTTACATGATGGTTTTTGATCTTCTCCTGCTCAGTAACATGAAGGATGCAGCGGAGGGGTAGTGTCAGTCCTGGCTAAGGGGGGTGTTCATTGGGTAGAAGGTGAGGGGGGGAGGCAGAATGGAACAGGAAAATGGATGCAAAGACAACAGGAACATTTTAGAATGGCTGAGATTTATCATCATTGACTTGAATGATTCCCAAATTGCTGAGGTTGAGACAATCTTCCTGAGTGCTGATGTTGATCTGGTTTGCACAAGTGATTTAATGTCTTTATACTTCGGTCACTCTAAGTATACACCATCCACAACACATATATTCTTCTAGCTCCAGCCCAGCCATGAGGTCCAGTCCTGCTCTTGCTCCCTTTGTTCCTCTATTTCTTTTTGTTCACCTATCTACTACACCAGTTCATAGCATTGGTGTTGATCCTTCTTTCTTTCTGTCCATTAGTTTCTTCCCAGTTCTCATCTGCTGCCTAACACACTCAAGGCATGTTAGAGTAGATATTTTTCCCTTTTTGTAAAAAAAAAAAAAAAAAAAAAAAAAAAAAAAAAAATAGAGAAGGTGTCTAATTTTGTGTCCTATTCTCCTGCACTGCAAGAAGCCACTTTTATCTTTTATCCCTTCCCAGAGCAACATAGACAAGAGCATACCTTTCCAAGCTACTCATACCTCCAAGTCAGGACCATAAGGCCCACATTACCTCACTTTGGGCCATTGGGTCATCTAATACAGGCATAGTTTACAGGATGGACATGTTTTTTGATAATTTTAGTACTAAATTAGCATTGAACATGACTTAATAAATCAAGCAGTTTCCTGTCTTCTACAGGAGAAAGGCACTCATGTTTCTTACAATAGATTTAATCATTCAGGATATTTTGATACCAGTTCCAAGATTTCTTGCAATGACACTGGCCCAGTGTAGACTTTCATGTTAAGATTAGTTTTCCTACATTCTAGGTATTTTCACCTAGTATCCCAGCTCTCAAGACCATCTTACCTTTGTTCTTTTAATTGACTGGTCATTTCTAACGCAATGTTTGTATTTCAGGGACTGGCAAAGCAATCTCCAGTTGCACAGAGCTCCTTAATGCAGCAGCACTGCACTTTAGCTCTGAGGACAGCAGCTGAAATAGATGGAGATTATTCTTAAATTCTTCAACAGAGCATTCCCAGAAATACCTGTGTTTACTCCACCAGACTAACTAGAGAAAGCTTAAAAGAAAACCCACTGGCAACAACTTCTACTGCAGGCAGAGGTTGCATTTCTCCATTTAGAAATCTCTTTGTTCTCATTAGTGTAGCTTCATTTCAGGTTGCCTGAGAATGTGAAAGCCACTCACATCTGCAATTGCACAAAAAATCCCTACTGTAGCTTCTTTGAAATCAGAGGTCAGAGCAGATGTTTTCAAGAGAGCTATCAGACAGTGTATAAATTATGGTTTGATTTACAGATCTTGCTGGCACAGTTCTGTCAGTGGCATTACCTTCAGTTATTCCTGCACAATACTTTAGTGTAATAAAACCTAATCCAAAGGCAAAAAAAGAAAAAAAGTCTTCCAGGACATCAAAGCTTTGTCACTGCCATGATAAAATGTAATATCCAGCTTTAACTCACTCTAGATCATTACAATCCAACAAATAACACAGGGAAAAAGCCAGAGAGACAAATACTTGGAGAGAAATAATGCCTTATTACAGATGTGGAAAGATTTTCACTGCCTGTTCCTTTGTCCTTTATAAAAATATATCTCCTGATCCTGATGTTATACATTTATATTGGGAGTCATCTGAACACTGAGGTCCTGGCTATAATATGTAAATACAGATACTATGGGAACGTGAAGATCTCCTACACAGGTCTTTAGGTTTTTGTTTTGTTTAAAGTATTTTTATGAAAAATCACCCAAACATGTCTCTTTTCAATATTTTAGTAGGACAGAGAGTGTAGAAATGATGCAAGGTATTTACAAACAGAAGTCTGTGTCTAACTCTTTCTCCCAGCCCCATCTCTAACACATTTAAAAAGAAACCCTCAGATATAAAACCATAGTAGGAGCAACTGGCTGAAGTAAAGACAGTCCCTGGGAAAAGGATCATGAAGTCAAGGAAATAGTAGGCCAGATTTTTATCTGTTGTGTGTGTAGTAAAATGTCTTCATTAATGGAAATTAATTATGCATATTTTTTTACCCAGTAGTCGCATCCAATGTGAGTCTCAAGAGCAGATGTTGCTTCCTCTATCTCACTAGAGAAAAAGTCCTTTTTCTGCTCCTGGATAGATAATGTAAAGATCTTCAATGGAAAAAAAGGGAAATGGATGAGAACATTTAAACAAATATGTGATAAAGACAAGGTACATAATTTTATTTGTGGTGATAGCACCACTGTCTGCAAACCATCCCATAGCTGCTGAGTGAACAGCTGGATCAGCATTCTGAAACTAGGAGAGAGAGAGATTTACCCAAACTTTTCTGAACAAACCTGCATATGACAGAGAATTTTTTTTTTTTTATTTTGTCAAAATTAATGCTTGGTGTAAACTGAAAATATTCCAGTTCCCACAGATCTGGAGGTAAGCTTCCCGGGGTCAAGATTACAAAAATGCCTTCACACAGACAGATGTCAGAGTTGGATTGGAGGTCCAGTCCCCCCAATTCTCTTTCCACAGACAGTTCCAGCCAAGGTCATGTTCACAGTGACCATTTAGCAAGTGAGCAGAGTGAATAAAACTGGGTTCTGGTGGGCAGTTTAACTCTGTGGCAGGTTGCCCCTTCTCTGGCTTTTAATTCCTTCGCCTGAAATTAATGCTGTAGTAAAAATGACTGTGACCTATCTCTCCTCATCCTTAAGAGGAGGCCATGAGTCCCAGGTGGTTTCAGGAGCTTTTGAGTTTCTTTTACCTAGCTCCCTAAAAACAATACTTGATATCTGATTTTTTAAAGAATTATTTACTTGTGCCTCAGGAGAGCCCACCCTATTTGCAATTCCTTTCTGTTCCACTCAGGCGTGCTGGCAAATGGGGAGTCCGAACGCTCGGAGCAAAGGTCAGTGAAGCATCTGCTCTCCCAGTCTTGTTATTACCAGTATGCTCTTGCCCAGCTTCTGTTGTTCCGGAAATCTTTCAAGCATATAATGGGTAAAGTTGCCTCATATCTAAACCTTCAGCTCCAGCTGACACCTCAGTAATTTGTTTCCCATAGCAACTCATTTGGGATTCTTGACCTTGATGGAATGGCTAATGCAGCCATGTGGCCAACTCAGCTTCAGAGCTTGTGAGCAAACCACAACAAGTGCATTTGTTTTTGTGTTTCGTGCCTTCATTTTATTAACCCTGGTTTGTTCTGGTTTCAGCAACAGTGCCCCATAGCAAAAGCTTTCTCTCAGATCTCTTAGTTTTAAAAAGATACACATTTCTTGTTTTAACAGGTAGATATAGAATCAGACACTGAGGGCACCTGCATTTTCTCAAGGCTAGATGGAATCAGGGTGTTTCTGGTTTAATTCCAGCATCTCTGATAAGTTCCTTATGAGCACCATTGCTTACTTTGCAGAGGCAAGACAAGAGCCAAGCAACTCCAGAACACAGTTAAATGTATTTCTGAAGATGGCTGTAGTATAAATCAGCAGGATGAAGGTCACATTTTCTTTTATTCCTTTATAAGAAAGTCTATCAACTATATAATTAAGGAAGCAGTTTCTTATTGTCAATTTCTGAATGCCTTAAATAAGCCATGATTATAAAAATACATTTCCTAAATTAACATTTTGCCCTTTTTTTAAAGTAGATAATGTTTTTAGGATTTGTAAAAAAATATATATTTATGAGTAAAATGTTCTTTATTTTTTTCCTGAAAAACAGGAGCAACAGAAAATTGAAAAAAAAAAGAACAATTTTGACAGAAGATCAGAAAATTTCTATTTAGAAATGCTTTAAGTGAACTCATGAGCCAGTCAGTCCACTAGACTCCAGCTCCTCATGTCATGGAATGAATTTCCTCTTTGACTAAAATAACTAGAATATAGAGATGATAATTTAATATATTATGACAGCCTGGATAAATAGAAGTGTCAGAAAATCATGAACAAAAGAATTTGTCATGGAGTTTGACTCACAAATAGGAAGAGGATATATCAGGTATCATATGTTAAACCTGCATAAAGCAGAGAGACAGCCTCACTAGATTTATTAATTAAAAAAAAAAAAAACTAACCCAAACAACCACAGGTTTTTCTTAATGAGATGCTGTTGAAAAAGAGAGAAAAATATAACTGAAAATATTTCAACACTATGTGTTTGGTGACTCCATTTGAAAAAAAAAAAAAAAACACCTTGTATATTAACCTGATTATAAAGAAAAAGGTATTTTTGATTTAAAAGGAAGGAGAATGCATGTTTGTATGTAGGTGTGTGACAGGGAACATATTTTCTCCTGAGAACTACACCAGGATTTACTAACAGAAAGGGGACTTGGATACTGTAGGGGAAATGAATTTCAGATTCTTTGTTAATGGATGATGACGTAATCAATGGTTAAACTCTGATTCATGCAACTGCTTCACTGTGCAATCCTTAAAATTTCTTATGCTACAAAAGTAGTTGTGAAAAAAAAAAAAAACCCACACAAAAATAGAAGGAAAAAATTGCATAGAACTGAATCCATCATGCAACATCCATCATATCCACAGGATAAAAACAGTGAGCAGCCTGTGAACAATAATTGTAACACAGACTACAGTCAGCAGAACAGCTGGAATGAGAAATCGATTATTCAGCTAGAAAAGACAATGTGCAATTATTAAATTATGAGTAATTAGTATATTCTGGCTTACATTTTGCAAGCCTGCACTTTGAGAAATTCTGTGACTCGGCAAAGAAAGCAACAGAAAGATGTCCTGGGTCTGCCCTGTGCCATTGTTTAGCAAACAAAAGACCCTCAGAGAGCACGGTGCTTTCTGCTTACACAGCTAAGATGCCTATCCAGCCATGCTTGTGAAGCTGGCTTGCAAGTGGAATAACAAAATTCCATCACCTCTGTGCAATAATCTCAATAATATGTACTTAATACATTTCAAGCCAGAGGAAGTAACATTCTTTATACAAAATCATTCACATATATACTGATAGAAAATTAGTAGCAGCAAAAAAACCCATCCTGTATCCTATGTCCTAACTCTTGTCTTGACTACCTCACTCTAGTGCTCCTTCAGTGCTCTCTTTCTTCCAAAATTGTGCATGTGATGTACTGATTCATCAAGGGTGTTAGCTATCTTGGTGTGAACTGAGCCAATGCTTGAGTTTCCTAACTTTACCTCTGGCAAATGAGGTCACCTTACTTTGTCCTTTATTCTGTAGTACACCCCCCTTTTTACTATCACCTACCTATTACTTTTGATTTTAAAAGAAAAAAACCTGAACAGCAATGACTATAAAATAAAAAACCAAATAGCATTTCCTTATTCTTTTCTGGAACCACAAGGCTACCCAGAGTGAGAGAAGGACAATGTCTTTTATACTCACAGCAGATCTTGCACTGCTAGATCAGCTGGGTACAGTTCCACAAATCAGTGCCACATGGAAACGTGCATGTGTTCTGAAAAGCACCATGTCATTTACACAGTTCAAGTGGGTGCAGGTGAAAATTAAACAAACATCAGCTCTAAGCAGCTTCTCGGCTTTCCTTGCATTTAACAGATTGGCCTATGGCGTACAGAAAAGACTATTGTTACTTTTAATCTCCTTTCAGTGTAGGGAGCTACTGTTCTCTCTCCTGCACTGATAACACACAAATTGCTTATCCTCCAAAGCAGCCTTCACCTGACCACCAACTGCACTCTCCTCTTGCCAGGCTTCTGATAATCTCTTCCCACTCGTTTTTCAGTCTGTTGTGTTCAGCTTAAGGCATTTCTGTGGCCCCATACAGATGGAGAATTAAAAAGGGTCCTTTTTTTCCCTTCTGCTGCTCCCCTCCCTGCTTTCCTGTCTATCTGAGAGGTGAAAATACACTGGGGGAAAAAGGAAAGAAAAAGCAGTGATGGTACTAGCATGACAACTAAAGCTCCAATTTCAAATCACATTGTGAAGGTTCACATGTGCTGTGAAATAATTTGAAGGCACAAAGGAGTCCAGATTCTCAGTAGTAGAACCTGGTGATTCTCAAAATCTGCCACCATGGCTCCTGGCTTGTTCAGCTGAAGCCATTTGGCAACAGCTAATATATAACTTTCTGAAAATACAAGTGTCCTCTCTTTCTTTAACTCTGGTCACCACATAAGTCCATGCGAAATCCTTATCCTGAATGCTGTGTAGACATCTTCTGATAAAAACAACATAAAAAAAAAGGACAACAAAAAAAAATTGAAAATATATGTAACAAAAAGTAATAAAAAAATAAAAATTAAAAATAAAAATATTATTTCCAAACAAAAAAGACAATTAAAACATGATATGGAAAATTGCAGGAAAACAAGAAAAATAAGGGTTTTTTTTTTCTTTAATACGTAAAAAGAAACTAGAAACCAAAAAAAAATATTGAAAAAAAATTTACTAAAAGAAAATATATGGAATTTAATTTTTTCCCCATGTAATTAAAGAGAATTAAATAATTGGAGTGGGAAGAAATTATATGCTTTTTACTTAGAGGAACTAAATCACAGTAAAATCTTGCCAGGCAAGTTTGATTTACAAGTTCTGTTGAAACTCATGTGGCTTTCTTAATATTAAATATTGCTTAACATTAGGTATTCCATCTCTGTCTCGTGATGAGCACACAGTGAAAGTCATCAAGACCGCTGCTGAATTAAATGGACTCTTCAGAAACTCTGATGCTGCAGAGAAGGGTCCCAAGTTCAGATCCTCAGGACTCACTCCCTGCTCTCCTGTGGAAACTTTTTAGCTGGAAGTCAGGATCAGCGAGGCGCAGGCAGGAGCTTCTCTGCCGCTCTGGCACAGCAAAGAACGAGTCTAAGGACAAGTCAAAGGAATGATGTTAAGAATGGCTGAGCTGTGTGCAGGATGAGAAGCAAAGGGACCTCAGAGGGGCGGCTGCCAGGCCAGGCAGAGCTGATCGGTGTTCCCAGAGCCCCGCGCTGCTCTCTGCCCCTGCAGTTACCACGAGTGTGTGCCAAGGCTGGCTCGGAGTGAAGGAGGAGTGTGGAGTGTGCCTCGTCCCCCGAGCTGCGGTGTGGGCTGTGGAAAGCCTTCTGTGGGAGATGATTCATCCTGACACCTATGTTAGCATGATAATATGTTTTTCCAGAAGTGTCCCAAGCACTTTACCATGTGCCAATCCCATTCCTTGGGAAGATTTCAAACAAACTGAGTCAGACAAATTTCAGTCATATTTCCCTGGTTTCTAGGGAAATATGACAAGGTCAGGGCAGTGATATCCTGTCACTGAGGAGTGGATAGGGCATGACTGAAGTAAGTTTGCATTTATATTCCTCTGTCTGGGCACACAGATGGAAGGGAGTGGGAAATTCTCTTGTGTTTGTTCTTTGTGAGTCAGACTGATCCCAGAGCAATCCACCTCTCTCCTGAATGGATCTTTGGCACCTCCTAAATTCTTTCTCTGTTACCTTGGGGTCCTGTGCCTGCAAAGTTGCCATCAGGCACTATCAGACTGGGGAGTGGGAAGAGGCAGTCCAGGGGTGAGATGGACAGGACAAGAGTGATGTCCTCACATCCTACATTACATAAACAGAATTACACCGCTTTCCTGTTATCTGTGTGTAGTGGTTTGCAACAGCACCTGCTCCAAATGATGTGGCTGCTCTTTAGATGAGAGAAAAATATGCACTTGGCACCAGCAATGGTCATGGACATCAGTTTCCAGGATTCGCTATAGTGCAGATTTCCAGGGAATTATATCACTGCTACCCCTCATGAGACAGCTTGGCTGGTCTCTGGGCATACTTAAACCACTCAGCAACTCAGATCTATCCTTCACCTGCAGTGTCAGAGCCACCTGAAAGGAACACCTGGTTTCTGGAAGCCAAAGCAAGGTGGGTGTAAGAGTTCTGTTGTGACAGGAGGAGGGTTGGGTGTAGCCTCATGTCTTACAAAAACTAGAGCTGGACCTAGGATTGCTGGAAATTTCAAACAACATGAATATCCTGGTGATGACCAGAAGGGATAAGCACCTTGTTCCTGAGTTTTCAAAACTCAAGGCAGAAGGATGACATATAAGAGTTGGTTGTGTTCTGACATAAGATTACCTGGCCAGAGCATGGTGCTAAGGTCACAGGTTTGATCTCTGTATGGGCCATTCACTTGGGCATAAGAGTTGGACTTGATGGGGCCCTTCCAACTGAGTTGTGTGATTCTGACACACAGTCAACTTGAGCAGTTCTAGTCTAGAGCTGCCATCTGAAACGAACTGAAGAGCATGGTGAGGGCCAGGGCTGGATGCCCTCATTTCTTTTTGACCATCCTCCAGAAGCTGCAGCAGCGTTGCTAACCAAAGGGTACTACTGCCAAAAGGGTGAAAATTTAGCCTCATGTCCAAAATTTGTTGCAATTCCCTATTTTTTAAAAAATCTATTTGCTTTCAGCTACCAGGCATCCTTGTAGTCACCCAAAACCTGCCCATGCAAACCCACTAAAACCAGCACTGTTGCTCCCTTAAATACTGCACTTGGCAGCAGCCTGCCATACAAATTCATGTTGATGTGACAATTTAGAGTGCAAAAGTGAATCACAAGCATCAGAATGATGCATTTAAATAGAGGTGATATTAGACAAATGTCTGTACTGCATTTCCTAATGAGGAGGTAGTTTGGATTTAAATAGTCTCCCTAGTTTTGGGCTCAAGTACTTTAAAACCAGAGTTTAAAACCAGAGACATGTTCTATGTAAATATGTTGGTCAAAGACTAATTCTACTGAGAAAGGAAATAGTGAGATAATTATGGAAAGTCAATAGGCAATTTTAAGAGTCATAATAGTTTCAATAAGCTTTTTAGACAAATTTAAAAAACTCAAATATAAATCTAAAAAAGGAATTTGGCATTTTTGCCTGCTTTTGAATAAAGTAGTTTGAAGTGATTTTGTCTTCATTTTTAAATATCCAAAAGTTGTAGAAAGCTAAAATAACATCTAGTATTTTACACCGGGATTAAGCAAAAATTTTATCTCTTCCAAGAGAATTTGTTTTTTCCAGATTTTGGGTCACAAAATGTTTATCCAGAACAATTTTTTGTGCATATTATTCATTCTATGGGGGAGTGAGGAGGGAGCAAGGGGTTTGTGAGTCTACTCATTGTGAACAATTACTTGTGTAATAATACATTTTGGTGAATTTATTATTCTATATAGCTAGCAGAACAGATACTCTTCCCGCTGGTATCCCATGATGGATGCATGGGAACAGCTCAAAGCTGCATCAGAGGAGGGTCAGTCTTGACATTAGGAAGCTTTTATTCACAGAGAAGTTGGCCAAACACTGAAGCAAGTTTCCTAGAGGTGTGGTCAATGCCCAAAGCCTGTCAGTGTTTAGAGGCATCTGGACAATTCCCTTATCAACCTGCTTTATCTTTTGACCAGACCTGAATAGGTCAGGCAGTTGGACTCATCAAGAGGATGATTGTCTTTCCAACTAATCTCAACTATTCTATTCTATTCTATTCTATTCTATTCTATTCTATTCTATTCTATTCTAAATTTTCATTTTCTACTGTGACTGTTTCCATGGACTTACTAAGAATGTACATTTCTACAAACTATTTCATGCACAAAATTCGACCAAGTTCATCAGCATCATTTAGTTCAGAACAGTGGCCTTTAGGGAGTAATATCCTAATGATTCAACAGTGTCAGAATATTACAGACCATGTGTTTTTTCTAAAAGAAAGAGCCTATATGTGTATATTTTTCTTGTGTATTTTTGAGATATATCTACTGCTTGTGGCAAAATGAAATAGGCCATCTATTTAGTTTTAATTTTGTGATTATATGAAGGATATGAAAAAGGATGGAGTGCTAATTTATTATTCTAAGCACTTTTGTTGATGACATACAGGTTGCTAAAAAAGCTGGAAAGTCAGATCAGTTTTATAAGCAATTAAATGGGGTCTGTTGAAAGGTAATTAATTTTATGGAAAAGGTAAAGCAAGGTGGTGCTATAATATTCCTTTATCTCTGATGATAGGAGGAAAAGATAGTTCACTGAATATTAAATGTTTCTGAGTGTTCAGGTTCCATAGCATTATTTATATTTCAGGTCTGTTGACTGTTTTGCTATTAAATATGGATGGTTAAGTGTGCAATTTATTCACACTCTGATAGATATTTTATATACCATGGTCTTGATAAAAATTAGCTATTCATTTAATAGACAGAGGCTATCTTGTGCTCATTAGCAATGTGACCAGCAATGTATCAGGGACAGCAAATCTCCCTCTGATTTCCAGAGAAGATGAGGGAAGAAAAGACCGATAATGAGCCAGAGTTGGTTTTCTTAAACACTGAATGTGGAAAACTTGAGAATGCAGTTAATTACTTTCACAAAATATAACTGGGATATTCTGCGAGATGTGTAATTATATTATACTCTCAGAGCAGTAAAAGTCAGAAACAAATATGAGAGAAAACTCTGTTCTGAGCAAGACCAGGAAAAATAGATCTAGAAGTGTTTTGTTGCAACCTTACATCCAGCTTTAAGGTTTACATATAAGGAAATTTTGAAAACTTGCAGTAGACAATTATGAACATATGCATTCTTTCAAACAGTCATTATCAAACATACTCTTTCTTCAAAAACTAAGATATTGTAGGTGTTGGTACATGTGTAGCCTGAGCAGCCACATTTGTTTGAGAATATTGTTAAATTTGGTATCTTAAACAGATTTTCTATGGAAAAAAAATCACAACTTTAATTAACTGTTACATAAGAAAAGGATGACAAATCATATAAATCACTTTATTTTTGCTATGTCTGTCAAAAGGTGTAAAGGTGCATTGTAGGCTGAATTAATGCTCTTTATTTGTAACATCAGTCAGGGAAAACAGAGAAAAATTATGTTCCTAATCAATATTAATTCTATTTTTTTTTTCCTTTTAAGGAGTTGTTTCATATTTGTTTCCATCATGATCTTTTAAGATTTTTATTGTTTTTCACTGTGGGGACTTTCTATGTCTGTTATTAATCCTACTGATTCCTTTAATTCTTCCTTGTTTTGAATTGTCCTTCTGAAGAAATGTTCCTCCAATGCCACATAGTACCTTAGATGAGATCACACGGGACAAGCCACTATGCAGAGCACAGACAGGAACTACAAAATTATTTGAAATACTACAACCTTATTCTTTGTGCATTCCAATATAAACTTTTTCACTGCAGCTGAACATGGTGGAGAGATTTTTGGAAAAGCCTTTGCTCCTTTCTTCATCCACTGCTGCTAGTCTTGAATGCTGCAAAGTTTGAAAAGTGATTTAAGAGGTCCTTATGCTTTATTACTTTAATTTTTTTTCAGCACAAAATTTCATTTGCTATTTAATCACTCATTTATGTAAGATGAAGTCTCTCGGAAGCTCATCAACAGGATCTTTGTCCTTGAGTAAGGTTGTAGGAATAATTAATATTTTGGTCTAGCTGCTAAACAAAAACAGATTAGCATTTAAAGAAGCATATAAATGTTTCATTGTTTCTTTCCAAAATGAAAGCCTGGGTTGAGTAGATTACTGTAGTTGACAATACTCTCATGGAATCTCAAATTAAATACTCCAATGCCCACATATTTTGAGGAGTCAAATCCATAAAACCTTAGCTACCCAAAACTTCTGGGAGACGTTCACCAACAGAGCTTCCAACAGTTCACATTTTGTCAGAGCCTAATGGTTAAAGTATTTAAATAATTGAACTTTCTCAGAGGAAAATAGAATAATTATAGTATTTCATCTCTTTATGGCATGTTCTAACTACTGGTTTTGATCAGTTTTACTAGAACTGATGGTCTAGTTCTTCAGACATTTTTTTCCAGTGTGATATGATCTACATTGGACACTGCAGTTGTGAAGAAAATCAGAAATTGTTTTGGCAAAATAACTCTTCTTGTCATACATTCTCCTGTGCTTCTTTTCTTTTTTTACCTTCCTATCACCTTCACCTTTCTCTAACTTGTCACCTGTGAGGGTAATTACTAAATAAACTGAGCAAAAGCCAGGGAAGTTAATTTTTAAGTCCTTTCTATATTGAAAAATTGCTCTTTTATCCTGGTTTTCCCACTCTTTAACCCAGCTCATTGCTTTATCATAGTGTCACAGCTTAAAATGTTTTATAACATATATCTTCAAAAGTCTTATCTAAATAATTTCTCTTTACTTATTCATTAAGTAAAATTAATCTTATGCTAAGTGAAATAAAGTAAATAAATAAAAAACAATCCTTGGGCCATCTCTAATTTAAGGGCTATTTCAAGAAAATAGGAGAAATTCAATGATCACTGGGCCCTGTGATTGCTAGATACTGGTGGAAAAAGGGTTATTTATTTTCATGCATGAATTTCCATGATCCATCTGTTTCACTGCATGAAGATTATTACATTTTGAAAAATGCAAATAAACATTTAAGACCTTTAATAGTTATTTGCCTGTTTATTTCAAAGGCAAATGGTGGTAGTTAGGAAGGTTCACATTTGCTGTATACATGATGGTTTACATGCAATTCACTTCTGTCAATGACTTTAATGATGTCAGAGGGGTTGTATGCAGACAAGAAAAGTTTATGGGACCAGGACCAAAAGTCCTGAATCTTGATTCTTTCAAGACCAGTCCTGTAAAAGCTCAGAGTGTTTCTAATCTAGGGTATTTCCAGAGTGTATGAAATATACACTGAAAAATCTGAGATATCCATAAGGTGCTAGCTGTCACTTTTGATTTAGAAGAGCAGCTTGAGTGCTCCATGAAGTGCTTTTCTCTTGTAATGCAGAAGTTAGAGCAGTGACCCAGGGTGGGAGACATCCACCTTCCTCTTTCTACTTTGTTAAATGGAACTAATTCCCACTTCCCTCAGCTCCAAGGTAATACCCAGTGGTAGTGCCTGAGGGAAGATGAGCCCTCCACCTCTTATCATGCCACTTCCTGGCAGAGCTTGAGAAAGTCCAAGATCAATGGATTTAAATACCTTGAGGAAGAATTGACTGTTTGCTAGCTGGCATTCACATGAAAGAGCAACAATTTGTTTATGTCCAAAATAAAAAGGAAAATAAAAATGAAAATAAGAACTAGAAATGCAAGGAAAACATTTAGAGGGCAATTGGCTCAGTTGTGAATGGGAAGGAATTTCTCAGTACTATCCATGTGTGCCTGCCACCTCTTTGGGAGTACAGGACGAGGCTTGCCTAACAGCAGCTTCATCCCATAATCAGGGAGATTGTTAAAAGATACCTATCCAAATCTTGCTGTCAGCTATGATTCATGACCTTTGATACAGTAGGTAAATGAAGAGAAAGTGAGATTTATTTAATGCTATATAACAAGCCTTGGGGTTAGAAGTCCAAGCTCTCTGACACAGTCAGCCTTAGTCATTAGAAGGAAGTTATTTCAGTAATGAATTATTACAACCCTGGGAGTACTTTGGTCATGGTTCATCACCATGGTACACTGAGGACCTTAATAGTGTCTTACAATGTCAATATGTGCTTTATTTAAGGTTTGTATCATTTTAGCCAGTCAGAAAGGATAAAACTCACCCCTGTGCAGCAGGTCAGAACATGGCCTATTCATCTTGCTAGTCCCACAAGAGTCCTCAAAATGCTCTTTTAAGTGAGATGGAAGTGACACATAAAGCTTCTCTGAGGTCTTTTGCACACAGATGGATTTCAGCTGTGAATAGGAAGTCACCAATTTGCAAATAAGTTATTTGATGGCAAATTCTGCCATTCATCAGGTTTGCTAAATTACAAGTATAATTCCTCTAGCCTTATCTACAATATCTGAATCTTTTCTTTCAGTATAGTTTTGGGCAAGCAACTTTCATGGAAAATAATGGCAGAAAAAAATAGTAAGAATGGAGCAAGGAATGATTTAGATTAAATATTTTGGCTTCACTTTAGGCCAAAATATTCAATATCAGGCATCCATTTTCTGGAAGATGGCCAGAAAATTAAATTTCTATTAACTGCTTAAAGCCATTATAGCTTCCTCACTCTTTCTAAGATTTATGCCAAAATTTGCCTTTGAACACTTCTAACCTCTCACATTGGTGCTTATTCCAGTTCCTAATACCATCAACACAGTTTCTGTTAAGAGCCAATCTAGGCTGTGGTGCTGCAGCATCCTGAAATGACACAGGGGGATTGCAATGTCACATCTCTCAGGGACCACTGAGCAACCTTGTGGTCAGGAACGAATCCTGCTGGAGGAGCTGCTAAAGTGTCAGTTGAAAAATAACTGAGAATTGTGAAAGAGTGAAAAATACCGAAAGCCTTTTTCTCTTTCTATGTGGTTATCATAGATTATGTCTGTAAGATTACCTCTGGAAGATATGGTAAAAGAAAAAAAAAAGACATTTTATTTTTAAAAAAGGCTCTTTTTTGTCATTCAGAAGAGTTGAATCACCCTTAACACAGAATTCAGAAGACCAAAAAATTGTATTTATTTATTTATTTATTTATTTATTTATAGCATAGAAAAGAAGCGCCCGTACAAGCTTCTGGCTCCAAATTGAGAGGAACTCAGGACAGGTATTATTTTTTTTTACTTGGTGCAAGCACCCACATGTGTGCACGCAAATTTCATCCTTCTCTTGTCATCCAGCACAGAGGAGATGTGAACTGACTTCCATCAGCAGCTTTTGAACTTTGAAATTTTCTTTTAGCCCTATGATATGTATGTATGAAACATCAGTTTCATCATGAATGATGAAACTTTTGATGAATTGCTTCCCAATTAGGCCTATGAGCAACAGGCAGAAGCATGAACAAAAAGCTCTGCTGGCAGAAGCAGGAGGAGCAATTCCACCAAGGAATTTCATCCTTTACATGCCATATTGGATGAAAGCCTTACCAAGGTCTGCAGAAAATGGATCAAACACCAGTCACTCATCTAAATGGTCTCTTATGGCTCCCTTCATCCACACATGGCACATAATGAAAACAGGCACTGTAACTTACTCTCTCAAGGTCCTACTTGGCCCAAATTGCAAAACCTACAGACTGCTTGTTATCCAATCTTTGATTAAAAATCAGGATTTGGATCCCAGCGAGACCTCAGCTTGTTATTCTGTAATAATAATAATAATGAAATAATCTTCTGCATTAAAAAAAAAAATTAGCCTTGATTGTGTAAAGATGTCCCCAAAACCCAGGGAGGTATTTTATTATCCAGATTTTAGAAGCAGTAGTAATTTCATCACATTCCTTCTAATCCTCCATTACAAAGTGATGCGTGAAAAAAAGTGCAATCAGATCATAGAATCATAGAATGTGGTGAGTTGAAAGGGACCCATCAGGATCATTAAGCCCAACTCCTGCTCCTGTGTAGGACACCCCAAGAATCCCACCATGTATCTGAGGGTATTGTCCAAACACTTGAGCTCTTTCAGGTTTGGTGCTGTGATCACTTCCCTGAGGAGCATCTTGCAGGGCCCAACCACCCTCTGGGGAAAAGTTTCCCTGGTTTCTAACCTAAACCTCCCCAGACTCCATGCTGTTTTCTCAAGGCAGTGGTCACTAGAGTGGAGAGATCAGTGTCTGTCCCTCTGCTCCCCTCATGAGGATGTTGCAGACCACAATGAGATCTCCTCAGTCTCCTCCAGGCTGATCAGATGATGATTTCAGCCACAGAAAATTATTTCAGTCACATCTCGTATGGCTTCTCCTCCAGATCCTTCACCATCTTCATGGTCTTCCTTTAGACACTCTTTAATGGCTTAAGGTCTTTATATTGTGGCACCCAAAACTGCCCCCAGCACTGGAAGTGAGGCCACCCTAGTGCAGAGCAGAGTGGGACAGTCCCCTGCTTGCCTGGCTGGGGATGCTGTGCCTGATGTCCCAGGACAGGGTTGGCCCCTCCTGGCTCCAGGGCTCTGCTGACTCAGGTTCAATTTGGCATCAGCCAGGATCCCAGGCCCTTTCCTCAGCACTGCCCAGTCTGTCTGTACATCCAGGGCTCTCCATCCCACCTGCAGGATCAACACTTGCCTTTAATCTCCACACTGTTGGTGAGTGCCCATTTCTCTGATTTGTCAAGGTCTCTCTGCAGAGCCTCCTTGCCCTCAGGGGACTCGACTGCTCCTCTGAATTTATTGTTGTCAGTAAACTCACTTAGTATTCCTTTGAGATACAGATCCAGTGTTAAAGTAGATGCTGAAGATAGCTGGGCCAAGGATCTGAAATATGCCTTCTACCATCTTAATTTTCCCAGTCAAAATTTTACATATTGACTTTAATTTAGGAGGAATTATCTCTTGGAATGCCCCCAAATCTTGTTGCACAGCTTTTGTCATCTCTCTCTGAAACACTTCCTGTTTGTTACAGCTGTTCCCTGGTGCTGAAATACTGCAGCATTTGATTCCTTTACCTAATATTGTTACGATTCAAAGTCCCCTAAGATTTAGATGTTTAAATACAAAATGTTGTAGTCCAAGCCCATCTCACATAAACTGTTATTGATAAAACCACAGTCACACACATCTGACTGTCACTCAGGTGTTTATGAAGGCAGAAATAAAAATCCCATTCCACCTCACTGTTAATCAATCTTTGTCACTTCACCAAGTTCTTTTATCTGATAAGCTCCCCTGTGGCTAGGAGAAAGGAAAAAAAGAATCCTGTAAATGGAAGTCCTGCAGACCAAACCAGCAGACCGAAGGAAATGGGAATACAGCTGCATCTGGCAGCTGCTGCTCTTCAGGCCACCACAGATCATGCAGGAGGTGTGCCGGCCCTTTATCCAACACCTCAGCTGCTCTCCTCTGGAGCCACCAGATCTTGGAGCCAAAGGTGTCCTTTTGTTTCTTCAAACCATGGTATTCCACAATCCAGATTTATGTCTTTCCTTGCCCTTCTCACCACCCCCCTGAGCCAATCCTCACTGTCAGCACTGTCACAGGGACAATCCCTGCTGGCTCTCTCTGCCAGCAGACCCAGACTAAGGGGGTGAGCCAGGAAGGTGATAATCCATCAAGGTGGCCCAGGCAATATTCCCATTAAAGGCTCCTCTGTTTTTTGACAAATCTGAATTATAACCCAGAGGCTGCCCTCTCTGTTGTGATGCTCAAGACAGCCTGCACTCCAACTCAGGCTCCCTGTGGTCACTGCCAGGGTTTGCTCAAGTCCTGTGCTTAGCTGAGGTCATCTCTGTGTTCCTGACAGGAAAACAAGGGCATACTCTGGATACAGGGACATGGACTGGGAGTGGGCAGCACCCTGAGATGCCCAGTTGGTGGCTGGGCAGACACAGTCAGGAAAGAATCTTTTCATGCAGTGTCCAGAGGCATTGTTGGCTCTTTTCCCTCTCTCCACATGATGGTGAGGTCGAGTCATTCAATACCAATGTGTTCCCAACAGGGAGGAATAGGCCTTGGATGGTGCTGGGGGTTTTGCTAGCTCTCATACAACTCATCTTCTGGTGCTGATGTGAGGACTCACCTTGCAGCAGAAGAGAGGAGTGGAGGAAAATGAGGCTCCTTTGGAGCCTGGCAGAGACAATAACTAGACAGAATGCCTCTATGCCTCTAAGATCTTCAAACACAAATAAGATATATTGTACCAAATGCAAACTTGCTAATTTCTTCTAGGATGCTGCCATGAAGATAGACAGAGTTCAACAACAAGGAAATTATATGAGTAAAAAGAAGCAGGAGTATAGGAATAACATTTTTTAAAAGTGTAAAGAGATGGTCTGCTGGCCAGCAAGTGCATGGAACAGGAAACCATTGACAGAAAAACCTCATTCTTCAAAAGAATGTATATGAGCTTTGTAGGGAAAACTTTCTGAGTGCATCTGATACAAAATATTCTACGGTCACACACTGAGTTTATAATAAGGGAACTGCAAAGGTGAGGAGAAAAGGTAAGAGGATTGTTTTGGGATGTACCATGAGGGAAAAAACAGTGTAAGCCCAGTCCGTGTGACTCACACTCAGAGTTTACATTGTCTCTTTATGGTGCAGTGAGTGTGTCACTGCCTGTGCTTTTCTGTGGGAATTGCAACAGCACCGGATTGGACACGGTTGGCCCAAAGTGCCCCGTTCAGCAATTTTGTCAGAATGGCTCCTGCTGGGCTAGCAAATGTTGTTTTAACATGCAGGAGACTGTGACAATGCATAATGGCATTTGAGACACTGCTGTGCAAGTGATTATTTTAGGGTTTTTTTCATGAAAAGCCCAGATGGAGACTGAGAGCCAGTGTTTTCCAGGTAGACACATGACTCAGAGCAAGAAGGGGTTTGTGATAAAGCCGTGAACTTTTGGTCTCCTGACACTGAGTGTTCCAGTCTGAGAGAGGGAGGGGGGTGCCAGCATTGCTCAGGGCAGATGGGGACAGCTGGTGACTTGACCAGCACCCACACACCCAACATAAGAAATATCAATATTCACTATAGCCCTCAAAGGCCTGGGGTTGTGTGACAACATCTCGAATTTAAGTACTTATAAACCCCTTTGAAATGGGCAATATGTAAATTGTATAAATATCATTTTGGTCATTGAATAGTTGGGAAAGATTAATGTCATGATGCTGTTGTTTGTTACCAGGATGGATATAATCTCTGCCTGCTGGTGCCATTTACCTCTGTTTTGGTCCTGCCAGACATAGATTTCATTCTACATACACTCTTCATCAACTGTTTGGAAGGTCAAGTATAGAGATTTAGAAGAATAATAGCTGCTCTTTGGAGCATTTTTCTTCTCATTGAAATGATATTTTAAATTTTTTATTGCACACTAGATTGATTCTGCTCAACAATTCTAGACCAAAATATTTCTCTCACTAAAACTTTCACAGATGCTCTTCAAAGATTTTCTGTTTCAAATTCATCCCATTTCTGTTTATTCCAATTCTCCTTACACACCACAGACAGGAAGTAAAACAAGGCACAAATTCTATGGAAGGCAGAAGACTGCCTATTGCAGTAGATTACTAGGCTGATGATACACTTTCAATCATGGCCTGAGGTGATATTTAGAAATTAATATATTTCTTTGGTTTATGCTATGCTATGCAAGTCTGAATTTCTGATACAAATTGATTTGGTATTTAACTTTGTCAAATATTTTTGATAGACAGAAGAAATTAGTATCTGCAATATATGACATTGCTACACCAGCATCACTTGTTTTGCAAGTATGAAAGGTAGGAATATAAAAAAGACATTTTATAAGGCAATAGAGAATCTGAAACAAATTATTTTTATTGCAAGGGAGGAGAGAAAGATGCTTAGTTCTAGCTTTAAAAATAAACTTCAAATTGCACAAATTTTAATAGCATTTTTTTCCAATTATTCCCTGCAAATTGCATAAGCACCTGAAAAAAAAAAAAAAGCATATTTAAATCCATAGTTCATTACTATTTTTTGGAATAATGTTATTGCTTTTTAACTACTTCCTACATTTTATTAAAATATCTATTTTCTGAGGATTATAATACATTAAATTTGCACTTAAACTAACAGCCAAGACTGGAATCAGGATTAAATTTATTTCCTCTCACATCATTTCTGCAAGGTTTTAGCAGCAATCTCATGACTTTTAGGGGACAATAATTATTATCATTTAGTTATTGTGAATTGTTTGGTTTGCCTCTGTCTAGCTGTGGCTTTGTCAAGGGGTCAGTTCTTATAATTGTAAAGGCCTGGACTTCTACATTAATGTTTTTAACATGTTTTACAATGTCTGTTATCAAATTCAATTTTATTGATGTGTTGAGACCTATGACTTGATTATTAACAATAGCCACAAATTTTTAAAGAGGTGAAATACATGACATTAGCAAATTAAATTAAATTATATGCTCACAATTTTTTTTCTTTCATCCCACAGTTATCTGGGTAAAGCAGGATGACAATTTCTTTTTTCAGATGCACAATTGAGCTGACAGCTGCAGCTGAAGTTTAGAAAGTTGTTTTTCAAAAGAACAAAGCCACTAATCAGCATTTTTGACAGGAGGTGTCTCAGGTTCATCCAGGACTTTTAAGAAAAATTCTTGGTCTCTGTTTTTTCCAACCTTGCTTTGGCAAAACATTCAAACAGTTGTTTGCACTCAGTGCTCCCCTGCATTGGGCTTGCATGGCAAAAAAGGGAGGGAGACTTTTATAGAGCCAGAGAGTGACAGGACAAGGGGAAATGGCTTCAAAGCTAAAAGAGGGGATATTTATCTCAGATGTTAAATAAATTTTTTACTGTGAGGGTGGAGAGGCACTGGCTCAGGTTGTCCAGCGAAGCTGTGGATGCCCCATCCCTGGAAGTGCCCAAGGACAGGTTTGATGGGTCCCTGGGAAAGCTTTTATAGTGGGTGGCATCCCTGCCCACAGCATGGCAGTGGGATCTAGATGATCTCTAAGGTCCCTACCAGTTTGAAACATTCTATGATTCTATGTAAAAAGTTGTCGCCCTAATTTGCTGATTAGGGAAATGACCATTGTTAAAAGGGACCATTTGCTTTTTTGTATTAATCAAACCAAACCAAAATCCCAAGCAAAACCAAGCAAACTGAATTTACAGATGATACTTATTTTGATGTTAAACTCTGGAGTACCATTTTCTTTAATTGTCAGATATAGTAACTACCAGAAAAGTGTGTAAAGCACAACTGATGTTAACCTGGTTTTAGTTGATGCCTGTGAGGAAATATTACTCAACTGACTGTAGTTGCTTTCTACTGAGAAGAAAGGAGGAGAAAAAAGTTTAGAAAGTAGGATTGATGAGATACTTCTAAAACTGAATGCTACATAGATCAATTTCTGCTAAAAATATAAAGTATTCTTGAGTTGTTCCTCAAGGTTTTAGTTAGAGCCAATAGAAAGCAGAGATTTAAAGTGTTGGTTTGTATTAAGGTATTTTTCACACAATAACCTCACTCTAAAGTACTGCAAGTTAGGATATGTTATAATGGGACTTTTACTTCTTCACTGAGATATTTTTCCCTTCAATAATAAAGCAGTCCAAGGAAGTCCATTCATAGAATCACAGAATGGTTGAGGTTGGAAGGGATCACTGGAGGTCGTCTGGCCCAAACTCTTTGCTCAAGGCCGACCACCTAGAGCCAGATTTCCAGTTTTATCTTCTGAGCACTAGTAATAGAAGAGTTCTCATGTCTATCACAGAATCTTCCATCATTTTCAGAGGCTTAAAAAGAAATATATTCTTTTGAAAAGAGTAGGGCTAGCAACTGTTCTCACATAATTATATTCTGTCTTATTATTCAGAAGTTTTGTTTCTGCTCCAGTGTAAAATATAAGAAGGAATGAAGAAGTGGAAAGGAACAACGAATAAGTGAAAGGCAATTTAAAAAAAGCTTGAGATGTATTAAATTTATTTCTCATCATTTATCCTCTGTGAGGATGAAGTAAAAATCAAAAATGCCTACCTGGGGTTCTGATGAACAAGAAAGAATTTATTGATTTAAAACTGAAGTAGTTATACATTTCTCATTCTTTGGGAATAAAATCTTTCATCTGGTGGAATATATAAGAATAGGAAAATATCTCTTCATAATCTCAGTAATGATAATATTTGGCATAAAACTTGTAGGTAGGTTGTTTTGAAAAGGCCAGATCATCCTGAGCTATCCACAGGAACTAAAACTATAGTTTACATATAGGCAAGATATTTTCATGTTGTGTTTGTAACACTAAATTGAAGAAAATTAAAGAAGCTCTCAATCTCTTTTTTGAGGATTGATTTCTATTTAAAATGTGCCATGATTTCCCTAACAATGCCATTTTCTGTCTGCAAGCTCTACACTCCTAATTTTACTTTGAACATCTTTTTTTCTCTCTGATGGGAACCAGATTTTTACATTCCCTTTAAATGTTCCCTTAGGCATAAATTACATAGCTGTAAAAGGAGGCAAAGATATTGGAGACTGCACATTCAACAGCTTCAGCCTTAGCAAGGTCAGCTTACTTGCATATATCACTGCATTTTACTCTGCAGAAGGACACTGATATTTTAAGCAGGCTGTGAGCTCTTCATTTTAATGAACTTTAAGAAATTTCTAATGGAATTAGTTAAATTTGCCTTTCCTGCCTTTACGACAACATATAAATGCACACACAACTGCTACTGCTTTCAGAGGAAGCTGTACCAATACAGCTAATGAAAGATTTGGGGAAGAGAAAGGTTCAGAAAGCATAATTACTATATTTATTTGAGGTATTTGTGGTCTAGGGAGAAAAAAAGAAAACCAAACAACTACAAGTTTCTGAGTAACCATAATATATTTTTATTTACATATCCAATGGTTTTATTTTTATTCTTACCTTATTTCATAGTATCGCAAAATAATGCCATCTATCACTGCTGGCATACTACAATGCAATATAAGATAGAATCACATAATCTTAGAATATCTTGATTTGGAAGGGACCCATCAGGATCCTTGAAGTCCAGCTCCTGGCCCTGCACAGGACACCCCAAAAATCTCACCATGTACCTGAGAGCATTGTCCAAGTGCTTCTGGAACTCTGGTCCTGTGAGCACTGCCCTGGAGAGCCTGTTCCAGTGCCCAAACACCCTCTGGGCGAAGAACCTTTTCCTGATCTCAACTTAAACCTCCCCTGACACAACTTCAAGCCATTCCCTTGGGTGCTGTCACTGTCACCAGAGAGAAGAGATCAACCCCTGCCCCTCCCGTTCCCCTTGTCAGAAAGCTGTGGACAGATATGAGGTATCCCCTCAGCATCCTCTACTAGTATTTGAGTTTATTTTGGTAAAAAAATGTAAGGCTATCTGCTAGTTAACAGTGATGGGAACAACCTGTCTGATAATCAGTTTCTTTCCTGTTTCCTGTAGTGAAATGCTTGAGCATCTAGATTAAAGAATCTTCTATTTGTGGTATAATTAAATAATTTGTTTTAAAATCTTGAGCATTTTGATAAATAAAAACCACATATAAGGACACTGATTCATCAAAAGAAAAAGGATATTTCAACCTTTACTAACAGAAGTTGTCCTTTAGAATTTTGAAATTTATTATAATTAATAATTACTTCAACAGCCACGTAGTCACTTCCAGAAGTCACCTACATTAACATTATAGAACAGCATTAATCACATACTATGAAAATATCTGAAAGTATGAATATATGAAATATATGAAAATATGTAAAATAGACAAAATAAAAAAAATTCTGTCAAGATGTTTTAGAATCTCAGTTATATTTTGACCATTTTATTATGGTCAGCTTAAAAGAATGTTTGATTCCACTCTAACTTAGAATGAAAACAAGGGCTTAAATGTCAAAATTTCTTAGTCAGACATTTTAGCTTCATACTTTTCTAGTCTGTCTTTGAATCCTTTTGCACTGGCTTTTGCCTGAACATGAGGGAGACTTTTTCCCCCCAAGTTATTTCAAAACAAACTAAAGTTTCTTCCTGAAATTAACATTCTAAATTTTCACAGGACCTTGGTTGTCACTCTCAGTCTCAGTCTTGGCATTTTTTCCATTCTCCTGCAGCAATACTTTTTGATTGTTTTGTTTTCCCTGGTTTTTGACCCAGCATCCACCATAATATCATATATAGAAAAAGCTTCTGCTAGGGACTTCATAATGACTTTCATGGAAGACCATGCAAGCAAAAAATCAGCTGGCACATGGACATAACTCTGTTGGCTTCATCAGACAACAGCACTGGAAATTCCAGTCCAGGAGGTTCTGCACTCTCTTATTCAGCTGACTAATTCCTCTCTGACAGGAAAAGATCAAGGAAAATTTAGTGTATTTTCTTTTGCTTCCTTTCAGTAGAGTCAAATCCAGAGGGAAATTAAGGTTTTATGGCTGTGAACAGGAAAAGTCGTTCATGTGGCTCTTTAGTTTTGAGGTCACCATGGGGTAACTTCATTCAAGGTCCTGGCAGAACATGATAAGCTGAAGGATTATCTACCTTAGCAATTTTTTACAGCTGAAAACATGAAAATACAAATTTGTTCATGCACCTATACATGGAATAAAATGGGAATCACTTTTGTAAGATGAGAACCAATCACAGAAGAAGCATCTTGCTATGTGTCAGTTGATAAATGTCATATATTCCCTGAAACAGTCCATGCTGGAAGCAATCTTTTAAGCCATCCAGTTTTGCTATGTGCAGAATCTGAAAAGCAGTGCATGCTTTTATGTAGTCTAAATGCCTTTAAAACTTCTTTCATTGCTGAAACTTTTCTTTGCGCTCAGCCTCAGTTGCTGAACTTCGTGTAGTTATTTGGAATGCTGTTAAAACAGACAAGCAAAAGTTCTGCTCAGAAATCTTAGTAATTTCAAAATACTAGATTACTGCAGAATTTTACCCACAAGATAGAGATGAGAAGCAACAGGGAAAGCTTAGGGGGCTTTGTTTGTTGTTTTGGTGGCTTTGGTGAGGTTTGTTTTGAGTATTCAAACTTCAAACTGCTTGGGTTTTAAAGAAAATTCCCAAAAGGTTTCTCAACATTTTTCTGACTTTTTACATCTTTTCTCTAGTCACACAAATAAAAGCTGATAAACTAAACCAAAGAGAGTACAGCACAGAAGAGTTTCACCAAAAACATGGAATAAGATTGCTAGCAGGAGCTGGATACATCAGGACTATTATGTTAAAAAGCTGGAGAGGCTGCACAGAGGATAATCAGGATAATTGGGAGCCCAGGGCCCACTGCTTACAGGATGAGCTTCAGGGAGCTCACACTTCCCACTCATGAAAAGGAGACCAAGGGACAATCTGAGCTCTGCTTTCAGCTACTTGACGAAAAACTCCAGAGGTGATGGAGCCAAGGTCTCATCCACAGTGACAGGAACGTAACAATAGGTGACAACTTGGCATGGGCTATTCAGCCTGGACAATTGGATAAATCACAGCACTTGCAGGGCAGCTCAACAGAAGAACAGGTGAGAGCACAGCTGTAGACCCTCCATCCATGGAGGTTTTCACACCTGGGTGTGTCAAGCCCAGCTGGCCTGATCCAGACACATTGACCTTGACAAAAGTCCTGCTCCAAGCAGGCAACTGGACCAGATGGCTCCAGAGATTCCTTAAAACCAGCATTGTTAAGATTCCATTTTAACATACCATGGAAAACACGATAGAAAATGAAGATTAAATTAATTACATGAGGATTTATTTCATATCCAATGACAAAAAAGAAAAGCCTTCAGCTGTTGAAGCAGAGGTACACAAATACAAAATGTCCTCATCCTATTTCACAATGATGTATGATGAAAATTTTATAAACAGCATTATGCAATGGAGGGTGCAAAAAGAAAAATGCAGTGATTCAACCTACAATTCTCAAACAAAGTATTGTTATTCCTTTTGAAAACAACAGCCTTCTCATAGGGCTCCTTACTGTCTAAAACATATTTGCCACATGATTGATGTTGTCACACTGGATACAAATGGAACCCATCTGGAGGAAATATCTGAGGGAACCAGATGTTGAACAAGCAAGAAGGGTTTCTTTGGGCTACTGTGTGAGAAAACATTAAGTCCCTCTAATTTGAACTCTGCTAAGTGCAACTTGGATTCCCCTTCTGCTGTTGTATAGAAGATGAAAAGGTACCTTCCATCTTTCCACAGCCCCAGGACACTCTTTCACTTGTATTATAATCATTGCAATGCATCTGTAATGACTACAGCTGGGCAACATTCTCCTAACAAACCAGAAATAATTTGCAGAGCTTGGGCCAACTTCTGGCTAGTTTTCATTCAACCTTAGTCCATATTCTGAGCACATTCTCATGCTAGATTTTGGCTTAAATTCATGCAGGAAAACAGGTTTTTCAAGGTCATCTGGAAGTCACACCAGCTGGTTGATTTCCTGTTTACAAAGACTTAGCAAATGGAAATTGAGTAGTTTCAGATGAGGTGTATTTTTGAGCCCCCTGAGAATGGAACTGATATCCAAGACTCTTGAGTCCCAAACTACAGAATATAAACCACAAACAATAAAAAAACTGTCCTCAAACCCTTTGGCACAGAAATCCTCTGGTTCACACAGCTCGAATTTCTTTGCTTGTTTAATTAGGTCCATATTTTTCAAAGGACTGTTACATGTAAATTCTTTCTTTTGCTTGCCTTTTCATAGCAAAAATGTTTAAGCCCACAAATTCAAGACAATAGCCTGAGACAAGTGCAGTTAGCTATGAAATGGAGAAAACTCAACACGTCTCCTTAGATTTTCATAAGTGCTTTACTTAGCTATCTGTACACTGCTGCCTAAGAAGCAAGACTGTAAACAAGCCCCAGACAGCCCAGAGGCTGTCAGACATTTTCAGCTCTTCTTCCTCCAAATTTACTAGAAATATGCATGTATGTGTCTTTAATATGTGTATATATCAATATGGAGAGAAAGGAGGAGGGAGAAGAGAGGAAAGACACCCATTCATGAAGGCTCACGCTGGTCTTTGACAATGAAATAGACCATGGCCTTGGAATAACAGAATCACAGAATGGGTAAGGTTGGAACATGGATGGGGCCATCTGGGTCTAAGCTTCCTGCTCAGGCAGGGTCATCCCAGAGCACACAGCATGGGATCATGTCCAGATGGTTCTGGAATTTCTCCAGTGAGGGAAATTACACACACTCGTTGGACACTCTGTTCCAGTGCTTCATCACCCACAATATAAAACAAGTTCTTCCTCGTGTTCAGGTGGAGCTTCCTGTGCTTCAGTTTCTGTCCATTGCTTCATCACCACCAGGCAGAGCATGGTCCATCCTCAGACACCCTTCCTTGAGACCCTTGTCTACATTGTTCCTCCTCAGCCATTTCTCCTCAACTGGCCCACCTCCCTCAATCAGGGAGATGTCCTCTTAAGAGAGATGCTCCAGTCCCTTAATCATCTTTGTAGCTCTCTGCTGGACCTGTTCCAGGAGTTCCATGTCCCTCTTGAACTGATAAACTAGAACTGAACAGACTACTCCAGAAAAAAGCAAAAAAAAAAAAAAAAACAACCACCCAAATTTAAGGAAAAATTGCAAATTTTGTATGAAACTGTGAGCTGCCCCGTTGATATGCATTCAAAGATTTGGTCTAATTAGCTAATACATGCAGAGAATTACTGACAGTTATTTGAAAATGTTATGGAGTAGTTCCAGAGATTTAGATGTGCTATCAATCTTCTAGCATTTGACCTTGGTAATTATTGCTTTGTAAGTTTAATTACCAAGCCTTCCACACAACAGAATGAGTTTCAGGAAAAAAATAAAAAAAGAAATCACAACAGAGAAACAAAACCAAATCCTTAACCATGTACAAAGATATCGTATCTCAGAGTAACAAGCTCTGTGAGCTTGTAAGAAAAGAAATCATAGCAGTCAAACTTGATTGTTTTTCTTAAGAATCAGTGAATGAAATAAAAAAAAAAAACTATAACAGATCAGAAAATATACCTGGATTATACTAAAACACTGGCTATGGCAGCACAGTAATTTTGAATTTAAAAAGTGACAGCTCAAGCATAAACAGGCTACAAGGCCACAGAATATGACAGTGGAACAGAAAGTTTGTGGGATGCATCTAAAGCAGCACAGAAATCAGCAGCATGCTGAGTCCCACCAGCCTCCCCAGCAGTGACTTGACAAAACAAGGTGAGCAGCATGTAGAAGATATTTGAGGCAAGTGATGCTGCAAGGACCAGAGGAGTAAAAATTCCAGCAGAAAGGTATCCTCAGCAGCTATATAGGCTGACAGAAAATTATTAACCTATGTCCATGTTATAAAATACAAGGCAATATGCTGTCATGGCATGAGCAAACATGACACCACACTGGGAACAAGAACACCTGAACATTAATCTTATCTTTGCCACACGTTTCAGGTACAATGGTGGGCAAGGCCTCTTAACATGTTTGAATCTCACCTTTTCCTCCAGCTGTTGGCCATTTCATGAATGCAAACTCTTAAATTCTTCATAATCGTAAAGATCCCTATTCAGGATTTTTACCTCACCCAGCACACTAGGACAAGATCTAGACCAGAGCCCCTGTCAACTATATTCCATATAAAATCATGGAACCAATGCAAACAGCCAAAATTTACTTACATCTGGTCTAGCAAGAGAATGAATCACTGATTCATTGATTCACTGATTCATACGATTGAAGATGACACCATATGTTCTATGAAGTAATATTCACAGCTTTCCTTGTGAAGCTGCATTTATTCACTATTACTTCAAATAAGAAACAGAAAATTGATCTTGTCTAGTAGAAAAAGAGGCATTCCCCTCCTTCCCATGTATCTGCCACTCTGCCAAAAAGCACATCAAATTCCAAGGGGGGTGAAATATTCATGCAAAAAAAAAAAATAAAGAAAAAATATTACATTGTCCATGTTCAGACAAATGCTAATAAGTGAATATGGAGAGGATGTGAAACTTCATGCATCAAAGATTGTTCTTTCACTGAAAGCTGAATTAGTTTACATTTCACCCAGGGTATGAGCTCAGTTTCCCAGGAGCAGGTGACTCACTGATATTTCAAGAGGTTTATTAACCATATGATGACACTTTCACCTTGCCTCACGTCTCCACCAGAGGCTCAGCCTGCCTTACTTCTTGCATAACTTCCCTCCCTGGACCATCTCTGCGTCCACCACATTCATCAGCAGGATTCAAGGCTCAGAAAATCTCTGAGTTCAGTCTCTGTGCTCCAAACAGACTCTTACCCAATAATCTCCATTTCGCTTTAAGCAGAAATCCTTGGAAATAGATGCACAAGTAAACAGAATGCCACCATTTAAATAATAACTTTTACAGACTAACATTAACTCCTCGAGCCCAAAGCAGAATAAATACAGACAGTGCATCCATTAGCTGCAACTGAATAAAACGTTATTTATAAAATGGGTAATTTAGATCTGATTAATGTTTATAAATGTGTTTACATAAGAATCAGATATTAACCTATAGCTTTAAAGGATTTAATTAGCCTTGGAATATTGTGTCAGCGTACAATGAAAAATAAGTAATTCACAAAGGACATTCAAAGAAAATCTGCAAGCTCAAATGAGGTCAATTAATTAAGCAATTTACATAAATTTGAATGGTTATTTTCAGGGCATTACTGACATTTTGCACTTCCTATTCCCATCACACCAGCAAAAGTAGTCGTCTGTCACCCTATTTATATGATACATCAGTCATCTCATGGGATCCCATAATACCAGCACACGCCACAGTAAAACAGCTTCTACACACAGGCTTTCTGAACCATGCAGAATCCACCATCCCATTTCCAGCTGTACTATCTTATCACCAGCAGATGCATTTCCAGGCTGTTATAGCTTCATTCTCACCTCCAAATGGTGGAAAAAAAAAATGAAATATGACTTCATCTCCATTACATTTTCACATCCTGAATACCAAACAGATGGTAACAATTACAGATGGGTGTATATTTCTTACACAAGAAGCCAAATGCTGCACAGCTCACCAATTGAAATCTGGAACGAGTCACTTAATGAATTTAGTTTATCCAGAACTAAATTGGTGAAAAAGAGTTGAGGAATTTGGCTTAACAGTTGCATATTCCCATGGTTATGCTGGGAATACAGTAGCAGTAACCTCTTAATACAGCTCTGTCCATACAGATCCTTTGGTTTCTTTCTATTACTCATGGAACAATCAAGGCACAAATTAATATTTTACTGTAATGCAGTATTGGACCCACACCAACATATTTTTTGCAATGTATTTGTTTGTATGTTTCATAGACTCCACTATTGAGAACTGTGATTCATTTTTTGAGTCCTATTTTGTCCCCATCTGTTTATTATAGTCACAAGTGAATTTTTCAATGATGTATTTATTTATATAGAAATTCCTAGGCCAGAACTTCAGCTGATGCAAACAAGCATTTTCTATACTGAAGCCAATGAAATAAAACAAGAGCAAGACTTTTTTACATGATATATGTCAAGTGTTAGGATGGAACCAAAAATACAACACAAATGTAATTAAAAGAAACACTAAGGCAACCTGGAATAAATATTTTTTAGTTTGCTTAATTTTGTATTACCCGGAGACATCTGGGATTTTCAAAAAGATCAATTTCAAAATTTATACTAATGTGAAAATATTGAAACACGTGCCCTGAAATCTGTAAAATGTTTAGAAGCTGAAATAATACTTTTAGACTGTTTCATGATGTTTGGTTTGATTTTTGTTCTTTTTAATGACTACAATCCCTTGTCTGTAGATCACTATATATTTCAAAATCCAAATAAGTTTAATTCCAAGAAGATCAATTTTTTTTATTTAGAAAATGTAATTTTCATCAATGTCAACGCTTGTCCCCTTGCTTTTTTTGCCAGACTAGCCCTTTTCCTCAAGCATTTGTGACCAAACCATTACAGCTCTGTAGAGGAGACAGATTTCTTTCTCTAATTTGCTGCTTTTTTTCTGTTACATGAAATTTCAAAATTCTTACAAACACAGAAAGTAAGCTGTCACTTAAGGCCTTGCCTGCCCATTTGGCCTTCTTTTTGCTGCTTTTACCATTATGTCTCTCAGGTATATTATTTTAATTGTTAAAAAATAACAGTAGCAGAATTTATTTCTCCAGCTTCCACACACTGCTGGTTCCTCAGCAGAGACTGTTTCTTCATAGCTCATTGTGTTTCCATCTGTCTCAGGCTCAGCTTAATCATGTACAAAACAGAATTTCCAAAGTGCATAAGAGAATAGATGTATTAAGAAAAGGAGATGTGATTAAGACAAACAACATCTGGTAAAATTCCAGAGAAGGTCCATAAGATCAGGAGATTCACTTTCCCCATATTTTTTCTGTTCCTCCTCAGCTTGAGGGCTGAGCATATTTTGATTTAAACTGTCCAGCAAAACCTATATTATGACACCCTGTATCACTGAAATAAGAATTTCCTCCTTTTAACCACTTCATCATGAAATAGAAATCCTTCTGACCCAGCTGGAATTTTTAGTGATAAACATGTTAAAAAAAGAACACCCTTTCAGTACTCTCATCAGTTTGACAGTGGAAAAATTCACCAGAGATGTAAGTGTCTTGTTGAATCCAGGATCTGTACACAGTTTGGGTGAGAGATAGAAGGGCTAGCCATGGTTATGGTACAGGTCCTTATCCTACTATTTTACAACCCCCTTTCATGAGAAACTTGGAAGATTTTACTATATTCCTGATGGGGCAACAACATCAACAATAATAAAAATCCAAAATATTTTACAAGATGATAACAGCATGACTTTCCCTTATGTAATTCAATGTACATTCTTATCTGAGGTTTTTAAAAGCTGCAATATCTGTTACAAATTTTACAATGCTCTGGGAATTAGTCCTTGACTTCCATTAGGAAACAGAGTTGAAAAAGATGCTTGGTGAGCTAAAATTCAACTGCTCTGTGAAGAGAAATGGAGAGTCCAAGCTTGCCTTTTCAGGATGAAGTCAACACTTTTATCTGCTGCACTGTTTGCAGCAAAAATTTCTGACATCCTCTGATAGAGGATTAAGAATTAAAGGACATATATGATTTCTGGAGGAGCCAGTCAAGAAGGACAATTTAAAGTTATCTAAGCTATCTGCCTGTATCATTAGTCATTCTTATGGCATCAAAGTTCATGCTAGCAATCCATTGAAGTGTGGAGGACAAACATGGCACAAAACCTTGCAATACATGAGCTGCATTCTGACACAAGCCTCTCAAGCAGCACGTGGAGCTCTCTACAAAAGCAATCACAGACCCTGTGCTGTGCTGACACAGAGCACACAGTCCTTGTTCCCTCAGACACATCATTCCATGGTATTCACTCTCCTACCATGTTTCCTCATTTCCTAAAATAACTGGAACCAACACCAAGCTGGCATTTTACAGAAAGAGGTGCCATGCTTGCAGAGTACAGTTCTTGCTGCTGGGCATGCAGCAGTAGCTCCGTGCCCTGACTGCTGCACCTGCTGGAAAACACACCCCAGCACTGCTATGCACTGGTGACTGGGGCAGACATAGTTCCAGGCAAGGATATAGAGATTTATATAGATTTTGGCAAAAGTGGTTTTGGTCTCTAAAGGGTTTAAATGCACATACTACCAAGTTTTCCTTCAATTTCTCTGCAGACTCTCCAGCTATGTCTTAACTGATAAATCAGAGACAGAGCAGAATTCTGAGCACTGTCCTGAGATTGTCACTACAGATTAATTGCTACCACA
This sequence comes from Lonchura striata, assembly GCF_050655825.1. NCBI lineage: Eukaryota > Metazoa > Chordata > Aves > Passeriformes > Estrildidae > Lonchura > Lonchura striata. The sequence continues at coordinate 150,310,658 of NC_140704.1, read as the reverse complement.
GTTGCTGGGTTGGGTTTTGCTCCAGGCAAAGCTCAGGTGTGTTCTGAGATTTGTCACAGTAAGCTGTATGGATGAGGCTACACTGTTTTGAAAGGGGAGAGAATTAACTGTATGAATGTGAGCAGTTATGTCACTTGCCTTCAGAGCCAGAAAGCAAGCCCTGTATCATACTGTCTGTTCTTTTCACAGAAATATCCTCAGTGTAGGGAAGAAAATCAAGTTTGAGAATTGCCTGAGTGTATCAGAGGATTCTGCAGGCCCAGGGCACACAAACCTGATATCACCTCACCCCTTCTGGAGCTTGGGAGGCTTCATACAATGAACTGAGACAAAAACTGGAACTAAACTTTGTTTTGTTGAATTTAGTCACTCCAAATGAAAACTCAGAAGTTATTTCTTCCAAAAAATTGGAATAGCAGTGGATCCAAGGCATGGGGTTGCACTGGGGATAAGATATTTATTTAGCTATTTATTTAGTAAAACCCAGCAGATCCTCAGTTGGTGAAGGTTTATTCCATTACTATAAAAAAAAACCCCACCATCTATCTCCAGGAACAATGGACCAAGACCAAGGCATCAGGGCTGTTACATGAGGGGCTGACAAGGATTACTCTTGGTCTTTCCATATAAAAAGTGAGATGGGATTTGGGGAAGCCATGAAGCCTTCCAAACCCAGGAATAAGCCCACAGAAAAAGGAGAGGGAGCCCTGAGTCAAACAGAGATGATGAAAACTGGAGAGGGCAGCAGTATAAAAAAGAAATCCAAAGTTTACCAGTAATCCTACCTAACTCCACCAGATTGTCTCTAGTACAGTCATGGCTCAAAAGAGATCGAAGATGACTACATTGACTGAGGGCTTGATCCAGGGTTCTTTCAGAAAGCTTTTTCCAGAGCTGAGAGAAACTGATGAAACCTTCAATAAAAAATAAGATAGACTCTCTTGCCATCATGCTAAAATTATTTGATAAAAGGAACTCCTCAAGGGTGTTTCAATACTTTATTCTGAAAAGTGGCTAAGCATGAAATGGTTGTTAGTGGACTAACAGCTTCTGGGTGACTGTTCACAGTTAATGGAATAACATCCAAATACATTGAGAAGGAAAAATATTTGCTGAGATAAGTGAGTTTGTGGTGATTTATGAGTGAATTTCTGGATTTTCAGCAGGACTATACAGTTTCATAAAGGCCTATATGAAAGTGTGCTTTCATCTATTTATAATTCAAATTAGAGAAACAAGTATTGAGAGGAGAAGAAAGATACATTTCTTAATTAGAAATTTATAGAAGTTTGTCCTGCTATGAAAACAGTTATTACATGATTTTGTTGTGAATACACCACCTCTGTTACAAGCCCCTACATCAGATGACCTCTAAAATATGAAAACAATCACTCTTCACTAGCTTTTTCTAAGTCTCAGCTCTGGCAGACAGACTCATCAGCCTCAGGTGCTACTCCAGCCATCTCCCCATGCCTTAATCATTTCAATCTCTGCTTGAGCTGTGAGCCTGAGAGCCCCTGAATGCCCCCTGGCTGGTGGCAGCCAGACTGACTTTGTGAAGTCTGGAAGAAGACAAGAAGCTGGTTAAGCTTGTGAGCTCAAATTAAATGGCTGACAGTGAAATCTGCTAACACTGCTCCTTAGAAAAGCATGAGAGGGTTTGGAGAGTAGCTAGACCTGACAGCTTCTTACAGATTTGTAGCTTGTCCTTGGAAAGAAAAGCAACAGGAAAACAAACCCTACAACAGTACCTTTTCCAAGCAGTGCTCAGTTTGATACTGCATTTTATTGTTTACAATAGAATCTTGAAAATATCCTTGTGACAGCCATTAGCAAATGTCTTTTGGTAACACTGAGCACTGCATTTTCCAAAGGCATTTGACAAGGCCCAGTAAGAAACACGTTTGATGAATTTAATTTGCTGTAGGAAAAGAGGGAACATTTTGATTCTGAGATTTCCTAAGCCAGAGTTTTTTTCTTAAGAGTTTTGATAACCTTTTCATCCCTTCCTTAATTTTTTTAACTTATTTTTTGGTCACATGAAAGCTTTTGTCTTCTGCAACATCAACTTTAACAGATTATATGTTTGCAATAGCAGACACAATGAACCATCATTTCCTATTTATCTTCTCCAGTCTAGTCATGACCATACAAAATTAAATCCTCTGCTGTTCAAGCATCTCTTTGCAAAAAAATTCTGCTCTTTTTTATTTTAGAATCTGCAGCTGGCTATTTTCAGAGGAATTCTTCTGGGCTACAAGGATTGATCATGTGACCAAAGAGAAAAGTTTATATTCACATATCTCAGAAAACTGTTAACTCTCTCCATACCAGTGCTGAGCTGTAAATAATGACAGCTGTAGAGTGTTACCCTGTGGGTTATGGCCCCACTCACTGTAGCAAGGGGGAATATGTCACCCTGTCCCTTAGCTGTAGATTCCCTGTGTGGAATATGCTGTTTTCTGCAGCTACAAGGACCTCACAAAAGAGAGATCCACAGCATTTGGGAGATCCATGCTCAGGGTCCCCACTAATTGAAACCAACACCGAGGCACCAAAATTTAATCCAGAGGAGTTCCTGTTTCATTTTATACCATGGGACAAATGTGGAGTTTATGAATACTCACCTGAAGTTGATTAAAGTCACCTCTCCCTTCAGCATGCATTCATCATCCACTACTTAATGTTGCTTTTTTAGGGAAGATCACAGGTCTGGCTGAAGTTAAAGGTCTTTTGCTTTCTTCAGTGTAGAGACTTTTGGAGGAATTTCTGTGATGGATTTTCTGCAGTATAATGCTAATTGTTTAAGTGCAGTATAGTCTGTTAGGAAACTGCTGATGATACTCCATAGTTTAAAGGGTTCTTCACCAGATCCCTCAGAAGCTTCTTATGAGCCCAAGTGGGGGCTGAAGACATGAGCCATGTCTGTATTAAGTTTAGAGGTTTTTTTTTCCACAGTGCAGCAGACAATCTCACCATTTTTCTAAACAAAACATGGGAAACTGAAAATAAGAATGTCAAAGTCACTGTCTCTTGCACCAGCCTTCTCTGACACTTGGTACTGTTGAAGCCTCATAAATAAAAGAAGGGTGACATACACAGTATTACAGCTTAATGGGGATATATTTCATAAGTCACACATTTAAAAAAATATTTTTCCTTTGTAAGCAAAACTAAAGCCTCCAGTGCAGCATGTTTCATTTTCCTCTCCCAACAAAAGATGCCCTGATTTTTCCTTATTACTCACTCAGAAGAAGAGTTCAGATTAATTGAAGTTAAGAATGAAGGAGAAAAAAAGGAGGAAGGAGATAAAGATGATGTGAGCAAGGTGATATGTACACATAATTTCACTTTGTTGCATCTGGAACATCCACAGTGCTGCTGTACTAAAATTGCAGGAGTTTTATCCAGGTGATCTGCCAAGAGCAACCACTAGACCATGAAAGGTTTATTGTACATCTACAATACTTTCTAATTGAACGGTGCCTAAGCAGCACTACACCTCCATACTTTCTCCTTTTGTATATTACATTTTCAGTTTAGCATGGAAATATTTATAGAGTAAATCTCAAATAAAATAACAATCTTAGGAATATTTTTTTAATAAGAAAAAAATTTTGCATAAACTAGAGATTCATTTTCCCTGCTATTTGCAATATTTTTCCATCAGTATTTCCAAAAGGTTCTATGTTTTATTTTAATTACAGAAATCTTCAAAACCTTCCCAAACCTTATTAGGTTTCCCCTTTCCATTTATAGCTCTAATGTATTTCAGGGTAAACTTGGCTTTCCCTTTGACATGTTTGAGGAAGACTGATATTGTACCATTCATTTTTTTTTTTTCATCCTCCTCATGTCTAAATAGCATAATATTAACTAGGTCAGATAATATATGTTTTTATATAAAATAAGTCTTTTAACATGGATAGGTAAACATGTTTAACTAATAAAAAACTCCCAAACACATTGATACTGTAGTCAGTGAGCTGTTTTAGCATTAATTTTAAACAAACCTGAATTCCTAAGCCTTTGGGAAAGACTATTTGCAAAAAAAATGGAAAAAGATCTTGTAAAAATTATTTTAAACAGACTTATTTTTTTCAAACCTATGCTTATCTGCATACATTATGCAAGACTGGTAATGAAGGGGTATTTCTAACAAATCCAAGAAGAGAGGGTTTTAATCCACAGATAGAATCAACAGCGTTTTAATCCACAGATAAAATCTAAATCCTTTAAGAAAAGTTTATATGGAAGGTAGTACCTCTTTTGATTTTTTTTTTTTAATTTCTTGCTATATATTGCAAGTAGGAATAAAAAAATGAAGACACTTTTGAGTTCTGATCTGCTTCGTGTTTGAAACAAACAGAAGTTGTGCACAGGTTTAGAGTCTTAATCAGATCAACAAAGTGACATAAGTACAGTTGGTACTTAATCAGAAGGAAAAATTCTTAAGCATGTTAGAATGACACACAGAGAAAAAGGGATTTTCACAGCACTTCTAACTGCAAGCAAAAATTAACGTCATATGGTAGTTCTTTAGAACTAAAAATTTTCTGTGAAATATCTTAGGCATGTACTTAAGTGAATGGTGTGTTTGTGTAGAATGACTCTATGTATGTTTATAATTTTTTAATCAATAGCCCATATTTAAAGCCAATAATATAAAATTAGAGACATATATTCAGATTCTTTTCTGACCCAGAGATGTGGGGTTTCTGTATGTTAAAAGTAAGGCTCTGCAATTCTCCTGGAAAGAAAAATACCTTTTACTCTTCCATATAATATATTAAGAATCTTAATTTTATTACGAAAAATGAAGGACATTTCATAACATTTGAAAAAAAAAATTAGTCATACACTGGAAAAATCATCTACTCTGTACCTGCATCAATAAATTATTACATTAGATGATATATCCAGGAGAATAATTTCATGAGCAGGTAGAAGTAAAGAACTGTTAGTTTCCAGTCAGTCAGTCAATGAGCTCGACATAACCAAGCTTTTCCAATGTGTATGTCATAATAATTTGCTTGCAGTTTTTTAATCCCTGATTTGAAAGCATCAGAAAACTGAGGGGTGCAGGGCAGCAATTTTAATGAGATTTCTACTGCAAAATAGTGTTGGAAAATGTGCAATTAGCAGTGTGCATTTGCCTCAATTTTTATGAGGAATTAGAGTCAGAGAAAAATAAACCACCACCACCAAAAAAAACTCCAAACAACAATAGAACACAAACAAACCACCCCACATGAAAAGCAAGACTGGGAGGATATCTTATAGTAAATCACTGTAAAAACTAAGACTATTCAAACACAATATAAAATTTGCATTCCAACCATTGTCACAATATAAGTGGGGTTATTTTTACACTCTTACAGCAAACATTCAAAATTCCTTTTTAGGAGTTAAGAGTCATCTCTAAAATGGGGTCACATGGTATTTCTGATCATAGTTCTGAGCTTCACTAGTTCTGAGCTCTGCTGAATTAGGACCTAGGTAATTTGGAAATACTTTTGTTGTATTTTGATTTATCTAATTATCCCCTCCTCATTCACAGAAGTAATATAAGTCTATCATTTTTGCTTTACCACAGTATTCTGTGGTAATTTATGACAGTAATTTAGGACAGTATTCTGCTTCTTGGCACTTGAAAGTGTCCAGAAGTAATGATATCAAATAAGCACTCACCCTTGATAATTACTTTCTGTATTTTATATGTAAAATGTAAGACCAACAGAAGGCCATTTTATCTGACAAGGAAAAAGTAATAAAATTAGCTTTCTATTGATCTCCCCCCACTACCCTCCCAAGAATGATAAAGGCATAACTCCAGCAGGAACATCACAGTTTTGTTGTCAGCTTGAATCTAGAGAAGCATCTTACCTGTAATGCTGTTAATTAAATGTAAAATGTTTTATGTAGCTCTTTATATATTGAAAAGCTGAGCAACTCCATCTTTCTAAACCTGTCTTTACAAGGAAGGTGTTCCAGCCCCCCCTATGATTTGTGGCCACTGCTAGGACACACTCATTTTTCTTGAGCTGCATTAAATACTCAAAGTGGGTGTTTAATGAGTATGGAGAAGGAGAGAATAACTTCCCTTGATCTTTTGGCCGCATTTCTTTGGATGCAGCCCAGGATATTATAAGCTTTCTGGGCTAGAAACAAATTTTTCCAGTCCATGTCCAACTTTTTATCTACCAGCATGGCCAAGTCCTTCTTTGCTGGGTTACTCTGAATCCTTTCATCACCTGGCCTGCATTGACACTGGAGATTGCCTCAACCTAGGTGCAGCACCAGGTATTTGGCATTTTTAAAATTCATGACGTTCATCTGGATACACTCTTCTAGCCTGGCAACCACAGCCACTCATCTTGGTGTAATTGCAGGAGAGCTGAGGGTGCTCTCAATCCCGCTGTCTGTGCCTCTGGTGAAGATAGGAGTGACTTGGCAGCTACAGCTGCTGGCTCTCCCAGGACCTTGGGGTGTGCCTCATCAGGTCCCAGCATCTCCCAGGAGTGTTTAAACTATAACCATCATGATTTGATTTACCTCTGTCAAAAGGGAGAATTCAAAAGGGCCCCTTGCCCCAAACAGCATTTGCTTTTATAATAACTAAATATTACACAAGGAAGTCAAAACTCATTTGATATATTGCATTTGTCAGGTTATTTTTCATAGTGTAGGTAAATCAATGTAGTAGTCATTAAATTAATGAGATACTGAAATTATCAAACTTTATGATTGTCATCAGATATATGTAATTAATCATAAGAATCAGTTTCTACAGTTATGAAACCTCTAAACTTTATCAATCAGTACCTAATGCTAATAAAAGGATGAATTAAAGGGATAGAGTTATAGACTTGAAAATCAATAGGACTCATCAGATTTCATAATACTAAATAAAAGTTAACCAAGCCAAGTTTTTGATTTTTGAGAATAAGGTCATCCCATTTGGCTAGACCAAAACTTAAGCAATCTTTTCCTTAAATTCTTCTGTCTCAGTGTGTCTAGTTCATTCTTGTTTTGATTGCAGTGAAGCAGGAAGCTATATTGTGTTTTGAAAAAATTAAATGCCTGAGAACTATATTTTCTTTAATTTGTAAAATGCCAGCTGGAAAAAGTCTCTGTTTTGCTTTGTTTTACAAAATCCGGGGGCAGTGGGGAGGAATTGTTTAGAAAAATATCAAACTATAACAGCTTTGTGACTTCAATCTAAAACAGGCATAGGAAATTTTCAGTATTACACAAAAGGCAATGAAATTATATGTACACAGGACTGTAAGGAATTTGTATCTAGTATATCCCTTTTCAGCTGCACATTTCTGTAATCTTTATGAGCTAATGATATGTTCAAAGTCACTACTTTGCACATTCATAAGCAAGTGTAGATATGTATGTTTTCTTCCCAGTCCATTGCTTTTAATTCTACTTTTCTTATCATGATGTTCTTCCCTTTTAGTGAACAGAAAATATAGTTTCTGCCTGAAACTGTAAAGATACAAGGTGTTGTCCAGACACAAGTAGGCAAGGAAGAGGAGCCATAAAGAGTTCTTGGACAAAGTACTGCAGTACTGGATACTAAAGATAATGTATGGAGGACCTGTAAAATCTGAGAAGCTGTATAGATATAAAATATATATATGGAAATATGCAACATACAATATAATATGTCACAATATGTCATGATATGTCATAATATCATATCATCATATCATAATCATATAATATAATATAATATCATATCATATCCATTATATTATATATATATATATATATATATAATGTGTGTGTAAGAAAGTACAGAAACCCCAAAAACTGTGTCTTCAACTGCTCAGACTATGGGAGGCAAGTCTGACCCATGACATTTTTCTAAGAGTAAATGTGTAGAAAAAAAATTTTCTGTCAGTCAAAGAAAAAAAATTCTAAAATTAACTCCATAAAATTAAATATACTATTTTGGACATATTGTATAAGAAAAAGAGATGTATTGATTTTTCCAATGGAAAATGAAGTTAACAAAGTCAAGTAAATGATAAAATTAAATCTTAAATAAAAATCACCTGCAAAGTCTGATTTTTCACAGAGAATAATTTAATTCTTGCTTAGTGTTTTTTCATTAGATCTTCACATTTTTCATTTATGACATTTATGTTGTGGTTTGCAAAAACACCTTTGAGGTAGGTCAGTTGAACAGCTGAGAAATCTGTGCTGACCAGCCAAGCTTCTTAAACCCAAAGCTTAGATTTTCCTTTCCTAGGAGGACTAGAGCATTCAAGTAGCAGAATTACGGAAACAAAAAATAGCCTGTTTTTTATATAAAAATTTGAGTATGAATTCAGTTGTCTGAAAAAAAGACATCTAGTCCTTGTTACAAGAGGTTTGAGAGTAACCAAAATATTCACAAAGAAATTGGCTGTAACATAACGCTGACAGAAACCTTTTTGTGACTGGTAACTGGAGATCAAGCAGCATGTGATAATATTATCATATCATATCATATCATATCATATCATATCATACCATATCATATCATATGTCATACAATATAAATAATAGGTAATATAAAAGCCCAATGTCATACAATATTGTATCACAATATTCCCTGCAAAATTGACATTTTCTCAGGGAATATTTTTATTCTTGCTGATTGGCTTTTATATGTTTCCCTTCTGGAAAACACCCTTGGGCTGGCTCAAAAGATCACAGAGGCCAGTCACTAATTTAATCCCTCTCTACTTCTACACTGAATAGAACAGAATATAGCTGAAATAACTTACAATTCCTTACACACTCATTTTGCTTTTCCATGTCTCTGTATTAACCAGTCACCATATCCATTACTTTTTGTTTCTCTCCTAGAAGATCTCTTGTAAAAGAGATAGAGAAATAGAGAGATCCTGCTAAATCCTCTAAGTATTCTCTAAAAATAAAAATAAAAAATAACTGTTCTCGTTCGATGATCAGAGTCCATCTCCAAAAGCACCTAGCTTATAGGGAACCCCCTTTAGGCAGTGTAGCCATATTTCAGGCATCTAAATGCCAATTTATCTATAGTATCATAATACCAAGGGTAAAGTGCACTGGGTTACTGTGTTTTGAATACATGAAAGCAGTTCTTTGTGCATTTAGGTAAATAGATGTTTCCAGACCCTTTCAAAAGAGAAATAATCTTTGTGTATATGTTGGCTTTTGTTTGAACCCATTACAACACTCCAGATTTTTTTTTCTCCTTACATGCATTTTCATGAGTTTTTTAAAGCCTCATAGTTACTCTTCAATAACTAGAAACAACTCCAAATTTCTAATTGCCTATTAAGGGAGGTCAGAAGTGCTTGTACTACAAAGCAGTTCAGATCCAAGGAAGGTTATGTTATTACATTATTTTTGGATTGTTACTTTTGCAAATTTTGGCAGATTTCTTAGAATAGCATGGCTAAAGCTGTGTATATATATATATATATATATATTTTTTTTTTTTTTTTTTTTTTTACTGGTAGATACATTCCTGTCACACTAGCAAAGAATACCAAGGCTCAGCAGCAGGATGTGTGTAGGAATTGATAACCATGAACAGAGATTCAGCTACCTAATCTCAGGGAACAAACTGTGCTGGGCTACTGCTGGTTCCACAAAGCTCATGTGGAGATTACCAGGCATGGCTGAACCAGGGGGAAAAATAAGGAAGCAGCAACAGCAACTGTTCCTGAAATATTTTGAATGTTGTTGTTGCATTTTGGTAGTTGAGTGAACAGTGTTTCACGAGAGCCTTGCGAATGTTGGATTGTGGGTGAATTAAATTGGATTATGTTCAGCCTAGGAAAGCTGATTCTCACTGTTAAGTAAAGCAGCAGAGGATCTGTGGGTACAACATCCAAGGTGTAGTTGTCTCTTTTCAGTGAGGCTTGAAGTCTAACAGTGTTCTGAAATACCAGATTCCTCCGTGTGTTGCAGTTAATGAACAAATTAGAACTAGAAATCTTGACTTTCAGTTAATGCTGTTTCTAATCATCATTTAAACAATTGTTGAGTAAAACAAGGAAGTGTGGGTGAGGAAAAAAAAATTATCTTTACAGACAACATAAATTCTGTTATCTGAGCACTTCAAAACCATTAATGGACTTTATCTTGACAGCTTCAGTGTGAAGTAGGGTAGTGATAATAAATTTTAAGAATAAAGATCTGAAATACAGAAAGACCAAGGGTCTATATTAAAAACAAGCATACCAATAAATGTATTGCAAAACAAACAAGCAACCCTCCCACCAAAACATGAGACAAAGAAATTAGCAAAAAACTTTAAATATGCCTAATCATTCTAGACAGCTGCTCTGAATTGTGGATTCTATGATTAACATATATATTTGGGACATTTTGGAGAGCAAAAAATACCTTGATAACTTACAGTCAGGCTTTTTCTTAAATGTGGACTGAATAAGAAGGCAGTCCCAGCTCTCCTTGCCTTTATGCACCAGACAGATCCTGTACCTGAACTGCATCACTGTGGGTCTTTGAAGGAGGAGTTTGCTATTTGTACAGACCAAACAGTGAAGTTCTTCACTTAGGGACGCAGATTTCTTGACCCTAAAGCTGTAATAATTCGAAGATCTTCTCTACAATATAACAGCTGAAGAAATAAGATCTAAGTATTTGTTATTAAAGAAAAAATTACACATGAACACAGGTCATATATGGGCTAAATAAAGCCCTAGTCCATTCTGTCCAGGAAATGATTCTGGGAAAGAAAATAATAATTAAACATTGCAAAATGAGAAGGTTAATCTGACCTTTCTTTTCATCCTGATTATTTCATCCGGACCCCCAAATTTAAATCCTTGTAATTAAAATCTGAGACTTTTTAGATATTCAGTAATCTGTTGCTTGTATATATATCTATTTATTGAAAGGTTTTGGTTGTTTATTTTTATATACAAAATATTTGGATTTTGTTGCAGGTATTTGAATATCGTGGCATGCATAATTGAGATTTTATGTAATCTTCACACATACAAAATTCATGGTGATCTATATGCATATACACAAGGAAGTAAAAGCATATTTGAAAGAGAAAAATAATTAAGTAAATAACATTAGCTATTAATGGTCCTTGAAAGTTACTGAGGTACCCACTTCACTACTGAGAAATCTTTTCTCTGAGTATTATTGAAGGGCCATGCCCAACAGACAGCTCAGCTATTGAGCATCCTTTGTCAGTGCAGTCTCATTGATTTTGGTAGGATTTTGTGTTACTGGATCCAGGTGCAGAATTGGAGTCAAAGTCAGACTGGAGGGAACATTGATCCATGATGGTATTGTTATTCCTGTGTCTCTGTGCTGTTGAATCACATCATGTTTGAAAATCATTGAATTAACATGAATATGCCTGCAAATAAATGGGAGGCTTTTGCAGACTGCAGCACAATGTCGAATTACCCTCTGAAAGATTCAGACAAAATTTCTAAGTGACTGGCTCACACAGTCCATGGAATTTATAATTGGCAGGATGCAGGTGCATGAATACGGGTGAATTTTTCTTGGATGCATTTCAGAGACCTATAAAGCCTCAGACATTACAAGAGATGTGCCGAATCAACCATAAATAATTCAGGTAGCCCAAGAACCTCTGCATCTGCTGTTTTGCAAGGAATCTGCATGTACTGCTGTTAGCTTTCCTTCTACTCACTGCAATTATTTTTGAAATAGCATCTTGCTTTTTAGATGTGCAGCAGGTATTTGAAAGAATTGTTCTTAAAAAAGTGAAGCATCCAGATGTGCTATGTCGAGTTTCTCCAAGATGTGTCAATATTTTGGGGTCACAGACCGATGTTATGTGATTCTAAATGTCAAGCATGAGAAAAAAAAATAAATTACTTCTCTGCTTTGGACAGACAGACCTGTTCTTATATGAAATATTCTATCTAAGTTTTTGATTGCTTTTTAGAAGATCATGCCCCTCATAAAAGTTCTCCTTCTGCATTTTTGACTTTGCCTTATCATTTTTGTTTTCCTCCCTTTGGTAAAATTGATTCATGAGGCACATTTGGTTCTCATATGCACTAAGTTACTCTAGTAGAGTAAATGCAGGGAATTAGTTAAAATTAAAAAGAGCTAACAAAACAAACCATGTTACTTTAAACACAAAAGAAAAATTTGAAAGAGACTCTATCTTGAGCTGAGTTCAGCTGTATGATCTGTAGTCTCTTGAGTAAAGATAGGTGTAGTGTGTTTTCCTCTGAAAATACAGATTTGTGTCAATCATAAAAGCCATTAAAAAGTACCTTAAAATAATGCTTTTTATTTCAAGACATTTTAAATAGAAATTATATTTTTTCATGAAATTATTTTTGCAAATGCACTTGTGAAAGCAATTTGAGGCAATAAATATATTTGTTCTTTCGCAGATCTTGAAATAAAATGTATTTTTAATAATGATAAAAAAATCTTTGCTTTTGAGAAAATTAACACATTTTGTTCAGTCCAAATTTTTTTTTCCAGAGCTCACAAAAACACAAAAATTAACTATTTGCTCAGCTCTACTCCTGAGTTTAAAGGACCTCCATACAGGCTTTTTATAGCCTAGATATCTTTTTGATTCATTTTTCAACTACATTTTTCTTAACTTATATACTTATACATTAATTATATATATTAACTTATATTCTTACATAAGTGATATATTTCAGGAGAGGATGATAATCTTGAGATGACAGTCTGCAGTAGGCTGCAGTGATCTCTGTTTAAGTTCCACAGTGGTCTTAAGGTGTTTTTGCATTCTTGTGGTTGTACAATACCCACCAAAACTGGCTTGTTCACTTGAATCATTGCACGTCAGCTGAAAGGTTTCTGCCTCTCTCAGGTCAGAACACCCAGCTGAGGTTCACAGCCTGACTCACAAACTGGTTTTAAGATGAGACAGCAAAGGAGACCCTGCTGAGAGGATGAAACCCTACTCTAGCTTCCTTCAAAGCACAAGTGGAGTGACACAATAGACCCTCTAAGGAATCATTTTATCATCAACAGCTATTCACTATATCAAATATGTTTACTCTAAGTAAGCAAAACTGCAGCTGAAGGAGATTTGATCACTGGAGGGAATATTAAGTTTGTCTTATTAAATGTTGCTTCTGGGGTCCCAATGCTGCTCCTTAATGATGTTTTGGACCTCAGTTTCCACTGCTTGTTCTTCTCTATCTTCAAACCTTATCATCACTCTGTTTAAATTCTTATGTACTCTTCAGAATTAGTTTATCTTATCTCATTTCTTTGGGGCGTTTAATGACTCTCAATCCTCACATCATATTCACTCCAACTTGTAGCATTCATAACTGACTCTGTCTACTTCCTGTTGCTATTACATGAAATACAGGGCAAAATACACATATTTATATTTTTATAAAGCTTCTCCCTCAGTCCTTTGCTTGCCAGCTTAGGCTGGGTGGCTCATAAAGGCTCCCATACCACTAGAGCAATGTTGACTCCATAAAGCCCATTTAATAATCATCATATGTTGCAAAAGATCTTCTAGGAAGATCAAGTGCACAGGCAGGATGCTGCAAAGTTTGGTGACTCCATGGAGTCAGGATCAGAGGGGATTCTTAAGGGACTAAAAGGAGAGATGGGAACAATCAAGAGCAGCCCCCAGCCCAGAGTCCCCAGCACTCCACAGAACAAAGTTAGGCCATTTCATATACCAGAGCAGATCTGGTAATCTCTTTCCAAAGTCCAAGAAAAACAAGAAAAAGTCCAAAAGTTACTCCTTTGGAAGAAGCTGTAGTCTATTTCCCTGACAGAAATCTGCTCTGGAAACTAAACCCACTATTTTGCTTAGTATAGGCAAAAAAAAAAATTGGCCTCTCTTTTTCTCTGTACTATAAAGTAGTTTTCCTAGGATGTAGTCTAGTTATCTCTCCAACTGAGTTTCTCTTCACTATATAATAATCAATACTGCGATGATATTTTTGCAACTTTTAAACTTGCTCAACAGTTTTGGTAAATAAATTTATCTGCACATGGGTATTAAAAAGCACACATTTCAAAAGATACATATTTAACTTTGAAAGCTTTAGGGTGTTTCAGGACTATAAAGAAAATATAAAATATAAGAGTGAGGTTTTGTACAGGGGAATACATGACCTATCTGGAAAAGAAAGGGAAACCTGAATTATAGAACACAGAAACCCTTAAAAAAAGGCACAAGGCTACTGAATATGGAAATTTAAGGATTTTCAAGTTTCTGACTTTCAGCTTTATTTTGGTGAGCATTAATAGAGAAATTCCCTGTTAATGTAAATCTCAGCAGAACTTACAAACCTTGAACTGGAATTCATTTCTTTTTGTCTCTGCTGTAACAATGAGTATATATGGAAATAAATCTCCCATTTTTGCTTTCTTAAAGCCCTTGAAGTTTGGTGAGGGGGGATTTTTAGCTAGATGGCAGAAGTGTGGCCATGTGCAGCTCACAGTTCTGTGCTGCACATTTGCTATTTATGTTATGGGGGTGCACGCTGGGGGCAGCAGTCCACTGATTCACAGTAAGTGAATTTTCAGATTCCAGCATTATCCCTGGCTGGACAATGCCTGTGCAAACATAAATGCCAAGACATTTGCCAAGGGTCACAGAACAAATTAATGGCAAAGCTCAGGAAATACATTTTTTGCACCCAAGCAAGTGTCTTATTACTTGACTGTGCTGGTTTTCAAAACCTGGTTTTGGAGGATTGTTTCTTCTGTAAAACCCTTGATTTGAATGATGCAATTCACATTCTGATCTTTTAGGATTCAGCCCAGAGTCCAAACCAGCTGCTTTGTGCCTTGCTGGTGATGAACTTCTGGGCCTGTTAGGAATGCACCATCCTTTCCATGCTGAATGAAGCCTGTCTGTACATGGCACGTGTTTTTCTCAGGTGTTTGAGCAACACCAACATAATCTCCCCTCAGTGGTGGATCTAAGTGTTAGAAAAGTAGTAATAATACTGCCACTATCACTGTGTTGATATTTTCCTGGTATTTCTTGTGAAGCTGGGCACAGGAACTAATAAGCTCATACTATACTGATGTTTGAATAAATCATTATGTCAAACTAGGTTGTACTCAAACCCATATATTATTGCTCCTCTAGTTCTGTGGAAAACAGAGAGGTTAAATAATTTCAAGATTACATTTGCTTTCTTTCTGGGTGCAGAATTTCAACATAATTTGTGGAAAAGAGGGCCAAAACCTATAAAATCAAACTCTCCTTCCCCATTTACATACAACTTAAGAGGAAAAATGCAGACATTAGCCTGAGTGCAGCCCTTCTACACTAGGAAACTAACAGGAACCACATTACTGTTATAATCACTGTCAAAACATGAGATTTAGAGGAGAAAAGAATTTAAATTTTAAAGGACTTTTATGAAAGGCCTTACATTTTCCCAAGTAATATCTCCCATTAATTTAACATGTTCATTGTTCTCTTACCCGTAGCCATCAAATTATTCTTCCTTTTTCGCATATAGTGCTGATACCTGCTGATGGATTAGTTTGTTTACAAAGTCTGCAGCTCAACAGATTTTGAAAAGTGCTGCAATTCAGAATTTAATAGCTGGCTCTCTTGAAAGTGGAAGGTCAGAATTAAAACTGTATACCATGAGGCTGTCACTGTGAGTATGAGTTTGGTAATGGTCTCTGAGACACAAACAGAATACACTACAGCAAAATTTATTAGATAACTTTTAAACACTCAGGAATATGTTTGAGATTGATATGTAGGCATTGGAGGCACTTAAAAAATGGATCATTTTGGAGACCATTTTGACAAATGATACTTCCTTCAACAATTGGCCAGCAATGGAAGCTGTGTCACTTCTAAGTGCATCTAAATTGCCTTGTACTATTAAGAAGTCATTTAAGCTTCAGCAGTGTTTTGTCTGATTCTGAAACTGAGCACTTAAAATGTATGTCTTGTCCAAACACACAATGAAAACATTATTTTTAACTTTCTTTTTAAGCCTGTCTTTCTCCACAAACATACACACATCCCCAGCTGAAAAGAAATAAAATAGTAAATGATGATGACATGTTCTATCAAACGCATGAGTGGAATAGGATCTATCACTGTGTCAGCCTGGCTATAAGAGCTTTCTTCTAGGACTCAAGGGGATATTAAAATAAGAAAGGCTTTTTTTAGCACTTTGTGTGATTCGTGATTTAGACACAACATCCTTGAGTTTCATAAGCCAAGGAAAAACTTAGGTAGATAGAGACTAATACAGAATAAGTGAAGTAGATTTTTGATTTAACAAACCACTCAAATAGACATAATAATTTAGACATTTCTACAGTAAAATAAGTGTGAGAAAGCTTCTGTGAAAGTTTCTAGGTATAATTTACAAAGTCAAACAGACTATTGTAATTTATTTGTCTTACATCCCTATATGTTGTGCAGTGCTTAAAGCTGGTAAGAGTTAAAGCAACGATAGACATCAAAACCAAATCCTATATTCAGTAGCCAATGGAAGTTGATCTTTTTTCCTTTGAGCAATTTGGTAGCTATTTTCTCCACCTCTTCCAAAGTATGGGGAAATGTGTAGGCAGTTACAACACAGCCATTGCTCAGTCTTGCAGTGGTGCACAAAACAATTTAGAAATTGCTGACAGCATCAATGTTGATAAGTGGCAGCTCAATGAATGTAAAAAAATCTGACAGACATTCTATTCTTATGAAAGAATGGGGATAATAATGTGTTGGCTATATGTACATCTTACAATGATTCCCATTGCATTTCCCTGAACTCCACTTTTTAAATGTGTCTTTGTATACTGAGTGGGAAGAAGATTTACTTGTTTGTGCAAAAGTAACTACTTTGTTCTTAGGGTTCTTATAAAAATTCACTTTTTCTCTTACACAAAATAGATAAATGAACAGCAAGTAGTTGTTATGCTAAGAAACAATCCTGGCTTTCTCAGGGTCTCCAAAGCTGTCTGTATTGCTGAGATTTCTATTTAGATTTGCAAGATGTCTTAGCTAGAAAAAGTCTTATTTTTCTTCTTTGTTCAAATTCTGCATGGTCCCCACTCCAGCAGGAACCTTATTCCACAGCATGGACTTCCAGGCAATACAGAACTTGAAACATCTTTAATTAGGAAATTGGTGTATAAGTACTCGTTAAGTGACTGACTCCTCATGCACTGATGATAACTTGAACAGTAGGAATGTTCAGAGAGCAGTGGGATGGCATGGAAATTGGAACAGCAGCAGCTGTGTTCCCAAGATTGAAGACTTGTCACTAGAAATCTGCAGCTATGAAGGTACAAATTCAGAACTATCTTTGGTTTACCATATGCAATCATTGAAGGCAAAAGAAATTAAAAGAAAGAAATAAAAAAATTGCATTGCTTCAGTGGAGAAAGGAATGAAGAAAAGAAAAAGTTCCTCTCCACACAGGGGTCCAGAATCATCAGTGATTTAATATTCAAATCAATTGTAGATCTGCACATGCTTATCTTAGGAATTAGGTATATTGTTATATGCTTGGCTGTATCAAAATCTTTCCTTTGAGATGCTAACACAAAATAAGCAGGGAAGTGATTAAATTTAGTAGCAGGTAAGTAATTTGCCTTTGTTTTCCTGACCACCAAGTTAGGATCTTTCAACATGCTTTTTTCACTAATGTTCTTGAGCAGCACATCTCCTGAAGAAGAGACTTATATGCATTTTGAAAATCTGTGGAGAAAAAAAGGTATTTCAACAAGCCAGCCTTAAAGCCTCAAGAGCTCTTGCTGATGGATATCAGAACACATTTTTTTAACAACAATATCTGATGAAATGCAATGCAGTTTTAAACAAAAGCATTGTTTATAGCAAATTACTGTGAAACTGAGAACCTATCTCTAATTATCCTTTGAAATACAAACTGCATGGTGTACTGCAAAAAGGACTGCATAATAAACGCAGACATAGCACCGTATTGTTGGACAGCTATTTCATCTTTGTCCAATTTATTTATTTAGTAGTTAAAATTAGAACTGGATTCTTTCCAGAAGGTTTCAGTACCTGATTTGCTCTAAAGCACAGTATCAGAGCCCTGAATACAGTAAGACAATATGCTTTCACTACAATAATAACTGAAATTCAGCACTGACATGCAAACAAGTTCAACTGAGTGCCCCTTCCTTCAGCTTCATTAGAGTCCAGCTTGCTAATTGATGACTGAGTCAGCCCTTGCTGCAGTCAGTCCAAGGAGATGAAAGTGAGAAGAAATACTGTTCCTGAAAATGTAATTTCCAGGGGATATTAGCTCAAGGGTTCACAGTTACATGCCACCAAAGCACTGATTCAGTCACTGGGAGAATTTATCCTTGGAGAAATGTGAAATTTTTGACTATCTACAGAGGTTCTTCTGGTTAGAGTTTTCTATTCAAAATTACATGGTGGACAGGAACATGAGAAATACTGAATTCAGATAAATCAGTAACTTATCCAAGAATTAATCTTTATTGCAGGTATGTGCTTATGAATATTTCTGATTCACCCTGCAAAAGAAAATAGAAAATACACCAATACTATATATGCACCATTAGAGTTAACTGATTGGTCAAGCATCCCCCAATTTACAACAAATTGTCTGGCCAATTTCTGCTTTTCTGAAACAGGTCAAGAATTAAAAGAAACAAGACATATATTTTGTTATCTATTTATTCTTCATTATCCTTTGTTTTTTAATTTCAACACTTACAGGAAATCATGAAACCTGGATAGCAGTTTAAAATAACCTGCTTACATTTTTAAAAACAGTCACCAAAGGCTCTAGTGAGTTTGCTTATTTTTTTTAGAACCAGCAAATGTTTAAAGTACTTACCTGGAAGCCTGAACTAGGATGTGGCAATCATGGCATCAACAGTTCTGTCTGTGTTTTTACTCCTGTTCCCTATTCTGTGGCTTCTGGAACTCTGCTTGTATCACAGCCTCATTCTCCTTTTCCAAGGGCCATACTGTTTGATGTGTTTCAAAAAGTTGCATTCCTGCAAATCTTCAAAAATATTCATAGGGGTATTTTTTAGCAAAGAAATGCAGGAAGTTGCAAAAATAAATGAAGAAGAAAACTGGGAGTAATAACCAGGGTTCTCCTAACTTTTCTGTGATGAAAGCCTTGTTCATCTATTTCACGTTCCTTAAAAAAATGGTGTTCATGCAATTATTCATCCTTTTTGTGCATTTGTGAAAAAGTTTACCCTATATATCTCAGGAAGACAATTTTCACATCCAACTGAAAAGGCCTTTGAAAAAGGCTTTAGCTATAATTCTCTAGCTCCTTAAGTGGCACCTGAAAGATGCTTCAAAGAGAAGAAAGGCTATTCACATCCCTTTCCCTTCTACAATATCCTGGGAAAAGACATGACACAAATTCTGTGACATAAAACCCTCCAACCTCATAGCATGTCCAATAACAGTACCCATTGCCAAGAGAGCAAGGCTTCAGTGTTCCTTTGTTTTGTGAGAAAATCATTAGTTTGTGAACAAACATGTCTAATTTGAATGTTTCCATAAAGAAGGATCTATTGAAACAACTTTTAAAAGTAGTTAGCTATCATCATTTAAGCAACAAGAAGACTATCTATTTTTAAATGGAATTATTTTAAAATTAGGTTGAATATTTATGATATCTGGGGCATAATTTCAGAAGAAATAGACAGTCATGAGATTATAATTTTGGGTTGAGAAAAAACTGCTGTGGTGTTGTGGACAGGATGAGGATTGCAGGGCTAACACTGGCTGCAAGTACAGCACTAACCCCATTAAGGTGATGGGGAAACACATTTTGCAGTGCATTTTTTTTTTTTTTTTTTAAGAAATAAGCTCACAGGGCTTCTGTGCCATTCTTTAATACTGCAAAAATATATAAAATATGCTTATTTCATATACATTCCAGTTGTATTTCCAAATGGTCAAGTCCTTTGGAAGCATGAAATACATGGTTAAACTGATATAGGTATGATGGTTCATCCCTCCTGAGGCTGAGATAGGACACAGAACCAGTTGCAGGAGTTCTTTCCTGGATCTGGACCATATTTTTCAACTCTGAGAAGCAAAGAATCCATCATGCATTGAGTTAGCTGTTAGATTAGGAAAAAATGGAGAAGGAATTACCAAATGAAGTCAAATCAACCAAAGCATCACTTCAGTATCAGGCAAAAAACACCCCAAAAACTAAAACAAAACCAGGTTGTTCACTATGACTGGCCCAACTATTTGTCTTTGCTTGTTTTGTATTTTTTTTTCCTACAGGCCCATCATTGTCACCTGTGCACTTCTTGTCATCACAGGGCATGAATAAAATAAAAAAGGAGAAATAACAATTCAGTATGAGAGACCATTCCCCTTTTGCAATGCTCTTCTGTGTAGTGTCTGCCACAGTTCAGTAATATGACAAAACATAACACAGAATATAACTGGTTTTTTTTATTTAATTTTAATAGTTAAAAGACCTTTCTTGAAATTGGTTTTCATTGTTTATCTTGTTCTCACTTAAAAAAGACAGGACCACCTGCATATAGATAACAGGAAGGGAAATGAGTTTTGGTATCTCCTATTTAAAGTACAAACATTGCTCTTTATAGTCCAAATCTTCTAAGGAATTGATGGTATCTTGACTGTATTTGCTTTACTTCTCCTCAATTCAATTTTCAGAAAATGTCCTAGTGCAAGAAGCAACAGAGTAAATACAGTGATGCACAGAATAACAGCATTAAGTTTCTCTCATTTTGGTCACTTGCCAATACTCCACATGAATATGAAACAAAGATTCCTGTGTCTCAACAATTCAGCCTTAGAACTTTTTGATTTGTCCGAATCACTCAGCGATGCTAGGACAGAGAGCAAAGAAATTAATATTTTTTGGACAGCTGAAAAACCTGCTGTTTGTCATACAAATCATTTGGCTGGAGACTGCAGCAGCCCCTGTGTCCCTGCTTCACTAATGTGAGAATCCTATCAGGAGAGAGGGCAGAGGGGAAAGGAAGTAGATGGCTGGCATTCACATATCATTTTGCTGTAGAACTGGGATATTAGTCAGGACACAGAGTCCCTGGAGCTAGAACACAATCTTAATTTTTAGTATATACTTACTTTTATTTCAAAGTAGCATTTATACCCTGGTGCAACTGAGATCCAAACCCAGCTTTAGTGATATAAAATAATTCTTGAAGTTTCTTCTTTCTTAGCTTGAAATATTCTTCTGTGTCTGCAAAGCATGACTCTGAACAAGTCTCAAGCTCTTTTGTTAATGATTGGATGGATGGTCTTACCCCTGTCTTAGTCCCAGGGTAGTCAAGGTACCTCAGACATATTCTGCAAGGATTCTGAAAACTCATGAGGTTTATGCGGAGACAAAAAGCTGTCATGACAAAGCATTCAACTTTCTAGCTGACTTATTAGCTGGGACAATCAATCTGAGTTTTGGCCTTGGATCCAAAAATGACATCTACTTTCTGGTCCAAGAACTATTTGGTGTGAACTGTGTAAAATTGCAGAAGCAAGACCTATACTCAAAATTAGTGGCTTTAGCACAATGCAGAGTTTTCCCTGTGCTTTTTTCTTTCCTTCTGCTTATTCTTCCACTCCATATATGAGGATGTCACTCATCTTTAGTGGCAAGAAGTGTACCTACAGTTAAACCAGCAAAAAGTAACTTGTTTTTTGTTCGTTCAAATTATTCTGCTACTAAAATTAAGGAGAAACCTAATAATGTCTTTAGTGTAAATTTTCATTGGAATGCAAACTAATGTCATGATAAGATCTGCTTTAGATTAATTCAAGACTACTTATAGTCTTAATACATTTTTAGATATTTTTTGCACTGAATTGCCTTAATTCATCCTGGAGTAAAAGTGAAGAAATTGAGCATCCCTGAGAAGAGATATACCCCATTTTCCCCAACAATTTCAAGAATAGTTAAGGAACTCCTGCAATTAGTAACAAAACAAGCACCGAAACACATTATCTTGTGAGCATGACTTCTAATATTTTGGGATTGCAGTTGTTAGTGTGTTTAGCTTCTCTTGTCTCTTCTTTGCACTTGTACAGTACATTTGCTGTGAAATAGTAACAGAGGGATGGGGTGTACTTTTCAATCAAGAACAATTCATAGTTATGTTTTTCACTTTTCAAACCTTTTTTCATTTTAATTCCTGCAATCCTAGGAAAAGGGATCTGACTGTGGGATAGTAATTTCTTAATTTGGATGATGTTAGAGGTAGCCTTTAGGTGGCTGACTTTTGGTATAAGTTCTCCAACAGGTTTTATCTCTGTGTTTTGAGAAGTCCAATTGACTCTTGCTTATGAATCACATTGGATTTAAAGAAACATGGCAATCTGAGAAACTTGGCATCTATTTACTTTTTTTTTCCAGCTCTGATCTTGAAGTTCTCTACACACTGATGCAAGGTGAGATGTTAGTCATCATTTTCCTGCATAAATTGTAGTAAAAAAGAAAACTGCTAAGCAAATCTTCCACTAGGTGTGAAGACAAAAATAACAGGGAATCTGTATTCCTTTGAAACCAGCACTGCCTTTTGCACCAGCCACTACCAAGTAACTGCATTTGTACTGCAGATTTAAGCTAAATCAAACCAATGGCTTAGTGTGAAATCTTCATGTCCCATTAGCCAGACTCCCTGAGTCCTGCTTGCTGCTAAACGAAAAGTCAGTTGTTTTATTTCATTGGCTGGGTTAATGGCAATGAAATACCATTACATCAGGAAAACTTCTGACCTTTTGCTGCATCTTTTTGAGAACTGAGCTGCTAATGACTGTTCATATTAATTGGAAATCTGGAAAACAGATGTTTCAGGACAATTCTTCATTCCATGATGTTCAGTCATCCTGCCACCTTTCAAGAGATAATAACCTCAATACAGTGTAGCAGGAATAAACCAAGTATTTGACTAACATCAGTGTCTAATCTCTGTGCCAGATAACTCACGCAAACATTTAAAGGAGTTTTACTTTGTTTAGTTTGTTACAACACACATTGAACCTGACCCTCTTAAAAAGCCTAGGATATTATCTATCCAGTGGAACACAGGAATTGAGAATTTGGTACTTGCTCAGGTGTGCCAGTCCTGCTGTCAAGGCAACAACCTTTCTTCAAAGACCAGGACGGGATGAGTAATAGCTCCTAAGAGAGCCTCCACATACTTCATTTCAGTTGTCAACATATTTAGTCACTGTATATCAAAGTGGTTTGGTTGTTCAGGTGAGGTGGATCAGTTCAGTTAGCTTTTGTCTTTCCATTTGCACCATTCAGAGAGTGAAATCAGAAGACAATGTAAACTCATCATGCACCATAAAGTGAAGAAATCCATCTTTTAAACAGTATTTTGATAAGATATTCAAAACATATTCCTATTTTTTCCACTAGAGTTAGTTTTTAAACTTGAAGAGCTTGTGTATCCCAGACAAAATCTTGGAACCATCTTGTTTTTAGATCAGTTACAGCAAATGTAACTGATGTGCAAATGTGCATTATGTACATGTGTAGTATATAGTTGTTTTCCAATGGTTAAGAAAGGGTCATTCCCTGTTCATCCCTATTTTCATCCCATGGATGTTTTGACCTAATGAGGCTGCATCTTCATATCAGGGACATAAATTAGTGTGTTGAAAGATCAAAGGGATGGGGTCTTTTCTATCAAACCAGTTGAATATCTCTATATTTTTGAGGGACTCATGCATTAACAGAAGGATAACACAAACCCAAATTTAACTGGTAATACCAACTCAAAGCTAACTCAAATTAATATACTAAATTAAAATCTAAATTAAAATTCAGTTCCAGCTACAAATATGGAAGCAATGGGTGTGAACCTGTGCCTATAAGACCCTTCATGTATATATTGGAGTTTTACTGTAAGAAATAATATTGCTAAGAGGTGGAAGAGGTAATAGCAATTGTCCTGACAAATTGCCTCCCTGACTATATAAATAACACACTTTTGCAATATTAATTGAAGAAGGATCCAGGAATAGTAAATACGCATTTTATTCTATAAATCAGTTTGACATACTATGGCTCACTTGAAATATATCCATCAGTGGTGATCAGAAAATTAATTAATATAAAAAAAGGGAAATGAGAACAGAAGACATCCTGTAAGATTGTTCAGATTTCCAAAGGAGCTTATTAACAAAGATATATTCCTGTTGTCAAAACCCTTTTTTCAGCCATCTTTCTTCAGGGCTTGCTATGAATAGAACTGTAGCCATTTACAGGAGAGCTAAGACATATGGCAAATCTCTTACCAGAGTGTCTCTCTAACTTCACTGTGAGACTACACATATTTCCATAACTTTCTGAGCCATAAATCTTTAAATCAGGAAAAGAATTTAAGTCCTTAAGTTTCATGTAAGACTCTACATATACCATGTGATGTCTCTCATAAGGTTCTTTTCATGTGACCCAAATTCAAGGAGCATCCCTGCCGTCCAGGCTGGTGATGCCTGAGGGAGAAGCAGTTTCCAGAACAGGCCAAAGGCAGCAGTGTCAGAGGAGGAGGAAGCCAAGGAAGGAGCAGCAGCAGAGAGACCCCACAGGAGATGGAGGACAAGGAGGGATAGAGGGGCTCCAGGCCCAGGGCAGGAATCCCAGGTAAGGGATTTCCCTGTCCTTATCTCAACCCACAAATTTTTCCACTCTATTTTCTTCCCCATCCTATTGAGATGCTGTGTGGGAGTTTGACCCTCAGCCAAGGTTAACCCTCTCTGGTCCTGTTGACTTTTAGATGTTATGTAAGTTTAAGAGTCTCACAAGAGAAAGGGAATAAGACAATTCCAAGTTTAAAGTGACACCTTATGTGAATGCTATTTTGGCACTTGGACCTCCTGTACCATAGGGTTTACCCAAGGTGGCTCAGATTTATGAAGTACAGTCTTTAAGTCTGTAGAGTTGGTCATGTGCCCATCAATAAATAACAGGAAGAGACTTCATGACTGTCATAACCCCTGTTTCTGTGCTCAACAATTTCAGGTCAGGTTCTCATGATGAGTTATATCTCACAGCAAGTAAAATGTTTCCTTCTTCATCGGCTGCTGCACTGGTTTACCCTGCAGACCCAAGCTAAGTACATTGCAGTCTCTTCTTGTAAAACTACATCACAAGGATCTCAGCCACACCGGTAACAGCTGATGTTGTCAAAACCATCAGAAAGATGTGAAATAAAGTTTTGCTGACCATTCCCAAATTTCACTAAAAACACCTGCACAACTGATTCCATTAATCTGTAAACAGTAATTATTGTCTGTTCACATAACAGAACATTAATTGCAAGAATGAATGCTAATGTAATATATAATTAATGTAACTGGATTCTAAAAACACATGCATTAGCAAAGTAAGGCTAAGTCAGTCATACCTTTAATTATCTATTTATGGTTGGGTTGTTTTCAGTGAGAGAGAAGTATAGATTATAAAACCCAGAAGAAATCTCCATTTTTCTCTAGTTTGTTCAGCTGTATATTTGGATTAATATTAGAAAATATATTTCTTGCTTACAGCAGAATATAACTTGCAGACATTTGAATCTAAGTCCTATTAGTAGTGAACTAGTTACTAGTCAAGTTTGTATTCCTTAAGGATTTAACCAGTATTTACATTATTATAACTGAAATTTTTTTGTTATTTTGACAAATTTTAGTTGCAGAAAATGTAGCTATCTAGCATTAACTTGGTTGTGAAAGAAGCATAGCCATGGTAAATCAGTGTTCTCTAATCATGATAGACTGTCTACACACAGACTACATCTCTCAGAGCTTGGGGTTTTTCCTGTAAAACTCCTACACCTATCAACAGGAATTGTGTGGCTGTGTGTACATCAGAATATAGTAATATTTCTTTATAAAGCCTAAAATTATAAACAAAAATATTAAAGCAACTTTTGAACCATTTTGCTGTTGAGAAAAACGGTTGAAGAAGATGTAAGGGCAAACAGGACTAGGACAAGGAGGAAATGGCTTTAAGCTGAAAAAGGGCAAATTTGGATTAGATATTAGGAAGAAATTCTTTACTGTGAGGGTGGTGAGGTACATGTTGCCCAGAGAAGTTACCCTACCCCTGGAAGCCAGGCTGGATGGGACTTTGAGCAACCTGGTCTAGTGGAAGGTGTCCCTTCTGGAGGGGATGCGAGAGGTGTTCGGATCAAGATGATCTTTAAGGTTCCTCCCAACCCAAACCATTCTATGACTGTGTGAATCTGTTCAAGATGAAGAAGCTTTTCAACAAGATCAAGAGCCCTTTGTTTGAAAAAATGACAACTAGAAGCAGAAGAAGAAGGGACAGAGAAAAAAAATTCAATAGAGGTCTGTTAAACCAGATCTGGCATGGAGAAGTAAATAGGGAAAAATGGAAAACTTGGAGAAGACAAATGTCAGCAGAAATGGGTTTCTAAGAGAAGGAAGTTTTTGACAGGAATTAGAAAAATTAATGAGACAAATATATATCACAAGCTATTAAATATGAAGAAAAGTCCTGATTAAGGAGGCCTCTGAATCACCTATCATGGTGCTGGGAAAATATTCTAGAAATTACTGCAATAGCCTTGTCCCACTCTTGTCCTTTTCTCTTACACCATTCACAGTAGTCAATTCTACAGACTGATTATGAAGCTATATGGGCTTTTAATCAAACCCAGAACCATTTCCTATTGGGAAGTTTGTTTAAAAAATGCTATCAATAGCACAGAGTGTCTCATTTGCAGGCATAAAAACAATAATTCTTTTGTCTTCAGTGAGCATTGCAATACATCCTAATAATAGTAAAATCATCTTAATTACTGAAATCTATCCTAAGTTACCTTTGCTTTTAAGAGCTGTTGACAGTTAGTACAAACAATTATGATGTGAACTGCAAAATATCTGCATTTTAGCAGGTAATATTTCCTAAGTAGCTTTCTTATGTTTCCAGCTTTTAAAGTTGTTTGATTCCTAGCAAATCTTGTATAGAAATGTTCCTGGAATACTCTCAGAGATTATTGCCAGAGTGAGCAAAGGTCAGGCAAAAGAAGTGCACTATTAAATCTTTGAGGAGATGACAAGAGTGTTCAGCAGATATAGACTGATTGAATTATGCTAATCGACTTTTACTTACAGTCCTGGTTTTGGCTGAGACAGAGTTAATTTTCTTCCTGGTAGCAGGTATAGTTCTCCATTTTAAATTTAGGATGAAAATAGTGTTGAAAACATTTGGATGATTTAGTGGTTGCATTCAATCAGGGACTTTTCTGCTTCTCACCCCACCTTATCAGCAAAGCATCTGGGCGTGCACAAGTAGCTGGGAGGGGACACAGCTGGGACAGCTGACCCCAACTGGCCACAAGGATATTCCAGACCACACTGTGTTGTGCTCAGTGTATAAAATGGGAAGGGAAAGCTGGATGGGGGCCTGCCAGTCAAAAGATGGTGAGCAATTGCATCGTGCATCACTTGTTGTGTAACTTCTAATTATTTTATTGTTGTTACTATCATATCTTCCTTTTTGGTCCTATAAAACGGTCTTTATCTAAACTAATGAATTTTACATTTTTTTATCTTAATTCTCTCTCCCATTCCCCGGGGCAGGGTGAGTGAGCAAGTGACAGTGTGGTGTTGAGATACCTGCCAGGTTAGAGCACAACACAACTCAAACATGCAGTTCCTCCAGGTGGGCTTTGAATAAAGTGCATTTTAAACAGGATAAACAGCAAAGCTTATCTTTCTGCAGGGAAGCAGATGATGTCTTACTGAACTGAGTGGACAAGCCTGTGTAAATATGGATGCACATCCTGCGGGGATGTGCACAGCATTGATCCAGCACATTGAGAGGAGAGAGTTGTCTGAACAGCCAGAAGCTCAGCAGGATGTTGGTGCATATTAGAAAATAAAAGCTGTTTAACAGTCTTACCCACGCCCATTAAATATACATACTCATTTACTCACATTCATACACTGCTTTGATTATTTGCTAATTTCTCCATTTTTAGCATTGCAAAGGGCTGTGAAGTAGATAATTTGTGACTATATCTTTTTTAACTAGAAAAAAAAAATGATTTTCCATTAGCCAGAGAGAGATGCCTCCATACTCTAGGCCCTGACTGGCAGGTCCTGCTTCTCCCAATTTCTGGAAGTTTGTTCTCAAAGTGGCCGAAAAGAGCAGTCACTGGCATTGAAGGAGATAGCTCATCCATTTAATCTCATTTCTTAATAGTCTCTATGATGTAGTTTAATTTTCAATTAAATTCCAGCATATGCAGAATCAACATTTTGAAATATGCACTTTAATTGATATAGAACCTTGGATCTTTGAAAGCTCTCTGTTTTATTACACTTTTAATTATTCCAATGAGCAAAATCCTCTACAATTATATTTGTCTTTCTATTCTATTGAAAGGATCAAAATCTTGTATATAGCTAGCAATATAAAACAATCATAGATCATATTAAAATCAATACTCATTAACTTTTCAAAGCAAAACAGTTTCTACCTCAAGGTCTTGGTTTATTTTTGTGTTGTATCGTGAAACATCACTTTATCTAGCAATTCATATTTTTACTAATAACACTTATCCAGCACATTTTCACTTCAATTTATTTCATGCTGATCATCCAAGCATAAGAAAACACTTTATGAACATTATCTAACTTCAAAAAAATGAAGAATGTTAGTAAAAATAACACTTTTCTTTATAGTTATTCTCCTTGTGTATTTTAGAGCAAGGTCTGTTGAGTTAGCTAGCAGTTGCATATTTTTTCTTACATTTAATTCTATTTTTCTTGCAGAAGTCACACCAGGTTGTGAAGGTATCACTGCAATATTTTATTATTACAGTGAATCTATCTTTATGATTCTAATCTAAATCTCCAGGTGTGCTGGAACCAGAAACCAAACTGAGCTCAAGATCTGTTTTATTAGACATTATAGAACAATAATGTAAGGATGGGATTCATATCTTTGCTTTATGATAAGTGATGAAGTAATAAACTCTTATAAACTGCCACTACTACCAAGGATAACAAAACTATCACAAAGGTCCTTTAAGTAGGTGATACTTTTATATTCCTGTGAAAATAACTCATAATTACTGTAGGGAAACATATATATTAAGAATTTATTTCTGTTACTTGCCATAGTTAAATGGTACTGAATATTTTAAAACAAAAGCTATAATATTCTTCTAAAATAGAAAACCAACATCCATGTCTTACTTCCTCATATTTTACTTGCTGACATAACTTCATCTCTTCACATTTACATTATTTTTATGTTTCAAAATGTAGAAGGAATTTTAAAAAGAAAATACATTAAATATTTTTGTTTCTGAATAAGATATTTTTGGGTTTTGTGTGTAATAAGCTTTTTTTCCTGAGTATCAATGTAAACATTGTAAACTTGCCCTTTAGGGAAATTAGGTTTTTTTTCAGCTTAGATCAATATTTGTAATGTTAATTCAATATGGCATGACAAAATATTTGAACTTTGGGTATTGCTTCAAAATACATTTTGCCTTCTCTTTAAGGCAGTGTTCAGGTCAACAGTGGACAGCACATGCCAAGGTTAGACTTGCCTGTGCAGTTTGGAAAATCCAGAAATGGTCAGTATGGAGTGAAACTTCAGGTTTTTTTCCATTTACAGAATCACAGAAACACAGCATTATTAAGGCTGCAAGAGACCTCCAAGTCCAATCACCCTCTTCTCAACTGAAGCACAGCAAGGAGCCCCATGTCCAGTTGTTTCCTCAACTCCTCCCCTTCCAATGCCAAAGTCCACTCCAATGTTTTCAATTCCATGCTGTGCATTCCAGGTTGTCCATGGCTCCTCCCTGGGACCCAAGCCAGTTTTTTCTGACAACTCTGCTCTTTCTTGCTTGCAGATCTTTGGGTTTGGTATTTGTTTTCTGCTTAACTTGAATTCCATACAGTTCAGTTCATCTCCAGAAGAAGATGAAAACTTAACTCTCTCTCTTCTGCCTACTTATTTACTCCCTCTTTTGACACATTCCATGATCTTTTATAGCTGAACACTAACTCCTTAACATTTTACTCACCATTTGTTAAAAATAAATATTCAATTCCCTAATTTCTGTGCTTTCTTACACTTAATGTTTGTCTAGGAACTTACCATTGTTAACTGGATCTTCTGATTGTATCCTGCTGTAGCACAAGCTGTAACTAAATCTCTAAGTATGAGCTTTTGTGGTCGTTTACCAAGGTGACAATTACTAATCAAATATTTGCTCTGTGTCTTTCTTCCTTTTTCCTGCAAATAAAACACTTCAAAGACCTCCTGTTTCATTAGGAGAACACAGCAATGCAAGTGGGTATTTGTACCAATTATTACTGAATTTCTACTGCACTGAGCCTTCAACAAGTGTAGATATAGTCCTTACATGAGAAAAAAAGACTACCAGTAAAATGCTTCACACTCCAAACTGGAGGGCACATAGCAGAGTAAGAATAACAATAATGGTTTTCAGGACTGAATAATGAAGCGTCATCAATAAACAGGTAATATTCTTCTAAGGGGATGCAGAAATGAAACACTATACTGCCTCAAAAGGTAACTCAGCAATCTCACAGAATCATAGAACACCCTGAATTGGAATGACCCACAAGGGTCATCAAAGCCCAGCTCCTGGCCCCACACAGGGCAGCCTCAGGAATTCCACCACGTCCTTCAGAGCATTGTCCAAAGACTTCTTGAACTCTGTCAGGTTGGTGCTGTGACCACATTTCCTGGGGAGCCTCTTCCAGTGCCCAGCCACCCTCTGGGTGAAGAACCTTTCCCTGACATCAAACCTAAACCTCTTCTGATACAGCTTCCATTTCCTTGATGCAAAGCCCAAGCAGATGAAAATCCTCATTCCCAGTTGTGACAATGAAGGCAAAAACTTCCATTAAGGTTTCCTGAGCTCACAAAGAATATGGATCAAGGACAAGAAAAAATGCACATCCATTAGCTAATAAAGTCCAAGCTCACAATCACTATGAGACAGGTCTTTTAATTAATGAGGTTCTTTTAAGAATTTTTGGGTTGCTTCTTTCTTTTCTTCTATCTTTTTATTCTTTCTCCAGATACAAAAGCCTGAAAACCACACTGTAAAAGTACTTGGATGTGCAGTTCTTGTCACATGGATTTTTAATATAACCTTTTCTGTTTTTTTTCACAGGTCTTAAGTGGCTGTGAAGATAAGTACACCTCACCCCAAAAATGTAATTTTTTCTCAGAGAGTGTAGACAATGCAATTTCAAGGGCAAGTCCTAACTAGGATGTTTGAGAATTATTTAATGAAACATCTTTTTTTGCTACTTTGGAATCTCATGTTTATTGCAGCAGAGAGATTTTATAAAATCAAATTATCAATAAAATTCATACTAGAAATAATTTCTTGGGGTGCAAAATTTCTGCTCAGCACAACAGACATATATTAATCTCAGAAAAACTAGGTGAGAAGGACAGTTAGAATGTCTGGGGGGAGGAGAAAGCAGAGCTGAAACTGTCCCTAGATTGTCATCCAAAATTAATTCCCACAGACACACTGGTGGAAGGGTCTCACAACTTCACACCTCAAAATCAAGTTCTTACCAGGAACTTGCCAACAAATATATTTTCTCACAGCTTGAAACTTTCACATTCTTCCTTTTACTACTCATCCAACAAATACTTTTCTTCTCACAGCTCGAAGCTTTCACATTCTTCCTTTTACTACTCTTACCTAATATATCAACTTTTCACATGATTCCTGTACTTTGCAAATTGATATCCATACCAGAACAAGGTGCATTTAATATGCCTGCTTTGTTATATCTGCCACAGCCATGGATATAGGTTGTCAATACCCTAAAGCATCGTAAGTAGCAATAGTTGTCTGTTCATAGAAAGCTGAACTGAATCCCTTGAGCAGAAATTCAGGAGTTCAGAGGAACATTCAGCTGACTTGTCAGCAAGTTAAATTTAAAATAATTTTCTCTCTAGTCTCACAGAATTCAAAATCCCATTAACAAAAAAAAGGGAAATTGGGTACAGATGGCATATGAATACACTGGTATTCACCTATCTTAATCTAGAGCTAAAGTCCTAACTTTAATTTTAGATTAATTTTAGAATTTCTATGTGTGGTGTCATAAGTCAGCAGTAATTTCATACCAAATATTCTCAACTTAATACTTCTTGTCTGGGGAAAGGCACTGTGAAGATACATGTTGTTCTTAAAATGAAGTGATATAGAAAACCTAGATGCGTATATTTTTCACTTATCTGCAAGGTATCGTTTATGGAAACATTTCTGCCCAACTCTCTTTGTCATAGATGACAAAGGCTGAGCATTTCAGGGTGAAGTGACTAAGGATACAATACTGTGAAGCTGATGATCTGCAGTACTGCTCTTGAACAAATCAATAGATCTATTCAGCTTTAAGAACAGTGTGCAGCATATGAGACCCCAAATTACATGCAGTCAAACTACAAGCCTGCATATCCACTAGCAAAGCAAAGTATTATTTCACATAATTCATTTCACTTTTTGTCAGTAGATATTACCACCAAACAAACACAAAACAATAAGCATTGAAAAATTTTACATAATTTGGTGTATCAGTATTCATTTCATGGAATGCATGATGCCAGCAGGGTTTCATGAACTGTAGTAGGTCACTGCTGTACCTTGTGGATAAAGATGGATGTTTTCACCAGCAAGGCATTTAGTCTACTGTAGATCCCTACTTTAAGAAAAATTCTCTTTCTTCTCAAGATAGTATTTTGCAATCTGTTTTCTTATAACAATTTATAAAAGCTTACAGACACCCAGCCCAAAGCATTTATTTTTAATGCTCAACAAGCTAAGGTTGTCTCCATGAGTGTTTGCTGTAATTTTGAGCACTGTGGAACTTGAGAACAATTTGGCTTTACTAAGATCGGTGAAGCTTTTGCCATCTGAGTATATTTATACTCGGTATATGAATACTCATGTCTTTAGTATCCCAGAGCATTGCTAAAGACCTTAAATTCCCGTTTTAAAGCAACTTGGTTTACTCTAGTGAAGTCTTTCTTAGTCAAATGAAAGTCACTTCCCTCTTGCCCCACAGCCACTTATCATTCTGTCTTGTGTTACTTCAAGCCCTTTTTTACATCACACCTAGAAAATAATAGTACTGCAAACCAGGAATTAGAAAAAACAAATTTTTTTCAAATTACTTACTGTACCCAAAAAATCCCTAAAAAAAAAACCAAAACAACAGCAACAAAATCATACTATCTTGAAACAGAAGCAGACAAAGAACATTTGAGTTTGGCCTGCCAAGCAGTGTGTTTAATTTGAGTGGACTTTTTAAAAAAATAAATCCTTAGTAGAGTCAGAATACAGATGTACATTTTTAAAGTAAGTATATGCAAATAAAAGCTAAATTAGATACTATATATAAATTCATGTTATTTTTCCTATATTTTCAAAATACAGAATATTATCCATTAATGATTGTTTTGATTGCAGCATTTTTTGTCTGTTGAAAGACAAGAACTGAAAAAAACCCTTCATTAATAGACTTTCTATATTTTCTGCTATTCAAAAGCTTAAAAATATTTAATTCAAAACCTTGTTTATGGCAAAAGAAAGCATAGCTTCTATGTAAAATCATAGCTTCTATGTAATTGAAATCTTAACCCACAAAGAACTGGAACTAGTCTAGAAAAAAAAATAAGGCAGGGAAAACTACATATAGCATTTTATACATATTCATTGGTGCTTTACATCTGCAATTTTCTGCCCTATGGTAACATTGAACTTACTATATGTGAAGTGTCCTATCCTTTCTCAACCTAAATGATGTTGAGATTCTGTGAAGCTGGGTCTGTATGACAAAATAAAATTTACTAAACTTCAGGGTTACAGAAGCAAGGTATAATGGCATTTTCATGGCTAAGGTTGTTTAGTACATATACCATGACATTGGTAATTAAGACATTTTAATTCCTTTCCTTAGACTTTCCCAGATGGATCATGACTTTTACCTTTCATAGCTCATTTTAGTGTCCTAAGAAACAGAACAATATTGAATTTGTTGCAGATATAAAGCTCAATTAAATAATGCTTCTGAACTATTTCGGGATCCTCTGAAGAGCCTTTATCTTGTGCAGAACACCAGAGCTTTATTGGAACATTTGAACACATATTTAGCCTGAACTGCTGGGACTTCTCATTCATTTAAAGTTTAACACAAGAATAAGTGTATCAAGGAAAATAATCAGAATACACAGAATAAAACGCACCCAGCAGGGTTGAACTCAGGAAGGTAACTATATAGGATTAAAGTATTATTTGAATTATGTTCCCTTCCCAAATCTTGCCAGGTAACCATGAAAACCAATGTGCACTGTGACTGATACCTTGGCTATTTTAATCTGTGATGAGCATCAGTGAGACTAAGTTTGCATTCCTTCTTCCTCTGGAGCATCCTTAGGATGTGTCAGTAAAATCACTAGAAAGGTACTTTTGTATAAACAAACCACTTTTTAAAATTAGTACCACTATCAAAATGTAGAAACTTTATTTTTTCCTTTTCACCTCCCTTGATTTTTCTTTTGCCCTATATTAGTCTATTTTTTTCTTTTTTTCCTTTTTTATTTTCTCATCTTCCTCTCCCTTTTGCTTCATATCTCCCCTTTTTTCCTTTTCCCTTTCCATTTGCCTATTACTATTAAAGCCTTTCTCAAGTAAAAATCTCACTGAAGTCAGAATGGGGAAAATGACCAGGGAAACCACAGGAGCCAAACACAACTTGTTGACTTAAAGAAGAATACCAGAAAGATGCAAGGAAATTCCTGGGATTTCCTCCTTCAGTGGCTTTCAGCAGAGGCAATTCAGGCATTTTCCTGGGAAGGAGATACCGTCAGAGATGCAGAGCTGCCATCACATCCTTAATTTTCTTACAGCACAAGACTGTTTTGAAGGAATGATGATGGGTGGGACAATCAGTCCTGAAGTTCTGGAAGGACAGTAGCTCCCACTGCAGCAGTGTCCACAAGTGACATTTTGTAGTAATTTCCCAGATGGAGCCAGTGCTGGGGAAAAACAGCAAACCAGAGCAGAAGATGTGGCTGTTCTTGGTTGCCATGAACACACACTGCCCATTCTTGAGCAAAAGGGGTTAAGGGTTTGAGTGGGTGACCTCAGAAGTCTTTTCCAACATTAATGATTCTGTGATTCCAAGAAACTATTCTGCTCACCAAGCACAGCTTATTTAAAGGAACATAAGACATACAGACATTGCACTTGGCCTGAGAATCCTGAAGGACACCATCATGCCCTCCAAGCAACACAGTCTAGTAGGGAATTAGAAAACGTAAGTATTTAAAATGTGCCTAAACTTTCTGCACACAAGCTCATAGTCACATCACAGACAGTGGGTTTCCAGTGCCAGCAGGAGATGGGTTACCAGCCCAAGTGCATAAACATTGCACAGCAGAGCCCTTTACTGCCTCTGTGGGCTGCTGGGCTATTGGAGATTTAATATGTCATTGTGTGGACTGTGATGTGTGGATACTTTTCAACACAATCTGTGCTGTAACATTGATTAAACTATTTCAGTTATCTGGGTTATCAAACCACAAGGCCAAGTCATTGATTCATTGCACAGAGGTGAAGGAAAAAGTGTGGGCATTTATTTTCCCTGATTTTATCCCCTTATCACTGCAATCAAATTAATATATTATTTTTACATTTGCAAGACACAAAGACTCTTCTTTTTCATACAAATTTAGAGATAAGTAGCTGGTTATTTAAGGTCTGAAACTCTCTATTCAGCTCAAAACCATGAAACTGCAAAATTTTATGCACCCTTGGGGAAAACTGCTCTGCCTCAATTTTCAAGAAATAAAATAATGTAACAATTAAATTCACTCTATCTGATTCTGAGTCCTGAGTCTTATATACTTCCTGAGTCCTTCTGTTGCGCTCAGTGAAAAAAAATATAATATTTGATTAGGTTTTCACTGATTGGGCAGGATTTTAATATATCCACATAGAAATTTATATATCTGAAAACTAGAAAATAAATATTAAAAAAGACAAGAAAAAATGTTTGAATTAGAAATTGAATGGTGTTTTAAGATTTTTTTGAAAAATAGACAAAGCCAGATCTAAGTAAAGTAGTGCCATTTCGTGTAACAATTTAGAATTAGCTAAGGAAAAATATAGATTTTTAAAACTTTTTTCTTTCTTTTTACATCTACTTACATCCTAAGACATGAGAGTTAGAGGGAGTGATTATAACATGCAGAATCTGAGCTCCAATATATTGGTTTTGAAGTCTATGGCAAATTTCCCATGGATTGATAAAACCACAGGCAGTAAGGGAGCTTGGCTCTTGGTCTGGCCTGCAGAGAGCCAGGATCTCACAGCCTCAGCTTTGTAAGAAGATGAACCAATATAATCAGGTTATCAAACACCTGCCTTCAACAAGCTTAACAAAATGATTAAATCTCGAATAAAACAGTGGTAATTCATACCAAAACGAATTGTTTTATCTATCCATGAACTTAAAATTTGGGTTACATGTGTACATCCTCACTTTCAGCTAGTTAAGACAGTATGAACTTCTTCAATGTATGGACAAATCACATTCACCTTTTTCAGACTCAAGTCTTATTGCCTTTATGGTGTTTCCCTTTTCAGAGAAATGCAGCTTAAACTTTGGACCATGTGCCTGAAAGTGGGGAGGGTACTATCAAATCAAAACCTTCCATTTTGCAGACATGGGGCTGGGTGGTTAAGAAAATGGTGTAAGAAGTGAGAAATTTGGTCCAAATCCACACATCATTTTCTTCTATATTTAAGACCATGAAAAAAACACATTTCCACACTGGATCCTGAATATACAGTTACTTGTGCCTCTTCACATTGCACAGAAATCAAGGTAAAAAATCTGTGCCTCCTTGGCCCAGACAGGTACATGGTTTCTTTATCTTTCTTATGTGATAGATGTTTTTGGTTGAAGGTTTTCAGAATCTCTGCCTTCTCTTTCTGCTATACTGATCAGTCTATGCTTTGGTAGGTAGGGGGTTAGAACAGCTCTTGTTCTCTTGCTCCCTGCAGAAATCTGCTGACTTCATGGAAAGGAGTTTTCACTTTCTCTGCCCCCATTCCCAAATGCCCTCTCTGAGCCGGCTGCTTGACCCATGCATTTCTGATAGAGGAAGCTGTAGTTTCTTCACAGCAACAAATTGCCTTATCATTCACCCTGGAGCACTTTGGAACCAAGCCCAAATGTCAAAGTATGCTTGAGAGTGTGCTCCGATGTAGAGAAACCGATTAAAGTTCAGATAGCCCTTCCAAAATCCTCCCAGAGTCCTGCCTAACACAAAAAGCAAGCAATATAAACTTGAATTTCAGATATTAAAGCTGTGGGAAATGAGATTACCAAAAAAAAACAAAAAAAGGTGATTTCTCACTGATCTGGTCTGGCCTGCCATTTAAAGCAATGCTGAAAGTATCACCCAACACCGTGAAGTTTCACCAGCAAAGACAGTAGAAGTGGAGAGCTCTGACAACTAACTATGCACCAGCTCTAGATGAACCAAGGACAATATTGTTGCTGGAGAATTAACAAGAGGCCTAGAAAATTTGTCAATTGCCTTTTGGCGGGAAGAATGAAGGAAAAC
The DNA here is from genome assembly GCF_050655825.1 of Lonchura striata. Classification (NCBI taxonomy): domain Eukaryota; kingdom Metazoa; phylum Chordata; class Aves; order Passeriformes; family Estrildidae; genus Lonchura; species Lonchura striata. The sequence continues at coordinate 150,272,994 of NC_140704.1, read as the reverse complement.
ATTCTTCAGAAATTATTTGTTACAAATTACTTCCTCAGTTCTGCTTTTAATCTCTACTCTTCAGAAAGAAGCCTCTGCTGCCTTTGAAGGTTCACAGTCTCTGCTGTACCTACTCCATATATTTACCCTCTTTTGGATGAGTCACTGCTTAATAACTTCAGTGTTTAAATGTGTAGCTGTCAATTCTCTTGGCATCCTGCATAAAGTAAGACATGCAACAATAATCTGACATGATCAACATATTTCACATAATAGCAAAGAGGAAAGGTTAATTTACATGCAAAATGTCTTTTTTCTTATATTTTCCTGCCTTCTGTTGGTGCCAACAGAGGCAATTACTGTCCTTTTATAGCTCACTACTCCCTTACTATCATTGCTTTGCAGCCCCAGGTGTTTTTCATCCACCTGATGGTCTGTAGCTTCACATGTACCTCTAGATCTGAAAGTGCATCTTTCAGCCAGCAGCTTTGACTATTCCATCACTCCTCGTTGACTCATCAGTGACACCCTTGCTATAAACAGTCACCAATCCTGTTGTATCTGCCTAGGGTTTTCTGAAAATGATTTTGTGGGATGAAAGAGAATCTATCAGATACATTCTCTCCAGGATTTTATTTTGCAGTTAAATTCTGTCATCTATTATCCTTGGGGAGCTAGAATATCTCTGTTCCTGGTCTCCTCTCCTGCAAACTACTGGGACATTTATTTCAGGAAACAATTCAATGTCATCATATATTCATTTCTTCACCCTTTTAAATACTTTTCAGGTATAACTAGAAATTTGTTTCAGCCTTTATCCAAAAAAAAAAAAAAAAAGGATTTAAAAAAGTAAAAAAAAAGGATTTAAAAAAGTAAAATATTTCATACCTTGATATATAGCTTCCTTTAGGTGGATATTCTTCAGAGACTCTATTATATGGAAATTCTGTAATTTAAAAAAATTAATATGACCTTCTTTATCACTTAATCTCTATCAGATTACTTTAAAATGAAAATAATATTAAAATTATTCCCTGTCTTTTTCTCAACCTATGAACTTCTCCATCTTATTTTCTAACTCTCTCCTGTTAATGGGAGGGAGGTGAGAGAGCAACTGGGTGGACTTCTGGTATCCAGCCAAGGCCACTGGGTAAATATATTTTTAACGTTTGATTAGGGAAAAAGATGCGTGTCTTCAACAGACAATTAAGGAAGCCTTTGGAGGACTTTTAATGTGAAATAAGAAAAAAAAAAGTTGTGGAAGGTTGTTAAAATGACACAAGGTGAAGTGTTGCAGATAAGCTAATGCAGACATATGTGTATTCTACACTGTAAATTCATTTATTTGTTGCTGTCAATCCTGGAGAACTATCTGTGCTCTTTAATAGCAATCTCTGTTCCTGAACCATGCAAGTAGATGCTGTTTTTTTTATTACCACTTGACAGAGAAATATATTCGTATTTAGACATTTTTAATGTTCTTTAAACATTTTTAAATATGGGTACACTTTATTGGAAGAAAAAGATTTATTTTCTCAATAAATAAATAAGTAAATAATTAATTGTACTACTTTGTAAAATAATTTAGGACCACACCTGGTCTTGCTAGAAGTAGAAAGTAGAGATTTCAAATTTTACTGTCACTAAAAGATTTGCTCATGTTCTACATTAAAAAATAAAAATACAAATATATGCCATCAAAAAGAAACATTGGGGACATAGAATTAGACATGTCTAGTTGTAGAACAGCCTTCCAAATATTTGACAAACCCTTCTGTCTTGCAAATGATCTTCTACCCTCAGGTAGACAATTTTAGGTCTTTCTTGAGGGACTCATCCAAGAAAGACATCCAGAAAGGAGACACATTTTGTCACAACCTCTTCTGAGCTTGGGCCAGGCAGTCTCCCTGCTTGCCTTTCCTCACCTTTGTTCACCTTTACCTGGGGGAAAACACACCATAAACTCATAGGGCTGCTCTTTATGTGAAGCCTGGTCTGTCTCAGCAGCAGTTTAAGCCTTTCACTATTGCTGTCAAACCACAGCCACAGGTAAACAAAACACACATAAAATGCACGAACACGTGTTCTAACAGGTCATGTCAGTGAGCCAAATCCTGGAACTGTGCACAATTTACAAGAGAAGCAACACTTAATTGAAATTTAAAAACCATGAGACACAAATAAACAGGATTTACAACGAATTACTTTTAATATTCTAATAGAATTCAGTAGAAATAATGTTTATACTGATTTAAATGAACAGGTTCAGTCACGTGACATGTCTTGGCAGTTTTTTCTCTCTAGCTCCTGTAAAAGGCAACAGATTGCAAAACATTAAAGTATCACTCAAAATATTCCAAAATTACTCCTAACAAACAGATCTGGACAGAAAGCCTTTCTTTACCCCTTCCATTGAGATGTAACAACATGCTTTTATTAAATTACAAAGTAATCCTATCACAAGGAGCATGGCAATTTCTCTGCTTACAGCTTATTTCCAGCAATTGACTTACCATGTGGGTGTAATGGTGAAAAAATAGCCCTTAGAAATCTATTTTGTCTCATTAATTTTTACATAAAATTTAAGACCCCACAGTCATATCTCATAAATCAGGTGTCATATTGCATTGATCCTTTACAGAAAAGAGAGTTGATCATTCTTGTTTTATTTCACCAGGAAATTATTTGACTGGATTACTTGAATGTTTAATTAAATTGTCATACAACATGAATAAAGTATAAAATATCAAATAAAATAGTCTTTTGCTGTGACACAACATTAATTTTCTGTCATCAGAAGTGTTTATCTTGTTTGCTGCTTAACTTAAACTTGCTCAGCACCAATTAAGTGTTATATCTGAATACACTTAGAATATTTAAATTCCTTCTTTTATTGCCCTCTTGTTAAACTTTTAATTTTGTTTTTTGTTGCAATTATCATTTAGGGAGTTCAATTTCTTTAATAGGCTTCCTTTAATTTACATTTTATATTACTCTACTTGTTTTTCATGAGATCAGTGGAGCAACTGCAGATTTGGTTAGCGGGAAAAAACTGTGTAATAGTACACAGTTTATGAAATATTTAATTCACTTTTCTTCCTAAGAAGGGGAGATTAATTCATTAGGTTTTTTTACTTTCTATCTTCTGAGCCCCCACTCATGTCTGAGTACAATATTTAGTGTTATTCAAATCTGATAGGAAGGTATGGAACTCAATGATAATTAGATTGCTATCAACAGTCCCTAGAATATTTCCTGCCCATGGCAGCATGGTCAAAAACACCTCATCATGGCACAGAAGTTAGAACAAGCTGAGGACTGTTTCCAGTGCACAGTTTGTTGCCCCTTTCTAGAGACTAAGCAAGTTCAGCAGCCACTATAGCAGAAAACAAACTTTCATGGCCAGGCAGCCAGAGAGTTCCATGTATATTCCATGTACTCTTCATGTCCAATTATGCCTCAAGTGTCACCTGCATTGCAAGCTTAGATGCAGGCACCTGGATAAAGGCAAGAAGAAGGCAGGATTTGACATGTCTAAGTGACTTGTGTTTCATGGCAGCACAGAAATAAATGTGGAGAGTTCATGGGTTTGTGGCTGTATGAGGTCAATGTCCAGAGCAGGGTACGTTCATAGCTCTTGATATCTCCTGAATGTACAGACAGCCCAGGTCACCATCCCTTGGTGTCAGACATGGTGTGCTAATAGAGACATCCCAGCCTTGTCTAAACTCATCTTGCTCTTAAAGTCTGGCAGCCTTAGAAAGTGCAAAGTTAGACAGTGCAATTAAGATCAAGCTCTTCATTCCCTCTTCTCAAGTAATGACCCTTTGGAGAAATATTTGAAGCTTAACATTTTAACATACTTTGAGATCATTTGCTTTAAGTGTTGTTACAATGGCAGACAAAACACTCGGAATACATGGCTGCATTTTTCAAAGGCAGAAACACATCCATTGCTTTAACCCAAGAGCCAAAGCACTTTTATCTACTTACTGCCCACTTGTTCCAATTTTCTAGGTAAACTTCTAGTCATTTTCTCTTCATTCAAAAATAAGCTGAACAAAGTCTTCCTTTAGTCATTGTCACTCCCTAATTTTGTCCAGGCATTTAGAATAAAACATTTTTGAGAGAAGTTGGTGTTTGGTGTGGTTAGTTTTAATTAGTTACATGTCTTTCCCCCAGTCACCATTATCCAAAGTAAGCACTATTAGTTTGAAATTAATGGGAGGATAATGATGCAGCACAGGTTGCAAGAGTAGAGAGCTTGATTGTGCTGGAATACCTTTTTGTTTTTTTTTCTCCTTGCTGGAGGCTAACACCTGGTTGAGGAAAAAACACATTATGGTTTGTTTACATAACACTCAAAATTGTAGAAGTTCTGCTGGTTACAAGAAATAAGAACTTCTTGCCTCTGATTAGCCTTTAACTGGCCTTTGGGGCAGGAAAAGGTGGATGTAATATGAAGAGAAACATCAGAGTGGCTGATAATCAGCTCAAACACATATTTCAGGGTGAGCTGGATAGATTTTAGATGTCCTAAACTAAATCCCACCTCTACAATCTGAAGTTGAATCCCACCCACCCAGTCTGTGAATACACCGTGCACTTCAGGGAGGGAGTTCTTGATCCCCACTTGATCCTGGCCCAGGTAACCTTACAATTTCTGTCTGTTAGCAGTGTGACAATTGCAGTAAGTGGTCATTAACCTTGGCACCCATGGTCCCAGCCTCTTCAAACTCTAACAGAGGCTTCAGGAACACCTCCCCTATGGCATGTTTCACACAAAAATGCCAAGCATCATAGATTAAAACAGCACTGAAATGCCATGCAGCACCAGCATGTGAGAAAAAGACACTTGAGTGGGATTAAGTAAGATTAATTGTATTAAATGTTAAGTGGGATACATGATGTGGGCCAAAAGTGGGTGTATTGATAGTCGGTTTTAGGAACTAAAATCTTCTACTACAAGAATCAGCAAAATATGTGATCTTTTTTATTTCCAAATTCTAAATTATTTCTTCTAAGATGGGACTCATTTGAATTGTGATTGAATACATTTGTAATATTTAAGTCCTGACATCATGAAGTTCCCCATGTTGTTGCATAAAAGCTGCAGGCACTGAAGAGAATAGCTGTACTCTTAGAAAAGCAGACACTTCCATCTCTTCCATAGCATTACTCTGGTAAAGAAAACTTTAAACCACTAGTTCTCTATATAAATGGGGCACATTTTTCTCCTGAAAATGCCTTATGGTCTATGCACAACACTGATGGAACACACCTTGCTTCCACCTCAGACTTTTAAAGCACTAATTATGACTCAGCATCCTTGAGTCACCTATCAAGAGACAATAAAATGTTAATTTTTTTGTTCAGAGCTAGAAGCTTTCAATACTCAGCTATGCTATAAGATTTTTGCTCTGAGTTTGTTTTCCTTTCTTATTCCAGATACATTTAAAAGCATACACTGCCAAAACCCTCTGCTGGCGATGTATTAAGAATTATTTTATTACCCTTGATTGTAAGCATAATTTGACACCCAGAATTGTGAAAGAATAGTGTTTCAGGGAAAAAGTAAAGAAAAAAATGGGTGTCAATTATAGGCACAACTTGATTCACAAAGCAGCAAAACCACTGGTGTGTCTTAATGAAGCCATTGCCCTTCTCAAGGCAATCCTCCAACAGGTTTTCCACCAGAGCAGACCTTATCCAGGCAGGGAGATCTTTTCAAATACATTGAATAAGCTCCCTCCCACTGCATGAAGAGGCTTAGTGGTAGCCCTGAGATGGCAGGAAGGGGTACAGCAAATATTTCTGCTATTGTTGCAAGCCAGCTGCAAAGGTTTAACATAACTCAAGGGCAGTGGGTGGTACTATTACCAAAAGGTCACCAAGTCACAGGAAGCCAACTGGCTCTCCTGTATCTTATCTGCTGACAATTATTATTATTATTATTATTATTATTATTATTATTATTATTATTATTCTCTATTTATAATAAATGCATCAAAATCTTGGGAAAAAAAAAAGAATCCATTCAGAGCTGTAAGAATCCTTGCCAAAATAAAGTAGGAAATTTAAATTAAACCCAGCAGCTGCTCCTAGTCAGCAAGCCAAAAAGAAATAGCCAACAGTAATAAACTGAAGTCCAGCCCATTCCTACATTTCATGCAAATTTCAGACCTTAATGTGTCACTTCCTGAGATGCTGCCTAAAAAGACAGACCGCAAGCAAATCCTTGGAGTTTCTCTTATTTAATCTGACCTGCAGTACCAACTTTCTCTTCTATTTTACAAGCATGCTTTTTCTTTTACTGCCAACTTGCATTCTGGGTCACCTTTAAGATGTAGCTTAACATGCCACTTATGTGATGCTCTGGTCCCAAGGGCACAGGAGAACAGAATATAGCAACTAAATCTACTTCTTTCCAAAGCTGACTTCTTTGATATGAGATTGCTGAACAGCAGCTGGGAATTAAAAAAAAAAAAAAAAAAAAAAAAACCAAACAAAAAAAAAAAAAAAAAAAACAGAGGTCAAACTTCAGTAGCTAAACACAGGTGCTAGATTCAAGCTGCTACTTCTGTTTCCTTCTTTGATGTCTCATGTAAGGGAGATAAATATGTTATTTAAACCTGGGTACCAGAAGATGTCAACATTATGGTAAAATGTCTGCTTTTTGACCTTTTTATATATTATTTATATTTTTTACCCTTTATTATATCCTGGACAGAAGGAAATGTGGTATTGTTTTGAAATTTGTATAGAAATGTCCCTTGGAATGAAGAGAAATTGTACAGATTTGGTTTCTGAGAATAATAAGCCAAAAGAGATTCCAACCCATGCTGACAGTTGTATCACTTTCTCTTCCAGTCTGGTCAAACATGTTGCCAGCCTTTACCACTGTCAAAGGAAATAGAGGAAATCTAGCATTAGCAATATAAAAATCCATATATATATATGGATTTTTATATATCTATATATATAATTATAATATACAATATTATATTATAATATATATGATATAATATAATAATAATAATATAATAAATATTATGTTATAATATATAATATATATCCAAATATATAATTATTAATTATATTTACCTTGAACATTCATACAGCAGTGCAAAACTTAAATCCAGGAAATGGTGGTAGCTTGTGCTAATGAGTATCATAAAATACTCCATCCTACATACATTTTTTAATCACGTTTTCAGCTTTGTTGCTGAGTTTGCTGAGATTCTCTTTGGGTTTATATTACAGCAAAGTATAGTAACTGTTTTCTGTGGTATTTGCTCTGTCCTCTGTATTTATTCTCTGAATTACCACATTTCAGCTCTGTTTTAAAGATTTACAAACTATTATAACCAATAAAGCACTCATAAATAATTTTTCATGAAACTTTCAAGGTTCACAAACCTTCTCCAAAATAAGTGTCAGGGGTTTGAATAATCAATATTATATCAGATAAAGCTTGCAGAAACATTAATGAAAGAAAATAACAAGCTCCAATGGAATTCCTACCATTTAACTGAGGTATATTAGAAAATTTTCTGAAGTTTTTGGTTCAAGAAAAATTCTCATTTATGAAAATGGCCCATAACATTTTCTCTATTTCTTCAATGGTTCTTATGAGGAGGGTTGGCTTTCTAACATTTCTTTGATTTTATGACATTCAACACTGCAAAATTTTGATCTCATTTCTGGCATTTAGGCACTACTTTATTCTAAAAAGCAAAGCATCCAAGGAAGGAAAATTGCAGTTTTAGTAACCTTTTCCATGAATGCTGTAGAGTATCCAAATGCATCATTAAAGTCAACACTCCTATATTTATATTTCCTTACTAAACTGATATAAAACTTAACATTTCTCTTCTACTTTCAACTTCTTGCCACAACTTTTTGTTTATCTTTGGAACTTGTATGAAGCCATCTCACCTCCAAATATATTTTAGCATGTGTATTTTAGCATGTATATCTTTGCTGGTTGTATTTACATAACATGGCTTTAACATAACATGATTTTGGTCATTTTAATGGCCACTGTGCTTTAGAGAAAACTTTTCTTCCTGTTCTGTTTTCATTTTGAAATGGTCCTTCCAGGAAAGCATGAGTGGTAATGAAAACAGAGTTTGAAATTCCATGTGCTAATGGGAAATGTACATTGAATGGATGCGGCATCAACAGAGCCTCCAGCAGCAGCATTTCAGCAACAAAATGAGGCAATCAACCAGCTGCTGGCAGAGTGACTCCTGATCTGATAGTATTCCAAATACACCCTTTCCTTTGCTGGAACCATCTGAATACCAATCTCAGATTCCACACCAACATTTCTCCAAATTTCCATCAGGAAATAGGTTGGTTTTGGGTGCTTTTTTAAGCATTCCTCTTGGTAGGGCAGTGTTCATTGAATGGTGATGTGTTATCACCTTAGATAGGGATAGTGTTGTTTTATTTTTGTCATTATGTCTATTTTCTTTTTGTTTGCTTGTTATTTGTAAATTCTGTTATTTCTATTATTTCTCCTCATTTCTAATATTAATATTTAACTTGCTGCATTTAAGAAAGCCCCAAATGCCTCCAAAATCTTTGCTGATATTAATGCACAAGATGGAAATTTGAACAACTTTTTGATTCTTACCTCAAAGCAAGGAATTCTTATTTTTCTTTACTTACCCTTCTTCACGCTTGTTTTTCTAGTGGTTGCATTTTTTTTGCATCTATTCTTCATCACTACAGGTATCTATCTTAGTGCAGAAGGAAACACTCTCAGCTGTATTCCTAGGAAGCTGTTGACACAATCTCTGTTTTCTTTACCACAAGCAGGACTTGTTTGTACTGAGTGAGCATTTATTTATATTCAACTTTAGCATAAGACTCCATTTTAAAAAGCACTGAAGTTTCACAATTTCAGGATTCAAGCTGCCACATGAATAAATAATATTAACCCAAATACATTTGCAGTGGCAAGAGTCATCAATCAATTATGTGAATTATAGATTTTGAATTTAAATAGATTAGGTACCAGTAATCAAAGTTCCTAACAGGGTACTTTTTAGGTAGAGAAAGAAGAATCAAAGTTAAGCACAAGCATGACTTGTCCCTGTTCAAGTAAAGCCAGGACAGACAAAGCATTGAAAAGATAAACTATGTTAGGATGCTAAGGGAAGTTGCTCTTTCAAAAGGCAATTCTGTAAAAAATCTCTTTACAGGATAGCACTGACAGTCTAGATGAATGAGCCTAGGGCTAGAATGTGAAACTTAATGGCCTGTGACATAAATGTAGCTATATCAGGAATGAATTTGGGTGAACAGAATGCATTAATACACAGATAATTCCCAAAGTAAGGTGAATCAGACCAGTATCAATAAATTAACTAGCAGAAAAATTTGATATTCTGTCAGACTCAGTGTTTGTGCTGGAGGAGAAGTAATAGTCCTGAAAAAGACTAGTAGGATGTTTAAACAGGATCCAGTTAAAGGACTAAGTGTGTTTTGATATATCCAAATATGATAGTGTGCAGATTACAGTGCTCAATTTCAGATAAGTCACTGAGTTTCAGAAATCAAGTTGCCCACTCCACTAAAGAAGAAAACATTTTTTCAGGAGCTATCCATGGAAACTCACTCCTATGATCTACCCTGCATATTCAAGGCTTGCTGTGTCCAGCTGAGGAAAAGGAGGGATGCAGCTCTGTGCAGAGGAGAGGGCACTGACCCTGCTGATTTCTGTGTCTCTGTGGTCTGCAGGTGAGAGAACTGTGGAAGCAGGATCTGGCTCCCAGCACTGCTGAGTGAAGATCATATCCTCTTACTGGAAGAAACCTGATTTGTCAAAGGACCATTGAGTACAGCACAACAGAAACAAAATGGAAAAACACTCAGAGCCTTTTGTAGGCAAGTTACATTTCACAAATCATTGTTTAATAAATCCAAGAAGAAGAGACTCTGAGGAATCTGGCAGAACCTGGAGATGGTGACAGTTTAAGATTCTTACATGCCAGCTCCTAGAAATCTATAGGCTTGCTTCTCCCCAAACTATATAAACTATTTGTTTTTAACATTGTGAAGGCAATTTTTAGAAATTTTCCAACTCAGCCAAGATGAAGGACAATATTCTAAGAGTTGTTCTCTTTCTTGTTTTTTCTTTTTTAAAATTCTCTTTCTTCAGTTTTGTTTTTGTGGTTTTTGTTTTGTTTTGTTTTGTTTTGTTTTGTTTCTCTTAACTGAAACCTGTAAACAAATTGGTGTATTTATCCATTTAGAAATTTTAATGCAAAAGTCATTAAAACGCTGGCAGAGACAAACCCAGTGAGGACACAATGCTGCCTGTGTACAATGTTTCCAAAGTGTACAATTAGGACAAGCAGTTTTGTTAAGATTTGGTACAAATTAAGTATTATGGGCTTTCAGGTCATTTCAAGTTAATGTAATTTTTTAAACCTAATTTCCCCTTTCCATCTTTTGTAATATTGAATATATACAGCAAGGGGTTTGTGCAATTTTAGTGTAAAAAATCTCTGTGACAGGTTGAAACAAAGCATAAAGAACAGAGCACAGTAACTTAAGAACGGATTTTGTTGACCAAAGAAACAAACAATTTGGAGCTTTCTGTTTTCTACATAGATTTGGGTGGACCATAAATATGGAGATATGAAAGGCCTGAACTATGCTAGAGTACAAAAGAAAAGGTTTTAATTTACTCCAGCTCAAAAGCCCCATCCTATAATTAAACAGGAGGGTGGGGGGTTATCTTCTAAACCTGACGAGCCAGAAATTCTTAATATTGCTAGAATTAGAGAAAATTGCAAAGCAATAAAAGATTTTTATTTGCTGACTTTGAATTCCCACTATGGTAGTACATTGCATTTATTTTGTGGCCATCCAACTAATATTAAAGGGAATATATTTACTTCACTAGTGCTATCAATTAATCCTTATGTGACAATATGGGATTTCAGAATTTTTCAGAGAAGTGGCTACTTTCTTTTCTAGGGAGCAATTTCTGCTACAAAGTGGTTTAATGTATGAAAAATGCACTCAGGAAATACACCAAGCATTAATTTTATACAATTTTTGAAATGTATCACAAGAACTTTATCTGCATGAATATATCAATGTACTTAAGATTCTGAAAAATTCCTAATAGCTAAATACTGTCTACAGGAAGCTGTGTAACATTTGAGATATCAGAGTAAGTCTATAAATAGATAAAAATTCATGTTTAGAATTACTTGACATTTCAGAAATATCTATTTGTCACTGTCAAATTCCTTTTAAGACTTCCTAAGTACTACAAATTGCAAAGAGCAGCCAGGAACTAGTTCAATATCTCTTCATTGCTATCAATGGCTCTATTTTAATCCAGAAAAAAAAAAAAAAAAAAAAGACTTCTTGCTAGTTTTATTCCAGATTCAGAATAATAAAACATTATGCCTCTAGAGTGTTTGCATTGAAATTGTCTTTGTTCCTAGTTCCTAGTCTCACTGCTGTGTGTCCAGTTGAAAAGTTGAAAATTACTCCTGGGCTTCTTGGTGTCTAGCACAAGATGTGGGATTCTTCATAACACCTTTAAATTAAAAAATCTCCAAACCTTTCCTAGCATGAGCCTGCAATGCAACGAGTGATATATATTATACTGCACAGGTTCCCCTGACCCCCTTCAATGCAGACAGGGTTATAAGCAAGTGACAGAACAAGAGGAAAATTGCACCAGGGGAAGTAGAGAAGTTATAAGAGAAAGGGCTGTAAAGCATTGGAACTGGCTACCCAGGGAAGTGGTGGAGACACCATCCCTGGATGGGGTAGAAATGTGTGTACACAGCACGGAAGGACATGGTCTAGTGATGAACACTGAGGTGGTGCTGGGCTGATGGTTGGACTTGATGATCTCAAAGACTTTTCCAGCCTTAACAATTCTGTGATTCAACCTAGCTAGAAATTGGTCCTTGTTGCCTCCTTATGCATAATTCCTGTTATTCCATAATAAATGTCCTAGAGTTTCCCACAGTTCTGTGTGTGCTGGAAGACACAACAACCAGCATGAAACCTATATGATTCAAGATCAGCAGTTAAATGTCATGCAGGATGACACAGACATTTCAAACAACAATAAATGTTCCGGTTCAGACAACTTCATCATGCTCTTTAGTTCAAAATGCTTTCAAATAGCAAATATCATGAATATCCAGTGAAAATAATCCTTTCTACCACTATACTTTGTGTGTGTGTGTGTGTGTGTGTATTTATAGTCACTGATATCTGAACAGGGAGGCAAAAAACAAAAAAGAATTTGTGATGGGGTTTGCACCCCTCCAGGGAGTAAGTCTCACTTACTGGTGAATTTTAATCTTTCTGAGAGAAAATCTAATCCATATAAATACTAACACGTGTGAAATCAGATAGTGAACTGCTGCACAAAACATCCGGGTCTGCTGCTTGTATTGTCACCTCAAGTGGAGAGGCACTGAAGTGCCTTCATTTTCTCCATGACCTTAGAACAGAATCAGAATTTCACTGTACTGCATTCACAGGCACCCAGAGTCAGCGCTTGTTAGAAAGTGCCCAAAAAGTTCAAGACCTAAGGTTCTAATGCTATTACTGTACCAGATGTACTGATTCCTGCACATGAATAGCCCTGTTGAATTAGAGAATAATTATCTGCACGAAGGGAGGTCTAAGCTCTTGGAGGACACGTAAGAAGTAGTGTGACAGAAGCACTCCAATGTTGCAGAGGAAAGCAGAAGCACTTTTATCCATCCATCAGCACAAAGGGCAGACCAAGAAGTTGTTCATTTAATCATAATAATCTTGCTGCCACTGTCATATTTATTTTTCCTCCTTCGTAAGCTTACTTGCTGCATCAGTCATTCTGCTGCAGCACAAGCGTGTTCCCCTATGTATATTTTGTCACAGGGGAGTGCTGGCATTTGTGCCAGATAATTGTCTTTGCAACCATGGCTCATGTGTACATCTTGAATTTTAGAGAAATGTCTGCAGCATATGGCAGCTGCCACTCAGAAATCCAGGCTAGCTTCTAAAGAAACGATCATAGTTTTTTATCAGTTTGGTGAAAGCTTTTCTATTAAGCTCTCCCATTTTCACATAGGTTCACTGCACAAATTCTAGCATAAAGTAGCACTTAAAAAAATCTTTCTGGCTTTCAAATGGGATACTTCAGAAATATAGTGATGTGGGTGTTTTCTCTCCTCATTTAATTTTTCTTGCTGTAGTATGTTTTCTGCCATTTATATGTTTTTCTCTTTACAGAGGTTTGCAGGTCATATGCAAAAAAGATTGGCTCAGACAGGGGGGAGAAATCACCTACCAGAAATCTGCTACAAAGAAATCAGCTACAAGAAATCTGCTTCTTGCTTCACTGCTTATTCCTCATGCTTTTCATGCAAGTTCCAACATTCCCCAATATTTTTTCTTGTTTTAAATTTTTTTCCTTTTGCTCTGACTTTTGATCTTTTCTTACTTAGTATGAGTAAGGACTGCCCATATTCTTTTGAATATCCCTGTCCCCCATTTTTACCCCTTTTTTTTTAACTCTCAGAAAAACAATTAAACCTGAAACAGTTTTGTTGGTTGTTTTTAATTGGTTATTTGTTTGGTTTTTTTTTTTTAATTTAATAAATCTCTTTAAACTCTGAACAGAGTAAGTATGTCTTATGTCAGTGAACAAATGAGATTGTGGTATTCTTTGCAAAGTTTTTCTTTGCTTCTCAAAACTGTCTCTGAAATGTCTGTTTGCATATTCTGGCTCTGAAAATTTTAGCTTCTATAAAGGAAATGGCATATTAGAGCAACCAAAAATTAGAATTAGGTCATTTCTTTGCTGTTACCATGCAGCATTTGTGAACTGCTGAGTAGTGACAATTTTTATTTCATGTGAGATGTAGTGCTTGACATTCTGTACAATGTATTTACTTATATTAAATATTGTGGTGAAAACATTGATAAACCTATGAGAAATTCAAAAAAGGCAGTGTTGTCATTTTATAACCATCATTGCCTGCAGTAATTACCAGGTACCCCATGCATACAGAACTGACTTGTAAAAGTGAAAAGCTGCATGGCTCAATCTGTTTTGTTGCAAAACTGTGAAATACATTGAAAGAAATCAACAGATTCTCTTAATTAATTTCTAAAATACAGAAATAAATGCTCAAAAGATTAAATAGCATCATGTTAAGAACAATATTAAAGGAAAATATTTCATATTTTAAGTATGCATTTTGGTGATTGTCTTGGCTTGGTTCACTTCAAAAAATCAAGTTAAAGATCTTCAAGAGTTCTTCCAACCATATATAAAACCTGTTCATTATTCAGAGAATGACTACAAATCTCTGCTAACTGCACAGGAGTACAAAGAATGTAAAAAGTCAGATTTCATGCCACCTTCTCATAATCTCCTAGGAAGAAGTGGTTGGGAAACCACAAGTAGCCACAAGACACTTGGATCCAAGGAGAGTGCAGAGTGGCTCAGCAGCTACTCACGGCTGAAGCTGCATTCATTTGTATTTTGAGAAGCAGTTCTGGAAAAAGGTAACAACAAATATAGGTACTTGGCATTTTTTCATCAAGAGGAAATAAGAGCATAAAGTATTCTGAGGAGGATCTGGCGCACCAAGACAAGGGAATCCTCTCCTCAGTAGTGCACTAAGGGTATGCTGGTATTAGTATTCTTTCCTCAGTCATAACTCCCTCCTGTCTATAATTATTACAGAAGTCTGAACTTATTGAAGAAAGTTCCTTTTTGTTTGCTGACTGATACTTTTGCTGATATGTTACTTCCAGCAGGATTTTCTCCTTTGTTCCCAAATTCAATGTCTGTGAGATAAATTTCTTCCACATGTCCTCCTTTTATTCTATAAAATTTTATCTCTTCAGTAATTCAAGAGAACAGCCAAGATATGGGTTTGTTTTTCTGTCTAAGGCCAGCTCTGCAGTGCAAATAAAACATTATCAAATTCCTTTTTTCTTGTTACATAGAGTGATTACACTAAATCCACTAAATCATTCAGATGAGGAATGTTAGCAGAGGATATGTAATGTAAATATATGCACAGTGCAATCACATATTTGACTCTTCTCTCAAGCAGTCAGACAAGTAGAATTTGGTGACAGCACTATCTTTGTCCTCTTTTCTTTTACTTTTAAATTTTTTTTTAAATTTATTTTTTAGTTGGAACCTTCAAAGTCAAATCATGGTAAAAGTACACAATAAAGAGCCTGCCAGGAGAGTCACACTTCCCCTGTTCATTGTGAATCTCTAATATTCTTCACCAGCCAATACTGCCTTCAGTTTTTTTTGGCATGTTGGATCCTATCTAAATTAAAAACTCCCTAGGGTACAGATACCAGGAGTCCCTACAGTACCACATATGTCTTCAATGTGTTGAGTTGCTATCCATCCAACAATTTCACCAGATGTAAGAATGTTGCAGTCAGACTGTGCAGATCCTAAAAATTCATGGAGAAACAATAAGAAAAAAAAAAAAAAGTCAGTAAGTCCTTCAATTATAATGTTAGCATAATGCATCTTTCACTTTCACTTAATAGCAATTGGGACTGGTTTCATTAAGATAGTATTAAATTGTACTGTGAAGATTTCTCACCTCGGGGGAACAAGTAACTCTTCTGCATGTGTTTTTTTGACCTCAGTCACACAAGCAGATGATGCTTTTCCAATGTGTGGAATTCAAAATACAGATGTGTTGGAATCTGAGAACTCAGCCACCACTGCCACAACCCCTTGCATAAACCTCTGAGGTTTTTATTTCCAAAGCATGTGGGTAACACATTCCTGTGACAGTTCAGCTGTAAATGTGGATGTTTCCTGACCATGGCAACACCTCTACAGGAATGTGGGCTGAAACCACCAATTTCAGTCATGCAGGCCACAGAGATTTTTTTTTTCCTTTGCTATTACTCCCTTGAACTGGTATTGAACTGTGTTACCCAGAGGTTAAAAAGCTGCTACTGATCCCCAGAGCCTCATGAGATCCTCTGTGCTAGCATTTATTTGTACAACAGCTAGTTCCCCGTGTTTCTACAGTAATTTAAAGGATGTCACTGAAACTTGTGCCATCTGCAGCTATGCATCTAAGCAATAGTTGCTTTATTTCCCAGTATCATATTGTATGTTAGAAATATAAAGCTGTACTCACCACAGCCAGCTCTGGAATTAGATAAAAATATACCAGCTGGGACAGTGACTAGCCTCAAGAAGGCATTTTATGGGGTTATACAGGTATTGTCTATAACTATCATAGACACTTATATGATACTAATGTCAAATGGTATAAACATGTTTCCTAAGCCTGGCTATACTTCTGCCTTTCAGTGACCATCATCTTATTAGCATTTTTCAGGTCTTTTTTTCTTAGTTTCCTAAGATAGAGAACAGGGAACTTTTCTTCCCATATCTTTAAGGTGTTTAATGTCTTTCTGCAGATAACGTGCCACCTCAAGGTGGTGTGTGTGGTTGTCTCTGCATGTGGGTCTTTATCCAACCCTTTATCCCTGAATCACAGCATACATTTTCCACTTCTCTTCTTTTGAGTGATCACATTTACTTCTCTCCTTAGCTTTTTCATATTAGACTTTCTCTAACCCAGTTTTTGAACTGCATATGCTCCATTAGTTCTTTTTCTATGCAATTTTCCAACCTTTTTCCCTAACCAATTTTATTAGTTTCATTCTCTTCTTAATTCTTCCTTCCTGCGGGCTTTGTAGTTGGGCGTGCTGAAGGCAGAAAGGTGTGCAGAAATACACACAACACTTCTCAGTCTATTCCCATTTTTCTCAGCAATCCTACAACCTTCTTGAGGATAAATCCCGAATATTATAAATAAAGATGTACTCAGCCCTCAGAGATTTCCCAGAAGGGACAGAACCAAGCTACAGGATTTGTTAGCTTGGATACAGACACTTACTGAAAACCAGTTAAACTGAATAATGGATCATGATCCACACTGCATCATAGAAGGAAAGAAACATTTTCTGAGCCATGCTCTTAGTCATATGATTTGGTTTTAGGCAGTCCTGCAAGGAGCAGGAAGTCAGATTTCATGGTCCTTTTGAATCTTCCCAGCTTGAGATACTCTGTGATTCTGATTATGTGAGTGTTTTTTGTGGTCTTCAAGGCTTCACCTCCCAGTTTTCCTACATTCTTCAACATTGCTGTGTCCAAATGCCTTATTCCTTTCATAGCTCCTTTTTTAAAAGCAAACTTCCTTGGGGTATAAATAGCTGAGGCATAAACCATGTCACAGACTTGCAAGCCAGCTTCAAGGCGCAAGCTGTGCTGTTTTATTTCACTTTACTCTGTCTCCAGTTTCAAAATTTCAATTGAGTGTATAAAAAATCTTATGCACACAATTTTTTAAAGAACTCAACATCTGAAATCTGAATAATGTTCTCAGGTGAGCTCTGGCCTTATTGAGGTATTAAAAAAAAACTGAGCAGAAGATATTCAAGTCAAACTAGAGATCCTAAAAAGCTCAGTCTGCTCATTTGGAGAAAGGTTTTAGGAAGCAGATTCAATTTTAGGCACTAAACATGTGCACATGTAGAGCCTCTGTGGAGTTTCTTTCAAGTATTGTTGACTTTTAAAACCTTACAGTGGCAAGAAGGATTTCACTACAAATCAATTAACTCTATTCATTCACCCCATATTCAGCCTCCTAATTTGTATTTTACTAAAGTGTATTTTCCAGTAAGTTGTGGCTTCTAATAACCAGCTCCAACTGGAGAATTTCCTGTCTCCCTTACTAGTGTTTGTTTTTCAGGTTTCTTTTTTTCTTTTGGTTTGAATAAAAGTGGATTTAAAATAGTTTTTATTTCCATATGCCAATATAGCCACTATGTCAGTGAAAGCAATAACAGCTGAAAGTCATCACATCACAGAAGCCCATAAAGAATGTGATAGAGAAATACAAATAAACAATTCTTGTAAATACATGATAGTCTCCTTAAGCAGTGATTTTGAATGCTAATTATGTCTGACTCTAGTTAGACATCAGTACAGACACTTTGTGCTCTTCTCAACCTGCAATTAAGAGACTCGCTTAACAAATTTAAAATTGCATGAAGATATATTATTTTGTCAAATGTTCTCAAAGCTGATTCCTTCATAAATGAAAATTATTTAAGCAGCATTATTTGCTTTGTCACTGGAATAACTCAGTGTGTTCTTCCTGGCCCTTATTATCTTTTTGATAAATAGTTATCTGCTCTCCCATTTCTATGATGTAGACAATTTTTTATAGAAAAAAATGAATAGGTTTGATTATTAATTACATGAAGGTATACTTAATCTCTTAAACTCTTTGAAATTTAATGGAGACATTAAAGAGGAAAATACCCTGAATTAGAATTGCCCTGTGACTTGCAGAAGATGATTACACAAGTAAAGTTTTAACATAATACTCCACTACCAGCCCTGGGAGTGATGTGGAGTCTGCTCAAATTTCAGTGTAAAAAACCTAAAGGCCCAGAACATAAAAAGTGAAGAAAATATAGTAAGATTCAGTCTAGTTTAATTTTAAGCAGGAGTTGAGGGAGCTGGGTGTGTTTAGCCTGGAGAAAAGGAGGCACAGAGGGAACCTCACTTCTCCCCACCCCCAGAACTACCTGAGAAGAGATTGTATCCAGGTGGATGTTGGTCTCTTCTCCTAGGTAAAAAGGGACAGAACCAGAAGAAATGGCCTTAAGTTGAACTAGAAGAGGTTTAAATCTGCTATTATGAAAAATTTCTTCACTGAAAGGATGATCAGGCATTGGAATAGGCTCTCCAGGGCAATGGTAGAATCACCATTCCTGGAGGTATTTAAAATACATGTAGATGTGGCACCTGGGGATGTGATTTAGCGGTGGACTTGGCAGTGCTGGGTTGAAAGGTTGGACTTGGTGATCTTAGAGGTCTTTTCCAATCTAAAAATTCTATGATTATATTATTCTATATTTGAGAACAGTTAAAATAATGCTCCAACCCCAGAATTAGGCAAATACAAAAAAAAGAAAATGTTGAAGGACTTTTGTCAAGGCTGTATAGTCAGAGGACAAATAATGACAGTTTTAAACTGAAAAAGGGTACATATGACTTAGATATTAGGAGCAAATTCTTTATTGGGAGTGTGGTGAGTCATTGGAACAAGTTGTCCAGAGAAGCTGTAGGTGCCCACATGCCTGTGTGAAGAGGATGATGGTTATTGGGATTGTATTGAATAGTGTGGGACCTGACATGATGTAAATTGCATGGAATAGAGTGTAATGTACTGGTTTTGGCTGGGGTAGAGTTAATTTTCTTCATGGTGGCTGGTATAGGGCTGTGTTTTGGATTTGTGTTGATAATACAGAGATGTTTTTGTTATTGATGAGCAGAACTTACACAGAGCCAAGGGCTTTTCTATTTTTCATATGGCCACACTGGCAAAGAAAATGGGGGTTCAGGGGATGCTGGGAAGAGCCACAGCCAGAAGAGGTGACCCAAACTCAGTACATAAAGGGAAGGAAGAGGAAGGGGAGACATTCTGAATTTTGGTGTTTGTCTTCCTAAGTCACCATTACACATGATGTGGCCCTGCTCTCCAGGGAGATGGCTGAACATGGGAAGCAGCAAATTAATTACTTCTTTTAGTTTGCTTGTGTGCTTGGATTTTGCTTTCCCTATTTAACTGCCTTTATCTCAGCCCATGGGTTTTCCCTTCTGGTTCTCTCCCAGATCCCACTGCTGGGGGAGCAGTTGACTGTCTTCATGGGGCTTGGCTGCTAGCTGGGGCCAAACCAGGACAATGCCCCATCCTTGGAAGTGCTCAAGGCCAAGCTGGGTGGGGCTCTGAACAACCTGGTCTAGTGGAAGATGTCTCTGCTCATGACAGGAGTTTGAGATGATCAATAAAGTCCCTTCTGACCCAAACCAGCTTTTATTTCTGTGGTTCTGGGAAGTACATTGAGCAACTGAGGCACATCCTGAGACCTTACACATTACACTTACTGTCTGAATGAAGTGAAACTCAGCTGTACATAACAAATCACAAGGGGTCATTTATCCAGGTGAGCAGATACTGCTGGGCTGGATTTCATCTGAAGTGAATTTGGAGAGAGGAAATTCAGCTCCAGATTCCAGACACATGTGTGTAAAGGTGCACCACTGATCAAGATGTAAAAGAGCTCATTATAATTGATGATAACTTAGTGGCTGAACTCTGGAAATCTGTGTCCCCTTCCTCTGAAGGGAATGCTTTTCTGACAGGACACAGAAGATGCTTTTCCAGCACTACCTTTCTTTTGTTTGCTATACTGGTGAAATAAAGAGACAATAACTTTGGGAAGGGCAGATTTTATCTCATGTTTAGCTGGTCTGATGTGTAAATAAGATTCCTTTGCTTCTCTGCTATAAGCGATATCCCCTGAAGAAAAGATCTTGCTGAATGTTTACTTTGTTTTTCTTACCACTCTCTTCTTTAATCAGCTTAAAGATTAGACTGATTTTCAGATTAAATTAGTAGCAAAACCATAAAATCAAACATACTTGCAAAAAACAAACCCCTCCCCCCCAAAAAAAGAAAACAAAAAAACCCCACCAAAAACCCAAATAAGCAAAAACTCTCTAGTTTACTTTGCATGTATCAATATTACTCAAGACAGATTTTAGCCTAATGTATTTTTACCTTTAGTGGATGAATTTGGCTAAAAGCTTGTCCATGAAAAAAATGTATCATATAGAAAGCTTGGGTCTTGATATGTTTTGACAGCTACCTATAAAACAGTCATCCAGGCATGTGGAAATTATGAACAAAGAATACTCTTAGGTTCATGACAACCTGAAAAAATTGTATGCTGAGTTGTCAGTGAAGTTGCCACTAAAACCTTCTGCAAATATGCTTCTTAAAAGTTAGACTGAACTGTTGCAGTTATGTTACCAGTTAGAACTGAAAATTGCTAAGATGGCTGAAACTATAAAAGGAAAATATGTAAGATCTGAATCTGTGCTTTTCCAAAGAGAAAATAACCTGATATGTCACTCACAAAGGCAGCTGGACTTTTTTGTCAGCAGCCTTCTCCAGTGGTCTAAAAATTTCATAGCTTTCAGTAGGCAAAACTTTACCAGTGTTACAAACAAAAACCAACTTTTTGATGGGGTGAAAAAAAGAAAAAAGGCACAGTCTTGACTGTCTGCAGTGTATGGCTGTCTATGGCAGTCTATGTGCTGTCTGAAAAGGAAGCTAGTAGTAATTTTCAACTTTACCTTCTGTTCTGAAATGGTCATTTGTGACATTTATTTATAAATATGATAGCTGAGTCAGAAACTCAAAAATGTGAAGCCTGAATGTATGATGACATTCTCTATATCCATTAATTTACCTCGAGGGTGTTAGAACACTTTGTAAGCTATATACAAAACAGAGTATTTTGCCTTCCCAGATGGCCTGAAGCACAGTCCAGGTGTGGAACCTGAATAATGTATAGTAACACTATTCAGCAATGGATGGATGAAAATGAGAAAAAGTGTTTCCATGTTGTTCAGAGAAAAGAATTTGAACCAGAACAACAGAAACCCCACCCTTAATGTATATTAAATGTGAGGGGAAAAAATCTAATGATTTCTTAATTATTTTAATACTGTCTTTTAAAAGTAATTTCTTAATTTAATAATTTGCTACATATTTTAGATTTATATTGTCTTGCTCTTGCTTGATCATGGGCCAGTGTTTTTTTAGGGTCAGTACTCTGCAGAACATTGGTTTGACCTGCTAAGGAAGCAGCATCCCCAGAGGATAACTAAATAGACTAAGGATCTACCTGGTCTCATAGTGAGTGTTAGCTGATGTTTGATAGTGAGTATAAGCATTGAGTTATGACAGGAAAAGATTTATTTATGACAGTTCTGATAAGCAGTAGTTTAGGGGTTTCTTGAGCTGGAAGTTTTAGCAGTGTTTTTAGTAGTGTTAGGTAAATGTACCTCCTTGTTTTGTTTGATTATGTTAATTCATGCTCTTTCACAATCCATAATACCCATTCCTTGTTAGTTCTTCCATTAAAGCCTGGTATACACAAAAATACTCTGTTTTTCCTAGTTTTTAATGTGTTCACTGATGATCTCTTGGGGCATTCCTTGTTCTGGCATTATAAATGCATTAGATAAATATTCTTTCATCATCTTTTTTTCCGTTCTCACCATCTCCTCTCCCACTTCCCAGAATACCCACATTTTCACACTGGTCAGAAATGGACCATTATCTTGGATGGCTTCTGAAATGTTTTATGTTCTGAGTTTCTATAAAAAATGAAAAAGCAGAAATGAACAGAGAGATTACAATAAATCAAGAAGCAGCTAAAACAATACATATCCTTCTCTGTGGGCATTACCCATTATTCCCCTCTGGTCATTAGCAAGGGAGAGCTGACTGTGCATGAATTCATACAGAGGAATTAATGGGCCACATCTGAAGAGATAATAGCTGAGCTATTAAAGACAAAAAAGAACCTAAAGAAAGAACAGGCAATGCTGAGGAAACATTAGATGAGAAAATACTGCACCAGGCACTTTGTATAAGAAAAAAATATTCATATGCAGTGTTACAATGTGGTTCAGTGCATCTCTCTTCTGGTTGCTTTAGTTTCATATTTTCAGAGCAATTGTGTGTAAAAAACACAACAGGATCAAACCACCACATCTGTCCATGCCACCACCAACACAGAGGGTGCCCCTCAGCAGCCTTGAACAACATTACATAAGTGAGGAGGTCTCAGAGCAGACCTCATGGCAGCCTCCCAGTACTTGAAAGGGGCTTTGAAAAAAAGAGACAGAGAGAATTCTTGCACTGGCAGATTGTGATAGAAGGGGAGACAGTTTTAAACTAAATGAGGAGAGACTGGGTTACATGTTAAGAAGCAATTTTTAAATCAGATGATAGGGAGGCACTGGAACAGATGTCTCAGAGGAGCTGTGGATGCTGCATCTCTGGGAGAGCTCAAGGCCAGGTTGGATGGAGCCCTGAGATACCTGGGTTAGTGGGAGGTCTCCCTGCCCATGGCAGAGGTTGTAATGAGATGATTTTTAAGCTTTCTTCTAACACTGAATTCTGTGATTCTATGAAGGGCTCTGCCAGGACTTAGTTAAAAGTGGAATTTGAAGTGGTCACTTATTAAAACAAACCAAAAAGAGAATCAAACCCCCAGAAAACAACCACCCCCCCCCAAAAAAAAAACAAACAAAATAACAAACAGCAAAAAATCAAAACAAGCAAACAAAAGAACAGCAATAACACCCCACAGGACTCTTAACAATTATACTGACTCTTCCAATCCTCAATTAAACATATTTTTTCCTTTCAACAATGTGAATAAGACACTCAGTATTTTTGTTCCTTTTTTGTTGTTAGTGGCTATGCTTTTGTTTTGTTTTTGTATTTTTTTTTAATATCAAGAAAGGAAAAGATATCAAGGCAGATAAAGAAGCAGACAGTTTATGTTTATATAACTAACTAATAAGACTAGTAGCAATCAGCTAGGCCAGCCAAGTACTTTCTCTTTCCTGCAGCAGTTTTCTTGCACTATTTTAAATGTTAAAGTCTTTCTGGTCACAAGAGGCAAACTGCAGCTGGACTGACCTTTTGATGTTTGACTGTTCCAGCAGTGCCTTCCTTCACTGTCTCAGCAGAGCTGACGTTGTGTACCAGCACCTTCCTCTGCCTGCTCCTCTCTCTAATAGGTGCTTTAGTGCCAGGTTAAGAGCTTTGCACAATATTATTGCACAGCATTAGAAAACAAGAACAGATGATCTATAGCATCTACTTTTGTCCCAGCTCTCAGGAGATACCTTGGTTAAAGATCAAATTCCTCTCTAGATCATACTGTATGAAATATCATATAAAAATTAATTTCCCTCTACTTTCTAATTAAAGAAAAAAGCTTCCTTCCTTCCTTCCTCTCCTCTCCTCTCCTCTCCTCTCCTCTCCTCTCCTCTCCTCTCCTCTCCTCTCCTCTCCTCTCCTCTCCTCTCCTCTCCTCTCCTCTCCTCTCCTCTCCTCTCCTCTCCTCTCCTCTCCTCTCCTCTCCTCTCCTCTCCTCTCCTCTCCTCTCCTCTCCTCTCCTCTCCTCTCCTCTCCTCTCCTCTCCTCTCCTCTCCTCTCCTCTCCTCTCCTCTCCTCTCCTCTCCTCTCCTCTCCTCTCCTCTCCTCTCCTCTCCTCCTGTAATTTTTGTCCACTCTGCTGCAAAAAAAGTGTTTACATTTATGGTAACTGTTCACTTCCCCTGAATGTGTTCAACCGAATTCATTGGATTGGATTTCTGTACTTAATTATAATTACAAGTCTTCTCTGCTTTATAAAACCTTTCTCCTTTTTTGATAAATAATTGCCAAAAGGAATAGTGTGACATATGAAAAACATGCTTTGTCATGCCCATTAGTTGTTTCAACTTATCTAATTGTTTGCTCTACCAGAGTTTTCCTTCCACAGAGCATCCCTCCTCTGGTGGACTCCCTTCCCAGGTCACTCTTGAAGCAGAGAGAGGATTTACTCAGACAAGATTCAGCAGTGCAACTCCTGAAATGCGGTGAGTTAGATAAAACCTGATTTTCACTCTCACTTATTTTATGCAGTACAAATTTTAAGGAGAGCTGAAATATCCACCCCAGGTATAGATGTGGCTGCCAGAAGCACATAGGCAGTGAAGGGTGCATTGTGAGAATCTGAATACAGCAGGTGTGAGTAATGTGCTAAAGCTGTGGTGCTCACAGGCAAAACAAAACAATTTTTCTTTAAAACAAGTTGTAAGAGAAGAAAACTGCTTCCCTACTGAAATAATAGATAAATACTCTTGGTGTCTCAGCCAGCCTTGTGTGGTCAGAGACAAATGCTTCCAGAGGGCAGCTCAGAGGGCCCTGAACAAGGTCCCCAAGGTGGGATAAATCACCTCCCAGAACTGACTTTTACCTCTGACTCCAGAGACATACAAGGGGGTTTGGGTTTCTTTCTGGTTATATGCCCACCTGGTTGGCTTTTAAACCTGTCCCCATCCAGCACCAACACCAAACCCTGGGATGTAGAAGAAGGAGGCTCATGGAGAGGAGGTGTTGGGAGGTTTTGGCTCTTCTGGACAAGGCATAGGGACTGTACCTTGAAATACCTCAAGTGATTACAGATGCCTTTTTGTGAACACATTATTCAATAACTTAACAATATGGAAGACAAATTACACCATAAATGCAGAAGTTCAGATGAACAAAAACAGTCATTTAATAATACTATGGTTTATAAGACATCAAATAAGGGTGCTGTGTACAGCTGAGAATTCAATATTACAATAATGAATTTTTTATATATATAAGTACAATTCTATTTCAGATTTATTTGAATTTTCATTTATTCATATGGAAGCAATTGGGTAGATTTTACTTACATCATTAATTAGAGCCACTTCACATTTTGAGCAGTGGAGAACTACTAAACAGTGTGCAGAAAATTTAACCTGAGTATAAACTGCCTGATTTTACACTATGAAAATAGCTGCTTAATTCTCTGTGGGTGACCTTTGTCTGATTCAGTAAAATTGCATTTAGACAGATGAGAAAAATTATGCATTCAAAATCATTCCTGGAAAGAGATCAGACTTATTAATTTTCTTGGTTCTTGGGCTATTGAAGTGGCTTTTGACTCGTAGTCATTGGTGTTTATTTTTTCAACATGTATTTGCATTTTGCAAATAATTTGCAAAAATATTTATAGATTTATGGCCATCACTGAAATGACCTCGTGAAAAATGGGAAAAATTCTAATAAGTCTGATTCAAAGGAAAGAAATAATAAATTCCAGCAGAAGAAAGACAATACTAGCACCTCTATGAGATTTCAGGCTGATTTTTAACCTGAAATGGAGGAATGGAGCTGGAGAAGGGGCTTAAGATTGCAAAGCTTTCTGGCTTCTTTCTTTTTGGTGGTTACAGCAATAGAAATTACTTTTAAGGAACCTTTCTAACTTGCTTCACTGAACTCACTGAACTTCTTGTTAGCATTTTCTAAATTTCACAACTATGACAATTTATTATAGCAAGTGCAGATTTAGAATAAATATTCCCTGTTCCTCACCTTTACAAATGTGTCCTGCTGTGCTGTGGAGTTTGCTCTGTTCCAGCTTCATGGAACATAAGCAACAAACTGTCTTTATTCATTTACCTTTTATCTCAAATTTACAGCATGTGACAGAATCTTGTTATGTCACCTACAGCAAAATAGTTAGGGCTAGATTTTCAAGTGCTCAGCACTAAAGTATTTGCACCCTTTCAAAAAAGCAAAGGGGTTTTATACATGAATAACTCACTGATATGTGTATGATGGAATATTGTCTTTTCAGGATAGACTATAAAAAATTCCTTGGGAAAAAGAAAAAGTGGGAGGGGAGTCTGAAATGTTTCAGCTGGAGGGAAGGATTTGCAACAAAAATGCAACTCTTTTTGGATTTCTACACATTCCCCATGGACTCATTAGTGTCAGCTGAAAATATCACTGGATAGGTTATATCTCCTGCAGCCCCAGTTTTTGCTTGTTTGTGTTTTGGAGGATGAAAAGTTGTACCACAGGAGTTTATGAACATACTGGCAGATAATACTTCACCTCAGGTCATGGCCTATCAAAAGTGAAGGTGAAAGGAATGAATTATTTTCTACAGGAGTTTCCAGAACTTTCTTTTGAAGAAAAAAAATTCTTATCTTACTTCAGAGTTTTATGGGGAAAATAGAAATAATTAAAATATATAGTGATTTCAACTGGAAATAAAAATACTCTTAATGTACTATGAAATACTGTGTTGCTGAATGCTGTTTAAAACCACAACCATAAATTTTACATTCCTACAGAAAATGTGGAACTATTTAGGCAATTCAAGTGCAGAAATCCCTCCCCACCTCCCTGTTGCTTGTTGTTCTTCCCACCTGCCTGTGCACAATTCCTGTTGTTTGCCTTATCCTTGGACTGTGTGCTCAGCAGGGAGACAGAGCTCACAGGGTGTGTAGAACTGCAGAGGATTGCTCTGTGGCTATGGTCACTATGGACTACACTAATTAGAAAGGCACAAAATAATTTAGCAAGCTGTGAAATGTCTACAGCCAAACATATCTGTCCCGATGGCATACTACAAGAAATTATTTATTTATTCTGTCCAGTGTGTTAAAAAATGCTCTGATAAGAGGTGCTACATAAGATCTAAGGATTTGCCATTTATTATTTATTAGACATGTTACCTCAGTTTATTATATGTGGAAAAAAACAGATAATGAAAACCTGATTCTTTAAGCTTAGCATTGCTCAGTTTGCACTTAAGGCAGTTTTTGCAGATTCCTTGAATTTATTTGTAAGCACGAAGTAATTGTCACATAGAAACAGATCAATGGACTAGCTGGAAGAAGTAGCTGTCTTTAAGTTTTCAGTACAGATGCTTCAGAAGAAGCAATGTTATTGCAGTGAATCTGAATGTGCGGTGTAAGATGGTGAAGAACAATTCTGCCTAACCTCAGCAGGTCATGGTATTCCTTAAAAATAGATTGCATAGCTCTTATATTTGTTCTCTTGTAATTGTACCACTGTTATTTATGTTTATGGCATGATCCAGGTCTATTCTTAAACCAACAAAGCTACCCAGTGGTATTGACACACCACCCTCCTGTAGCAACAAACTACAATGGTGAGTTATCCAGGTTTCACTGGAACACATTATTCTTTGAGCAATTTTTTAAAAAGGATATGCTTTTGAATTGAATTGCCTCCTCTCCCTGAATTTGTTTTGTTTACTTTCAGGGAAAAGGGAGAATCTCAGTGTGTTTTTTATGCACATTCTTCTGTAGGATCCTCCTGAATGGAAGTTCACTAACTTTCCCCCATACATGTTTGCTAAAGTTCAGAAACTCAGCATCAGGGAGATCCTTTTGATCCTGAGCACAACTTTCTTATTGCCCTGAACTACTGCACTACAGAGCAGCTGATGGAGACAAACTCACCAGAGGAATGGATTTGCAATGCCCAACTCATTGATGTGACGCTGGGTCTCCTGGGCTCCAGTTTGAATTCATTATCTTGGTTTTCAGAGAAGCCAATGTTTTACATCCCCATGGAATATTCTTCACAGTCATCTTTTTAATATGCTCTGAATTTTCTCATGGCACTCCTTGCTGTTGACTTTGCTAAAGCCTTCACCTTGGTGCTTTTTGGCAAGCCCATTAAATTTGTTCTCAGTGACTTCCTGCCTATTCCCTGGTTAGCATCCTTTCTGTCCCAGAGGGACTGGCACATGCTCAGCCTCATGCTCCTCCCTAGCCCCTGACAATGCCTCTTTTACTCCCCATACTCCTTTACATGTGACAGACAGAGAGGCCACTGCTACATTTCATCTGTCTGAAGATGTATTACTTGAGTGTGTCACCAAGCAAGGTCATTTAACAGCATAACACAGCAATACATTACCAGAGGAATGGTATTTTCCTGATGTATTGCTGGGGTTCATCAGAGAAATGCAAAATGGCAGAATGATTGTACATGTGGTGATCCTTATGAATGCAAACTAGCAAGGACATGTCTTCAGCCAACTGAAATCTGGGGATCTCAGCAGGTTTTTTCAAGACTAATGAAGGGTTATTTTATGGATTTATCTATGCACCCATATGGACACATTCCCTTTTGTACTGTCTCCCTGTCCTGTCCTGTTCATGTGTTACATTTTCCATTTATATTATTCAAGATTCTTCGTTCTGCCTACTAAAAGTCATGTTTGTGGGATTGTACTAATTTCTGCAGAAATGCATAATGAAGGCTCAAACAAGCCAGGGGAGCAAAGCCCTTTGATAATTGCACAGGTCAGCACTACAGATTTCTGCCAAAATGAGACCTTGATAACCAAAAGTGATATTAGTGTTTACATTCTGAAAATTATGACATTATGTGTGAGATCAGCTTTAGAATTTTTTTGTTTGTTTGTTTTACTTGCCTGTTGAGACTGGCTTGTTGTTTCTAGAGGAACAGTGGAGATTGTGTCTCTCTAAGGCAGAGATTTCACTTGCTCATCATTCTCCCTCTGTCATATCCTCATGGATGCCTTTCCTGCTCTCTGTCCTTCCTAGTTCCATGACAGACAGGTCAGGTCACAATTCCCACCATCAGCATAGCTGAACCCCATTGAACCCCCTCTTCTGAATCTATGCAACTGCCTGGAAAATCAGAGATCAATCACTCCAGGCATCATCTCTGTGTTCACATGGCTACAGGAATAAAGAATAGAGCGATTCCTGTAACTGCAAATTAAGTATTTGGACTTATGCCAGTGCCATTCATGCTTGAAGAAAAAGAACAAAATAAACAAGAACAACTAATTTTCAGGCTTGACTCTTAATACACAGTGTTCTTCAAAATTTTTGTTCCCTTTAAAGGAGTGTGAAGCTTGGCTGTAGAACAAGTTCTTCTTCTACTTCTACATAAAAGGTCTCTCTTTTCTTTAGGTGGTTTTTGCACCCAGACTGCCACAGTAAGACCCTTGCTTAGCACAAAATAACACTTCATATGAAACAGGAGGCATGAATCACTGCATTATAAGAATAGCTTCCTCACCAAAAGCTCCACAGTAAGTTAGTTTTCTTGAAGTCAGATTGTAAAGCAAGAGGAAAAGGCACTCAGACTCACAGAGTGGAAGCAAAATCAGCCTTATATTTCTAGCAATATTTGAAAGATATTATCTGATTATTCCTTACTGCTCTCCTGCAATTTATCAGAAATAATCTTTTTGTCACTTTGCGCTTACAATGCCTGTTTTTGAGCTGCCCTTGCATGATATAAATCCAGCATATGGCCTCTGAAGTCAGTGCAAGTACACTGAAGCAAAATGAGAGGGAGGTAAGAACTAGACCTTCTATTTGTTCACTCCACATAATTTTAGAAAGATTCCCATGATTCAAAATATTCTGTCTCATTTATGCATAGATATCTTTTCAAAGCTTATTACAGGATAACTGTTGAATCTGTTTAACCAGCTTCCATAGCATCAGGAGGTACACTTTGATGTACTTCTTTGATGTTCAAAAAGAAGAGCTTTACCATCTTATGAGACATCATGACTGGACTTCAACAAGCTTTGTATTCATGCAAAATCCCTCAGCTGATATCCTTGCAATTTTGCACATTTCCTGCACTTGGAAAAAAAAAGAAGTTACTTCTATAGTGTATGCACAAACAGGTGTGAAGGTTAATTGCACATATACAAACAAATTACAAAATGCAAAATACAAAATATTTCCAGTGATCTGTCTCTCCCTTCACATTTGTGCAAAGCTCAGAACATCTTCTTCCAATGCCTGTTAAATCAGCTCCTGTGCTGATGTAAATTAGTCTTACTCTATTGACTTCAATGGGACTATGCCAATATACACTGGCAGAGAGTCCTCCATCATGCCTAGATCTATAATTAATTCCAACTATTGCTTTTTCACTCTCATATATTACTTTTTCAGAGATTAAGGTCAATAGAACACCCTCTTTTTAATACATTACACAAAATAATAAATAAGCCAATGAGACAATAGTACTTCCAGAACACTGAGCAGAGATTATAATAAACTAGCAGATTATGAAAATGTTTGAATCCATCATTTTAGATGCTAGCAAAACAAGTTCAAAAGATGAGTACATTTTATGCAGTTTAAGTATTCTGCGATCATGAATCACCAAGTTTAAATATTACAGCTCAAAATGCTTTTTAGCCTTTTCCAAAGAAATTAATCATTTTCTAACTGCACTTTTTCATGTCGTATGGAACAGATTATTCCTTAAAAAAGATTTCTCCATACTAATTATGGGTACCCTTCTAAAAGCAAATAGCATCAGAAAAATGTTGGTGATCTGTTAACGACTTCCTTTTAGAAGGTTACATTTGTTCAAAGATAGATCTGTTTATCTTGTATATATACTCCTTTTAACTGGCAGAGAAAAACAGATTTGGAACAAATTGTGGCTGATAAGGTTTTGAGCTACATCACTACCGACATTTCCCTGACAAAGACTATCTTGCTAAGGCACCAGGCTGAATTTGGGTGGGTGGGATGCAGTACCTCCAGAACCAGAGAATCTGGCTGATCCGCTCCTGTCTCACCCTGGGAAATCTCTGAATTTCATTGTCAGAGGAAGGTCAGTGGCCTTGCCATACCATAATTTCCCTTTAAAAAATAAGAACAAACATGTGGAAGGGTATTTCCATCTGGGTTACCCAACAAAAACAAACATTTGTGCCCTTGAAGCTCTGTTCTGCTGTTGTGGACTGCAGAGCTCCTCAGAAACACTGGGCAGGAGTAACCAGAAACATTAGTCAGACTTTGAATTTGCTTTTTCTCCCCAAAATGCCATTAGTGACCATCATAATTCAAGCAAGTACATCTGTATTTTTGATTTATTTATACTTAACATGATATTGCATTATTTGTCAAGAGGGCAACATAATAATTCATTGTAAATGGGTCGGCAAGAAAAATGTTTTTACAATGTCATGAATTGTTGATGGCTTCCTCTGTCAAAGCTGACATCTGGAAGTTTAATATAGCAGTATGTTGCCAACAGCATTTACACTCCATAATGACCTTTTTTCAATTTGAAAAGCAGTAGGCCATATTAAGATTAGCTACATCTGGTGCCCAAGGGAAAAAAAAATCCTAATTTGAAGGAAAAAGCAATGAATTTAAGGTGTCTGTTGTTGCCTGTGCAACTAGTCTTCTCTATTTTCTTTTAAAATGCACAAATTTTAAAATGTTTGCATGATGTGTTAGTTGGCAGCTGTGGCAACAAGTTGATGGAAGAGACTTGGCCAAACATACACTGATGATGTAAATGTATCTTGGTGCAATAGCACATGCAATAAATACAATATACAATTCTGCACTGGGGTGGGTACACTGCATGTACTCAGTGAAGGAACTTGTGCAATTTCTGAGGTAAGTAAAATTCAGCAGTTCTTCCTGGCTATGTGAGGAGGTAAAGCATAAAGAGAATCAATGCAGAAGAAGCAGATTTTCCCAGCTGTTACTGATGAAAATCAGTTTCTAAAAGCAATGTATTGGACTGGCTGACAGCATCCAGCCAGCCAGATCTCGGCTGTAGGTATTCACCTGATTAAACAAACCTGCCTACAGCAGAGATATCTATACTTGAGCAGCTTCTGGTTTCCTTTACAATCAAACAAGGTCTAGTCAGCTTTTTTACTGTGTTCAACTCTCATCAGGTTAAGGAGCAGTAGAAAATTTCTCCTCATGACAGGGGAGAGCTGTTACCCAAATTTCTACATATGTTTACCAGCCATAGAAACCTGTATTGGTTTAAGAGTTGCTGGTTGCAATGTTGATTTGTTTGTTCTTGCAGTTGTTGGGCTTGTTTTCAGAATTCAGAAGAAAATTAAAACTCTATTCCACCTGAAGCCAGGACAAGAAGTGTTCAGAGCTGCAGAGTTTTTACACAGTTTAGTGCAGAATTGAACTCCCATCTCTCTCAAGCCTAATTCAGAGCCTGTCAACAAAGCTGGCTCACCAGACAGCTCAGGGGAGGGAAGATTCATCTCTTTGCTGAAGGGCTGGATACTGAACATAGCAGGATAAAATATCCTGGTGCAGCAAATGGATATTCTGGGGTTTTCAATGGCTTCTAAATATTTTTGTGTATCCACTTGACTTTTACTTTTAAGAAAATGAGGCAAAAGAGATGTTCTATCTTTCTGATATTTTTCTTTTTCTCTTAAAATATGTTTGAAAAACAAAATATTTTTGACAGAAACTATACATTCATCCTAGTTTGACTTAAAAGATCACTTCTTCCCTGAACCATGAATTAAATGCATAAGCCCTTTCATAGCAAGATATTCTGGAGATTAAAGAAATAACTATCTTTCATAATTCACGTATAGCAGGAATGAAAAATAATCTGTTATTATCTAGAGCAAAGAAAGTAATTTTTATCCAGACATGAATACTTAATCATTAGACCAAGTGATGTTGCCCATATTAATACAGACAAAATAAATCAGCCTTCAATTCTACTGCAGCCTTTAAAATAAAAGGAAGATAAATCATCTGTTTGCCATCATAAAAAAGATCTTTTACAGAATAAGCATGCAGTGACTATGCCCCAAAATTAGAAAGGAGGATTAGTTTGATTATGATAGGACAAATTAATTATACAAGTTGTCTGCCAGAGCAACATGATAGAAGGATATTCTCTTGGGTTTGGGGGCATAGACAGGCTTGTCTTTATTTCATGTCTTTTATTCTTTTCAAAACAAAATGTCCTGGAGTGGAGTGACATAGCATTATTTTCTGAGGTCTCCAAGTCCTGCTCAGTGCTATGGTTCACGTGGTAGCGCATCAGCATCAATCAAAGTAAAGGGCTCACAGTAATGTTAAAGTCAAGCCCAAATAAAAGATACCTTATTCTGGCACTCATTGGTAAATGTATAGGTCACCTCCTTCACCAGCAGACAGCCTGGGTGAGGGGATGCATTCAGCAGCCATGCAGGAGATGAATATTAATGTGTTCATTTGTGGGGTTTTTTACCAAAATTTATGTTCATATTATTCCACCTTACTGATAGAGGGGATCAGGAATTCACTGGAAAGGGGATTTCAGGGAATTGTTTTGCTTTATTCCTGTTGTGAGTCACACATCAGGAATATTAATATCTTGGAAATGCTGTTCTTTAAATGCTTGTGTAACCAAAAGAAATCATAACTTGGTACCTATTGTTCATGCACTCAAGTAGTCAAAAAAGTTAATATATATTCTTGGTCTATTTGTTTTCAAATTTGGACATTTGGCTAGGAACAGATTGCAAGCTTGCCAAATATGTCCTTCAGATACAGACTGAGAGCCTTCATGGATGCTTTAATCATTTTCATATACAGAGTGACCATATATAACATGTTATTTAACCTCTGTGTTCTTTGCCAGGCATAGTCCAATCAGACTGAAGAGTATAACAAAAAACATCAGTGAGATCTCTAATGCATCATTTCTACCACATCTGACACTTGCAATTTTCAGCAAACAGATCCAGGTATACCAGTGGAAGGTTTGGCTACAGATCATGGTGCCATACAGACTTGCACACACTCAGCAGAGGTGTGTGTGAAACTTAAATACATTGCATGTTCTGTCCAACCTTTTCCAGGAAAAAATAAATATATAAAGTTAACTTTATGGGAGGAGACTGAGAGATCTCTAGGAAGAGAATGGACCTACCACATTTCTAGTGAAGTCTGTGGTTTAACTTTTACAGAAGTAACAACCTCAGTGTAGAGCTTCCTTCAGTTATTTTAGTGTACCTTAATCATGATGAAGAGAGATCAAACGTCATGAGAATGGGAAATATTTAATGCATGTCCACTCACTACTCTGCTGAGGGTCACAGATAAGATACTGCTAAATTTGTACCTGCCTTTGTAGAACCCTTTTTATCTGTGTTCATGAAGTATCTACAACAGCGCTTCCTTGTAATGGAGTGCTTCCTCTTCATAAACAAGAGCCTGACAAGACAAGGCAATTCTGGGAAAACAGAGACAGCCCAGTGATGAAAGTTTCAGGCTGGAGGAGGAAATATTTATCTTGAATACCTGCCATGGATGGAAATATAGTAATAAAACAAGATTATAGTAGTGAAGATGAATTCTACAAAACATTCTTAGTTGATACAAAATATGTCCAGTCAAGGCGTGAGAGCAAACTGCCAAAATATCAGAAAAATTGTAATGATTTTAATAAGGTAAACATTTCTATATGGATAAGATCCAAAGTGAATATATGCTTCTATATGAAATCAATAATACCATTTTACCTATTTTATTCTTACAGTAATTAAAACTAATGCTGCTGCAGTATTTTGGTAATGTGCAACAAAATGGTGAGTTCACAGAGCATGAGAGCAGAGTTTTTTAAGGTAATCTGCAAGTTTAAACATATTTATAGTAGTAAAAATCCAAACATAGCCTACAAGCAAGCAAAAATAAGAGTGAGGAACTTAATGCATGAAGGTTATTTTTTCTTGCAGTATCTAAACTAAGCTTGCAATGACTACATATTCTTGGAAAGAAAGAGATGCCATTAGATAAGAGAGAAGAAACATTAAAGAAAAATAGCTAGCCAAGGAAGAGTTCGCACCACAAATAATTTCATTATTAAGCCTCAACATATTTGTACCTTATATATTATTTCATTACATTGAAAGGTTCATCATCAAGAGACCAAGGGGGCATTTTGAAGGCTTCTGCTGCTGAAAGAGAAGTCTGGTACAATTTAACTTCACAGAGTTTGTTCTTAGTTTTCTCTAAGAGATTAGTTAGGAACACTCCTATTACAGTCTTTGGGGAATTTTAGCAGAGTAGAACCAAAGACCTGCTTTAAGCAATTCACTAACTTCAGAACAGCTCAGCAGATAACAAGGACTCAGGGGTTAGACCTTTGCCCTGTGAGAAAAGGAAGAATATTTGAGACCAACTTGACTGCTTAGCAAAAATGTGCCTGGGACACTTCCTCATCAGGAAAGGAAAGAAGAGTGTGACCTCTGCCCATAAACTAATTAATGTTTTGTGTTTCCTTAAATTATACTTTAACTTTGTTAAAAATATGTATAGTTATAATATTTATTACAATGTTACATTTATATATGAATACTTCCCTCACAATTCTTGCTCACCCTTCAACTCATACATCTCTACTTCAGTAGTACATTTATGTTTATCACTGTAAGCATAAGATTTGACTTCTAGATCCAAAGATATTTTCATTTCCTAGCACTCAACAAAACTGTGAACATTAAACTTTCTTCTGTCTTTAAAGAAAACATTGTGCAGTTTATTTTTGTCTTATGTATTTGTGAGAAAGTTGTGCATCTATAAGAAAATAGGAGGGTAAATTAAAGAGGAACTTGTTTTCACTGGGAGCTAGTTAATTTACAAAGACATTGATATATTAATGAGGGATTTTTTTTTGTTGTTGTTGTTTCTTTAATTATGTCTTCTGAATTTACAAGGAAAATATGTGGTGATTTTTGGCTTGTTTTCTTTGGTTGGTTTTGTTGTTATTGTCTATTGTTTATGTTTTGTTTTGTTTTTCTTGGGGGGAGGTGGGTACTGTCATGTGATACTGCTCTTTGTTTGTTATTCTTCTTCCAGAGGTGGTAATTCAATTCACACTGATGAATGGAATGGATTGGAGAACAGAATAGAATAGACTAGACTAGACTAGACTAGACTAGACTAGAATAGAATAGAATAGAATAGAATAGAATAGAATAGAATAGAATAGAATAGAATAGAATAGAATAGAATAGATTTCAGTTGGAAAGGACTTACAATGAAGATCTAGTCCAACTGCCTGACCCCTTCAGGGCATCATTATGACTAAGTTAAAGTGTATTGTTAAGGGCATTGTCTAAATGTTTCTTGAACCCTGATGGACACAAGGCATCAACCATTTTTCTAGAGAGCCTTTTCCAGTCATTCAGGGACTTTGAAACTAAGTATTCCAATTTCTTCATCTGTATCCTTTAACTTTTCCATAAACTGAAGAAATCATGGAAATTTACAACACAAAACCATCTTTGAAGATCCCATGAGAGACATATATCACCTGTATATCACAACAAAACATTCAGTAGGTTCTCCCAGATACAGAGTGCCATGCTGATGTCACAATTTTAAAGACTTAAGAATACCCCAAAAATAAGAAACAGCCTCTCTACATGATGACCTCAGGTGTTTGCTCAATAGCAAAGGCTTTCAGTGAATTAAACAGAAGAAAAAGAAGGTTTGTTTCCTTGATTGGGTAAAGGAAGAGGTGGAAAGACAAAATGCAGAGCCCTCTGAGGAAAGCTGCTGTGCCATGAGCCTTCCTGTGGCTGATCCAGGCTGGAAGAACCCCTGCTCCAGCCTATACATGAATTAATAGAGTCTTACACATCAGTGTAACCTCAAATGCCTCAAACTCTAAGAGCATTGCAAAGTGTAAGTTAAGAAAACTGCAGGGGGGTGTTTCTGGTTTTATACCAAACTTTAGGAAATTTGCTGTAGAATCGCAAAATACGGGAGGCAATAAGGTGGAATAAAACCATTCTTCCCACATTTTTATCCACTCCTGGCTCAAGAGAGAAATAAAACTACTGAGCAACTGCCATCAGAAAGAATTCCTCTATTAAACATCCCTGGCAAACTCACTGTCCTGGTGGTTATGTCTCTAGGATTATATCCAGAAGAAAAATGGCCTTGTGAACGCATCCTGTGAAACCGAATGTCACAGTAAAACCTTGGATCAGTACATTTTTCAGGTAATACTGAACTCATTGTTACTAGCTAAGGAAATCTGGCTGTCTGCAAGCCTGCTAGGGTCTATGCTGCTGTTCTTGGCAGGGATCATGCTGACATCCCTCCCACAGTTTGCTTAGAAAGCAGATGAAATCTTTGTCACAAATCACAACACCTGCCATAACTCCCTATCTAAAAATAAAATCTGAACATTGTAACTCATCTTTTTCTTCTCTCTTTTGTTTTATACATCAGTAGTTACGACTATTTGATTGTTTAACTGGAGCTTGCCAAAAATCTGGCTTCTCGCACCTTTTCTAAAAAGAAATAACACTCAGAGATTTTGGTGAAATAAACAGGCTGGAGTCTCAGGCACACAGCACTGCACATTACATGGTGGCAGGGAGAAGAAAGGAGAGGATAAATAGGCAGGAAAGGCTTTTGTGAATAATAAAGAATGAGATGGATAACTGATCTTATACAGATCCAGAGGAAGAAATCATGTTAGTTGCATGAGAAAAATAACTATTGTTTTATTCAAAATGCTAAATTCCTATGTTTTACTGTACATTTCTCTACTCTCCAAATGTGACACTCTAGTGTAACAGAAAACAGAAATCCAAAATTAATAGAGTAAGACTGTATTTTCATATCTATCCACCATGACAAATTAACAGACTTACAAACAATTAAAAAAAAAAAAAAAGAAAACAAGAAAAGAAAAGCTTTACTATAGAAGGTCTTCTCCATCTGTACAGTACAGACATCAGATTCTGATTAACTGTGATGCAGAACTAATCTTTTCAATTAATGCAAATGAGCTGCACTTTTATGTAGACTGTTACCAGAGGGCATTCAATGATATTTTTATTCACTACATTTGACCTTAAAAATGTTTTGTAGTCATCAAGGATACAATTTTTCACACAGTGGGGATGTAGGAACAGCTAATTAAGTGGTGTTTAATGACATTTGTTCCTTAAAGGAGGGCTGATTAAATGTAGCATGTAATTTTTTACCAAATCAAGCAATTCAGCCAATTTCCACATGTGCTTAATAAGCTAGGCCTTAATAATTACACATCTTGCATAGATGCACCAGTCACAAAGATTTGTGGGCTGCTAAATGTAATGTCACTTATTTGCAAGCCTTGGTTAGAGTGCAGAATTCTGATTTCTTTTTCCAACTGTATT
This sequence comes from Lonchura striata, assembly GCF_050655825.1. NCBI lineage: Eukaryota > Metazoa > Chordata > Aves > Passeriformes > Estrildidae > Lonchura > Lonchura striata. The sequence continues at coordinate 150,234,501 of NC_140704.1, read as the reverse complement.
AGTTTTTAGAGAATAAAGGAAATTTTGTCAGTTTTAGCAAATGGAATACATCCTATATTCACTTTTGAGCTGTTGCTACAAACTGAGAAAGAATTTCTCAAATGCAGTGTTTTCTGAGATCTTACTTTGGCAATTTTAAACCACAAAAACACAGCTGTCTGCATGTCAGCCCAACCTACATGGTCTGAGAGAAACTCAAGAAAGTAACAAGGGTGAGTGAGCAGGTGAGTAAGCTCAAACACTAGGAAAGCTGGAAGAGATGGGGCAGGTAGTTTTTTCCTCACTGAAAATCAAGAACATTTTTTTCACCATATTTAGGAGAGTTGAATAATTGCATTTCACCAGGAACTCCTGACCTCACTTCCTTACTGTATTACACATACTAGGATGTGCACTGTCTTGATGCCTTATGGCTAGGTGCTTCCTGGGAGGTCAGAGCTACAACCACAGCACCGCACTCCAATATCCTGCTTGTTTCTCCAGAGGGACACTGGTATCCTGCAGTTAGTATATGCCATGGAGGTGTCATGCATATGTTAGGATTCCAAATGAGCACCAGCATTTCTGTTTGGGCAGCAGAGTTACACCCTACAAGGCTAATGTGAGGTGACTTGAGGCCTCTGGCACACGTGCAGACCCACCTCAAGTTCTCTGTGTAGCTTTGGGCACCTTGACATGAGGACACAAAACTGTGAGAGGAGAGGAGGGCAACCAACATGGTGAAAGGCCTTAAGGGGATGAATTCTGAGGAGTGGATGAGGAGGAGAAGAGAGAAGAGAGAAGAGAGAAGAGAGAAGAGAGAAGAGAGAAGAGAGAAGAGAGAAGAGAGAAGAGAGAAGAGAGAAGAGAGAAGAGAGAAGAGAGAAGAGAGAAGAGAGAAGAGAGAAGAGAGAAGAGAGAAGAGAGAAGAGAGAAGAGAGAAGAGAGAAGAGAGAAGAGAGAAGAGAGAGTGCCCTCACTACAGTCTACATCTTTTCCCTGGGAGGCAGTGGAATGGGGAGTGCTGATCTCCTCTCTCTGGTAACAAGAGATAAGATATGAGGACATGGGATGAAGGTGCATCAGAGGAAGTTCAGATGGACATTGGGAAAGGTTTCTTCACTTAGGCAGTTCTCCAAGGATCTGGTCAGGGCACCAAGCCTGTAGGAGTTCAAGCAGTGCCTGGACAACATTTTTAGTCATATGGGGGGGTTATAGATAGCCTTGTAAGGAGCAGGAAATTGCACCCAATAACCCTTGTGGATCCCTTCCAATTCAAGATATGATTGATAATTCTGTGATCCTCCCCTCAATACTGTAGTGACTACAATTCAATTGATGTAGGTGAAACACCTAAATATTAATTTTTACTGGCTGAATTTCAGAAAATACTTTACTGATTCTCAAGAGTTACAAATACACACCCTTTGTACAGAAGCAATACAAAACTTTCCAACAAGAAAGTCAGGATTCAAAGAGATATGACTCAATTGTATGGCAACGAGTATCCAATTTTTCAAATGAAAAGTATCTGCAATCCTCCTACAGCATGATAGTTACAGGTCAGGGATAATGATACATAAATAAAATACTTAGCATGTTCATAATCAAAATGTTAGTGCTTTACAAAAACGTTAATTTTGCTGTTATAATTACAAGCTCTCTAATTACACTCTAACAGCCATCAGGGGTCAGCTCCCACTTTCATCCACCATCCGACAGTGGCACTTCTGCCAACTGCAGGAACGTATATATATGTGTGTTTGGAAAAATAATGATAGTTTTCACCTACTTTCAGTGCTCTTTCTAAATTGTTATGGTCCTCCAATGGTATGAGGAGCTCCAGTGAGTGGCACATATTCAGGAGAATCATAACAGGAACGTGGCTCTATTACATACACAGCTTTACCTCTCATTTTATATCTCTTGTAGTGATGATAAATGTACATTGAACTTTATAATATTGTAAAAATAAACTGTTAAGGTCAAAACAGTATTTATCAAAGATTGATCTACATGATGACCATTTTGAGATGATATAGCATCCCTGGCCTTCCCTATTCATTGGAAAGGATGGTCTGTGTTAGTGTTCTATGTGTTTGGTGAGAGCCAGTAGTCACATTAAAACGAAATTCCTATTTGTCTGGCACTGTATTATCAGACCCTGATGCCTTGCAATACTTTAAGATGTGCACTACAGTCCAAATATGCACTGTGAAAGCACAAAGTATTTCTTATTAGAAGTTTCAGTCTGTATTAAAAACAAATTCTTAAAGCAAACAATTAAGGAGCATGCTTTGAGATCTCTGTAATGAGAGATATCAAATAACAATCATTAATTCCAAGTAATATTTGCATTTCAAATCTTTTCAGGACAATGAAATTCACCTTGCACCACGGATTCTCAGCAACCAATTAAAGATGATGTAAATTGACTCCACTGTCAGTATTTTCTGACTTAGCTGCCTAAAGTCAATCCCAGAGGTGTTCTTTTTTTTTTCACTTTTCTTATTCAGTATTCCAAGTTTAAATCAATCCAGCACTAACTTTCTTCCTTCTTCCTCATGAGAGATTCAGATTTTAGCCTCATTTTTTTTTCCTGTGAGCAACTTCTCACCAATCTTTTCTGAAATGTCAAGGGCAGAGAAGCCAGTATCTGTAAAAACTGTCAGTGGCTTGAACTCATTTCTGCTTCATCATTGCAATGTCCCACCTTTAAGGGGAAGGGAGCACCCAAGATTCATAGATTCCTTGTACTCAAAAGGAGCAACAAAACTCAGAGGGTTTACAATAACTCACCAAATTTTATTAATAAATTACACTCTTGGCATGGGAATTGGTCAAAATTTTATAAGCACACAGCAGTGGATTATTGATAGACGTGAAAAATTATGAAAAAATAATGAAATAATGAAAAGGAAGGGAAGGGAGAGAGGAAGGGAGGAAGGGAGGAAGGGAGGAAGGGAGGAAGGGAGGAAGGAAGGAAGGAAGGAAGGAAGGAAGGAAGGAAGGAAGGAAGGAAGGAAGGAACTTCATAAACCATGTTTGTCCTGGAAAAGTGCTGCCCTACCTCTTTATGGCCCCTTCTCCAACCAGATCTTGTTCTTTCCCACAGAGTGTTACTACCAACAGTCTTTGGTAATTACCAATGATTCTTGTGTTATTACCAACAATCCAGCCAACCAAGGACTGATGTTTGAGCCATGCACATTAAACCCTTGTTTTCTGGGATTCTCCAACTATTTTAACAAAGTCTTCGGTTTCCTGTGCACTGAGAGCATTTCACAGTTTGTAAAAAGAGAAATAACCTGGTGATTCCATTTTAATAAAAGCCTTAGTGGAACTAGACTCATTTTGGCTATTGACCTAGCTGACACTAAAGATTTAGGTGCCAACTCACCAGCAGAAATGGCCAGTCAATAGCAGACTCAGCATTTCTGAGAATTTGAGCATCAGTGACCATTGGCTGCCAGCAGCTGATAACAAGGACCTGCCCAGAAGCCATGCTGAGCCTGGGTCTTCACAGCTCAGGGAAGGAAAACTGTAATTATAACCACAGTCCCAGAGATGGGAGAGAGACTTTGATGATCAGCTAGTGTTTCTGTCTCTAAAGGAAACCTTACTTTTCATAATATGTTTTCCTCCAGATCTGTTCAGTCTCATCTAAAAAATATTTTAAGCAATAGCTTTTCTATCACATTTCCTCTAAGATTATTCCACAATAGATCTCATGGCTGGGAACTAAGCCCTAATATACAGAGTAAATGTATTCAGAATCATAGAATCATTTAGGTTGGAAAACACCTCTAAGACAATTAAGTCCTGTTGTTCATTCAGCATTAGCGTGTTCCCCACTAAGCCTTGTCTCCAAGTGCCATATCCATGGGTCTTTTTGATGGCTTTATATAAACTTTTCTCATGAACTCTTCATATGAAGTAATACTTCTAATAGAGTTCCTCATGAAGTGTGGTGAAATTCCCTCTGTTACTGCTCTGTTTCTTATTTACTACCTGTGAGTTTTCTCATTAAGTAAGGGTAGGTTTTAGGGGTTTTTTTCCCCTTTGTTGCCTTTGTTTGCTTTACTCCATCAATGCATTCAGCAAAGATAAATCAAATTCACATGCCATTGAAATTTCATTTGGTGCATTTCTTTAAGATTTTTGTCATTTGAACCTGAGACTAAGGCATGGGTTCAGCATTTTTTAAACCTTATTTATTGCCTCATACTGAGTAACACAAATGAGATTCAGTTTCACATCATAGTGCAATTTGTAAAACAAGTGGAAGATGCTTTTATTTTGGCCTGTTGATGCTGTGAGGTCTCCAGGGAAGATTTGAGGAATAGTCAAGAAAAAAACCACATGGTGAGGAACTATCAAAAGATTAAATAATCACAATCATGCTATGATTAATTCTGACATAGTATTGTCTTTGGCAAGATATGTATATTGCTTCTAGTAGAAGACTTACTAGTTAATTGAATTCAGACACAAAAAAATATTTCCTAATACTTTATCTCTGCTTTGAGTTTCTTGCAGTTGCTTGTGACAGCTATTGTCTTACAATACCATAAACACTATTTTTTATCTGAAAATCCTAAGTATGGCCAGTTGTGCAAATCATATCTCTAAACAACTGATTTATGTCTTTGTACACTGATCCCCATATTTAGTGGTCCCTATATTTCGTGCTCCCAAGCAACATTAGCACCTGTCTGTGGTATTTGAATCCTGGAATCTCAAATTATCATTGTTCAGTCTCAGAGCAGAAGTTACTATTTTAGTATAAAAATAAAGGACTTTATGTGTGAAAGCCCAGAGATCACTTTTTAAGGCAGAGTGTATTCTCTAGCTGGAGAAAGCATTAACTGGTTTGCTCCACTTGTAAATGATTTCACGAAAAAAACATAAAGTCCTGAGATTAACTTTGAGATATTTTAAAATGAATGTAATTTAATTGATTTAACCAAAAGTTGCAAATTTATTATATTAGCTTTGAACTAATTAAAAATATTTGAATACAAATAAAAATAATAGCATTTTTTAAATAATAAAAAATAATAACTGAAGTTTTAATAAAAGCAGAGGACAAAATAAATTTCTTTGTTTTATGATATACCTTTCAAAGCACTGCAAATGAGTTCAAATTTTCACCCAAAAAAAAAAGTTGACTTGCAGTTTTAAATGCATTGATTTTTTTTTTCTTCAAATCAAGAGACCACAAACTCAGTTAGTTTTGTTGCCTAGTTTCAATGTCAATGACGGAGCTAGTAAAACTCTGCAAGGCTAAATATCATCAATCTTTCTTTTTCATCCATTCTTGGGTAAAATACATTATGTGGCAGTGGTAATAGCCTCATATCACCTTAATAGTAGGTGTTCAGAGTGAGTTTTTCTTATACACTTTAAACATAATACATTTCTCATTCAATCAGTGGTGGGAGTAGAGTTCATGTGATTAAATACATGCGTGCATTTGAGCTAGGTAATGAACATGTCTGTGTAATAAAACACAATTCAAATGCCTGCATTGAGAAAGATTTCTGAATCTCTTTTGTGACTGCAGCTCAGGTCTCTTCCACCCAGAAAGGAGTTCACATTATTTCTTTAAATACACCAGTACTCAGATTCATTTCTTGTATTTTCTCTGAACCTTGCCTAGCAAAGGTTACTTGTTTTCCATAAGTGGAAGTTTTTATAAACCAGAATACTTCCCTTTCTGCCTTCCTTTTTCTCAAACATCAGACTTTTTCACTGATAAGAGAATTTCTCCTTAAGCAGAGAGAAGTGTGGCATCCCTGGGGCCAGCTGAGCTTTGGCGTTGCCTAGGCATCTTTCTTTTCCAACAGGTGTCCAAGCAGGATAACTTGGCTCCATGGTGCTGTTTCAGCACTAACTTCACCAGCAGTAGCTGCAAACATTTTCAGCATAGGAAGCAGGTGTTTCCACATGCTTCACTGGGCAGAATGAAGAACAATTCCCTCCCTGGTGCCAGCGTACATGATATATTCAATGATTGCTACTTTCTGATCAAGAATACGTGCTCTCATGTAGTAGAGAGCAATCTGTCTGCTTTTGTAATCAGGAGTGGGTTGCTGAAATAGAAAGTCATTACTGTGGCAGGGAGGAGGGGAGTAGTGTCTGAGCTGAGCAACTGGCTGAGCATGTTTTGCTTAACTTTAAAACCAGCTGAACACTGGAAATATGGATAGAATATATGAGAGCTGGGTTTTTCTTTAGATATAGCATACGTAAGTGGGGAGAAAGAAGAAGTTGAAAGATGAAAAGAGAAGTCTAATTAAATAGAACAAAAAAAATCTTATAACAATCAAATTCTTACCCAGAGTCCGTTCCAGAGGGAATGTAGTTATGCTGACTAATGTCAGCTGAGGCATTAATTATGCAGCTGGAATCACAGTATAGTTTGGGTTGGAGGAGAACATTAAAGGTCATCTAGTCAAGGCCCACTGCAATGAACAGGGACATCTGCAACTAGATCAGGTTTTCATAGACCTGTCTAGCTTGACCTTGAATGTTTCCAGGGATGGGGTCCATCTCTGGTCAATCTGTGCAGTGTCTCACCATGGTCATTGTAAAAAATCTCTTCCTCATATCTAGTCTAAGTCTACCCTTTTTTAGTTTAGAACTGTTGCCCCCTGCCCTATCACAACAGGCCCCAGTAATAAGGGAGTCCTCATCCATCTTACAACCCCTTTTCAAATACAAAAAGGCTGCAATGAGTTCTACCTGGAACCTTCTCTTTTCCAGGCTGACCAACCCCAGTCCACTCAGTCTGTCTTCACAGCAGAGGAGCTCCATCTCTCTGATCATTTTTGTGCGCCTGCTCTGGACTCACTCCAACAGCTCTGGGTTTTTCCTGTGTTGAGGACCCCAGAGCCCCACCCAGTGCTCCAGTTGGGACCCCATGAGAGTAGCAAGGAAGAATCACCTCCCCCAGCCTGCTGGCCAAGCCTCCTTTGATGCAGCCCAGGACACAATTTGCTTTTTGGGCTGCAAGTGCACACTGCCAGCTCATGTCCAGCCTTCTACCTCCTCATGCCCTAAGTGTTTCTCAGCAGGGTTGCCCTCAATTCCTTCATTCCCCAGCTGGTATTTAACACCAGATACTTCCCCAACCCAGGGAACTTATTCTTGTCCTTGTTGAATCTCATGATGATCACATGGACACACTTCTCATGCTTGTGCAGGTCCTTTCCTTCCAAGCATGACACAGCTTGGTGTCATCAGCAAACTTGCTGAGGGTGAGCTCAGTCCCACTGTCCACATCTGTTGAACAGAACTGTTTAAAATGCCATATTTGGAATCCTGCTATCAATTTAGCAGTCACACTACAAAGTCTGCATTACCCTTACTTTACTGGAAATACCCAATTTCTTCTTTTAAATAAAGAAAAACTTTTGAACTACTTTCTTGCAACAGCTGTTGGCAAATACTGCCCTCCTTATGGGTGGTTACAGTGCACAATGTAACACCTGAATTACCTAGAAAAGCTCAAATTTGACTTTTGATGAAGAGAAAGGGAGAGTGATTTCATGATAAGTGGCATTTAGCACAGTGCCATGGTGGTGCTATGTGGTGGTGGTGATGGGAAAGCAGCTCAGGAACCAGAACTCATGTTTGCACCTAAGAAACACAGAAAATAACTTCCCAAGATAGCTACTTTTATTCAGTAGAAGCAGGTGTAAATTAAATGTCATTATGTTCTTTCTTCTAATAAATGGGTAAAAGTGCTCTTTTACTTACTTTTGCTCAAGAATTAAACTAAAAATCAGTATCCCACCACTATGAATTCAACCCAGTGGTATCATAGCATAAAAGTCACTGTGATTCTTTTGTGTTCTGTATCTTTATGCCTCTATGAAATGTACCTTTTTGTAACAGCAAATGTGACATCCTAGACTTAAAAATTGTTTGTGCCTTCTGTTTTTCCATTATTTTCTTTCATACAGATAGATAAAAAGGCAGACAAAGAGGAACTATGGAATGCACCCTGAAGAAGGAGGGAAAAAAATGTAAAGTAACAACCAGTTACAGCAAACTCACTATAACATTTTTTTATTTACTGAAGATGATGTTATGAAGAAAATGTTAATATTTTGAGATAAGTTATTTTAAAGGACACAGAGCAGTTTCATAGTTGTTTTCCTAGTTCAAAAGACCATAGGGAATGCTTGAACAATATAATTTTAAACCTACAACCTAGGTCAAAGTTCAAAATGTATAAAATTCAGTGCATGAATTCAAGAAAGTAAATTTAAAAAATGCATAAGGGGGATAACATCAAATTTCTTAGCTTAATAGTCTCCTTCTTCATACAGGGAAAAAACACCTCTGAAAAATTACTATGCTTATTTAGTGCAGAAATATGACTGCTAGGAATTTGAAAGCAGTTATCAACTTGTCCTTAGTCTGAGTGCATTTGGAAACTGTGGGCTCTTACATATTTAAGAATGGTTGGGAAATTAGCAGACCAGTTTTTCTGATATTTTACTACTATCTCTCAGAGAAAGAAAACTGACTGACATTAAGTAATTTTGCATGGGGAGAAGACTAGATGAGTTATCCCACTGATGTGTTGTCAGCTTGACATGACCTCAACAACAGTAAAAAATTCTCCAAACCCCACACAATATGTTGCACAGGCCACTCTTATTCCTGTGATTATTAAGATTATTTAGACAGCAAGAAAAACCAACAGCCTACCCTGTGAAATTAATTACCAAGCCAAATAAATTTAAGATCATGCACAAAAAGCCAAACTATTAAAGATAGTGGGAAACTTCCATCACTAATCAAAATTCCCACATTAGAGAATTGTTTGGAAAGTTGAGGATTTTAATAGGGCATTCAAAAGGCCTGATGCTATGAGTTGGTGAGCACTCAGAGTGCTCCTTTGGCAAATCCATGCTTATTGCACAACTCAGATACAGTGATAAGCTTCTGCTCTGCTCAGTAAAAAGCTGTTTTAGATGGGGAAAAGAATCAAGGAAAGCAGAGAGTATGATCAGAGGCAGGGAAGAGCTCTTGCTACTGAGAAGCAATAGCAAAACTTCTTATGAGAGCTCGTTTAAAGGAGATGTGACAGGTCTGCAGAGCCATGAGGGGCAAGAAGCAAATGGACAGGGAGCCACTTCTGCTCCTCTTCAGTGTGAGATCTGAAGGCAGTCAAATAAAGCAAAACCCAGTTCAAAATGAACAAAGAGGAGGATTTAGTTCTTCACACAACAGGTTGTAGATCAGTGTAACTCCCTGAGAAAGGATCTCAGTGGATGCAACACAGTTTCACTGGTTTAAAGGAAGATTGGAAAAATAGAGGAAGTATCAATTAGTGATTATAACATACACTCAAATAGAGGCACCATAATTGCTCTGCTCATATTTGCTTCTGTGTTTCCACGTTCAGCTGGGGTTGAACACAAAATGGAGGACTAAATGAGCAGTTTCCTGAACCAGTACAGTCACTTTTTATGTATATTAAGAGGTTAAAAATAACAAGTCAATTCTTTAAGACTTTTATTAATTATTTTATGTCATTCTTAGAATAAAACAAGTAAATCCTCCTTGGTTTTAAAAAATCGTTCAGAAATGTCACAAGTTTACTTTTTGCTTCCATTTCTCAGCCAAGTAAACTGCTTTTTCAAAAAGGGAAATATTTTATTTTATTGTCCAGGATTTCATTGTGGAATTAGTTTGGTGAGTAGAATCCATTTTGTTACACAGATAATAGGAAAATACTTCAGATGAAAAATTTTATCAGAGTTGCAGAGAGCAAAGATACCCATGATGTCATTTGTGGCTGTACAATTTCTTTCCCATAAGCTTGTCAGCCTATATTAATGTTTGCTTTTGTCAGTATGGAACTTGTTAAATATGGCAGGAAACTTGGGAGAGTAATATGTGCTGCAATTTATTCTCATCCCATTGCAGTCTGCAGTCAGAGTGACTTTATCCTTACACATCATATTTTGTTGGGGAAGAAAGATGTTGGGATTTTGTTTTTCCCCATTAAATGAATGCAGTAGAATCTAATAAGACTTGCATTGTTCCTTGCGAAATAATAAAAGCATAAATGAGATGTGTCAGACAGATCCCATTGTATATTCATGCAGACATCTACAGCTATTCTAGTGCATTGCTAAAGAAAACAACCCTGCATTGTTTACAGTATTTTTTTTTATTGATGTAAATGAGCAATTGAAACTAAATTACAGAGACGTGGTTTCTTCCTATTTCAGTTTGACTCACCCATATGTTCCAAAAAGGAGGTCTCTTCTACTCAGGCAAAAATTCTCACAGAGGAATAATTGATGAGATATGAATCACTCAATTTCTCTGAAAGAAAGAGGATTGGTTTTATAGTCTTGCATCCTTTGGTCCTTCCTCACCTTTAATGACATTCACACGGTGCCAGCTGGAATAAATATCATGAGATATAGGAACAGTTTGAAACAATCAAAGCCTCTTTTTTTAAAAGAATACAGAATCTTAGAAGGAGAAAGCCTATAAACATATGGTGTTTAGACAGGTGCTCTGTAAAATACAGCTTTCCTCAGGTGAAGCTGCTGTCAATGCTTTTAATCAAAAGACTACAAAAAAGCATATTGTTTGTCCTTTTTCTTTCCCCTTTCTCTCTCTTGTGCTGGGTCTTTTTTTTCCTTCTTTTATGAAAAATAAAAGTAAGTCCACCTTTTGGGTTTCCATGTGTGGGTTTGTTGGTTTTGGGGTTTTTTTTGGGTTTTTTTTATTTTTCACAAAATAAAGGAAGAAAGCAGGGGGAAAAGATAAATTATTCTAAGAAGTGGAAGAAAATTATGAGGGCAAGGAAGATACAACTCCTTATTGACCAAGGAAGGGAATACAAATGATTTGATCTTTCACTCAGTAACAGCCCTGCAGAGCTCTCATCAGCTTCTTTTGAGATGGCTGAGCAGCAGCATGGACTTGCTGGGAAAAAGGTCTGTTGAATATTAAAGGAATATAGGCCTTGGTTTTGGTCTGCACATAAAGGAAGGTGTATGCTATGTGCATATGTCTGTCTGTACATATAAACACAGAGGTCTGCCTCAATACACTACTAAATTACTACTGAATTCTAACAAATTTATGCCCCAGAAATTCTGCAGTGTGCCTTCTTACTCTCTTACCTAAGATTTCAAGTATCCCTACAATTTCACTGTACAGGTTCACTTCATGGAATGCAGGTACTGCGGAACAAGTCCCTAAGAAACATACAAAAAATGAGAGTGTAATTCTCCTCCAGATGGATTCGGTTGAACTCAGGTTTCTGTCTGCAATGCCTACATTTGTGCTAGATATCCAAGCTCTTATCAGGCATCAGGGCAGTCTAGGTTTGCACATACATATATGGTACTATCTAAATCCCTGTAGATTGTTCCAGGCACATCCATTCAAAAGAAAATTGGGAAATATTGTATACCAGAGACTCAGACCATTTTGCAGATACATCTGGAGATGAGGGAGTATGCTTTAAAGCTTTTGAGATACTCCTGGGCACATACCTGGGCTACTGAATAAAGCCTGTCTTCAACTCATCTAAAATAAGTTCTTCTGTCTGATCATCTCGAAGATGGGCTCCATTCAGGTCTCTGCTGAGAGCAGTGGGAGCAGGCTGTCCTAGACAGACTGTGCAGAGCTGGATACATCAGTGCCAAAATTCAGTTGTCTTATTCTGAACATAGGCACAACTCTGAGGCACAATTTGGCTGCAGAGATTAGGTGTCTACTGCTGTGTGCAATATCCTTGCCTAACCTCCTCTGCCTTTAGGTATTGATCTTCTGTATGTCCTGTCTCCAGGGTCCAAGCACAGTTGCCTCTGTAGTAAGAGGCCAGGACCTGTCCTGTTCTGGATACAGAATCTTCAGTCAGATCCAACAACCTCACTTTGGGCCACACCTCAGTCCAAAATGATGTTCTTTGTACAGTCGGGATCTGATTTTCCTCCAGCATCCCACTCTATTAAAATGTCCATATTCTGGTTCCTCAGAGAATTAAAATCCTACTTGCACCTGCAGGTGTCTCAATCCTGCCATTTTCCTCTTATGTATGCATTTTGAAGACCATTCTCAAAATAAATCTACTAATCTATAATTTTCTATAATAGTTTGAGTAGTAACACCATGCACAAGACAAATGACAAACTGCCAATTTATTTTGAAAAAGGATGGGGAGATACAGTGTCCTGTAGCAAGATGACATCCTGATGCTTAAACAGTCAATCAATCATTTTAGACTGCTGCCTCTCCAGATAAGATCTGCTTCATTTTTGTTGTATAATAGCTAAATGATTACAGCTTCATTTCCAGCTGGATCTTTAGCCACTGGTGCTAAGCAAGTAACAAACAATTTCTTCTCTCCACACTTCTGGTTTTTCCTTTTTTCTTTTCTCCTCTTTTACACTTTCTTTTTTCTTTTTTTACTCTATTTCTTTTCTTCTAACCTTTATAATCTTTTTCCCAGGAGCTGATTTCCCATCTGCTTTCCATCCATTTCCATTTCTATCTGAAATAATCGGCGTGTAGAAGTCCCATGCTGCTAATCAGCTGTTTCTGAATGTCTGTCTTCCTCTATTTCTTTTCCTTAATTTAGAATTTACCCTCTGACAGAGATTTCCACGTTTCCCCTGAATTTGATTTGTTTGTCAGAAGCAGAGAGAAGGAGATCTCATCTGATTTGAGGCTGGGTGTTTGGAACAAGGGGAAGGGGAGCAGGGAGCCGCTGACGCCGGCGCTCAGAGCGGCACTGGGAGGTTACCAAGCAACGAGACAGAGACGTGCCACAGGGGCAGGGACATGGGGAAGATGAACAAAAGTGTGGACAAAGGATTCGACAAGACGAAGGGAGGCATCACCATTGCCTGACCTCTTCCTTATTTCTAATCTCGAGTTGCAATGGCGCCCGTAAATACAGGCTGTGGAAAGCATCCCAATTTATTTACGTGGAACCTTGGAGGCAGCCGAGATGGGGAAAGCCTGGAGAGTGAACTTGTCATCAAAGGATTATTCTGTCAAGAGTCTTTGTAAGCAAAAGGGGAAAAATTGTTCATGTGAACACAAAAAGTGCATGTTTGTCACTGGGAGAGAGGGTGTCATCATGCAAACATCCTGTTGCATTTCACATAGACTAGAAACTATTTGTCAGAACCTGATTCGACTTCAAAGGATTCACAGTCCTTAGAATGGCTTAAATTTGGAAATTAGATTTTCTTTGGTTTATAAATTCCTCTAAAATTGCTCTTGCACAAATTTCCTACACCTTTGAATCCAACAAAATAATTTAAATAAAGTAGGTCATCTCAAAATGAGAGACAAAGAAAAGTTGTGATGTAGAATCCTTAACTACTTGCTTCAGTTTTGACAAGGGAATTAATGTCTATCAGACCTTTTAAGCATCTTCTATTCCCTTCTAAGGTTTCCAAGCTTGAACAAACTGGGATGCAGTAAATGTTTATGGAACCATATTTGCCTTTTGGATAGTAATATGACAAGATAAAACATCAATAGCTATCTTCAGCTCCTCCTATACTCTTTAAGCCAACTCAAACAAACCATTGATAAACATATGAACCTCATATTTCCCTAAAAGGTTACTTAAAAGCATCCTAAATATGCATATGCAGGGAAGAGATGTAGTTCATTACATTGTCAGTTTAAATTCCTGGGGTTGTCTTGACATATGGATATAAGTTTTTAGAATTTACAGCACTTCTAAAGTTAGCAAAAAAAATCTGCTTAAGTATTTGGTATTTTCCTGATATTGTCCCAAGATAATTATTTGGAAAATTATAACATATATGTAATGGTGTATGCAAAATATTCTGAAATACCTTGAAACTCTCCTTTTTTTTTTCCTAGCATGCTTCTTTTTCAATACCAATATTTTTCCTCAACACTCTGGGAAATTGAGAACTGATTTTTGAGCCTGTGACTACAATGATCCAGCAATTCATGTGAACAAGTCAATTTTTTTCTAGGTCATTATAACAGAGTGATGTTTTTAGAGTCTGGGGTTCAGGGAAATGTAGCAATATCTATCTGATTGGAAAAAACTCAAAAAGTGACAGTGACCATTTCAAGATACTGTGTTCCTCAGTAGTCCTCTCTTAGTGGAATATAAAAGTTTCAGCAAAGAAATAGCTCTAAATGTTGCTAAGTCAGTGTCTGAAACACCTCTGACATACGAAAACTTGTTTCCTTGTTATTCAGCTACTATTTCAAAGTGTTTCCCCAAGGTTAGCTTGAGGGTGAGCTGCACCAGCAGGAGACTCCATCATGTGGTCTCAGCATTTTTCTGCTACATCTTAGTGGCAATTCATGTCACACATTATTCATTATAGAGCTCAGGGACTCCCAGACCTGCCAATTGAGAGGGGTGTCACCTGCATTTACAAGCTACAGAAACATGGCCTGATCTCTTAGCCCTTATAAATTCAATTTCTAGGCAGCCTTTAGGGCCAACAAGTTTCCACATGATCAGTCTCTGTTAAGGTTTCACAAAGGCTTCTACAGGGGAGAGCACACACTTGTATTATAATAATTTTACATATCTCCCCCAGTAGCTGGTAGAAACTTTACTGAAGTTAGAAATGTGACATGAACCAAATAAAATACACTTTTTAAACTTGAAATTATCCATTCAGTTAATTATATTTTATCCTGCTTGCCATGAGAATGGCATTCAGATTGTGAGATGCCCTGTTTGGGGCTGCAATGCTACCTATCATAATGGATTTATATGCCATGCACATATTAGAGCCATGCATATGGCCATCAGGATAATCAGAGGAGAAAGAAAAGGTACAGATTTTATCTGCCAGTGAAACAACCTCCTACCACCCTAATTAAAAAAATAATAAATAAATAAATGTAAATCCACAACTCAGTTATCTCTGAGTAAGACATAAGCTGGTATTTGTTCTCAAACAAGATGATCATTAAGGAAATTTATGTTACTTAAGAAAACATATATACTTCTGAGCTGAAGTGAAAGGAAAACAAACTGATTGAGTAAAACCTGTGGGAGTGAAATAGAATATTGTAAATCAAGAGACCAGACTGGGCACAGAAAGGCAACTATCTGGAGAAACTGTGGATACACCAGATATTCTCCTTGGAGCTGTCTTAGGATAAGTATTTCTAGCAGAGCAGAGGTTATAAAACAGTTCTTATAGTTTCTAGAATGTGAATGCAAATTCAGATGCTATAAGTTATTCAAATTTAATGATGCCCTGAATGTAGGACTGGCAGTGAGGGACTCCTGTGTCATATCCAGAACTGTAACTTTTTAGAAAGGGGACACGGCAGGGAATGGAGGAAACAGATGATCCCACATCTGCCTGTTGGGGAGCTATTTTTGTAAAGGTTGCAAAAAGAGATCTGGCTAAATCTTTTTAGCAAAATTATTCTCCTTAGAATACTTTGTCTTAACTGAACCACTTCATGATGAAATGTGTCAACTGAATTTTAATCAGATTTTTTTTGTGTGTGTTCAGGGCAAAATTCCCAATGAGAGAAAACCTACTTTACTGTATCCAATATACTAATGATTAAGGCTTCTGTGATCCCTGCAGTTGAAGGAAACCTTGATTCTCTGTCCCAGGTGAACATTTTCCCTGTTTCCAGTGAATATTTTAACCACTGGCTAACCACATCCCAGGCTCCTACTTCCTTTCTCCCCAGAGCTGCATACCAAGGATTTCCAAAGATGCTTTTTACAACCTGAAATGAAAGAGCAAAAACATTCTTTCTCAAATGCTGAGCTTTTTTTCCCATCAAACTCTTGCAATATGCAAGTCAGCAGGAGAGATTGGGAAATTGCCATTTCCCAACTCCTGTGCTCCTGAGCTGGCACCAGGCACAGTTGGCACTAGAAAACACATCTTTAGTTTAAGGTTTTAAAATGTCTTTAAGGTAAAAGATGGTAGATTTAGATTAGATGTTAGGATGAAATTTTTATTGTGACGGTGTGAGACACTGGCAGAAGTTGCCCAGGGAAGTTATGGATGCCCCATGGAAGTGTCCAAGGCTGAGCTGGATGGGGCTTTGAACAAATTGGTCCATGGAAAGTGTCCCTGGGCATGGCAGGGTATTGGAACAAGATTATTTTAAGGTCCCTTCCAACCCCAGCTATTCTGTGTTTCTATAATTCTGTGATGCACTTGCACAGAATAGAGAGTACAAGAGGATAAAGCAGTCACAACTTTGAAAGGTATCATGGTTGATGCTTTATTCTTGTCATTCCTCCTCAAATGGAGCAGTCTGATTTCACAATTAATCTGTGCTGACCTTATTAGGCTGCAATAACTACAGAGGATCAGAAGCCACGACTCCTGCCTGTATTTTGTTCAGTAATTCAATTACAATGCACGTGGAGCAGCCATGTAACACCAGCATTGTGTATGTAGGCCACTTGAAATATAAATGGACACTATTTAAAGAGTGGAGGCATTTAGATATAAATAACTGAGGAGTGCAATCAGCTTCATAACATCAGCTTTAAAAAACCCAAGCTGGCCATTTGCTTACAATCACTTGTTTCCCATTTGCAACAGTTATTTCTGTAAGTTTGCTCTTCTGTTTTAAAGAATTCCTTAACCCCAGTTTGAAGTGAAATTTGCTGGTGTCAGCTATTGCTGGGGGGAAGGAGGGGAATTTTATTTCAAGTAAACTGGGTCAGTTCCCTTCTTTGTCATTATGAATAATTTCATTGCTGCAGTTTAAAAGAACTTATGTAAGTTGTCTGGATCAGGGAGATACTCAATTCACACAGGAGCAAATGGCCATGAGATATGTGGGGTTGCATCTACCTATAGCATATAGCCCACCTACACTACATGTATTTTCTGACAAGTCAGAGAAATTTTTGTCTTTAAGACATACTCTTTATAGTAAGTAAAATCAGTTCCATGAACACAGAATTTTATATCTGTATCTAAAATAAAATATTACCACAAATATATATTACAAGAATGGCCCTTTTCATTTATATTACACATCTACTGAGTTTATTTAAATTATTAGGTATGAATGCATAATTCATCAATAATACATATTAAAACTGCATTAAAATGCTGTGTAATTTAGCACAAACATAAAATTCTATGCTGCATTCTCCATAAGCCTGTTGTGATTCTTGTGAGTCAGCATATCATCAATATTTTTACTTCTACAGATTTTGAGGTCTTATTTCTTTACAGATTTTTTTATTTCCAGATTTTTAGGGGATTTTCTTGTTTCAGTATTTTTTTTGCCTGAAAATATATTATGCATGATCCCAAAGAGGAGGAAAGAGAAGAACAGTAAGACTCACAAATAACATGAGATTTTTTTTTCAGAAGAGATTTTCCATAGGGTTTTAAGATACCGAAATATTTATGCATTGTCTTTGAGTTCCAATGTTATCCTACTAAACTCTCTTTTCTGTTATGCAAGTAAAAGCTCTCTCAGAGAATCTAAAAAATTCTTATTTTAAAAATCGTCAGTCATCAGAGAATTTAAGTTTTGTAAAAATAATTTATATTCATCAGATACAGAGAATAGATGTGAAAATTCTACAGTTGTTAAATATCTTCTTTATTTTCTGGAAGAATAATCATTGCCTTTGACCACTGCATCATATCAGAGGGGTCAGCTTCAAACAAAGAAGAGATCATTTTCCCAAACTTAAGGAACTAGATCAGGATTCAAGAGATATAGGTTTATTTTTTAGTGCTGATACAGGCTTCCAAAGCACCCTCAGCTAGTTACATGGGCTAAAATGGCTCCGTTGCTTGTATGAACAGTACTGCACATCATGAATCGTCTCATTTATGTGAATAAAATTAATTATGAATTATTCATGTCAAGTGTGCTAAAAAAAAAATTCCTGGAAGCAAATTAATTCTTTTTTTTTTTTATTACAGAAAGAGTACCTTACCATCTGATCAAATTCCCATTCTCCTAGTTCTGATATTAGAGCAATATATTTGGTCTTTTTATTTAGAAATAAAGATAAAAATTTTATTGAAATATTTTCTTCTCCCCCATTACTACAAAATTCTTTTAAATATATTATGGTAGATTATGTGTGATATGGTTTGCAGGTTGTGGTCTCGAGATGCAATGTTTTCAGTGATTCCCCCAGGACGCCGTGCTTCAGTCCAATGTACTGCATGAATTCAAAGCAATATTTCCTAAATATTGACACACTGCCATCATGCCTTTAGCATTACACCAGATTTAAAATAAGCCATGGTTGAGCAACCACCTCACTTCCTTTTCCAGGTGGCACATAGAATCACAAATTTATCTGGGTCTTAAAGATCATCTTGTTCCAGCACCCCTGCCATGGGCAGAGACACCTTCCACTAGACCAGGTTGCTCCAAGCCCCATCCACCTGGCCTTGAACACTGCCAGGGATGGGAATTGTTCACAGCTTCTCTGGGCAACCTGTTCCAGGGTCTCATTACCCTCACAGTAAAAATTTCATCCTCACATCTATTTTAAATCTCTCCTCATTTAGTTCAAAACCATCTTGCCTTTTCTATCACTATTTGCCTGTGCCAAAAGTCATTCTTCCAATAGATACCTATTTTACAGAAATACAAATTCATTGTTTTTTCTCCTTCAGGGGAAAGAGCTTTAAGACCTTCAGTTGTAAGAGCAGAAATTACTTAATCCAAATCAACAGCTTTAACAGTTTCTAGCTTGGACTAAACTGTGGAACAGAATCTTCCAGGCAAGGTTTTTCATCCAAAACAGATATTGCTTCTTTGGCTATTCCCCTAGATGTCCTCACAGGCTATCCAAAGTCACTTACAGGCCTGTGGATGTCCAGTAAACTTTAATTCTTCAGAGTGCTATAATTTCAGTACTCCTACACCCTCTTGCACCAGACTTTGATGCTAAGGCTGTTTTCACTTAGCCCTACAGGCTACAACCTTGTTACATAAACACTGTGAAAGACAAAATTTGACCCATTGTACATGGCCAGATGATGTGAGAAAGTTGTTTTCTTACACACAGATACAAATACACAGGAAGGTGGCTCAAACATAACTAAATTAATTGCAGATTTAATAGATGAAAAAAATATTAACAAGAAAGGTTTGCAAAAGAGGGATGGAGGTTCATGTGCTTTATGCAGTGCATTATACTGTGCTGCCCCAAATATTCAAATGACCTTATGGAAAGGCATCTCAGATGTCTCTCCTCTACACAGCACTCAGTAAAATTCAGAATAAGGATACCTGGTGAAATGGACATTTGGATCTGTGTCAAGAAGATCCTTGAACAAAAGGGTCAAGGTGAAAGAGGGGTGAGAAAAAAGCAGTGTGGGTGGTGGACTGAAATAAAATGCTAATAAAGATACTAGAAACTTCTATTTGTAATTAGCTTGAATGAAATCTGCATAATTACAAGTCTGAAAAGAAATGCTCAAGGGGAAAATGTGGAGGCTGTTGCACCCCACCAGTGAATACTCATCAACAAAAGAAGAGGATATGAGTCCTTGACTTCTGCTGGGATCCCTTGGCAATAGCAATGTCTCATGGCATTTCTTAAATTATAATTTGCCCTTCTGACTTTGCAGTCCCTTTCCACTATGATGAAGTCCCACTCACTTTCAAGCCATAGACTGACTACTTTCTAGAGAAAAAGTATCGCCCACATTTTAGAATAATGACTGGAACTAACATTTTATCTGTGCCACTAGGTCTCTCAGAAGAAACTGAACCCAATCTTTTAAGTGATAAAAAGCACTAAGGTACACCCTAATGCTTAAGTGCACTAAGAAACTGTCAGAGAAGGCATCAAGGACTTGTACCCTACTTTATGCTTTGCTACATTTGCACTGATGAAACATTATAAATAGGTGTCACCAGGATTGACAGTGCCTGCCCAAACCCTCTATTATTGTAACATCCTACTAGATCTTGTTATTCATTATCTACACTTTCATTATCAGGCTTACTGTCCATGGAAACCATTACATCAGGCTGCATCTGAGTATGATCTGATGGATTTATTAAAAGCCACTTCTGGAACTCTACAGCACTTTACAGTTTTCTCAAAGTTAGTGCAATGGATGATTCATGTTCTATCCCTTGCCTTTAAGGATGATGGACCTAATCCAATTTGGGGGTGGGAAGGAGTGAAGCAGACAGCATAATGATGCACAAACACCCAGGGCTCCTAGATGGTATCTGGGGATGCAACTGTCTGAGTTTGGGAAACAGAAAAACAGGAGCAGTGAAGTGTTCTCTCATGGGTAATGCTGGGAGGCTGCAAATGCACTAAAGTCAGGCTGAGGAATGCATTTTCCATTTTCTAAACTGTCATTTTACCAAATGGGCTCTTAGAGATGCATTGCCATTTAAAAAAAAAAATAAAAATGAAAAAAAAAAAAAAAGAAGAAAAATAAAGAGATTCATAGGGCTTCAAAGGTCAATTGCATTAAAAAATGCAGAATCCTTTTACATTACTGCTCTAATGCTCTAAGTGTTTTTATTCCAAGAGTTTTCACTCAGATGTCAAATTCAAGTTCTCTTTTTCTTCTCCTAGGTCCCGGATACTAAATATTTTTTTACTGACACATAATGAACTCTTTTATTTAGTATGTATCTGCTTTAAAATTAGTCTCTTAATGATTAGCTCAATTTATTGTGCAGTTGTTGGGTGACAAAGGCTTTCATGGGGGTTGGGTTTTGGGCTTTTTTATGCTTCCTATTAGGTCTCTGCTATTACCAGGTATTGTTAGGAAGAAATTAGATCAAGCAGTAACACTAACATATAATCAAGCACCACCAACACAAAAATGTGGGGAAAATGAAATGTATGTAGATATGTAGAATTTTGCCCACCTCTTCTTCTGAGAATATCCTTGTCTTCCTTTAATGTAAAATAAGATTCATCAGTGTTTGGTGAGCATTTATCTGAAAATATATTTTCTTCTTAGAGATTTGAGCTGTGAAGTACCATATGTGTTTAACTAGCAGAATAAAAACTGAAGAAACTGGAGACAAAAGGGACATTTTGAAGAAGATCTACAACTCGTGCACTGGTGTAGTTCTCCAGCATCCTCAAAGGAAAAGGCAGCTGTGGTAAATACTGTACTGAAAGCACCTAGAAATCTTCAGATTTGAGAAGTCTTTTTTCCTTCCAGATATTTTCTAGTGCTCAGCATTAGCTATTCTCAACCCACCTCTTTTTTTTGCCAATCATACACACATGAAGATGAAAGCAGCAGGAAGAGAGGACAAAGGAGACGACTGCAGAGAGAAGTGCAATAGTCTGAAAATAATTTAGAAGTCAATGAAATTAGGGTAGCTGTACTCATGTGTAATAATGGGCTCGTCTCTTAGCACCTTTTAATGTCAATATTCTCTGTATGTTGCTTGGGTCAGGACTTTGTGCAGACTCACTTTTGACTGAGCCTCCGCCTTGTACTGGATTTTTAGATCTTAATTCATTCTCCCCAGCATTCACCTGACGTGAACAGCTCACCATATTATTGCAGATTTGTTTTTGCAGTGACAACAGAATTCCAAGACCTTTGGAAAAGGCAGGCACTATTGATTAAGAGCAAACATCTTGAAAAGTGGCAGGCTGAAGTATGCTGCAATGCCACCTCAAGAGGCTCAGGGAACATCTGTTACCAGCTGAGGGCTGAGCTGCGTGGGACGAGCTGCTGGATTGGCACACACGGGCTCTGTCTGGCTACTCCCAGCAGAGACTTTTGAGCCACATTCAGTAACAGCTTGATTGTCCTGACAGTGGGAATTACCCCTGTGCCTTGCTTTTACTCAGACCAGCTCCCACTGAAGTCAAATTCTTTCCCAAATCAGAGAAATCTCATTGCTGGTTTCTCGGGTCATCGTTAGCTGTAGCAGCACTGAAGCTAAGAGAGATTTGAAGCACTCAACAGTCTCTAAACTGCTTGACTCTTAAACATGATTTCACTGCTCAAGAGAGCTTGTCACTGGGGTAAACAATAATAACTTCAATAAAGAAGGAAACAATCATTATTTTCTGTGAATAGTGAAGGGATTTGAATAATATGGAGGGAAAAAATCACACAAACAACGAAAACAATGAAAGAAACTGCTTCTAAATTAGAAGTAACACCTTTGCAAAAGACTGTGCATTGTATTGAAGGTTTGTTGGGTTTTTTCAAGTGTGTAGGTTCCTGTGAGTGAGCACTTGCTGCTCTGGTCACTGGCATCAATCATTAGTGAAACAATTAGTTTACAACAAACCACTGCTGCTCACATCCTCATTCTGTACTCCCCTCTCTTAGTATGGATGGCATTTCTGTGGCAAACTGAAAGTGAAAAAAGGGAACCTTCCCTGTCCTGCCAAGTTCTTGCATATAGAACTGAACAAAGTTTTCCTACAGCACAGATTCTTGCTACAAATTAAACATCTCACATTTTTCAAGAAAATGTCAAGATTGGTGACCACTTTCAGTTGATTTCCATAAAATTTAGGAAATTATTTGCCTGCTACTTTAGAATGAAAATATAGTTGCTACAAGGATTTTGAGAGTGCCTCAGCTGTTCTTTTCAGCATTTACAGTGTGCTTAAGAAACCTATATAAAAAATATTGGAGTGCAAGAATGCTGGGTGCCTTGATATTGGCTGTTTGCAAGATTAATAGAAATATGACATGTGATTAAAGAGTGACAGCATTATCTGTAGCCATGTCTTGTGTGTGCAAGCAGATCCTGCCCAGGACTGGATGTGCAAATTAGGGAATACACCTGACTGGCCATGCTCCTTCTTTCTCTCTCACAGCTGTCAGTGCAATAATCTGAGAAAACTGGAGACACTCTGCATGCAATGCAAGGTTTCATTTTGCATATAATGTGAATATTTATTGTCTTATTTACATAAGTTCCCTGCCATTAAATCCTTCATTTCTTCACTCCTGCTCCTACCAAACCTATCAGTCTTTTTTTTTCTGGAAGTTTCCATTCTTCTGCAGGATTTTTTCATCACTAGAAATTCTCAATGGTTAGTTGAGAGCATCATGGGGTCAAAACCCTCTACCTGGCTCAGACTATTGTAAAAGCTGGTTGGGCTACTTCCCCTCTGCTCCATGGCAGGGATTGTACTTAGTGTAAAGAAATAAAATTATGTCCTGCAAAATCATCACTACACTGAGCTGGCCATTTTTCCAGCCTGGGTTGAGCAAGATACAAAGGCAGTATTGTTTCTATGACACTTTTCAAAATATTTCAGTATTAAATATTAAACTCTACAGCTCATATCCAAACCCACTAAATAGCACATAGTCAGAGACAAAAAAGCCTTTTAAATTCTCTAGTCCATCAATTTTTTGATACAGAATTTTTGCTTGGGTTTTGTCCAATCTAGTTTTTACATGTCCCAGCATTTTCCTTCAGAGGCTCTTCTCCTGCCAGAGCCATTCAGGCAGATGGTATTAGCAAATCAGGAAAAAAGGGACATTTCCTGTTTTGTGTAGCTCCAAATATACATTATGATGTTTTCTTGATATTTGGTGATGACATTTGAATTTTCTCATGCTAAAATTTAGTACATTTTGTAAAATCATCCTCATCTCTTATCCCTTAAACTACTCTCCCATGAAATTTTGATCATATTTTTGTTTGACAGTAATTAGAAAAGAGATATTTGAAAACATTATGCCATCTATTATGGGATTGCATTACATGTGTTCCAGTATGTATTGTGATACATTATTATCCTTTCCATATATTTTTATTGCACTATATCATATGTATTTTATTAATATGAATGTATGCAATTGTGATATAAACAATGTCTTATAATGTGTTGTGTTTATTTCAGCACACACTTTAATATGTGTTATGGCAGGACGCAGTACCTGTATTTGTATATTATTTGAAATATAATCAAAGACAAAAAGAATGCACAAATAAGAGCAAGATTTTTTTTTCCACCAAGCCTTAATTTCAACTTATTAAACCAATGGAATTTTTGCCATATCCTTGAGTAAAACAATAGGACAAAAGGTGTGGGCTTTAAGATCAAAAAGGATAGATTTAGATTGTTAGGAAGAATTTCATTACTGTGATGGTGATAAGAAACTGCCACAGGTTGCCCAGAGAAGTTGTGGGTGTTCCATTCCTGGAAGTGTTTGAGGCCAGGTTGGATGAGGCTCTGAGCAACCTAGTCTAGTGGAAGGTGTCCCCATCCACGGCAGGGGTATTGGGACAAGATGATCTCTAATGTCCCTTCCAACCCAAGCCATTTTGTGATTCCATGTGGCTTTTTACATGCATTGTAAAATCCATAAAATCCTATATTCTGAATAGAGAGATTATAACTGTCTGCCTTTTTCCCCCTGCGTATTTGTATTAGCCCATATAATTCTCCTTAATTTAAATTACTTATTTCAATTCCTTATTAGTTATTTTTTGTGAGTTTGAGTCTTTTGTTTGTCTTCTATTAGGGCCCAAAATCAATCATGAAAAAGAAATTGAAGCATTTATTCTCAAATTCATTGTATCTGATATATTCAGCATTTCTAACACACTGATTTTTTCCATGCCCAGCAATAAAATCTAAGCCAGAAGACATAAGGCTTCTTTAGGAAAAAAAAAAAAAAGATAATCAAAACAGAGAAAGACTTTTACATGAGCAGCAAGCTCAAATCTTAATTACCTGTAGACAACCACAGATAGTTTCAGACATACCCAGAGGTGAATAGGGGTTATTCAAGTCACCTTCCTGTAATTATATGAAGACAGGAGTGGAAACCATTGACACATGGCAAATGAAACTGATCTTGAAGTGCACACTGTTATAAAGAATCAGTGAAGTATGCACCACTAGGCTTTGACCTTCATGCAGCAGGAGGCAATGAAACAAAATTCTTTGATTTAAGAGAGCGTGTTTTATTAAAAAAAATAATCAGATAGTTTATTAATCACAGAGCCAGGATTGCAGCTGGCACTGCATGTGCGCACAAAAAGTAAAGAGCAAGTGGTAAGGAGAAAGTGGTAAGACCCTCTCCTTACCTTGCTTCTTGGTCCTTGGACTCTGTGGATGTGAAGGCTTCAGTGGAGATAAAGGACTGGAGACCCAAAGGAGTGCAGAAAAGGGTAATGGTGTTTTCATCTTCTAGGCTAACAACAAAGCAGCACAGTGGAAGGGAAAGAGGAGTATATCCCCTTTACTTTAAATGCTTTAACAGAATGTTTTCAGTCCCTGTGGACTCCCTGCCCCATCTTAACCAAATTCCTGCCCCATCTTAACCCAAAATTAGACTATGTTTGATGACACATGTTCAATTCTACATTTCAAAACAGGCTGCTTCCTTCTGAGTGTCTCTGAACTACAAAAGATAGCTAAGGAACTGAAAGGAACTGAAACCTGCTTTCAGTAAGCCTAAACATTTAGGATAGGGTTTGGATAATTTGAAGACCAACGAATCAGGCAAGAAATCCAGCTGAAATCTTGCCCTGACCAAAAGGTATCACCTGCCTTTTTCTTTTTTTCCCTAGCACCTATTCAGTTCTGTCTGTCTTCTGAGCACAATGTTAAGGTGTATTTCAGATTCTCTTGTAGATCACTTAGGGTGGACATCCCACAGAGCATCAGTATTTTCTTCCAAGGTTGTCCCAGTACTTGTGAGCAAGAGTAAATCAGGAATGGACTGGATGTTTCTGGCTATAAGTGAGGAACAGTGATTTTTCAAGACTGCTCTGTTCTCCATGGTTTAAATATGTGTTTGCAGAGACGTGCAGACTTGCAGCAGAGTAGCACTGGTCTGGGATCTGAGTAGAGAGGGAGTTGGGCAGAAGACAGTCAAATAAGGGAATTATGGCAAAAATCATCAGCAGAAAACTATATGAATTTTTCTTTTGATTACCAATCTGGTCTTTAAGATAGAATATACACTTGTTCACATGCCATGATACTGTTCTTAAAATCTTTCTTAAACCCACACCTTGTACAGGGAGAGAAATCTTTGCTAGTCCTAATATAAACAAAGAGTGAATAACAATCAATGCTAATTAACTCATCCCGAGGGCGATGAGTTAACCCACAGAAATGTCATCACTGCAGTGGAAATGCCACACCAAGCCTCATCGGTTACTGATTCTTGTAAATTGTAAATTTGCAGCTAGAAACTAACACACTGGGATGAAACCTTAAAGAAGATAATGTGCCACCAGGTCACATTTAGATTAGTCAAGGATGGAATCCCATCAGCAGTGTCCAATATTTCAGGCAGAATCCAAAACTGTGGCTTTGTTTTCTCTCTTGGCCATTGCAGATAGTTTGTGTTACACCCCCATCAGATGACAATCCTCATTATTTCAGTTGGCATTACAAGCCATTTTAATGACCTATATGTTTGTCTTGCATTTCAGTGCTAAGAACAGCGTTTGACTCTGCAACTTCTCCTACAAATGTTTCACCAATTGACACATTATTAATTTTTTTTACCTGTAAAGGACAGGTCAGGCCCTTAACACCATCTGTAGTTATTTTTGCTTTGTTCATAGCCATTTTACTTTCACACTTGACATGGATACCCTGCTACTGAGAGCTCCAGCACTTCTTTCACCATCAGCCTTTAACTGCAACAATAAACAACCCAGTACATTCAGAATGCTGCAGCCAGAGAGGAACATATAAATATTTCATCATGCACTAGCTCTGAGAAAAATGTGAACAAATTAAGGCTCTCATGTTGCGCTTGTGAGACCAGTATTTTATCTTCTCTCTATTAAAAAAGTAATAATCAGAGAAATGCTGTAAACTAACATGAGGTCTCCTGAGTAACATGGAGCATGTCATTAGTCTGGCTATTTATATCCCACACAGAGCCCCAGAAGTCATGGAATAAGGAAAGGGTAAGCAATAATTAGTGCCGGAAGAGTACTGAGTTCAATGTGCAAATGAAACAAGTAGTAATCATCCAGATGGTGTCATCTCTTCGGAGGTTCACTCTGACTGAGGATTAATAATCTTTCTCTTTTTTTTTTAAATTTTTTGTTCTTTTTAATGCAGCCCACAGAAAAATAAATGTCAGGGGTTAAGAGGCAATACAGTATCATTTATAACTGCTGTTAATTAGTTGTGTGATGCTGATGCCTGGAGATGTAAGGGAACAGAGAGCAGGGCCCTGTTGTGCTGAAGTTTGTACAAACAGAGAGATGGTTCCAGCTGTGAACAGACCACAGGCAAAGTGGCTTAGCCAGAGAGCAAAGGTTTTCCAAAGCCCTTGCCACGTGATCAACATTTTGTACCCTTTTTATTTCTATTGTCATTTTCAACCTTTCTCTGCCTTCCCATTCTCATCCTCCTAATTTTCATTCTCTTCTGATTTTCTTCTCCAAAATTCTACTCCCAGCCTGACCTTGGATTTCTGCAGGAATCCTGATTATGTTCACGCCTCTCCTCTTTTAGAAGCTCTTTTGAAAACAGCACTTTTCCACCCAATTCCTTCCTGCTTTACAGAATCCACAAGCCCATTAGCAATTTATAGCACTGTATATGATCAGAGTCATCTGTGAGGCTCGAGTCTGCTTTTAGAAACCAATATTCTGCTTTTGCTAAAGTCAGAGAAGTAACACAGTTTATAATGAGGGCAGATTCTGATGTATGTTCTTTTCTATATTTTCAGGCACTTTAAAGCCAGACTTAGCACCTCCTACAATGATTACTACCATCAACAAAATGTAGGATAGAGTTTCCTTTGCCCTAAATTCTGTGTGATCTTGAGGTTTATTTGTCCCTTCCTAAAACTGAATATTCTTCTTGACATTACTATTATTGCTGATATGGCTATTAACCATATTCTCTCTGTACTCTGCATTTTATGTGCAATAGCCCTGATTTCCTCAAAAGGGGTTACCTGGTGCCATATACAACATAAACCTCAATAGAATTGTTACCTGGTGGGGAAGGAGTTAGTTTTACTATGAAACAACATTTTTAAAAGCGGTTGTTGGTTTTTCTGGTTCTTTTATTGCTTTTGTTGCTGTTGTTCTTGCTTATACATTTAAAAGATATAAAAAACTGTGGGCCTCAATTCAGGCACTTGTGACCACATTGTGCACTTACCTTATACTGATGCAAAAAAAGGTATAATCAGATGAATAAAAGTCATACTTTCGTTGAGGAAACCAAAATATAACTTTCTTCCATGCAAAGATTTTCTCATATTTAACAGAAGAGGCCAAAATCCTTTGTTATTAAGATGTCACAGGGAGTAGGGAAAAGAGGAGAACAGTTGGCTGGGTATTTCATTTCACTCCATAATTTTTGCAGACCACCAAGTTCCTCAGTCCTCAGCAGCTCTGGCTGTCAATTTTTTTTCCTGAAAAACGAGAATTCTTTATTTCAGCACATAGATAACCAAAGATCATCAGTTACTGTGACACTAAATTGGGGAGAGGCTGAAAAGGACTCTGTCCTTTACAGGGAAAAGCAAGAAGGGAATATTCTCAACACCGAAATCTTTGCAGATTCTCAGCCAAACCACCACACAGAATTAAACAGCTGAGCTTCCTGTACAGTGACTGAGAAGAAATTAAAAACTAATTCCATGAACTGAGGCAGAAATAGGAAATTCTGAGGAAAGGATGCCTAAGCTTCTGCTCTGGCCCTTAAGTGCTTTTAGGCTTCAACCACCCTTAGGCTTCATTAGGCAATTCCTTCCCACTGGGGACACAACTGGAGGTGGGTGAGGAGCTGTGCAGCCACAGCCTTGAGGCTGCAGCTGCTTATGTGCATTTGGCAGGATGTTTCTAATGAAAGAGAATAAAAGGTGTTTTGGGGTTTTTTTTAACTCAGATCTTCCAGAGGAGCAAAAGATCTCAATCTAAATATCCCTCTTAGTTTGGATACTTTTCTTATGTGGGAAATTATTGCACAGGGGCATCAGTGAATATTTCCCCCATTAACCAGGCACTAGCCAGGCACTTCACATAACTCTAACCCACCACTTGCTTCTGGGTAAAACCTTTATCATTAGCTTTGTGTCTGGGGAATGAAGAATTGGCCAAACCAGTTTCCAGCTCTGGGTGCTCCTGATCATCCACACAGTGAGCTGTCCATCTTGTCAGCAAGCACAGGAGTGCAGAAAGCTGGCGAGTTCACTGCCATTGTCATTGTCCTGCAGTCTGTGCAAAGCCTGGTGCATGCATTAGGTCCTTCAGTTGTGTGAGGGGCTGCAAAACCTCTGCTTGCCAGCAAGGATACAGAAATTCAAGGGTATTTGGAGGTTGGAGTTGAAAAGGAAGACTTTTCATGGGAATGTGCTGTTTCTATCTCCATTTGCATGATGAAAAGTCTCTCCTAGGTGTCCAGAAATTGATTTCTTTTTCCTCTTTTATTCTGCAAAAGAAAAAGAATGCAATAAGGAACAGTCTGCAATGTGGTGCAGCTGAGATGTCTATCTCTGCTCCAGATAGTGTGGCAGAGAGCCAGCCTGCATGGGTATGAAACTAAATGTTGGACTACAGAGCATTTTTTTCTTTCTTTGTGGAAAACACACCAGAATTTCATCACATTCTTGAATGGTGCCAGTACAACAGGTTGGAGAAATCTTCCCAGAACCTCAAAAAAAACAAGTAGTTCAGAGTGCAAGGGGAAACACAGTAACTACATTTTATAACAGCTTGCCTTGAGCTAGAGCAAGGGTCAGTGGAGTCAGTGAGCAGACTTTAAGAGCAGAAATAAGATATGGCTATTCCTCACACTTGCAGTAATGCAGTTTTCTTCCATCACAGTCTTGTGACTAATCCATGAATGGTTTATTCAGGCCCTCGAATGCCGGTGTTTGTCTCTCCTTTTCTCACTCAAAGTTGGAGTGCCCAGCTTGCATGATTACGGAATCACAAACTGACAGGATGGTAAGAGGTTGGAATGCACCTTGGAAATGATCCAGTGACAACTCCCCTGCTGTGGGCAGGGACACCTCCCACTGGACCAGGTTGCTTAAGCCTTATCCAACCTGGCCTTGGACTCTTACAGGATGGGACAGCCTGACAGTGTCTCACCACTCTCACAGCAAAGACTTTGTTCCTAACATCCACCATAATTTCCCCTCTTTCAGTTTGTACCCATTATTCCTTGTCCTATCACTACAGTTTCTGATGAAGAGTCCTTCTCTGGCTTCCCTGCAGCCCCTTCAGGTCCTGCAAGGTCGCTCTGAATTCTCATTGGAACCTCCTCTTCTCCAGGCTGAACAGCCCCAGCTGGTGTTTGTGGGGGAGATGCTCCAGCCTTCCTTCATGGTTCCTCCTCTGGTTCCTCCTTCTCTGGACTTGCTCTAACAGTTTCCCTGTGCTTTTTATGATGGAGGCACCAGAACTGTACCCAGCACTCTGGGTGGGGTCTCACAAGAGCAGAGTGGAGTGGGAGAATCCACTCCCTCAACCTGCTGCCCACAGTCCTTTGATGCAGCCCAGGATTTTGTTTGCTTTCATAAGAAACCCATAAGAAGGTGTTTCATAAGAAGCATAAGAAGCACAAGGCTGGTTTTCCTCACCTTGGCATCTCAGATCCACCATGTGTATGGTATGTTGATTTCATTAATGTGGAGTTCTGGAACCAGGAATCAGAAAGCCTCCATCTGCCATTTCTTCTCCATTTGCAATATAACCAGAGCAAAAGGTAATACCTAAAATTCACAGCATCATGGCTTTCCTGGTGGTGAGTCACCATCAGGTGAATCTATTCTGTCAGCTCTGGAGGAGTCAGCAAGATGGGAGAGCTGTGCTAAGCTCAGCCATTAGCTCATTTCTTTTCCTTCTTTTCTACCATGTGCTGCCTTCACTCTCTTGTTGCTGCATATGTCAAGAGCAGGAAGTAAGTGGGTCGTAGGATTTTCCTTTCAGCATTGTTCAGGCAATGACAGGATGCAGCACAGATGGAATAAGCTTGTTTATACTGAATGTGCTGGAGTTATTGATAAAGGACAGCTTCATCCCTGCCTGAACAACACCCTCTGTCCTGGCATCTTGAATAGGTGCCATGAGTTTCACTCCAAGATTAGCCATAACCTGCAGGAAAACAAATTTTTGGAACACAACCATTTTGAAAAAATGTCCTGGTTTTTGCTGGGTTTTGTGGTGTTGTTTTTTTCCCCCCAGTTTTAAATACCATATTTTCTTTGGACTGTTTTCTGTCTCCTATATACAACTGATATGACAGTGTTGTATTTTGCTCAGTAGGAGATTCTGTCTTACCCCTACTAATGTCTCTCAAATTGGGGGTTTCCTACAGATGTCCACACCCAAAGAATGCAAGAATCACCATGAAACTGTACTCAGTGATGACCTCCAATCCTCTCAAAGAGAAATTTCTTCTCAATTCCAAGAAAGAGTCCATCAGGTAAGACTTCATAACCCACCTTTTGATTCATATTCTATTACCACTTTTTATCCCACCTATGCCTTTATATAAAAACTTTATTAGAGACCCTTTTATTTCTGCATGTAGATTACAAACAAAAAAAAAAAAAAAAAAAAAAAACACAGAAAACCCTGTTTTCATAGAATTAGATTGAACAAATTCCTCATAACACAGACTCACATCTTGAAAATGCCTCCTCAGTCCTCAAGAGCAGACAGAATGGCAAGGGTAACAGACTTATGGAACCATTTATTTGGAAAAATCCTCTGAGATCATCTCATCCAACTCTGAAGCCAGCACTAACAATTCACCACTAAAACAAGTCTCTAAGTGCCACTTCTACATGTATTTAAAATATCTCCAAGGACTGTGATTACACCACTTCCCTGGGCAGATTGTTTCAATATTTGACAAACCTTTCAGTGACAAAATTTTATTATAATGTACAATCTAAACTGCCCTGGCACAATTCCTATTGCCCTATTTTTGTCTGGGAGATGAGACCGATCCTTATCAGGAGGATTTGCAGGATAAGAACAGAGAACTAACCAGAAAACATTGTCATTCTAATCCATAAAAACTTTCTAGTCCTTTATCTTATATACTGCATCAATTCCCATCCCATATTAAAAAAAAAAAAAAAATAGGACCAGAAGAAATACAAAAAGAAAAAATATACTAAAGAGATGGACCATCTATATATCTATGGATATCTATGTATCTATGTATCTATGGATAGATACTGAACAGAAAATTTGTATGAAAAAAAAAGTTGGGGAGACATAATGGTAAAATTGTCATTTTTGAAAATTTTTGAGAAAGGAAATAGGCAATGCTCATGCATTTTTTCTCACAACCTAAAAATAAGAGGGTGTGTGGGCATAAGTCCTATGAGGAGCAGCTGAAGGAGCAGAGGTTGTGCAACTGGAATAAAGGAGGCTCAGGGGAGACCTTCTCATGCTCTACAACTGCCTGAGAGGAGCTTGTAACGAAGTGGGGGTCAGGCTCTTCTTCCAGATAACAAGTGACAGGATGAGAGTACACAGCCTCAAGCTGTGCCAGAGGAAATTCATTTTGTACATCATGAACCTCATTTTGTACATTTCTCACTGAAAGGGAGGTTAAGCAATGGAATAAGCTGTCGATGGAAGTGATGGAGTCACCGTTCCTGAAGTTGTTCAAGAAATGACTGGATGTGGCATTTAGTGCTGTGGTTTAATTGACAAGGTGGTGATCAGTCAAAGGTTGGACTCAAGGATTTTGGAGGCCTTTTCCAACCTTAATGGTTCTGTGAGTACATGATAAGTGAAATAAGGAGGCAGGAATTTAGCAGACTTAAAAAGGATTTACACTTTCATAAAGAGCACAAGGACATAGTGGAAACACAATAGAAACAATTCCATATATGCCAAAATGTGATTTGACAGATTCTTGGAAACAAAGTCCATCAATACCTTTAAACATAACTGTACAGCTGCAGTATTCAGACAGATAAGTACCCAAGATGCTGGCTCCTGGTGTTTAGGGTGTTGTATCAGGAGAAACATCACCCCTGCCTTTTCTTATCTTTCCTTCACCAGCTGTCAGGAGCAGATTACTGCTTTAAAAGGTTATAGTCTCACTAAGAGTCTTTCTTTGGTTCAAACTAAGCTGTGATCACATCAGTAATTACATCAATATCACTTAATTAATAATAGCATTGAAATACAGTACTTGAAGCTATTTCCTTTCATAGAAGAAATGCTAAAGAAGCAGAAATTCAGGAAAGGATCTTTTCCACCCACATCTTTACATGATAGCTTCTTAAGTTACTGCATCTTGATTAGCAAATAACTGCACAACCTGAAGTCAAGGGAACATAGGGTCAGAATTGACAGATAAAATTTTATTTCCTAGAAATCCATGTCCAAATGCTGTCAATCTTTGTAGGACTTCTGCTGTGCAGCTGCATGTATCCCTGCTGAATTGTGTCAGGGCTTTGCAATACAGCAGCCCTTCCCTGGCTGTCCCTCCTTCATCTATCACTTTGTTCAGTTTGTTAATCAAGCAGAGGCATGGATAGAGAGTTTTTAAAGCTGCAAACCACCCTCACCACACGAGTAATACACAACAATAGGAAAGGCAACAGTTTCACCCCAGTCCTTACCCTGGGAGCAAAGCACAGTTAGACAGACACAAGAGAAGACTTGGAGGAGGGTTTCCCATGACATCTGCAAAACATGGCAGGCAGATGTGCTTTCTCACAGTGCCCAAGTCTAAGCTAATAAGGCCTGCTGAGAAGTCCACAATAATTCTGTATCTCTCCAGCACAAACAGAGATGCTGACTGACACACCCATCAAAACCGATTTTAGCTCTTCACCCTTCTTTCTGCTGCCATAGGATGGATAATTTCACATTCTATTTTAGTTTGTGTCCCTTGGATAAAAATTCTCCTGATGACCACATGTACAGATGTGCAACAAAGTCAGCAATGGAATGTTGGCTCACAGGGTGAGTAGTGTGGCCAAGGAACTGCAAAACCAGAGAGCACAAGTACAAGTCGGGGAAGCAATACATAACTTGGAGTGACCCTAAAGGATTTACTCAAATTCTAGCATATGCAGACACATAATTTCTAAAAGTATTTAACCTTTGTTATGACTTGCTTGGCGTGGCTTCTGTCTCAGCAGAGGATGAGAAGGCAGAGAGGTCAACTGGCCTGCACAGTGTGGCATTGAACAAACCATGAGCAGACTCAGTGAAGGGATGTGTTCCTGTCAGGAAATATGCTTCCTGCCTTCTGTGGACATCCAAACTGTGCCAAAGTCAAGAATAAGACAATAAAAATATTAAAGACAATAAAACCAAATAATTATTCTATTAAAGACAATGGAGATATTTCCACTTATTCCCTGTGTTCCAGAGATCTCCATTTTCACAATTAACATAAGACAAAGAAACAGTTGTAGTGGTAATAAAGGAAATAAAAAGTGATTTTTGCTTCCCCATTCTCTTGCTGAACAGATTTTTATTAGTCCTTGTTTCTTTCTGTTCCAACTGTTGGCATCTCTGTAGAGCTTCTGCTTTGAATCATTTTTCAGAATAAACAGAAGAAGCTGAAGCATCTCAGAGAAATGAATATGGTATAACAAAATAACAGCAGTTAATGGCATTGGCAAAAGCAATGGTCTTATAAACTTTTCACTTCTTTCCTGTAGGTTCATGAGATTTAAGAACTCAATGAAATTTCATATATAGAATAATTCAGGAAAGGTGACATATGGAGATTAAATAGTTCCATTTAGAGGACCGTCAACTATGTATGATCAGAATCCATATTCTTTAGATATTTTTCAAGATTTTTGAGCTATGAAAGGGAAATTAAATTTTTTCAAGGTAACTATATATTTATATTTAAATTTACTCTGAGTTTATTAAATCAGAGGTTAGATGGTGAGGTTTTCTGCAATAGAAGGCTTGAGAGAATCACTCAGAAGAGATCTTCCAGGTCTAGTCCCCGTGACACAGAGAAAGAACCAAGTGACAACTTGCACCTGGAAAAATCTCAGGAAGAAATCTGCTGTGCCTAAATGATTGTCGTTACCCAAGTCACTTCAGTGCTCTTAATTTCATTTTTTTTCTCCCTTAAGAGAGTGGTAAAATAGGCACCTTAATTGTATGGTGTGAATTCTACCCTGAGAAGGGATTGAGCCTCACAGGTTGGGTTTGTAATTCAAAATGATTCTTCTGATGCAAACATGGGAGCTTCCACCTACTCCTCCTTCCAAAGACTACAATGTGGAGCTGAGGGATGCATTAAACTGGGAAGGCTGAGCAACACACTTTCAAGGTCTTATCTGGCTTAAAGAATCCCAGGGGTATAAAACTTAAAACTTGTATCCATAGAGAGAGAATGGAATTACCTTTTCTACTCCCAAGCATTTCTCTAAGTTGAAGTACCAGAGCTCAGATACTTGGCTAGGTACAACATCATAGAGTAATTAATTAGATACATTTATCTTAATATCGCAAGCAATTTTGTATAAAGTCATTGAAAACAGATGACTAACTACTTATCTTTAATGGCAACTATTTGGATGACTTAATGGCTTTAAGCTGAAAGAGGGCAGATTTCAATTAGATATGAGGAAGGAAATCTTTACAGTGAGGGTGCTGAGACACTGGCACAGGCAGCCCAGAGAAGCTGTGGATGCTCCATCCTTGGAAGTGTTCCAGGTCAGGTTGGATGGGGCTCTGACCAGCCTGGTCAGGTGGAATGTGTCCTGCCTGTGGCAGGGGGTTGGAACAAGATGATATTTTAAGGTCCCTTACAACCCAAGCCATTATGATTGTATGATTCCACTTCCTAGTGGAAAAAATATCTTCCCCCTAATAAAAGACTGCATGTGCTTTATGGATTTATAAGGCAGGGAAGTTCTCATGGCTTTTGTGAGAAGTGTTGGGGCCTGGGGCTTAATTCAGTGGGAGAGTCTTGCAATTGGTTTAAAAGACTGATCCTCTAAAAGAAAGAGAGATCGATGACAGCAAGATGAATGTTTGCTGAGCAGCTGCCTTCAAATCACTCAATGCTCAATGTTGAGTTTGAGGATGTTGAATTCCCTTTTGGATGCAGACTTGGCCTCTGCTGCAGAGGCAGCAAAGCAAGATGCAGCACATATTTAGTTCAGCAATGGAAGACAAGGAAGAGTCATCCAGGAGAAGCAAGGACAAATCACAATCACTAACACAGGGAATAAAGGCATCCCTATAAAAAGAGGGCATTGAGAAATATAATTTATATTTATACATTATAATTTCAAATATGTTCCCAAAGTAATGTACTTCTTCCATCTGTATTTGGAGGCACTTGAAGTTCATAAATGTGACTATTTTCAGTGCCAAATATCTCACGAGCCCGCAAGTTCTATCTCTGAGCAAATGGAGGAGCACTTTTTTGTTGTTTGTTTGGTTTTTTTGGGTTTTTTTTTTGGGTTTTTTGGTTTTTTGGTTTTTCTTTGGTGTGTAGTTTGCTGAGCAGTTCAACATCAGATTAACAAACAATCTTAACTGAGATTAGGAAAGCAGACATTTGTCCCCTCATTTTCTCCCCTGGGAGTTTATTGTGAAAAGGGTTCTCAGAGAATAACCAACATATCAGATAAAACTGATTTCACAGAAAATAATTACAGTTAAGAAAATTCCACACTTTTGTAAAATCTCCTAATGGTCACATGTCTGCCTGGCCCTTAGAAGAATTGGCTTCAATTCTTTCATCAGAAGGGGGACCTCAAAGCTGTAGCCTTGCAGGAAATTCCCTGACTCCAGGGAATGGGGCAGACTGGGTGGAAAGGCAGCGAAACTCCCCCTGCCAGGGGCAGGAATGCCTTCCACCAGACCTGTCTGCTCAGAGCCCCATTCAACCTGGCCTTGCACTAATTAAATTAGGGAAGTGAGAGAAGTAGAATTTCCCCCTGTACCCTTCTTCTGAAAAGGAAAGAAAGTTGGAACATTTAATCTGCTCTGCAGTAGTAAAGAATATTGACCAAGACCTGCTGTCTGGCCACAAAACTGTGGTGTAAATCCATGGAGCCAAGCTTCTCAACCAAGAACAGGACAGTGTCACCTGTGTTGTCTATTGAGAGCAGTCACTGGGTTATGCTATTCCCCTTGTCACATCCAGGCATCAAACAAAATAATTTTAAATGTGCTTGTCAAAACTATTTCAAAAAAAACAGAAAGAGTTAAATATGAGGGCTAAATTCCTGGTTGTGCTTGACAGCATTCCTTGGCCCAGTAGGGTTTACCCTTCATTGCCAAAGAGACTGACACTCAGAGCATCTTGCTTCTCAAGCAACAGAAACCAAAATGCATAAAGTTTGAGAAACTCCATCTATAGGCCATAACAAGGGGGAAAAAAATCTTCATGGTATATATTTGAATTAGGACTTATTTTATTGGAGGGAGAATATGGGTATGGAGGCATTAATTCCTTACCCAAAATCCTAGCAGTGGCTAGAAAATAGCAATATGACTCAAAAAGAAGGCTCCTCCTCAAAATTTATTATTTTATTTAGCTCTGTAGCTTTTTCAGCATTAAATCTCATTTGGCAAGGAGAAGTGCCTTCTTGCAGATGTACATTTTATAACAGGCATTTCAAGGATCCAAGGACTAAAGGAAAACATTTCTGTCTTAAGTGCACTCATCTCTCAAATGACCAGTCAGCATATGTAGACAGAATATTCAGTTACTGTAATTTAGTACACTAGAACAGAGAGTACTGAGAAGCAGAAGTCAATAAGAATATTTAATAAACAGGAGCAGAACAGGAAGACTACACTGAATTATCGCCAACTTGTTATCCTTACGGGTCCTATTCTATCCAATTTACTCTCCTTAAAAACTAATTTTCCTTTATTTCAGTCAGGCACTCAACCTTCTCCACCATTCACAACAATTGCCTCTTCAGAAAATAGACAGGGGAAATATAGAAAAACATAGTCATGCTGAGCAGGAATAATGTAACTGAAGCAAATACTGCAATTGCAGAAGAGGAGACAGAGCCACTCATCCTTAGATCAAGGGCTGCTGGTGGAAGCTTTCTGGGGCTCTGCATTTTGCACAGTTTACTAATGAGTTCATAGCAAAGTGGCCTACCTCATCCCTTTCCATTTTTTTTTTCTTGTCATAATTGGCCTTTCTTTAAGCAGATTGTTAATGTGCTAATAGATTTAAGCTGGGAAAGACCAGAAAAGATGATTAAAAAGAAAAAAAAAAGAAAAGAAAAAAAAAAAAAAGAAAGAAAAATTAAGTTATCCATCCCAAAATAAAAAATAGTATCTTGGGTCCATCCTGTGAGCTCTGTACCACAGTGCCAGCCTTATTCAGTTCCTTGACTTCCATGTTCTCCCCAGGGAGTCCACGTCCATAACAGATGAGAACAAGGGAACTTTCCAGTAATTGCAGCGGGGATTTCTATCTCAGGGACAGCAAGGGGGGGTCATGGAACAGACCTTAGGACCCATCTGTTAAGTCTGGGTTTAGGTTAGAAAAGCAGACAGAAGTACTGTGAATTCAACAGCTCTTCATCTCTTAAATGCCTGACTTGCTTCCCCTAAGGAATTGCTCACCTCTGCCTTTGGGAGACTGCTCAGACATCTGTGCTGCAAAAAAACAGCCTTGCAAGGTTGAAACACCAGACAGAAACATCAGAGCAACATTCTTTTGCTCACCTAAAGACCCAGCCAGAAAGGTCATTTTACTGCTGTTCTGGAGTGTTCAGTAAATTTAATCACTGACATGTACTTACCCTGTGCAGCACATTATATTTATTCAGAAAAAAAAATATTTTATGCACAAAATCAGTCACAGGATTTAAACAGGGCTGCATAAAAATGTATGGGTCAGCCATGCATTTGAACCCACATTAAGGAACTGCATGGAAAAATATGAATTTTTACTGACAACTGTCGCTGAATGAATCTGAATTGCTATAAGGCCAGACTGAACAATATATTAAGGTATTTTCTTGTAGATTCATGCAGAATGGGCTTCCCTTCAAAGCTGGCTCCTGGTCACCTAAGAGAGAACAGAGGATTTGTCTGTGAAGGAGAGGTACCACATTTGAGTCCTGTGTGTTGGGTAGACAATAGTGAATCCACATTGTGCTGTCCCAAGGAGTCCTCTGGGGACTGCCACCCCAGTGTGGGAATGTGTCCACACATCTGTGCTGTTAGCTCTGTGGAAATAAGGACTGGGTTTCTGAGTGCCTCCTAATTAGAAGTTCAGTGTTGAGGTTTTCTGTCTGCTGGTATAAGTTTTACGTAAACAAGTAAATACATACAATAGGGCATTTTGGAGGTTGCAGTCTTTCCCTCTTGCTGTTCATTTTTCTCCTATAGTAGGAAATAATCCCAGAACTCTGTGATAGAGAAAGAACAGACAGCTCTGCCTTCTGTGCTAGCTGACATTACCTGAATCCTCATGACCTGCCAGTGAAGAGCCAGCAATAAAGGGCATTTTGCAAAGTGAGTTTGAGAATCTTACATACTCTGGGCTAAATGTCAGAGGATGTTGTGCATCATGAGACTTCATGTGGCATAGACAGAGCAAATTGAATGATTCATAAGTAGTTTTTAAAAAGATTTAGCCATGTCTGCGTGCAGCACATCAGGGAAGAAGTCCACAGTCTCAAGAAGAGAAGGTATACACCTCTCTGTCTTTCCAAAAAACAGAATCCAGGGCAGCCCTGAGTTTCTAGATCTGCAGTCACTGCTCAAGGAGAGATGTGAAATCCTGTGCAATGTAGACAGAGTCCATCCATTTGCCTGTGTGTGTAGGGAGAGATGAAGACTGAGATGAAAAATGTGTGTGATAACAAAACCCCTACTTTCCCCTGACTCACTTCAGCTGCCCATGCTGAGCTGCCCTTGCACAGTAAATGTGTTTTGTTATTGCTTTTCTTCACCCACACTCTCCCTTCTATGTCTCTTTCTCTCTTTCTTCGCCTTTTTTTTATGAAACACAGCATTTCCCATTACTTTCCCCTGAGTTCTCACAGAGGCTTTTGTAACCTGTTGCCCTGAGTGACCTGAGCTGGAAAGTGAGCTTTGCAATACTTCATGGCACTGACAGGGAGAAGTGAGCAAACCCAGCTCACACCAAATTGCACTTTCAACCCAAGAGCAAACTCATCACGGATTATTTTTTTTCTTTCTCCAACCTCTGCCTTTTTATTAACTCTGGTCAAAACCCCACCCATGCACAAGTCCAAGTGCAATGTAACATTGAGGTGCTCCTTCTCATAGCCAAGATGGTTTTGAACTGCAGTTTTGTCATAAAGGGAACACTCATCTTTTGTGGTTCAAGGCTTTGTTTTACACCACAGAAATCACCTTGGGGAAAAAAAGTCAGCCTTACGGATCCGAAATTTATCCTTGTACTGTGATAATCAGCAGCACTGACAATTTTCTCAATGGTTTGTTGTGGAAATCTGCACTCTAATTCTCACATGGGTATGGGTAGACAACAGCTTTTAAATAAATCCAGACATAATAGTATGAGACAGTTATTGGTTAAAGAGCACCTGCTCTCAATACATAACCCTGATTACCTCTAATAGGACAGACACAGGCACACATGATTATGGGGAAGATGCATCATGCCAGGACCAACAGGTTTCATCTGCTGTTGATGAAGCTTTTCAAATTTAGCTGTAATAGGACAGAGCTCCTCATGGAGGAAAAGGCAACCCAGCATTCTGTGTCCCAGCATCTTCTTGCTAGAGGATAGGCATAGGGATGTTTGGGCTGTGCCCAGTGGGATCAGGGATATTTGTTGCTCCAAACAGATCAATAAATGACATATTATCCCAGAATCACAGAATCACAGTCATCCTATAGTGAGGCAAAGAGCAGCTATGTTTAAATTTTAAATGAAGAAGCATCTATATCATACAAAGGCCTACTTTTCCATGGCTCATCAACACTACTGTCTAAGGAGGGGAAAATCCAAGTATATTCACACAAAAAAGAAGGAAAGAAGCTCCTCAGTGTTAAAGCTGCACTTTAAGCAACACTATGGCTCCATTCACTGCCAGGGGGATTAATGGAAAAAAATCCTTATGCTTCAGTCAGATTAAGTTGTAATTAAGTCACCTAATAAGCAAAAGAGAATTTTTTTCTTCAAGTGGGAGAAATCCAGTTTTAAAGGTCTGCCTTGTTTCAACTTGCTAGATGTAATTGGCTGCACCTCAGTCTGAGGTGTCTGCTGCCACCTCATCTCTGCAGAAGAGTCACTAAACCTACACTTGACAAGCATAATGATGGCATGACAGCCTTCATTTTATAAATATTACATTGAAAAGGATGAAAATCTTTCCTGGAGTTTGAAACCCCTTGTGGGAAATACTTTATAGGCAGCAAAGTTGCACATCTTTGCTTTTTGAGGTTCAAATCTTTCAATTCTACACTTTTTTTTTTTTTTTTTTTTTTAACTGATTAGATCTTTAGACTTTGGGGATTGTTCTAGAAAAATAATATATTTTTCTACTGGAGGATTCTACTGTCACATTCCAGATGACAATGAGACACCTTGAGTTGCTTGTGAAAAGGCAAGTTAAATAGTGCTCTGCCTCTGAAAAAGAAGACTACCTTTGAAAGGCTGACCCAAACTGAAGAATGCAAAAAAATGAGAGAAATACCTATCAGTGAATACTCAGAATCCTGAGCAGTGGTTTGTACTGTGATAAAACTGTCAAAATAATGACTTTGATACTATCTACCTTTTTTCCTCATATCATACTTTTTCACATTTAAGAGTCAGAGAGAGACTGTAATACTGTGGCTTGAGTTACTAAAGCCCTTGAACTTTGTTTTAAACTATAGTGCAGAGAAACTAAATTCAGTTAAAAGTCTGTCATCAGAGAATGAAGATTACAGCACATTTAATCAATTCTGATGTAATCAGACTAGATTTTAGCCCCCTTTCCTAATCCCACAAGGCTTTAGTAAAAACTTTTTCTGAGTCAGCATGAGGCATACTGCATTGAGGCAAACAAGAAACTTTATCTCTTAACCTCTCAATGTCTGAAAGATTTTAATGGTGAACAGCTCTGATGCTGAGTGCCCAAATTTCCTTGGGCAGTTGCCAATACAGTATTGTTTGAACTAAAGAAAGGCAGAGGCAAACACACACACACACATACAAGAATGAGTTGGAGTTTTTGGAAACAATGATTTAACCATGCACAAGTGGAAATATAAATGATCTCCTAGCACAACAGACAACCTGACAGGTTTATATTGGATAGGAGCTGAGATCAGCTCTGAAGAAATACAGATGGATGCAAACAAATTCTAGCCAACTGTGCATTGCTATATATTGCTACAGACATATTTGCAAATTCATACATTTTATGAAGCCAGACACAGGATTATTATTGCTTGCCTGCAACAGAAAATAATAAATGCTAGCACATGTAGGTACATAAAGCATAAACAAATGTGCTCTTTGGAGGGTTATATTCTGACTTCTTTATTATGATCCTTCATTTTAACAATAATTAACTGAGGAAAAACCTTTATGTTGCACCCAGTCTCTGGTTGTCTCCAACTCTTATCTAGGTGAAGTAATCTTGCAAAACTCTGAGCACCATTTGCAAAAGCATTAAGAGGGTAAGTGACTTCAATGCCACTCTCAGAAGTGGTTTAGCCTCTCAGCCTTAATGGTTTTACAGATCCTACATAACCTCCAAGCTGCCAGTCACTCTGAGCTCCGTGGGCCCCAGGCTCCCTGTGGTGCTCAGTTCCATCAGCCCAAACACTGCCTGCTGCTGGCATGCAGCATTTCAACACCTCAGTAAGATCTGCAAGGTTCTTTGAGGACTGGCCATGAATGATTGCCTTGAAAACATGGAAAGCCTTTTTCATTGTTCCAAAGAAAAAGCAGTTTCATAACACCCTTCCCCCCCAGTTTTCACACTAAAAGTGCTGTTTCT
Organism: Lonchura striata; assembly: GCF_050655825.1. Classification (NCBI taxonomy): domain Eukaryota; kingdom Metazoa; phylum Chordata; class Aves; order Passeriformes; family Estrildidae; genus Lonchura; species Lonchura striata. Next base: position 150,191,650 of record NC_140704.1, on the reverse strand, counting down.
AATTTTATTCTTTTCCCATTGAGAAACTATTTAATAATCCAAATGAGAACATTTAATTTATAAGAGACTTCATTCTCTCCCTTAGGATGAAGACTTTCACTTTAAGCATTTAGCAGATCAAAAGTGTTTCACTTCCATATGAGATGTGCTGTCCCATAAGGAATACTTTAGTTTTTAAAAAGTGAGATAGCCAATCCCCTCCCTGTTACTTTCTTCCACAGTGTGAAAATTGTGGGGTTTTACTCCCAGTGAGGAAAGATTTTTCTCTGAACTGGACAAATGGCAATTCTAGACATACAAATAACCTTTTCAGATTCATACAAGTCACACTGACTAGAAAGGTGTTTTCAATGGTTCAGAGATTGGATACAAACATTTTAAGCATTTTACAAGCATTTTACACTCATCTGCTCCTTTCAGAGAAACAGTGAACCTTGGTTTCCTCAGATATGCCCAAAATCACTCAACACCAGACTGTTTGGGAGGTGAAAATAAATTGGGGATTTGTGCTCTTTTGGTTATGCTTTTCTCATTCTCCCATGAAAGAAAAGGATTATGTATTTAAAAACAATCTTGAATACCTCTCAGTTGTTATTACCCATGTTTGCCCTTGATTGCTCCATAATAATCACAGAATCATAGAATTATTTGAGTTCCTAGGGACCTTAAAGATCATCCAGTACCAACTCCACTGGTTTCATTTGCCAGATGGTTTCCTCTCTTGTCTTCATGTAATTACAGGAAGATGACATGAACAGCCCCTCTTCACCTGTGTGAATGTCTGAAACCACCTCTGGATGTCTACAGGTAATTAAGATTTGAGCTTGCTGCTCAAATAAAACACTTTATATATTTTAATTTTATTTTTTTAACCCTAAATAAGTCTTGTGTGTTCTGGCTGGACATGGAAAAAGAGTATTAGAAATGCTGAATATATCCAATACAATAAATTTGAGAATATATGTTTCTATTTCCTTTTCACAAATTAGCTTGGTATCCAACAAATGACAAATAAAGAATCAAAACCAGAATAGCCAATAGGAGAAAGGAACTGAAATAAATCCTTTAAAACCAGTAAAATCATATGGGTTTATGTCTACATAGGTCACTCAGGGGGAAAATGCAGAAAACTATAATATTCTCTCTCTATGTGGATTTCACAAAGCAACAGAAAAAGCCACATAGAATCATAGAATGTTTTGGGTTGAAAGGAACTTTAAAAATCATCTTGTTCCAACTCCCCTGTCATTGGCAGGGGCACCTTCCACTAGACCAGTTTGTTCAAAGTCTCATCCAGCCTGGCCTCGAACACTTCTAGGCTTGGGGTATCCACAGCTTCTCTGGGCAGCTTGTTGCAGTGACTCACCATCCCCACAGTGAATATCTAATCTAATCTAATCTAATCTAATCTAATCTAATCTAATCTAATCTAATCTAATCTAACCTAATCTAACCTAACCGAATCTAACCTAACCTAACCTAACCTAACCTAACCTAACCTAACCTAATCTAACCTAACCCTCCTCTCCTTCAGCTCAAAGCCATTCCTCTTGTCCTGTCACTCCATGCCCTTGTTAAAAGTCCCTCTCCAGACCTCTTGTAGTCCACTTTAGGTACTGGAAGGAGCTATAAATTCTTTCTGAAGCTTTCTCTTCTCCAGGCTCAAGAAGTCCAAGTCTTGCAGCCTCGCAGAAGAGGTGCTCCAGCCGTCTGAGCATCTCCTTGGCCTCCTCTGAGCTTCTTCCAACAAGTTCCCATCTTTCCTGTGTTGGGGCACCAGAGCTGGCCACAACAGAAGGCAAAAGACAATGGGGGAGAAAAAGGGAAGATGACTCCGTGGCCATTTTCAGAGTGGGGACAAGGATTTCCCCACTCCAATTTATCCTTCCAGTTCCTTGTGAATATTCCACATCACTGATGAGAAACCCCTCTGAGCAGCAGTTAAAATCTGAGCTTTGACCTGGGACTGTCCCATCTGCACCATGCCACCTCAGACACTTTTGTTTCCAGAAGGTGAGAATGAGCTCCTTGTGGATGAGAAGTCCATGATGGATCAAATTCCCACAGCCCCCAGTATAGGCCACCCAACAGAGCAGGGCAAAGGTGGGGAAGTACAAAATGAGGACCCCCAAAAAAAGACGTGGGGTCACCCCAGCCAAGACACCGCAACCCACTCCTATCAGCCAACTGAGCTGCAATAAAAGAACAAAAGGACAGTGACCAATATTTCCCTGGTCTGATCTGTTGGCTGCCTTGCTAAACCTGAAGCTTTGTGTTTAATGAATTTTCAGGTAACACTCTCAGAGAGTGAGCAAAGGCACATGAGCTCCTTTGAAGGAGCACGCTGGAGGCAGTCCTTAATTACTACTCTGTTATTGCAGCTCACTCTCTATTTCAGGAATGGCTACTCCAGCCTCTGCTTTTCTCCCTTATACACATTCTAAATAAAAGTAAATCCAGTGAATCCAATCAGGTTAGTGTATGCAACTTAGAGAAGAATTCAGTCAGTTTTTATTGCTCTTCTTTTATTTTGTTTCTTCTTAATTTTTAATTAGAGTGTAAAAAATGAAACCTGTTTTTTATTAAATCTTTATTTATGAAGATTGCTTCAAACTATGCATGGAAGAGCACTGCGTGATTGTTCATTTTACCATGATTATAAATATTGTATTAAATTACGTATGACACAGAGAATAGTCAGTAATTTTAAAAAGTGATTTATAAAAAAGGAAGGTTAGGCAATTGAGATGATAGAGAAGCATGTGTATGGATAATGCATGCATGTGCCTACATAAGCAAAAAATAAACCCCAAGAAGTAGCACAGAAGATAAAAAATTGAACACTTCAAGAACAAAGCCTAAAACTATTACGATGCTCAAACTTTCTTTTCCTATACCATATATATATATCATAAAACTTATATTAAAAAAACCTGAAAGCACAACAGAGCTAAAAAATTAATGGATAAAATACATTGCACAGAATTTGAATTTAAGAAATAAAATTCTTATGCAGTTTATCTCTAGCTTTAGTGAGTCAGTCACCTATTTGGAAAATGTGACATCCTTCCTAAAAACAATAAAGCAGGTGGAGGTGTATGAACCAGTGCAATGGCTGCTGGATGCAAAGACTAGAAGATATTTAATGATCAGCTGCCTTGCAAGGCTGTCAGATCTTTGAGGATTTTTGTAGTTAGATTTTCATTTATGATTTTCCTAATGCGCAGTTCTCCTAGCACTGAAAATTATACATTAATTGGGGGAAGAGGGGAAAGCAAACCTCAAGATATATGTATTAAAAAGGAACATTCATAACACCTCTGTTGGGATAATTTTGATTTGTCATGATAAATATATATAAGAGGCCTCTCTTTATTCTCAGTGCTGCTGACCACAGCTGAGTCATTCAAAATAAATGTACTGACAAAATAAATGCTTAATGGGTTTTCTTTGTAATAGATTAGTTTATCTTAATTTATAATTCTGCTGCCTCACATGTCAGGAAAAAAAAAAACAAACCTCTTCTTCCTGTATTAGATGTCAATTTTATTCTGTGCTGTCAAAACTTACTTATCACAACAGGAAAAGGGTTAAGAAATAGTGACAAAGTACATATGAAAGCAGAGCATTATACTGAATCCTTTCTTTGAAGAAAACTGGAGAATGCTACTGTTTCTGGATGCCTCTTAGAACAATTTTATCTGATATTAACAACATAGCTGTGGGAACTCAAAATGTCTCTCAGACATTTTTAGAGGTTCCAGGCCTTGGTCAGAAGCATTCTAGACCCTGGCAGACAGCTGAAAAACAACTGTGATTTTGAGTTTGAGCCATGGAATGAATTACCAACTTTGGAGGTGGAACAAACAATCACAAAAGGTTAGATAGTATAGTATAAGTAGTTACGAAGTAGAGGGGAAATTTTTTTAGTATTGTACAGGGGGGTTTTAGCACATGTACAGGGGGGTTTTCACTTTGTACATGGGGGTCAGAAGTTCTAAAATGGAGGAAAGTGGGCTGAACCCATCCTTCTTCCTTCTTCTTCCTTACCTCCATGTTCTTGGTGATGTTGGCACTCACAGATTGGTTTAGAGTAGAAAAACACTTGGCAACGTAGGTAGTAGGTATTGGGGAATAATTGTAAACATGTTATACGTAATATATCTTATAAAAGATAGCAGCAACCCTGGGCGGAGAGAGAGACGAAGAAGACAGCAGATAGAGAGGATGTCAGTGTATGTGTGTGCCTCTGCCCAGGCCACTGATCAAATAGCTGCAGTCCAAGAACATAATCTGTTAGATAACTAGCAATAAACTGCCTTGAGACCGAACAGCTAAGCCTGCGGAGTTTTTCTTTGGAAGCACGGGTTGGAGGAGGAATTTCACCACCACATGTGGCCCCAAAACAAGGCTGGGGTTCTCACACATAGCTAAAAAGACAAAGATAGAAAACTGCATGCAAATCAGGCATTCAAGCAGCTCAAGTTTGTTACTCAGGTTAGTGACAGACTTTATCCATGACCTTAGAAACATAAAAACATCACAAAAAATACATCAGCATTGAGCAGCATTCCAAAGAAACCTCACTTGCTAATTTTTCCCTGTGCAGAAAGGGTTGCTTTCCCAAGCTAAAGTTCTTCTGCTATAAAATTTAGATACACAAGGAAAGTCAAAACACCTCAGGATTGTGGCTGATCACCTGGAGCCCTGGATATTAATGCCAATATTTTTTTTTTTTCTGGTAATCTTCTCTATATTTCTGTTCCCTCCTCTAAAATACAATGACTGTTTCCTGTCTCCTTGAGACTGGACATGCCCGTGAGGTGCTTAGATACTACAGAATGGAGACCATACAAAAATAAAGGTGTGAGATCATATCCCTGGCACCCTGAGGCTGCCTTTCAGGATCAGCACTTTCCACTAATTTTCACTCCAAGAGACCACAAAATCCTTCATAGGTCCCTCATTACACAAAGGAATGCTGGAAAATGAATAATTTTTCATTGGGCACATTTAGAGATATCCATGGTTTTTTATATCTGTCTTTCCTTCATTATCTATACATCCCAGAGTGTCTACACAATGCACCTGTACTTGAATGCCTGTAAATCCATAAATCCCAGTAAGTTCCTCACTTGCAAAACCACATTAAAGCTACTTGAAAATCTTTTACTTGGTTCTCTTCCACCTGCAGTGGTTTCTCCAACCATTAGACTCACTCCTTTACTACAGTGACATAAAATGAGGTTTCCTTATGAGGAAATGGCTTTTTTCCTGAAAATGCATATTGCCTGGAGTCAGTCAAGCAGCAGTGAGAGACCCTTTCTGCACAAGAGGGGCAATTACAGCAGCTGGTGACCAAGGCAATCAGTGTGGCTTTATCTGCCAAAAGGTGACTGAGAAGAGAAAATTCCACTGGCTTGTTTACCAGTGATGTCGTGGTGATGCCACTGCTGCACAAACCACTCCCTGTGCCCTAGGTGGCTGACACTGTCCTTGTCCCCAGGGCTTCAGTGATTGCTCCATGAGAGCTTCCTGAATGAGCTGACTCTGCTCTCCTCAGCGTCCTTTCTTGAGAAGGAGCATTCAGGAGGAAAATGGCCTTTTTGGAGATTGCTGTGCCCTGGTCAGGAGGTGAAGTCCCACAGACATGCAGAACCTCTTTGAGGAGTTCATGTCTTGCCATTGAGGGTTATGACCTCATGGATCCCCTGACAACCAGCCAGGATGAAATCAGCTACAGAATCATGAGCATTAGGTAGGAAGATGTGACAGTTTTAGCCCAATATGTCAATTGCTGATGTGCAATTTCAAAACAAAAGCATTTCCAATAAAATAGGGGGGGAAAAGATAATGTTAATTCTATCTAGATTAGATCTATGTAACTCTAAATGCTTCTCAACTACATGAGGGGCTTCTCAACTACAACTCCTTCTGCTTATTATCAGCAGTGTATAGCCATGAAAAACACAAAGAGTTGGCCAACTTTGAAAACTCAAAACTTTCATAGCAAGTGAAGCATGAAGTATCTTGTTCACTTGTATATACATACATATATATGAAGCTTGAACAAAATCTTCTGATTGTTTTTTCTTTACAGCTCCTACAAAACATCAGCTATTGCAGAATGTCACTGGTGAAAATATGAGCATATGTATGGAATTGATTTAGTGCCAGCTAAAGGAACATTAATCTAGCTGCAAATTTTCACTGCAGGGACATGATGCAGTAAATTTCTGCTAGTCTAACACTGGAGTTGATATTCCGTGATATATGACACTTTCGTTTGGAAAAGAAAAGAAAACTTTTCTTCAAAACCTTAATTGACTCTCATATATTTCTGACTACAAATTGTACTGGATAATAAAGGCAATAAGTATAGCAAGTAAACCCATATTTTTCAAACACTCTGAAAGATATACAATTAAGGTACCCAGCTCACTGTATTATCTTCATTCCCTTTATAATAACTGGGAGTTAACATTTTTAATTCACATTGATTTCCTTCATGGATTTTTCGGTTACTAGCATAGAAGCAGATGAAAAGAAAAAGCCTGTGCTTCCAAGAAATCCTTCAAAGTGAAGTCAATAACTGGGCTGCCTTATGGGATGATCTGTCCAGATTCCAGGTAAGGAAAGTCTTGGAACTGCACCATCACTCTCTAGCAAGAGTCTAGTCTCCAGTGGTTTTCTTTTATTGTGTTTTGTACAATTTACTATGAAACTGTGTAGTTAAGGGAGTAACCCCAGTGACTTTGGATGCTCCAGAGATTATGCAGGGATGAGCATTTTGTATAAAACAGATCACAAAAAAAAGGCATTGGTCCCATCCTTATTTCACTACATCAAATTCAGAGCTTTGGATCAGTGGGTAGGAGCACAGTGTTGCTCTTTCAGAGTCAGCAATTTCACCAGGCAGGCCTGGGAGGTGGTAACTCTTAGAAGAGGTGGTTAAAAACATCTTTGAAACCCTCTGTCAGATCTACTTCACTGACTGGTAAATTATTTGCCTGCTCACTTTTATGAGTAAGACATCAAGGGTAAATGCCTTTTTCTGCCTGATTCAGACCAAGCATCACTGATCTGAATTTGAACATTATCTTATGTCATTAGGCAATCTGAATGGCAGCATTGTCCCTATTTCCTTTGACAAAGCTATTTTTCTTACTGCAGGAAAGAATTGTTCTTTACTGCATCATTTCCTTTTTCAGCAAAGATAGGAAACCAGAAGCATCTGCAGCACCAGCTATTTGTGTTAGAAGTACTGAAAAGCTTCAGAAATTGTACTGACCTTTTGGTCTGAGCTTGCTTTAGATTCCAGTGACAGTACAGCTAACATCCCTTACACACACCACCCTTCTGATTTCTACCAGTGTTTCACCTGCTCCAGTATTAATTCTCCTTTTCCCTTTCTCTACAGATCTGTACATCTGTACACATCTGCACACACCCCCAGATGCCCAAACAAACAGGTGAACTATGCTTACAGACAGCTGGGCTTGCAACTGGGCATGCTTCATTCATAGAACCATAGGATGGTTTGGGCTGGAAGAGACTTTAAAGGTCATCTACTTCATCATCCATAGCAACACAAGAAAGCAAGACAGCTCTTGCAGCCTCAGTCCATGCTTTGTGTAGCTTTTCATCAGATCTCTAGCTGGTGCACCCTTAGGAAGACAGGTCCTTCTTCCTTTTAGTGACTCACTGGGCTCCATGTGGAAAGACTTTTTCCATCTGTTTTTAATCAGTTTCTGGTAGCAAGTCACCGTCAGGACTTGACTGGTTATAGGGGTAAACACTTGGTCTGACTCTACAGATACTTTGAAGACTCCAAAGACAGGAGATTTTTGTGAAGCATTCCCAATTACTGTCTCCCAAGTTCATTGATATGTCCTCTATAGCCCTGAGATACTACTTACCTAACTGCATGTCTCTGTCCAGATGGAACAGCTGGTATGGGATTTTAGAGTATTTCCAGTGACAGCCTTAAAGAGCTCCTGATTTTCCTGCACAGGAAGGGGACATGGCCATGCCAGACATACCAAAAAGTAGGTACTGTAGTGTTGTGTAATAGACATTTTATTGCAACCTGTAAAAGTGATCCCATTTGCATCTGTTAATAAAGGCAGACCCATCTGCAGTCTGTGCTCAGCCATTACAGAATACTGGTGCCATGGATTAGCTGAGGTCCTGCATATGCCACCTCACGAACAAGTGATGGATTTCACAACTAGCTGGACCCTGAGGGTTTTTTAGGACTCTTCTGGGAGCAGTCCATTCTGAAATCTAAACTACCTCAATTGCCATGCAGGGATCAGAAGTATATTTCAGCAAGAACTGAAAGGGAAAATTCAGAGGCAGCATAAATAGAGTCAGATTGTCCTCAGCTTAATGGAGGGAGGATAATAAAATGTGAACAAAAAGTGTCCAGCTTCAATCTAAGAGTTATTCCATTAGCCACACATACAGATTAAATCAAAATGTCTGGATAAGAATAAATGGTGGTAGGAGGAAGAGAAGATGGTGAAAAGGGATGCTGGTTTCTTACCTAATATGTATTTTACTGAAGAAATGCTGGACTTGTTTTGAAGGTGACCTTCTGGCAGAGGATAAACCTGACAACTCTAAGGCTGGAGATTCAGAAGATAAAAAATGGTTGCAATCAATAGTGGAACAAAGAGGCAACTTTACCCTTTGGCAATAGGGAAGGGCATGACTCTACCAGGTGAGTGAAGTCTTGCTCTACTAGTTCACAAAGTACAACCTTAAAAGTTTTTGGTGCTCCTTGCTCAGAGATTCTAACAAACCCTCTGTGGTCACATGATGTGACATGAAGAGATTTTTCTTCTACATCTCAGTATATACAGATTTTTCCCACTATTATATCTTAGAAGCAGATGGAAAAAAATTGAACTGGAACCTTCTCTCTGAAGACTGAAAAACTGAATTCTAAGTTACAAGTTCACATTTTAAGTTGCCAAAAAAAAACCCCAAAAGCAAAAGCAAAACCAAAAAAAACAAAACCAAAACCAACCAAACAAAAACAAAGAAAACCTTATTCTGATGATTTTGAAATCAAAAGTCTTCAATTAACTTATTTATTCATCAACATGTGCTATTTTGAGTCCCCTGAAATCCTTCTATTTTTCCAAAAGAATTAATTATATTGTATTTTTGCTTACACTTGGCAAATTTTTGTTCCCTTTTGTTGGTCACAGAACACTGGTTTGTTAATGGTTTCCATAAACTGATCAGTATCTTTAACCATTTAATCTTTCCTAGCCTTTTTTTTTCCTTTTTTAATTTTGTCCAAAAACATAAATCACATCAGTGGCCAGAGTTTTTATTAGAACTCTGGATCGACAATTCCTCATGGTGGACAGAAGTACAGGATAATCAAGGCTGGAAATGAACTCTGATGGCCACCTGTTTCACTGCCTTTCTCAAAGAAAGGACAGCTAAAATCAGGCTGCTCAGCACCTCATCCATTTGATTTTTAACTGAGCAAGCTGAGATTTCACAGCTTCTCTGGGCCACCTCAACCTCTGCTCACCAGGCCAGTGCTTCAGCCCCAGCCATCTGTGGGGCTTTGCTGATCTGCTTTGCAATGTCCTTCCTGCCAAAGGGAGCCCAGTGCTGGACACAGATGTGGGGGCTCAGGAGAAAAAAACCAAACCAGCTCTTCTGCAGTCTGATCCTTTTCAATCTGCATCTTCCACAGCAGCAGGTGAAGGTGCACAGAGCCTTCCAGGCTCAGCTTTCACCCTGACTGCTCAGGAGCTGTGCCTGCATTTGCTATGACAAGTGATCCTCAGATTTCTGGCAGCAGAAGCTGTCAGCTTCCCAGTATTGGAGCTTTTTAGGTCTTAGGACTATCAGGCTGTCAATGCCACGGGCTGCTGACCTAACAGGAGTGTCACCACATGTCCCCACTGAATCCCTCCCCATCCTTGTGACTTCCTAACACATTTTTCCTTGGCTTCAGGATGCTTCACAGAGCTGCAGAACACTTCCCCAAGTAACAAGGGTAACAATGACAGCAACAATAGCAGCAGAAGGAAAAGAGACTCATGCAATCAGTCAGGGAGGAAATTAGGACACTGAGGTTGGGAACTAGGGGTAAGGGGGAATGCTGCAACTGACAGGAAAGTAAATTGAGTTTGAAAAGATTTTTTAGTTCTGTATACAAGACGACTCAAGAATATCCCACCTGAGGCTATCTGTGAGCTCACCTTCTGAGATGGCTTCATTGTCAGCACAAGACAATGCTTTCTGAAAACCAAGACAGCACATAAACAGGAAATCCATAGTTACACAGCCAGGTGGAATCAAGCTAAGAGAAAAAACACACATATTTCTTAGACTATCCAAAAGAGTTGCTTCAACTGAGATGTAAGCCAGCACAATGTAGGTACAAAAAATTAAAAAGAGTAAAACTGACCTACAGTAGAGCTGCAGTAGACCGACTGGTTAACTATAAGCCAAATTTCAGTTTCTCCAGGTGACATATCTGTAATCTTTATGTGCCACAGGTAGAAGTATGGGGATTTCTGAAAACATTATTTGGGGATTATTTTAATCTTTTTCTTTACAAGTTGTAGTAGCTTGGCCCCTGCCTGGACAAGGAATAAAAAATGGTTCTTTCAGAGGCTTTTTTTTCCTGCTGAGATTTGATCTGCCTCTAACAGCATGCTATGAATAAAGTCAGCTAGCAGTGTGATCATCTGGAAACAGGAGATCAGAATTATTTTTTCTACTCTGCTAGTGACTTGGGATTAGACCTTGAATAAATTTTTGTATGCCTCTGAGCATGTTTCCCAGAGAGACTGTGGGCTTCCCATCCCTGGAGGTTTCCAAGTCCAGGCTGAATAGGGCTCTGAACAACCTGGTCTAGTGGAAGGTGTCCCTGCTCATGGAAGGGGGTTGGAACTGGATGATCTGTAAGATCCTTTCCAACTCCAGCCATTTTGTGATTCTACAATTTCATTATTCTGTCTTCTTTGTTTTCTTATTTTGCTGTGTGAGTAACAGAGTTGTGGTAGCACCAAGAATTTACAGCAGGTCTGGCTTTGATCTGGGATCCAGATTACTACAACATAGTTGGATCAGAGCATCTATGCTTGCTCTAGGTCTTGAATTACTCTGTTTTTATATACTTCAGTGCTCCTCATGATGAAGGAGCACTGAACACACAAGCACTGAATTTTCTTTTTTACCCAATATATCCTCACCATCAGAGTCTTTTCCTGGGAGTGAAAGTAAAAAATTCCTCACTAGCTGAAAATGGTTCCTAGGTTTTCACTGCTGATTTATGCACAAGGTGCCTGGTCAGTGCTCAGTAGGCTTTTTGACATTTTAGTAGATAAAATTCGAATCATCTGATCCCTATCTGTGCTTTTAATTCCCAACCCGTCTATGTTGTAGCGCGGTACGCGCTCCTCTCGCCGCGGCACTCCCCGCACGTCTCTTTGACTACATCCTGATTAATAAAATAAACAGGACCAGAACAGCACAAGACTGGGGCCCCAGCATTGTTTGGAGCACAAACTTCTATTTTCCTGCATTCTCCACTTTCACAGAAAGTGGTCAGGCTGATCCAGGGAGCAATGTGAGCCAAGAAGCAGTTTGGAGGCAGACTCGTGTTTTGGGGAAGGGAATTCAGCCCCACATACAGAATCTGCAGCGTGCCAGCTCTCCCCACGGCCAGTTTGTTAGCAGGGACACAGGCTTCCATACTTCACCTGGCTTGAATTTTGAATTGCATCCTTAAAGCATTTTAGGAACGCTTCTTGGAACTCATACTTGGGAGAAAAAAATCCCTTCCAAAAATGATCTTCAATTCTTAATAGCAAGAGATGAATGACTAGTGCACTTTCCATAGAAATTTTGCTCTCAGTTCCTCTAAGCATGTCTGAAAATATCCCTTGGTCTTCCTATGAGATCTGTCCTGTCATGAAATGGAGGCTGTCACAGGAAGAACCTTAAGGAAAGCACGACGTAAAAGCAAAATACAATTATTGCTGAACAGCTTTTAGATTTTACATCAGAATCTTGGGTTTTTATAAGAAAAGGAGGCAAAATGCAGGATCACCACACAGCATAGCACAGGAAATATTTGCACTGGCTTTACACCTGTGCATCTCCACTGAGTTTTGCTGATCAACTTACAGAAGAAAGAAAGAAAGAAGATTCTGGCCCAGAGAATCAAACATTAGCAACAAAACTAGAGGGAAAATTTGCATTTTGTTTTTCACTCTCCCAGCTTTATTAGTAAAACTTCATACTATAAAAGCACAATAAATACAGATAGCACATTCATTAAAAATGCTTCTCCATATCAGGAAATTATGTTCTTAAAGCAATTTTGGATTCCCACCTGTCTTTACAATGGTGCACTAAATAACTTGTTTGTGCTGAATCTATTGTACACACTATTAAAAAGCCAATAAATCCAAATTACATATTAAAATATGAAGTGAATTTAGGAATTAAGACCAAATTAAAATGAAAAAAATACTCTTTTTCTCTGAAACAATCTTAAAGCCTTTACTGACATTCATTTTATTTTCTCTACTGATTTTATAGAGAGACAATTTTGATAGGTTCTCTTCTTTTTGCCAGGTTTCAGTATTTCATGGCAGTTGGCAATCCAATGTTGACATAATGACAGGACTTGGTATGACCCCCAATACTTAAAAGCCAACTTTATTTTGGAAGCAATAGCTGCCAGCACTTTAAATAGACATGCAGTCCTGATATATTACACCTTTTTTGTATGGGAGCAAAATATGATGTGAGGTGAGCCACCAAAATCTTTGCCCTGTTTTCCCTTGAAGTCCCCAAGGGAGCAAATGGCTTTTTCTCTCTTTCCTTTGCGTTTATTTATGCATTTTGCCCATGCTACCATAGGCATGCAGACAGCAACACAGCTTGGAGAGGGTATCAGTGAGGTCACACAGGAAATTTTGGGCGCTGCACAGCAGCAGGGCCTCTGGTCAGACAAGGGAGAAGCCATATGTGAAGTGCATTCTTCCAGCTCCTGGTCCTAATGGTCTGCTGTCCTCATGGAACACAAAGAAAGTCTGGGACTGAACAGGGAACCAAAACAAAGATGTTCAAGACAATCCTTCATCTTCCAAAAGCAAGAGGAGACAGGTTCAAAATGGTTTTATTGGATATTAGGAAATTTTCTTCACTGAAAGAGTTGTCGAGCATTGGAAGAGGCTTCCCATAGCAGTGGTGGAGTCACCATGCCTGGGAATATCTAAAAGATGTGAAGATGTGTCACTGGGGACATGGTTTAATGGTGGGCTTGGCAGTGCTGAGCTGATGGTTGGATTTTAGAGGGCTTTTCCAACCAAATGATTCTGTGATTCCATGGCATGGCATGATCCAATTCTAAGCCTTCCCCTTCACAGACTCTGTAGCAGAGAGGAATCCTTTGAGGAAAGGAGACTTCTGAGGAAGTAACAAAGGCATCCCTGAATATCCCTGGACTGTGTCACAGGAGAAGTCCCCAAGTACTGAACAAAATTTTGAGCATTGTTCCAATTATAAATATCTGCTTCATCAGCTTCCACAGCAGCCTTAGCTTTAGAAAGGCACATTGCTAGGGGCAGCAGGTAGGATCATTTTGTGGGGTCCGACTTACACTCTTGACACTTCAGTTCTGTACCCCTCATTGCAATGATGCAGATAAACTGCTTCTGTCAATTTGACTTAAAATCTGTATAAGTACAACAATTAAAACCAATGTCCTGGCATCTAATTGTTCCCTTTTGCTCACTTTTGGGACATAAAGATCAAATTTTTCCACACTCTTCCACTAGCCCAATCTGCACGTGGATGTCTAAAGAGCTGCTAAGTAGCTTATGCTACCTTTGCAGAGGCCTTGGCATACTCCTACCATACTTTTTAAGGTGCTTTAGCACATCAGATTTGCCAAAACAAGATTTGCAACTTGGAAAACAAGGATATCTGGAAAAAACTTTTAAGCCTTTTTGTCTTTTAAGAAAATAAAAAGCTCTTTCCAGAAAGCCATTATTTCCTTGTTCCTACAGAATGCAATATTAGGGAGCTGTCTGAATACTAGTTAAAGTTTTATTCATAATAACTGGATTCCATTTAAGACCCTAACACAGCTGACCTGACAAAAACAGCTATTACTGCACATCAGCCCCATGTCTATGGCAATGCCTCCTATTTAGGTGTCAGAGCTTCTCCTCCTGATTAACACACCCTACTTCAGGTCACTTTTATAAAATAGGGAAATGTAGTTATGCCCATTTTGTGCACAGGAGGTGAGCACATAAACACTGCAATGACTTGCATGCAAAGCTTGTGCCTCAGACGTGAATCACACTCCAGAATCTAAATTGCAACACTACTGTAATTTCCTTTCCTATTCCATTAAATGAAATTTTTCTAAACTAATGTACCAGCAGATGCTCTGTGCACAGGAGTAGTGTTGCATCAAAGGTTTCCCCTCTGCTAGTCACAGATTATGAAAGGGGAAGGAGTCACCTGAACTAGCTTGAGTGATCTTTACTGTAGATGTGTACTGTGTCTGATCATGACAGTGCCATTTGAGATCTCACAATCTGGCTTTTAGCATCTGGTCTTGAAGTCTGTCAGTCTGTGAAATACTATCTCACTTCAGACTTCCTTGTTCAGACACCTCAAGCCATCTCATGTGGCATTAGAAATCTGTTTGTAGGCAAAAAATTCTAGATCCATCTTGAATCCAGCCAGCCCCAGTGCCTTTAGTTGGTGCAGAGTCACACAAGGAAACAATGCCTCTCTTTCACACCTGCCCTGTCTCTTTTAAAGTCATGTTCATTGCTCACTCTTTGCATAGTCAGCAATTTCCTCCTCCAGTAATCTTCTAATGTTCCTCCTTGCATTGCTACAAAGGTAATCCTCAATGAGTTAAAAAACCACATTTCTATGATTTTATAAGATGCCATTTGAAGGAGGTCAGGAGAAGGAGTCCTCATGTTTATTATTAGTAACTGTCAATTTAATTTTTCAGCTGTTTTACC
Source organism: Lonchura striata (assembly GCF_050655825.1). Taxonomy (NCBI): domain Eukaryota; kingdom Metazoa; phylum Chordata; class Aves; order Passeriformes; family Estrildidae; genus Lonchura; species Lonchura striata. The sequence continues at coordinate 150,176,609 of NC_140704.1, read as the reverse complement.
TCCTTTAGCATCTCTTGCCTTAAGTTTAAGGCAGCTGCTCTGGGATGTGTTCAGCTGTATGAATTATAACCTGACTTTGAGCAGGAGGTTTAAGTACACAAAGCGAGTCACTAGATTGATGGCTCGTTTGATCAGCTGTGCAGTCAGGGTCCTTGCTCTGCTGCAAACCTGACTGCACAGTCAATACTGCAGCATCCCTGGCTGGCAGGAGGATTCAGGGTCAATAGCTGTACTATAATAAAATCTGCATCATCGTGAGCTGGTGTCTTGTATCTTGCCTATCTCTTCCCCTCAGCTGCAATTCTTTGTTCACATAAGAAGTCCAGGTATGGGGCTTCCTTCTTGTCCTCCATTCTTCTGCTCAAACCAGTCTGTCCCCTGTCAGCTGCAAAAATTCCTGTGTCCTCTTGTCTCCAACTGGCTGACCAAGAACAAGGTCTCTGTTGCACTGCTCCATTCTCACAGAAGTGAATTTAACCTCCAAGAATGTCCCTGAGCTTGAACATAATGGACAATGAAAATATCACCAGTGAGAGTTGGTCTACATCTATTGATTTGTTAGGTTTTTGATTAAAGAAAATTGTCTGAAAAATTATGCCCTTTCTGTTATTCAAACAGTAAAACTTACTGTTCAAAGACAAATCACACTGAATCATGGGGACAGCTCAGCTATCAAGGGAACCATGGTGCCTCAAGGAAAAGTGAAGAGAGGTGAGGACACCAACCTGAGGATGAGTGAAAAGCTCTGGACTATCTTTTTGAGATTCACCATAGCAGCTTCCATAGACATAATTCAATGTCAAGCCTGAAAGGAGGTTGGGGTGATATGGGTGTCGGTCTCTTCTCCCAGATAACAAGTAACAGGATGAGAGGAAATGGCCTAAAGTTTTCTCAGGGCTTTTTATCTCAATTTTTAGCTTAGACATTAGGAAAAAAAAAATTGTTCATGGAAAAGGTTGTTAAGAATTGGAACAAACTGTCCTGAATGCAATGGAATCTCCACCCCTAGATGTGTGCAACCAACTTGTGGGTTTGGTCTGTGGGGATGTGGTTTAGTGGTGAACATGGTGGTGCTGGATTTATGACTGGACCCAAAGATCTTAGAGGTTTTTGCCAACCTTAATGATTTTGTGCTTCTATGAAATATCTGAACTGCAATAGTTTGAGCGTTTGTTAGAATGAAATATTTGGATATGAGGTGGATGGACTTGAAAAGTAAAGCTTCATTTCTACTCTGCAAAGTTCACTCAAAAAGTCTGTTCCCTGGCCTCCAAGACCTTTGATCCTACCAGCAGATTTTGTGGGAAGGCAACATTGACCTCTCCAAAGGAAGACATGGTTAGGAAGCATCTAAACCAACTGAACAACTTCAAGTCCAAGGGATCACAGGATATACAAATTAGGGTGTTGGGAGGGGGCTGATGCTATTGCCAAGACCCTTGTCATTGATCACTGTATATGTGGTACCTGGGGACAAGGTTCAGTGATGGGCTTGGCAGTCCTGGGTTAATGGTTGGACTCAGTCATCTTGAACAATTTGGAGTATTGGTGTTTGTCTTCCCAAGTAACTGGTTTGAGTGATGGAGAGCTGCTTCCCTGGCACTCTCCATTCCTGAACTTGGGGAGTGGTGAATGAATTCCTTGTTCTTCTGCTTTGCTTGTGTGCATGGCTCTTGCTTTACTTATTAATGTGTCCTTATCTCAACCCACGACTTTTCTCACTTTTACTCTTCTGTTTCTCTTTCCCATCCCACAGGGAGCAGGGGAGGACTGGAGTGAGTGGTTGTGTGCTACCTCATTGCCTGCTGAGGTTAAACCCCAACAGTGTTATATAAAACACATAATTATATTATATTAATGTGGATATTTTTGTACAACTGACAGTGTATTTGTTATGAATACCTCACATGTACTGTGTTCTATATATGTTACATGAAGTGCATAGCAGTTCAAATGCAGACACTACAGCAAAGGCTTTTTATAGCTATCTACAAATGTGTTTATGGAGTTGGCTATTACATAAAACCACCAGCAACAGCTTCTTGGGGAACCCAGTTCTGTCACTGCATGTTAGGGAATATCTAAAAACTGCAAGGAGCTCCTCAGGAGACACCAGCCTCATGCTGCCTCCTTCCTGCTCCCTGATTAGATTCAGACAAGAGGTAGGGGCTAAGAGAGGTCTCTGCTGAGGCTGAGGAAATTTGAAGAGGCAGGAGAGTTCAGATGTCACCAGTCTTGGATAACACCTAAAAACAAGTCACAGGAATGATATTTCAGAGCCAGACACCTCAGTCTCACTTAGTCCTTGTGCTTGTTGCACTCCATTGCTGCATCCATGCCCAGATCAAGCCCCCGGGCTGGGACGATGGCAGATAGTTTCATTCCTAAATCTTCCATGCCTATTCTGTTCCCAGGACCAGCCCCGTGGTTTCTTTCCAGGCTGCACTTTTCCAGACGCTCAAATATTACTTTACAGCCATGTTTTGAGTAAATTCTCAGTTACCAGCTTCTTGTGGAGCTTGGTGATGTCATTGGATGAAGGATCTTTCGCCACAGATAAAGTACTATTCATTTGTACCAAATCCCTTCAGAAGTACTGGAATCTGTCCCACTTGCTAATGCAGAACAGAGAGGTCTGAGTAAAAGGAAAATGCTCTTAATATCACAGATTACTTCTCCATGGGGCAAGTTGTCAGAAACAGTTGTGAAGGCTGTGATCCACATTCACTCCTGCAAGATCACAGCAAGGGAGGTACAAGAGAGTAATTTCTGGAATAAGGAGCAGAATAAGGAGCAGGTAAAGGGTGAAAAGAGCAGGATAAGCAATTCTCAGAAGCTCTTTGGAAAAATATAAACAATCTGGTAAGAGGGAGGAGGTGTGGGAGTTGAGCAGAAGAAAATTAAAAGGATAATTAGAAGAGGAAAAAAATTGCATTGCTGAGAACATTTTAGCTGGTGAAGCCAGGGATTTCAGATGAATTCACAGCCGACAGATGGTAAAAAGGGGGAAAAAACCACCAGCCAACAGCACACCCTATAATCAGTTCCTTACCATGAATATTAGGGGGATTTAGTTAGGGATAGGGAATAAGAAGCTGGCAGCCTTAACAAAAAATTATTTTGTTTTGTATCTTTGCAACAGAGGAAGAGGGATCAGAGCAACTAGAAACAAAAGCCAGAGCCCTGGTTTGTTGTGGGGTGTGAGCTGGAACAATCAAATATTCCTCATTAATAATCCCCCTACTGATATTTTAGCTGCAGTTTTCACATTTCCATATGATTATAGTTGGGATTCTCTTTTTTTCTTGGACAGAAATATCTCTGAGCACCTGAAAATTTAATTGATGAACAAATGGGTAAATAGACAAGTCTTTATACCATATCAATAATCAATGTATCCTAAAGAAAAAAAAAAAGTGGAATTCGATAAAAAAATTATAACCAACTCAAACACGTCAACTCCCCATACTTGGATAACATCAAATAACAGAAGCTATAATAAGCAAAACAGGAAAGAAGGAAAATCATCTCCCCAGTGACTAAGAAAGCACAGATCTTCCCAAAGCAACAGGGTGAAGGACAGAGATTTGAAAGCTGCTCTGACTGCAATGCACCCCCATGGCATAGGGCAGAGACCAAGAAAGGAAAATTGCTTTGACTCAGCACCACAAATGCTGCAGTCTTGCCCTGCATGCAAACATCACCCTTACAAACCTGCTTGAAGGTCCCCTCACAGTATTCTCCAGAGCCCTGACCTATGTCTCAGCCCTTTGGGGGCAGGTGGGGGTGTCCCCATTAAGGAATATTTGGCAGAGATGCTTCCCTTTGGTTGTTTCTCTTTTTTTGGTAGCTAAACTGTGATGCTCTATGCATTACCAGCTTTCCTGAGGGATATGCTTACAGAGGTGACTTGTTACTTCTGTCTAGTCTAAAGCCAGGCTCAACCTATTCCCAAGATGAAAAGAATCCTCATGCAGACCTGGAGAGACCCTAAAAAATGAAAATTTTCATTAGAAAAACCATTTCCCACTGAAATTACTACCAGAACTCCAATTGATTCAATTAAGGAGAGAACCACAGTGTTTATAGCCCCCAAAACTGCTTAAGAGGACATCTGACTCATGAGGATAGTAACCAGAGGCAAGCTACTCACACACTTTATTTTTCATGGAATCATAATGCTGGACAGCACAGATGAAACCAAATTGATTTTAAATACAGAAGCATTTTTTTTATGTAAGGTCAAAGCTTTCAGATAATTTTGCTGATTTCAATAATAATTTAAATTTGGACTCTCATGTTAATTTGGGGTGTTTTAAACAGAGATATTACTGATAATTAGAGGAAATTAAATGGGAATGAAAGAAAAAAAGCCCACAATCTTTGTGATTTCTCTAGTGGAGTCTCTCTCATGGAGATGATTTGATTCTGAAACACTGCAATTTGCACGTTCTCAGTTCATGCCTGGTTGGAAACATGGTATATTTTGTGTGGTTTGGTTTGGTTTCTTCTGTTACTTCTGAACTACTAAAAACTGTGTTAAAAAAAGGCAAAGGATTTTTACAAGCACATGTGTCACAGACAGGTGGGAGATCAGGAGGGAGTTATTCATCCTAGCCATGGATGTCCCATATTTCCCCTCACTCAGCACATGTGGTGCTGCCCATGCTCTGTGAATCTCTGGACACAATCCTGGCCACAAAGATCACCAGCTCCAGGAGGGAGCTGCGGCCCCCCAGCCCTGGCCAGGGGGAAAGCAGAGACCTGGCAGGCTCTCCCAAGGCCATCTTTGCAGATAAGGTCCATGTTTTCCATAGGTTTCCCTGAATCCCTCAGAAGAAGCTTTCCAGCCTTCCCACTCGCTCCAGGAGAGCAGTTCCACCCACACAAAGGGCTGCATTAAACATCAGCAGCTGTGGAAGTTTCATATAGCATCTTTGATCCAGGTCTTGTTTTCTCCAAACCTCTGCCTCTCCCAGCTGTTGGATGCTCCAAGATCCTTCTTTGCATGGCCCAAAGTTATGAATAAAATGGCTTGGAGGACCTGAAACTAAAAGAAATGTGAAATTATGGTGGGTAAGACTGCTCCAGTGGAAGTACAAACCTCCTTTCAGAAGAATTCCTAAAGAATAAAAGTCTCCATTTCACAAGGCCTGACTTTGTAACAGCCATTTCCATATTTCAGTTGTTTCTTCTCAGAGGCTGTGATTTCTTGATAGATCAGAACTTGCATCACTTCATCTCCCACTTTACTAATTCGATGAGGAAAATGGAATTGCTGTGGTGGCAATTTAAGCGTATTAAAAGAAAAAGTTAATCCAAAATTTTGATTCGCCAAATTTAGTCCATTTCCATTACATTTAATAACTTCAGCCTCTCTTAGTTCATCTGTACTTATCTTTAAGTCTGCATGGCTGGGTGGCATTAGAAATAAGAAGATTATTCATAGTAGGGTGCTCTGCCTATGAACTTTTTCTTAGCTCTCAGTGGAGATAAAGAATATTTGCTCAACTGTATATCATTTCAAAATCACATGAGTGGTTGGCTCTTCTGTTCTTATAAAATCATATCTCACACCATCAGCCACAGACCTTTCAAAAAATACCAAAAAGGGTATAATTAATTCAAACAGAGTAATCATTAAAGTATGAGAATAGTCAGAGACATGCTTTTTCATTTCTCTCCAAGCACACATGAATTATGAGATCCAAGTCACAGCTCTTGTACGGGACTAGATCATGCATTTGTGGAGAGGAGGGAACTTGCTGCATGAATTCTCAACTTTCCTCTGCAAATCCATGCACGAAGCATTTGGGTCTGAAGGCTTGAATCGTGATGTGCTCCACCACACCATGGAAAAGTGTTTGAGGAAGGGAGCCCGAGGGAAAAGCTCCGTAAGGAAAAAGCTCCCTGGCACGGCTGGGAGGGAGCAGGCTGGGCAGCTTCCTCTTGGCAGCATTGCTTCAGTTCTGGAGGATTTAAGGAGTGACTGGGGAGGGGGGGAAAGTGAGAGAAAAACTTCCAGGCAATCCTGCAGCATCTGGTGCTTCCTGGCCTGTGGAGTCAAGGAGAGGGAGCGGAGCCCTTGGAGCTGGCGTGGGAGCAGGTGGGGGAAGGTGCTGCTGTTATTTGCAGCAGACGTTCCTTAGCAACAACCTGGAGCAGATGGAAGGCTGGGTACCACTGAGCAGAGCCTCCACCCGCAGCCCCTCAGCCTCTCCTGGGCAGGGGCAGCTCAGGCAGCACAGCAAATTCTCCCCGAGAGCTTTTCTCCAGACAAAAGGAAGGGCTAAGGAGATCACTCTGACTGATGCCAGTTTGAAGCCTAAAGATATGTGAGCAAATTTCATTAAACAAGTTTGATAAATACCAACAATATTGTAACTATATAGCAGTTGTTACATATACACATACATATATACATACAAACATATTCTGTTACTACAACTTAGTAACTTGGATTTCTTAGGAATGCTAGGAAATCTCATCATCATATTTAAAGAACATAATTGTGATTAAAATGTCTTTAGGTTATACTAACCACACTTGATTAAAAAAAAAAAAAATCAGGTCTTAATCTGTATCTGAAGTAAAAGAAAATATCTGGTCCTAATCTGTCTGAAGTAAAAACAAAGTGATCATCCACAGTTAAAAAGGTTATTTGAAAATGGACAGCTCACAGATGCAGAGGATTTCAGAGAAAGTCTGTACTGACAGATGGATGTATTACCAAATTAAAGAAAACAGGAACCTTCTGTGGGATAACTAATTAATCTTGTACATGAAGAACGTGGAGAATCATCAAAGTTGAACATAGCTAACAGCAGAGGTGGGGCTTCCTGCAGAGTGTCCATAAAGCTATAAAAAATACCACCAACTTCTGCATGCATCCCTCTTTTTCTTCAAAATCAGGTGTTAAGAATTGAGCATTCTGATATCGTACCCTCTGTTATGATACTGCATATGTAAATATTGCCCTATCATTAAAGGAAAAGGAACTCTATGTATTTGATCTGCCTACATGCCCTTGAGGTATGGCTGTGATCTGCATGCAAAAGCAAAGGGGAACAAAAGTACAAAAGCCATAAAATTTCATAATCAAGAAAGAGCCATAATTGTCTCTAGGGGGAAGGACAAAACTTCTCTTTTCAGACTTTGTACATAACAAGAAGTTTTGGTATTTCTTGTGTCTTCTCAGGGCTAGGATGTTTGAAACATCTGTGGCCATATTAGAATTATGTTGGTAAAACTCATGCCTTCAATTCCTCTTTTCTATTAATATCACCATCGACAAAAATCTGATAGATTAATTGATTTATCTTCCTTGATTACCCTGATTAATCAGGACCTAGATGAACCTTTTATAGATGTAGGAATAGCTCTGTAGCCAGCAAAAGAAGATAAACACTTGATTATGTATTCTGGTGAGTCAAGCTCACCCATATGGGATCTCATCTCCATTTCCCTTCTGCTAATCTACCTCTTAGCAACATTTTAGCAATTCCTGTGGGTGATACATCAGTGAACAGAAATTGGAAAATGGTAGATGAGTCCAAACTTCCTTCCATTAAAGACAATGGATGCTTTATTCCATTAACACCAAAGACACCAATCTGAGCAATAATGGTATTTAACATTATGTCTTTGGCAATGGCTGGACAAAAGGAAAATAATTCCTTTTATATTTACCTTCACTGTGGAAGTATAAATTAAAAGGAATGTAAGCAAAGCAAGACTGAAGTTTTCTGTCTTATCAGAATTTAGGAATTATCTAAAATTTTGCAATTTTGAGGAGATTATTATTTTTCCAGGATTTTCATAGGTATCCTACAGGTTTGTCTAATTCTCACCTTTCAGCCCACCTCCTTGTCCACCATCTTATCAAATTTTCTAATAATTCCTAGCTTCCTGACATTTCACCTGCCAGATATGACAAGATCTGAGCATGGAGCTGCATCATGGATCCTCAAGGGCCAAAACTCCCTGTCTGATAGACCACCATGATCTCAGGCTTTCCAGGGTTTCCACAGCTCCAGAGTCAGGTATCAATACCCTGTCACAGATAATTTTTAATTGTTATTTTTCCCCTTAAGAAGCAGTAAAACAAAATTTCAGGATATCAGGTCTTAGGTGACTGACTTCCCTACGTGGTCTCCTCAGTCCAAAACCTGGGAGCAAGGTGAACCAGCTTTAGCACACAGGCATAATTTTGTTGTGGGTGTTGCCAGATGAGTGTCAGTTCATGGTCTCATACGTGGTCATTTCCTAATTTCCAATTACTGCCTTATCAGGTCCATTTCTATACAGTATAAAGTGGGTTGGACTAAACCAGGGGGTGTTGTGTCTGTGTGTGTGTGTGATCTATTATTATTATATTGAATTTTATATATATATATATATATATATATATATATATATGAATTAATTATTCAGGCCTGTAACAGTTACAGAGATTTCACAGACTGAATTACAGCTCTCAGGTAAAATGGCCCCAGTCTGTAGCTGACAGGCACTGCTGTCCCCACCACTGAGATGGGAGTCCCTGCACAGGTCTGGCAGCACCCCTCACCTGATTGTGCTGAATCTGTGCAAACTCCCCTCGAGCTCTCTGTGGACTCCAAAACAGCAGCTTTAGCATCTCACTAGATACTATTCCTAGCTGCCTTCATGTGAAAGGTTTGATTTAAACTGATATAGGACTGTCCAGGCTGGGATTTGCAGTACTGTTGTTATGTTGATTGATATGACTCCTTTTCTTAAACAACTGCAAATTCTGCAGGAGGGCAGGTAAGGGTAAGATGAGGCAAAAAAAAAAAAAAAAAAAAAGAGCAGTATTATTACTGTTGCTGTAATTTTAGCATATTTTTCAGTTGCACTCTTTCTCCAATCAGTAGCAGCATTTACAGGACACAATCTTTCAGCAATCTGCTCTAGTGGAAAGTCCTTGCCCATGGCAAGGGGCCTGGAACTTGGTGATGCTTTTAGGTTCCTTCCAACCCAGACCATTCTGTGATTCTGTGATCTTCTTAGCCATTATAAAGCAATAGTTCTCAAAATGCAGTATGGGCAGGAACTGAGATTAGTAGGCAATCCCATACATGACATTCTTGCCTCACAACTGCTGACAGCATGAACATTTTATTTATGTTTAATTAAGTAATTTAAAACAGCTTCTCCCACTCCTTTTCACACACACAAAGCAAAAGACATTATTGATATTTCCAGTGTTGTATCTTTTATAACTTCATCCCCCATCAGGGCTGATTCTTTTACCTGCTAGAAGAGCCAACTTCATGTTTTGTAGAATATCCCTTTTTTATGCAAAGCATTAACAAGAATGATATTTCAGCACCAATCTTGAGAAAAGGACATTGCAAGTGTGTTCATGGTGAGATAAATTCAGTGTAGCATGAATAAAAAAATTTCCAGTGCATTTACATTCTAAATGCATACCTAGTTGGAAATCTAGATAGCTTGTTTAAATTGTCAGTCTGCTGGGTTCAGTGCCATGGAAATTGGAAGGAAGTTCTGCTTTTCAGGACCTCCTGTACTGTATCTTGTAGAACAAATTTGAATGTGCCTACGACCAGAGCAGAGAAATTTGATTGTGACAATTGTTTTTATGGATTGTGTCACTTTTCATAATACACTGACTTTTCCAGGCTTCAGTTCAACAGGCTATGTCACTTGACTGCAGAATAATTAGTGTGAAATACATTTGGTTTATTCCTTTACTTCTGTTTGGGTTGTTTGGGCTTTTGGTGGTTTTTTGTTTGTTTTGGTTTTGTTTTGTTTGGTTTTTTTGAAAAAGGTTTGTATGAGCCTTTTTATAAAGGAGCCACATCTTGTATAATTTACTGGACTCTTATTGTTAGTCTTATAAATATTATCATTATTATTATTATTATTATTATTATTATTATTATTATTACTTCAATTTTCCACTCATGAAAATTATAACTTGGGAAACAGCTCCTTACTTTGTGTTGTAAAGATTCATCCTATTATAGTAATTCTATTATTCTGGTTAATCCCTAAAGACAAAGAGGAAATTTCCCTGCCAGTAGTGAAGGAATTAAATAGCAAGTGACACATTTCTGGTGCAATCATTGACATTGTCACCAAGCACACAGATGGTGACCTCGGGGATATGAAAACCTTGATGTAAATTTCTCTAACCCACCCTTTTTTTTGATTTTACTTTGATTTCAATAAGGTTCAGATATTACACAATGACCCAGTCATTACAGGATACACAGATACAGTGCTGAGCCTTAAAGGAACAATCACAGAGCAAACTTTTATATGTAACTCTGATTTAGAGGGAGGTAGGACTATAGTCTCAAAAATGATATTTAGAAAAGGCTTTCAAAGACAATAAAACCTAAGATGGAAGAGGTAATTCCTGACATTTCATAGCTATTTCATTCCATTTTGGTTTTGACACTGAAAACCAAAATTATATGAAACTCACTGTCTCTCATACTTCTAAGGATATTTAAAAATAGCTGTCTTTTTGTGTGCCTTCATGGCATTTCTTTCAATATACCTTTCCTCTTATTTTTAATTTTAAACGTTCTCTAGTATTAAATATTTTAGCTGTACTGTCTCACTCTTATTTAAATTCTCCTGGCACTTCTGAAGAACTACTTCCTGTAGGAATGAGAAGCAGCTTTCACTCCTTATTGCCTTACAATTCCCCCGTAACAGCTCCCCCTCTCCTTGTTTACCTTCCTAGAATTAATGTGATGCCACCTGCATGGCACAGGGGCAGATAGCAGCCTTCCCCTAAATTCTTGTATATCAGCATCATCTCTTGTGCAAGGTAGAGAACAGGACCTTGGTAAAAACAGCATACAAAAGCTGGGGGATAAATCACCTGAAACTTTTCAGTCAGTTTGTGGTGTAGTCTGAAAAAACATTGCATCTAAACAAGGATTTCCCAGCACTGTCTTGTCAGGATTCCAGCACAGCTGTATGTCCATTCTGAGCTCTGTTCTGGACAATTCACACATGTAAGTTGAGTCAAACCCCCATTTCTGTACCTTCATGCTGTTTCCTTAAAGAAAAACTCCATGCCCTTGTCCAAGCCTCCCACCATAAGAACACAAAGCTGTGTGTTCATGAACATCATGCAGCCATCACTCCTAACCCAAGGCTTTCTCCATCTGCACGTGCATCACCAATCTGTGCCTTATCAACGTGGAGGACCAAGCAGGTCCTTAGACAGAGACACACACCCCTCAGCTCAGACACATCTCTGAAGAAGACCCCAGGTGCCTTTTCCCTTTTGCATTTGCTTGAGCGCTGTCACCGGCACACTCACCATGCTTGATAAACTCTGGAATAAACTACTCCAGACTCCTCAACTGCCTGTCTCTCTGTCTTTTCAGTAGCAATAAGGTCATTCTTCAAAATAAAGAAATACAAATTCTTTTTCATAGAAGGAAATGACCTTTATTTTTTGCATGTCTAAGTAAGCTGCAGTAAAATAAGATGAAGACTGTGACAGGAGACAACCAAAGATGGTAAATTTAGGCTGACACTTTGTCCTTAACTTGAACTGTTCAACAAGAAAGTGTACAGTAAAAACAAAGATTTGGCCTAAAATCAGGTTATTTTGGGATATGTCATTGTGCAATATTTTTAATATATTTTCAGGTACTTCTTGTTGTAGGAGACAGAATCACTGGGAAGTCAGGAGTGCTGTAAGACCATCACTGAGGATCTGAGTCCCTTAGGACTGGATGCTATAAAGTTAAATCACAGCAACAGTCCCTGCCCAGACAACTCTGAAGTTAAATGCCAGAAGGGATACAACAGATGAGTCATTCAGGCAGAGAAGGAGGGAAAAGAAGAAAAGGCACTGGCTGAATGGATCTGATAACAAAAAGAATGAAGGTCGAAAGAAAAAGGCTTGTGAGCCTTGGCAGGGCAGTTTCTCACAAAGGTGGGAGTTATGGGAAAACACCAGTGAGCTTGAGGAAGAGTCCAAGAGAAACATGAATGTGGGGCTGCTTCTGTCACACATCCAGAATCATCTTTTGGGTGACTGTAAGTTTTATAGTCTATCTAGTTTGAATCTAAGTGTTCTGAGATTAAAATCATACAGCAAAGCATTGTAAAATATAAAATGCAAAACCACATCAAGTCAGACTTGGAACACTACTTGGGGAAAAAATTCTCACACTGAGAAGTCAAGACTGCTTTCCAAGCAGGCAGACAATGAAGGCTCTACCCTAAAACTGCTTCCAGTGAAGTTGAAATTGAACATCTGGGTAGAAGTGGGGAAAACGTGAAAACAAAGGTAAAAATCCAGGTTGCAGAGGGGCTGCCTGCATAGTTTTAAATTCTTTGTAGGGTTCATTATGAGGATGGACTATGAGGGTATTTAAGGAGGATGAGGCCATGAATTTTGCCATTTGTCATGGGAAGAAAATGGCATTAAGGGAGAGGGCAACTAGTGAGAGCTGGCAGATCGTGGGTGGAGCAGAGGCAGGAGCTGACATTGTGATAGTGATAGAAAGAGGCTGGGGAGATCAGTTCAGGTCAATTCATTTGGTTCAGTTCAGGCAAATAGGTGCTTTGATTTGGTTTTCTTGTAATAAGAAAAGAGAATCCTGAGGAAAGGATAGAAGGACATCATGGTGGGATGATGTGGGCTCAGTAGCCTGGGAGATGACTCCTGACAGTGACTTACACAGAGAAAAGGAAGGTCATCTTGTACAGGGCAGGGTGACAGGCAACTTCCTTGCATATGATAAAAAGATCTGATCAAAATCTGGGCAGGAATGTCAGAATGGCTACAAAAGCCTTTAATCTGGGAAAGAGTGAGACTTAAATTTGAACACTGCTAGGGAACTGAAAGTTCAACAGAACTATGGGATTATTCATAGCAAATAATGTCAGATTATGATTTTAGGCAACAACATTAATAAGAGCAGGAGATGGACAAGGAGCAGAAATTGAGAAGGAAAATAACTTTTTTTTCATGTTTGCTTATATTTTATTTTTCTTTTCCTTTTTTTTCTTTCAAGATATATGAGATAAAGATGCAGATATGTCAAGGTAAATAGGTAAATACTTGCAAGATGGGAGAGGCACTGAGGCAAGAAAAGACAGAGTAGGCAAGTGGATTAAATCTTTCTATTGGTGGCAGTAATCTAAATTTAAATTATTTCATTCTGTGATGAAATACATAAAGGAAGACACAAGTTAGTGTTATCCCCAAGGAACATCAACTTCAGCTATAATTTAGGCACCAAATAATCCATATGGAGATGGCATGGTATGGATTCTCCATCCATAGAAACACACTTAATGACAACAATAATGTTGACATGAGAGCCAGAGCAGATGTTTCACCACATACATTTCACTGCTCACACCCGCACTTACTAAACCAATACTCAATTTCATTTTTGCATTGGTTCCTTCCTGATGTATATTTTATTCCTTTTAAAGCAGAAAATTGAGCTAACTGAAGCACACAAAACCCCCCCTGCAGCTGATGTTTTTAATCAGAGTTTTCTGGGAAGGTTGACCAGCAATCATGACTTATTCAGGGTTTTCATTATTCTTCATGCCTTCAACACAGTGTCACTGACGTCTTACTAACTTAATTGTGCTTGTTTCCTTATGCAGAATGAATCCTGACTGAAGAGTCAATGTTCCTGGTACAGATTCACAAAACACATCAGAATTTCCTCCCAGCATCAATAAGAAAAAATAATACTGACTGGTCTTTTAGACTGACTGAGTTTCTTTCCAATCCTATTTTGAACATAGGAGAAATTTTTCTATTCTGAGCAGATGGTTTATTAAAGTTGGAAGGTAACTTCCTACATTTTGACAGTGTAAAAAAGTTACCACTAGTTTAAAATGGTAATTGTAAACCACACCGCATTGTGGATAAATTCCATTATGAGAATTAACACATAAAATCTTATGCAATACCTTCTTTTTATTTATTTTTACATTTTAACAAGAAAGTTTTACCAACAGGGGCTTTTTTCCATCCATTTAGGCCCAGCTCCAGTTCCAAGGTAAGATGTCGGGAAATATTGAATCACTGTACAAAAAAAAATCAAAACAAAGCAGTTGTTCAGCATGACAAGACAACTTATCCGTGCCCAGCTGGGATGCCAAGAGGAAAATCAAAGCAAGCACTGGTGTCTGTAGGGTCCTGCACAACATGACAAATGTACACAGTGATCTCAAGAGAAAGGAGGATGAGCTCAGGAATGAGCAGTGCTCTGTCTTTGGGAGTCAGCAGCACCAGGAGCAACTGCAGTTCCAGTAAAGCTCTGCTGCCTAAAACATTTTTATATTGAGCTGCTGCTAATCAATAGCAAGGAGAACTCCTGTTGCTGTGTATTGCACAGGAAAGTCACCACCAAAGCCTCCTATGATAGGTTCATGGCTGAGAGGGGCCTTGGAGACCCTTCTGAGAGCCAGCAAGGACAGGCAGCACTGCCAGGCTGGGATCCATCCTGCCTCCCCTGAAAGGAGAATCTGCATCTTCTGCAGTCTCATGGTACAGCCCCCATTTCCAGTGGAGGGATGTAACAGGTATTTGACAGGGCCTGGTCCCATCCTAGGGTGACTCCTAAGGGAGTTGCTGAGGGTCTTGGTGCATGGGTGGGATGTGATTTCAGTTAAAAAGGGCAGCGAGATGGAATGGAGAGAGGGAAAGGGATCAGCACAGGTTGGTGTGGGTAACCTGTGCCCTTCCTCCTGGGCCATGCTGGTGCCATGAGGTGCCTGTCACAGTGCAAACAAGAGACAGGAATTGCCAGGTATTCTCTGTAAAAGGTGTGTCTGATACACTCACAGGAAAACATGTACCAAGTTTCTCAGCTGATCATCAAAAGGGAGAGTTCCAGTGCTGACTGACCCCAGAAAAGGGCAGGGGAAGTGTTAAAGGAGGTTGTACCTGGCAGATAGCTGAGTTTTTCAACCCCAGCTATGTAGCAGGATGACATTAACTCCTGTGATTGAATGGAGGCCCCTACATAGATATCAATAAATAAATCAAAACCACAAACATGAAAGCTAGGAGTGTTTAATTCAGACTTGACTCTTACTTTCTTCTCTGCACCAGGACTGGACCACTGTGAGATATAAAGAAGCATTGACTCTATTAGGTTTGAGCTATTTACCATATTAATCATAATCCAGCTCACCTTTCAAAAAGTAAATAACATATTTAAGATTATCAGACTCAGTTTTGAGCAACATTTTTCTTATTAAACAAGCACACAGGACTGGCAAAAATCAATAGCAGAGTTAGAGTAGCCTCCCTGTAGAGGGTGTTTGTTATCTCCCGTAAGTCACAGTAAAAAATGACAAAGCTGCCACATCATAAGGAAAAGTAATTTTACAGGATTCAGGTGGGTTCAAGTTTCCATCTTCTCACTGTAATCCAGTGAATCATGTGTTTCCACCAGCTAAATGAACCTACAAGCCTGTCAGACACAGGTGGCTACAGGGCTCAGTGTGCTGATTTCCATTTTCTAGGCCATCTTTCCTTAAGTGTCCTCTTTAGTAATAAAAAATGGAACTGTAATTCTTCAGGGGTAGTGCAGGTTGGTGTGGCTGGGTGGTGTAACAGTCCCCAGCTGCAGGTGGCTGGCTGACCATATCCATACAGGGAGAGGAGGGGATCCTGATTTCAGCTGGCAAGAGGAAATTTGAATGGTGTCCAACACATTCATCAGGCAGGAGACACAGTTCACTTCCCTCACTGTCCCTGTCACCTCAAATAACTGGAAACGGTCATGTAAAGTGAGTGAAATTGCTATAGTTTAGATTTAAAATTATCATGTATAAAAAAAGCTTCCAGATAGTCTGATTTTTCTGTGCAGTTTCAAAAGTGTGAAACTTTAAAATTAAGAACTGACAGTAAGATTTTTAGGGAAGGGGTGTTTTTTTGTTGCTTATTTATTTGTTGTTTGTTAAAGGAGGGGTTTGGTTTCTACCTAAGTGGAAGTTAATCTTAAATTCTTATTTGGTATGTAAGAGCTATTATTCATTTGTATTTTCATAAAGCATTAGAACTTGCAGCTGTAGTGGGAAGATCATCTGGAACAAGATGAGGTATGTAGTCATTACAAATAAATGTTTCTAATGCAAAGGAAAGGAGGTAAAAGCAGAGAAGGACTAATCAAATGGCCTGTGGTTTTAGAGCATTTTTGTTTCAAGGAAAGGACCCTTATATTTGCCCTCCAGATAGTAAATTGCTTTTAGTGGAAGCTACTGCCAGTTGGTGAAAACAAACCTATATATGTAGAGATGTTAAGGACACTGGGAGCAATAATAATAGCATTAAAAAGTAAATATGTGGCTTTGCATTTGTACCTGTTGCAGTACCAATCTCAGACATAGAAGAAAAATACCAGTTGTCCTTGTCCTCTACTCTTTAGCTACTACCTGAGTAGAATAAAACTGTTCTACCAATGACTTTCAAACTTCACAGTTTGCTTCTGTTACCCAGATTAATGGGCTATTATTTTCTGTGTTTGTCTTACTACCTTTGTTATTTCTGAGTTGAAGTGTAGCTCCTGATGATCAATAGGGCTTCTAATATGCACATACTGCCACTATTAGCAGTACTAAGTCATGCACAGGACTCGCAGCTGAGAGTTCACTTTGTTAGCTCTGTTCTCCAGCAGCTTCGTAACCTTTCCCTGTCCTCTGCATACATTTTGATAACTAGTATTGAGTGGCTCTCCAAAGTGAATACTGTACCCTGTATAATGAAATTAATCAATAATACCTGCTATCCTTGATATTACATTCTGGGGACATTGAATTGTACATCTCTGGAGCACAGGGTTGATTTTACAGTGTTTTAATATTAATAGCGGGTTGAATTGAAAAACTATTTTTGTTCCATTTTAATGATAGAAGAATTTCTCCTCGTGTGATGTAAAAGAAAACTGCACATTCCATGAAAAGCAAATTATTTGCAGGATTTTGCTAATTCTGATGTGAAATTCTAGGTTTTGCTGCAAATTCTCTGTCAGGCCACTGCAACTGGGATAGTTCACAACCAGGTTAAGATCATTCCAAGCCAACACCAACTTTTGGTGTCAAGACCACAACATCTGTACAAGTGTGTGGTTGATGCACACCACAGGAAGGCTTTCACTGCAAGAAATCCCTATTCAATGGAGTATGTGGTCGCCTGAAAAAGCAATATGTGGAGCTGTAACCACGGGAAGGGAGCTACTTCAAGGTCTTCTGAGAGAAGGAAACGTCTTGGCATGAAAACATCTGCCATTTGATTAGTTAGAAAATCCCCAAGGAACTTGAACACCCCAACAAATCAACCTAGATACACCCATATATGATTGTTTCACAAAGACATAATTCCTGCTTCTTTTTCCCTCACAGTTTTTGATTAAGGAAGACAATGAGTCATGGTTGCCTCTTTGTAGCCCATTCTGAATTTGTCTACAACCAGCAGATAGAGACAATGGCCACTTTTCTGAGGAGTCCTAAATAAAAGTTTCCACCTTGGGCTAAACTGGCTCTGAGTCTCTCGTGGAGCATTTGTTGGGACCTCTGCACTGCGTGGATGGATAGTATCTAGTTTTCGGTTCAGTACTCAGCCATGATTAGCAAGAAATCCTCATTTCCATCCCCATATTCTCTTTCTTATGCATCACATAACAACTCATTGCTGCAACAAGCCAAGTTCCTGGCCAGTGGAGCCCTTTCACTGCTTAGTCCTGATTCATCAATGGAGCAGGTCCCATACACAGATGTAATATGTACTTGTACAGTCAATGACTGGAATGAACAACACCAATTCAGCTGTCACAGAAAATTATAGCAATTCCCAAGATTTATGTTATACATGTTTAAAGAACACATAGTTGTTGTTTTTTGGTTTGTTTTTTGGTTTTTTTTAAGTCAGTAATTGTGATTCTTTCCACATAAAGAGGAAAAGGGGGAATCCAAACCTGATTTTGGGTTACAATATGGCTGGATAGTTATGCTGCATGTGTCTGGGATTATTCTTTGGCACAGATTTGCCTCTATCTGTACTGTTAAACTGTCCCAGCCTTGGAAACAGGGTGGGCATCCAAACTGGTTTCTGGGAATGGTCCTGGGTCAGGGCTGATTCCCCAGCTATGTCCAGGATGCATCTGGGAGAGTGCCAGCTGAATGGGGCCAAACTCATAGCAGGCAGCATTTAATAGGACAGTCCATCAAATTCCCATTGCTGGGAATGTTCCCTGGTGCCATTCAATTAACCAGGATAGATGTAGTCCAAAAGTCTAAACTAATTACCATGAAAAGAGACAGTAATTCAGTGATGGTGTTTCATGGCCATATGCTGGCATCTTTGGAGCCTGGAGAGGAAATGAAAACATCTTAAGGAAAGCTTTGCCAAATGAGAGCTCCAGATGACAATTGAAATAGGGGAAAAAATATTAGGCATTGACAAATTGTGAGCAGAGTGAAAATCAACAAAAGAAGAACAGATGAATCCATAGAAACAGGGCATGATAAAACTGCCCTTCCCTTGCTTCCAGAGTATTTCAATAGAAAGGAAACATGGTGAAGAACCAAAGAAGCAAAATACTCAATTATTTACAAAATTGTGCTGTTTCATTTTTAAAACATACTCTTTAAATGCTATGTTTGCTTTACCGGAGTGAAGAGTTAACCACAGCCGGTTCCACAGGGAGAGCCCAAATCAGCTTTCATTTAAACCAGATTTCAAACTCTGGTATCCTGGACAGAGTGATGTGAGGAACATTTACAAGAAATAGAAACACTTTGTCAAGAAATCTTAGGATGAGCAAATGTGCCACATACTTGCTGGGGCCTAGTAAAATTCAAATTTTCCCAATGAAAATGCAATTGTAAATGATAATTTTCTCCTCAGGTTGAACAGAAGAGGTTGAAAAATTATATGTGTTTTAGAAATTTCAACTAGTCTTCTCCTGGCATGGATTTAAAAATGGGGTGAGATGAAGTAATCTAGTTGCACATGAGAGGAGACTGCACTGTGATACTTCATTTTACTACTGACCTCAGAACTTTTTTTGTCAGACCTCCAGGGCTAGCAAATATCGGGATCATGGGAAGCTACTGCATCAACAAGGAGATAAACAACTACTGCAAGGGCCATTTCTTGCACTGTGGCTCTGCATAGTATCAAATACTGGATGCACTTTGAATAAAGCCTCCAAAGGTGAATAAGCAGGGTAAATTCCCTCCTTGTTTACTGGACCACCAGGTGGGTATGATAAATGTCTCTTCCTACTCTTGTTAAATGGAAAATATTTATCTACTGAACACCTCCAACTAAGCATGACAGTGAAAGTGGAAAGCAAAATGTACACAGAGGACACAAAAGTAACCTGGTTGCATCTCAACAAGTTCTCCTTTATCTGGAAGAATACAAAATTTGCTTGATACCATTGCATATCAGAAATGCCTCACTCCCACTTGTAGGAAGACATTGTCATAACATGATGTCTCTACCCTGTTAGCTTTTACCAACTTCCATTCACTAAATAGTGGGAGATGGATAAAGGTCAATTGGTAGCTGAGATAATTGAGTTTAATCATGAGCCACCTAAGTGAGGGAAGACATTACCACCTGGCATTATATAGTAAGTACATTAAACTGACTCTTTTCTGAACTATAAAGGTCATTGTACATTGTATAGCAAAGGTTGTGCCGTGAAAATGCTAATTGATTTTTAATACTGGCTGCTGACATTCCTGTAGAGGGTGTCAAGTGCCTCTTGGGAGTACTTACTGACACTCATTCCAAATTCAATCATCATTGTCATCCCATGCCAGCAAAAACAAATGGATTTTTGAGGTCCAGTCCAGCAAAGCTGGGAAAGGACTAAGTGACTCTGTCCCTGAATGACTAAAACACCTCTGTCCAACTTGGGTAATATGTTTGAATCTCTCATCCTGAAAGAAAGATAATCCTGTCCTCTTGCCCATGAGATTCAGAGATGGAAAGGGCAGGTTATCAACATTCACAGAACAGGTCTGAGCACTTGGTACCAGGTCTACAGGGGTTTAAGTGATTAATTCGTATTTCAACTACTTAATTAAGAGTTAAATGCAAAATCAATACAGAAAATATATCACCAGTCCTGAGGAGGACTCTGAGGTGATCAGGGCTGGAATGCCCCCGAGGAGAGGCTGAGGGATGGGCAGTGTTCAGCGTGGAGAGGAGGTGGCCTTGGGGACCTCACAGCAGCTCCCATGGAAGGTCCTCAAGATGATGGAGCCAGGCTTTTCCCAGTGCTGTGTGGTGGGAGGATATCAGAGTCTCACACTGAACAGAAAGAGGTGTTTTCCCTGTGAGGATGGCCAGACAATGGAGCAGACTGTCCAGCCTCATTGTGCCTTCTCATCTTTAGAGCTTTTCAAGTCCCAAATGAAACAGAGCCATGTTACAGGTCCAATAGCTGATCTTGTTTAGAGCAGGAAGTTTCAATAGAGGTCTCCTGGGGTCCCATTTAACCTGAACCCCTGCTGAGCCCATGAAATGGGCACGTTGGGGCTGAATAATTCATTTGTGGGAGAATGGACAGGTGGGAATATCAATCATTCTCCACACTCAGCACACAGCAACCAGCATGAGCCAGATGTGCTTCCAGCACAAAGCTCAAACACCTCTGAAGGGGATACTACGTGGTGATATTTTGCCTTCTGAAAAGAAGACAATTGATGAATTTGTCTGGCATCTGTATAAATGTCCAGTAGCCTACTCCTGACCCTCATCTTCAGTGCCAAGAAATGTATTTGAATTGTACACACATTTATAAAATGAATGCAATATTCAAATCTTCCTGCTGCCTGCCATTTAGAGTCAGATGCATTTCTAGGAAATCCTCAAAGATAAGTTTAAGATTTGGAAAAATGTGGTTGGGAGGGCTGTAGTGTGACAGATTACCTGGCTCACAATGTTGGGCTGCAATGACAAAGGGAATCCCTGGCAAGGCATTGGCAAATTTCTGTGTCCATACTTCCCACAGTTTTAAAATGAATTCTGGAAGGTTGATCATCATTTCTATTAGATCACTATTATGTAGGAACAACAACAATCTGTGACAGCGGGGAGACAGAAGTTAAGGATGGAAGCACTTTAACAAAAAAACAAACCACACAAAACAACCAACAAAATCCAACCAACCCACCAACAAACCAACCAAACAACCCACCCCACAAAAAACATCTCACTACAAAAAGTAAAATTCCCTATTTAAGAACTGTGTATTTCTAGAAATAAACGGCTCCAGAACCTCTCCAAATGGTACTTTCAGTAGTTTAGACAACATTATAGTTTATGTAGAACTTGTCACAGCTTCGCACAAATGCTCAGAATGAGGAAAAATGGAAAAAATAAACAAATAAAGAACAAAAAACCCCAAACAACAAAAGAAGATGAAAAAGTACTACCAGGGCTTAAAACAAACAGGTGAAAACAAAATTTATTCCCAGTGCAATCCAATCTCCTTTTGTCAGATTTGAAGAATTTAACCCAATTTCCCTATTAGTCAGCTGATGAAGCAGCCCCACTTCCTGAAATGAAGCATAAGATAACGTCAACATTATTTGCAAACTGCTACGTTATGGTGATAGTTTATCACTATCAAATTAGTGTCATTTTATTAAAAGGACCAAAAGCTCTGGCTTTGCTAAGCAGAGCTCCCAGTCCCACCAGAGCAGTGGAGCTGCTCCCTCTTTCCCTGTGCTGTTCTCTGTGATGGAGCACAGCATCTGCATCTGTCTGCACAGGCAGCTCTGTGAACGTGCTGGCTAATGATCAGGGAGGGAATTTTACACTCCAAGACATCTCTTATCTGCATATCACCCTCTGGTTTTTGATAGCTTTTTGTTTGGAGGTTTTGACCTTGTTTTGTTTTTTTTTTTTTTTTCCCTCTGAAGCCTTCCTGTGTATTATCCCAACAGTTTATTCTCTTAATAGCTATCCTCCCTGTGGTGTTTGTGTTGCTGGGGACAGATTATATTTGACTTCCTCAGACCTTCTCTCCTGTGTCAGTTCTGGCACTTGTGAAGTGACATGCTATGAAATTTTAGAAAAGATACCACTGTGCCACCTTCTAGACTTGCATCTTCTAGTCAAACAGAATGTAATATTCTCATCACCTACACTTTTCTAGTGTAAAATAAAAATACTTGGTATCAGGTCTGGGCTAATTCACTCTACAGGATTGCATGCAAACACCCTAGTATTTATTTTGGCATTGTTAACAAGAGCTGGAAGCTAGAGACTAAAAAACAATCAACCTTAAACTCAGTGATCATACCCTAGAAATAATACTGTTAAGAGCTGGAAAAAGCACAATATTAACACAAGGAAAGGAAGGTCAGGCAATGTCTTCTGCGGTGTTTTAAATAAGGTTTGAGATCCTTTTATACAGCTTTGGAAAGAATTGTTGAATTTGCATTTTTTGAGGGGGGAAAATACTTTTTGAACCTATTCTGCTGAATGAATACAAGCACCAGAACTGGGATTCCTTGTGCTGCACTCAGTGCAATCATAGCACAGTAATTTAGCTAAGGCTTAATAATTTCTTGCAGTACAAGTTGATGTTATGAGATTAGCACTTATAATTTCCAGAAGAATTTCATTACATTCATAAAATACAAAGAAAAAGGGCATCAAATCTAGGTATTCTGTGCTCCACTTGGTGTGGCCCTTCCTTCCAGTTTGCTTGCTACAGTTGTTAATGAGCAAACTGCAATTACTGTTGGTTCAAATGGGAGTAAGAATGACCTTTTTGACTTTTGTTACAGAGAAAATACATGCAGGATATGTTTCTCTGCATATATTGAAGGAATACACATTCATTAGCATGTCCCAGAGCAACATACATAATCTGAGAGGTGGGAAATAGGATGGGAGTGGTGAGGGATAAAAGCAATTGGCTTTGCTTGTCACTGTTAAATCTCCCCAGATAAAATACTCAAAGTCAACTTCAGTGTCCAAACCAGGCACCACCTCACTGAGCTTTAGCAGCTGATTTCCAGATATGAAACTGAGGTTTGAGAATCCACCATTGTGAACCAGAACCAAAATAAACTTTGTTAGATGACCACATGGGAAAGTCCTGCCTCCTTTCACCACTTCTTACAGCCTGCTCAGCTCTTTTGCCCAGAGAACTTGTGGCTGCCTCATCCCTGGAAGTGTCCAAGACCAGGGTGGATGGGGCTCAGAGCAACCTGTTCCAGTGGAAGGTGTCCCTGGCCATGGCAGGGGGTTGGAATGAGATGGTCTTTAAGGTGTCTTGAAATCCAAACAATTTTATCATTCTATGACTCAGAGAATCTTATACAAAATGGAATTACTTTTAATGAACCTATTTAAATGTGAACCTATTTAAATGTATGTCTTTGCTTCATTTGGATTTTTTTATCTGATATCCATCATTTAAGGAAGAACTCCAACTCATCATCCAACCCAGTGGTGGCCATGACTTGTCCCATTCATGAGACACAACCCTTTTACCATGTCAAATTCTTATTCTACATTGTGGAAATTCTTTCAACCCTCTACTTTAAAAAAGGTAAAGTTGATAAAATGAAGGCAAGTTATAGAGCCTGCACAGCAGGAAAGTGAATTTCATATATACAGAGAATCTTTGTGTGAAGACTACTTTTAGGTGAGCTGTACATAAAGACTAATACTGAGGGTTTGGAAAAATTAGCATCCTTGAATTTTGCAGGAGCTATTTCTAAGCCTGGCTTGGCTAATCCTGAAAACCAGAAACAGCTCATGACCAGACTTTTCTCTGTGACAGGAAGGAGCTTGCACACCACACATGGCTAATCTGAACGAGCTGTGTCGGGGTCACTTTACAGTCCTCATTCTGTGTTATGTGAAATTGCCAAGATGATACATCTTCCTACCTAAAAGAAAAAACAGATACTTATTTTTTGTATGAATGTATTTTGTGGTTTGTTTGTTTCATTGGTTCATTGCTTGGTTGGTTTTTTAACATATTTTTTGCATAATAGATTGTTTACTTATTATCTAATTTTACCAAAACACTTATGTCAGATCTTCTGGTATAAATTGAGGAAGTCAGCTGAAAAACTACAGTAGGAATAAACACAAACTTAAATTAAATATAACTCATCCCAAGAACAGGCAGAAGGAGCACATCTGGTAGGATTTTAAGGCTATTTTTTTAGTTTCAAACACAAATGACCTCTAGTACACTGATATTTAATTACAACTATTTTGTCTGATTTAGTAAGCCTGAAAGTCTGTTCTGTTTCTTCTCTGTGTGGGGGGAGGTGAAAAGAAGTAGTCATCTGCAAGGATGTAATAATTTAAGGATGCATCCTTACCAATATCGGATTTTAAGTCTGCAGATGTTTGAAAAAGATTTTAAAGTCAAATAAGGCAGAAGATTGGGAGCTCTTTACTCCCAGGGAATTTCACATGCTTGAAGAACAGCAATTGCTTTGTCTTCTGCTGAAATGCCACTCTCTCTGGGGTAAAGAGAAGCAGCTGTGTAATAACACATAGTGATGCCACACAGGAACTTGACAGGAAAGGAAAAATTGCACGTGAAAGCACAGCAGCACCA
Organism: Lonchura striata; assembly: GCF_050655825.1. Classification (NCBI taxonomy): domain Eukaryota; kingdom Metazoa; phylum Chordata; class Aves; order Passeriformes; family Estrildidae; genus Lonchura; species Lonchura striata. The sequence goes on along the minus strand of NC_140704.1, from coordinate 150,152,001 downwards.
GGAACTTTGCTAGACAAATTGTGCAGTCATTACCCTTTCAGATTTTTAGGACAGAGATGGAAATTAGGCTTCCTGTAGCACAGGGCCTTTAAACACTCCTCTGTGGCAAAGTCTGAAGTCTGATATCTTATTTGAAGCCTGGCAACCACCACCTTACAGGGCCCTTTGCTCTGCTGCTGCTGCTGCTGCAAGTGATGTTCTGATGTCACAACAGCAGATACAAGTTCATTCACAAGCAATCTTGGTTACAGGCAGAGTTTGCTGGTGCCAGTAACTTTAGCTGCTTTCAAAAGGGGATGGGGAAAAAAAAGAAAAAAGGAAGAAAAAATACAGAAAAAAACTCCCTGAAAAAATGGAAAGGCAGAAATCCAAATATGAATCAAAAGCTGTACCACCTACTGAGTCAACAGGAAACTGAAATGAGATAATAAATAGCTGGCTCTGGATGAATATGAGATGCTCATCAATGTGGTTTACTCATTTCTTAAAGGGGGAAGTGCAGAGTGAAAATTAACACTCTTGCTGGATATCTAAGAGACACGTAACAAGCTTCACCAGAGGCTTAGGAATGGATTGGATTCCCACCAGAGGTGGGAATGGATTTACCCATAAAACAATTTTGCTACACCTAATTAAAACATTGGGGAATGTAAAAGGCACCCGGAGAAGGAACACTGGGGCAGTTCTTGTTCAGAAACAAACCATGCCCCCAAGCAGCACCCTGACATTTTCTGAACACTTCCAAGGGCAGGGCTTCCATCGCTTGTCTGCACGGCCTGTTCCAATGCTCAACCACCAGTGAAAAAAATATTCCTAAAATCCCCTTAAGGTTTAAGTGAAGGATGGAGACACAGCTGAAAAGATGTTGTCAAGTCCCACTGGGGACCTGATCTGTACCCAAAAAAACCCCAACCATTTCCAGCAATTTTTGAGTCAGTTCTGCTCTTCCCATTCACTCTATATGGACATGGGGTCCAACAACTCAACAAATGAGGCATTCAGTCTATCAGTCTGGAAATTTCCGTGGTAAGCAATGCTTATCAACCTCAATTAACACTCTGATGGTGATTGCTGAGTGATCACTCCCTACCCACATCTCCACACACAAATGAGCCTTTCATTATATTTTCTTCCCTGACCAGTTAGGAAGAAGACTAAAAGAGTAGCTTAATGGGCAGGAAAGGAAATGAAATCTTGTGATCTCAATGAAGATCAATTGGGCAAGGTTTGGGCCATTTCTGTGCATTTCATGTCATCTCATTCATTCTTCTTGTTCCTGGTTTTTTTTCAGAATTTTTTCTCATAATTTTGAGCATTTAATTTCTTCCATTACTACTCCTGTCCTTTTGTGTACCTTTTTTGGCTGATTTTGGGAATTCAGTAAGAATAATTTTGGCAAGTTTTGATCCTTTCACTGATCCTCATTTTGTCTCAGTCCATTTGGTTGTAGCCACTCCATTTTCATTTTTTTTTCTAATTGCATTTGATTTGATCACATCTTTTTTCAGAGCTTTTGTTCTACTTTTTTTCTCTTTTTTTTTCAAGATTTCTATTCCTTTCAGCCCTGATTTGTAAATATGTACCTTATTACAAAACTTTAAACTTTGCCTAAAGGTCAGTGACTTGTGCTCTGATGATTAGCTGTCTAAATCAAAGCTGTAATTCTTTCCAGCTTGTCTTCATTCCAACTAAATATAGTGTGGTCAGGGAGTTAAAATTCTGATTTTTCTTTTGAAAGATACCATTACATCATGAGGCATATTCTAAAATATAGTTTTTTTAATTTGGGGCTTTTTAAATTTTAATGCCTCTTACATGGAGCTAATAGGAAAAAGACATTCACAAATACATGTACTAATGCAGAGTTGTGTTCTGCTCACTAGACCTGAAATACTCAGTAGGAGCTGAGAAGAAAATAAATAATATATTGCAGTCTGCTAGATATTCTGATGCTTTAATACTGAGAAGCTCCTTGAAAAATAATTGCCTGCATATATAATGAAAATTCTGCCTTGTTCTCTAGATGTACCTGTAGTAGAACAAAAGATCTGCAGGGATAATTAATCTGTAGCACTGTTCCTCAAGCACCATCTGATTAACAGTATTTCCACTTACACAGTCCTTCACTGGAATGAGCAGAACAAGGTTTCAGCAGTGAAGGACAATAACAGGACTGGTAGTGAAGTAGCATAAGGAAATAAACTCTTTCCTGCTGTCATATGCTGATCACTGTGAATTTATTTCTGATCAGCCCACTTAAAGTCTGTGTTTGCACAGTACAGAAGTCAGAGCAGGGAGCACCAGCTTCCTATTTAGTGTGTTTATTCATTATTAAATTATTTTTTTAACTCTATTAACAACTGCAATTATTTCAAAAGCCATTTCCCTAAGTCAGTAAGGAGGTGTGAGATAACCTGAGGCAACCCAAGGGGGCTCTTAGCCTAGGAGCAGAGTTCCTGGTGTTTGCCAGGGTAGCCAAATCACACCTGGCACACTGCTCCTCCCCTCTTCGATGGCTTCAATGGCTCAGTTCTGCCACAGCTGCCTATAAAGGAGCCTAGAACAGCTACTGGCCAGAATTAGGGTCACATCATCTGGGTCTGACACGCCTGAAACACATAAACCTCAACAGTGATGCTTCCAAACTATTGAATAAAAGTTGTAATAGTCCTAAGGCCTGCTGGCTGCAGGAGAAGTAGAGATATGCAAACATCTTTCTTTTACCTTGATGGATCTGAGAAGGAATAGTAACAGCAAGAAAGCATGCAGAGTATTTTTAAACTCATTCTCATGCATTTTTTTTTACAGAAGTGGAAGAAGGAGGTACTTGTGTCAATTTGGGCTCCTCTCAAGTACCTTCAATTGGGTGTTGGGTAAATGCAGACTAGTACACTGTCCTGAAAGTCATCCTTTAAAAAGATACATTTTTTGAAAAGAAATTTTGAAATAAGTTGTTTTAAACTTAAACAGTAACTCTGTTCCCAATCCTTTTTTTCTGCAAACCCATGTTTTTCTGGGAAAATTTCAACTTCCAAGGAATATTTCACCAATGCTAAATTTCAGGCTGCTTTAGTTCTTTTTCTGTATAGTGAAAAAGTTATCTACCTGCATCACCACTTCCTCAGTGTTTGAAAGTTAGTGAATTCCTAAAGTGTTATGAGCCACAGAGGCATAAATTCTTAGATTTTCATTAGCAGAAGTGCTGCATATTTTCTCTTTCTTAGTTAAAAGATACCCTGCACATATTCCAAAGGATAGATAATGTTATTTAAACTGCTCTGGATAACTGAATAAGTACACTGGAGGTTTTTATTTTTCTTCTGTGTAACATCTAATGGTTATTAATGTGGACTGGATACTAATACTTCAAACACTAGACTGAAAAAGGAAAACTTTTACTTCACATTGTTCTAAGTATTTATGCACAGAAATTCACCTGTTTTTTCTGGTCTCTAGGCTTTCCTTCAGAATTTAAAGCTTTATCTTAAACAGCAACTAACATTTACAGCATAACCATAAATTTATAGAATCATTGAATATTCAGAGCTGGAAGAGAATTACAAGGATCACCAAAGTCCAACTCTAGTCCCTACACAGGATAGCCCCAAAAATACAGATTCAGAGAATATCCTGAATTAGAAGGGAAATTCCCTCTTGTACAAGTCCTCTCACCCAATATTCTACCCAGTCCTGAGATTTAAGATGCTTACAACCAACAGCATGTGGCTGTGCTTAACAGGAGGCTCTGGAAACAAATACTGACCGTGAAAACCTCCTGATTAATGGATAAACTAAGAAGGTTGATAGAAAAATATTTGGAGCAGAAGCCATCAAAAAAGAGTCTGCCTTTTCTTGCTCCTTGCTCTTGTTTTAAAGGTATCCACAAAGGTGGTTTTGGAACAGAAATATGAGTGAGATTCATCATTCTTTAGTTCAGACATCTAAGGTTTAAACATCCAGATAAGTTTAATCACCCACATGAGTCAAGGGGGAAGAGCCAGGTGTTTTCAGGGGTGAGTCAGTCCCCTAAGCTTAATCCATTTCTCTCTCAAAAAGTTGATTTATCCTTTGCAATTGTTTCTCTTGGTCAATGATAAGGGAAGCCTGGGCAAACAGTCAAGTTTGTTATCTGAGATGAACATACATAAATCTAAAATAATCCAGCCTATTTCTTTAACAAAATTAAAAGCCTTCTGTTAATTCAAAAAGCAGATTGGGTAATGTAAAAAGTGTAATTTGTGAGTTTATCACAGCAATACCCAGAATTTCGAGGTGCAGCTTGCACAAGGAACAAGAGTTGTTTGTGTGTCAGCACCAGTAAATATGGACTGATCTCCTTTTCACTTTGCAAAGACAGTAGGATGTGCAGTACATCAATAACATAGATAGAAATGGAGAACTAGCCCCTGTAAATAAAAGGAATTTTGATTATCTTAACTCTCACATATTAGTCTGAAAAACAGTTAAAGAAATTAAGTGAGAATTATTATACAATAATCATTGATCCATGAGACTCAAGCTCAGACACAATTATGAGATCATCCAGTCCAGCTGCTACATAGGAAAACAAAGAGAAGCCCATTCTTTTCATGTAGCTTGCTGCTGTGGTTAATCACTCTCATTTGAGCCTAATTTTCTATTTAAGAGTGCAGGGTTTTTACTCAGCATTAGTTGTTACTTTTTTTCACTACTAGATTAGAGTAATTTAGTACTTGTTATTTTCTCCCTGTGTGAGCAATTATACACCAAAATCAAGCTTTTTAAGTCTCTCACAGTAAGATAATCACCTTCTGTCCTTTGAATTATTCTTCTGAAGGGCCCTTACCAAAACCGTTAAATTATGTACACATGCCTATAAATATTATTCAGTACACAAAGTGACCTTTCAAAGGAATATTGATTGTGGCATTTATGCAAGTTATATGCTTATATCTTTGAAGTCTATCACCAAAAATTAGTGCTGCTGTTCCTATTATGTGAGGAATTTCAATGCCAGACCAGTTACATATAGGCAGAAAAAAAAATGTTAGTTATCACAGGCCATAAATGACCTGTGTTTATCTTGCCCCTCTGGACTATGATATATCAGTTCAACTTCCAAACATCAAATATGTTTAAAGTGAGAGTGAACTTCAGGGAAAAACAGATGGAATAACCTAAACAGAAAAAAAAAAAAAAATAGCAGCTATTGCATGGCTTCCCAAGGTAGCTTAGGAAAGGTATGTTCTGTAACAAGGTGGTTTTCCTCTTCAGCTCTGGATTTTGAAATCCAAATTATCTTTTAGTATTTAGCCTTCTTTTTAACAACTACTTCTCAGTTTCCTTTTGCATAATATGCTTGTATTATTTTTTACATCTTCATTTCCTCAAACCTGTAATTAGTCTAATTAGGTAAAGGCATTTCATGGTCGCCACCATCAAACACACCACAAAACTTTGCCACAATCCCTTATGCATTCATCCTGTAGCTTGTTCAGGAGAACTGCCTGAGGATCAGCTCTGCTTTCTTGATTTATTAATTCTGTCAGTCTTAGAGTGATCCTATTTCTAATGTTAAAAAAAAACCAAAACAATCTTAAAATGAATAATGAAAAAAACACACACACTTTTCTTATTAGTAAGCTGTATGAGAAAATCATCACTGGAGTATTTTAAAAATATCTAAAGGAATTTTTTATTCCAACTATTTGAAGTTAGAGTCACAAGTGCTGTAAAATAGTGAAACTGTGCATGGCATATGCTTTATTTTTGAATTTTGAAAGCAGGTTTGTCCTGTTTTATTTGTTGCTTAAAATTGAGATTGGCTCAGTTGGTCAGAGCATGGTGCTGGTAACACCAAGGCTGTGGGGTCAGTCCCTGTAATAGCTGGGGCTTGATGATCCTTGTGGGTCCCTTCAAACTCTCCTTCTGTGAATCTGTAAACTTCTAAAAAGATTAAGGTCAACTTTCACATGTGGATAATTCTGATAATCAGCATTAGTCAGATGATTTCCAGGAAGCAAGCAGGCAGAAGTCTGTGCAGTATTCTCATTTAATTTCAAACTGTAATTAACTATCCTGAAGTCTACTGAATTTTCTAAATAGGAAACATTTATATTGTAATAGAAACGTTGCAAAATGGTTTAGCAAAAGCCCAGAGTCCATAAATGCAGGTTTAGTAGTCTCACTATCTGAAGAAAGAGCATCTTCATGTATGGATTTCTGAACTGGTAATTGCACTATCAGAAGAATTAACTCAAGGACAAATGTATTTTCCTTTTTATTTTTTTTTAATATCATAATAAAAGTAGTTAATTCTGAGATTAAGCCTACATATCTGCTATCAGTAAGAACGACAACAGCTATCTCTACACTAAGAATCTTTAACTCTTTAACAGAGGAACAAAATAAACAAGGCAAGTATTCAAATGAATAAAAAGTGTTTCATGCTCCTGAGATGTTTAGGACATCAGGATCTTTGTGTTGATCTTCATAACCAGGTCAAAAGCAAGAGCACAAGTAACCACCAACTCTTTTGCCACTGAAGACAAAAAACTTGAGTTCCTGGGTTACTGCTTGAGTAAGCATTTGGAGCAGTTTACTATGCTTTGTCTATGGGAGAAAAAATTCACTCTCTGGAGTAATAAATAATCCCACAACTTCCCATTATCTTCACAAATAGAGTGGAATTTCACTTTGGTTGAAAGTTTTTTTTTTTATTCTAAATTTCAGTAGAAAGAAAAAATATTTATGCTATTTCATGCCAAATGTTTCTAAGCATAAAGAACAAGTTTAGTATTTAGCTTTGCAAAAGCAGAAACTATACTCTAAGGACTGATTTATATTTGATTTTTCTCTTATAAGATCATAATAAGATCAGAATCTTTAGTCAGAACTTCTGGCTCAGTGGTTATCTTGAAAGAAAATGAGTTTGACTACTGGATATATAGACTCCTGATAAATTTTGTCATAAACCTTTACTAAATATAAATTTTAATTTTATATTTGTCAAGTATATCTTTGACCAAAAAGTGAAAGTGTCCATTAAGCCTATTACCTAATGTCCTATTTTTAGGAGTGTTGACATCTCACTCGTTTTTAATACCTTCCCACTGATGGGAAAAAAAGACTTAAAAAAGAACTGTGCAGCAAAGCGGCTTTATTTTGGCCCCTGGCTACAGCTTAAACATCTTTAAAATCCTGGTTTGCCAGAGATGTTCTCTTGACTTGCAATCATGTGGAAAGCCTGCCTGAAGACAAGGGTCAATGCACAATGAAGTATCTGCGGCTGCATAAACATTTATCTTCACAATGTCTGCTTTAATACTAAATACCTTCAATAATTTCCATTACCAAAGGGGTTTTTCTCCCCATTAAACAAATGCAACTGTCTCAGACAAAACTGCTGAGCTTGTGAAAGTAATTCACAGCCTCTTCATCCAATTAGTCTTTTTCATAAAGTTATAAAGTCAAAGATATTTGGATTCTTGGTGTGTATTTACTTCATCTGCCAACAATGCTGGTGTTCTTGGACACAGGCAACCTGGAAATTCGTCTACAAATTTGGCCTTTTAGCACATATTTATGAACTTACTACAGAAATCTAATTATAATACTAAAATAGTTTAAAAAATATTGCAAAATTCAGTGTGGGAAAATTGGAGCAGAACCACTCAAGAACAGATACTATTTTATTTATACCAAATCATTATATATGCATTTTAAGCTGAGCTTTGCATTCTGATCTTTACATTTTCATTTCCTTTGTTACCAGAAGGATGAAGCTCCAGCATAAAATTTATGTTCTTCAACATCACTTAGAAAGATGTCTGACCTCAAGTATGTTCTAATTCATAGTCATGGAACAAGCATCTCTTCATAGATTTATTGTACCTCGTAGGTGGGGTCATCCCCAGAAGAGCAGACACAATGGGAAAGGCTGTGATGCAGACTAGACAACTCATTTGAAGCAGCAGGCTCACATCCTTCCTCAAAACCTTTGAAGTAAATTGATGTCACCTAGGACTGGCACCTGGGAACGGAGCATCAGGACTGTCACTGAGACAGCACAAGGCTGCATGTGTGCTCTTGAAGTGAGCGACAAAGAAGACCCAGATTTCACTCAAAACACAATCTCAAGAACTTAAATTTTACCTACTGATGATAAAACCCAGCAGAAATGGAGCCACAGACTCAGAGAATGGTTTGGGTTGGAAGGGGCTGAAATCCAGGCCTGAGACAGCCAGTCCTTAAACTCTCAGTGAAACAAAGCAAAGTACTTGCAACCCCAACAGCTGGATGGCCACAGGCAGCCCACTTTGACCAGAGCCCAGTGGCTCCTGTTAGGCCACTGAGCAATCAGACAGGACCCCAGGAAAGCCACATTTGCTAGACAGCCTTGACAGTCACATAAGTCACACTAGCAGCATATTTTAGTATTGCCATTAAGCAGCCCATGACTCCTGAGTGGAAGGTGATACTTCACTCCTTGACTAGCTCATAGCACACCTCAAATGAGCTTGTGCTGGCAATCCTGGTGTCCAAATTACAGAAGGCGAAATTGCATTCTGCTATCTAAATTCCCCACACAGTATCTATATACAGCTTTTATACTTGGCCTGCATTTAAAATGTCAGGTGCTGTTCCACACCAGAGGCTCCTGCCTGTCAGTCTGACAGAATCATTATTATATATCTCTTGTGCTTATTCAGAGTTTTTTTTTTTTTTCTTGATTTTGCTTTCACTTATTTAAATAATTACTATTCCTGGCTGTAGAAAACAGTTTAGAAATGCAGTTTTGGCACAGTGAAAGATAAAGGCAGGGAAAACCTCTCCAGACTGACAAAATCACCTTAAATATTCAGAGGTTACACATGCAGACTTTTTAATGGTCAGTTTACTAAGTCTATTAAAAACTGCCTTAATCAAGATAATTGATTGGTGCCACAGTTAATAGGAAATCTTATTTTTGTCCACATCCCCACAACTTCAAAGCTATTTTTCAGTAGTCAGTACATGGAATTAGAAGTTATGAAAACCTGTTGAAGAGGCAGCATTTTGGTGTGAAACTGTCAAGTGGTATTGTTTATGTTCAAAACAGCAACAACACAGAACCAAATTATACTTTTGTTGGCAATAAATTGAGATTCAGTGAAGAAAAATGCATCTGATGGGACCATAATTGATGAATGGGGCACATGTGCTCTGCAAGCAGTATTTATGAAGAAGAACAAAAGAAAATAAATTATCAGAACTTTATTTCTCTTACAAATTACCACAATCGCAATTAATATAAAACAGAAAGCACTGAGGAAACATGACTATTGGATACAAGATCATCAAGGTGTAAAAGCTTCATTCAAGACTCTACTACTAGAAAACCTGTGACTGTGTATTAGAGAAAAGATTTCTATGCATCAAACACCAAGTGAAAGAGAATAAGCAGCATAGTATAATTGACAGGGATTAAACATCATCTTGTTATACAAGTTTTTGAAGAAAATGGAAGTTGAAGCATTATTTCTATCCAAGAGACTTGTCTGGAGCAGACTTGTTTACAATTAGCTATTAAAAAAAGCTTCAGCAGAAAGCATCAATCTTCATTTTAACTTATCCATGTTGATCATACATTAGACAAGCTATTTCCAGAAGCATTTAAATTCTAGTCATGAGACTTCACACACTCTCTCACACTTGCTGCGTAAGGCTAAAGAGTTACTAAAGAAAAGGAGGTCGCGTTATTGCTTTGTAACAGGAACTTAGATGGAAATTCTTTATTGGGCTCCAAATAAAACATTGTTGCATCTTTATACAGTTAAGAGTTTCAATATACAATTATTTTTAAAAAGTGTATGCTGTTATACACTTTAAGGCTTTCATACAAGAAATGCTGAGCAGGATTTTCATACTCGGTCTCGTCAGTGTCTGAGCATACAGGTAAGTACAGTGCTCTAAGCAGTCCATAATTAACATGGAAGAAGTTCCTGAAAAAGAGCAAAATACACTTTATTTGTATATATCTTGAGACTAGAGATCTGAATTCTCTGAAGCCTGTCAGACTGTAAGTAGAGGAATCAGACAATTATGCATATCATAAATGTATGCAGATCTAGGCAAGCATTGCAGAAACTGCTATCATTTAAATGCAGTGGAAATTTTATAAGATTCAATAAAGACAAATTATTGATATGACTAATTATGACCATTAACATTACTTTTTTGACCAGTAACATACAGTAATAGTCCAGTGTAAGACTGCAAAACTCTACTAGAATGAAAAAAACTCTTATAAGTTTATCACAGTGGAAGAAAGGCTGCCTTCTACATTGGTCTTAAAAGCTCTCTACCTTTTTAGATTATTTTTCCCTCAAAATCAAATTGATTTAATTTAAGAGATTACTCCATATTAAAAAAAAACAAAAACAAGAGAAATGCAATAGCAGAACAATGCTAGTGTATGTTATTTGAGGAAATGCTAAGATAAGTTCGCACTGTAAATATATAGTTTTGAAGAATATCCAGTACCATTTGTTAGAACTAATGCAATTTATTGTGCACACACAGGACATGAGAATTGATGAATTGATACTTTTTTTTTTTTTTGAAGAGGCATGGAAACACATTTTCTTAAGAGAAATAAGATGCAGAGCATTGGAAGAAGGAAGACATTGTTCACATGGTAATCATTCAATGCTGCACTTAGAGCCTCTGTTATCAGGGAGATACATTTTTCCACCCCAAAGAAAAGCTAAAACAATTTAAGGTTTCTCTAGGACTTCAGGGCAGAGTAGCAGAGAAGTGGCACAAATCACACATGCTGATCACACATTCATCCTCCATACGGGAGGCAATAAGAAAATATGGCATGAAATAAAAGAGTTGCATAAACAATACAGAACACTGAATCCACTTCTGATTCACTTATTTATCTACTAGCCACCCTTGCTACTAGGCATTTTAGTTTCAACCCCTGAAGTTTCACTCTGTCTATTTAAAACAATACATGATGTTTGCAGATGAACACTTCTTATGTAATTCATTATGTGATTTAAGATGTGACCAGAAGGATAGATTGTGCCAATTGTTATAAATATTTTTAAAAGATATTTATATATTCAGTTTTGCCATGGCAATTCTAGCAGCTGGTATTAAATCTTTGCCATCTGAGCCCCAAAGGGGAGAAATCATCTTCAAGCTCTCCTACTCTTAAGAGTCCTTTGATTTAAGCCTTTAAAATGCTCAAAACAGTTCTAAAGCCATTTTGTATGTACAAAAGGTTCCTTTAGCCTGTGACAGCAGCCTCTTAAATTTACTGCAGTACACAGAGGCAGTGCAACTTATGCAATATTTCACAGTATAAAGCTCTATTTATCTAAGCCTTGTCAAATAAAAACACTGAGATCATGAGGTTAGCAGGAAGAATTACCATTCCAAGTAGAAAAAGATCTGTTTTATTTTAAATATACACCATCTGAGCATAAATACAGTTAAATTATTTCTTACTTTATATATTGAATTGACCAGAAACAGTAGAGCCAGTTATTCTTCAGCTAATGTTTCTTAATGGATTTGTTCTCCTTCAATTAATACCAGAAATCAGTCTGCTACTTGTGCAGAAATGCCTGCTTTGAAAACCAGCTTACAAAATGTATTTTTCATATTTTAGACATGTTTGTTGACCAGATTAGAGTTTTAAATTCCTATTTGAAAACTACAAGCATCAAATTACATTTGGTTTCTTCAACTTCCTCTGTCCAATCAAAGACTTAATTGTTTGAGATGCTGCCAAAGCTCTGCACACCCTTCAATGAACTGCCAGGGGAGTGTCCACACACTGTGACAGCTTAAGGTCCTGATTAACGAAAGTTTAAAACTATTCCTTTTCCTACCAGAATTGAACTAAGACAACGACACCTAACTTAAAACTTTGTGCAGAATTTAGAACCTGATCAAAAGTTCCATTATCTAATAATTTCACAGATGAGTAAAGATACCTACCAAAGCATCAGAAGGTTAGGGTTTTTGTTCTCTTGGCTGTCCAAGGAGGTGAGTTTCCTGACAAGAGAGGGAAAAAAAATGTTTTTACTAAATTTCAAATAATTTAAAATAAAAACTAAAGAATACAACATAAATCAAACTGTAATTAATAGAAACAATGCTAAAAAAAAGCTTTAGATAACATTTGCAATGTTTAAGCTACTAAAATTTATGGAAAAATAATATATTACAAACTATTGGTTATGAGGTTTTACAGTTGTTTAATAGGGAATAGTTTGTCCAAATTTAACTAGCTAAACTAAGGCTTTTTAGACTAATACAAATTAAACGTTTTAAAATGAGAATTTAGGTGTCCTCATAAGTTTTTCCTACATTCTAAAATGAAACTTTCTAAGTTGTAGCCTCCCTGTTTTTATTGGTTATATTAAGATAACTTAAGTGAGATTAAAATCTTATTTGATTTATTTACCTTTGCAAATGAAGACCGTTTTAAGGGTTACACATCCTCTGCCTCTGACGAAAGCGACCTCAATTAGTCAAGTCAGAAAGTCTTTAAAAGCTTTGTGTTTATTGCTTCCAGCACGGAGCGAAGTGGTCATTAACGTACCAAAATTCTCATAAAAATTCCAAAGTTGCACTAGTGAAAAAATGCTCAACAAGGTGAAAACTAGTCACATCTTTTTCCAGAAAATTCATTAGCTATTTTAAACCATTTTAAACAAAAGTATTTTGATTTAATGTGGCACTCAAGCAGATCCATACCATTTGAATATTTTAAACAGCATTTATATCTACTGTGAGTATATAGAGAGATACATTTAGGTTTAAACCATTTTGTTTTAAAAGAAGTTGCACAATGTTTAATATGAGCCTTTTATGCTGATCACTGTTAAACAGTTCTCCCTGTTTACTACTATTTATGAAGTTTTATTATAAGATAAAGCATAAAATTAATCTCACACACACTGATTTTCTTTCAAAAGTTTATTTAGTATCAAGCAAGGGTAAAACTTTGCTTAACACTACAGAACATTTCAAGACTTGAGTTACAAAATACCACATTATTCGCATTTGTAGTTGGCTTCCCTTTTTACGCATGTTTGCAAAGAGAAAATCTAGCAAATGGCTCAAAATAAAAGCTAAAAACTAAATTGTTGAAAACCTTTAAAATAAAAGGTTACACTTATGTTAAAAAGAATGGACTAACGTATTTAGTAAACCTATTTTTTGTTTAACACTAGTTAATCAAAGGTTATTTTTTTGATCACCTATTTTTTCAAACACAGTTTGGAAATAACAAAGTTCCTTGTTTTACATATCTTTCTGTCCAGGTTGTTCTTTCAACAAATGTTTTAAGTTCAGTCCATCCATTCAGAATTTTTATGCACTTTGAGTTAATAAAAAGGGATTGTTCATAGAAAAAATTACTTTGAACAGTATACAGGACTGGTGGAGATTGGATATTTCACAACATCAGACAGTACAATCAGTATCTGGCATATGGCTGGTCTCTGTAGACTCCTTTTGTTGTCCTTGCAGAAGGTGTCTTGTGTCGTGAGTTGGTCCATTCTTCTTGCCCTACAAGGAAAGAAAATATGGTCAGAGCCCAACATTCTCAGATGCTGAATGTAATTTTTCTTAGCTGTGAATCAAACAGCCACATTCTGTTTACAGTAACCAAGGTGTACAAGTCTAACACCTGAAACAAGAAATCGGGGTACAGCACATCCATCGGAGCTATCCCACAGTGATTTCTCAGCACACAGGAGCAGGGAACATGACAGGCTAATGGCAAAACTATTTAAGGCTGTGGAAATTCAGCTGGACCTGCTTGTTGCAAATGCACAGAAATGTCAGCTCCTGTAGCAGACACACCAATAATTGCAATGGGATGAAATGAATGTAAGGTATGAATTATGTATAAGGAAATAAGCTGTCCTCAGAAATGAGTTTCTCTGCATCAGTGCCAATTTAGGACTAATTCAAACATGCAAACCAAGTCTCAAGTATCACTACAAACACCTGTGGCTTTTAACATGCTAGGGCCAATATTCCATACATCTCCTCTGAAGTGCAAGAAATAGGAGGGCAGATTTAAAAAAAAAAACAAACAAAAAACTATTAAGCGGACAAGTAACATTGGTTGTTTGAATTTTGGCTATAAAATAACTTTGTAAAAAAACCTTGTGCTGTATTTAATGATTCATAATCCTACCACCTTTCAATGGTAATAAATATTTTTAAAAAGCAGCAAAAATTATTATCTTAAATGAGAGTCAGACCTACTATGCCAGGCAGTTACAAAAGGGAAAACATAGAATTTAACATAGAGTGCAAGGAAACAGTACTTAGCTACACTTTAATGATGTAAACAAATCAGAGTACTATGTTATATCTGCAAGAACAAAAATAAAAAAGCAGCACCAAAAAAATCCCCAAAAGAAAACACACATTAAAACAATGTATATGTTTCCATACTTATTTCTGCTGAACTGCCCTGCCCTAAACAGACAGGTGCTTCAGTGAATCCAATGCAATCCAGAAACTAAAGATGGAATCCAAATGTATGGCAAAATAAATGTAAACATCACTTTCTCTTTATTAAAAAAAAAAAAAAAAAAAACACGCACAAAAAAAAGAAGTCAAAGAGCCCGTGCAATTTCAATGCTGAGGTAACTTGCTCTGACATGAGATATCTGAAATTAGATGACAAAGATCCCATATGTCAAGGGTTCAGTTTCACAATCCCTTTGCAGAAGCCTCATCCTAACTACTGTTTAATAATGTAGGTGGTAGGTGGCTGCCTGCTGAGTCCAGGCTATAAGTCACACCCGGGTGGTCAGGATATTTGCCTAGGAGGTAAAAGGAACAAGTTCAAATCTGGTGTAAGGCTGAAAGAATTAATCTTTCACCTCAGGCGATTTTCAGGGGCATCTGGTAACAACCTCTTGTGCTTCTTCATCACAAAGAAAGCAAGATTTACATTAAAAAAGAAAAAGACTGAGCCTAATAGTATGGGCAGCTGACTGAGAGGTTGGAATTAAAAATATCCTAGCTTTTAAACACTGCTGCCAGAACTGATGAAATGAAAAGAGAAGACTTTGTTACAGTTTAAGGGGAATACTAGCTCTTTTTCAAGCAGCTGAACAAATAAGCAGGGTAAAGAGTTATCTTACTGTTTCTCAGTTTTCATTTTGGTGCTGTTCAGGGCTCCAAATCCTAAAAACACTGATATTCTTCTTACATCCTCTGGATTGTCACCTCAGTTTCTCAAAGGAAAAGCTGAGATACCACCTGGGTATCTGAATTTCCTCCCAGCCAGCACTAGACAACTACCTACTTATTTTGAGGCATCTAATGTTCTTTACATATAGTGAAATGGTTATTAACCTCTAACTCTGATTTTAAGGGATACACTTAAGAAATAAAGTGTACAGCTATTTATATGTGCAAAAACTATAGTGACTGCAACCCATAATCATTCTTCAAGGTATTTATAGTCTTTCTCTCAACTTGAATAAGTACATCACTTGATATTCTGAGTGGCTGTGCTTTGATAAATAGAAAACCAATTTTAAATGCAAAAGCAATGAAAAATCCATATTTTCAACTTTAAATATTGCAATCAATATCTCTCCCCATCAGTCTATCTACATTAAGCAGTTTCATACATTTTTCCCCCATCAATTTTGCATTACTGAAATAGTCTTAGAAATATCAGGTTTAGAATGGCAAACAGTTTATTTTAATGCTGAAATAAAGATTTAAGCTATATATCTATTAACACCAACTGAAAGTGTTGGGGGACAGAGGAATTTCACATCACCTCTTCTTTTGATGAACTGCCTTTCAACTTTAAGCAAAATAATTAGTTTAAGCAGATATGCTGGGCAAGCTACTGCATTAGGTGCATTTATCACAACTTAGTTAAGGTCATTTTAGTTTCAAGCAGAAAGCACTTCCACATGGAGTCAAAGAAATAGACCTCCAAAAATTTCAAGTAGAGCTCTAAAGTAATTGAAGTATTCATTACTCAGCATTGCATCTTTTACACAGGTTACTAACAACCCTCCAATGTTTGAGATTTGAGAGACCTAGATTGTATTTTTCTGATCTCTATCCAGAGACTTAACATTTATCCCTTAATCAAAGGTGCCTTTTAAAATGTTTTATGCTTCCAACCCATAACAGATTTCTTTAATTAAGTCTGTTACTACCACACTGGTATATTAAGAAAAAAAAAAAAAAGTGATCTTTACAACTGGCATATGTTTTTTTGCTTCATTACGCATTGTTTTGTCTCTGTACAGACTAACCCACTGCCCTCATGTCTATTAGCTACCTAAAATACTTCCCTAACCTTTACATAATGACTCCTGCTTGATTTCCCAGGACTGATGCATGAAAATGAATTAAAACAGAAGGACCATGCAAGGCTAAACCACACTCAATTAGGCTCCAATTCAGCTGGGAGCTCCAGCAGATTCCTACCTTGTACCAAGTCTCAATGCAAGCTGTGCCACACCAGAAGCATTTGCTTTGGCAGCCAAAAGTTCCTGGAAAAAGGTCCTCCACCCCCAATTTTTTGCCTAAATCTCATTGAATGTGGCATGGAAAGGCAGCATGCATAATGATTTAAGTTTTATTTTCTCTACATCTTTGGTTTTAGTTTCCCATGACTGCTTTAGCTAACAGACCACAGAGGGCATTTTTCTCAATAAGCACATGAGGAGAGCTGTGACATCTCAGGAATCCCTGAGCAGCCATTACCTGCTGCAGGACTAAGCCTTGCCTCACAGAAATTATCCCTTCATTATGCTTTTTTTTCCAAGAGTCTGTTGCTGCAGTGGTTGAGCTGATAAAGCACTCACCATAGGAGTCGTAGGTGTCTTCACTCAGTCCGTGGCCATAGTCGTAGTAATCTGCTCCACTGCAGGGCAGGAGGGGCATGGAGAGAGCAAGAAAGAAAACATTACAAGAAATAATTATACATTCTACCTCTGAAAAGAGAGCTTGAAGGATATAGCACATGCCCTAACAAAGGTAAGTATCCATGTGGCAGTGACAGCTGAGATCCTGCTTGTTTATTGATTAGAAAATATATTTAATTTCATTGAGGATTTTTTTTTTTTTCATCTCTTGGCTACTCATCCACATTGTAAATATGGATGTGGGAATTTTACATTTAAAATTATAGTTGGGAAAGTTAAAGATCTTACAAGTGTTAATGAAAAACATGGAGATGTAGGTACTGAACCAATTACTTTGTCATAAATTCCTTTTCATTACCTACTGCTAGAGAATGCAATAAAGGGAAAGCTATTTGGTGATTGGAGAGTTATACAGTTGCTGTGTGTGTACAAATTCCAGTGTTTTCAAAACAAGACAGCAGAACACATATAAAAAGGCTATCATTTTAACAGGAAGAAATGACAATAGGAACTAAGTAAAAAGATGAAATCTGTAGTTGTTAGGATTCAAAAGTGTGGATGAAACCATAATCATGGCCTAAAACTGTCCTCCCTTTCATAAAGGTTTGTATATTTGTATTAAGACCCCTGAATGGAAACTGAAGAACAGCCCTTATTACACATCATTCCATTATGGTTTTGTATTTCATGCAAGTCTAGCTGCATGGAGTCTTCTACACAGCTTGTAGAATATGAAAAAAAAAATTGCCTAAATAGTTCTTTTCCTTTTCTTTCTAACCACAAGACAGGCTCAGAGCTGAGAATATTTGGAAAATACTCTCTGAAATGACGCTACCAGATCAGTAGACTCTTAAACTTTTTATTTCCCTTAATGGATGTATTCTGCAAAGAAAAATCTTTTCATAGAATCACCTCCTGAGTGAGAAGGAAATCACTCATATATGATCACTAGCAAGTAATTACTGATATTGACAAAATGTTCCTAACATTAGACTGATTGCTAACAAAATAAACACCAGAGTGAAAATAAACAATTTATAGCCTTAACATGAATTAGCAGGTAAAGTATTTATATAAAACAAACAACACAATTACTTCTGAACTGACAAGTCTTTGTTGTGCTTGAGTCTGTTTGTGTTTATTTTTAGGATATTTTTTTTTGTTGTTTTTTTTTTTTTTATTTTAAAGAAAACATTTTAAAATCCTGAAAATAACCAGGCCAGGAAAAAAAATAGTTTTGGTGTGTGCAAATGTATATCTAAAAAGCGTGGATGAGTATTTTTTTATTGCTGGTATAATGCTTCCTAAACAAAAACTTAAACAACTGTACTTTGAAGACTCACAAAGAATTACCCCTACAAAGCCTTTTCCTCTGTGGTTTCTCAGGTGATGAGGACTCCAGAATAAGGGTAAAATTTTAATAAGAAGTATTTTTTCCCTACAGCAGCCAGTAATAAAAGTCTTTATTCTGTCAATGAACTGAAAACTGACATTCACTATCCTTCCACATAGAACTTATTTATTTTAAGACTATGATCGAGTTTAGAAGTCTAAAGCAGCTGAGCTCCATCCCTGTATCTGTCAATCCTGTCAGAATGACTTTGTGGAGTCTCATTTCATAGATCTAATACATCTATTAAACAAAAAAATGACTCACTTTACAGCACACAAAGTGCAAAACAAACATCAGAGAGGAAGGAACCTTTCACTTATACTGAAAGTATATATACAACTCATCTTTATTAACAGACAAACCCTTCAAAATTAATAATCTCTGAAAAGTACAAGGCACAATGGGAAGGAAACTTGCCCAGTGCAATTCAGTACTCCCTGCTCTACTTCATTCATGCTCTATGAATAATGCCAACATTCTCCAGTCAACTCTGTGTTAAACAAACCCAAAGTTTCAGATTAGAAAATCTCAAGACCCAAAGAAAAGGGCAGATACGGATGGATGTAAGGAGGTCTGAATGGAACAAAAAAAAAGATAATTTTTTAATTTGTTAAGGAGTCTGAATATGCCATGGTGTTCACAACCAAGACTGATGCTAATGTTTTTTTTTTTAGAATTACAGAGAAGTCTAGTACTGTGTATGAACTTACAGCTTATAGAATTGTATTTTGTTTCAAAGCAACTGCCTGCAAAAAGCAAACTATTTAAAGCACCCTAAAGCAATACTAAACTTCTAAATTGTACATTTTAACTCATTAACTGAGATAACTGAGATGGTTGAGGTCATTTCTGCTCTAAAGACTTCAGTAGCTACATTAAATAATTCTTCCTGTGGACACAAGTTAGGATATACATTTTTGCTTTAAAATCATACTTTAAACTTAGACTTTTTTTATATATATTCTCTGACATCTTAGCAGTCTGACTGAAGACTATTATGTTTTTTATTTCCCTTAATGGATTTATTCTGCAAGGAAAGGCTTTTTCCCTGAATAACAGAAAGACTTGGGTTGGAAGGGACTGTAAACATCACCTAATTCCATGGTTAGGAACACCTTCCACTAACCAGGTAGCTCAGGTTGCTCTTTCCTTTTATTTTGTCTCATAGAAAGGTTAAAAAAAATCCCCAAATGCAGTTAATTTTCTTCTTTATCTCATATGACTCCCTCTTTTCACCAAAAAGGAGAAAGCGTGACATGGATTCTTCCCTTTTGAACCCAACAAGACAAACATGGACTATGCTTGGAGTTCTTTTGTTTTCCTATGTGAACTGTTTTCATGAAACCACTTTATTTTCCTTATTTTCTATACATCTATTTTTTTAGATAAATAACTGGATTACATACTATATCCAGCATCTTCCTAACCATCAAGTAAATGGTACAAGTGCCATTAACCTTGGAGTATCAGCTGTGTGTACACAAAGATCTTTTGCTTATATCCCCTCTTTTTAACTTCTTTTGTATTCCCATTCCAGCATAATAGTTTTGGGCTGACAAGAGAGAAGACAGAGATGACAAAGAAAAATTGCTTTGATTTTCCATGTCAGCATAAAAACTTGAAACCACTTAATGCTATGGAAGGATTAGAAAACAACAATAAATTTAAGTACGTTGTTTCTAATTGCTGAGGGCTGGGCAGTAATCCTACAATGTTCAGAGGAAGTGTGAAATGAGGCTTAAATAGTGTAAGTAAGGCCAGGGGAAGAGGCTGTTTTCTGTGTTAAAAGGAAAAGCTTCAGACAGGAAGGAGAAAGCTCCGATTCTAGCACAGCAGCCCTGATGAAGCAGAAATGCTTCTCTATGGCTTTATTTAGTAAACTAGAAGACGGAGAAGCTTCCTGTCATTTCTCTGGAATCACTCTGAGAAGTATCTTAAAATACTTTAATTTAGAGTTATTCAACATAAGCCTTCAAAGGCCCTAGGAAAAATGACCTCAATTCTCAGGCTTTTCTACTTAGCTGATTTGTTTCTGAAAATACCTTGATGAACCATAATAGAACAAATGTTTACAAAAACCAAAGAGAAATAACTGCTCTAGACATGATGGTGAAGCCTTAAGGAACTTTACCTTTATTACTTTATTAACTATTAGGTTATTCTTCCTAGAGACCCTGGAATATTCTCCTAGGACAGATAGCAACTGTAGTTTAAACCCAACCCTCATGGGTCCCGCAGTACATGACAGACATTGAGGCATCAGGGTGGTGTGCAGAGAAGGACAGCAGAGCTGGGAAGGGTTTGGAAAATCACTCCTGTGAGGGGCAGCTGATGGAAATGGGTGTGTTTAGCTATAAGCCTGGAGAAAAGGAAGCTCAGGGGAGACCTTATTGCTCCTGAAAATAGATTGTTTCCTGGGGGGGGGGAGGGGGTCAGTCTCTTCTCCCAGGCAACTAGAGACAGCATGTGAGGAAATGCCCTCAAGATATACCAGAGAGATTCAGGTTGGACAGCAGTTAGAATTTCTTCACTGAAAGGGTTGTCAAGCATTGGAATGAACTGCTGAGGGAGGTGGTAGAGCCACCATCTGTGGAAGTGTTCAATAAATGCCTGGATGTGGCACTGAGTGCTGTGGTTTAGTTGACATGGTGGTATTTAGTCAAAATTGGACTAATCTTGGGAGGTCTTTTCCAACCTTAATGATCTTGTGATTCTGTATCAGAAGAGGTCACTTGGCTATTTTTGGGACAAGCCTAAAACAGGCAGACCAACCACACAGTCCAAAAATGCACAAAGGTAGTAAAAAAATATTGAACTTAATTCATGTAATTGCCACAGCTCTTTACATTTGATACAGACATATTTTAGAACAGGCACTATGACATTTCTGTGTTTGAAACAGAAACAGTGTGGCAGGGAGGCTGCTTGCTAAGGGAAGATTAAAAGGTCTCCGACTGAAAGCTCCTAGTTTGCTGGAAAATCCCAGACTTAAGCACTGACAAGCCCAGAAAAAGCACGTGATCTGAAACGTTCTTTGGCTTCTGATGGAAAATAGCCTTGGCACAATAGTTCAGCTTCCAGTAATGCTTATTAGGGAAAAGCTGACCAAAATTTTGCCTTTATCACATGGGTATCAGAAGTAATTTTGATCCCTTTAGGCAGAAACCAGGGCAGTTTCAGAAAGTGACAGTAAAACCCTTGCAAACACCAAGGTTTCCTTTTGTGCCAAGGGAAGCTCCAAACACCACCCTTTGTGCTTCCACCCAGAGTTGCACAGAACAAAACAGAAAAAGCAAATGAGGATCTCTCTAGCAACAGTTCTTATATGATAGACCCTGACTGATATAATCACATCTGAAGAGAACTCTTCCATAAAGAAAAGCCTCTTTCCATCATTCTTGTCAGATTTTCATGCTCAGCTACTTCTGATAGCAAAAAGCATCTGTCAACAGCAAACAGGAAGAGCATCCAAGACAACAATCACTGCAGTGAAGCTTCTCATAACTCTGTAATGTCCTGAACATTGAGCAGCTGCTCTCAATGCTTCTGTGGATCACTAGAACACCCTGTCCTGGAGCCCAGCTTACAGCAGGACAGCAGAAATCCAGAGTATCAAGAGGAGACCCACATATTTTCTTGCATCTTGTAGATAAATTTTTAGTTAATCCCCAGTTCCACTGCTACATAGTAGAGCTTTCTTTACTACATACTTTTATCCCTGCAGCTCAGTTTATGTCTGTCAAACAGATAATGATCTCAGAAAACAACTGAGACCCCCTATGTGAATGCTTTATAAAATACAGAAAAATCACACAATCTTCCTTGAATTATAGCCTATTGTACTCTCAAATGGATCATACAAACAACAGACCTGTTACCTGTAATCTCAAAAGGTGACCAGTGTGCCCTCTCAATGATCCCCTTAGCTATCACTATTTAGGAATTACTTTTTATGGCAGAAATGAGAAATTTCACTTCTGCATAGCAAAACATCCTCAGAGGCATTCTGGTGCTACCTACCAGGCACAGACCTATCTAGGTATTTCTAGCAGAATTCTACAGAGCTGCCTAGGGCAGCTTTACCATCTGAAATGTCCAGTTATTGCTGTCTCAACAAGATTAATCTTTCCCTGGCACATTCTCATGTGCCACCTCCCAAGAGAGGAATGGAAAATGGCAATTAAAATATGTGACTGAAGTGTGTAGTACAAATAAGCAGGAGTTACAGCTTTACCTTGAAACTATGAATAGAACAAATCAACAAAACATCCCTGAACATGAGAAATGCTAACCATATTAATGTCAAAAATTCGCTACATGAAATTACAAAGTACCAGCAGAAAAACTAAAAACTCAGGTTGCATAAATTCAGCATTCTGGTTTGGCTGCTGAATTAGAACCAAGCCCGACACCCTGCACCTCCCTCATCTATCTGCTTTGCAAAGCAGGTTATGAACTGCTACCATAAGAAACCAAACTTGAACTCTTTAACTATCCAGATATGTACCAATTATATTTCAGCAGCTAAATGGAAAAAAAAAAAAAAGACACGACACAACATTAACATCAGAAAAAGACATTTTCTTCCCTCTCTCTCCAAACATACAAGGTTAGTCTGGGCAGTGGAAGCAGCAGAGAACAGTGAAGATCTGAGAGACAGTAGTCAAAGAAACCTTAGACACTGCAATACTGGAAAGATCTGGAGTATTATTCCAGGTAATTCTTGGTTATCCCCCAAGTTCTGTGTATGTTGTCAGAGATCCAAAATAATGTCACTGGAGTACAAGACAACACTGCCACTAACATACTACCCTCAAAAAGTGCACAGGTGGTTTGTCACCACTCCATCAGCACAAATACTGCTCCAGAAGATACACATCATAACTTCTTATACTTCTAATTTACTGAAGCAAAAGTACAACCTTCAAAGCTTTTCTAACAATTTGGGGCCTTACAAGTTGGAACTGAAGAACATTTGTGAGAAAAGGTATCATTCCATCCTGGTTTTATGTAATACAAAAACAATGAAAGTGCCATCAAGGAATACATTTGGTAAAAGAAATTAGGTTAATTGTTTTCAGGGCTGCATAATCATATGCTTTACCATATTCAAGATCTTTCCAGTACTTCCCTAGTACCCTTTGCAACAGCAGTGTCCAAACCTGGCCTCTCCAAGTACAGCAAGGCAGAACTCTTCCTGCTAAGGACAATTCCATCCACGTAAGTGCAAAGACTCATTTCCTGGCCTCATGTGAGCTTCACTACTTCTATCCATACTCATGTTTCAGGTGCTTTACATATGATACAATTACATACTCATGATACAATTACACCAAGATAAATGTGGTTATGATGGTTAGTAATACATTATTTTTCACCATCTATACCTGAACTATATCAAAATTGCACTTAAAAGCACAATTTACTGCCCTCAATACTTCAACTGAAATAAAATTACAAGGACAAACAATTATGACCATTATAAAGTTTTCTTGCAAGCATCTCCCATTTTAAAGTCGCCCAATTAAGTAGGCATTTCCTTACCAACAGAAAGAAGGAAGATTTTTCTTCCCTTGAAAAGCAAACTGAATACAACAGGGTACTCAGAGAGAAAACTGCAACTTTCAATTACTGCTAGTAAGCAGCCAAAGTGTGTTGACTGTCAACCAGCAAAACAGGGTCAAATCCTCATCTACAAAAACATGTTCTATGACAAAAATATGTTCTGAGCTGATGCAGCCTGATTTCTCATTCAGCTAATAGGCACTGGCTTCCAATGTGAGTTTCCAGTGAAGTTCCTTCTTCACCCCACATCATGGAAAAAATAAAGTCTTCCCTATATATAGCTAAATGTCATTCTCTAGTCTCCAAGTGTAAATTTAAGATGTCCTTTCTCTAGTCTGGAGACAATATGTAGTCTCTTTTCTTTATCTTTGTATCTCTTAATCAAACTGCTGGAAAGTTAATTATAATGTGAGATGTTTGAGAAGTCTTTTCTAAATGAATAACTTTAATTTGTAAGATTGATTATCTGTGTTCTGTCTCCAAAACCCATATATCCAGCACATTTCTACAGCATCCTGCTGATGCCTGGCAACTGGGTAATCTCTTTTTATCTTTGTTACCTCCATGCTCCAAGCTTAAATAAACTTATTTTTAAAACAAACTGTAATTAATTTGAAGCCTTCCTTTAATTAAGATTTTTTTAACTATGACTGAATTCCACTACTTACACTAACAGGTAGAACACCAGACTTCAAGTTTAAAAACATATTCCCTGTAAATGAACAGCTTTTTCAACTACTTTGGACTTGGAAGATCCACTTTGACCTTTCCCTTCCTCATGTTTTCACTTCTGTAATCAGTCAAGGAAAAAAAATACAAAATCCTACCAACTACTAATCCTCTTTAATTGCATTGTGGAATTCAACCACCAAGTTTAAGATGCTGTAAAATCACCAAAGTAAAATTAAATGAACTATGCAAAATTAATATAGTTTTATGAAATGACTTTTCTTGATTCCTCAACACTTTGTAATTTGATGTTACTGCTTTTTTTACTACTCTAACACCTGCATATTAGTTTTTCTAGCAGTTTTCTAAATTTATTTTCAAATGCGTTTTTACTTGTTTCCTAAATAAGAAGGCACAGACACATTTAATAGCAAAATCAGGAAGAAACCAAATTAATTTTATTATAATTAGTACAGATGAAGAGTAATCCTAACATTTATTAAACAGTGAAGTCGTCTACTAAAATCACCATGAGAATTCAAAAAAACTTTTCCAGTTTTATGAGTGCATCATGAGATATGCTTGTGTTTTTTCTATTACTGAAGCTGAATCATCTTAGTCATACTCCTTTTTACTGAAAATTCATACCAGATTTCTGCAAGTCAATTAAAAAATTAAAATGCACTAGATTGACAAGTAAAACTATCTATGCTACTGAGGCACTTCTGAATAATTTACCTTGTCACATCTTAACATGCAATTAAAAGGAAAACATCTATCTAAACCTGAAAAATTAGATCTGAAAAACTGCAGTAATAATCTCTTTCAATAATATAAGTGCAAAAATTAAGCAGGAAACCACACACCAGGATTTTCATTCAAAAGCTACATTAGCTTATTTATGCTAATACTTTAAGGCTTTATTTTGCAGAATTATAACCTCCAGTACACTCTGGTACATACCAGGTGTTCATAAACAACAGCAACACAAAATGCCAACCCTTTGCACAATCCCCAGAAATCAAACTCCTGCAGACTGATTTGATTTATAAGTCAAAGCATGAAATATAAACACCTACAAGCATTAAAATGGAGAGAATTACATCTTGGAAAACTACAGTAACAGACACTCATTTGCATATAATGCATATTTATACATCCTGGAAATGCATGATTGCTGACAAACTCAACAATGTAAATTTAAAACACTGAGCATCACAAACAAACTGTTAGCAATTAACTTTCAGATTCCAATAGCAACATCTCCATAAGCCAATTTCAAATCCATATGCTCAGCTCTTCATGAAAATCCTCCTATTAAACAGGAATATCATCATCTTTTGTGTAACTACTAAGCACAGTTTCAAAAAACACCTGAAAATTTGAGCTCCTAGTGCGAAATGAGGAGGAGTTACATACCAGGAATCACCTTTCTTGAAACTAAAGTGCCTCTGGAATAATATAAAAAGCAGTACTTAGAGATTTGAAGGATTTTAGCAAGTCAATTCAGTTGTATTCTTCAAGCATCAGTTGAACAATGGCCACTGCTGGATTTCAAGGTGTTTTTCTAAGTCCTTTTCAACCCAACATCCAGGTTCTCCATTGTTAGGTAACTACCATAAGCTACCAAGCACAGAATTCCTCAAACCTTTCACACCACAGTGTTTTTGTGCATAGTCTTCCATTTTACAAAGAAATTTTTGTCGTGAGTCAGCCACTTTTGAAATAAATGGTAAATAAGGTAATGATAAAGGAGGCTCAGGGGGAACCTTATTCCCTACAACTACCTGAAAGGAGGCTGTGGAACTATCTTCTGCCATGTGACAAACACTGGATATTGGGAAAAATTCCTTCACTGAAAGAGTGGTCAGGCACTGAAACAGGCTGCCCAAGAAACAGTGAAAATCTTAAAAGAAATGTGGGTGTGACATCTGGGACATGGTTTGGTGGTGAACATGGTGGTGGCAGAGTTGACAATTTTATTTGATTGGAGGCCTTTTCCAACCTGAACAATTATATAATTCATAACACCATGTTTTTAACATGCCTAGGACTTACCATAGGGGCAATTATGTTTTTATGCATTTAAGTAAAAGATCTAACAAAGTTGCAGCATGTTAGTTTTACTTCCCAACACATCAACAATAACCACACAATGGATTTGTGGCACTGAATAAACTTAGGTATACTAAAAAGAATTTGCCAGTTCCCTCAGCTCAGATTAGGTTAACTGTGTGGCTCCAAGGCTCACAAGCAACTTGCAGGAATTTGAATTTATTACATTTTGGTATGATTGGAAGTGAGAGTTATTATTTAGACATGCACAAAGAGCAGTTGAGAAACACTATTTAAGCCAATGGCAAAATGGCTGTTGCCAAGAGAAATCTATTAGAACTATTAGGTAAACGTAGAAACCACAGAACAATGCAGACAACTGTAAACAAATCAAGCAATTTTTTAAAGTCTGAATTTTCCTCCTTTTATGTGTATGTTTAGATTAAATTCTGCAACAGAGTAAACAGAGATCACCTCGACTGAAAATATAAAATACTTTAAAAATTATGAATTATAATTAAACAATATAACATTACTACACAAATGATTCATTCTTGTCCTTCACCAGAGACTGGCATACAGCTACACAGAGTGTCTTATAGTTTAGGCTTTTGATCTCTGTTGTAGGCTGAAAATAAATCCAGGAAAGCCTCATGTTTTTTTCCTAGGAAAAGTATCCCATTTTAAATGCCAGCAGACAAGCCTAAAGAAGTTCTTTGACACTTTTGAGTGCATGAAGCAGACAGATGGGGTCTGCATCCTTTTTTGCACTACAGTAACTGTATTAGCCATCCTCTCTTGATGGTAAACCTAACAGCACACAGTAAACTCTCTAGTGCTACTGGAGAAGTAAGAAACCCAGCCCCCCTTTCTCAGCAACCTTGCCACATAATCTGGATTTCAGCACCAAACCTCGTTCCCTGGCATGTTAACTCTCTGCAGCATCTGTCACTGCTATGAATGGTTGATCATAAGTACCTCTGTAGTCATCTCAATGCCATTAAGCAGATGGCAGCGCTAAATCCAAATGATGTAGTACATCTCCCTGGTGGACTTTGTTTCCATACACCACCATTATTCTACAATTCCTCAGTGATAAATCTTATGTATTCTAGAGAACATTAAACAGTGAGCTGACAGAGACAATTGATTTATTAGCATCCATCTCCCTTTGCCTCGCATTTCCTTCTTGTCCTCACAAACACTTGTGCAGATCATGTGTGGAGTCACTAAGGGACCAAAAGCACTTTGGCTCAATTTGAAGCCTATTTTGGAGGTTTAAAATAACTAGATTTTTTCATGTTGAAAATGTTTAAACTACAGTTTTAAATGAAGATTCAACAAAATCCTCTTGATTCCTCACCAATACTGTCAGGTGAATTTTCATAATAAATTAACACCAGGCTATTAAAGCACCCTCTACTTTCTGCAATAAATCCAAGTAAATAATTACAATTCTAGACAGGCTTAGGAAGTCCTTTAAGAGTGAGCTAAGTTGTATAAGGATGCATACATGCTGGTGACAAGCCCACATGTCTGACACATGTAAATATCAGCACCAGGAGTCATGAGTTTGGCTTTCACAAATGTAATTCATATTTTACCCTAAGATCCTGACAAGGCTTTTGGCACACAATACACATGTGAAATTAATAAATATATATACAGGAGAAATTTTATGAAGGAATTCCTGACTACATAACATGCCCTTGACTGCATATCATGTAACCCTAAAGACTCATTGCATAATGGGGTATGAAGTGATAGGAGAAGAGGATATGGCTTTAAACTAAAAGAGGAGATATTTAGATTAGATATTAGAAATAAATTCTTTAGTATGAGAGTGGTGAGGAACTGGAAGAGGCTGTCTGGAGAATCTGCGAATGCTCCATTCCTAGAAGTGGTCAAGACTGGGTTGGATATAGCTTGGAGCACCCTGGTCCATTGAATGCTGTTCCTGCCCATGGCAGGGGGTTGGAACTAAAAGATCTTGGAGGTCCTTTCCAAGCTACATTATTCTATGATTCTATGAAACATTTTCTACACTCTGATTTTTAAAAATGGCATTTAAAAAAAAAAATTAGATTGTGTTGGTTTTTTTTAACAAGACTAAACAATCCAGTTGATTAAACATCCCAGTTTATACTGATAAAATTATCAAATAATCCCTCTGCAAAAAACTATAAATGTAATTTAATCTTCTAAAAATCAATTAGATATCTAGTAAAACACAGAACAGCTTCAAGGGATATTTTAAGTCTTTTCGACCATAAAAAATAATTCTGTTAAAGGACATCCTGAAGCACTATTTGGGGCTTTGTTCCATGAACAAGCAACAGTGGATAATAAAATGTTCTAAAGGAAAACAACATTTTTTTATAGGATTACAGGGTATTAAGATAGATAACAACCCAGAAATTTCTTATGTTTCTCTCTCTTGTTAGTGCTGTGGAAGCTTTTAACTCAAACTTCAGATTGCCAGGCACAAGGAAGGATTCACACAACATCAAATAAAACACCATTAAACTTCTAACCACTCATGATTTGGTGTCAGCAAGCAGTTAGTGCATAGAATGGAATAATTTATTTGCAGAATAAATGAAGTCTCAACTACCTTAATGCACACAGAAATACACAGTTTCCTATTCTTCATATCTAAACATGTCACTCATCCTAATCCAACTCAGATTTGGCCATTTAATGTCCAGATTAAAAGAGCAATAAAGGAGAGTCACACTGTGTGGTGCTGAAGACTGAATCTGAGAATGCACTCCTGTGCACCTCCAGCAAAAGATTTGCAACCTCTTAGAGATCTCCAAAATTCCTAGGGAAATTTTAGGTCCTATTGCAATTTTCTGTCTTTAACAGATGAATCACTAAATTAGCCAACTATTTAAAACAAAAATGAAAATTTTAGCTGTTTCTGCCATATCACATATCATTGTTGTACACCTGTGAGCATTAAAACCTGTTCCTACACTCAAACTTAGTCATGTACTAAAAACTACTGCAAGTTATTTAATCAGACAACTCATTTTCAGTTTACTAGCTATTCCTCAGACTTCCTCTTTAATACACAGTATCACTAATATCACAGTATTTCTAGAGGAATCAGTATCAGGAGACATACTAGAAATACTATTACTTCAAGATTACTATTTTCAACTTAGAAAAGGAAAAAGTTATTTCCACATGCTGGTCACCAAATGATGCATTTTAAACACATCACTGCTCTCCATGTGCAAATGCAGTTTCTTTCTTGCAGTTTTATGAGGGCAAAAAATCAAGAAGGCTAAAGGCTAAGGCTAAACTATGAAAACAATGCACTTTGCCCTAATTTCCTTCATAGTAAGGGCATTGTAATTCTCCTAAATATGTTAAGTATCTCATTGTGGTTACAGAATGATATTCTGCAATATGGACTACTACTTAATATTCAGATTAAAGACAGGAATGCTGGTCTAGGTAGCTCAGATGGCTGTTTATAGTTATTACTTTTTGCCTGCCAACACTATCCTAAAAAACTTTCTGCTAAGCCAGAAAATATGACAGAAAATGAGTGCTGATATCCTGTGAGAAATGTGCAAGTGAATAATTTTGTGTTTTCTTTTTCTACAGAGCACTTAAGAAAATTAGGGGGGAAAAGTAAAATAATCATTAAGAAGATAACAAATTCATTAAAATTTAACAATATGTGTATTGTGAAACAGCAAGTAAAATACAAAGTAAAGCAATCATTTTATGAAATATATCCTTCTAGACAGCTAAGCATGTGCAAATATATATAAGAATATTATAGATATTCTTATGCATTAATCCTTTGCAAGAGCAATTTCATTCCTGGGGAGATTTGCTTTTTTCCTAATTTTAGTTCAAAGGAAGAAAATCTCAGTGAAAACTTTCTCAATGTGGGGAAAAAAATCAAATCTAAGTAATGTTTAATTTTGGCTCAGGCAAATTACTTTGTAATGAAGTCCAAATGTTTGTGTGTAATAAACCCGTTTACCAACACAACAAACAAGAAGGCAGAACAGAATTACCAACATAAAAGTTGAGGACTACTTTGGCAATTGTCCTCTGGGAAAAAAAAAGTCCATTACCAGCAACCGTTCTTGAAATGTAACACTCTATAGGATCTCATATTTTGAAGGTTCTACACTGCATATTTCTTAAGTTATATTTTTATCAAGCTTAGAGTCTGTAGGAGCCAAGTATCAGACACAAAGGTAAATTCCATTATTTTAGCTCTCAACAATAATGACACTTGAACCTTTCACTATGCTTTTTCACACTGAGCACAGAAAAATATTCATTTCCACAAGAAAACTGAAGTTGGTGTGACAACACTACAGCAGAGCAGATGCCAGCTGTAAACAGCTTTGCTCTCAACTTTGCTGTGAACAGTTCTGTACTATTTCAGATAAAGCTGCATTGTAAATCTTACATATTTAGCAGAAGGTAGAACAAATCAGCCTCAAATACACTATTACATCTAATTCACCACAAGAGATTTATCAACTGGCAACTCAGTAACCCTACCTCAGAGGCAAGTAATAATATTGCCATAAAATTTTGGGACATTGTCAAAGACACTAAAACATCTACTATTGAGCAAATTACAAATTCTTGGTCCAAGAGAAAAAGAATGAAAATAAATTACAACATAGTTAAAGGTGGACAGAAGTTCTGTTTCCAGAAGTGATGATCATCCAAACTGCTACATTTGTAATGGGATTTTGCCATGAAGTTCAAACCACATAAAAAAGTAGTTTGTACTTCACAGCATGCTTCCAGCAATCGCTGGGTCACATTGTTATTCATGGAGTTGCTAAATAGTGACTCCTTCAGGATAGCAAAATTAAAAAAAAAAAAATTAAAAAAAAAAATGTAAAAAAATATTGCTGAAAATGAAGTTGGAGAAGGAAAACAAATGGCAAGAGATACAAATTTGTCACAAGGAGTTCTACAGAGGAGTAAAACAAACTGACAGGAGTATTTTTCTTACAGTAAAATACAGGTTAAATACTTGAATATACCTTTGTAAAAGTAGTAAGATAATTTAATCAGTTGTGTTTCAGAAAATTCAATACCTTCTATAAAGTTGTCTTTTTTCTCCTCTCCCCTCCTTGCCCACTCCTCCCTCCCACAACAAATCTGGGCTAAATTTCCCTGAATTTCCTGAACTTTTGAAAACTTTGGTTTAGGATTTGCCATCACTAAAACAAATTCTCAGTTCTGTTTCTTTTCAGCCTCTCAGAAATTTAACTTTTATACTTATGTGATATTAAAGACAAGTAACCTGTGGGTTATTTCTAAAATCCTCTCATAAAATTTTTGCTGTTTAAGATGAAATTGAAAATCTCTAAGTAAAATTAACTGGCCAACCACAGAATTTTTCAAATGAAATTGCAGTTGATTTGGAGGCTCACCTTTGTGCTTGAGTGCTATAGCTGTTATCATAGGAATCGTAGCTTTGTTCATCATAAGCAGCTCCATAGCCATCATCATACTCCTGAAATGACACAAAAGATGCAATATTTACTTCAAGCACATTCCAGAAACAGAGCAGTAACCCAGTTCTACATGTGAAAGACAACACTCTCCTGAAATGTTAAGTATAACATATGTGCACCATGAAGTGGCAAAATCTTGAGATTACTTCTACCTATACATCTTAGACTATAATTTCTCTGAAGCTATTTTAAGCTATTGGCAGTGTGCTTCAGAAATATTTTTTTTTTTTCATTAACACTGGCTTGTGCAGATGACAGTACCAGCATTTCATGTCTCTGTGTTCTTGAGTTTGAGTGAGCTACTGATCTTCAAGAAAGCTCTGGGAAGCATGTCAGGAATCAAACCATCTGAATAAATATTGTACGATTGACTTAGGTAGCTGATTTATTTCTGGACAATAAACTCAATTCTATGTAACTCTGGATAGGAAAGAACTTCCCTAGAGATAAGACTAGCAAGAATGACAGTTTTACTGCTCTGAATGCCCTCTGAGTAGTACTCTTCAACTTGTAGGAGTTCAGCACTGAACAAGAAGCTGTAAGTAAGGGTTTCTTACTTCTTTCCACATTATTCACACTATTTAAGTATACAGTGTAACACTTCTCAAAACAGTGCTGTATTTGAACACCCATTAGAAGAAACTACTAACCTCAGCCATATAGAAGTCTAGGATAAAAACAAGTACAGTGATTATGTGTTTTCACAGAGAAGAATGAGCTATAAAAATCTGAAGAACTATCATCAACTTACTGTTTTGTCCAGTAATACACCTAAGTAAGCTAAACACAGGAAAAGCAGAAATGGCACATCTACTGCACTGATTCCTAGGATATCCTAATATCTAAATCCTGTCTAAATATGCCAAAGACCTCAATGGATATTTTAGGAGTATGTTCCCAAATGAGAATCACCTAATGAGAAAACACTTTGAAGACTGGGGGATCAACCTTCATATATGTGTGTGTATACAGTGTATACATTTAAATACAAATATATGTATATAAAAATGGTGTTTTCTGAATAAGTATGCATCCAGTCCTGGCAATTAAAGGATAAAGAACCATTATTTTCACAAATGGAATGTCTAATAATCTTTTAGCAGTGACAGAACACAAAATCAACAATCAGTATCAATCTAGATAGGAACGACAAAGGATAGATTGTCTCTCTCATAGAAAACATCTCCAATGATGGGAATATGACAGCTTGCTGTAGCAGAAGGCAGTGACATCCTCAAAACAACTGACAGAAAACCTAATTTCCTGTGAGTGTTTAGCAAGTTTTCCAGTCATTTGAATTTGCTTCTGTGGAAAACAGGCAACCTGCCTATCAATAGGCTTCACCACTGCTAGATCAGTGCACATGACTGTTTCCCAGCAGTGATCAGGTGAAGGGTGTCTATGAACATTTGCCAGCACAGCTGAGTGAGTTTATTCATTGGCTTAGAAGAAGAAACTAGGACTCTTTCAACTGTCAGTTGCATGGAGATCCATGAATAAACAGTCACTTGTAAAAGGAAATGCATTTTCTTTCAGTAATTCACTGTTCTAAAACTAAAAATTAAAACAGACTCTTAGGATCTTCTTGCCCATCAGATAAGGGTTTTGTTGATAAGCCACAGACTAAACCCCAACCCCACTGTCTCCTGGCAGTTATTCCAAACAGGCATTTTATTACTTATTGATGCAATACACAGACATCTGTTAACAATACAAACCCTGACCAACAGCAGAAGCTGCCTGAGCCAATTTCTTTGCTCTGTTCCAGAATATTTAGATGACATTTGGTCTCCTCTCATAGACTCTCCCAACTGTGAACTAGCCATCTTAGGCATCCCTAAGAGAGGGTTTCAAACTTCAAACTGGGCACACCCAGCAGTGGCAACAAATGAAAGCAGAGGACAGAAACTAACTTTTTAATGTGTTAGGAAAGCTTTGCCCCTAAGGAATAATTAGAGACCTCTTGAGCAATCAGTCTTCTCATTCACATTTATATTAACTATTTCACTGAAAAAATGGGTCATGAAAGAAAGATGGTAAGAGACTACTTTGAAGTTATGGCGTTTCTAGGACTTCTTGAAAACAGAGGAACAAATAAATTTGAAAAGAGAAGATCCTTCATAAGATGTTCAGCAGAACAAAAGGAAGATTGGGGGAGGTCCATTCTGTATCAGACTGAATTACTTCTTTTATTAGCACTAATCTTCCGGAGAATTTTTGCCCAGGATTCATCACTGTTTGCCATTCCACATGTTAATAAATTGACAATTGCTGAAATTAAGCCCTGCATTATGATATTGTTGATGGTGGTTCTTAGAAGCCTCGTATGGAAAGATACCTGGTTTGTGGTTTATACGTGGGACTCCTGTCAGAATTTAAATTGTCAACCTGGGCTTTTGAGATTACTGTAATCTACTTAAATAGATCAATTATCTTTTATTGATGTATTTCATAGAATCACTGAATGGTCTGGGTTAGAATCGACCTTAATGATGATCTTGTTCCATCCACTGTCCTGGACAGGGACACCTTCCATGTGTCCAGACTAGACCAGGTTGCTCAGAGTCCCACCCAACCTGGCCTCGAACACTTCCAGGCATAGGGCAGCCACAACTTCTCTGGGCAGTCTGTGCCAGAGCCTCGCCATCCACACAGGAAAGAATTTTTCCCTAATATTTACAATCATAAACCTCAAAGTTCACACTAAATGCAAGATAAATACATGCAACATGCTCCAAAAATAAAAAGGGTTTGCTCTCAATAGTTTGTTCTGTTAAGAAATAAGAGATTCACATTCCAAAATATGTGTTTGCTCCGCACAATTCCCTTGAAGTAGCAATTAGGCAGGAGCAGCTGAAGTATGTTTCAGAGCTTTCCCTGAACTAGGTCTGACAGTATTTGCTCTTAGTCATGCAGTATTTGAAAACTTTCTCTTTCAGGAGGTTACAAATAATGTCAACCAAGACAGAATTTTTTACATTTTAAATTAAATTCATGCTACTTGAGTATTTTCTTTCTGAATCAGACTTCTAGTGGCTTCAGTGAATGTTTTCTTTAACTTTATTTAGTATTTAGGTGAAATATCCCAGGCCATCTGGCATGTTTCAGTGCTATAAAATACCATGCTGACTTAAATGAAAATAACTATCATTTTCACACATGTATAATGAAAATGGACAGAACTGAACTCACACACACAGAGAGTCTGTAGTAAAATACACCCTACTAAGCCCAAGCATTGCTATACAGATTTCTTTCTAGTAATAACAAAAGAGTTATACTTTCATAAGAACCTTCTCATTACATTTTTCCTGCTGATTTTTGGGCATCTTTCAGGTACTTATAAAAGCATTCACTTTCATATTTAAAGCCATTATTCTTCCCATGAATTACAGTGTCTGTATTCCTTCAATCTACTACACATAGTACAATGGACTCCCCTCTCTATTCATACTACATATGTCTATAAATAGCTTGTCCTAAATGTACTCAGATGTCAGAAAGTTTACTGGTGAACCCATATTTCATCTCCCACTTCAAAACTCAAAAGCCCACACCAGATCATGTCTTCATGACATGAACAGAAGCCTTTTCTTTGTTATTCATTATTCTACTTTTCAGGATAACCTAGAAAACTTAACTCTTATCAGATTAGTCTGATCAAAAGGCAGCAAGTGTGCTGAACAGTCTGTGCCTACAACAGAAATGTGGGGGGAAAAAAGAGCTGAAAATGCTGAAGTCCTTTTAAACTACAGGTATTTATCACCCAACATTTGAAATATCTACCAGGAAGGTATCAAGAGCAACTGCCTTGACTTCAGGCTTAAGAACCTTCCCCCAAAATAACAGAAAAGCTGGAGCTGCAACACTGATAATCTGAAAAGAACATGAAATTACTCTGTAAAAATCTCAAAGCTTAATAATTAAAGTCCTTTATTAAGCCAACCTAGAAGTGTTTCTACTTAAAGAGAGCTTCTGCCTGTAGTGGTCTCAGTGATGGTGCCCACAGGTGAAATAAATCCAAAGAGCAGCACTGGTAGCTGTAATTGCTCCATGTAAAGAACAGACATTATTCATTAATAGAATCAAAGGCAATGTGTAAATATACACCATTTAAATATATTAAGTTACTATCATGGGTCAAAAAATGATAAAAGCAATCTTTGCCACAACCTCTGCACTCCCCAAAACATTATAAATCATGCTAAGCCTTGCTCATCAGTGATTTTTAATTAAAATAGTACTCTGAACAAACCCTTGCAAGCACAGAATAGGAAATGGTGGTGGTGGTTTTAAATTGGAATCTGTTGGCAGTGACAATGACAGACTACTGTTTGGACCCTCTTTAAGGAAAATGAACAATGCTTCAAAGAACAAGACAGAGAAACAGGAAGAAAGAAGTGGGTAATAGTGGCTTTTAACAGAAAGGCCATTTGCAGAGCTGGGAAAAAAGATCATGAAATCAATAAGAAATCAATTTTCCAGCTGTTCCCATCTAAGGAAATCCATCCAAGTGAAAAAAATAAGGACACTACCACTACAGCTAAAATGTTTTCTTTTTACACTCTTTCTTTTCCTCACCATTCTCTGAAATTAATACTTACACCACTACTTTATCCCAGAACAATGGAGGAACATATTCACTTTTAGATAAAAACTAGCAAATTAAAAAAAAAAAAGTTTATGCAGAGATTAACTTGAAGGAGACAACACAAAACATCAGTTCAATGAACTCCTTTTGGCAAATTAGAACTGTAAAGGGAAGGAACAGCCATTTTGTTACATGGGAGTAACATCCCCCCCTCATTTAATCAACAGGGAATATGAGGCAATCAGAGCAAATATGGGCAGCTACAACCATCTTAAGTCTGAGCACCAACATCAAGGACATTAGCAGCAAACATGCACAGACTCTAAGCTCTTATTTTGGAGATTTTCATCTGTTTTCCTCCAGAAGGAGCCTAGTGCATATCCATCCAGATCAAATAAGGTTTTCATAGAACGAGAGATGCAGGAGTGGATTGTTTTTCATGCACCTCAAAAAAACCCTGAGGAGTTGCTAATGAATATAGACAGCAGCATTTAAACCAAATTACTATCAGACCAAAACAAGTCTGGTTTTCTATACACAACAGCAGGGAGCAGTGCCAGAATCAGGAGGACTCATTCAATAATACCAAGTTTCAGATAAGCAGCTTAAGCTAAAATACTTGGAAAGGAATTTTATAGGAACTTTTTAGGTGAACATTGAGTTAGGCAAGGGGAAAAGCTGTTCAGTCTTTTTTCCAAAGCACTCCACTTTTTCCACTGCCAATGTCACCCCCATTCCTGGGAAAATTGAAACATTTTGCATTCTCTCTCCATCTCATCCTGAAAATCCCAGAGAAGATACAAGATTTGAAATTTAAAAAAACAGTTATTTGAAGGGAATGAAATATTAAAACTTTTTTCCCCCCCAACATTTATTTCTTCTTGCTTGTCCTATTTATATGAAAAAGAACGTTGTATTGGGAGAAAAAAAAAAGCCAAGAAAATGTTTTCATGTTATGAATTTGCTTTCCAGAAGTCTTACACAAATTCCCCCTGAATTTATGAACAGTATTAGCACTTCGAAAAAGCCAGAACTCATTAAACAAACTGCTTAGAAAATGGAATAATTCCTAAATGGAAACCACAACATTATCCACAAAGGGGAAAAGGGACATCATGGACAAAAGATAATTTCTCTGCTTCTTAGAGATTGAAGCTAACTCAAGCCCTTTTCCAGGAACCCGAACAAAAAGATTCACATTCAAAACAACTAAACAAATAAACTCACTGATTTAAAATGCTGCATGTCATTAGGAAGCTATCAACATTCACAAGACCCAGGTAAATTAAAACATGGTGTAAATCTTGGAAAGTGACACTGAAATTATACTTGAACTCCATGTCTTATGCCATCTGAACTAGCCCTTACTTTCACTAATATTTTGCTACCTCAACTTCTAGCTTTTATTTGTAAATAAAAAAATTGGGGCTTTTTATATGGTATACAGAGATTTTTCTCTTGTTTTCCTACAGATCTTACCTTCTTCAACCCCAAACAACAAGTGAATGTTAATGAAAAAAATGTTATTTTAAAAACAGTTCACCACTCAAAATCAGCAGTGTATTAATAGCTCCAAGAAATTGCTTCCACATTAATCCTAATTTTCAGTTTTTCAAAATCTAAATTAATTATGATCTCAATAGGGAGATAGGGAATTCAAGCTTAAGACTGGAGATTGAAAGAGAATTTGCACTGGCTTTCTAAGGAAGTGAACTAAATAACAGGATATGGGTTTTCCAATGGAATGGGCTCTCCCCTGTAAATAGTAAAATTGCAATTATTATTTTATCTAATGGATATACCTTTGTACATATTTTGTAAACCTTTGTACATATTTTGTAATAATCACTAGATCATTAAATTAATTTCTTAGCCATCTAGACAAATATTAGTTGTGAATCAACTTTCCCTAAGGTTTACCAAATTTGTAGGATTTCCTGCAAAACCAAAAGGACAGAAAATGCTGTCTGTGCTGGGACAGTATCCTGGTGGTCAGCACATCATCTCCAGAGGGAACCAAGGGAATATGAATACCTCTAACAGGAATTTGAACCACAGGCCTTCCACTACCAGAAAAATACTGAGATTTCACCTACAAAGAGACAGAGCAACACACCATCTGCTCATTATTTTAGGTGAGATCTTGTTAGATGGTAGGTTATGGTAATGTTTTGGGTCTTCCCCATTTCTCACAGGGAACAGGACAAGCATAGTTTCATAGTATTGTAATATCTATCATACACATGTACTTCACAGTACACATATAGTGCTAATTACAGTCTCACAATACAGACAGTGTGAGAACTACAAGCTTGAGTCTGAGGTCTGCTTTGTTCATCAGTTAAAGCAATGGATTTCTGGAAATACCCAAATATGAATGCTTCAGGAATTATAAAGCTTATAAACATCCCTAACCTTTATGGTTTTGAAGAAAGAAGAAATAATAAAATGTAGATTTTAAAGAGTAGGTTTTGAAGTTTGTTGCTGTCAGTGACTTTTTTGCATCCACTGTTCTGTACATCCTTTTGAGTGGCCTGTATCTGTAACCAACTTAAAATAATCTTGAAATCTAATTGGAAATAATTTCTAGTGCTCTTTTTCAAGTTACAATTTACTTAACATTAGAAAGGCTCCCTTGGTCTCTTACTGATATACATTCCCTCTTGGTTCCATTTCTTAATACACAAAGCAATGCCACTGAAGCTTTAGCTGCTAGAAATTACACATGTGGTCAGTGCATCAGAAAACTCTGCCCCTGAGTTAACCCTTGTTTGAACACAAGAAAACATAAATAAATTGGCCAAAACCAGAAATAAAGCTCTGCCACAAATTTTTCCCAGAACAGAGAGGAATATTTAGATCTGACAGTCTTCCAAAGAAGTGGTGAAGCAAGTCTTGGCCACAACATACATTTTTTAGTGTAGATATTCCATAATGCCAGAGCAACAGGTTTTAAATTCATGTTTAAAGTTTTTAATGCCTAAAAACTTGATTATGAACTCAGATAAAACTCACTTTGCATTTAACACAATTAAGCAGCAAAAACAGGACTTGACACAGCATCATCACAAATATATTCATGCAAAGTACAGAAATGAAAGTGTTGAACAATATTTGCAAAATATATGCCTTTATAAAATGAAAACAGCATCAAACAAAAACCTAGTCTTAAAAGGCTTCAGTCTCACTGCTGTGTTGCTAATTTGGAAAAAAAGCCTCAGAGAAGCTGCGAAGAAGGCAACAGCAGGGCAAAGCCAAGAGCAGCAAATCTTACGAGACAGTAACTGAGATTGAGCAGTTCTGTTCTAACCTATGTTTGACTCAACATTTGCTAAGGAATTGACCCTACACTGTTACTAATTTCCTGCTTATTGGAAAATTGTAGAAAAGCTTAAAATTTTCAGCTAGTACTTAAATACAGTTTCTATTTCTTATCATAGTGGAATAAGATGTCAGCTTAAAAATCTATAAAAATATTTTTATCTATTATGCAGTATAGTCCAATGAGTAGAGAAAAAAACCACACTTAATTAAGAGAAAAATGTTCCTGAAACCATCTGTAAGTTCTTCAACAAATGTAGCATCTACCTAGCATGGTTTCCCTCATCCAACTAGTACAAAAATAATCCTGGCCATGCTTCACACATCACAACACGTTTTCTCCTGACCTAAGCAGCTGAGGAAAGAAAAATGAGAGTCCTGTTAGTCTTCAGAGGAAGTTTATCACAGCAACCAGAGCAGTGAGTTCAGAACAGCAACCGTAAAGCTGGCTGGCTGTAGAGGCTGGAATTTTTCCTATATAAGCTGATGCTACAGCTATTAAAGACTCAGTCTTCAGAGAAAATGATAAGGAACTGTCATTTAGTGGCTTCAAGAGCTTCATCATGGTACTAACAGTGTGGTGGGGTCTCAGGAGGAATGAGTCCTGCAGCTGAGACTCATACATAAGTGAGAATGGCAACAGTGGACTGGGAAACTACTTATATTGAACTGAAAGACGTGCCACTATTGCTGCTAGCCCAGCATGTTCTGTAACTTCTGCAGAGAAAGCCAAAGCATTCAAAGACCACCAACGCAAAGAAAAGCTGACAGAAGACAGAGGCAGCTCACTCTGAGCAGTGCTTTCTGTAATGGGCAAGATTCTGGAACACTTCCCTGTGGGCTCTAAACACAGGACAGCAATGTTCACAGTTTTCTTGATCTTACATCAAAATGCATCTCAAATTAAGGACTTTTTGCCTGTGATATTTTTCCCATGTGAAATACTGCCTCCAGAAGTAACCCTTCCAATTTTTTCAGAATGAAATAGGCATTCCCTTTCCCATTTTGAAGATAACTATTTAAAAAAAACACAGCTATTTAACCAAGTGGAAAGAGAGATATCAGGATAAGCAGGAGGCATTTGTGGAGTTCACCACAGATGTTAAAAATTCATTGGTTTCAAGGACTACACAGAGTTAGCAAAGGGAGTGAAGGAAAAAGGAAGCTGTAATTCATTGGCTGTAATATGGTAGATTTAATAGCACTCAGCAGAGGAAATGGGCAAGGACTTTACATACTGAGAGCCCTAAATCACCTTTGAGATGTTCAGTTACAGGAATGAGTGGTTCAAAGATACCATACACAGAGTTTGCTTCCTCCTGGACTTGCACAGTTTCACATCAGTTTAATGAGTACAAAGCAAAGGCTTGTAAGCCTAAAGGAGTGAAAAGCTTTATGAATCCTCAGGACTTTCCAATCCTCAATAGAAAGTCTTGTGGTTGGTTGATGCCAACTGGACATCAGGTGCCCAAAGTAACTCTGTCACTCCCCTCCTCAGGTGAGGTTATGGGAGAAACCATAACGAAGTCTCATGGCTCAAAATCACTCACCAATTGCTGTCCGAGGCAAAACAGACCCAGATGGGGGAAATTAGTTTATTACCAATGAAATCAGAATAGGATGATGAGAAATAAAAACTCAGCAACATCTTCCCCTGCACTTTTCCCTTCTTTCCCAGTCTCAAATTCACCCCAAAATTCTCTACTAATCTCCTCACAGCAATGCAGGAGATAGGAATGGGGGCTGTGGTGAGCTCCTCACCCCTTGTCCCTGTTCGTTCCCACCAAGGGATAGGACACTTCCCACTTTTCACCAGCTCCAGCATCAGATCCCTCCCACAGGGACAGTCCAACACAATTTTCTCCAATATGAGCCCTTTCCCTTGGGCTGCAGCTCTTCATGAACTGTTCCAGTGTAGGCCCCTTGCATGGGGTGAGGCCCTTTAGGAACAGATTGCTCCAGACTGTGATTTTTTCCCCTCTGAAATGCATTATCCCAGAGGTTGTGCCACCACTGCTGGGCTTTGGCTTGGTCAGCAGCAGGATCACCTTGGAGCTGGCTGGCACTGGCTCAGCTGGACACAGCAGAAGCTTCCAGAAGTATCTCACAGAAACCACCCCTGCACCCCTCTGCTACCAAAACCCAATATACTTCTAAAGGTTTCTTGTAGCCTTTCTGGATATCTCAGTCTTCAAAGCTCTGATGGTGCTTAAAACAGCTTTTGGTACCCCCAAGTGTTTCTGATGTTCTCATTCTACAGACACTTCTCAATCAACAAGACCTTATTCTGCTTAGGTTGGCAAACTAATACTTTAGTATTAGACATAAGTAAAGAGAAATTAGTAAAGAAGACACAGAAATACTACTAAAGACTCACACCATGCTCCCTTAACCTGTGAAAGAGAGTTAAGGCACTTAGATAATGTACTGCAAACGGACAGGTAAAAAACACCAAGCATCAAATTTAACACTGAACACGCAACACACCAATGGCTTATGTCCCTGCTAAACATTCTTCTAAAGAAAAAATAGACCATCTAGGACTGCTTTTTCAACTACAGCTTTAAGTACTATATATATCTATCTAACTATATGTATCCCTGCTAAGGTATCTTTTTTGGAAGATAAGTGATCTAGTTTTCAAGAAAATTCTTTTTAGAAGTTATTTAGCTCAGCACTATTTCACTGTACAATGCTATTTTCTAATTATTCTCCTAGAAGTGAAGCGTACTTCAGTATACTGAGGCAAAGAGCCATTACTTCCACACCACTTCTACAGACATATTCTGCAAATAGCAGATCATAAAGAAATATAAAGTTATTCAAAGAGGTTTATATTCTACCATCTCTCTATGTGTTCTAGAATGTATGTCCTGGAAACAGGTGTACAATGAGGATTGATTCCTTGGAAAGCATTGAGAGAGAACCACTTATTTGTAGTACCCACTTTGACTAGCCAAGTATAGCCAGGGGAAATTTGGGCACATGGTTGAAGTATTCTTCCTCAAAAATAATGAGCTATATTAACCTCTTTTGAATTTTTCAGTTATATACATAAATGTTTACATTAACAACACTGAACTTCTTCCCTTATAAAGCTACAAATGTTATATAGAAAGC
This sequence comes from Lonchura striata, assembly GCF_050655825.1. Lineage (NCBI taxonomy): Eukaryota > Metazoa > Chordata > Aves > Passeriformes > Estrildidae > Lonchura > Lonchura striata. The sequence goes on along the minus strand of NC_140704.1, from coordinate 150,108,867 downwards.
TTCCTGCCAAAAGGGAAAAAACAGGTCTTTGATTTAGATGGTTTTGGTGGGAATCTTTGGAAGAGGAGAGGTGACGGAGGTAAAAGAACTTTTTAGAGAAAAACAAAAAAATATATAAATAGCAAAGATTTTCAGGAACACAGAATCTCTTTTTTTACTAGTCTAAACAATGAAGTCCAGACACACTTGGCTATAAAGAGGGCACACCAAATCCTTTAGGATTAAAAGCATTGTCCGTGAAGGTATTATTTTTCTGTAAGACGAAATTCATTTTTATCACTATAGTTTTGACTTAATGATCTTTTTTCTCTATCTTACTGCTCTGTAAGTTCAATTTAAGCTTTCCTTAAAAATTCATAACTGCATGATTTTGTCAAATATAACAAAAATTATTTTGATATGATTCTACTGTTTAATACACTAAAATAAAGATGAATATGTATGGCTTATTGAAATACACTGTGCATTGTTAAAATTTTAGGATTAGTTCTGAAGCTCTCATAAAAATACTCCACATGTCTAATCATTAAACCACTATATGACCACAAAGATAAGCTTAGGAAGGAAGATTAGAATATTATTCTGTTTTAGTTGAGAATTAAAAGTCTACAACAATCATTATTTTTCAGATTTTTTGGAAAACAGAAACCTATATTAAATATTTAGGAGGTACATAACTATTTTGCCAAATGCAATGTAAATGTCTTTATGGTGGTATATACATATAACTTGATTTTTCTTTTTTAATTAAACAGTTCAAGCCTGAAATGATAAAGAGAGATGACCACATTTGTCAGGATGTTGGGTGCAGCACGTTCTTAGGTGCCAATTACAGAGATTGTACAGAGTTCTGAAGGGATCTGACCTCTCCAGAAGGACACAGGCTCCGCGCACAGCACATGCACAGCTCCACTTACGTATTCCCCGTAGGTCTCCTGCGCCGGGGGCGGCGGCAGGGGCCGGTACCCGGCTGGGGGAGGAACTCCTCGTGCTCTGGGTGCCAGAAGTCCCCGGCTCCGACTGACTGGTCCTCTGCTGGGAGGGACTCCCCTGGGAGCTGGTGCCCCTCTGGGCACTCCTGCTGGTGGTGGAGGCACTCCCCCACGGCCCCTGCAAACACACGGATCACTCACCATTAAACACCATAGCCAAGCCTCCCTTCCAACACCTCCCTCCCCCACATGGTGAGTTGTGCTTTGCTAAAGCCAGAAAAAGTCTAGAAGAGATTTAGAGTTTGTCCTTTCTCTGTAGGATTAAATCAGATTACACGTTATGCAAAAAATGCGGGAAGACACAAACTCGACGCGGGATTCAGCAATGAACCTTACACTGAGTTGAGTCATTCTCACACACTCAGACACACCCAAAATAATCTGCTGGAATCAGTCAACTTCACTGGGATTTGACTTCAGTATGTGAAATCATAAGCACAGAGTAACAGCTTCATTTGAAGGTGTCAAGCTATATCATATTCAAACCCTGCACAGAGGAATCAGTTGCCACTCCCATGAAAGTTTCTGAACACAACCCAAAAATCACACTCAGTGCGAGATATTGAGTGCATCACAAAAAGAACATTTTCTGCTTCTGAAGAGATTTCCATCTGTTTCCAGGAAACATCCAAACATAACGAAACACACAGGGTGATTATAGGATATAACCTGATGTCCTACACACACTAAAGAACACTAAATAATAGTATATTTGGTCTAAAAATTCTGAAAGTGTGATAGGCACTATCTTGCATTCCATTACTTTGGACACTTAACATGGATGAAAAATAAGACTTCAGTTGAACCAGTTTTCAAAAAACATGATCCATTTAGAAGTGGCTTTTCCTCCTACCTCCCTGGAGTAAAGGGAGAGACTTAGAGGTACAATCTGTGAGAAATTTGCATCATTTACTCTCTTTTAAACAGGACATCTAAAACATTGCTAATAGACATCTCCTTTTTAAGGAGATCATTTCAACCCATGAGCTATAATTGAGTTTGAATGGCTGCTACTGGCAAATAGAATTGTTCCAAAGAAGACAAACCCTTATCATACACTCTAACAGACACATAGAAGGAAACAAGGCACAAGCTCTACCCTTTCTACTTACCAAGTCATTATCTAATTAATCTCAAGACCAATAACTGAGTAAAAATGTCCCGATTTCAGTAGAAATTTCCAACTTGAACAGTATGACAAAGATCCAGATTTGGCCTCGTGATTTCCTATCCCATTTCATACAAATCATATAATTTCATATCAATAAATGAATCAGAAATCAAGGCAGACATTTTACCACAAGTAAGTAGTATTTCAAAAACTGCATCACTGAATGAGGAATGCAAAAAACGTAAAGATACAATGAGGATAGATTTTATTAATTTTATTACTGATCAAAATACAGTCACAAACTATTTTAAATAAGCCTAGAGAGGAAATGTTTTAAAACTGTGCTTATTACTTGGTTTTGGCTAATCTGTGGAATGCCTCCTCAGGATAGGGTACCAGCTGCTTATTTGACTTCATTGTAGTGGGGGCAGGGGTGAGCAGTGAAATTTCCAGACACAGCCTGCTGAAGTAATATAAAGAAATAGCAAATGTGATACTTTGCAGGAGAAGCCAGAGAACGGGGAAATGAACCTAGTGGTATAAACTATAGTCAATACCAAGTCAAGAAAAAAGGTCAGTAAAAAGATTCAATAATCATTAGGCATAAAATCATGACAGCATCCTTAAGGCAGGGTGCAAGTGAAAGCAGGAAATGGGATAGGCTGAAAAACATGGAAAAACATTTAAGGGAAGAAAAAAGTAGTTTTTCAAGCTAGTATAATCTATTCTTGAGAAGTAATTAGAAATCAGATCCATGTAATGAGGTCTTTTCTGCATTTCATAAAACAGGATTGGAATGGTGATGGGCAGGAAATCGTATTTCTCTTGTATTATGAGATCATTTATGATCTTAATTTTCATAACTTTGTTCATTCCTCCTACAGGATCTCTTAATCTGAGATGTACGATTCTCATGTTACTGCAACAGGCTGGAGGAGACTGGAAAACAACAGAGACAGAAAACCCAGTGACAGGAGAGTTCAGTCAGCACCACATGGATTTAAGTTGTATCAGGTTATGATGCTAAGAGAAAATTTTTAGAAACTGTAAATTGTTGTTTCTTGTAACTTGCATAAAAATTCATAAATTGTAAATCCTTTTAAGAATTGTTATTTTTAAAGAAGTTATAGGGGAACTAAAGAAGATTGACTACATTTACAATGAACAGACTCAAAATATAGAGGAACCACTTGAACGGGAACCTTTGCAAAAACAACAGATCTGTTCAGGTATTGCTTAATTTGAAAAGGGCAGCTACACAAATTATAATTAAAAATGCTTAAAAGAGTAAAATGTACCTATATGGTATGGGGAGACAGCAATTCTGTGAGAAGTCGGAGCAAATAGACAATTATCAAAAAAGAAAACTTGAGAAAGGGCAATAGGAGTTCAATAAGGCTAGAACAGGTTTTAAAAGAAATATCACTTGAAAGACTGAACCCAACTCTAACCTCAAAGGAAGAATCCTAATAAAACAAAATACTCAGGAAAGCAGGTCCAAATAACTGAAGTCCTTCAATTGTCCCAGAATCAGGAAACCTCCCACAGTGAGCCTCAATCACCAGTGCAGATCAATTTGTATATATGAATAGCTACATGCATATGTACATTAAAATTTTGCTACACAATCAAGAATAGCTGAACAAGTTTCTCATGCTAGAGCTGTTCTTACAGTAATCCACTGGATAGTGCTGCCAATGCTTTACAGACAAATTCCAGAATGAAAGAACAAATAAAAAGATGTGCACTATTTTTCAATAAACTGCAACAGAGGTTCAGATGCCTACTCCAATTTGTAGTTGAATCCCAGCCTGAATGTTTTAGAAGAGAAAATTGCTAAAAAAATCCCCCCTTACAGGAGGGGACACTTGGGAGTTAATACATACACACATATTAATTTATATGTCTTACCAGATGTATACATCTTATCATATAAATTTATATATCTGCAGAAATGAATAGGTTCTGCACTGTGACTGCCTACAGAACATCTAGAATTATTATTGGCCCAGAGGTCAGGACACTAAAACTACAATCTTAGAAAGCATAAGAGTACACATGAAACTTCACTACTCAATTGTGTGTGCTCACAGACTTGTTTCCTAAATCAGCTTCTTTCATAATTAAAAAACCCCAAACATAAAATAACTGGAGGTGCATCAGAATCTATGTCAAAGATGATGAGCAGTCTAGAACCATTCACATATCAGCAACAATTAAGGAGATTACGGCACTTCATACTACCAATGATAACTGAGGCTTATCTGATGGGTCCAACAGGAGCATCAGAGGAATGGAGAAGGCTGAGGAGTGCCCTCAGCACAATCTACACCTTTCTCAAGAGGAACAGTGGAACAGGAGGTGCTGGGCTCCTCTCTGGTGACCAAACACAGGACCAAACAAAACTGAATGAAGCTGATTTTGAAATTTCATTCCTTCCTGGACTTCTCATCTCTTAATCAACTACTTTTGAGGGGTATCCATCTGCTTCCAACGACTCTAAAGAAACTGCACAGAGGGACTGTTCTCTACCCTTTCCCTTCTACAACTATCTCACCTATAATTGAAAGAATCTTTGTGCAACTGCTAATAATTAGAACAATTATTCTACATATTTTATCCCAGCTCTGTTTTATCACAAAGATACCTTACCATCAAATCAAACTTTTAATGGACCACTTCCACTGCTTGCTTCTTTGCCCAATGACATCCTTCTGCAAGCCAAATTTCAGGTGCCACTAACTCCCCTTGTCTGTGCTGTGAGACTGCCAATTAGTTTTATTTCCTTTATAAAACCTTTGTGATGAGTTACACATTATCAAAGTTCGTTTGTCAGCCCATTGTCAGCTTTCACTACCAGCTCATTTTCTAAAAAGATTTCTTACAGGGACAGAGGTGACAGAAGGACTTCAAAAGCACTAATCTAATCATTGATTCCCACTGAAATAGTATTTTACCAACTTACACAACTTAGATACTTTCTCTTTGGCTTTTGTTAGCAATAACATTTGACATTTCTACTTTCTAGTAGTCCCACAGAGTTTCTAGGATTTATTTCCAGCAAGCTACACTTGCTGTCCTTGCCCACAGTAGCAGGCACAGCATCTCACTCACACTCATCTCCAGCGGCCCTCAGCAACAGCCACTTCTGTCATTTCATTTAGCACTTTGCTCTAGAATCACACTGATTTTTATTTCAAGTTTAACCCTTCACTGGATGGCTAAATTGATAAAGTTATTCTGATCATGAAACCCCAACTAGAGTCAGTTCACAGATTTTCTTCACTTTTAGTGAAATAAAAAATTGGAACAGTTTGTGCTATGAAGATCCTTTTCACTATCTCCCCCCAGAAACATTACTTGGAAGAATAGCTTAAAAAAAAAATACTTGTGAAATTTTGGACCAGTTCTTGAACACTACATTATTCCATGAGGAAACACTTGAAATTCTTTAATTTTAGCATTTATAGTTCAATATATCTGCAGGCATTTACACTGTTCAATAAATTGATCTAACAAATTTGGTTACCAGATGCCGATATATTATCTTCATTTGAGCACAGCCAGCTACATTCAATGTTCCTCAAACAGTAAATATTTGTTTTATATTAGACATCAGAAAAATAACAGAGCTGTTATTTCAGTGCTGGCATTTTAAAATACTAAAACACTGATATCCAGATACAACTCAGATTCCTGACCTTTCATCCTTTTTGGAAAAAAAAAAAAAAAGCCACCATTGAGCAAAAACTCTTACACAAGTTTTATTTCATATTTATATTTCAAAACAGTAATACATGTGTTCATGTTTCAATTTTGTGGAAAATGGGAGATCACAAAACTAAAACAAAACACAGTGCACATTAATAATATCCACCTTTGGCCTAGATCCTGAGCTGGCTTTGTCAAATATTTATTTTGTGCTACAGAATCTTTTGCATTTCGCTACCTACATGTTCTCAAGAAAAAATGATTCTTCAATAAAAGAAACCAGTTCATTCCAGACATGGCAGGAGCACAGCTGGAGTTGTGAACACACAGAAGCAGTGATCCACATCAGCTCATCTTACTTCTAACATATAAGACAGCAAGTTCTAACTCATTTTCTGTAGCCATTTTATTTTTCCCCAGACAGTGACAGTCATTCAACTATTAGGACTCCAGCCATGCATAGACTGAAATATGAATAATAAATAGAAAAGTAAAAAAAAACCCTCCACAGCCTCTTGAAAGCATAAACAGAAATCTGACATTTCTCTAATGAGACTATTGTTTTCAAATACAATCTCTCTTAATTTGGGGGTGAACTCAGCCAGCTCTACCTTATTGTGGCCTTTCAATAACTAAATGGAGCTGCTTGTAAGAAAGAGAATAATTTTATCAGGGTCCCTACTGATAGGATGAGGAGCAACACCTTTGAATTGAAGAGGGCAGGTTAAGATTGGAAATAACAAAGGAATTTTTGATGAGGGTGGTGAGATAACACTGGAAGAGGTTTCCCAGACAAGTTGTAGATGTCCCATCCCTAGAAGTGTTCAAGGCCAGGGTGGGACTTTGACCAACCTTGTCTAGGGGAAGTTGTGCTGCACATGGTAGGGGGTGAAATGAGATGGTCTTTAAGGGTCCCTTCCAACCCAAACCATTCTGTGATTCTAGCTCTGTTTTCTAGCCATAAGTGACATGAAAACGTTCCCTCTCTTGCCATCTTAAAGTATCAAGGAACTTTTAGACAAACTCTCAGACTTATTATCATCCTCTAGAATTTAACTGTTCTAAAACATCTTAGTTGGAGACACAAATGAATGATCCTTGAATTTTATTTTTATTCTTAAAATAGTATGAAGTTTTAGAGAGAAATGCTGCTTTAGTTGCAAAACTTCCGTAGAGGTGTACATTAACATGTATAGTCATGGAAAGGTTTGGGTTGGAAGAGACCCTAATGATCATCAAATTCCAGCTCTGTTGCCATAGGCAGGAACACCTTCCACTAGAAGGTATATGTGTATTTTAAGTCTTTAGTTAAGCAGAAATCAAAATTCACATTTTGGTTGCTATCATTTATAATGCACTGATTCAGGATGGGAATACACATGCAGTAAAGAAACATTGATTCCTAAAGAGTTACATTTTCTAGTTTCACACCATAGCAGCATCACATTAAACACCAAGGATCCTTCTAAGCTTGCTATCATAAATTAAAAAGCAACTGGTATGATCATTTTATACAGCTGCCTCCAGAAAAGAATTTAAGATAAGAAAAACAAAGGAATAGAAACTGGACTTTCACCACTTTCCCTTCTTTTTGTAGAGAAGAGGGGTTATGTCAAAATAGCTTAAGTGCTCAGCATGAACACAACAGAAAATAGAAGTGCTGTGATTAAATCTGAAGGTCATCTTTAACAGTATTAGGGACAAAACCTGGGGCAAGGTGGGGGAAAAGGAAAGAGCTATAGGAAGCAGCTATATCCTCTGAGATCAACGATGAAAAAAAACATTCCTGAATGTAAAGCTCACAACACACACAGCTCTTCCAGAACAAATTCCATCCAAAAAACCTTACTCAGTTCTAGAGTAATAAAAATTTAGTCAAGAAAATCAGGAACAATCCAGAAAATGAATAGAGATGCTAAACCACAACCATTAGGAAATTACTTACCACACACAGGAATGTCTGCACATAAACTAGAATTTTTGTATGCAAAGATAAATGTACTGTTTTCTACAAAATAAAATTTTGTTATGGAACTAAAAATAGAATTAATAAGATGTATTATATTGTGTCTGATGAGGAGCAAAAAAGGCATAAATTAGTACTTTAACTGAAACTATTCAGGAGTAATAGAGGTTTCAAAAGTGGGAACTTATCAACAGGATGTTTCATGTATAAAAGGTGGTAGCATAACACCATTCTGCAGATTACAAAGAAAGGTTAGGATCAAGGTTTTAAACTTCATTTTGCAAGTCTTCTGAGGCTTTGCTTCAACTTCTTCTGGATATCTCAGGGATGCTGCCTATTGAAACTGTTTTATCCAACTCTGAGACAAAGCCTTTAAAGCTTTGCTTCAACAAAAGTATTATTCATTGAAATGCATTTCTGCTAAAAAAGAATCAGAGCATTATAACTGAGTTTGAGATCTTCAGCTCAATGGCTGTAGAATCTCAGTAGCAATAAAATTGAACTTCACTTAAGGAACATGCTAACAGAGCACTTCAATTTGAGAGAAAAGTCTCTTGGAGTTTAAGACAAGCCTTGAAGTTAGGACAAGTCAAACAGACACCCTTTAACTTTCCTTTAGAATATATGTGAATAATAGTGATAACAAAACCACAGTCTTTTACTGTTATCTCCAAATCAAACACTAATAGCGTTTAAATTTACCCTGAAAACACTTCAATAGTTGTAAGACCAACTCTGCAGTATTCTGTAAGCTCTGTAACAGTATACCTCTTGCATAAAATCCAGATTTGAAAAAATAATTTATCAAAGTCCAAAGGACAGAACTCGTGATGCTTGAAATGTAGTACTCTAAAAAACTACTTACATATGCACATACTAGGTACTAACAGTGTAAATTAGTTATCAAGCTTTGGTGATAGGAAATGACCAAACAATAGCTTCTGTATCCCAGAAATATTACCTGAAGGACATGGAAAATGAAATAAACTTGAAATAGTACTGAAAATGTACCCGTACTGAGAGTCTGTAGCAGAATCATTACAGGCATATATGGCAAAGTTACAAACAGCTATTTAAGAAAACAAAATACCCAAAAAAAAAAACAACCAAACAAACACCAAAAAAACCCCAAAAAGCTCCAAGACCGAAGAGGTCTCCAATTTGAAAGAACTCTCATATGGCTAATGACAATACCAAGTGGTGAATCTTGGTATATAATTAACACTACTCAGAACATTAAAATCAATAAAATCAGTACATATATTTACACAATATTACAAAATACAAGAACAATTTGATGACAGAATTTTTTCTCCCAGCACACAACCCACAGTAAGAATAATTTCTTTAAATTAAGATTCAATCTGCATTGCATTTGAATAATTTTCAGGATACATGTAACTAAGCAGATCTGTATAAATGAAATATTTCCTTAGTGCAGCGTAACATACTTCCATCTGAAATAAAATGCTTCAGGGTATTTTTAAGAAGTTAGTTTACAAGAAATGCACTGAAACAATAAATTAGTTTACAACTTGCATTCAGAAATGCAAGTTTCAAGTTGCATTGACAAGAACTGTACACAAAACAGAAGAAAAGATCACCACAGTTAACAGTCACACTTAGGTGCTGCAGCCACGATCCCTGTATTCTGTAACATAAACAGTTATGAACTTTATTTATGTTTTATTTTCACTCTTCAGAACTTGAAGGAGTTTCAGCTGTCATCTCAGTACTACAGTGAAGATGGGGGATGCTAGAGGAAAAATAATACATCTCCTGTGATAAAGAAAAACAGCAAAAGCAGAAGACTTTGCCTACTCCCAAATCAAACAAAAGCCACTTTTCACAAAGTGCCGCTCAAAAAAGAAAATCCAAATTCTACATGCAGAGCACTTCTGTATCATTTCATCATGACTATGAAAACTTAGTAATACCATAAAAAATAAAAGCATACTGTATCAGTTGGAGATACTGCCTGAAATTCATGTCAATTGAGGTAAGAGATTTACTGCTGTGAACTCCATAGGGCCAAACACAGACTGCACCTAAGAGTAGCTCAAGGCTAGAATAAAGTTGCTCACAGTAGGATTGAACATCTCCTATGCTGTGCACTGCTTCTTTACAAAGGCAGCATTCAAGTTCCACAAGTTCATTTTTAATTCAGTCCAAGCAAACTAAACTTCCATCGCTAACTGTAGGTTGTTTCCCTGACCTTTTGCTCTTCTCTTGGGAATCATTCATGTTGTACTTGGGGGAGAAATTGTGTTTGAAGGGAAAAGCTTGAAATACATACATTCCAATGAAATTCCACGTACCTGGACAAAGCAGGAACAGGTACTCCTCTTGCTCGCATCGATCCTTTTCCACGGACAACTGGAACTTCTGCAGTTTCTGAGCCACCATTTAAATATGTTAATTCTTGAAGCTGTGCCTGTCTGATTTCATCGTTGTAGTCCTAAAACAAGGGGGAGGCAGAGTGCAAAAAAAAAAATCAAATTGTTTACCCACCACTCTCAGCAAACATTGCTCCTGAAAGTTTCCTCTCAAAAAGATGAACATTCCACTGAAAAAGTTTAATATATATAATAAGATAGGAATAATATTCAGTCCAAGCATTATTAGAGAATTCTACATAATAACTGCCATTTTTGCTCAGTTATGTTTTTCTTTCCCTTTGCATATATTTTTATGCAGCTTTACCTATTAAAATGGTAATGTTAAAATCCTGTAGAGATAGGAGGAAACAACAACAAAAAAAAAAAAAAAAAAAAAAAAAAAATCAAGATCCCACATTCCAAACTGAGATCCAGTTTGTAATTCCAGCTGTAGAATGACTGTGTATGAAAAGCAGGAAAAAGAGGAGAGAGAGTGAGTTGCAGAAGAGCAGAGAATAAATACGCTGTTGAGAACAGCACATGAAAATGAAGGAATAGATTAAGAATCCACACTTTTTAAGTCAGGAGTTATAGAATAAACACAGGAATTCATTCAATACACACATGCACTGTTATCTAATAAGAGCTCAAAAAATTAAATTCTATAATATGTAATGGTAAAAATGCCAAGGACATATGGCTTATTTCTGTCTGCACAAATCCTCTACTCTCAAGGACTATCAAAAAGAAAGTTCAGGCTTTTACACACAGAATTAATATGGTACTTCTCAAGCACAGTTTTCAGGGACCTTGAGTCAACCTCTGAAACAAGTAGAGCACACAGAAATAAAACAGACCTAACACTGAACTCTTGAAATTGAAGTATTTTTCTATCATTTCTCCTCCACTTAAAGTGAGCCAAGCAGAATGCAGCCATAAAGGTGAATCAAAGATAACTATTTTACTCAAGGTGCATCCGTACTGATATTAAAATATTAATAGGTGCTCCCATAGGAACAAAGGGATACTCTTGATACAACAGCTCTTCTGCAAATGCTCCCATTTCAAGAAGGAAGGTTTGTTCTAACACCAACCATTTCACAATTCAATGACAAAACAAAGAATCTGCATCTCACTGCAAATCTGAGTTTATTACTACTATTTATTCACTAGACAGGGACCGAAAGATTGTCAGGCAGTCTTAAAGCCTTTGAAACATAACCCTGCATTGAAAAAGAGATTAAAACTTCCATGAATTCAAATCTCTCAATTATCCTTGAAACATTCTACTTCTCCTAGACTTCTATAAATAGAAATAAAAGTTGTCCTTTATTGCCATTGCTGAACAAAGTTACTGGTGTTCAAAGAAGCAGCATCATAACAGGATTTTGTCCAAACTGCTTTAAATAGGTTCTGAAATTTAACTCCCAACTGCCCACCTGAGATCATCTATTTAGCAGCAGAAGCAAATTTAAAAAAGGTCTAAAAGACTGAAATACCTGTTTCAAATGGCATAACTGAAGCTTTTGAGAAACAGAGTCCATTAAATGCCCAGGACTCAATACCTAACCAATCCATCACAGGGAGCAGACTACAAATAGGAAACTGAACACTGTTCTGGCCAGCTACTGTACAGAAACCCACTTTGTATTTTTTGTTTGTTGCTGGATCAGAACTGGCTACAAATGCAAAATTCTATGTCCTGTATAGAACAAAATGCCAAGAAACTATCACCAGCATACAGTATCAAAGTTCTGACAGCCTGTATCAGAGGCCCTTTATAATTTCTTCACAGAACACCTTTTTCATAACTGGACCCCTGGAAAAATACCTTTGATCATTTTATACTCAATTTAAACCCTTAGCAAAGATGTGCTTGGGTCGCCACTCTGTGTTGGGTCCCTTTTCTTTTCTCCCTGATGCTTTCTCACTTTCCTGCAGCACATTACCAGACACAGCAGCAGCCTTAGGTCACAGAGAAGGGCTCCACTGTGCACAGCACAGAACAGAAAACATGGCCCTTATCACATATGCCAGAGGCAGCAGGAGGATACAGAGTGAAGGGGCAGTACAAGGCAGCCACGATAAGCTGCAGTGTTAATCCATTAGACTCTGAAATGGATTCCTCAATTAAAAGTAGCAGACGGTCAATTTATGAATACTCACTGCTGGAAACAGCACACTTCAAGTCAAATTAAGCAGGCAATCTTTTCCTCACCTAGAAGATAGACATGGAACCCCTTTAAACTGCATCCCTCCTCTGAACAGCTTAGGCAGTGGCAGCACTTGAATTTCATTGAAATGCTGCTGCTGAATTTCAACTGAACAGGTGTATTCTCATTTTATGAATAAACTGCCTACCTTGACTAACTACAGTCTTATCCAGCCATGAAGGGTGCATTTACATCAAATCTATGCAAGAGATTTTTATTCCACAAAACCCTATACTTACAAGATCTATGTAAACCTTTAAAATTTTATCTGATTTTCACCCAGCGAGATCAACACACTGTCAGCAGCTCTTCTTGGCATCACTCCAGCTTAAGACCTTATTTCAATTTATCACTCAAACCATTAGCAAAGCTATTTATTTGTATCATGTTAGTAGAGCTCTACAAAACCCTTTGCAGCTTTGCAAAGCACTCAAGTAGATCTTTATCCTGACAGTGAACAATCAATAATTATCAGGTTTCCAGCCACCTTTTTACACCTTACAGTTACTTGCCAGCTTACTTAAGGAAAAGTTTTTGAGTTTTCTAAAGGCCACCAAGCTCTTCAAATTGCCATTAAAAGCTATTTCATCACCACATCTTATAAACCAAATATGCAGAAAGTAGGACAGGCTACAGGAAAAGGTTGTGAATTCTACTCACATTGTCATATAACTGGTATAGATTGTTCTCTCAAAGTAATTTTTATACTTTGCTTTAAAGACAAGGAAGGCAATAAATTCTGGTAATCAACAGCAAAGGGTAATTAGTGCTGTCTCTGTCAGAAGACAAATGACTGCCACTACTCCTAAAATTAAGCCAAACCAACTAAGTTCTAATGGCCAAAACTGCCATAACCATAGAATCACAGAATGGCTGGGGATGGAAAGGGCCTTAAAGAGACCATTTCATTCCAACTCTCCAACCATGGACAGGGACACCTTCCACTAGACCAGGATGCTCAGGGCCCTGTCCAGGCTGGCCTTGAAAACCTGATATAATAGAGCAGCCAGGGGATGGTGAGGTTGAAAATACATGGCTTTTTGACCTGACAGAAGTAATTCTGAGGTAAGCAGTATTAAGGACAACACCCACCAATCTAATACTCAAACAAGAGTGCCAACCAAGGAGTCTGGACAGAATAAAGGGAAGAACTAAAGAGTCTGGCTAATTTAAAGGAAGATAAAAGATATACTTAAAGTCAGAAACTGCAATTCCAAATGCAGAAGAAAGGTAAGACTCAAGGCAACATACCCTCAAAAACAGTTTTCATTTTTTGGGTTGAGTAATGCAAATAGTTTAAATGAAATTACACCACTGCAGCTGCTTGAGGTTAAATTTCAAGGCAAGGATACTTGCCATGGTTCCAAAAAGAGAAGCTGAGGCATTTTTGCTATAGTCAGCTACCACAAGGATATTCTGTATGCTGCATTTTAGCAACAAATATGGTGTTATGTTCAGCACTGATCTGAAAAAGGAACAATAACCATATGCATAAATTGGATCTAGCATCTAAAACTGTAGGAAGTCAGAGTGACCCTACATTGTAAGGGGAACACAAATTATGATCATAATCATATATACTCATATCAGGACATCTTTCCTGAAATAAAACAGGTAATTCCTTAAAAAAGCTACAACAGACTTTGGAGAAAAAAAAAAAAAAACAACAAGTTGCATCAGTGAACCAAACAGTAGCTCTAGAGAAGAAAAAGCTGTTCCTTATTCCTTCAGTGGCTGCTGCAAGGTGGGGCAGGCAAAAGAGATTAGGGCATTTAGAGCAATTCTGATAAACTTACATTTGAAAAGCCAAAGGGAAATTAAGATACTGTTGGCTTGATCCCACAGTTCAAAGATTATGTAGCATCAGTTCAGCTCAGTATAATAAAGATGCAATGATCAAAAAATAAAGATGGAAAAATGTATAGCCACCAGTCAATAGAATTGCTCATTATCAGTCTGTAATTCTACTGGCTTAACACACTAATGACCAGGTTTTGATAAGCTTACTTCATTTATGGCAACATTAGGGAAATCAAGCTCAATGAAGAAAAATAAGACCTCTGATGAAGGGGGCATAGGGATGAAGCATATCCTTCCTTCCAGCACATGCAAAAAGCATTTATTAAATTAAACCTATTTCTAGCTAAAAAAGGCAGCTGTTTGCTGTCCAGAATAGCCAATAACTTAATTCCCCCTTATCTATCCACACCATTAAATCACAAATCCTGTAAATAGAGTAACCTTTGACATTATGACAGCCCAGCATTCCTACAAATATTCTGTAGAGTATCCCCTGTCTGATCAGTGAGGATGTCTGAACAGTAGTACACTCATTCACTGCTTTTCATATGCATCAAGAAAAAAGCAATTTGGAACCTGCAGACAAATGTGCAATGTGATGCTTGATTTTTTTATAAAATGATAACATTGCTTTTTAGCTGTCCTAAAGTGCATCTACATTAGTGTTATTTCACATCAGGACATGTTCCTATGAACCTACTGACAACTGTCATTTATCATGCTTTGGTTCATACCACAGCATAGTATTGGGCCACCTGAACTGACTTCATTCAGACAAAAACAGGTTGGAAGAAACACACAAGGAGCGTACAGCTCCAATCACCTGGAGACTTAGTTTCATAAAATAGCTTGAGTTGGAAGAGAACAAGGGAGATCATTTCAGTCCAAATCCTGTCCCTACACAGGACACCTCTAAAGTCCCACCATGCACCTGAGAGTACTGTCCATTTCTTGAACTCTGCCAGGCTTAGTGCTGTGACCATTTCCCTGGGGAGCCTGTTCCAGTGCCCAGCCACTCACTGGGTGGTTTCATACATGTGGACTAGGAGCACTGTTAAGTCACCAGCACCAACTCTACAAGAGATAACCCCAAGTGGTCCCCAGTACAGCCACTCTGGCTCCACTCAGACATTTCCAAGCTGCTGTCACTCAGATACATGCCTCTGGAAACTTTCCTTGGCCAGGTTTCCACACTTCCCAGATCTGACATAAATAAAGACTAACACTTGGGTAACATTTTCAGCAGTAAAAATAAACAGAAGTCAATACACCTTGAGAAGGCTTTGCTTTCTATACTATTCCTTTGATCACCAATCACCTTTGATCACTGAAGAGCTAAAACTCAAGAGCTAAAGCAGTTGGGAACTTCATACAGACAAATATCACTTCAGGTGCTCCAGAGCTTCCTAAGAGAGGCTATATTTTTTTCAAGCAGTTTAAGATTGAAAAGAAGTAAGGTTGCTTCTTACATGAGGAGCAAATGAAGTTATCTTCTAATGGAAGACATTAGAAACCTAGGTATATCCCAAACCTGGAGTACAAAATTGTACTGGAAACCAGATGTCATTTTTATACATTTTATACAATGGAAGCTGAAGCATAGACCAGAAAATAAGTATAGCTCACATATCACATAAAAATGAAGACTCAAGATAAACCTGTAATAATTCTCAGCACTGAACCAGGATTACAGGTGAGAAATACTACAGCTTCAAATGTATTAATTCCTAAAAAGAACTGATGCTTCACATGTACCAAGAACACAGGAAAGGCACACATTTTACAGATTTTTACAATTATTTGTAGTCTGCAATACTTTGCATATGACTAGTTAAGCAAGAAAAGTTTCTCTTTCACTATAGGTCAGATCATGAGGTTTGTGTGGACAGCTACAGATTCACCCAGTAACTGCCTGTACCAAAATGCAAAGTATTTGACAATTATAATTTCTTTCACAAAGGAAATCAAGCAACATGACCTCACCAATACTGTGCACTGTTCAGAATCAAAGAACAGTTTGGGTTGAAGGGACCTTTAACATCATTGAGTTCCTACCCCCTGCAATAGCCAGGGACTCCTTTGGTAGACAAGCTTGCTCAGTTTTAGAGATAATATTTCTCATTCAAGAATGCTCATAAAGACAAAAAAGTACTAACAGGGATGAGAAACTTCTTGATTTCTTCCAATGCATGTCCCATTCTGGCATATGCTTCTGCAGGTGGAGCAAACACTTCAATTAAAACATGTAGGTCATCATTTAGGTGGAAATACTTTGCCTCTCCACTTTTTCTCAACTCTTCCTCCTAGAAGATAAGAAAAAGATTGGTTTTACACATTCTTGTTTGAAGCATTGTAATGCAAGTGTTGAAGTTTCTCCAGAGGAATTTGCAGACACTGTTCACTCATGTTCAGATATCTGCAACCAAAAACGTAACATGAAATAAGAGCCAACAGCATCTGCTCACATACAGAAATTGTAGTACAAGGAGGAATGTTTCCAAGAGTCTTCCCAGGTGCACCAGTTTCATGAAGACACTCTTCTTGAAAGTAAAGTCTACAGAAGCAGGTTTGATCTAATATTCCACAAGAGTAAGCTTCTTTTACCAATATTATTTCAATCTCAGTATTACTATGCCGTTCTCACTGAAGTCTTTATCCAATGAGTGGCATCCTTCACAGAACTGTGCTATTTGGACATAAAACTAACAGCATATGAAATGAGGGAAGAGAACATTAGCAAAAAGAGTTCACTAGCTATTTCAGCAGCAAGCTTATTTCTTTCATATTCCTTCACCCAACCCACTTCAATGACTGCAAAGCTGAGTTCAATGGAGTGAAGGAGAGCGCAGTTCTCAAATACTGACAGTCATGTGCAAAATATTCACAGACCAAAAGGGCAGCATTTGCTTTTTCAGGCTGCCCCTCACCTGTGTGTACTTGACTGATCCAAAGGGATGAAACCAGATAATACTATATCAAATAATTAGCAGTTCTGTTGTCTAAAAGACTAACACTCCCCTGCAGCTTCCCATATTTGGCATGCACCAGGTTAGCACTTCACCCTTAAGATGACTAAAATTGTAAGTTGCAATGATAGCTGAAATCTCCCCTTCACACCCCTAATTATGGGTTGAGGTTTACATGTGACAATCCATTTCTGCTCCTCGTGAATAACATTCTTATCAACATGATTTGTGTTTAACTATGAAGATGTTTAAAACAGAAAAAAAAAAAAAGTCTAGCTCGCTGTCAGAACACCCAGACAACGAAGAGTTCACTCAGCAGGATTAGACTCCATCAGTAAAATCATTATTTTGTCAATAAAAATAAGAGATCATAAAAATAGAGAGTAACCTAATATAAATGCCACAGCTCAAATAGTTAGTTTTAATAGGAACCCCTCAGTTAAATATTTCAGGCACAGTTACTCAAAACATATGAGCCACTAGGACTGGAAGCTAGTTGAGTTCCCCATACTGTTTTTTAGTATATACTTGCACCACACATTCCTTGTCCTTTTCTCCTAAAGAGGAAAAAAAAAAATCACTGTGCAGTTAGTTTATGTAGAAAAAAAAGTGCTAAGAAACTTTCTCTCTGTGCTTATCAATCAAGTTGGCTGATAAAAGCAATAAGCAATGGAAGAGTTACCATTTTCTGGGCAGGACCTGGTAAAAGAGTATTTCAATCAGCACCTTCAACAAAACATACAGAATTTCAACACAGGTTTTTTTAAGATCATTCCCATAGCCAAAATTTTAGGTCACTCTGTGCTTTTTTTACTAAGTTCATTTTATTATTGTATTTTATTTTAGTTCTGCAACATGACTTGGGAATGCTTCCATTACTTTATCCATTACTTTCAAGGCCATAAGTTGGACTTTGATGATCCATGTGGGTATCTTCTAGCTCGGGATATTCTGTGGTTCTATGAAAACACTACACACTAAAACTTTTATAACAGCATACAAATGAAAATGAGTTCATTCACTCACTGGCTACATCTCATAACCCTGGGAACATGTTAGGCATTTCAGGTTTTTTCTTGTTTCCCATGAACACCAGCACAAAAGCTACAACTTGCTCCCATTCCAGTATCCCCCTTTGACAGCAGCTTAGCTCCCATAAAATTCTCTGCCTTCCATTACTTGACATCTATGGGCTTGGTTTGCCCACTGCATGTGCAATCTTGAATTTTACTGGCCAAAGAGAGACATTAACCAATAATCAATATTAGGCTCTCCTATGCTTTTTTATTTGTTCCAATTTTCATTATAAGGTTTGTTCCCCTCCTCAGAAATTTAAGTATCAAAACTCCACTGACATACTCAGGCCTTACCTTTGTCTTGTCCCTCATAGAACCTTTTCCCAAAATAGACATTTTTGTCAGTGTTTCTTCCTGTAAACGCTTTAGAGAATTACCACGTGGACCCAAAAGTTTTCCCACAAAGTTGAACTGTAAGAAAACAAAAAAAAGCCAATAAAACACCACATTAATCTCATTTGATTTTTAATTGTAAATTAATGAGCAATGAGTAAATTAGAAGGGATATTTTGCTGGATCAGCTTTTGGTCATAGGTGTAAATTATTAGATCATAAATTAAAAAATATTAAGTACAATCACATAGTATAATTATTAGAATGTCAGTGGCTCTAGCAACACGGAAGTATCTAACTGAAGGATAACTTGGTGTCCACTACAGGCTGCCAGACCAAGAGGAGCCTGTTGACAAAGCCCTCTTCCTCCAACTAACAGAAGGCATCATGCCCAAGGCTTTTGTCCTGCTGAGGGACTCCAACCACCCCAACATCTGCTGGAAAAGCAGCAAGGTGAGCTGCAGGCAACCCTGGAGACTCCTGGAATGCACGTGGGACAACTTCCTGACCCAGATAACAGAGGGGAGGCATTACTGGATCTGTTGGTCACCAAGGCAAACCAGCTCAATGGGACATCAGGATTAGAGGCAGCGACCATGCATTGGATGTAGATCAGGTAAGGAGTAAAGTTGGTCTCATGAATTTTAGGAAAGCAGACTTCCAGCTCCTTGGGGAGCAAGTCAGTGGGAGACCCTGAGAGACTGCCCTCAGGGATGAGGGAGAGGAACAGAGCTGGCAGATCTTTAAGGATCTTCTATTGGACACAAGAGTTAGTGATTCCCAGCAGCAAGAATTCAGGCAAGGAAGGCAAGAGACCCCCATGACTGAGCAGGGACAGGCTGGTCAAACTAAAGGGCAAGAAACAAATACACAAACAGTGACCTGGGAAGAGTATAGAGATGAAGAATGGTTGTGTAGAGCTGAGGTGAGGAAGGCCCAAGCACAGCTGAAACTCAATCTGGCAAAGGACACAAAGAGCAACAGAAAGAGCTTCTCCAGATGCCCCAACCAGAAAAGGAAGCTTAGAAAAGGTATTGTTCCCCCTTTGCCTGATAAACAATGCTGGAAAACTGGTTACAACAGATAGAAAGGTTGAGGGACTCAATAACCGAAGTGACACAATCATTTTAAAAAGATAGTTTTAGGCAGAAATAAAATATAGTGATGTTGGACAGCAAACAGGCTGAAGCCTTATGGCCTCAAGTTTATGAAACAGTTCCTCAGTTCTTTGCTTGTCCCTCTACAGCTGTGTCAATGAAGAGCCAAGCTGGGCTGCACTGATCTCCCTGTTCATCTGGAGTTACTCTAAAGGACCTAACAACGGGGCAATGGCAGTCCCAAATCTCTTGTTGCTACACTGGAAGTGCTGATGGAACAAAGGCCGAGCTGCACCCACCCTACAATGCAGAAAGTCTAAAGCTCATTTCTTTCAGCTTTAGACAAAAAGGAAAACAAGCATTAAAGGTCAACTAAATATGGAAATATAAGTTTATTCCCCTTACTAGTTGCAAATTCAATTCCCAATGTAGACCTGACAATACTGTTGAGAAAATGGCTTATAGGCAACTAAAGTCCACAGAGCTTATTAAATTTAAGGCCCTGCATGAACTAGTCTTTTCTGAAATTATCAGGTCATATAAAAAAATTATCAGGGAATTTCCTTATTTTTTTTTATTAGAGTTGTCCATTTTTATCATATGGATACTAAGATACAATCAATAAAAAAATTAATCAGAAAGATTGAACAGATACAGGCAGAAATTTCTCTTGCTGAGAATATTCAGGACTCAAGGCCACTGATGGGGTCCTGTGCAATTTAATTTACAATCCTTATTTCAACAGAAGGTGGAACATCTGAAGGCACAGATGTTCTTTAGAGATTCCTTTTAACTTGGACTTCTGATTTTATTGTTTCTGAAGATATAACTAAGGAACGCAAACAAAATGAAAGAATTTGTAACAAATTTGAACCTTGAGATGTCAATTATTTCTTATCAAGAGTTTCCTTAAAGGAAACTCCTAGTTCAGCTCAAAGTAAAGCTTTCATGTAGAGGAGCACAACCTCAGTTTTTCAAGCATTACTTAAGACTACTTATGTCTACTTATAACAGCCTTTTAAGCTACTGGGAACAAAAATAAACACTTATTCTTTACCCCAGGTATATTATTTCGGTTAAAACCAAGTCGTTTAATGTTGTGTAAATCTAAAAGTTGATGTACCAAACTTTAATACCTCCAAAAGTTGTCATCTTTTAAAAATCATGAAATCTGTAGTGCCAAAGTCAGACACTACAGAAGCCATACAAGGACTGCACAGATGACATGTTCTAGACACATTTAATGACCATGAAAATGTATTGTCTGTATCCTGAGATCCACTGAACTATTCTTTTCTGTGCACTGAGGCTCCAAATATTTGATTTGACAAGTCTGAAGTATTAGAAACTTGTGTTGCAAGTCTGAAATTCTGCTGATTTAAAAGCACAATACTTCTAGGTGTAGCTTAAAAGCACAAACAAAAGTTAGTAAAATATGGCTTGAAACACACTCACAAAGTATTTTTGCTCCCACATAATAAAACTGAAAGGCTTTGGAACATTTCAGTTGATTATTCCACAAATAAAACCCATTTATGATATTGAATGAATCTTTTAAGTAGAAAACAGATTATTTAATTTGAACAGCTACTGCATTTTGTTCAAACTATTGGTTTATCTCCCTTTTACATCAAATTGGAAACATCTGATCAAAAGCTTATTTTGAGATATTTCATAGATATAGAAGCACTCAAAGTATCAGTCACTAAGTTACTATTACTCCTTAAACACTGCTTTCCATCAAATAATAGAATGATTCAAACCTAAAGGTACAAATCCAGCACACAGTAAAAAATTTTACTTACAAATTTAACAAATCCTGTTTATCTGCTGGTGTTATAGAAGCAAGTAAGCCTGGCAGATCCAGGTTAGCTCTCACACAAGATTCTCACATACAAGTTGCATGGGTGCTTCCCATGTTCTACATTTAGGGTTTACTTGCCCCAAGAGCACATGAACAAAGAATAAATTCAGATTTATTATTGAACTCAAAGGTTATAAACTGTCTCTGAATTATATACAGACATCTGAGCAGGTCTGCCTGGCACAGAACAATCATGTTCACTAGTGCTGGATCAGAACCAGACATGCCAGACTCCCCTCTTTACTTGCCACTCCCAAACAGCACAATCACCTCAAAACTTCTGTAAATACCAAAAATTGTCCTTACCTTCACTAACTTCAGCTTAACACTGTATTAAAGCAGTCACACTGTATTCCAGTGCAAGCTGGTTAAGTTTTCAGTTCTACAGGAGAGATTAACTCTTAAGATTCAACCACAAATGTTATTCTACGCTGGATCACCTTTGCCAAGTCAGGAACTGTCTCTGCACTAAGACAGCTTCTAATGTATTAGGTAAGTACCAGTAAACCATGAACAATGGCATATAAAAGAGGAGATAAAGTCCCCAACTCAAATTTGCTTCTAGACCAGCCCTGAAGGATTTGACAAATATGATACCTCAATTATAGCCATCTTTGCAAAAACAGTATTGAGACTCAGATTCACAGACCTGGGAGGAAACAATTAGATAAAATGGGAAAAAATAGCACCTCAGCTACACTTCTAACCAAATAATATTCTGCTGTTGATAAATGGTACCCTCTGAACAAAATATCATCCAATAATACATTAGTTTGAGCAAAAGGATGGAAGATTTGAGAGGTGTTCTTATTCCTAAAATCTGAGATCACTGACATGACATCCTCCTGAACCTCTGGTTTACTTTGTGGGTAAAGTGCAACAGCCCTTCCTCAAATTCCTAGGAAACAGGATTTTTCTCTAGATCATGGCATCCATTAGCTGCCAAATACTGGTCAACTGTACTGAAGTGTATCTGTTTCCCTTTTACAGATTCTCCTAAAGTCTGTAACAAAAATCTCTAGTTTAAAATACATCTTAAATATAAAACATGTTTCACAATAAAAACAATGAAAAAATAAGTTATAAGGCTTCTGCTTCAAAATTGTGTCCTTTCTTAGCTGTTCATAAATCCTTATTTTAAAAAGCATTTTTTTCAGTTACCATACAGTGGAAATTATGGGCATCACTGTGTAGCACCCATTTCTTGAAAATCACCAAATCAAAACATGAACAGTTGTCTAGAGATTTGTTTTCTTACCATATCACTGCTTGAAATTATTCCCTGAAAACATTTCAGGAGAAACACAGATACAAAGAACATTCAAAGAACATGATAATCTCTTCAGAACTATTTTATCTACTATATAAATTTTAACAAAAAAAATCTAATGCCAGTGCTACAGCATTTTTAAATGTATATATTACAGGAAAGGGGATGTAATAGAAAAAGTAATCCTTGTTTATCCCCAACCAAGGCAAGTCTGCTAAGAATGGTTCATCCAGCTTAAAACACTTAGTGAAAGTATAAATGCTTGACCAAATGCTTTCCTGTAAAGCTTTACGCACTCCATTGTTATTAAAGCCATAGAAAGCTTTCTTGACATATTAGTTTTCTGCAATGGCTTCTCTGTGACAAGGCCACCAGAAAAAAAAAAAATTAAGATTCAGAGCACTTTCCTTTAGAATGACCTGAAACAAGGCAAACATCAAGGTTTTTCCTATTCATCTCAGAAAGATAAAGTTTTTATAGAAAGGTAAGTGCTTCAAGCATCAATGTTACACCACAAATTACTCTCCTTCATGTACCATAGTAAAAAGTCTTTAAACATTTATTCATAGCAGAAAGCCTGGTCAATTTTACTACAAAGTTGCTCAAAAGTTCTCTGCTATTACTATCGATGCTTGTTCCTCCACATTACTTCAGGTTATGCAATGACATTTTCTCATTTCTGCTTTAAGAAATGAGCTATTATGAAAAATTGCTTTCTAACTAGTCATGTGATTAAAATATTAATCTCTCCACGACTTATTACATAACAGTGGCAGATATATTGTATATGACAATGCTATTTTAAAACAGGTATTTTCACTTTAAAAGTTGAGCTAAAAAGTTTAATGGATACCAGTTCCACAAGTCAGTAACTTTTGAGAAAATATATGTAAAGTATCACTTTAGGGAACAACAGACCATTTCTTCCTAACTTCTGAGATTTACCCAGTACTTAAGTGCAAATCTATGAGCAATTTTTAAGATGCTAGCCTGTCAAAATAGAAATAATTATTCCCCACAGTTTTGATCCATCTCATGGAAAGCCATCATGATTCCATTTGCCATTGATGGAAACTATTTTTTTTCACTATTTTAATTCAGAACACCCAAGTTCAGAAACTGACAAAGCAAAATCAGGTTCTGAGACTAAACTACTTCACAATGCATAGCCATTAAATGTATGGGAGGGGGATGACACCTTCCTGCCTCACAAGTACACAACCAAGCTCTGAGACACCTTGCACACGTGACGGCTCTTCATAGCAGAGTTGGGACAGATCCAGGATCCCTCCACAACTACATCAGTACCTTCCTTGAGGGGTCAGATTACCTTTTATGCCTTTAAGTCTGTGAAAGTTTGAAGATTATTTTCAAGCACAAAACACAACAAAAATACAGGTTTAAGCATCAGATTCTCACACACAACCTGGAGTCAGTTGAGGTATTCAGCAGATCAAAGAGCAAGTCACTCTAACCTTAGTGCCCTAAGCTGACAAAATCTTATTCTACTACCTACAGTTTAGACACCCAGCATGCACATGGACACCTTTCTATAGGTAACTAGATTTATCAGTTCTACCTCAAAAAGTTGGCCCTTTCCCTATAAGGCTGCATAAAAGCCCATGTTAATCCTCACTGGTAGTAGATGTCCCAGTTACAACAGGATTGCAGACAGCATTACCAAAGTTCATTCAATCTTCACCTAAATACCTCAGATTAATTTCCATATCACAGCATTTCAGGCTTCTTGGAGGCATCTGCAGGGCTGGACTAAATAAAAAAACTCTAAGCCTCTGCACAATCATATTTTGAAAAGGTGTGACTGGGCCTGCAATCTATAGAGGAGTTTCCATAAGATTTTGTCTTACCAAGTAAGACTGTCTGTCACCATATCAAAAGACATTAAATCAGGGACCTTTTTACAGGAGTCTGTAAATAACACAAGGAAATCTAAAATGCACAACCAGCCTCAAGGAGAAACTGAATATAACTCCTGGGACTAACCATCTTGAGTTATTACATAGCACAGACAAAATTCAGGTTGTCTTGGTTATTCCATCACCTTCCATCCAAGTCCAAAAATGAAAAAAAAACATTCAGACCAACTATCTGTAGCATAAGATGAACCATGTTAACTAACACTGCCAAGGGTTGAATAAGACAAAGGTTAAGGGATATGACTACAGAGTATCACAGGAAGAACCAAGAGCTCTTAGAGGAGGCCAGTAAAGCACATCACCAGCAACACTCAACTATTTGTGCACTAAGCAAAAGACCAAAAACTCATCATTTTTCAGGGCAAGCAAAGATGACCAAAAAAGTGCAATACATACTTTTGAATGTGAGGTCTACCAGGTTATTTTCCAACAGAAACCCAGCTGCTCTGCACTTCAGTTGAAGAGCTTCTGCTGCACTTAACCTGTCACCTTCCAGGGCTGTCAGAGGTAATTGCACAGGACCCAGCCATGGGCTCATGAGAATGGATCTGACAGGACAGGAAATGTGAGCAAGCATTACCATGCCAGGCTGATCTGATCAGAGCCTGGACTGCCTGACCTGTGCTGAGGCTATTATGATTTATTCAAGGAATCAGTTACAGGAAAGTTTTAAAGAAGGAAAAGGCAATGTAATATACTTTTCAGGTCTAGCAAGCTGTCTTGCTTGGGGGCAGGGCACTGATGGGTTGTTTTGGTTCACAGACCTCTTTTATAACCAAACACTAGGATAGGATTAATTAAATATCAATAATAAATAAAGAGAAGAGGCATCTTTCTTTTCCGGAGTCATCCACGACAAATACAAGCAAAGGAATAGTTTCTGTTGTCAAAAATCACTTATATTTGTGGTTATTTTAATTTTCATCAATTTAACACTGTTAAGGATTTAGCAATTTTAACAACTTCAGGTGTTTGTTTTTTTTTATCTAGTTTAACAGCTGGATTGTTTATTTATGGGAATATTCTGTTAATGAAGCTGAATCAAACTTTTTCTCACTACTTCCTTGTTACCAAAGTTAGTTAAACCCAAACTGTAATCTAATGCCCATTTGAGAGATTTATCAATTATTATAATAACTTTGTCAGCTTTAAACAGCAGATTCTCACGTCACTAACCCCATAAAGACTACATATCCTGAAAAAATGGAGATGCCTTTGTTCAGGATCTTGCAAAATAGGAAACAGCATTAGTGTGGATGGCAGGCAAACATGCCAGAATGATAGCAGAACTGTGAATTCAATACTGACATGCTGAAGATTTTTTTTTTTTTTTTTTTCACAGATTTCATCCATATTTAAGTCTGGAATTTCTTGTTCAGAAGCATTGGTCATCAAAACTGACTAGTAGAAAGAAAACTCACACATGAGAAACAATTTTTTTAACCATTTTTCTGAGGAATTCTCCCTTAGTATTTTCTACCAACAACACATTTGCAGCAATACCAACACCTACCACAGGTAAAATGGTCTAGGAAACTGCACACATACACAGAACAGCAGTGCAGAGGCACAGAGCATTTATGCAAAACATTCATGCTTTTATGAGGACCACAATATTTTTTGGGAAGTTCTGTAGAAGAGAATCACAGGAAAGTACAGGATGGAAGGTACCTTAAAGATCATCCAGTTCCAAACTCCTTGATATGGGCAGGGACACCTACTCAACCAGGTGCCTCAAAGCCCCATCCAGCCTGGCCTTGAACATTTCCAAGGATGAAGCATCCACAACTTCTCTGGGCAACTATACCAGAAGCCTCACTGCTCTTTTAGTGAAGAATTATTCCTACTATCTAATCTAAATCCCTCCTCTTTCAATTTAAACCCATCCCCACTTGTCCAATCACTTCACACCCTTGTAAGAAGTCCAATTCCAGCTCTCTTGTAAGCCTTTAGGTACTGGAAGATACTGTAAAGTCTCCCTGGAGCCTTCTCCAACTCTCTCACCCCAACTTCCTAGCAGAGGTGCCTCCAGCCCCAGTCATCTTCATGACCTCCTCTAGACTCATTCCAACAGGTCCATGTCCTAAGCTCTGGTGACCCCAGAGCTGGATGCAGCACTGCAGGTAGGGTCCCACCAGAGCAGAGAGAAAGAATTCCCTCCCTCACCTGCTGCCCACAGGGCTTTGGATGCAGCCCAGGACACCTCTGGTTTCAGGGCTGCAAGAGCACATTTTGGGATCATGTTGAGCTTCTCTTCCACCAACACCCCAAGTCGTCCTCCTCAGGACTGCTCTTGGTCCATTCTCTGCCCAGCCTGTATTTGTGTCTGGAATTGGCCCAACTCACAGAGATCACCTTGACTTGACCCTGCTGAACTTCACAAGCTTTGCTCAGTCCCACCTCTCCAATCTCTCAAGGTCCCTCTGGATGCCATCCTGTCCCTCCAGTGTGTGTCAACTGCACCACACAGCTGGGTCAGTGAACTTACAGAGGGTGCACTCAGTGTCACTGTCCATGTCACCAATGAAGATGTCAAATACTGACTGCTGCTCCAAGTCCCTGTACCAGTCCCCAAGGAACTCGCCCTTGATCACCACTTGGACACTGAACCAATGACCACAACTCTGAGTGTGACCATCCAGCCAATTCCTTCTCCACCAAGCCATCCATCCATCACATCCCTGTCTCTGCAGATTAGAGACAAGAGTGACACATGGGACAGTGTCAAATGCTTTACACAAATCCATGTAGATGACATCACTTTTTTCCCCTTATCCCCTTATCTACTAACCCTGTAACCCTGTTAAAGGAGTTCACCAGTTTTGTCATGCACAGCTTGTAAAGCCACCTTATCTGTCACCAATCAGACAACATGGATAAATATCCAACACAGGTACTCTACATAGAGTTGAGAGGAACCAAGATGATTGGAACAACCCCAAATCTATCCACAAATCTTGACAAAGCACCTCTAACTTCTGAGCATTCCTCTGAACACACAAAAGAGAAATAGGCCTAGCACTTCAAAAATTTATTTATGCACAAGGACTTTGTTCTTCCATGGACAGGCATCTAAAACTCATGTCATTAACTGCAGACTACAGTATGCCAGGATAAAGTACTTAGTTTGCCATGTTGAAGTTATGTCACTTCATACAATGTATCGTAATTTATTAAATCTCAAAAATAAAACCAAAAGCCTGGTTCTAATACCAAGTGATAGCAAATTGCAGTGACTCGCTGTGGTTTAGGGCAGGGGCTTTTGAGAGGTATCAGGAGTACCTATTATAATTCTGAACTGATACTCACCTCCCAGAATACTCCTATACAGTGAGAAATTTTAGTTCATTTTGAGTCTACAGAATCTTTAATGAGCAACCTTTATCAAATATTCATCTATAAGCAATAAAATGGAAATTTCTGAGAGAAGTTGAGCCCCCAAATACTGGGGTAAAAATATTCTTAAATATTATGTATCTAGGATTTTATTCACTCAGGAAGAAGAAATTTATAGAGACACCAATATTTTCCTTTCTGTGGAGCAGTCCTAGCAGAGATGAAAGAACTCACATAACATGTCTGTTCTGCACAGCTGTTTTATTTTGCACCCTGGACCTTCCTAGACATAAGTTCAGGCTTCTTTCCATAGCACACACGAGGCTTTATTCCAATTCAGTGTCATTATGGGTCAGAATCAAAAAGCAGAGCATCTCTAGCCATTCAGAATACGGCAAGAGCTTTCCTACTAGCTATCCTAAATAATTTCAGTGTTTAGTCCTATAAGTTGACACTAGATAAAGAAGCAGAAGTATCTTTCAGAAGGCAGTGTTTCCCTTTTTAATAGCCAGTTTGCCTTTCTTGTCCCTGAGCTCAAGTATCTACATCTCAACATTAAGAAAAATGTCCTGTTAGCAAACACTGACCATGGAGTAAGGGGTTCCTGTATTTCATCTTCCCATTTTCATGTTTCTGCATGCTTGTATATAGCTCTACTTAGCCATAAAGATGACTTAAGTCAGAGTTTCAAAGGGATGCCCACATGATGTTAAGCCTTGCACTCACTCAAGGAATATTTCATGAAACTTTGAACAGCAGCAAAGAAATCCCTGCAAGTTATCTTGCACAGGCCTGTAAGAAAAACACTGATACTGTGCAGAAAAAAAACAATTATAAAAGGTTTTCCTAAACAGGAGGAAGGAATGGTGACTTTTTTTCCTCCATGAACCAGATAGTCTTGCAATTTCTAGTAGGAATAAAAACCCATTTCAAACAAATTAAAAAAATGCTAATCTGACTGTCATAACATTAACCTTAAAATTTAAGCAGCACCAAAATAATAAAGTTCCACAGCCTAGTGAATGTTGCATAAATGCTTCCAGGCAGCAATATTTTAGTGCAGGATAATACTTGGCAGTAAAGAAGTGTTAAGAATTCATGGTGGGCAAAGATATTAATGAAACAGTCTCTACCCCTCCAGAACAGACTGCATAATTTAGCAGTCAAGCTATAATTCATTCAAGAATAACAATGGCTGAAACTTAAGAGGATGAGAAGAAAATTTACACAATTAGATCCTTAATTGTGCATTTTAAGGTGCACTTCCAGCTACAATGAGAAGGTTTCAAAGCCTGGCATCAGATTGAAATTCAAAATTTGTTTTTCCTTTTGATATTCTGAAGAGGAGGATACTGCTATCCCAAAAATATGGTTCAATTACTGCTCTCAATATACCATTTTGTGACCAGCACCACTTTCCTGCACATTTATTCCAACAAGAATCACTTCTACCTTAGAGCTCCTACAGAACAGATTGCAGGAGAGTAACAGTGGTGACTGGTAATAGTTGTAAATGTTACATTAAAGAGTATTTAAGATATTAGTGAAGTATCTTTTAGAAGAATTTAAATTTATCAAATATGAAAATTTAGCTTACCTTAGGGAATTGTTTTACTGGAATCAGAACTTTTTGTCCCAACTTCATATTCTTATTGATGACTACATCAATATACTTTTCTTCTTCCTTTCCTTCTCCTTTTTGGAATTTTTCAATTTCTGTTAAAGAAAAAAGTTATTTTTTCAATTTAATACAACAATCTAAAAGCTGAGAATCTTCAAATTCAGTATAAACAAATTTCAAAGTTCATACTGTATGGCATACTTATGACATACTGTGCAATTAATACATGTAATTGGTTATATAAGGCCAACAGAGTAAAGCATGTTTCCCTTTTTTGTATATTCATGTTTATACCAGCACATTGAACTAGCATTGCAAACACTACTCACTTAACACTTAGGATACATTTTTTTATATGGCTCAAGTAGTGAAAACCATGCCTGGATAGCTTTGAGCATGTATAAATTAAAACACATAAATTAGTTTAACATTCAACAATTTGATTCCTCTTCTATAAATAAAGTATCCGTTTTAAAGGTGGCTTTTCTACAGTGCACTTAGGAACAAATGTCAAGTTAATCTCTCAGAATTTCAGAAATGTAATTGAGGTACATAGACCATACCCAAAAATCTGAGATGAGTGTTATACCAACAATGGAATTATTAGGAATGGGATTTAGAAGTTCAAGCCCTGGCTTGCATGAGTATTCGTTCCAAAGGTACACACAAAACTGACTCTTGATTGTACTTTTCTCCAAATATTGACTCTCCAGTGTGCTAATGAAAAGCTGCAGATTTCATTTCATCAGAGAGGATTCACGAGGAGCATACAGGGAGATGAAGTGAAGCACTTCTTGAGGTATTTACTGGATTGGGTCCATCATGCTGGGGGCTGCAGCATTAAACATGTTAGCATGCACCAAAATCCAACCCATTTCACAAGTGCCAGAATTCTTCTGTGGGAATGTAGCACTTGTCCTCCACAAATATCTCCATATATCTTGTTAATCTGTTACAAGAAAGACCCTTCTACTCTACCTGACCACCAGAAATTAAGGATATTCATCAAGACCTTGGAGTTTTTTTAATGGGAACGTGATCTTAGGCCAACAGGAGATTGTAATAAAAACTTGAACGCAAAGAAACCAGCCAAAAATAAAGGAGAAACCAGCCTTTAGTACACTTTCAAAGACAATCTGGTTTGAAATTAGGGCCAATGAAAAACAGAATAAACTAATAAATTTCTAACTACAAACAAAAATCCATGCATTATTAGCAGATTTGTTTAATGAATACCAGTCCATTTCCATCTACCACCACAGAAATTAAGATGCCAACGTCTTTTTTAATAACTGAAACTTAACTTCCATGTAAGTTTTAACTTCACTAACACAAAATAGGTAATAATTTATCCAAGTTACTTTTCAGTCCCTGAAAACTAAGAAAGTAAAACCAGCCTCAGACTACCTGAAGGCAGCCTCAGACTATCTGAAGGCTTCTTGAAGGAAAAGAATTCCCAGCTGTACTTCCAAAACTTCTTGTTGAGTCTGTACAAAGTTTTTGATTCCTATGGATTGTAGCAATGTAAAAATTCTGGAGAAGCCCTATCAAAACAACCTTGCTCCAGCATGTCCTTTTGTTTCATCATACTCAGTAAAAAAAAAACCTCCAGCATCATTGTCCCACCAGCTAACAACAACTTAAAAACATTTCAATAGTCAAAATCCAGGTAAAAATGCACATTTGGAAATGCCACATGACAGACTAGGGAATTATGGGCAATTAAACAAATGTAAAGTTACATCAATTTACTTTGGAACTCATTTCCAGGTGAAATTAAGACTAAAATTTTATAGGGTGTGGTGTTCCCACTTTGAAATCAGGTGACTTATCTTTTAGAAGTCAAAGTTTCCAAATATCATTAAATATTAGGACTAAATTTTTTTCTAAGTCAGAAAAGCACAGTTAAAATCCATTAAATTTAAAATTTAATTTATGCATTTTGTTGTATTTTTTTTTGTGACAGAGCAGTACATCAAGACCCAGGTAGTTCAGTTGATCCCAGTCTGATGCAAGACATTTATGAGTTCTCAGTCACTGCAATTACTGTTAGAGTAAAGGACTCTTTCCTGAAGAATCTAAATTTACAAAATAAAAGCACCTTCAACATCAAAGCCCACCAAGTTTGTATGAACTAGTAAAGCTAAATTTTGTCTTCTCATGTTGAGTCATATGCTGTTATCCCCAAATGCACAGCATGGCATACACTGCAATCCCCCTGCCCACCTGAAAGTGAGAGCCACAAGTTTATTAATCAGCAGTGGCTTCCTAGAAAGTGCCAAGAAATATTACACCTGGAAATGAGTTGTTTTAGACACCTCAGATGCACTTATAATGCAGTTGAAGAATTAAACACAGAGTTCTATCTACCTCAGTACCATTCTTCAGCTGAGCCAGCTGTTTAAATTCCTTAAAAGATCAATACAGTGCTAATTGTATTTCCTAAATACTTTAGCTTAGAAAAGTTATTTGAATTGGTATTTGAAGGACTTGGTTGCAACAATGTGATTAATGCTAAATATGCTCATAATATGAGACTACTTTCAGTTGATAAAAAACATAAGACCGTTCTCTTCTTGCTCTAGTAGATACTGAACTACAAGTCATTAAAGTAATTATTAAAAGAAACACATTACTTACTGCAAAAAATCAGTTTTCCTACCCCAAGTGTCTACACACTTTATTGAACATTTTAAGTAAAAACCCTTTATTATTTTTCTTGCACTGTTTAAACAACTTTCTTTTTGCTTGAAGAAGCTACTGAAACCCATTAGGAGGCTGCAAATCAGCTCTCAGCAAAACGGATCACAATTTTCCCCATTTGTTTTAAAGACAAATTACTTTACTAACAAACAGCCATAGCCCATTGCCAAAGCAGTACAAAGTAAGATTAAGTAATTTTTTCCTGTTATGGTCTAATGTTAATCAAACTGATTTAAGACTGCCTCTTCATTGCTATTGTAAAATACTTTAGTTTTGTATGAACCAAGTCCAGTCCATCGATCACATTTTATCTTAGATTTTACTTTTTTTTATTTCTTTGTACTTGAAATCTAAGACGAACAGGAAATACAACTAAGCATTAGAATTTTATCCATATCTGCTCTTGAAATATCACTCACATCAAGCTTTAAATAATTAGGGAAAAATCACTCCAGATCACAGAGGAAATCCAATCAGATTTTCAAGGTCAAATGGATAGGAAGATTTGCCTTTTCTTAATCCTTAGATTACATTCTGCACTGCTTGGCTATATGAAGCAATGCCATTTTCAAGATCACAAACAGTAAATAAACATTTGATTAAAGCTTCCCATAATGCTGGAGATTAAAATCTCATGTTCTCAGACCAAGGATGCAGCTAATGCAACAAGAATTTAACTGCATGCAGTAATAACTGCATGGATGGATTTTTTTCTTTAGACTTAATCATAGATATCTAAGCAATGATTAATCCTCAGTTAATTCCCCAAATAACAGTGGTAGATACATCAGATAATGACAAAGGAGAATTGTTTCGTATTATTCTTCAGTTAGAATTCATCTTCCTGAGGCAGAACTACAATCCAGGATTCTAGCTCCCTCAGCTAAGCCAATAAAAATATTTGTGTTTAATGCTGAGAAAAGTGATGCCCTATTTGTCTGTAGTAAATCAATATAACAAATATAAGAATGAATGTCAACCTCAAAGTAAACAGAAACATTTACTGCATTTGTCCTTAAGACAATATTTCCTTTACACAAGATCAGGAGAAACAAACCAGGTCAATTTGCCTGCAAATCCTTAAGGAAGTTTCTACTTTATTTCCTGAGATTCAGATGTCTTACCAAACACACTATTATATCCAAATAATTTTGTACTAACTTTTTCCTACTTTGGATGGAAGAAAAAGTGAGAAATGCAAGGCTCATTCAAGGATATCCATGTGATCATGGCTTAAGAGACCAGGGCACTGATGGAACTGCACTGCAATTGCACTAGAAGTAGTTTCCACATTCATTTTCAAACTGCAAATATTCAAAGAATTACATTATCCTTTAAAATACTCCTAAATCAAGTGGGTTTGTAAATGACTAACATTATACAATAGAAGCAATAGATGTTGCTTTATTTGGGCAATTTTATTGCCTTCTATCTACAAAAAGGAAACATCAAAATTTAGACTGACTCAATCAAGCATGTTGTACAACTACTGAAGCATAGCCCAATAGCAAGAATATTTCTCAGTGAATTCTCAAAATTTCACAGTTGACTTAGAAAAGTCACACCCTTCTCAATTCAGAAAGCTCTTAAGTCAAAGTGAAGGCTAAGTATCTTTACATATTTCCCCTGTCCTTTTAGTTCTTGAAAGCTCACTGCTTTTGACCATTGCTGGAGACAGAACACTGAGCTGGATGGCCATCTCCTCTGGCAGCCTGATTCCCTTTGGTTTCACATCAGAAAAAAATCAAAGTGATGGTACTACAAAAAACAGACCTCAACTTATTCATTTGCATTTTATGAAGACCCCCTCTAAGGACCACAGTCAAGCTTTGGTAAGAGACAAGCTCCCAGAGGAAAAGGGGGACTCCAAGTCAGTTGTAGCAGAATTTCAGAGAAAAAAATAGGTTTTCCTTAATGGCTAAAAAGTGGCTATATACATTCCACAGTGTTTATTTGGAAATTTTCACTGTGCCAAAACCCAGAATTTATCCCAGAAGAAACACTTCAAGAACACCTATTCTTAAAAAAATATTAAAACTGTCCCAACAAATCCAAGTCATAGAAGTCTGCTGTGCCAGATGCTGACTAATTGCCCACATTCTTTCCAGGAGTTCTGTAAATCCAGAGTACACATGATGGTGAACCCAATTCTAAGTTTGATTAAATTGATGAGAGCTTAATCTCATTATTGTTGTAGTAAAATAGTCTAGATTATACATCTTTTACCCTGCACTCCTTTATTCCCTGCCCTACTAGGGGATGATTAAAAGTTCTTTGAATCAGCACCTCTCCAACCAATATTTCTCATCTTTTGAGCTGAAAACAGTACTGCACAGCACAAACTTGAACTACAATCACCACACCAAGGCTTTAATACATTCCAAAAGTAATGTGTTGAAATAAACCCCACAGACTTCCTTACAACAGTGTTTAAGAGACCTACCACTCATTCCCTGCCCTCTTGATCAGCATGAAGCTGGACAACCTTTCCAATTTTTGCACTAAACAGAAGAGACAACCTTAGCCTCCTGATTTTGTATCTTAAAGCATGTTTAGCATAGTCTAGTTTGCTTCAAAGAAGTTTCTCTGTGTAGACATTCGTAAAAAAATGCAGAATTTCCCAATTTCAACTCTATATAGCATCACAATCCCCCAGAAAAACACACAAGTTCAGCAACTAAACCTTTTCTGATATGAGTAAATGCTTAGACAAATATCCCTTTTTCTACCTCCAAGATGTTTCCAAAGTAAACACTAATTAGCATGTCTTCATTAAAAAAAAAAAAAAAAAAAAAAGGGAGAATTGGGGAACTAAAGTAATCAAACAAAAATAGCCTCAAAATATTTAAATAAGGAACTAAATATATTTGGATTGGCAACATTTAGACTCATCCTGAATGGGTCTAAAACATATAAAAAATGCAACAGAATTTTCAATTTTTAATGCCGTTTCTCTTTATTGCACCCACGCCCATTCCTTTAAGAGCCTCAGAAAACTTCACCTATTCTCCTTAGCCAATATTTTAATCCTTTAAAAAGTCTTCTAAAAATTGCAAGTTTTGCATCAATAATAGGTCCTAATTCTGAACTGGCAGAGACAGTAATGCATTAAGAGCATGAATTGTGCATAAAAAAACCCACACTAATTTGTTTCAATTAATGTGCATTATTACAATAGTTGAATTCCAAATAACTGTCTTTCATATGCCACCTTAATTTTGCAAAAGTGACTGACAATGAATCTAATTTCAATTTACAATAAAATAAGCAGTTCATGCTAGAATGATGTCTACAGCATTCAGAATCCTCAAATTAATAATAACATCCCTGTTGAAGGACTCAAACCAATCTTTATTTAATTGCATTCACAGGCATTTTAAGTTCTATTTTACAGTCTAAGTACTACTATCTGCACTGATCTGAAAATACATTTCAGTCACCAATATGACAAATATTTTGAATGGGCTTTTTTATTCAAGCAATTCAAAGCTAAATGAACACCTACTACCTTCACATCAAAAATAACTCCACTAAAATCTGTTTAGACTGATTAATAGTAGCAGTAAGGTAGGAAGTACCACAGTAGGAACTGTCAAAATCATGTATAAGGTATTAACAGATGTTTAATCAGTCTTGCTCAGGAAAAAAACAAGATGTAGATGTAGACACCAGTCCCATATGCTCAACCTACTCCACTGAAAACTATCTCATTGTGAAGATAACTTATAACAAAATGCTAAAATCACTGTGTGATTTAGCCACTGTACCTATTGTACACTTACCTACTGCAGATCTTTAAGCATTAATATTTTTAAATTGCAAGGTCAGGCATCCATTAACAACAAAAATTCAACTCATTTGTTCTGTAACTTGCAAATAAAATCCAACGTAAAGAGAATCTTACACTACTTGGTGCATAGGACCCAGGCAAAATGAAGTTAATATTCTGTATCAAGAGTCCTTACAAGCACCTGTTTCACCTTTTTCATTTAAGCACATGAACACAGCCAGGTAGCTCTTACACAAGGTTTCACTTGTTTTGGTGAGACATGGAGAAGGGCCTATAATCTTTCCTCCTTGTCATGTACATAGCACTGCAGAGTACTACAAACTTTCTGTGACTCCTCTGACAACTTTCACAAGAAAATGCACAAATCAGATCTCAATATGCAAATATCACATTTTAAACTATAGCCAAGGTGAAGTAGTAGCCATGGCATATCCAGTTCTTGACCCTTGAAACAGACAGACTCGAGCACTATTAAGACCACACTTTAAGGCACTGGCAAAGTCTGCAGTCTAAAAATCTGCCAGCAGATTCGAACAAACCATATTTAATACTAGAAGGTAGCTATGCTAACAAAACACATCCCTGTGGTTTTTACAATTGATAGTTACACAAATAACTGTACAGCTGTTTACTTAGCATTATGCAAGATTTATGTAGCCATCAGCAAGACAAAGAAGTGTTATCTTCTACTTCTCTAAAAATAATTTTTAGACAACTAGAGCTTTGCCAGGAGCCTCCATCCTAATGACAGAAGGCCAGGGTAGAGCCTCACGCTCCGGCAATCCTTAAGTCAATAATGTGTCATATCCCACTGATAAATATCAGTAAAACACAACTCATGCCTTCTGTAAGTCACAATTTAAAATAGATTTTTTTTTTTTAACCATCACTCAAGCAAAATTTTCAGGAAACAAAGACTGAGGGAGCTGGCTGATGTCATCCAGAGGCCACTGTTTCTGTAAAGTCATGGTCATCAGGGAATGTCACTGATGCCTGAGGCAAAGCAGCCCTATCTTCAAGAGCAGGGAGGAGGAGCTGGGGCACCACAGCAAGGTAAAACTTGCCTTGATCTCTTGGAAGGTGATGTAGTAAACAGCTCTTGAAAACCATTTCCAAGCATGGAAGGCCAAGATGAGAGCAGTTTGCACACATTTATGGCAAGGAAGTCACAAGTACTAAACACTATGAACAATATGAAATGAGACCAGAGCTGATGTGTCCACCCCATCTGTAGTAGGGCTTTTGAGAAGCCTTCCACATCCCATCCTCATGTGGACTGATGAGGCACAGGATAGACATGGACCACAAGGCAGGCTGAAAACTGACCTGCCTGGCTCAAAGGACTCTGTCAGGGGCATCTCAACCAGGCCAGCTGGGGCCAGACATCAGTGGTGAGCTCTGAGAGTCAGTAATATTTAACATCTTCAGCAATGACCTGGCTGATGGCACAGAGTGCAGTTTCAGTAGCTTTACACATAACAGAAAACCAGGAGGAATACAAACACCAGAGGGATGTGATGACACTCCAAGTGCCTCAAAGAGGTGGAGGAATGGGCTGACAGCAGTGTTATGCAGTTCAAAGGGAAGTGCAAAGTTCTGTGCCTGTGGACTTTGGACAACCCCATGCAAGAAAACTCCATGCCTGGAAACCAAACAGCCAGAAAGCAGCTTTGCAGAAGAGGACCTGGAGCTCAAACAAGCTGAGCACCAGCCAGGAAGGTGCATTTGCAAAAGCCACCAGCAACTGGGCTGCACCAGAACAGCACTGCCAGCACTTTGGAAGTGGCGATCCTTCCTCTCATGCAAGTTTTAGCAAGTGTCTTGATTTCTGCTGTTTTGCTGAAGAGTTTGGAGGAAAGATTTGTTCCATCTTTGGTACTTTAAAAGAAATACTAGTTCTAATAAATTCTTCCCCCAGCCCAAGATTTATTTCTCATGAAAAACTGGAACATAGAAAGATAGAAAGCCATGATTTGTTACCTAAAAGCAGGGTAGAAATCAATGTTATTCATTCATCATAGGAATGCTAAAACAGTCCAGGGAAAGATATGGACAGACCCAGGGTACAGCAGTCCATTGTTTTCCCTCTCCATTGTGCATTGCTGAAAATGCACACAGCATGCAGCTCTTCCCACTGCTTCCCAGAATGCAACATTGTCCAAAACGCATTTTCTGTCCAATAAAAACTTGTCACTACCCATATTTCACACCGAGTTAGGGACAGGAATAGAGATAAAGCTATTGCAAGTATCTATAGTGTTTTTAAATTCTTATATTTAATTCAGTGAAATTCAGAGTTAGCATCAGACACTGCTATGATTTAAACTCACACCCACTTATCCTACATAAGCTCTACCAACAAGTATAACCTCAATCTTACTACAGAATTGATAAAAAACAACTCTGTATTCTGTGGCATTGCACTGACTGAGTGAACTCAGAAAGTGAATGCAATCACTGCTTACAGCCTCTAAAAGATGAACCATTGAAAACAGTATAGGCTGGAGTAACCTTCATGTATAATCTCTTGTTTCAACCTACTGTTTGTAATTGTCTCATATTGCTGATTTTTAACACAAGCTTCCTTTGATGTAAATGTCTCAGAATCCTAAGAAATTCCACATCTGAAACTGTTTACTAAGCACAAACTATCGATGCGCAAGTAAGCTGTGGAAAACCAATCTTGTATAAAAAGAACACAAAACCACAAAATCAGGTGTATGTCATGGGTCATAAAACAGATGAGTTGTACATTTTACTCTGCAAAACAAAAGAAAAAAATCACAAATTTAAAAAATGCTTTCATAATATTTATCAAAAAGGTAACAACCTAAAGCATTTGTGCATTCTGATCCACAGATGTAGGAAACAAACCTATGGACTTTAGTTGGCACATGTAAAAGAAAAGGGTCTAATTCCAACACACCATCCTGGATTATTTTAACAAAACCCTAATCCTCTAACCTCAAAGCCAGGTTGGATGGGCTTTTAGCAAACTGGTCCTGTGGAAGGTGTCCTTGTCCATGGCAGAGGGAATTGGAACTAGATGACCTTTAAGGTCCTTCCAACCCAAACCACTTCATGACTCCTTCAGAAGGCCATCACTTCCACTGCCAGCAGGTAAAAGAGGTAAAGCACCACTTTTGACAAAATTATTATAGGCAGTACTTTTATTTTTTGTCACCCATTACAGTCCTGGGCTGCAGTAATGTAACTTGGCAGGAAAAGGCAGCTTGCACATCTACTGTCCTATGGGAAAGTGTAGTTTAAAGAAATTTCTGTGGTAATTTTTTGTATGAGCTTCAACATAAATTGGATGTTAAAAACTTCAAACATCCAAGTTAAAAATTAACTAGCAGAGGGATAACAAATTACAATCCCTTCCACATGTTCAATAGCAGTCAAATCCAAATTATTTTCTGTGTATGAAGACACATATTACATAGAATTAATGCATATTGCTACCACATCAATTTTTTTTCCTCAAATATTATGATATTAAACTGAGTCTCAAGAAGTTAGTTGAATCGCTTCACAGAATTGTAGAACAAGATTAGACTCCCCTAGAAATGTTATAAAAGTAGAAAGTCCATCGTAGGGACTCAATCCAGCTGCAAATCTTAAGGAAAGGACTAAACATCTTTCAACAGATCAGTTTTTGCAGGAAAGTGGTCACATTTACAGCTGCAATAATTCTCTGCCTCTGTAGGACCATGTGCCTGTCCATGCAGCACCTTCCCTGAGGAAGGCAATCTTCCAACTTTCATGGCATCTATGAAGAAAGGATTTTTTTTCATAAACTAGTATTTCTAGCATTCACCTAATAGAACATTATTCATCTTTCTAAATTTAAGAAAGAATTAAACAGAACATGTTTTATACCTGCATAAATATATGCAGTAACTACCAACTTATGCCAGCAAGCTTTTGCTGAAACACACCTTACAAAGCTGAAATATACTACAGGTTTAGTAGCATTTATGGTATGTGTTTACTTGCCATAAGAAACAGCTCTGACTCAAAATCTTTCTCTAAAGAAATTATCATCATGTTTACCTTAAATGGAACTAAGAAGCTCCTTCTGGTTAAATTATATCTTGACTTAGATGCTTTTTATAAAGAAATTTACTTTCTTCAGTAAAAAGTGTTTTTTAAAGTCCAAGTTTCTTTCCAACAGACATGGTTTTGGGATAACTGTAAGAATGAGGAAAACTGCATGTCCTGTGCAACTACCCAGCAGTCAAGACATTGCAAATTCATTTGTCTTAACAGTTTGTTTTGAAGACAGTTTAAAATCAAATGCTTATATGGAAATCTAACATGGGATGCCTGAGTTTTACTGCAGCCAAATTATGTCATGTAGTTATTTGACAAATTAACTTTAGACATGTTACTGTTTTAGTTTTCACCCAGCTAATTTCAGAATGCCATCCTTCACTGAACACAACTTTTTCCCAGTGACGAGTACATGGGTTCTTAGGAGAGTAATTCCTATATTCAGTAGTTTAAATAGCAGATTTCAGTACATTTCTACAGCTTATACTACCTAGAATCACCTACTACAAAGTGTCACAGGCACAAAAGAGCTGACACCTTTAAGTGCAGTGGAACAATTCATAGCCAGGGAAGTTCACCTACATTCAAGGTGAGACAGCAAGAACAAAAATGGTCATATTTTTAAAAGTCATGCTGGGAACCTGCAGAAGCTGCTTTTAACCAGACACCTGCCCTGCCTGTCCCCCACCTGCCTTCATAGCCCCATATATTCAAGTTTCTGCTCCTTCATCACTTCTGTCTGCCAAGAAACAATAAGAAAAGTGCCAACGCAAACTACCTGAGGTGCCATTACTTCTTGATTCAGTGATGCTTAAATTGCTTTTATATGGGAAAGAAAATGTTGATGCTCCATTTTCCAAAAGTACAGAATGAAGTTATCTTCTAGATGTAGCAGAGGATAAAGGGAATGCATTAAAAAAAAAAAAAATACAGCTGCTTAAGAATTTTAGAGGGTGGGTATTTAAAAGATGAAAGACAGCTGAGACAGCAATAATCAATTAATAGGGTAGACTTTTCTATTGCTCCTTGCTACTTGAGAGAAACAAGCAAAAAAGTGCATTTGGGAAGAAACTCAAACAGTTGCAATGGGTACTTGTGCACCCATGAAGAAGTCTTCTGGAGAAAGGGTCATGTGCTACTAAGTTTCAAATCTCACTTCCCCCTCTCCATTCATTGACCTTAGAGCAAGTGCAGGAATGACACGTCCAGTCACACACAGAATAACCACCCAAAGAGGCTGGAATGTGCTATTTTGCATATACCCAAGAAAAAGGTGCTTCACTGAACTGAAAAATCTGACTGTCCACTAATACATCTGAAAAGAACATTTAACAACAGGGAATAGAAACTTTCTCATGCCATCAGGAGAGACACACAAATCCCTCTACCAAATCTGACATGTGGATTTAAAGGCTCAATCATCAGTGTCACAGAGCCAGAACACACCTAAAATGCTACAATGAATTTTCCTTGATCATAAATGGAACTACATTCCCAGAGCCACTCTTTTTGCAGTATCCCTTTCTAAAGCAAGACACAACTAATTTAATAAGTTATTACTCATAGTTGCTATAACTGTAACTTTAAAAATACAAACATAACACTAAATTATCAGAAAGAGCTGGGAATGCAGGAAAGCTTTTATCACTAAATTCATACAGCTTTAACTTTACCCTTGCATAATAACTATGTATTGGCAGTAGCCCTTGACAAGAACCATGAGATTAACTATGTAGCTGGCCAGGAATATCTATTCTGTTTAATCTATTTTTCTGAAGGGGCCATCTGCTCTTATTTCTTCATTTTGTGGCTTAGCTTAAAATTGCATTCACTATTCTGTTAGGATTTCAATTAAGTACACGTAAAATTTCTCCCATGTAGGATGGCTGATTTGAGGATGAAGTACTATAAAGGGAAAATGTGTTACTACAAAAAGTTGATTGACTATTATTGACACAGCTCAAACAGCTGATTATTCATCAATAAATGAAAGAAAAATAATGCTAGCATTTGTTTTATTACAGCACAGCTTAACATGCCAGCTCATGGGAGGTGGAGAATGGATTCCTTATTCTCATTTGCCTGTGTGTGCAGCTTGTACCTTGCTTATCAAAGTATCCCCTCTTCACCCAGAGTTTTGTAGCTTTTCCGATTCCCACCCCCATTCCCTCGCCGGGAGGGAGCCAGCGGCTGCGGGGGCTGAGCTGCGGGCTGGGCTTACAGCAGGACAGGGGCAGCCCCGCGCCTTGAGGCGCAGAGCGGGCAGAACACATCTGGCTGCGGCAGCTGCAGCGACCGCCGAACACCGATGGCACCCGGCCCCCGCCTGCAGCCGCACAGCCCCGAGCCCCTTCTCCGGAGAGCCCACCCGAGCCCAGCTCTCCCGGGGGATCCCACCTGCTCCTGAATCTGCCGGGGGAATCACAACCCATCCCGGGAGCCCCAATCCCGCCGGGCTGTCGCCCCATCCCAGGAGTTCCGATCCCGGCTCTCCCGAGGGGCTCACACACGATCCCAATCCCACCTCTCCGGGGATCACACCCGCTCCTCCAGCCCCGATCCCGGCTCTCCCGGGGATCACACCCGATCCTACAGCCCCGATTCCCGCTCTCCCGGGGATCACACCCGCTCCTCCAGCCCCGATCCCGGCTCTCCCGGGGATCACACCCGCTCCTACAGCCCCGATCTCGGCTCTCTTGGGGATCACACCCGATCCTACAGCCCCGATCCCGGCTCTCCCGGGGATCACACCCGATCCCGGCTCTCCCGGGGATCACACCCGATCCCGGGAGCCCCGCAGGGCCGGGCCGCCGTCGCCCCCTCCTGGCACCGCTCCAGAAATAATTCCCGAATCGCTCTAAAACCCTCCCGAAACAGCTTCCCCCGAAATTAAACATATGCAATGCCTTCTCCAGTAACTACTGCCCTAATCATAATAGAGTTGCCTGGAAAAGATGCATTAAAAAATCGTTCTGCAAAGGCTGCATCGTCAATAGTTCTGCATCACTACGTGTAAAATGCTGTATTAGAATCTTGTAGGAAAACCCACTGTGGAAGGATTCTGCTCTTTCCAAAGTGTGCTCATATTAATAGTCCCTAATCACCCAAGATCCTAAAATTCATGGATGATATAAATCTGGAAAAATTCTTCAGATGTCATTAATTCTCTGTCATGATTTAGCCCCAGCTAGCAGCTAAGCCCCCACAGAAGTGCTCCCTTCCCCCCAGGAGAATGGGGGAGAAAATCACAAGAGTAAAATTAATAAACCTCGTAGGTTGAGATAAAGACAATTTAATAGTGGGTAAAGAAAAATCCATGAACATAAGCAAAGCAAAACAATTCATCCACCCCTTGCCATGGCCACAGGAGCTCAGCCATTCCCAGGAAAGCAGGGCTCCATCACACATAATGGTGACTTGGGAAAACAAACACTATCGCTCCAAACTTCCTCTCTTCCTTCTTCCCCCCAGCTTTATATTCTGGGCACGATGCCATATGGTCTGGAACATCTCAGGGTCAGCCACCCCAGCTGTGTCATACCCCGTTCCTTGCTCCTCCCTCAGCCTCCTCACTGGTGGGGTGAGGAGCAGAAAAGGCCTCTGTGTAAGCTCTGCTAGGCAATAATGAAAACATCCCTGTGTTATCAACACTGTTTTCATTACAAATCCAAAACACAACCCCACAGTGGCTACCAGGAGAAAAAAAATTAACCCCAGCCAAAAAACACCATATCCCTTGCAAGCACTTTATGACCACACTTACATCATTCCCAGCATTTGTTTCGCATGGT
This sequence comes from Lonchura striata, assembly GCF_050655825.1. Classification (NCBI taxonomy): domain Eukaryota; kingdom Metazoa; phylum Chordata; class Aves; order Passeriformes; family Estrildidae; genus Lonchura; species Lonchura striata. Next base: position 150,064,856 of record NC_140704.1, on the reverse strand, counting down.
ATTAACAGGCTTCTGTGAAGACTCAGGTGCCTGCAGAAACAAAAAGGTCTAAAGAATAGATACAGTAAGCCTTAAAAACATGATAAATCTTTTGTTATATCCTTTTCTACAGTAGGCCAATAAAAACCTAATCATTTTTCCAGGTCATGGATGCATGGTATAATAAAAAGGTCAAGGGTACTTGATAAGCAAAAAGAATCTTTAAGACTAATCTGTGCAACACAAAACAAATTGGACCACAAGAGTCTCTTCCAGTCTTTAAGATCTAGTACTAAGGTGCTGCATTTCACCTTGCAAACTATCCAGCCTAGGATATTACTGGGATAACTCTACATAGGGAGCAAGTGCTAACAAGAGCTAAAGGTATCACTGCAGCCCATCTGCTGTGAAGCAGCTTAGCTCCTCCAGATACACCAGGCTTTAAATGGAGAAACTGAACCAACTATTAAAAACAAACACTTTTGCTGAGAAACATCTCCAATGACCACTAAGATTTTTGGGAGCCCTTTAAAGGAAGGCAGAAAACTCATCTGTAATCAAGTTTTTTCAAAATTAGGACTTTTTGAGTCTAAAATAATAGTCTGGAAGTGGTCATGAAGCAGTTGGATACTTAATAAAGGGAAAAAATGCCTTCTGAGCTTTCATGACTCTACAAATGGATCAAGAGCATCATACCCAAACTGCGTTTCTATAGCAGAGAAAAATCTGCTTTCCTTCAAGCTCAGGAGGGGAGATGGGGTAAACACCATAGGAAGTCAAATAACCAGACATGAAGAACCATAGTGCCCTTCACTTCCACAGAAGTGAAATTGATCATTTAGCATTAGTCTGGAGGTGAACAGAGAAGGTGATTTTTTATTTCACTGCTTTACCCCATGGAGCTGTATCACTGAAGTCAGCATAGAGGGCACCACAGCATTTCTGCCTAATAGCAGAAGAAAAGCAACAAAAATCTTAAGCCTCAAATACTGTGGATGGGATTGCAGGGAGGAGAAACTGGGTTTCTTACCAAGGACACATCAGGATTGGCACTCGACCACCCCAAGTTAATTAGGACATAGATCAAAATGAACCAGCAACAAAACCCTTTTTCCACTACCAGCAAGCAGAAAAGGACACATGAAAGGAAGAACGACCACATAAGAAGCAGTCCTTCAATTTCTGCATGTAAAAATCATCATTTTTATCCCAAAGCAGTAGGAAAAATTGGCTGAAAACATGTAAAACCTTTTCCTTTCAAACACATCTGCTTTCCAGAGTAGTTACTGAATGGTCTGAGGCAATAAAAAGCTACAGACATTTCCTCTCTAAGCATCTAACAAATGCAGCAGCAGTAAGAGGAGAAGCAATTTCAATTTATAGAATCATAGAATATCCTGACTTGGACTTCAGTCCTTGCGCACAAGACCAGCTCAAGAATTCCACCATCTGGCTGAAAGCATTGTTCAAATATTTCTTGAGCTCTGTCAGGCTTGATGCTGTGACCACTTCCCTGGGGAACCAGTTCTTGTGCCCAGCCTCCCTCTGGGTGAAGAACATTTTCTCAATATCCAACCTAAACATCCCCTGACACAGCTTCAGGCCTTTCCCTCAGGTCCTGTCACTGGCCCCCACAGAGAAGAAATCAGTGCCAGCCCCTCCTGTTCCCCTGATAAGGATGTTGCAGACTGCAATGAGGTCTCCCCTCAGTCTTTTTCTCCAGGCTGAACAGACCAAGTGACCTCAGCCACATCTCAGATGGCTTTTCCTTCAGACTGTTTATCTTCATAGTCCTCCTCTGAACATCCTCTAACAGTTTTATATATTTCCTATATTGTGATTTATATTGTGGTGCCTGAAACTGCACACAGTACTTAAGACGTTTTCCTATACTCTTTGTGTTGTCCACATAAAAGCATCTTACTCAGACTGTTCCTTTTGAACAATCCTGATGGATTATTAGAGTCAAAGAAAATCAGTAAATCCTCAAAGGATTTGCAACTTCAGGTTTTCACTGTCACTATATTACACCAAGATCAGCACAGCAGCAGATGTTATAACAAATTTTCTGTTGGATCAAGTACAATGGGTTTACTGAAATGATTTCTAATCTTTTAGGTTTCCAATTACTTTGTCAACAAATTCTTGCTAGAGAATTAAGATCTGTAAAAGAACACCTATACAAGCCAAAAAAGTGAAAGATTTACCATCTACAAGAATTAAACTGACAATTTTTGCTGCCTTGCAACTTTGTTGAAGTTGAATTGCTACCTGCAGCCAAAAGTCTGATAAACACATCAAAGTAAGAAATGAAAGGCATCCAACAAATAGCAAATAGAGATGGAGAATAGAAAGGAAATCCATTTAACTGCCTAGCTTCTTGACAATAAGGTAAAATGCTGAAAAACAACAACACAACATAAAAGAACCATAAGTGATAAAAATAACAAAGGCAAGTTTAAGCAAAGAAAAATTTTAAGATAGGATAAACACAAAGAATAAAACATGCACCACTCAGCTGCTAACGTACAAAAAGACATCATTCAGTCTAACAATGCTTCTTCATGCTACCTCTCCAGTTACTGCTCTTTAATTTGCTCCTTGGCATAAACAGCCAACCTAGAGCTACTGTAGAGCCCAAGGTGTTGACAGTTCAAACAGCTTAACAATTTAGCAGGGATCAAATGTTCATAAATGCAACTCATTTTGAGGCAAAGATGTCAAGACACACAAAATCTACTGGTCCTTATATCTGGTTTAAGAGTTAATCATCCATTGCTAAAGCATTGTGAATTTCTTCATTTGTACTTCTTGGCCAGACATTTCACCATCAGTTTGCAGGGCCTCTTCACACCTTTATTCACCCCTGCAGGCAGTCAGGCCCTCCAAGCACAAGTCAAAGATCCCTTTCACACACCAATCAGACTAGCAAGAGGCCTACAGACCTTCTCAAACTTGCAAAACATTGTAATTTTTTCATTATTTCCTCAAATATTAATATATGGACTTCTGTAACCAAGAAAAATAAATTCCCAAGTACATATGCCCTTATGGCCTTAGCTTAAGGCCATAGAGATACTAATTTTCTAGCCAGTGTTACACTTGATAAAAAGAAAAAAAATCACATTTGGCTAGAAATATATGGCTCTAAAATAAATTCCTAGAACTGCTACAACCCCTACCAAACAGCGCCCATGGCATGGGTGAGACTTGCCTTCCCAGGATTCAGGGCTAGACAGCCCCACTTTATCAAAATATTCCACATGTCCAGCATAGAAGCCCTGTCCTTTGTTATCTTCTATTTGAAAAACAGCATTAATAATGTAAACATTAAGCTTGCAAGATTCCTGCAGAGCTCAGCTAAGAACAGTCAGTTAATTCACCATAAAATATTAGGTGTGTCAGTTACCAGTTAATCTATTTAAACACGCTTTTTACTGAATCCTGCTAACTACTAATTAAAAAGTCATACAGTACCACACTGAATGCTTTACAGATGCTTCTCAACTCTGAACTTTGATACCAAATTCATTCAAACAAAAGTGCATCCCAAATTCTTTTGTTTCTTAATTATACTTGAAGTCAGAGGGCAGAAAGGTCACATACATAAATTTTAAGTACATGCAAGAAAAGTCAAACAAGCCACAGGAATAGTGCTGTGACCTCCTTTCTGATTTCCCCAGTAAATAAGTACTCAGAAGGTTGCAGTTTTAATTTGCATGGCCGGTGTCAAAAAGGATTGAAAGTGACAAACCATGTCAGCCTGCATTTGAAACCTTTAAATTCAGTCTCTCTCATTGACTGCCAAAGTGAGTGTGCAAGTGAATTAGAAGTCAGTTTTACACTAACTGTGATTGCAGTGAGTGGCTCTAGGCTCAGTCAGGCTTCAGAACAGATGAGCCAAGGGGTGAGGAAAGTATGATTATCTTCAGCTGCATTTTGTAGAAGCCCTGTTAACATGACTGGAATATCTGATAAACCACTTCTCCAGTCTTTTAAGAGAGCAAAATTGAAATCTAACTTTTAGGAAGCCCTCTGACTGCTCCAATATGGTTTCACTGCAGTAAAAGCAAAGAGCAACCATAACAAAATATGAACTTCTGAAGTTTTACCAAATAAAGATAGCTGAGATGAGACACAGACTCTGAAATATCCCCTCTGCCCTCCAAGAGTTACTACTTTTCATGCTGCTTTAAGAAAACAAATAGAAGCCAGGTCAGCCTTCCCTAGTTTGACAGTGCAACCATTACTTCATATCCATTCCCATTATTGCCACTTTAATTTCTCATCACACTTGGCCTGGAAAATATCCAATTCCACCTAAACCGTCTTAGTTAGACTGCCGTCTTCTAGCAATCAGATTAAAACCAGAAGAGTCTCTTTCTGATTAACTTCTAAGAATGGCAATTAAAAGTGAGCAGCTTTCTGAAAAAAATCTGAGGAGCACAAAACTTGTATTTCATACAATGCTCTGAATAACTTAAAACACGCTCAGTTTCTACAGTAATAGCTCATTTTCAAAACACTTATGACCTTCATGAAGTGTTTTGAAATCCTCAAATAGTAGGACACTTGAAACAAGTATTGTTTCTGCGATTGATACTATAAGGACAAAAAGGAGAGTTTGGGGTTACACTGACTGAGTACATTCAACACCATTAGTGACTGGAATGAGCAGCACCATGTGTCTGTGCCATGCCATGAAACTTGTCCACACAAGAAAGTGGATGCTTCAGTGGCAAACTGATTACTTACATATGTGTGTCACTCCATGTAATCACATTTATTTTTGATAATTTAAAGAAAAACACACAACCAATTGCATACTTAGATTTATTGAAAGTTATCCTGGTTTTGGCGGGGATAGAGCTCATTTTCTTCCTAGTGCCTGGCACAGTGCTGTGATTCAGATTCAGTATGAGAGTTGACAACACAGCGATGTTTTGGTTGTTGTTAAGAAGTGCTTACTCTAAATCAAGGACTTTGCAGTGTCTCACGCTCTGCTGGGGAGCAGGTGCACAAGAAGCCCAGAGGGAGCACAGCCAGGAGAGGTGACCTGAACTGGACAAAGGAATATTCCACAGCACAGGATGGATGTCCAGTATATAAACTGGGGGGAGTTGACTCAGAGCTCCTAATTGCTGCTCAGGGACAGCCTGGGCATCAGTCAGCAGATGGGAAACAACTGTATTATGTATCACTTGTTTCTCTTGGGTTTAGGTCCTCTTTTTAATTTCTAGTATAGTAATTATATTTTACTTTATTTCAGTCATTAAACCCACAAGTTGTACCTTTTTTCAATTTTCCCTACATTGCATCAGGGAAAAAGGAATAAGTGGCTGCACAATACCTACCAACCAAGATGAGCTCAAACCACACAAAAATCAGTAAGATATATGGAACCTTAATTTATTGTTAAGCTCCTACTTCAACCATTTTTACAAAGCCATCTCTGCTGAAAAGAAAATAGACCACTATAACCTCCACAAAGCAGAAAGTGAGTACACTCTCTCACACTCCATTCCCCCTGATATTTAGGGAGGTACAGCTCTGGTTACTGAAGTCCCACGCAAAATTTGACACAAAAAACAGCAAGTCCCTGCTGATCACCACCAGCCATGTGGCTCACGGAAGCCATTAAACACAGTTAGCACATACAGCCATCTACTGATAGGAAGGCTTGGCATTCCTGTACATCGTCTCATACTACCTCAAATCTCAAAGTAGCTAAAATGAGCTTGTAAGGAAGAATTCCAGAGGTCCAGTCTGCACAAGAGTTGTCTTTCAGCAGTGGCAGCAGCCCTAACTTTCATTATCTACATATTTCATTATCTACATAAGCTGAACAACTACCAAGCACCCATTTCCACATCTCCCCTGTTGGAAATGTGTCTGGTATCACCATGTTTTATTTACAGTTAGCTTCTTCCATCTGCAGTTTCCCATACTTCATTCAACATTCACAAACAGCTCGTCTTGAATCACTGCTATAAATAAATGTTGAAAGAAGGTAAAATAACTTTTCTGTCATGGATCTTTCAGTATTTTTAGAGCATCACTCATGAACCAAGTTATGAGAATCAACACTACACTTGCACATTTACCAACATTTACATACAACCACAACTGCAAAGACAGCCTTTGAAATAAAGCTTGATTTCAGAATTACCATCATTCCCACAGATAAATATTTTTCAGATTTCGCATAAAGATGAGCACATAAGAGCTGAAAGTAGGAAAAATATAAATGTATTAAGCTCTTGATTCTTAATAGAATCTCATCTTTCCCCAGGTTCTTCATTTACAGAATTTACTATGAGCTAATAGCTGGACAAAATTCCAGTTCCCATAGCCTGGTACCAGCTGCAAATTAATCTTATTAGTATGGTCATCTTACCACACATGCAAATAAGTCTATTTTGAATCTATAACATGCTTAAGGGTTTATAGGCAAAAAAGAAACCCCTTTTCAGGATGGCTTAATGGTCAAGTATACAAATGCATCTTCTTAATTAGAACAAGGGATAAAGTCTAGTCGCCTGGAAAAGATTCCCACTGTTCTAAAATTTAAGCAGCAGCTAAATGTTTCAATGACTGTTCAAAAGAAAATTTAAGCAATAAGTATTGTATTCATGTCCCAAGGAAACAGGGCATCAAATCCTTGAACAGAGTTCTCAACAAGAAAAATCAGGACTTGCTATGCAGGAACATTGAAGGATACTGATATTTGATTTTAGTGATTTCAAAACAGTGTTTCAAGGCAGAGAAATTTCTGTCATATCTTAATTCAGAAAGACAGATTAATAATACTGCCCATGAAAATATTCTTACAGCATCTTAGTTATTTCCACATTATTCTTTTTTAACTGAAATGTTAGCCAGGAACTTGAAGCAGGTCAAGCTCCACTTTTTATATTTAAAATTATGTAATTTGTGTGTATACAAATTAAAATGTGTAATTACAAGCATAATATGCAAATTCATCCACTTCCATTTGAAAACTATAATTACCACATTTTAGAAGTCTAGATCCAGGATTTTCCCTAGAAACCAAACTTTAACACGACTGGAAATTTGTTAGCAATTTGGCTCCTCTGTCTAAGCAGTAAACATATCTGAATTACTTCACCATCTCAAAAGTATTCTACTTCATCCATACAACTCTTACAAATTACTCCTGAGTTTCTGAAGAACGCCAGCTGATGTACAGTATTTCAGTTTAAATAAATACAGATAGCAAATTTAATGCCACTAAGACACCAAAATGCTATTACATAATTAAGCTGGTTATTTAAAGCACTTAAAACCTTTGCTAAGACATTCTCTGATACCCAAAAGAAACCAAGCTTGGAACCCTGCTTCATTCTAAACTTAAAAGATAAACAAATCCATCTATAAAAAAATTAGATAAGCTCTTTCATTTGCCTCCACATGAACTAACATAGAAAATATTCAATGGACCTGGCACACAAAAGCCGAGCCACAACCATTACATACACATTTCCACTAATAATTGCCATTCATTTAAGTGCATAGAATTATTATCATTGAGAAAAAAACAGTCCCTGATAAAGTCAATGCCATGGCAGGATGGGTTTGTAAAACATCCCCTCCTGATATCATATTTTCCACCTGTATTATACAGGCACTTCATTTGATCAGGCTCTTTGGCAATTCTACAATTAAACTATTTTACATAGATATTATACAAATTTCCATTTTAAACTGGAGTTAACCAGTTGATTAGTCACCCTCAATCTTTCTTTTCCTCACCTCTAACATGTGAAACACTTCAGATATAATCCAAGACTTCACTTTCAAATTAAACAAAAGAAAAATCAAGACACCTACTAGATTACAAGGTTGGATGCTCATACATCTACATTTTTACACTAACAATATAAGGTTTTTTTTTTTCCTGGAGCTGAATGTATGCATGCAGATACCATGATGAAAGGCAAAAGTTTCAGTCCTCCACTTTATCATTTCAATGAGAAACTAAAAAAATATCATAAACTCAGTCAAAAGGACAGATTTACTTTCTTTAACACTGTTTACAAAACAGTAAATCACATGGTTCTGTAACTCCCTGGAATAATTTACACATGCAAAAAGATTCTTCACTAGCTGGAGAGGAACTTTAATAATTTGTAGCCATCAAGCATAATTTTTACAAGTTTTTTTTAATTTACAGCAAATAACTGTTTTTTTTAACATAATTCTCCTTTTCCCACAATCAACAGGGAGTTTAGAAAAAAATGCAAAATACCAACCACCCATGGACATGGACCTTCAATTCACTTAGCACATGCATTCCACAGTTAAAACTGTAACAGCTACCCCTAACTCCAGAGTATTTCAGAGAACAGTAATTCTCCTTATGAATCTGAGACAGGCATTTGCACTTATAACACATCATAATCTACAACACGTTAGAGGAACCCACATCAACTTAAACTTGCTCCTGTTATAGGATGTAAAGTACACCAAGCACGGCTTTGTAATCATTGCAATTGAAGCCAAAAATCATTTCGGCTTCCAATGTGTTAGAGGATCACTTCATAGCTTATTTCACTTGTGCATCCTAAGCACTAGATCAAGCATTTGTCTCTCCAGAGCTGTACTTGAAAGTCACCTGCCAATTATATACTATCTCTAAATGTACATTAAATCATAGTTTAATTCACACAGAATGACTCTTCTAGTCAGTACTGCATCACTGAAACAAAAAGGAAGCACTTTAAAGCACATCTGACTTGACAGATGCAGAAGGGGTGGGAGTAATTTATTATCTGGAGTTATATAATTGCAAAACAAAATATGCCTTGTATTTTTATAAAGGTTTACTAACATGGATTGTTGGTTCCGTAATATCTTAGCCACAGAGCCCAAAGTTTCTAGGAAAGGCCATCGGTAGTGGGCTCGTTCTTAAGAAAGCTCACACATATGTAAACAATCGGCTGCTCATTGTTCACAAGCAGGGTAAAATAGGAAAACCGTCCGGGGTTTTAATTGACATGCAGCCCGAGCAGAGCACAGCGGACACGGCCATTCAGCTCGGAATAATCTCTAACTCGAGCAGCGAGCGACGGCAGAGGAAGCGCGGATGGAAGAGGGGCAGCGCGGGCAGGCACCCGGCGTGCGCGGCTGCCCGGCAGGGGAAGGGGAAGGCGCCGGGAGCCGGCAAACAGCGGCAGCCTGAACGCAACAAACCCCCCCAAGCGGTGCAAGGCACGGGTGAACCCCGCACCGAGAACGTCCCCGGGAGCCCGGGCACAACAAACCGCTCCGAGCGCCGCAATAAGGAAGGGCGAGCCCCGGCTGAGCACCGCCGCTCACCCCGGCCCGTCCCCGCCGCGAGAAAGGCGCCCCGCTCCGGCGCCCCTCACCTTGGTTGACCAGCCGCAAGGCGTGGGTGAAGGACGGGTCCAGCGAGTCCTTCTCCGCCATCAGCTCGGGCAGGTACTTCTCGTCCATGGCAGCGGCCCGGAGCGGCAGCGGAGCCGGGGCGCCGGGTGCGCCCGCGGGGAAGGAGCGGGTCCGAGTCCCAGGCAGCGGTAAATCCTCGGAGGCAGCGCTTCCCCCTGGCCGCCTCCCGCCCGGGGCTGCGGGGACGCATCCAGAAGGAAGCGCCGCAAGCCCCCGGCCAGGAGCGGGGAGAAAAGCGGCGCGGGCTGGGGGCGCCCCCCCTCAGCGGGCAAGGGGCGCGGACAAATCACTGCGGAAGCGCACAAGGAGATAAAACGGGAAGAGACGCGCCCCGGGAGCCGCTGACCCAGGCAAGACGGGGGCCGCGCGCGCAATAAAAGAGACTGTTAGGCGGCGGCTGGGGCTGCGCACACACCCACAAGACAAACAACACCGCCGGCGACGCCGAGCCCACTGAGAGCGGAAAGCGCGCCGCACCAGGTTTATATACCGCCCCAGACCACGCCCCCGGCCGCCTTAGCCCCGCCCAGGGGCGGTGCCCCGCCCCAGCGCCTGCCAATGGGCGGGGATAGCAGAGCCCCCCAAGTGTCACCGCCTCGCTCAAGTGAAGGCTCCTATTGGATGGCAGGGCCTGTCAGTCAGGGCCGAGGCGCTGCTGCTCATTGGTCGCTGCTGCTGGCCCCGCCTCCCCGCGGTCGGTGAGAGGCCGGCGCTGAGGGACGCGCTCAGAGCGGCTCCGCGCCGGGAGCCGGGCGGGAGCTGGGCGGAGTGGCTTTTGTACCCGTACCTGGAGCAGCGGGACTCAGAGCCCCTGAGATCCCACAGCGACCCTTCCGACGCAAGAGTCGCCTTCGGGGCCCTCTCCGGGGCCGTAGGATCTGTGAGAAGGGTCGGGGATCCAGGGCGGCGTCCTTTCCGTCCCCGTCAGATCTTACGGGGGAAGGCAGACCTTGTGTTGAAAGTAGCGCAAACGTGATTTTATTTTTCCCTTTCACAAACAGCGGTCTCCTCTATCCAGCATTCTATGCTTTTGCCTCTAGCAAAAACATAGACTGTCTCTATACAAACCACTTTATAAATACCAGTCAAAAAACCCTAATTCTGATGAGTTTCCCAGATCTGTGGCTGTAAATGGGTTTGAGATTCACCCTGTTCTAAAAGAGGAAAGAGAAGCAAAGTTTAAAAGACCTTGCTCAAGCCCATTTTCCTGTTTTTTTCAGAGGATGCATTTGTTATAGAAGGTCATGATTCGCTCTGTTCTTTAGCTTTGAGGCTTTACATCGCCTCCTTATTAGTCCTTAGGTGTCTCGTCAATGAATCTTGGTGACAAAAGCCCGGAGGAAGCCAGACCAGCTCTTCTCTGTCACAGAGCACAAGGGCAAAGCAGAGGAAAGAAGCCAAACCCATAAAGTAACATTTTAAATCAATGTTTACTGGATAAGCCAATAAGGAACTTTGATGATCTAAACTTAAAAGACCACTAAAAGTACTCATATCTGTGAATTGAATAACCATACATTTACTTCTGTATTTAATAAAAAAATAAAAGAAAAATCTGCAATATATCTTACTCATAGTCTTGCAATACAGGGAGGAAGAAAGCTCTGAAAAGATAAACCAGCATGAGAAATGCTCACTCAAAGCTCAGAAGCAGAGGTTAAGGCTCCCTTCTCAGAACTGCAAGTGCTCTTTCACCCTGAAAACCAAAAGACTATATTTTAAGGTATCTTATTCCTTGTTGGATTTCACAGATTTCAATACCCCATGAAACAATGTCTGGTATGTTGCAACATGAAACATAGTTGATTTATACTCTCTGTAAAACCATTTCAAATAAATCTTGATCCAAAATGAACAGAAGCATATTTGCAAAGTTCTATTTAAAAATTCTTTTGCATGACATCAAGCTCAATAAATAAAACTAAAGCATTCAAGCAGCTGGAAGAATTTGAATTAAAATGAATGTTTTTTTCAACCTTCCATATACGTCTTCTATATAAAAGTACTGAAATGCAACCATCTGTTGTGAAACAGGAAGGCATATACAACTCTTGACACAAAACAATATGTAGGAGTGTAATCTTTATTGAGTGACCTGGAGCAAAAAAATCTCTTTTTTTGCCACTTAAGCCTAAATGTACTTAAAGTCATACTAAAGCATGCAGGACCTCAGACAGAAAGGTAGTTATGTTATTACAATTTGTGTAAAACACAATGCACCTTTCTTGGAAGGAGTCGCCTTCTCCCTGGTAACTGATTAAATAAACATTTGATGTTTCAAGAAACCACAGTATTTCTTTCCATATTATACCAATTCCCTCTGGCTTTCTACAAAGAAAGACTTACTGGAAGTTTGAAGACTTGGTTTTCTCCAGGTCTGTAATAATATAGGAATTATAAAATTATCCATGTTGTAGCCTATTGTTCAAACTCAAACCTGTACATAACAAATGCAGGACATTGGTTTTTTTCAGTGAAATTTTCTAGGGCGCAATAAAATAAGACAAGGGCAGAAAGGATGGGAAATTACGAGCCTTGGGCCCTAGAAAGCAGCCCAGGATGTGGTTAGCTGGGAAAAGCCTGCTAAGCATCACTTTTACTATCCAGGAAATGCAGGAAACACCATCATCTTAAGGATTGATTGCTTTCTTATTGCTGAAATCTATGCAGAGCTTGAAAAGCAGCCTTGCTCAAGGAGCTGCCTGCTAAGTATTAGCTGTAGGATTCATGAATATTGAAAAGCCAGGAGTCCAAACTTTTAAAACTCATGACTTAAATGTATTTTCTCTCTAACAGTACACATCTACTTTGCTGTTTAATGCATGTGGTAATCTCAGAAAGTTAGTTTGATAGGTGCACATCAGTCAGTAACCATGTCAGACTAATCCATTGCTCCTTTTTAAGCACCAGTTACCTGACAGTGTGTCTCTCTATCTATAAGTTAAAATTGTAAGTGCCAAAATTAATACTCATATATGCTAGAAGCATTAGGATGTGTTGGTAACTTCACTCTCAGGAATGAGATTCACCTCTTGTACTAACAGGATGTGAGGGGACCATGTGTAAAGAGGCAGAAACTGAGCTGTGTTCTCTCTCTAAAATATGTATTGTGTACAAATTAATCCACTTAAATTTTCTTTATTTGTTGGATCAATATAACAAGCAGTGATTACAAGCAGTAATTTCACTATTATGTCTTTGTTCCAAATATTGCAAGTACAACTAAATATTTGTCTTCCATGGAATCATTGAATGCTTTGGTTTGGAAAGCAAGTACAACTAAATATTTGTCTTTTCCATGGAGTCCTTGAATGCTTTGGGTTGGAAAGGTCATCTAGTCCAACTCTGCTCCTGCAATGCGTAGGGACATCTTCAACTAGATCAGGTTGCTCGGAGCCCCATCAAAACTGACCTTGAATGTTTTCAGGGATGGGGCATCTGTGACCTCTCTGGGCAGCCTGGTCTAGTGTTTCACCACACTCATTGTAAAGAATTTCTTTATATATGGTCTGAGTCTACCTTCTACTTAAAAAAATCATTGTCCCTTGTCCTACCACAGCAGCTCCTGCTAAAATGTTTGTTCCAATCTTTCCTATAAGCCCCCTTTAAGTACCAAAATGCTATAAGGTTTCCCCAGAGCCATCTCCTCTGCAGGCTGAACTGTCCCAACTCAGCCCATCTTTACAGGGAAGGTGTTCCAGACCTCTGACCATCTTTGTGGCCTCCTCTGGACCTGCTGCCATAGATGCCTATCCTTGCTGTCCTGCGGACCCCAGAGCTGGATGCAGCACTGCAGGTGGGGTCTCATGAGAGCAGAGCAAGGAGCAGAATCACCTCTCTCACTGTGCTGCTTGGCTTGTGGAATATGAGCACACCACGGTCAGTGGCAGCTTGGTGTGATCATTGAATAGATGGAACACTTGTCACAGGAGAAAAAACAGAGGGGGCAGTAATTTAGGCAAAAACACCTAATCAAGTGGAGCCTGTTGCAGCACCCTCACTCAGATACTGAAGGCACTGCACCCACAGGCTGTCACCCTGCTGGGATTATTTCCAATTCTGTGGTAGAATTTACATGCCTCTAATATAGTCCTTGATTCTGATTAACTCCTGGGTTCCTCATTTAAATCTCAGACCACAACAGACTGTTACAGAATCATTATTTATTTGAGACTTCAACTCATTGAAGACCTATAGAAGCAGGATCTGTTTGGAGAAATGATTTGTCACAAATACCACATTTAGTGATAGATGTGACTCACCACAATTCTAACTAGCATGTTGCTAAGTGGGTTCTGGCTTCCTTAATATTGCAGTGTGTTACTTGCCAATTTCTATTAGGCGTGATGAAAGTATCACACTTCTCCAATATTCCTGTGGGTTTTTTTCTTTTTTTTTTTTTTTTTTTTAACTTGCATGTGTTTTAAAATATGATAAAATAAATAAGAGTGTACTGTCATATCAAAACATCCATGGCAAATTGTTTTCAAAAGATTTTCTGTAAAAATTCACCTCTTTCTCTTTTATACCTTTTGCCTCATAGTTCAAACTTTAGGCTTTATTGGACCTAATCAATGTAATCAGCCAAGTTAAGGTAGAACACAGTACACAGACTGTATATGACCTATAGTGCAAAACCATTACATCATCTACAGCAGATAAATTCTATCATTCTACTTTACTTTCTTTCTAGTTCTTAAAGGCTAACACACTGTATCAGAACACTCTCTCTGATTCCTAGTGCAGTAATTGAGTCAATACATTGCAGTGACTTCACTACCTTTGTCATTATATTCAAGTATGCATGATCTGAAGGATTTTTTCTTTCCTGTGGGTATTTTGCTAATGGCAGCTGTAGCAGTGGAGCTGTGTAGTCCTGGAGCTGCACACACATGTGCCTTGGTCATATGATGTGACTTAGGCATCTTGATGAACTTTGTAATCTCTGCTCTGAAACATTTTGTAATATCAAAAGGGTCTTTTCTAATCTTGTTTTGAATAAGGTTCAATGATTTTACAGCCTGTTATTTGTTTTGTACAAGTATTTGTTAAAAATTGAGATTTTGTAATTTTCTATTATGTACTTTCTTATACACACTTCCTATAGTTCTAATCATGCAAAAGATATCAACGTTCTCATGGCAAAAAAAAACCTTTTCTAGATAGCCTTTTTTTTCTTCTGTCATATTTGAATATAAATGCTTTTTTAGTAATCCTTTCTTGATCTTATACTGTAGCTATAAAGAAATGTTGTACTATTGCTAAATTCCTCTGCTAGGAGCTTTTGCAAAACTGTACACCCTTTAATTTCCTATATTCCTGCCTAGAATGCTTACAAAAGTGGTTTGCTTTGAGCACTTTGTGGCTGCTTTCTCTGGTGCTGGGACAATCAACATGTAATACAAACCTTGATGCATCTGGTCCTCCCACTTACCTCTTTTATTGCTCTGAACATGGGTGATGCCAAATCCAGTATACCCTTATCTCCGTTATACCTGTCCTCTTCCTGCTTTCACATCTTTTAGCACATTGTGCTGTGTGCTAATGAATGTTCGCTTTTGTTCTTAGGACAGCTTTTTACAGGGTGGAATTGTTTGTTGCTAATTTTTTCTTCCTATATTCAAGCCATTAAAAGTTTGTCTCTCACAGACTGTCTTTCCTAACTACCAAGTCTTCATCATCTATAAGTTATCTGTTGTCTTGCTAAGATTGTGATGTGGCTCCCAACATTATCTTTGTATGATGATGTTTTCTTGAAAAAGAAACAGAACTCAATTCAAAATTACAATCTGTGTTTCCTGTCTACTTGCATGATTTCACTGGATATTTGAGCTTTGAAAATATCAGTGCCTTTTTCCTTGTTGCTTACTGGAACCAAGGTGACGAATATTAGCTACTCCAACCCTGAAATAAATCTGCTGCCTTAATATCTTCTATATACCCCTATTTTCTGCAATATTTCATTTCTGATTTACCCATGGCCTATTTCTTTCATTACTGTGCATGAAAACCACAGTTTCTTTTCTTCTGATAATATATCAGAAAAGAACATTGTTCTGACTGCTCAGATCCTCAGAGAGTCAGAGTGAACTAAAGTTATTATATAATAGAGGCCATTTGGTGATGGTGGTTTATTGCATTTGCTTTTAAACTTTAGGTCTACACAGTAATAGTAAAGCAGTCTTATAAAGAGCATTTCTTAAGCTCCTCTTAAGAAGGAGGAGGGTTAGAAGTAAAATGTCCATTTTTCTCTTGGAATAAAAAATATTATTTAAAAAGCTGAAGGGTGAGTCAGAACATAGTTCATGAAAACTTTGCAGACTATGTTGAGACCAAAGTGCATGCAAAAGTAATACTGCTTTTAAGTGATCTTGTATACTTGAAGTGAGATTATGAAGCAAAGCAATGGATGTAGGAGAGCCCCAAAAGGAGCAATGGTGGGGAGAGAGGAGGGACAATAAACAAACAAAAAAAGGCATAGAGCATTTTCTGTTTGGAAATGGAACCATGTGCCTTCTGTACCTTCCACAAGGTAACACATGAAAGAGGAACTCACCATGTGAGACAGCAAGACTCAGCTCCCACTCAGAGCACACATGCGGATCAGTCTGTGAAATGTGGATTTTATACATGCACCCACTCTGCCAGGAGACAGTGGAAGGATAAATCAGTGCAAAATGTTCTCAGCATCCTGTTCTTGGTATCTTTTGTGACACAAAGAGTTAAAGAACAGGGAGAATCATCAGTCTTTGCCATCACAGGTTTGCTCAGCTCACCAGCAGTTCCTTAGAAGGATGTTATGTTTTTCTATTTAGCTCCAAATAATGTCATTTGCACTTATAACACAAAATAGGTCTGCTTTCTAAAGCTAATTCTTTCAACCTACCCATCAATGCCATCTTCACAATGTTGATGTGACTGTTGCATGTGTATCTTATTGCTTAATTTTTTAATATCACAAATCCAGGTAGATGATGTATGCAAAACAATTGTTTTAAAAAATATTTCAGCTGTATATACATTGGTAAATGCTAATAATTTTTAAAAATAACTTGGATAGCAAGACAGAGTTTTGTCACCTTCTATATACATTGGTAAATGCTAATAATTTTTAAAAATAACTTGGA
Organism: Lonchura striata; assembly: GCF_050655825.1. NCBI lineage: Eukaryota > Metazoa > Chordata > Aves > Passeriformes > Estrildidae > Lonchura > Lonchura striata. The sequence continues at coordinate 150,048,321 of NC_140704.1, read as the reverse complement.
TAGCAAGGCAGAGTTTTGTCACCTTCTATACTTATGAATTTTATCTCACAAGAAATCTGTTCTTTAACTCTGTCACATAAGTTTAGATTCATTTCTATTGAAACTTCTAATCATTGTGTTTTGGTCTTATATTTTGAAATAAAATGTTTACTTACTTAAATTTATTTTAAATTTTTGCAGTAAGCAAACTACATATTTAAGTTAGTAGCTCTTTACCTTTGGACAGTACATAGATAAGAATCATAGAATCACAGAATATTCAGAGCTGGAAGGGACCCAAAGGGATCATTGAGCCCAACTCCTGGCCCTGCACAGGACATCCCAAGAAGAGTTGGCACTGCAAGATACAGCAAGAGGAATTGGGAGAGCTGTTGCTTTGGGGAATGTTAAAGGAAATGTGACTGTGAGAAGAGAAGTCACTAGGAAAACAAAACAAACAGAAACCCAAAAAACCCCCAAACACCTGTTTCTATAAACTATTCCTGAGAATTCAATAAGTGATAATGGCATGATTTCAGATTTTTAATTTAGAACTCAAATGGAAAGAAAATAGTCCTGACCATCCATTCACAAGTATCACAGCACTTCCATCTATGTATTAAGTTTTTGCAAAATGAGGGAAAGTAAGAAGCAGGACCATTTCATTATAGCAGGACTATTTCATTATAGAGCAATGTATAAAGTGGAATGTTAAGGCAAAAATATATCTTCACTTTCCTGCTGGAATATTTTCATTAGGTGCAGTGTCCTTCCCTCATTTCTCTCCCCATCATTTCCCCTAATAATTTGGGATTCTGACTTAATGCAGTTATGTGACTTATACTGAGAAATAAATTTTTGTCAAAATAAGTTACTAAAAATCCATAGTTTGAATTTTATTCATGCACTGCCTTATTTTTGGCAGTGAACAGCTGCAAATGTAAATTCAGGTAAGAAATGCTTAGTAAGGCTTAAAATGTATCCAAGCACACACTTCCTTAAAAATAATACCTCAGTAGTCCAATATCTCAATTCTGGGTCTTATTTAGGGACCTATAGATATTTTATTATATTTTTTTTCAAATTAGTGGAGGATTAGAACATAGTATTTCCTAAGGAAACCACTTTTGTCTCCATAAGGCAACTGTTAAGTTTTATTGACTTCTGAACAGTTTTACCCCTTACAGAGTTCAAGTAAAAGTGCAGTGCTTGAAAAGTATGGCATGAATGGGTGTTTGAAATTACCTTGAGAAGCTCATGATATCTTTATAGCATTAGTATTTGGTAATTGATGCCTTCATCCTAAAATCTCTACTTTGCTGCTCCAGCAAGTCCCAAAAATTAGCATAACAATTATAAAGAACAAATGGGTCCCTTGCCATAAATTTCTCAGCTACTGATTTTTTCATTCATTACTGTGATTTCTTTTCCTGGTGTTTTGCCACAAATCTCCTGTTCCCATGATACCATATGCAGTTAAAATTATCTCATCTTGGATTTGTTTTTCAATAAACATAATGTGTTACACAAATGTGCCATATTCATGGTTGTATAATAAAACAAATACTATTCTCTAAATGACAGAAATAATTAGATTTTTAATATCCATTATTGTTTGGGTTTGTGTTTTTTTTTATTTCTGATTGCTTATATTGTAGCTATAAGTATAATAATGTGATCTCTTATGTTCTATATTGCATTAGATTTCCACAGCAAGATTAGGAAACAATACTAAAAATATCCAATGCTAAGTATAACCAGATACATTTCTATTTCTTTTTTTTTTAATATCACAGAAATAGAACAGCTATAATATTACACTAGTAACAGATCTAATTTCAGTAAAAACACTTCAGGTAGGCTGGGACAAATTAAAGCATAGAAGTGGGAATGTGTGAAAGAAACATACTTTCATTTTAAGATTATGGTATTTATCTAAGCGGTGTTAAATTCTTGCTGGTTTTTCAATATGGAAGACTATTCAAATGTCCTTAACACAACAGGTTAGTGGTCAAGTGCAGCTTTATAAAACATTGTTTTGCCAGACGCTGTTGTCCTTTACATGCAGGAAAAATATCAACATGAATATTTTTTTCTTGACAGCACAAAGAACACAATCTTACAGGGAGCTGTGTGATACCTAACCAAAGAAAAGGAGAGTGAAAAAGACCCCACAAGGTCATCTAATCCAACAGTTTGCCCAAGGAAAGAGTCCAGGGAGCACTAATATCTGCTGAACTGCCTTGCCAAAACTTGGATACAATGCCCCCAGTAACAGCCTTCCCTTGCACTTTCAGACCTCCTTTTATGTAAAGCACTCGGGGCTGTGAGTGTGCCAGGAGAGAGCTCACTGCAGGACCTGAGCTTCTGCCCTGAAGCTGTAAGACAGTAAAGCTTATTCCACTTGTTCAGGTTATGGAGAGTGATTTTATGCACCCTAGATCTTGCTTGGTAATATTCACCCAGCCTAAAGATTGTGAACAATTATGTGATATTTTTCAAACCTAGGTATCTATAAAAGTGCCCAGTTGCCCTTTCTCATATCAAACTAAAGATAAAAGCCTAAATTTACCTGACACTATAGTACCCATCACTATATATGGAAAATATTTTCTGTAGTCTCATTATGCTAAATCCTTTAGATCTAAATGGCTGATCAAATCTGAGACTAAGTTTAGTAAGGGTGTCTACTCTGAACCTTGAGAATCAACTATAGGATTTCTGTTACCCCATTGCATCCCTTATTCTTTTCCCTCTTTATCCATTTGTGTTCCTGGTCTCAGCAAGTCTTCATAGGTTACTCTTCAACCAGTTTTTATTTGTGGGTTTTATTTATATAGTAAGTAGTAGAGTGAACCTTGCCATCAAACTTTGTCATGCTTTTGCAAATTTGTATCAAACCTGCTTTTGCTGATCCTTTGCTGGTGATTTTTAAGTAACCTAAACACTCATTCGTGGCAGCAGCAGCTAGCTTTTCCTTATTTACATTGAGCTCTCAACTTCTGTTTTCTTTTGGGCTTTGTTTGGTTTGGTATGGGGTTTTTATTAAAGAAAAGAAACCCATACATCATTTTGTACTGATTACTTTTATCCAGACCTGCTGACACAGCAGGATCTTTACTGGAATTATTTCTAACCTGGTTTAAAAACAGCCATCAATGTCCACCTTTAAAACGCACAAAACCCTAAGGCCTCACACACAGCTATTGCTATATATAATGTGTTTCTTTACCTAAATTGAGAAAAAAGAAGCCCTGAAATTTTGAATTAATTTCTGCTTCTCCAGTGTCTTACAAACAACCCACCAGAAAAAGGGCATTAGCTCCAAGAAATTTTGGAAGAAATAAATGTTAATATGCATTTAAAATGTGAAAAATAATATTATCTCATATTAAAAAACCCATTGTGTGTTTTAAAAAATTTTAAGACACCACCAAAAAGCTCACAATGTAGCCCTTGATGTTACCTGTGCCACATGTCATTTAATACTTCCTAGGTTGAGGAAATTCTTAGAAAATTGTATTCCTCTTTTAAATTTTGTTATTAAGTAATCAGTTATAACATAAAACATTGTACAGATGCAACAGTGGAGTAAGCTGAGAGAAAACAGGGTCCCTGTAAGAACCTATCTTTTGTCTTCATTTACAAATACTGAAAAATCCTGAATTGAGAACAGTTCTACAATACAATTGTATTGACTGATTCAACTGGGTCTTAAAATCCATTCCCTGATAAAGGTTCAAGAAGAAAGTTCTCTGTTATATGGATCTTGACAGGTATTGAAATATAACTGCTTTGAAAAAAGAAAACCACTCTGGGAAATGTAGTTCTACTGCAAATGGTTATTTCGCTAATTAAACCTTATTAACACCCTAGGAAAAAAGGAGAGGAAGAGTTGGTAATGTGTGGTAAAACTGTGTCTTACATTTAAAGACTGTGGCATGAGCAATGGAGCCTTAGAGTGAAGCAAGTCCCTACCCTTGTTTGTGGTCCATTTGGTCAGGGTTATCTGATGGGTTTAAAGCTTGTACTTTGATTTCTTTCTGCAAAGAAGACATGTTTTTTTTATTAACACCATGTAGGACCATTTGGTTTGGGCTTTTGGTTTCCTTCATAATAGGGAACAACATGCATGTTGAGCTCTTAAGATAGGTGGCTTTTTTGGGGGTTTGGTAGGTTTTGGTTTTTGCTTTTTTTTGGTAGTAGTAGCTGGAATCCTCAGTTTTATGCAATTATTTCAATATTCAATGGGTGATACAGCTTTTGTTTATACTCCTCTGTTGTCTGCAGGTGTAGTTTTAGTACAATGTGTAAGTCAGTTTCCTGCAATGCTTCCCTGCAGGCAGGTGTTGCTCTACCACTGGAGAACAGTTTTAGTGCATGGAATCTGAACAGAGGAGAATTTCTAGGAAAATGAGAGCTACTATTTACTTTGTGAAACAGTGATCACTTACATTTTATAACAGGGTCACCAGAACTGCATGACTTTTTTTTTTTTTTTTAGAAATTCTCAGTGAATTCTCTTTGCTGTCAATCTGAACATAATAATGAATGTTTAAATTAAAACATTCATTTCTAAACTGGGTTTTGCATGAACTCTGTCTGAAAAATAAAAATGTATAGCTTAAATTTTGTTTGTGAAAAATAATTACTTCTAGATAACATCTTAACACATCTTATGGAGGGGATGGAAGGAGAATAGAGAGCAAATAGGAATTGCTGAAGATCATGGGTGTAGTTCTGGCTTCTTTGTTTAAATTACTGACCATGAGTAAAGGTGGTCAGCGAGGTCACCACCTGTGCTTCAGCACGGAGTGCACAGCAAGAACTGAGCTTTCTTTCAGCATAAATGTGACATAGTATTCACTCAGCAGGGAGGCAGGGACCAAACGCGTGTCTGATGTGACATAACAAATCTAGAATAGGACACCTGACCTCCAGCTTTATAAAACATATACGTATAATTTATATGTGCTCCCTAAGGTGCATATACATATATGTGTCTATCTGTGTACACCTTAGCATTTAATAGCACTAGATGCTTGTGCTTACACAACTGAATTGAACCCTTTCCCATCCATGGAGAATTTCTTTGTAGCTTATGGAAAGTCCCTGAAAAACACCATCTCCTTTTACAGACAAAAATGGTTGTAATGATTGGGATTTCTCATCTTGGTTAAGGACACAAATATATTGATTTCAGACAATATTTATTCTTCTCTAAATGGCTGAGGTGTATCCAATGGCAACACGATGTTACCTTGATATTAACCCCAAAGAAATCTATCATAAGATGATTTGTTTTCACAGATGAAGTCTACTCACGTAAGGCTAGTGATTTCAAAAGTGTTTAAAAAATGTAAATACTTGTTCCTCTGTGGCTTAGCCATATTTTTTTTCTGTAGGGATTAAAGTTCTCTACCAAGTTTTTCATGTTTGGATGGTATTTAATGACATTACAGTTCTTTGGTAGCCTCTTATAAACAAACTACAATGACAGCAGGTAAAAATAAGTACCAGCATAACTGGCAATAGCTATGACCTTGTTTTGCAAAAGGTTGTGTAGGTGTTTAACATCAAACATTTGTGAAGGCCTCTTACGATGGACTCTAATGAGCACATTTATAATGGGAAGAGAGAACCACCAAAATTTTAGCTGAAATGAACCTTCTGTGTCTTCCAGCTTTTCTCAGGATTGTGTCAGTTTCTGGATGACTATCATCTGCTTCAGTGAGCAAAGTTATCCTCCAGGAAGAGCTGATCTGCTCAGCTATTTTCTATGGCAGTACTTCAGTTAAGTAGGACTCCTTCAGCATGAACAACTTGGAGTGAAATTGTCTCACACCAGCACACTAAAGACAGATGGATAAAGGACTGCTGTGATTTTTTGCAATGTTTTGGGTTTTTTTAGGCGCCTGGTCCCAAGAAATGGAAGCCAGAGCCTACCATATGCCTTCTCTGTAATGCTCCAGGAAGAACTAGATCCCTTGAGGAGTCAATCAGATTCACTAGGGCACTGCTGGTACCTCAGCAGTTTCCAGTGGAAAACTGGGTGTGGGAGAGGTCCATCTTTTAATATCCTTTTTTCAATTTAGACGCCATACAGAGTTCTGTTAAGGACATCCTAGATAACTTTCTCAGAGTCTAGAGTCAAAACCAGTTGTGAGGGATGGTGTCTAATCTAAAAAATGGAAAAAAAAAATGTGCTAAAATCATTGTGATGCTCTTGTGCAAAAGAACCTGCTGGGTTTAACACTCAATCAGAAATCTTTTGACACCAGTGCTTAATGCCTTGAATTTAGAGTGTGGAGTCCTGGAGGCTCAACTTGCCCTCAAGATTATTTCTTGTTTAAATCCAATGTTTACTGAATGCAAAACATAGTAACCTGTGAGTACAGTCAAAGTGCTTGCCTGTGTTGGAAAGGAGGAAAGATTCATATGGCAAGGGGAGAATGGATGTGAAAGAGTGAATTGCTGACTAGAGTAGCTTTCCAAGAGAGGAAAATCTTCCCAACACATACAAATTAGTTCTCAACAGTTTCTGGGTAAATATTGTGGCTACTGGGATAATATCATGGCAGATACTTCTGCAGCTCAGTTTTTATAAAGAAAAAAGTTACAAGTGTATTTTGGCAGCTTTTGTCCTTTTGAGTATGTCTCCTGACTGTTCTCAGGAGACATCTTCCAGACTGGGTGTCTGAATCTTAGGCACTGCTCTACATATTTTCTGGATCCTGACAGAGCTCATGCTTTGGGCTGTGAGAGAAAGAAGACAGAATTACATCTGTTAAAAAAAAAACAAAAAAAAAAAACCAAACAACAACAAAAAAATAAAAACAAAAAAACCATATTTGTGTAAAAAATGGAGTTACTATAAAAATATCCTCAGGTTGTTTTTTTATTTGCACTTTTCTTCTTTAATTTTGCATGACTGTTCCTAAATCCTGCAACTAATTTAGTTATAAAATTGACTTCAACAGCCAGAGAATCCATTTTCTAAGTATATAATTAATGTAAAAAAAAAATCTCACTATCAATCCTGCAGGAATGTAAACTTTCCTATTCCATTTGCTCTGTGGATGGAAAGATGCAGAGAGGCAGCAACTTAAACATATCTCAGCATTTGCAACCTAATAATATTTGGGTTTGTGGGGGTTTTTTGTGGGAGACATAAGATGTTGGGATAGAGATAAGAGTTAGCGTTGATAAAAATGACATAAATAAACAGGAAAAGCATTTACAGATAAGTCTTCAGAGCCCTGTTTATTACAAATTCCAAAGCATCTGAAATGAAATAAATAATCTTTGTACATAATTCATTTTATTTGAGGAAAGACTTGAGGAAAAAACATTTACTGGAGTGTACTTTTGATTTTGTTAAAATTAGGGAACCTAAGAGAACCCCTTGGGAGGCCTTCCTTCATTTATCAGACCTCTTTGAGGAAAAAGCTCAATGTCTATGTGCATTTCTGGTGTGTCCAGAACAGAATATCAGCACCTTAGGGTTTAGGAACATCTACATTTCTTCATTGTTCTTGTGTCTCCTTCCCCCAGTTAAAAATACTCATCTGCATGATTTATAGTACATAACTAGGTGCATGCTCTATCTATATAACCTAGTTTTCAACATTGTTTTTGTTTTGCCCTTTCCCATATAAAAGCATATAAATCCAGGAAGTCTCCATGGAGTAAATTTTAAAACAAATGTCCTCCAAGCCTGTCTTTTAGCTCTAACAGCTACTACATTACTGACATGGAAAAAATGGACAGCAATTTCCAGACTATAACTGCATGCAAGTGCAGGTTTTCTTAACTAATTTTTATACGAAAAAAATTCTAATTTTATACCTTGGTAAAAGCAAGAAAATTTTTAGTTAGTTTTAAGGTAATTGTCAGGGCTTATGCATATGTGTTTTCATTGTTGCAAATCAAACCCAAAGTTTCACTTTTAATGAAATTAGACACATGTTAGCAGTTAAATAGATAAGCACAAATACTGTTATTCCTTTTTCTACCAAAAAAAAAAGCCTATCCAAAATGAGGACTATAATTAATTATAGATTAAAGTTTCTGCCAGGTCAAGACATTGTAAAGAATATTACTAAGCTATTAATTATGATGACTATTCTATTCAGTTCACAACCCATCAGCAGTTGTTTTTAGCCTTCTACTCCCACTAGCTTGTAGAAACAATATTATCCTTTAGGGAAAATAAAAAGGACAAAGAATTCTCAGTCGTGTACAAATTAATCTTCCAAATAATGAAGGTATGTGAGTTAAATTTAGTCAAATTTCAGATTTTTCTACATCTATCTTCCCTGAATGGCTTAATTTGTAATAACAACATTGGAAATATAACCTTCCAAATGCTCTCAGATGATGTTCTGGGTGCAATGGTTCAAGAAAGCTGTTCTGGTTGCCTATAACTCCAGAAGGCTTAGGCTAAGTGAACAACTGAATTGTTTAAAAAAACAAATGAAACTATTTCCTACCTGCAGGTTACCCCTGACATCAGTGTTGGAAATGGCAGCTTTTAAAATGGATTCTGTAATATTGTTAACTCTCATTAGCACAGGGATGAAAACACACCCAGAGGTCATCACAGGTTCCTGAGTGAACTCTGGGGACTCTCGGCACAATGAGCAGCGTGGGGGCAGAGCTGCTTTTTAATCACTGTCTGTGACAGGAATAGAACTCAACAAAATGGACTATTTCAGTAGGAGGGGATTTACAAGACCATCTAATCCAACTGCCTGATCATTTCAGAGATGACCAAAAAGTAAAGTGTTTTAAGGGCATTGCCCAAATGCCCCTTAAACACTGACAGGCCTGGAGCATCGATGACATCTCTAAGAAACCTCTTCCACTGTTTGACCAACATCTCAGTACAGAAATGCTTCCAAATGCCCAGTCTAAACCTCCCAGGCACAGTTTTCACAGTTTTGAACCATTCCAATGTGTTCTATCACTGGATCCCAAGGAGAAGAGCTCAGCACCTCCCTCTCCCTTTCCCCCTCAGGAAGCTGTCAGAGAGTTATGTGGTTGCCCCTCAACCTCCTCCAAACCAGACAAGCCCAGAGCCCCCAGTTGCTCCTTACAGGACACAGCTTCCTGCCCCATCACCATCTTTGTTACCCTCTGGACACAGTCAGGAACCTTCACATCCTCACCTGGTGGGTCCTTCTCTTTTCACAAACAGCAGACCTAGGATGTGGTAAGTATCACATAGGAGGGCATCTTTCCTGGTTGGCTCACTGAGTACCTGTGATAAATAGTTATTTCCTACAAACTTCAAGAATTTTCAAGATGTGTCAGTTTGTCACAGCAAGATGATATTTCCAGTTATGTCTGGGAAGTTGAAATCTCCCATAAAGACAAGTGGGTCTGAATCTCACATTTAACTTGACTGTAATTTCACTAGTTTTTTAAATAAAGGTAGAAAAAAACAGGCAGAATATTACCATAGTTTCATAGAATTCTGAAGGTTGGAAAAGACCTCTGAGATCATTGAGTTTGACAATTAACCCAGCACTGCCATGTCCAGCAGTAAACCATGCCCCCAAGTGCCATATCTAAATGCTTTTTAACCACTTCCAGAGATGATGATTCCACAATTTCCCTGAGAAGCCTGTTCCAATGCCTGACCACTCTTCAGTGAATGCATTCGTGAACTTAGCAATTTTTCCTCTCTCTCTCTGGAGTAGAAATAAATTATTACTCTTTGTTTCCTTTGTCTAGCAATACAAACTAAATAACTACCTGAAATAAGCAGATATTTTTGCTCTTCTTGAAGCTGCTGGTTATCTTGTGCCTGAGGCACGTAATTTCTGCTTGTCCAGCTTATATAGAGGGTAGCTGTAAGGACATCTCTGGAGTTTTTATATGAGCCTCATTACAACAATATTGAAGAACATGGCAGTCATAAATTGAATTATCTGTAAAATACTGTGATAATTAAAGAATTAATCTTTTGGAGATGAAGTTCCAAGGCACAGAAAGTTGTCCAAAGGTGTGACAGAGCAGCAATTAGCTTTCAGTCGGCACCCCTTGGAGCAAACCACCTTCCTCTGGTGCCCATCATTATCTGACCTGGGCTAACTCTGCTGCCTTGTTGCACAGCAGAGCACAAGCCAGGTGTGTGGCTGTGCCTTAAAACCAAAACTGTTTAGTGTAATTTACTCCAATTTCTGCTAATAACCATCACCTCAGGGGACACACTCTTGCTGGAGCACAGCTATCAAACCTGGAGCTGATTTTCATTCTTCTAGCTTCGAGAAGAAGTAAATTTAAGCCAGCTGTTTCCAGCTGCCTGAGCACAGGCTCTTGGCACAGGCAAATTTGGCAGACAAGATCTGATATTCCCATGGATTAACCTACCAGACTCACTTTGACATTAAACCTCTGCACAAAGAAGGAGTTTCAATTGAGATGTGTGTTGAGTTTCTCTGAATGAGTTCTGTGTGGTGAATTAAAGAATTCAAAGTATAATGTGCCTTAAAATTGTTCACTTTGGGTTCTTTGCATTGTATTTCTATAATTAATGCTATCAGCTGATCTTTCTGTGTTAAAAGTTGTTGGGCAGTCAAGGGAGCTGATATCAATATCAGTATCAATGTCAACATAAATATCAATCTGATATCAATATCAATATTTATCAATAATTAAAAGTGTGTTTCTTCCTTGAACTGAAAACGGGGAAACATCTTGCATCTGAAATATTGTGCGGAACAGCAAAGAAGGAAAATGTTATATGTGTGATCTGCTTCAGGGGTTAAGATCTTGTGCATATGAATCATTAGAGATCATAAAGTATTATTTTAAATTGAATTTTTCATATGGTATTTTCATTATAAAATGACAAAAATCCTAAATAAACTGTATTTTTCTAGATTATGGCAACATTGAAAAATACAGTAAATGCATGAGACAAGAATATTAGGTAAACCCTTCTCTGACTGTGATACTTCACAAATGAGAGTCAAATCTTTTTCTGAAGTTCCTTCAAAATATATGAATACAGAGTTTTAAAAGATGTACAATATTCTTCAGATTGCCAAAAAATTGTTAGTTACAAGACAAGATTTTACTTAGTTGTAGCTGGAAGAAAAAAGAAGCTGGATTTTGCAGATTTTTATTTTCTGATGAGTGTCAATATAAGAGTAGGATGTCTCAGGCTTCTGTGGTTTCTGATTTTTCATCTGCACTGCATTCAGTTTTGGCTTTTTCTCCTGAGATTAAAATCAAAGTGGCTGATACAGAATAGTATTAATAAAACACAAAATTAAAGGGTTTTTTCAACTGCAAGGAGAGTCATATTAACATTACTTTCATTTTCCTTATTTTTCATAGCAATTTGCAGTTTTGAAAGGTAAGTATTCATTCTGCAGACATTCCTAGATTTCTAACATGCAAGGAAGTTCGTTCATAATCCCTTAAGATTTCAGTTTGTTCATGACAGCCTTCTTTTTTATTCAGGATTAAGTTAGATGATGCTGTAAAAGAAAACAAAGAAAGAAACAAAAAAACCAAACCCACAAACCACTTTAGTCTCTGGTAACTAGCAAAAGTCGCGCATCATTTTTATTGCAAACATTTTCAGCAGCATTCAAGGCAGGTAAACGTGCAGCAGGCTGTAAATAAGTGCATTTTCTGCGCAGCGGTGACCTGCACACGAGGCTGGCCGGGCGCCTCGGCAGCAGGAGCGGCTCGCATCCCGCCCTTGCTGAGTGGCAATAGTGCCTCCCGGTGGCTCCCTCTCTCATTCGTCCCCGACGCCTTCACATTTTACAGCTGATTTTCGGCTATAAATCATATTGTTTCTTTTGTATTCTGAATGCGAAATGCACGCCGGTACCCTCCTTTTATTGTGTTCAACAAGGTGCAGGCGCCTCCCTACCTGCGTTTGCAGGATGCTTTTTTCTGAATTTTTCAGATGATTATTTTACTACAGTTGCAGTAATTGAGCTCAGACTGGAAGCTTCAATACACTATTTTCTTCTCATTTTGCCTTGGCAAGGTTCCGAAAAAAGATGCACAAAGCATTCTACTCCTCAAGTCGAATTTGCATCCAGAGCAATTCCTTTTGCAGCATCCTGAGCAATCTGATTGCTGGAAACTTATAATCATTTGGTGGAAATGATTTAATGAGTCTGTATCCTTTAGCTTAATTACATGCACTGGATTTTTGTGCTGTTTATGACTCTCCAAGAACACAAAGGTCCACTTGACCTGTCTGCACAAAGCCCACTCAGCCCCTCAGCTCTCGGAGAGATGATTTGTGGAAAGTCACTATGAAGGGGCTAAGGGGGCAAGCTGTATTCATTCAAACAATAGTGTATAATGAGTTGAGGCACTTATGCCTTTTTTTACATGTATTTTATTCAATTGTATGTGAATTGCAAAGCCTAATTAAATGGCTGTTTTGCTGATTGAAAAAAAACTTTTTTTGAAAGTGAAATAAACAAGATAATTAATTCTGGGTTTTTTTATATTAATATTTTAATTTTCCATTGAAATGAAATTTTATTTCACTGTGGGAGTGTAGCTTTGGGGGTTTCTTTGATGTTGTTTTTCTTTCTCACCTTAGTACTGCACTTGGGATCTCATATGACCATGAGCAAATGTCTGCTCTGAATGCTCCAGGCCCTGTAAAAGTTGCAGGCAATATTTTAGGTAACCATTTTGAACATAGAAGTCTAAACCTCATGTCTGCCATGCACCCATATGTTATTGGGCATATAGTTTCTTTTCTGGGTGGAATTCTGTCCAAAAATATGGCCAAGTCCCTGTGTCCTCCAATTTGCAGAGGTTTGCAGAGGTGAGGAGTGATGTTGTAGGTTGAAGAATGTGTCAGGTTGGTTTTCAGAAACTGAAGAGCCTGGAATTGCTGGTGGCTTTTGTCTGTATGACTCAGAACTATGCATCAGCTGGTAATTATGGATTTAGACACAGCTTTAAAGACAGGAAACAAACATTAAGTAGTGTGAATCTTTATCAGCAGCAGTTTCAGAGGTAGATGAGAGTTACCAGAATAGGAATGTAGGAGTCCTGACTGTCTGCACTGTTTGGTGTCCCCAGATGGTGCAGGTGTCAATATGCTGAAGCTGTGGGGTAGTTAAGCTGGATACAGGCTCATTCTGACCTCTCTGTGGCAGTATGTGTGCATGCATCATTGCTGTGCAATAAAGGTGTGTGAACATTGCCAGGGGAGAGCTCTTTGTTGTGTTTTCTTTCACTGGAGCCATCCCTGATGACTTTCCCACAGTGTTAATTACCTGTTGTTATATAATGATATTTATTTCATGTTCTTTAGCATATAAGGATATAAAGCTATTGGAGAGTGTCCAAAAGAGACGTGCAAAAATGGAAAAGGGCCTTGAGGGGAATCCATACAAGCAGTGACAGAACTCACTTGGTTTGTTCAGCCTTGAGGAGACTGAGGGGAGACCTCACTGCAGCTACAACTTCCTCATGGGGGGAAAAGGAAGGGCAGGGACAGATCTCTGTGGTGACAGTGACAGGAGCCAAGGGAATGGCCTGAAGCTGTGCTAGGGGAGGTTTAGGTTGGCTGTTAGGAAAAGGTTCTTCACCCAGAGGGTGGTTGGGCACTGGAACAGGCTCCCCAGGGAAGTGGTCACAGCACCAGCCTGACAGAGTTCAATGAGCACTCGGAAAATGCTCTCAGGCACTCTTGGGGTGTCCTGTGCAAGGCTGGGAATTGGATTCAATAATCCTTCCTGGTCCCTTCCAGCTCTGGGTGTTCTGTGATTTTGTGATAGCAGTGACTGCCTCAGATCCTGGTTTTCAGCTCTGTTCTGTATTTGGTCTGGTGTGCACCATGTTTGGGCAATGGCCATGTGAAACATGGCAGTGGGACCGGTTTTCCAAGTCCACATTGCAGAAAAAGAGGAAGGGAGAGTCAAGTTCATCTTTAGCCAGGTAATCAAAGCAATTAGATACCAAGTTGGATTCAACAAACAACTTCGTATGAGGCTCAGGCCTGTTTGGATGGGAGCCTAATCAACCTGATCTAGTGTGTGGCATCCCTACCCATGGAAAAGGGGTTGGAAGTGGATGATCTTTAAGGTCCCTCCCAACCCATACTGTTCTATGAACTTATGATTCTATGAAGTTTTTTGTACTATTGATGTAATATTAAAATCTAAAAAAGGAAAAAAAAAACCTAAAAAAAACAACTAAACAAACAAAAACCCCAAACAAAACCAAATTGGTTCATATCCACAAGTCTCTTTCCACACCTTTATTTCCGTGATTTTCCATTGCCTCATCTGCTGTCATCAGCTTGCTCTGGTTTGTACTCTGTGAGATTTCCTTGCTAGTTGAGTTTCTTGGGAGAGGAGAGGCAATGCTTGTCCTGCAGCAGCTTTCTCTTTGTTAGACACTTTGTCTCTCTTGCACATTCAATTCACTAGTGCCCTGTAGAAAAGAACATATTGCCTGACATGATAGCACTGTTTAATAAGTGGTTAAGTCTTTCTATGTTCCTGATATCTTGGCTTTGATGGAGATGGAAGGAGGATATTAAAAGCTTTCAGTAATAGGCATGTGCTGGAAGGACAATCTTGATGCTGTCTTTTGGTAGCACATAAAGGTTAAGTGTAAGAGGGTTATTGTGCATTAGTGATTACACAGGAAAGTATTCTGTATCTCTTAATCATCTTTCTTAGGCATGCCTGTCTTAACTTTTCTGTTTTGGCAGGTTCTTAATTTAGAGAAAATTACTTTTTTTTGCAAAAGTAGTCAGTCCAGGTAAATTATGAGTTTTCCCCCTTTTTGCTTTAGAACATCTGAGCCTCCAAGGCAGTAATTGTTCACAATCCTCTTCTTGTCCTGGTTCAAAAGCTCTGTAGAATTACTGTTATCAGTTTTCTGTCCTATGCCAGTATATTTGAACAGCAGGGATGCTGCAGCACAGAATACAGGGCTAATAATTGCTCTGCTTCACGTTCCTGATGTTTATGACCTGTTGTCTGGAGCACAGCAGAATTGTGGAAAGCAGCTCAGCTTAGGAAAGATAGACGCTGAAACTAAAGCAATATTCTGTTGAAGGGACTGATGTAAATAAGAATCCTGAGAGCTGAAAATTTTCCTTTCTAAGCAGTTCCCTATTAATTTATGCCACTGAGCTGGTCTGTGAGTACCTGCTATGGCTTTCAGGGGCCTGGCTGATCACATGATTTAGTCTAGATATTTTTCCTTTGACTGCTGCTCCATGTGTCTTTATTCTTTTTGCAAATGACAGCACTGCTCAGAAGTGCCCAAATGACAAGAAGAGAATGCAGCTGCTGATGGCAAGAGCAGACACTCTATTGGAGCACCCTCAAGGTGCTGCTCCCAGAGCTGTCATTTTCCAGAGGAAAAGGATGCCCCACGCAGGCAGGCAGAAGGCAGACAAGCAGTGTGCACACAGGATAGTGATGAAGAGGATGCAGGTGAATGGGCAGCATTTACAGTGAGTAAGGAAACTTCTAGCACAACATCCACTTAGATAAAATGTGGAGACAAGAAGAAAGCACAAGGTGCAAAGAGACAAGGATCAGAGCATGAAGAAGCATATTCAGAAGAGCAGAGAAAAGGGAATGAACAGATTGATATAGTATCATTTTTTTACACAAAAAGGGAAGCAAATTGTAGTACTAGATTGAAGACTTATCTATGTATACGTACATTTGTGTAGGTATTTACATATATATACACATCCATATATAGAAAATGCACACATTATCTTAATAGTGCCTATATGAACATCTGCTGCTAGTATAAAATGATTCTTGTACTCTTAGTGCATAACTTGAAAAAGCTTATGAACCCCTTTGCTAAGAGAGATAAGAGACCTTCTCTACTTCTCAGCAGAGGGAATATTCTGTAGTGTTTCAATACCATTATCTTATTCTAGTTCCTCTGCAATTCTGTGAAGTGGATGTAGAGACTTGGATAATTCAAGTGTATGAGTTAATAAATTACAGTTAGAGTATATCCAGTTACCATAATGGCTCTTAAATAATTAAACAAAGCAATCTTAAAAAGGATCCTGCTACACTGCACTAACTAGAAAGGTGTCATAAGAGTTACTAAAAACCTATCCCTTAAAGTCCCATTCCACTGTGTACATACAGCACAATTAGTGTCTGCTTTGTGGGTATAAATCAAAGGCACAGAGTGCTTGTAGGGAATTGAGCTGAATTTAATGATGAGAATTGTGTGGGTTATGAAAAATGTGGTTGATGAGGATCCATCAGATGAACCGCCAAGCCTTGCTGCAAATGGCTGTAGCCCCCTTCCAGGTCACTACAGGAATTAATTCTCATAAGGTTCCTTCACGCTCTTCAAAGAGGACACAACATTTTAAATCAGGAACTGAAATAAGAATGTTATTGGAAGACACTGGTGTGTATCGACCATGTTTCAATCAGGCCTTGAAGTCCTGATGAAAGCAGAAAGCAATGATCTTGTAATTAGTTCCACCAACATCTGACAATTTATTTACATCAGTGAAGGATACAAAATTAGTCCTTTGTTAGGACTCTTGCAGGACCAAAATTTGTATTTGATAGCAATGAGTTAATAATGGGCTGATAGATCCTTCGTGGAAACTTAAATTAATTTTTTTAAAATCCAGAAGCCTAAAACCAAAGAAAACTTATATTTTAAAATAATATTCTCATTGAATTCTCATTCACATTTTAAAAAAAAATAATAGTGATATAAGCATAGTTCTTTTTCATAAGAAACTAGACATACTGTCTGAAAACTGAGTAAGGTATATATTATGTATATGTTATATGTAAGGTATATGTATATGCCATAAAGCATATCAGCAAAACACTCTCTGGAAGAACTTTACTCAGAGGCTTTTTACTGTCTGTGGTATTTCAGATGTTCTCACAGCAGGTGGACCATATATTGTGTTACTTTCTTTGAAAAATTGCAGGAAAGCAGCTGGTGAAATACAAGGTGTCATCCAACACTTGTTTCATCTACAGTAAAGCAGACCAGTAATGCAGGTTTCTATGATTTACAATAAAGATCCAAACCACATACTCTAGACAACTCATTCAGTGCTCTTTTAATAAGAACTAAGATTTATATAGTTCCTCTCATCTCTCAAATATCCCAAAGCATTTTATGTACTCCTTCAAACACCATTTTTGAGAGGAAATAAAAGGCCCATGGAGAACTTCTTGAGCAGGAGACAGTTATCTGAAAAATCTGCAGTACACCAATTTGGGACAGAAAAGGAAGGACAAAGATATCAAAACAGAACGACAATATATATAATTAGATATATTATGAATAAAAGCAATTTGTCTAAGCACGCTGTTACTGGAATCTAGCCATTAAACTTCAGGATTTCACTTCTCTTATGAGAGACTTTGTATTTTTTAATATATAATGTAAAATCAATCCAACTCTGAGTGTTGAAATACTTTCCTATGTGTGCAGCTGCAATGAGAATGTATTTTTGTCACTGGTAGTTACACTGTCTTAGTATCCAAAATAAATCAGATGCTGTTCAGTTGCTGTAGATAGAGTTCTGGAACGGGGGAAAAAAGATCACAGGACAAGAAAAAAAAAAAAATTAGGGATGTACAAAAAAATACAATGGGTGATAATGCACTTATTCAATGCCTTCTTCACACTTAGAATTTGTCCTGATAATTAAGCCTGATTTGTCATTATCATTTTCCAAAAGCCCTCAGCTTTCCTGCTTCACGTCTGTGGGGGGTTGTTTTCACCTTTATGTCAGTCAATGGGGATACAAGGAGTGTTCTCCCACAGAAAGACTGGATCTAAATCTGATTTAACTTTCATACCATGTAAATGCAGGATAAAGCAGGATAGCCTTTGATGTTCTGGTTTGTTTGTTTGTTTTTTAAAATAAACACTATGAGCAGCAGTGTGTGATATTTTTTAATTCCTTTCCTTGCCCTTTTGAGTTTTCAGGAGCCCTGGAGAGGGTGCCTCTGGGAATCATTTATTTACAGACAAGGGAAGGGAGGTTTATTGAGTAGTGAAAATATCATCTTGTTTTGTTGCTGTATTTTCCACTTTTATTTTGAGAGATTAACCTGTACAAGAAAAGCACTTTAATAGAATACAACTGTTCTGTGAAGAGGGCCTGAAGAGATATCTATGCAGTATTTATATGCTGTCTCAATTACCACTGCAAAATAGTTTGATGATTCAGCAAGGGGCTCTAAAAGTATCTTCAATAATTCTTTCCCATTTAGATCTCTAAAGAAGAATCAATTTTATACCATTGCCTGGTCTTTTATTGCCTTTAGGTCCCACATTTCAGTACAGAAAGTACACTTGTAATCCTCTGTGAGCTGGAAATGCAGATGAACCAGGCAACAAAGCTCTGCTGAATGGAAAGCCAAGAGTTTGCAAAAATGCAGGCTGCTCTGCACGAGATACTGTGAGCTGAACTTGCCTGGTTTCTGGTTACATTAAAAAAAAAAGGTTGGGGATATACCCCGCACAACAGAAATGTGAGGCAGCAAAGAAAATGCTTTTCTTTAAATTGCTTGTGCAGTTACTGCGCAAAAAAAACCTATAAATTTTTATTGTCTCCAAAGGCAAAAGCCCAGGAGCTAAGACAAGTGAGGAGAGCAAGGGCAGGCATTGGAAAGAGCTGGTGCAGAGCCAGTGTGGGAGATGCTGGAAAGCAGAAAATTCCCTGCCACGTCGGGAAGCACAGCAGGGGAGTTGGTACCACTCAGCCGCTCAGGAACACACCAGGAGCTGCTGCTGAGGGCACTGTGACAAGTTCTATGGAGCACCAAGGGATGCTCCAGACTTTATCAAGAGTGAGGCAATCATTTCCACCGCCATAAAAGTATCTTGGCAGGCAAGGACTATAAATGTAATAAAAGAGGGGGGTGGGGGGAAATGTTGTCTGTGCCCATAAAAGAGGACAGTGATTGTGCAGTTATAGTGCTTCATAAAATCCTTCAAGTTAGCAGGAAAGGAAGAAATTGGGCAAAAAGATGAGTATGAAGCAACACATTATATTTTTTTGGAAACTGGGAATGTGTGTGAAGGAAAACACTGTTGGATCTTAGTCTGATTTTATACCTCTCTATAAACAGCAGCTACTGGCCACTGTTGCAGACAGCAGGCTGGACCTGTTCTCTAACTCAGTATGGATATGGTTTAAATTTCTAAATAAAATAAAGGATAATAGTAAAACAGAGAGAATCAAAATTATTTAAATAATTTTTTAGATATAGTGTTTTCACACACTCTAGGACAAAGAATCATGCAAAGGGCAATGTGGGAACTGAAAATTAGGTGAAAATTTGTTTCTCTTTTTTTTTTTTTTTTTTTTTTTGTCTGTGAAGCCGTGGCAAAGAGCAAACAAGAAACACAACTGCTTTTTTTTTTTTTGATAAAATTTCATAGTTGTCCACACTGATTTTGTATAAAATTTTTCTTATTGTGTTCTCTTTTCTGACCTAAATTCATAGCTAGCAAATGACTGAGATAAACTAGATCACTAACAATTGGTGAAAAAAGCCCAGGTCTGTCAGTTCAGAAGAAAAATTTGTGGCTGTCCTTTACCTTTTGCCTTATTTTCTTGAAAGAATCTTTGAGTTCAAGATATTTTGTATTCATCGTAAACACTAACTGAGGCAGTGCTGAAAGTTTTGTGGTTTACCCTAATTTATTCAGGCTTTATTCTGCTTCTGTGAGATAGGACATGGTAGTGGGTAAGGATTCAGACTTGAAAACATGTGCCACTGCAACAGGAGATTTCAGTTGTTTAGATATAGCAGTTAATGAGAGCTGTGATAGCTCTCTGGAGATACATAAAAGGCTACTAATGACTAGTTCATTTATAAGTGATGAAGATCTCTCAAGATCAAAATCTTTCCAAAAATACAATAAATAGAGAGCTGTGAACTTGCAGTGGTCTTGACAGTAGTACACTGTCACCTCAGTGCTGGGATTTCTTTAATGCTCAACTTTTAATGGAACTATTTTTCATTTGTAACATCATGCAAGATATTTAATTTACCTTTCTCCTTCTGCTTCATATCTCTGCTTTGCAGAGCACAGTGGTTTATGGGTACCAGATGTCGACATTTTCTCAGTCACATCTATTTTTTTGCATGAAACTTCAGTTTCAGTGGTGTTAGAAGATTTTGTGCAGCCACAATGTGTTCAGTGCCTCTTCATTCCCAGGGGGACTCACAGACTCCACTCCTTGGATGGTCAGCCCATTTAGGAAGTTTCAGAACTGCTGTGCAAATATAGATCAGCTGGGAAACACTGGTGCATCAGATCTTACCTTTGCTGAAACTTCAGTGTAACTCTTTTTGCCTAAAAAATACTTATTAGAACTAATGTACACCCTAGAGATAAATATTTGAAATTCATGCGACCCTCTCTAAAATACCATCTAATCTCTAGGCACAGAAACAAATGGCTATATGTGAGCACTGGAAAACTTTCTTTATGTATTTATCTCTTTCCATATTTTAATCTGATTTTTATGTCAAAATTTTATATTTTGCATGCATAGTTTTACTGAATAATCCAACTAAGTAATTATTTGCAGAAGTATTTAATTTTGTTTTGTTGGTAAATGAATACTTTATTGTTTACTTGGATCCTTGACCTTGGGGCAAAGCCTAACCAAATCTTACCACAAGAGTTTTTCTGAGTCACTGGAAGCTGGACATGAAGTACAGCCCCATACTATCAGCAAATTAATTTTATGACTTGTATATAAAATCGTTCTATTATTCCTTAGTTCCCTCACAGAATACTCAATGAAATAATGCAAAATAAATCTCTGTTATGCTTTGCATGCAGCTCTCTCTTGCCCATGTGGGATGAATGGCAAGACAGCCATTAACTCCAGCAATTGACAATCAAGTCCATGATTTGAAAGTGAACTCAAATTACAATGGACAGCATTAGTGTTGCAGGAGCTGGAGAAGCAGACGGTGGTTCATGACCTGAAAAGTATCGAGTGTCTGTAACTTTCACTGAAGTCAAATTATAAATGCTTGACACCTCCCAGTTCTTGTCCTGCTATTCTGAAATGCAGATTGCGACTAGAGGAGAGAAAATGGCAGTTTAGCAGGAATAATTCTTTAGGGTTAAGTAATCACAAAATTCATCAGCAGCTGAATTATGTTAAGATGGATGGATAAGATCTCTTTATACCAAAACTAAAATTTTAATATTCCATGCATGGATGAAGGGATTTTGACCATTATGTCACTATAAAAATTAATACAGCTGTGAATAATAATGGCAATCCATTCCAATAACATGTATATTTATATAATATTGCCATCTGATAATGGTTAGATCTGTAAGGAGTTGTAATTACCACTATTGATTAGCTCTAAATTATGCATATTGATGACTAATGCTGAAATAATGTGTTGTTTTCAAAATAATCTCTTCCTTTCACACACTGCTTCTTGATCCCATTTAGCTCTCCAGTTTTTTCCATTAGTAATTGCACTTGTGAGGGCACAGGCACTCACCTCTTATGGCCTGTCCATTAGGATTTGTCTGAGAGCAACTACTACCATTTAATACATATTACAAAAAAAAACCTAATTCCAGTCTGATTTAATCCTAATGGCACAAAAGAAAGTAAGATCCTGGATTAACAATGATCCCAACATTATTAATAACAAGAATAAAAAAAAACTGAGTTACTAAAAAGTTCAATAATGTATTTGTAACATCTGTTTTCATGAGATCAGTCAGATTGACGCAAAGGCCTATTTTTCAAATGGTGGTGAGAATGGTGAAATGAAATACCCATTTTGGGGGATTTCCAAAGTGTTTTCCACATGCCAGGATATATCACTTTCTCTGCATTACTCACCATCTTTGAGCAATGAAGAGGAAAATTTAACTTAGCCAGAGGGTCATTAGGAAAGCGCAGCAGAGTTCAGATCTGTTTCCTGTGGTTTGACCTGTGGTTATTGGGCATTGAGATTTTTTGCACTATTGACTCTTGTTGAATTAATTCAGTGTACAACTTTAGTACCTACAAGTGGAGTTCCCTGGTGCCTGGGACTGCATACAAATCTCAGAGGTTTCACTTTTCATGTGATGTAAAGGGAGATTTAGGCAAAGAAAGCAAGTTAGGAATGTGCACTCAGAGGATGGATGAGGTCTCATTTCAGCAAGAGCTATAGCTTTCTTCCTCCTCCTCCCTCTTTTTTGCCCTCTGTTACGCTTGAAAAAAAAAAAACTGCTCTAAGATGGAGAATTTAGCATTTTTCTCCTGGATTAGTGATGTGCAAGATCTTGATGGATGTAAGATGCAACAAGAGCATATGATCATAGGCAGGTCACTGCTAATTATTAATGAGGTATTAGATCACTTGACCCTTTCAGAGCTCAGGGCTCTCTCCATGCAGTCTGTTAAATTTGCCAAGCCATCTGGGTGCTTTTCCAATCTTCCCTGTCATCCAGAAATGAGCAGACCCAATTAAGGTATTTTAGAGAATTTCTATTTGGAAGCTAGAGCCCAAAGTCCTCTTTAGGAAAAGCCCCTACAGTCTGTCAAAGAGCTCATGTGAAGATGATTCACTCATGTCTTTTTTAAAGATGCAGGAGAAGCTGCACTTCACCTTCAGTACAAGTGGTTGGAAACTTACTCACAAAATGTGATCCTGCTCCAGGGCCTTTCTCAGGCACAGTGGTTTAAAAGAAGCTGCACCTCTCTGTTCAAGAATTATCTATGTCAACAATAGGGGTGGAAATTCTCCTCTCTGCTTGTGCAGTCTGCTGCCCGAGAGGAATCCAATAGGTGATGTGTTATATAGAAAATGTTGGTGGTGCCATCAGGTATCACTGCAAATATAAATGTAGTCTGCAGCTTCCAGACAGTGGCTGGTATGATGCTCATGTGACTCTGAACAGACTGGATGGGGTCATCAAGCCACTGTAAAACTCCTTTCTTACTAATTTTACCTTCCAGCCCAGGTAGAAAGAAAGATATAGGGATCTATCCTATTTTCCAGGGCAATTTTAGCCATGCACAGGGAGTTCAAAGCCAGGAAGAGAAACCTGCTGTGCCTGAGGTGCCTCAGTGGTGGGCACCAGCTGAGCTGAGCACCATTTGGATTTACTCCTTCCTCTTCTGTTTCACTTGCCAGCACCTTTTCCCACCCTCCACCCTGATCTGGCTCAAATTTCTCTGACACCAGTCATTTCACAAGCTGTTACTCTCCCTAGTACCTTCAACTGCTGTATTGTTCAAGGTCAAAATATTTCAAGTTATCAAAAAAAAATTGATGTATCTAGTCCAAAATGTGGGTTATTTAGAGGGAATAACACATGGTGCAGTTGATATGAGAAGGAGGTGGTGTAGACATGTCTTTCAGCCCTCTGAGATATGAGAGGTAAGGGGCCAATAATCCTCTTCCAGCTGTGAAATATTAAGACACATCTGAAATATTTCTCTTGCAGATTTTGCCTAAAAGTTGATATATCGGTACTTTGATGCTCAAGTATATTCAGTAAATAGGACCGCAGATGTGGCCATGTTTCTGACTTTATAAACCTGATGAATTATTGGACGTAAGACCTGTGGTCAAAAGTGAGTGCAGTGATCTCAGCCCTGTTTCTAGTGGTCAGATGTCCACCCTACTCATTGGCCCCTGCAGTCCTTTCAGATGACAGGATGACAGCTTACTTCTGGAGGCATGTTTGCAGAATAAATAACTTTAATAACATGCTTGTCAATTCATGACAAAGAAGTTTTCTTTTTTCATTCCTTGTTCTTTTCCCATTCCAGGCAGAAGCTGAACAATTCATTACCTTTTTGTAATGCAATACATTCTGCCTTTAAAGGGAAATGTCACATTCCAGCTGGAGTTAGTCAGTACTGATGTTTGATGTTTTATCAATAAAAGGGAAAAGTGGCAAAGCTGTTTTTTATTCTTTGTTCTACTCTCTTAGCTCACCTTGCCACCAGTCTCTTTTCCCCTTTTCCTGCACAATATAACATAGCATACCCAGGAGCAGAGGATTTCCATGGGTCAAACTCTCTGCTGCCTAAGCCTTTATGCAGTCACAGTAAAACATCCAATTCTGCTGACATATAGTACAGAAAAAAAGGATATTTTCCTTCATCTTCTTTGTGGCCTTTGGCATAATTAAATTAGAAGAAATTAAAAATATTTTTCTTCATTTGAATCACAGAATCAGTGAATGGTTGAGGCTGGAAGGAACCTCTGGAGGTCAAGCAGAGCCATTTAGAGTCATTTGCCCAGGACCATATCCAGATGCCTTTTGAATATCTCCACAGGTGGAGACAACCTCCCTCAGCAACCTGTGCCCGTGCTCGGTCACCCTCACAGTATATTTTTCCTGTTGGATCCGTCTTGTCTGGAATTCATCCCCTGTATCCTATCATTATTTTTATAAACTGCCTTAATAACATGCACTGCTGCCTACTACAACAGGAATGTGATTTTTATGGTCTGTGATGGCTATAAATTTCACCCTTTTCTAAGCATCTTTCTTGGCATGAATATTTTCATACAACAAAATCAAAGACTACTGCTACACTAAAAAGTCAAAAGTAACCAAGACCATTTTGTTCCTCTAGAGAAATTAGCTTGCTGAAACTCTGTGGCTTCCAAACCAGGGTGACTACATCCAAACTTCCTCTTATGAGTGAACCCTGGCCTGTGCTAACTCCCAAAATGTTTAGGGGACTGCTGGTTGGCATGGACCAAAACAGCACCAGGGACCATCTGAGTGATTTAACAGTGCAATTGAATACCCATGTATGGGGATATTTCCTGGCAATGTTTAATGTACTGTGTAGACACAGCCATAAATTCTACAGAAAAACTACATTAATGTGGCTATTAGGTAAACAGGAAGAAACCTTTGACCTGGAAAACACTTTGTGTGCTGCTCTGTCATTGAAAGTCTTTTAGACAGCTGTGGGAAATCTGTACTTGGTACCCAGCCTGCTGCTCCATTTGCTGTGAGCATTCCTGGAGCATTATACAGAAGAGAGAGGAGTGCCAATGCAAACCTTCTACCTAAATTTAACCTCACAGCTGAGTTAACTCCGCTGATATCAAAGTAAAGCAGCATTTCAGACAAATAAAGTGGAGAATCGCAGTGCAGAAGAATTCTTCCCCCGTCTCACACCAACTAGTTATTTCCCTGCCAGGGCTTCAAAGGGGAAATAAGGCATTCCTGCACACTGAGCTTTGAAGGTGAGCTGCTTTGTGAAAACTCCCTGCAGTGCTGTGTTGCTGAAACCAACAATCTGAAAATGTTAGCTCAGCTTTGCTATAACCTCACTTTCAAGTGGCTGTGGAGGCTAAACACAAATCAAGCAGTTTCTTGAACTATATCTGAAAACACAAAACAAAACTAAACAACAACCTCAATAATCTTGAGTTGTGTATTCCCAGCTTCTGTATTAACTTTCAGGCCCTGTTCACATTTCACTTCATGTCCTGAGGAGGCACAGAAATCCTGTCTTTTTTCCCTTTACCTATTAATTGGGAAGAGAAACAGGCTCCCAGCAGAGAAACAGGCTCCCAGCAGGGCCCAGCAAGGTGTTCATACTGGAATACCTGGGTAAGAGAAGCTGGATGAAGCCTTTGAGGTTTGACAATGATGCTGAGGGATGAACACAGCTAGGAAAGGGCAGGTATAATTCTGCCTTTTATTGCATATGCCACATGGCCATGTTCAGCCCTTCAGTCCAGCCAAGGCATCAGACTGTTTAATGCTTACAGAAAAAATACAAATAGATGTTTTGTTACTTGGGTTGTTGGTTTTACAAGGCTTCCTCATCTGGTGTATCCATACAGAGCCAATGCCACGCACAGCAATGCAAAAGTGTTACATTTCAGTGTACAGCCCTGTGCAATAGCATTTGTTGTATGTGTTAGTAATGCAATTATTAACTTCATGTTAGAGAAAATTTCTTTGTTGGCTTACAGGAATTATATAAAAATTATTTGGTGTGAAATATTTCACAGTTCTCCTCACTTAGACTCATGCAGGTTGGAAAAGACCTCTGAGATCATCAAGTCCAGCCATTAACCCAGCACTAAACCCTGTCCCCAGGTGCCACATCTACACATCTATTAAATACCTCCAGGGATGGTGACTCCACAGCTGCCCTGTTCAGCCTGTTCCAGTGTTTTTACTCTCAGTTCATCAGTGTTAGACTGTCCTATTACCTATAACCACTCCCTTTTGAAAACTGCTGTGAACTTACAAAGGTTTATCCCATGTCCATTGAAGTCAATGGGATATAAGAGGTCTTTTAACAGCAAATTAATTTTTCTGGTGGATTAAACGGCTTTAGGTAAATGGCAAATTAAGAAATGTAAATTACCATTAGCCTAAAATGTTATTCCAACATTATTAGCTTTACTACATTTTCCAGACTGATCTCAATTACACTGGTGTGAATGCAGATGGCTGTTAACCTAGGGCTACTAACCTTTTCCTTAACATTTTCTAATAGAATAGATCAGAATCTAGACTCCTTTTTCTTCTTGGTGGGATTTCAAATGCAGTTTCCTTTGCTAGTTTTCCAGCTGGTATTTCTGTTGCACTCACCAATAAGCAAACACACTGTTCTTTATTAGACTCAGCCTTCTTGAAAAACAATTTTTCTTTTCTTTCAGCATTCTGTATGGTCTTTCTTTGCAGAAGAAAAAGTGATGCAGTTGCATAAGTAACTTTCTACCTTAATGCAATTCCTAACTTTCTTTAAGAAGTTATTAAAAAAAAACAAAACAAAAAAAAAAAAAAAAAAACCAACCATAGCCTGAGTTTTTCTCTAACTGCTATTGAAAAGGGACAAGAAAAATGTCATTTTTACCACTATGGAATGACAATACTTTAATGTTTGTCTTCCTAATAAAATCTAGAGGAAGTTTATTTTCTCTAGGTAGCCTTGTAGGTGCATAAATAACGGGGTTTATAAACAAGTGTCCCTATCCATATGGTCACCCATCTGGTAGTGATGAATCCCAAGAGAGACATCAATTACTGGAAGCAAAAACATAAAGTTAGGGAAAGCTACTAAGACATTAGTTATACACTTTGCAAAAGATAAATTCTGATATCACCATGATAATTAATGTTTTTCTAAAGTGTCTCTCATCTTGAATGACCCTGCAGGTACTTTCCAAGGAGGAATTATGACAGACATGATTTTATGATATGCAAGGGAATTAAAAATAAAATATCTTTCTGGGGAAAAGTTCAGTGTTGGGGGGATGAACACTTACATGAACCTGCAGTTAAAGACTTGTCTCCCTATGCTCTAAATTCAGAGCCTTCCCTTGGACACGTGTGTTTCCAGTGCAGTAGAAATGAGAAATTAGACCTGTGGGAGTAGTGACCTCTTGGGACTGTGTGCCCCTGCATGAGTGGGTGTATCATGTTAGGACAGCAAATCCCAGGGCCCCCTTTTTGGATATTTCTTATCTAATTACCTTTCTATCTTCCATTAAACAGAACAGGGGCTTAAGGTCAGGATGAAGACTCTGCAAAAACACACACTTTCATCCCATAGTTGTGGGTATGGCAAGGTTTGTCTTTGGCAGGTTGCTTGGAATGTGTCTGTGCTAATTGCCAGTGTACTTTGGCAGAGCTGCTGGATAGAGCTTGACAGCTCTTTCTTAAACCTGTCTGCTCCTATGCTTGGATCATCTGTAGAGCTCAGTATTCCTCAAAGGAAACTAGTCTGTGTAAGGAACCAGAGCAGAGGTGTTTTAAATTGTTTTAAAGCTATATCCAGAGTTATCCCTTTTTTTTTTTTTTTTTTGGGGGGGGGGACACGAATGCTCCTGTCAGCTTTTTGCTCAGCACAGTTACTGCCCCTGGTCTTGTTTTGTGGTATGTGATTCTCTTTGTCTCATATCCAGAGTCCAGACACACAGAAAAGAGCTCTGTATTTTGCCTAGGGAGAATCAGATTCTAAATATTATACATATTTTGGCTTCCAGGCATAGGAGTCTCTTATTGGAGCTAGCTTAGGAAGCAAAAAGTACACTTCAGGGAATTAACATCTTTTGTTAGGAAGTATTCACATCCTTTCCAATGGCAATTGCAGGGTACTGCCACTAATCATTCCTGTCAATTTTTAGTAGTTAGATACTATTCGAGTGAGATTTGAGGGAATTAACTAACTAAAAAGCTCTCAACTGAATATTTTGGAATACAGAATGATTAATCTTCCAGCAAGATCTGAAAGAATTTCTGATGTTTAGAGTGTTTTGACTAGCAGTCAGGGGGAATATTTTCAAAGGTCAAGACAGAAGAGAAATGCAGAATCTATCCAGGGAAAGATTGGAGTTTGCTATATAAGCAAGTTAAATTTACATCAAATCTAAGGGGAGATTAACATTATTTAAATTTTCAGTGCTAAAAAACAAATGACTATAAAGTATACTATTATACCACAGTGGTGCACTACACATTCAATAAAGATTAGGGAACTCAAGCTATTACTGTAGGTATGCATAGTTATTGCAAAACTTTGGATCAGAATTTAAGTTTCTGTAAGATTTTCTGGGTGCAGTTAGCTTGTATCATCCAGATGTCTGCATTAAAAGAAATTATAGCAAATCACGTTTCTCCTGTGATTAGTGGCTATAAAGGCTGTAACACATCATCCCAAACACACAGTGTTCCAGGGCCTTTGAGTCAAGTGTGATCACTTTATCAGCAAAAAGCTATGTACTCATAGCTGTCAGTGCTGGTAACTCAGTTTGGAATATGGCAGTCACACTGTGCTGTGCTCTGCTGGCACTTTATTGCCAGCAGTAACAATTCAATAACACTTCCATAACCCTATTGCCATTTGCTCATCCCCGAAGTTACACCAAGGAAAAACTTATCTACAGAAAATGTCCTTGTAGGGGTGAAGATTGACATCATGTGGAGATGCTGGAACATAACCTGCAGACAATATGGATAAAAATGGGACACCACCTTTATTGCCAGTAGTGACACAGGGAAAAAAAAAAAAAACAAAAACCTGAGCTGTGTGTGTATAGTGAGTTGAGATATGAGAGTTGGCTCCTGGGGAGATGACTCTGGGAGTCAGAACACTGGGTGTTTAAGTGAACACTGGAGCAAACCCTGCCCTGACACACATCCTCCAGACCCTTGGTGGGCTCTTCTCTGTGGCTCCAGCTGTGGAAAACCCCAGCTCTGTTTATCACAACATGGGTGCTGGCTTGACTTTGTAGAGCTGGAAGTAGTGAAAGACAAAAAAACCCCTTGGATTTTAAACTGAGCTTGTTTGATATGAACATCACTGGTATGCAGTGCTTGTGGAGCTCTGCAGTCACATTGAGGTGCAGAAGCACAATGTAAAAAGCAATCACAGAGAAATTTTAGGACTAAAATTATCTACAGCAAAATAGGTATAATGAGATACTGAACAAAGAGAAATTTGTTCTCCCATTGTTAGGAGGGCTGAAGGGGTTGAATCTGTGTCTCTGAATAGCATGTTACTACTTATCAGCCTGAATGACATCTGGAGATAGCTCAGCTGTTATGAGACTCATATTTCATATTGAGCATAGTATAAATTCTCATCTAAATGTGTTACTGATTGTGATGGTGCAGTTTAATTAGCGCTTTTAATGCTGTTTATTTAAATATAACTATTTCATATTGATTTGTAAGAGTTACACATCCAGACTGTGCTGTGCATATTGCATTTTCCCTCAAAATTTACCTGAAGATGTGCGGTGAGAAGTGTGGAGTTTAAATTCTCAGAAAAAGAAGGGGGAATTGGTAGATAAATAGAAATGCTTATGAGAAATCCAGATAACAATCCAATAACTCAAGAAAGAGGAAACCTTTGTGGGACAAGAGAAACCTACTGATGCTCTGTGACTGTGTCGTTGATTTTGAGATATTTGTGTTTAGTAGTAAAGAACCTGTTATTGCAGTCTACTGAGGAAATGGCAAATGAATCTCATGTGGGGATTCAGGGTCTGGGGAGGAAGTGAGTAACCTTGAACACCAATTTGTCTAGTTTAGCTAGAAACAAGCATTTTTCTGCTCAAAGGGCTTATTTGTGGACAAAACATCAATGTGATTCTTTATAACATTGATTTTTCTCTGGGAAGCTGAGACAGTGAGGAGGATATTTCCCCATGAGTGGTAAGGGCCTCAGATTACTTGAGTTTTGACACTTGCAGCCTAATTGAAGGAGTCCAGTGTAGCACCTATTTATGACCAAACACGAGGGACATACACTTTAGCTGAAATATTCTGAAGAGAAGCAGAGAGATATGTCCAAAATGCTGTCTCCAAATGTGAATGACCAGCTGTGAGAAAGGGTGCAGGAGGGAGAAGTGATCAGTTAACTCATAAGATCTTCACAGCTATAAGGGTCGTGATAATTCCTTATACCTGGGAAGGAAGCAGGGAATTTCCTTCTCAATTAATTGTGTATTAATACACTTTTCCAAGTTTAATTACTTATTGTCTCTTTCTGCCTTTTTTCGCCCCCAAAATGTTCTGTTTGTTTTTAAGAATTACTGAGTTAAGCATCCAATGGCCTCCTGCTGCTAAGTTCTGCAATGTGTTATTTCTTACCATTTCAGCAGCTTCAGTCAAAAAACTTGAATTAGTGCTACTTGACAACTTGGTTTCCCAAATAATGTTATGGAATCTTATGAAAAACCTTTAAAAGTATATTCTGTGCATCCATTAGCCACACACTTACTGAATCTCCATGAAACTGTGACTGGATTGGTAAAACAGGATTTCCCTTGACAACTTTTATCCAGCACATTGTGTTTATCCATTAATAAAGTGATCTTACTCTTTGTTAAAGTTTCAACCATCTTGTGAGTGATGGAAGCCAGACTTACTGGTGTGTCTTTCCCAGGAGGAATGACCTAGAGGGTCTGTTACTGCTTCTACACTTGTTTTTCTGCAATTGCATCACTGGACTTGTGTCACTATCTCACTATCTGGAGATAAAAATGTCAAGGGGTGCAGTGTGGAGCGTCATCATCTGTGGAGTGGCATCCTCATGTGGAAAATACTGTGGTAGTATGTTGGTATGGACAGATACTACAACTCCAGCATGAAGAAAGAATGTTCCCATTCTGCTGGAAAAATAACCAAAATAGTGATGATGTATGCTCTGAACTTCACAAGTGGTCAGTAGTACAGGGTCCAGAATAAAGCATGCTGCCTTGGGTTTCATAAGGCTGAAATTTCTTCCTCTGGGTGTAAAGTATCTCCACCAGATTGGAGAACTGAATAAATAGAAGTCTGTTTCACCTTCTCATGGGACCTTGCCTCTCTCATCTGAGGATTCCTACTTGAAAGAAATTAATACCTTGTTTTATGTAGATTTTAATACACAGACATTCTTCTAAGCAGGAAAACTGCTGTCTTTTTTGACAAAGCCCAGCCTATGAGTTTTTAAGTGCCAGGGCTGGGGACCAGTTCAGCCCCAGTGGAGCCAAGAGTGGTTCTTTCCCTTGGTAGCCCTTCCCTTGGGTGACCACGGGGAGAACCTGCTGGGAGCACCATGGGCAGATCTTGTCCTGGGCTGACTTCTGGCCCAGGGGAGTGGCTGTGCCCCACAGCTCTGCTCCTCAGCCCCTGCCCCAGCTGTGCCTGGGCTGGCCTGCAGCCTGCATTGCCTGGCTGTGGCTGCTGCTGAGAACAGCTCCATCCCTGAGCCTCAGGGGAATGACTGGCCTGGCCTTGTCCATCCCCACACTCATCTCTATCCCCACAGACAGCTCTGATGCTCCTGCCTGGGGCTGTGGGGCAGGATCTGCTGTGAGGCCCTGCCCTGCCCACCCCATGGGGCAGCCACTGCCCCATGCTGCCTGGGTGAACCAATTTTCCCATGGTACCTTAACAGTCAGTGGTGAAAAAAAGCAATATTCAGCTTTTGTAAGTCAAATACCAGAGACATCTGTGAAGAGTTTAGGACAGTGCATACCCAGTTTTCCACAGTCCAGTGCAAGAAAGACAGCAAGTGGAAGGTACTGATCACTGGGATGGTCCAGCTGGAGCTGCTGCCCAGTCAGAAAGGCTGTGCCATCTCCATCCTTGGAAGGTTTTAAGACACAGCTGGAAAAATCCCAAAGTAACCTGGAGTGACCCCATAACTGACACTGCTGGAAACTGGGCTGGACACATCCCAAGGTTGTAAGCCATCCAAGTTATTCCAGGTTTCTACAATTTTAAGTTATTATTAGTCATACATTTTAATAATAATTCCAATTAAGAATGGATCTGTGCTAAGCAGAAAACAGCACTAATTCAGTATTGTAGGCAGCTGGTTTGATTGACTTTATTTCTTGACCCTTATTCAGTTTCTCTTATATTTTGATGGAATATTGAATTTCTCAATTATGACATGTTTCAGTTTCAACAGCATGTGGCAAGAACGGTGTCTCGCCCTTCAAAAATCAAGGGAAAGTGTAAATTTTCTGATTAATAATTTAAAAATTAACTTAGCTTGCTCCAAAACTTCTGTTCTGGACCTTGTCATAGAATATTCTTTGAAGAGTTTTGCTTTTATACTGTCTGACATAGTGTTCCATTCATCTGAAAAGTGTTATTTATTTAACAACCCAAACTCACAGTTTTTATATATGATATATACAGTGAGGCAAGTCTTTAGCAGCATAAATCACTGTGACTTTGAAATCCATGGAGGTATATTAATATTTCATAAATTGATATGACCGTTACATATAATCTCTGCATATATATGTAAAGCATATCTCAGTCACATACAAAATCTCATTTAAGGCCCCATTTCACTTAGGTATTTTAATAGTTGCCAAAATTTAAGCATGTCATTCAGTTGATTGCTAAAGGATTCACTGCATATTTAAGCACCCTCCTGAATCATAATAAGGAAAATAAGTGAGTGGTATAAAGAATAATTTTAAATAGTGGAATGTGGCTACCAGCATACTGCACTGCTCTGAAATGTATATGCTCTTTTCCCCCTCAAAATAAACCCCTCCCCCCAAAAAACACAAAAAAACCAAAAAAGGCAAACAAACAAACAAAAAACCCAAAGAGAAAAGGAAAATAGTGTAACTTCTCTGCAGGGCTTCTGGTGCATGATTTGTAAAGTCAGTAAATTCCTTTGCTGTTTGCTTTGCAGTTCAGTACCTTCACTTTTCAGCTTCTTTCCCTGTAACACTGACCTGTTCTTTGTCACTTGACCTCTGTTTCTCCCTTTACAAACTGCTCTTTTTTCAAAAAGCCCTTCTGCTCAAAAGATTGTCAAGTGCTGTGGTTTCTATTTTCAGCTTGCACTTAAAAGCTCTTTGTTATTTTCACAATTCCTCCCTTCTTGTGACTTTTACACCACACAAAGGTCATGTAATTCCTATCACAGAAATCCTGGTAAAACACTCATCAAATTAGGCCAGTTGAACATAAGACTTAACCCTATAATGTCTTAGATTTCATTTAGAGCATTCATTTCATTTGGATTTCGATATTCTTGAAGAAGTGAAAAGGAAAATTATACTAGACATGCTCAAGAAATAATTGATCTTTTTTTAGCAGTACACTATTGTCCTTCCACAGTTGTTATGGCACAGTCCAATTTGCTAATTAAAAGAGAAACATAGAAAGATTTTAGTGTGATCCAATGCCATCCACCATTGATGCCTAAATGCAGAGCCCCTTAGAGTGTACAGAGATATAATTGAATATATGGCAAATATGACTTTGTAAGAGCAGGCATGCCTGTACAAACAGATGAACCCAGCCATGAACACACAATATTATTTTGTAGGGTTTTGTTCCTGTTTGAAATGGCTGACAAATTATTAACAGCTTTTGCATCCATGAAGAGGAACCCGTTATTTTGGAACTTTGTGTCCAGAAGCTTCACCAGTGCCCAGTGAGTCTTTCTCAATAATCATTTTGGTTTTACTCAATGAAGAGAATGGCAATTATCCAAAAAACATGCTTTGTTAAAACTTCACACTCCGGATGTTTTCCAGTTTTGGTTATTAAAGGATTATACTAATGTTATAGCTTATATTTGTTACGTTTTCCCTTTTCAACTATGCACTTCAATAAACAGGAGACTATGGTGCCAACTGGTTGCCTATGATTCATTTTCCTTTCAAGCTGTTCTGTGGAGTACACAGTATGAAGAAATCCTCAAAATCTTTTTTCTAACATAGAATTGTTGTTATAAAAGATAGTGTGAGCCAGTAACTGTGACATGAGTGGGAATTTAGAAGCTCTACATCCAGTGGTTTGTTGTTCAGTAGAAACTGTCAAAAATCTTCAAGGACTTTAATTCCTCCCTACCTAAACTCCACCTCAGGAATGAGCAATCGTTGACCATTTCTTCTACTCTTTCATTATTATTTTGGTGTTGCTGCTGTATTTGTCAGTAAATCTATAGAACAGCTCAAGGAATGAATTCCAGTCTTCATTACCTGACTCATCCTTGATCAAATCACTCACCAAATGATGCCAATACTGTGTTATTACTTGATTTTTATACAACGAGAAAAATACATGGGAAAAATTAGCACTATTTTTTTCCTTGAATCCAGACCACATGTTTAAGACTATTTTTTCAGCAGAACTGCTTTTTATATTATTTGTCACTCCTTGCCTACCACTTTTTACTCCTGGCATTTATGACATATCAGAACTTCACCCACAAAGTGGGGAAAAATATTTACTCCTTTTGCTGCATCATCTTGCTCCCAGCAGATGGGTTTCCATCTCTTTTCCATTCAGGGGTGTGTAAGAGCAGATTTAAGCAAGAATAAAGGCTCAGCTCAGCTCTGCTGAACAAATTGCTTTGCTTGTGGACAATGGTAGCTACTTGTGAAAACATGTAAGAATAGATCAGTATTAAGATTACAAGATTCAGGGACAGTGAAATTGTCTTTTTCTTCTGCTGGAACATGTGTCTGAATCAAATTGTTCCATTCACTCAGACAGCTGTAATAAGACCAGTGAGGAAGTTCAATGTGTATTTTGTTGCAGGATAAAGTGATTGGAAAAGGTTCTTTTCTTCCCCCCTTATTGGTGTCACAAAAGAGGTTGAAAGAGTTTTTCTGAAATTTTGTCTGAAAAAAAAATCAATGGGAAAATATATTGGAATTAAAACATTGTAATTGGGATTTTTGAGAAAACTACTTTGAAAAATAAATTTGAAATTTTCAATTTTTTTTTTTGGGGGGGGGGGCGGGGACAAGGCAGAATGTCTTTATTTTGATGTTATTTTAAAATAAACGAGAGGAAAAAAACCCAAACACATTTATGACAGTGGCACTGCTACAATGGACTAAGGTACTTTTCTGGGGTGGTGGTGTGCTTGTGAAATCTTCAGGGGTCCCTGAAAGATATTGAATACAAGTGTTTCCTGTCTCCTGTTGCAATTAAACTAGCTGGTGCTTTGGAAATGAAAGTTAGTTGGATTTTTGATGTAAATCTACTCCAAAATACAGTCATTCCTATAAGGAAACACTTGGAGTTTTGATTCAAATCAAAATTATGAGTATATAAAAAATTAAGAGTAAATGTCAGTCTATAAACATGCTCTTTAATTAAATCTTGCATTTGGAGTCTGCTGGTCTGCTGAATGTGGGACACTTGAGCTCAGTGGGAATTTTGAAAGCCAGTGGTCTTTCTCATGTGGGATTTTATAACTGGAGGTGGTGTTTCTGGAGGAGATTCATATCTGCTCAGAAAGATTATTTCCCTATTTATAAAGAATTATAAACTTACCAAAATAAGACATCTGGCCATTCACCTTCTTGGCAAAAGCCTCTGGAAATGATTGATGTCTCCCAGTCCAGCACAAACACAAGGGTCTGCCAGTGCTCTGAATTCCTCTGTTGACTGTACCTTCAGATTAAAACCTCAGTGCTGCTCCTGCAGTCCCTGTGCTAACACAGAAGGCTCAGAGCATTGGCAGGAACAGCAAACAGACTGATACAAACTAAATTTGCTTAACTAAATTAAATGCAAGACAATGCGAAGAGGGCAGAGTTAAGGGCTTTCAGAACATGTAAAGAAGGGAGGAAATGTATAGACTGGTTTCCCAGAGGGGGAAAATAAGACAAAATTTTAAGGGAGACACTAGAAAAGAGCTGTTTGGTTTCTTTTTTTGTGTTTTTTTTTTTTTTTTTTTTTAATATAATGTGCATATGCTCGGAATGCTTTTTTGTTTTTAACACATAATCTGAATTTTCTGTTGCTTGGAGGGTGGGCAGCAATAAGTCAGAGAAGGATCTGTGCTAGATGAAAATAGAAAGCTTTCAAAGATTTAACCATGCGGTAGAGGCGAGAAAATGCCCTTCAGTTTTTCCTTTCAATAATACAAGTCTGAGAAACACAAAGTGGCAGAGAAGCAGTTGGGAAGAAAATGCACAGTAATTACCTTGGCTTTGAGGTTCCATAGGGATTTTTTTTGCAGGGCCAAGTTCTCCAGTTTCACTCTTGTGAAAATTATCCCTAAATATTAGAGATCCCAGTGTGCCAGCCACTATTGTCTGTGATTTCTTAATTATGCTACACTTAACCAGATAGAGAAACTATCCCTGACACTGCCTTGGCTTGGACTGCTCCTGAAGAAAGTCCCAAATAAGGAATCATATTATTTTTCCATTGATCATAGTATTCCTGACAGCTTCAGCAACTTTTTTTTTCCTTTTCAGAGTGTGGGTCTGCCCTGGAGAGTGGAAGAAGTGGTCCATGCTCCCACCCTATTTCCCTCAGCACCTCTGCAGGAAAAGAGCTATTCAGTGTCTGGTTTTTGTCTGGACTCCAGGGCCTCTCACTTCTCCCACCTGCTCCCTGGCAGTCCTGCAGCTGGAGTTATGCTGCCTCCAGCAGGTCTTCACAGACACAGAAAGTCACCACAGTAAAATAATAAAAAATTTGGCTGCACTAATAATATCCCACATTTTCCCCATGGCTGAGGGCTGATACCTCCTTTAGAGAGCATCTCCCCTCTCTCCTCTCTGCTCAGATTTCCTTTTTCATCCCATGAGCATTGCCTTGAACTGAGATCAGGTTTAGCCATAGATCTGAATCGTGAAAGACTGGCAATAGAAAATTAGAGACCTGTTCTTCCACCTGACTGGGAAAGGTGGGAGCAATTCCAGGCTGTTATCTATGGAGTCTGGCCAATTTCCAACCTGGATATATGAAATGTGTTTATGAAATGATTCACATGTAGCTTGTTTGGAAGAATACTCTGACATGTGTCTCTTCTAGCAGTTCCACAAAGTGGTGAGGTGGAAGAAGATGAAATCTATATTTAATGAATTAAAATTTAATCCACTGTAAGCAATTCTGTGTCTAATGCAACCAGCTCTTGTCAAGTTTTCAATGAGCTGCTTTCACCTGACATTCTATTCTTGAATAAAGCTGTGCTTGAGATCTATGTGTTTTCATGCTGAGATTGTCAGCAAACTGAAAACAGACAGGAAAGTTTGGCCTTTTCAGTGAGACAGCAACACAGAATTTATTTAGGGCAAAAAGAAATTGTACATGTACTCCTTTAAGTTATGGGAATTACTGTGATGGGACATCTAGTACTTTACAGTGCAGATTGCAAAGTCACTGTGCTGGATCATGTTAATCCCCATAAGTAAATGCTCCCTTGCAGCTTCCTTTACTGTATTAGTTATTCTCCTGCTTGCTGTCCTTGTATATGGGAAGAACAAATCCAAGGACAAAATGTTGAGAAGCAATTTGATTTTGTAGACACTTTGTCAAGCTCTATCCCCAGAACCTCTGTGGATGTGGGAGAGGAGTGAGGCTGTGCTGTATGGCTAAATCACATACTTTAACATCTCAGCTTCAGCTCAACATGACATGACTTCAGGCAGACCCAGAATTTCATATGGGAGCAGTTAAATAACTGAGAACATCTAAAGCAGAGCAGAACAAAATCAGGCAGTGAGGGGTAAATGCCTACAGGCAGGCCAAATCTACAGAAGAAAGAAAATTGCAAAGCTGTATATTCTGCATAACAAAAGAAATGTGCTTGTGATGAGTGCTGGCTAAACTTATACCAGTTTTAGGTAGGAGATAACAATTATTGCCATTGTAATCCTGGATAATTCCTCAGTATAATTATCAACCTCACTAAAATTTATTATGCACAATAATAATATGGAGAGTTGTGAGCCTCTGGATCAGGATAACATTTCGCATTTTTGGGTTTGTTTTAATCTGTTGTTACAAAAAAAGCAGATTATTTCTCATTTTAATTTCAAAGAGGACTCTTCAGAAGATATAAGTAATCTCACTGTGGGCTGATAGTCCATACCCATGTTTGAAAAAAATTGTTTCAGTTTTATTGCAGAAGAGGGACATTTGTAATACTGATTACTGTTTACTTCTGAACATTGTTTCTGCTAAACATGCATTTGCTGTATAAGAGAACAACCATCTGTGAATTTCTGAATTTCATTAAACAGATGATAAGTGTTTAGTGATAATGATTTCATTAAGCAAATGCTAGTATTTTGTTTTCCACAGGATTAATACATTTCATGCACAAGAATTATCATAAACTACTATGGACTTAAAACAATTTGCAGACTGGAAATAGTCCCAGAATTACATAATTCATTGAGTCAGTTCAAATTAATTAAGAGGAACAGGTTACACATCTTAATTTATTATTAAAATGTGCCCTGAAATTCAACAAGAGACAAATGTAGAGGTTTTTGTAACTTTTACAATTTGTTTTGGAAATAGCTAGTGCTGCTTTTAATGTCACTTTGTGTGACTATGACTTTTTCTGTAAACACAACTCTTGTCTCACAAGTATTTAAATGAAAGATTTTGTTGTGTCTTTCAGTAAAAGTTTTCATCAAAAAGGCATTTAAGCAGCCCAAAAGCCATTTTGATGCAATTCTAAAGTGAGCAAAGAGACACAAATCGGGGATTCTCACTAAGGGAACAAACTGAAAGATGGGCACCAGCATCTGCAAGTGCTGTAGAGAATTCCCAGTAGAGAGTAAATGATGAAAAGAGCCTCTCCCAGTACAGGGAAAAGGGAAAAAGGCTGGAAAAGCATTCTGCTGGTCTCTGTTTTCCACATTTACAGAATTAATTTCTCTTCTCTGCCATGGTGCAGCTGCTGACAGCAGCAATGGAAGTTGCAGATGAACTTTGTTCCATTCCTTGACTTCCAACTCTGCTCTCACTTGCAAAAGCCTAAGCAGGGAATACCTACATGTCTTCCTACTCCTCCTTTCATTTCTACCCTGAGAGCACTTTTCCAAGAGGATCTGAAGAGTGGAACAACTGAATAAAATGTTTGCATTCACATCTTCCCAGGATGTCCATCTGATTCCGTCTCTATTCCCAGTTCATAGCACAAATGTTTGTTCCTAATCAGTAGCACATGACCCTGTGTTCAGTCCAAGTGAGTGTCACCCATTTCTACTGTGGCAGGACTCAGACAAAACCCAGCTCCTCTGGATCCACAGAGTTCTGATCTGTGCTTGTCACAACTTCAGTTCAATGGAGAATTTCAATAGATATTTTACACTGTGTTCAGTAATTAAAATATTAAAGGTAAGTCTGGGGGAACTATGGAAACTTCCCTAATAGCTTGTCTTCAGAGTGACACCTCCCTGCTGAGTGCAGTAGCTATCAGACCCCTTAGCTAAATCCCTCTTCACTTTACAGATGTTACACTGATTCTCCATTTTTCTCCCTCACTAGTGTCTTCCCATGTGACACCATGTCGAATTCCCTAGCTAAATGCAGACAGATTTCATCTACTTCATTTCCTTTGTCTGCATAATCAGTTCTGCTATCAAAGGGAGATATATGATTATTTGAGCTTTATCTAATCTTGGTAAACTATTTAGCATTTTATCTCATTTTCTGTTTACCTCACGTAACTAACATTCCTCTTTTTTAAATTGTTTTTAACCAATTGAGTGTTCAAGCCAAAGCTCTGGGACTGTATCTTATCCAATAATTTTCTTTCTCCTTCACTTAAAGACAAACTCTTCTCAGGTACATTGACCTAAACCCTTCTTTGTCATTTAGCACATTCACCTGACAGAACTGGAACCTGAGAAGAGAGCAGCCCAGCCTGTCCACTTGACTCCTTTTTTCAGAGGTGGAGCTTTCCTTTTCCACTACCTCTCATCATCCCTATACCCTATGCTTTGTGCCATCTTCCCAACAGAAAATGAAGACATTCTATTCCCAAGGGCCACAAGCAGCTCAGAGAAATGCTTTATCTAGTGCTTACCAGGAGTGAAAGTTCTTTACAGCTCTCCCTGCAAATGTAGAGGAACACTGTGCTATTTTTCTTTATGTAAACAGGCCATTCTTTACATCCAGCTAAAGTAATTTCAAACAGCATTTTGACTGCAAAAACACAGAGGACTTCCCAGACTTAGATGAAAGTAGTTCGTGGAGGTTTATATAATTCTTGTTTGAATTCATTATACATGCATGGAATCATGAATCTTGCAAGAACTTTTCTAGCTATGTATTTTGGTGCCTAAGGAA
Organism: Lonchura striata; assembly: GCF_050655825.1. Lineage (NCBI taxonomy): Eukaryota > Metazoa > Chordata > Aves > Passeriformes > Estrildidae > Lonchura > Lonchura striata. The sequence goes on along the minus strand of NC_140704.1, from coordinate 150,007,800 downwards.
TACTGTTCTGCAGAGATAAAAGCCAAATCCAGCAGACCCTTCTACCAGAAGTTCTTATCTAATTTTCAACATTTATAGAAGGATAATTACCTTCCTCTTCTCACCCACCACTATTTTAACAAGGAGTTGGATAAACTTCTTTTTCTTGCAGGGGATGTAGCAAAAGTTTGAGATGCAGTTAACCCTGTCTGGTAATCCCAGTTCCCTCCTTGGCTCATGCTGGGATTATTACCAGGTCATTTACCCCAGCCTTTTCAAGGGTCTTGGACAGGCCAGTTGCTTTCACTAATTTCTGAATACCTACTGAGAGAAACCAAGGACTCAATTTCAGTGCCCCAAAGACATGTTACTGTGAGGTCAAAGAGTCAAGAGGATGCCAGGTCCTGGTTGCCAGTTTATGGACACTGTGGGATGCACTGTCCAAAAACCCTGGGTGGACGCATGCACTGAATAACAGCAATAATAAAGTGATGTATACACTGGGCTGGAGCATTGCAATTTGCTATACTTTCATGGGTCAGGTGAATGAAAGAAAGATGGGAAATGATTACTCTGCAGGAGCCTGAATCAATCTCTCCCCATTCTCTATGAGACCTGGGAACATTTGGCTTTTGCAAATAATCTTTAACCAGATAGGTCACACTTTTAAAGTCAATGGCTCCTTTTGTGAATAAGGACTACTCAGCAGGAAAAACACTTGCTGTCCTGATTTCTAAGTCTTAAAATGCCAAGAAGAAAGGACAAAATGTTTTTAATAATTTCTTGTTGCTGCAATTCACATTTTACTATGGAGTAAAATTTTATTGTTAGTCGTCGTTTATTAGGGAAAAAAAAAAAAGAGAAATATGAGCAGGACCCAGATGGCATTGTGCTTTTTACATAATTGCAAAATACTTATGTTACAGGCAATTTTCATTATGTACTAATCAAACTTGTGTAATCCTGTCACTGCACTGTCAGTATGATTATTTCATCTGTTTAACAAAAAAAGTTGAAAAACAATAATAAAGTAGATAAATTAGTGGTTTTGTCAGCAGAGACACGACAAAGATCCTGCCACAGATGATGTTCTCAGTATACAAGAAGATGGGATAAATTGTAGGTTCAGTATGAATTACTCTGGAGAAAAGCAAGAGGTATGACAACAATTATACAAGATCACAGAAGCAGTTAAGCCAGCTAGAAGAGATTTGTACCATGTCCCTTATAAACATGTGAAAGCAGCACTCAGAACCTGCTGTGTTTCCTTTCTTTGCCAAGCAGAGAACAGCAATACCTGAGTGCATCTTTGTTCAAAGAAAGAATCAAAACATAACAGGAACAGTTAGATAAAGTCAGAGTGTTCTTTCAGCATCCCAGAAAAAGACATCACAAATTTAGCAGCACGGGCTGTGCAGGAAGGAAAGGAGACTCACAATTCAAACCTTGCTGTGGCTGAACAAACCAGTGAAACTGCAAAGTGCTGCTCAGGGGCTGGTGGGTGTCAGCATGGAGACAGTGTCAATGGCCACAGAAATGACAGTTGTGATCACCAGACAAAACTGCTACAGTCACCCTCAAATCAAGAAAAACTGTGATGGCTCCAGCCTGTAAAAGCCTGTGTGAGGATCTTGCCTTGAATCTTGGTGCCAGATTCTCTGCAGACTACAGTGACCTTTGCTGAGCTCTGACATCTGTGAGGAAGAGTGTGGGCTGTCCCTTTATACACCCTGGGGCTTTGCCACAGCTGGTCACAATGATCACCAACTTCAGCTTTACATTTTGCAGACAATGTGCTGCAAAACCCTGAATGGAGCACCTTGAGGAGGGAGATCCTGTACATTCCTGAGACTTTGTGTCCCGGGGTAGCTGAGGAAGAGCAGGTTCTTGGAGCTCACTGTGCAGCCATAGGAGCAATGGCAAGTTCCTCTGATGCCCTGACACAATTGCAAACTCAAAGCAGAAGCCTTCCCTTGGTTTCAGCCTGCCACTGACTGTGAGTCCCTCCAGGAAAGCAATTTTTCCTGGAATCAGTGTTAATCTCACCACTCCTTTGCATACTGCTGGCTTTCCCACCCAGTCCATCTGGACCATGCCAGCCCTACCAACCATGGGAGCCCTGGTGGCCTTGGAGCACCTTTTCAAGCTTGCAAAAGCATTTTCAGCTCTTGTGTAATCCCCAAGGACTCCAGTTCTGCCTGTTGATATTCACATGCTGCCCAGGTCCTTAGCTACAGAGGAAGACCTAAAGTAGGATTTTCAAAGGTTTTTTTTCTTCTGAGCACAGCTGAGATCTTACAGGAGAAGCACCTGGAGCCCAGCCAGTGCCTCCTTTCTGGTGTGGGCATGGCACGGCACTGATTTATCATGCAGGAGGTGTGCATTCAGCCTTTTCTTCTTCAGAGGTTTTTGAACCCCTGCTCCAGGCAAGGCTACTCAGTGCTTTGGTGCTAATTCCATATCTTTTGTTTTGGTGTCATTCCAAACTTATAGGAATGAGTATTTTTAGAGTGCAGTTTAGTAATCTACTTATTTGTGTGAAGATATAGAACTTTTTTTTTTTTTCCTTGGGCCATAAAAGCTTTGGGGTTTTTTTTGTAAGTCAAAAAAGATGCAGGAAAATGCCTGAATATTATATGGAGAACTTTGGTAAACTTTCCTGTTGAGGAATCCTATAAGATCTTTCACTGATTTTTGGGAGAGTTTGAAAAGGCCTATGCTTCATGAAACAGCTGAAGAAAGCGATTTTTTAAAAATAAAATCTGAGTTGCTACTTACTATAGATAGTTCTGAAAATCTTCAATGTGAGTTTTTCCAATAATGCCTGAACTGGAAATTTGTGTACAGGAGGAGACTTTGGCAATACGCAGAGACTAAAAAAAATTTCCAATCTAAGAAAAAGACCATGAATTCTACATAAAGCACTTATAAATAAAGTCACAAAAGAATACCATGGCAACAAAGAAAGATATGAATTCTTCATTATAAAGGACAAATAATATGATCTCTTTATTATAAATTCTATAATCTCTATTTTCTCTTACAGTATCATAATACACAATCTTGGTTAAAGCACCATGGAACTATTATTTTCTCCATATAAAACCCATCGATTTTCAGGGAAATTTCATTGAGAAAATGTCTTCTATATGTAAGCAAAACAAAATATTGTTCTTTAAAACAGGGTATTTGGCATATAAACAAGGAAATAAAATGCACTTAATCCACAAACAACAATAAAATGAACACTTAGATCTAGGCACAAAAGTCTCAAAGCAGAGAAAAATCACCAGAGGACAATAGCAAGCAGAAAATTTGAACAATTGCTGCAAAATATTAGCACTTTATATAAATGTGCTGTTTCTACTTTCTCACCCCTGTGCTGGTTTTGGCTGGGTTAATTTTCTTCATGGTGGCTGGTATGGGGCTGTGTTTTGGATTTGTGTTGATAATACAGAGATGTTTTTGTAATTGCTGAGCAGGGCCCACACAGAGCCAAGGCCTTTTCTGCTTTTTGTATAGCCACATTTTTTTGGGGGAGAAAATCTGGGGTGTTGGGAAGAGACAAAGCCAGGACAGGTGACCCAAACTGACCAGAGGGATATTCCAGACCACACAACATCATGCTCAGTGTATAAAGTGAGGGAAGGAAGGAGCAAGGGGGGGCATTTGCAGTGATGGTGTTTGTCTTCCAAGTAACCATTACCTGTGGTGGGGCCCTGCTCTCCTGGAGATGGCAGAACACCTGCCTGCCTGTGGGAAGCAGGGAGTTCATTCCTTGCTTTGTTTTGCTTCTGGGCACTGCTTTTGTTTTCCCTATTAAACTGTTTACATGTACACCCATGAATATTTCAGCTTTTACTCTTCTCATCTCTTCATGATCCTGCTGGTGGGGGTGAGCAAGAGGCTGCCTGGGGCTTGGCTGGTGGCTGGGGTTAAACCATGACCTCCCTCTCTTGTCAGAGCCATGTGGTACTCCTGGTGTTTAGGGCATCTCCTTTGCCTTTGCACTCAGAGCAATCTGTGATCTTAAACGTCTTCAAGTTCATTCACACATGTAAAAATGACTGTTGTGAAAATCATTTTTGTATTTATATTTATGCTCTTTAAAATTCCCAGAAGTTCTGTATCTTCTCACATATTTAAGTATATTGAGTTTCCAGGTTACAAAATACAGTCCATGTATTGGACTTCAGTTACTGAGGATTTTCAATCCTCTTGGACATTGTGCCTGACCTCTGTCTGACAAAAAGACCTGGATCTCCCAGGAGTCCTTTCCTATACTTGGTACCTGAGTGAGATGTCTGAGATGGTCTGACACATCCCAAAGTTCTGTCAGCACCTTTGTTTCAGCAACAGAATCCCATTCCTACAGTAGGATCCACCTCCCTGAGTTCAGGTGTCAGTGATGTCAACATCCATGTTGAAGCTTGTTGCCTGTTCAGTGGAGACTCATTGGATAGTCAGTGACATTTAGAGCATTATTCAATCAACCAAATATTACCACCAGTAATAAAAATCAATGTTCCATGGTCTAAACTTCTTTGATTAGTATGGAAGCCCACGGTGAGTTGTGCATATGGATATATCTGGGTAAGGTATATCTATCCCACCCGAATGAGACCTTGTATTTCCACATAGGTTTAAGGCACTTAATCTTTTTTTTTTTCCCTCTCTCTTTTTCTACCCCCAACACACTCCTCAGTGCTGGAAGCTATAGATGAAGAAATATTTACCCACTTCTTTAGGATCACCAATGAGCCACCCTTGTGCCTGTGGACTGCAGGTCTCAGTTCTTTGTGAACTAAATGTGTGTGTGGCAGGGAAGGGACAATAAAGGAAAGGACACAATTAATATGTTCTAACCATTGATATAGAACTCTTTGAGCTTCATACTTGCTGTTGACTACTCGTTTTAAAAAGAATTATAGTGACAAAATAACTAGACCATTTTTACATGCTCTGATTACTAACAACCTTTACAAGTTAGAAGAGAAGCACATTGGTAGGAGGTTTCATATTAAAGTCGAGAAACTTATTTTTGTCTTTATTGTTTCTCTCTAGCTTTCTCACTTTTGTTTTTTTTTGCAATTATTTTGATTAAATTTACTGCATAATCTTATTTTTTCCTTGAAAACCTAATAGCAGGCCTAAAAATAATCACAGCTGATAGGGCAAAGAATTGTTGTAGGGTTTACTGTTTTTTTTTTTTTCTCCTAAAAGTTATAGTTGTAGGATTTTAAATACTACATAAAACACCAAAATTACTCTGAAATGGTGTAAGAAAATGCTGCCCTAAATTAGAAATTTACATCTACTCTCACCTCTATGTGCTGATCCATTTTTAAAGCACTTGCAAGATTTGTTGTTATTTTGAGGCTAGAAAATAGACTCTAGTTCTCTAGTGAAAGGAGATATTGTATTCCTACTGTTTGATAAAACCAAGAGAAAAGGAATTCAGTTCTGTCATAAAAGAAATAATAAAAATAATGTCTTGGTGAAACTGCAAGGTTAGTTCATTTCTTTACATTGATAGAAGTGGCCACTTCCTCTTTTTGTCTTTCTGAAATATTTTCTTTTGTCTGATCTTGCTGTTGTGAGTTAGTTCTATTAAATCCTTATTTGTCTTTGTAATGTGAATATCAGCTCTTCTCAGGGCTCACATCTATAGGTATGTATCCATAAAGCCAGGGTTTTTTTGCTTTGTTTTTTTAAAAAAAGGCTTTTTATTCATAGTGCATTTATTATGGTTTTTCCTGCTGGTTATGTTGCATGAGAGCCGAGACTCTCCAGTGAGGATCATTTCTCAGTAAATGTGCAGTACATTTTCCCCATTAGCTACGTCTTATTTATGAAAAATATAAGTTGTTTTTTTTTTCTAATGTCTCAGACATTAGAAAAGCCCAGGTAAAAGGTCACAAAGGAGCAGGAGGAAGGCTGCATGTTCAGACTGAACATCTTTACACTTTGGACTTTAATAAATTAACATCAGATGCTTACAATGAGGCACCTACAAATAGCTGGAGATCTTTGTGTTCTGGCCAGTCCTGATAGTTTGTCACAGGAAGCACAGGTTGGGGGGCATTCTTAAAGAGACTTGAAAGAGGGACTTTAAAGAGGGATGGACCTTAGAGTTTATTCCTGAGCTGTAGGTTAGACTTAAAGAATCTTGTTGAAAAACGCATAAGGGATGCTATAAAAGAGTTTTGTGAACAGGAGAGGTCTGGGAAGAGGGAGGTCATGAAAATATACAAAGGCAAGTGCAGCTATTTTTGTACAAGTAAAGATGCAGAGGTAACCTCCATCTGATGTCAGTGACCCACAGAGGAATCATGAAGGGACTCAAGAAAATAGGTGTAGTGCCTATAAAAAGCTAATAGCATATCAGAGAACAGATTTAAGAGCAGGGCAGCAATCAGAAGGCCAGGGGTGAAATCCAGACTGACATTCTTTCTGCATTGCATATGGAAAGGACAGCTTGGATAAGAGGCCAAAGTAACCCTTTTTGTGGTAGCTATGTTAGCTGTTAGCACAAGGAGAAGCACCAAGACAAAGGTTGGTGGAGAGACATGCCAAGGGTTGAGAAGCATGTTTGCAGGCTCTAGTCAAAAGTGGTTGAGTAAAATAATGGACAGTGCAGAGGCTGAGCTTCTGAAGACTTCATAGAAGTGAGAAGACAAAAAAGTAAAATTGTAGAAGCTAAGGAATAAAAAAAAAATAAAGGCATGAGCAGAAAAGGGCAAAGACGAAACTGGGATTACAGGCTACCTATTTACACAGAGGTAATCAGAAAAAGTCTGATTTTAAGGAATAAAGTTCCTGTGTGAAGTTTCTGAGGGATCATGGTAGATGTATAGAAAATAGATACCAGGGGTTTATTATAACTAAGAGTTCTGAAGTCCTTGAACAGCAAAGCAGAAAGAAGGAGCCACGGACAACCGTAAATGATCCAGAATCCAGAAAGAGCTCAGTGCCTCCTGAAAACACAAATAAAACTGCCTACCACAGATTTTATTTATCCTGTGGAGTCCTAAAGTACAAGAATGGTATTTAAAAAAAAGTATTTCATGACTGAGAAAAGCATCATTGTTGGTTCTTGCCAGAGAATAGAGCCAGACTCCCCGATATTTACAGGAGATATCTCAAGGTCATTTGCAGCACTCAGAGACTGGGTGCTTTCACTCTCTCTCTGCCTTTTGACTTCAGCTCTTATTTCAGTGACATCCTCTTTTGGTTTGGGTAATGGTAAGTGGCAGACTGGCCAGGAGCTGCTGCCTCCCCCCATGCAGGGGACTCCGTGTGCTCGGTTTAATTGCGTGTTGGGGGCTGCTGCGCTGTCCCTTGGAGTGAGCACAGATCAGAAGTCAGTTGTCCATTCTAATCAGATTTACCCAGAATATATGCTATGTGAAGTTTCAAGTGACTAGAATTAGCTTATGCACAGCAAACATTTCAGATCTAATCTGATCATTTTAAGTGAAAACTAGTGAGCTATAACTGTAGAGAAGAAAGAGCCATCCAATAATCAATAAACCAGGAATGATCTGAGAGAGGAGAGCAACGTGTCTGATTTATCTTCCTACCAGCTGACTAGATTTATGACATAAAGCACATTAATCACATACTTTCAGAAAAAAAATGGGCTTTATACTATACAAACATTACCCACAGCCTTTGCTGTGGTAATTTAATTTGTGAAGATTTCCTCTGAGATAGCAATGGGATATGTTACAGCTGAAACATATACAAATATTCATAATTCTTTTCAAACAGCAATTGTATTAATATCTTCCTGGGTACCTTTTCTTGAAGTGACTCTCTCTTGTGACTTAGCTGTACATTCTGTTTCTCAATGCTTACACCTGAGTGAGAAGATGTAACATGGACTCTTCACTGGAATTTAATTTCTCAACAATTCTCATCACAATAATAAAAACAAGCTTTGTTTCCAGATTGATTTTTTTCCTCTTGTTTGTTACTAGAATGTCTCCCTGTATGCAGTTTTTAGAAGTACCTTTACAGAGAGATTGATTTTTTTCTTACATGAAGCCTCAGTTTTCATAGTACCATCATGTTCTCTCTTCCCTCATTACACTGATACTTTCACTGTAGGGGAAAAGAAGGAAGGGAATGTCCTTTTCCAGTGAGATTTTTTAAATCCTTAAGTATGTGCACTTTATTAAAGGTCTTTTAAGTTTGTTGTTGTTAGCACAGATTTTACTTTTGTGTGGATGGACCAAATTCAATATTTCACCTCCCAAAGAAAGGCCAGAACTGCCCTCTGCTAGATGGCACATGCTAAAAATTTAATTCAAATTTACCTAGGTACTATGCATTTTGCAAAGGGAGTGTTTCAACAGACCTCATTACAACATTTCAATAAACCCAAACAAAATTCTTAATAGGAATTAGGAAAAAAAAAAAAATATCTGCTGGAAACAGCATGGGTCTTTGTGTTCTAGTTCAGATCAGCAGACCAGCAGAAGGTGTATTTTTCTAAACTAAATAATATAAGTTAATAAATCAGAGAGAAGGAAGAAGTAAGGAAACTGAATAATTTTTTATTATATTTGTAAACATGTCCAGTTCTCTGAATTTCCCCTCCTTGGCCATTTTGGCATTGCCATTAGTACACATTTGTCTGTGCTATCCTGACAGGAGGGAAGTCAACAAACCCTTTCCTCCTGAATTCATTGTGACAATAAAAAAAAAACCCAAACTGATAAACCAAGCAAACAGTAGGGATGCATCTCAGGCATTGCAGAAGTCCTAGGAGACAGGATCCATTTGGGTTCTTGTATTTTACTGCTCAAACAGCCACATTAAAAATAAAGTGATGTATTGCCCTGATGTGATGGCAATACTGTGCTGGTGCTGTGGTTGTGCCAATGCAGTGGCTTTCTCACACACAAAACTTGGGGATAAAGTTCCATCCTCAAAGTTTTCTTCCTGTTTTCTCTGCTTCATATCTTCTGCTTTTTTCAAACTGTTTTACATTTGTCGATAGCTTTTAAAAGTTATTATTATTTATTGCTTAAGTTTAAATCTAGGTTTGATAAAAGGCCAAACTTGTACTAAGTGGAAATAAACCATGGTCAGAAAATTCTCTGTCAAAAAGCAATATCTCCTAACAAGAACAAATGTTATTATCCATCTTTTATATGGAAGGAGCTGAGATATAGGCAGAATAAGAGTTTTACCTAACATGGGAAAAGATCTCCTCTATGACAGCCAAAACTGAACAAAAGACAGGAACTACCCATTTTTCCTTTCTGCATTGCCTGGAATACTCTTTAGTCCCCTTACATGACATTCCCATAAATTTTTGTCACGTCTATGTTCTTGCCTGTTCACCTTCTCCTGTACCAATTCAAAATACTGCTGTAAAAATTAATTTCCTGTTGTGTCCCTTCTGATTTTCCTCCCCATTTGAGTTTCCCCCTCTCCATGGCATCGAGCACACCTTCTGTCTTTACTTCCAAGCTCCTTCACATCACAGACTTTGACCAGGCTTTTTACCAAGATGACAGTTCCCTCCTACCCAGCCCAGATGTGAGCAGTCCAAGCCCACTGTTTATTTTGGAGTCTCTCAGTCTAAAAATTCCCAAAGCCATTTCATTTCCCTCCTTCAAATCCCACCTAAAATTTCTCTGGTGTGCATGACCAGCTCGGTGCTGCTGGGCTGCAGTTGCTCAGAGACCAGGGCCCGGTATCGATGCTCTGGCTCCTTCTGCTCTCCTGTCAGGGTCAGGTGGTGACACCCCAACAGTGTGAAAGTCCTTGTTCCCCTACCCAAACACCAAAGAAGAGGTCTGGAATGCGTGAAGTCGAGTTTTCAAGATTGTTTATTCTTTCTTATCTATTGCATTGTCTCTCTGACCTGCCAAACTCTGGCTAGCAAGGAGGCCATAATATTTCTGCCTTGAGCCCTGGGTGGCTCCCACATTATATACTCAAAACTATGTGTCTGAGTTTACAATTTCTTCAGCAATTCCTATCATCTATGTTTGACAGTGAATCTCTGCCTTAAACTAATAGAAAAGTGCCACCATCACACCAAGATGGAGGACAAAACAAAGGAGAAGAAGGCTAGGACACGCCCAAATTCCTCCATCTTGTACCCCCTTGAACCCCATTCTAAAAATCCCAAAATTCTACTTTTCCACCCTGTGTTAGTTCAAATATCCCACTGCTCAAACCCTTGTGGCTTGTAATTCCTCATACAAAATTGACAGCTTTTTCCACAGGCTAAAATCGAAGGCACAGATGTTTTTGACTTCATACCAGGGTCTCTGAGCCCTCTGCCAGGGTCTGGAGACAGTCAGGGCAGCCAGAGGGATGTCCTGGACTCCGACACTCTCCCATCTGTCTGCATCCCTTGCTTTCCACTGGGAGCTCCTCCAGCACCAACCACAGCTCTGTGTCCTGGTGGCAAAGCCTGTGGAACAAGAGGGACATGGTTCACGAGAGTGGTACCTATTTCTAGAACACAACAAATAGTAGATCAATGTCATAACACCAGCAACTAATTTGGGCAGTAACACCAGAACCAAAAGCAGTAAATCACTGCCACTGAACCTTAGTCCAAGCTAAGGACAGTGATAAAAACACTAAACATCTTTTATATTTTGTACATCCATTAATTTAACCTGGTGCAGGATTTTCCTTTTTGTGGCAGCATTGTAGGATTGGCCTGTGTTTGATATCACATCCTTTCTAACCTCCAAATGCTACTGCTGTTGCAATCACTCATTTGAGGGATGATCTATTTGACTGCTGAATAATCTAATGACAAGATAGCTTGTGGAAATAGAAGCCTGGCCAAAAGATTTCTCTTTTGACAGCATCCTCTGCCAATAAGCATCAGCAAAAGCTGTCCTGACAGGGCAGATACATGCATGGTGCTCTCAGGTTCCAGTAAACCTGAAATTAAGTTCCCAAATTCAGCACTGGAGTTCAAACTATCCATAAGGGTCGGTTCCGTGGCAGTGGTGGCAGGGCACTACAGCACACAGGACCTGTCATTCTCCCATGAGTTGTTTCCACAAGTCAGGCATATAAAATCACTGACATTAATTTAATGAGTTCGTTTTCGGGAGATTAGGCTCACCATGAGTTGGATGATTCTGAACATATGGAGACCCAGTCTGGCTATGAAGTATGTAAAAGAATGGCAGAGATTTGGGAATGCTAACTTTTTGAGCTGAGTGAATCTTGTGTTAAATAATTTAACTCTTCACACCACTGTTGGGACTGCTTTGTTTGGTTTTGAGGAGGTTTTTTAACTTATTACTATGCCAGTCACTGTAGTAACTCCAGTTATATCTGTAACAAAGCACAATGGAGTCCAGGGTTGTGTATATTTCTGAGAAATCAGATTTTTAACAGTAAATGTGGGAGAAGTTAGATCTTGGAATAAATGCAGACTAATGATGAAGTTTAGTAATTTCTTCTAGCAATACAGGAAAATCTTGGGAACAAAAGAGAGTGCACATGAGATTCTCTGAGATCAGGATTCACTGAACACAAATTTCAGGGATAAAAATCTCAGCAACATCTAAGTGAATGAGAAGTCTCACTTTTTATTTTTCTGGGGGTTCTTGGGGTTTTTTTGGGTGTGTTTTTTTTTGGGGGGGGGTTGTTTTGTTTTGGTTTTGTCTGTTTGGTTTTGGTTTTTTTTGGGGGGCGTTTTTTTAATTGTGTATGTAGGTTTTTGTTTTGTTTTGTTTTGTTTTTCTTTTTTATTAATTTTTTTAGCATTTTAGAGCTCAATCCATGGAAGAGATTAGAGGCCTAACTGCTGCATAATTGCAATCATAGAACTTAAGCTAAGCAGGTCCTCAGTTGCTGACCAAATTCTGAAGGACCAGAAAATTTCACTTTTTTGGCATTTTCAACATTGCACAAGGTCAACCATCATCTATCCATTGTGAACAATCAGTCTATCTCACCACCGATCTTTGTTTAAATTACCAATAAAGTCGCTGTACTATCCACCCTATTACCCCTGAGGCCCATCTGCAAAGACATATTTGAGGTTGAGGAGACTTGTACAGAACATTTTAGCCTGTATTCTATTGATGAGAACAAATGGCAGACTTGGGAGATTCAGTGTCACCTCTGCCCTCTGCCTGAGATCTCTAACTCTTAGGAAAGAATCTGGACCAAAACAGGAAGAAATTGTATTTGGAGGAAGTCTTTACAATTTCCATATGTTCTGCTGGAGCTCATTCCCTTTTTAAGGAAAAGTTAAGTAATAGTTGAGGAGGAGTAGTAGTAGTAGTAGCTATTAATTTCAGCAATCATTAGAATTCAGTTTCTTTCTCTTTCCTGACTGGTGACTTAGCCTCTGTGTTTGCAGAATACTTCTCATGAGTTTTATCTCTTGGTGGTATAATAAATATTCAGGGAATATGACAAAAGTGGAAAGCTTAAATAGGAAAACTTTAGAGCCTTTTTCTCCAGGCTCCAGGGCTCCCCTTCTGGTGTTTTCTCAAAATCAGGGGATTTTATGGCAAACAAGGGAATTAATGTCCACAGATGGGTGTGACATATGAAGCTGGATGGTCTGTGAGGCTGGGGATTGTTTAACCATGGAGAAGAAGAAGGTAACTCAGAATTTCTCAGGACAATCTGGTTCAGGTGTGCAGTTCCCTAAAGCCTGGAGTTAATTTTGTTTAATGTTGGTGGCATGGCTCACTCTAACCCTTTCCTTATGATTTTTGGTTGAACACCAGGGGGATGGTAGGGGACAGGGCTCAGTTCACGACTCTGGATCCTTTCAAACAACTGGCTCCTTGCCTGGTGAAAGCAATGCCAGTGCCAGATGCAGTGTTAAAGCTGTCTCACTTTGGACATATTTTCTGCAGCCTCATGTTGTACCAGTTTTGAATTAGCTCTACCTCTGTGTCAAATAGTTCAGTCACTGAAGTCGCACTTCACTTACACTGAAGTAATCTGCTTTAGAACTGGTGGTCATAAAATATTATATTTCACAAGCTTGCAAATAGATGTAGTTCATGTTCTTCAATGGGCCACAATTTTTTTTTTTTTTTGACAAATAATTTTCCCCTTTTAAAAAAGTGCTCAGGTATCACATAGTTGTGCTACAAAACACATAGCTGACATCACTGACTTTTCATCTTCCAGATTACTCAATTCCTTTAAAATAAAACATAAATTATTCTTAAGCAATATTATTTCACCCAACAGAAAGTTTGGGGATTAGTTCAAGAGCTTAGGTGGGACAAGATATAAAGTTAAGAATTATCTCTTCTAACTTCTCATTCCCTGAGTCTACAGAAAACTGGTATTACTCAGCCTTACTCCTGACCATAATATAAAACCAAAAGGGGATTTAATATATTTTATTTAACACAAGGAAAGCTATTTCAAAAGAGAGGAAAGTGTAAGTCTTCTGCAGGCTCACTGCAGGCTCCATTACAAGATAGTTAACCCATTATTTTTATTTCAAAATAGATCATAATTAATCACAGCTATTGTTCAGGTGTTCTGAAATCTGGCCATTGTCATTGTGGTTTTGCAAGACTTGAAAAAGGTTTCCCACTCAACCTGCTCTCTGTTCAGTTGTACCAGCAAAAGTACCTGCTCCCTGAAAGAGGAATCTGCCAGACCCTTCTCAGCTGTTTGTCAGGATAATTCAATTGATGTTCTACCTAGAACCCTGCAGGACCACAGCTGCTGCAGTGGGTAGACCTTCGTTAAGCCTTAAGGGACTTAACAAGCTGTGCTAATGAAACAAGGGTTTAATGAGGTGCTTTTAGCTAAGTTCAATGTATTTTTCCTCTTCATCTCAGCCCTACATTTCCTGAATTATTTATAATATAACTTTAAAAAAATCCCTTCATTTTTCAACTAGAATGACTCTTGATATCTTGTTAATAGTTGAATATATAATATTCAGGTATTCCAATCAACTTCAGCAGTGGCTGTTGCCTTTTTCTAAGCAGGAGCTACTTGCCAGGCTAAGGATCATGATACTGGACTGAAGACCTTGTAGCCTGACTCATGGTAGTTCACAAGTCCTTTGCTCTCAAATTAGATTTAAAATTATACCTTTGATAAGTGATCTGTCTCATCTTTCACAGTGCTATGCTGTAGCATTTAGGAAGCTGTGTTGCTTTTTTAATGACAAATATTAAAATCAAGGTCTTTGATTCCAGAAATCAACATGTTTACTTACCCGCTCCTGTTTGATCCAGATTCACATAGTCATTAGCAGAGATAATGACAAATTGCCCCGTGTGACTGGGATGTGAGCTGAAGCCTCAAATACCAGAGCAGTAGTACGCAGATCACCCAGCATAACCACCTCACTTGAAAGCTACTCTAATTTTATAAAGCAAGTTGTCAAATCAATGTCTCTGCTGTCAAACAAAAATATATTTTTAAAGGAATGCCTAAAAAAAAAATCCATAGAGGAAATGTGAGTCCAGCATGATATTTGTTTGATTTCATTCCTCAGGCGATGCCATAAAAATTGATCAGACCACAGTTAATGGAGAAATCATTGAAGTCTAATTCAGCCAGCTCCAGAAATATTTATGAAGAACAGTTTAAAACCAGTGATATGATACAGGATGATGCTTGTTGTAGTATTATTAATAGCTAGAAAGATGCAGTTTCAACATAGGATTTCTGTAAGAACTCTGTGATACATTTTCAGCAGCTTTTGTACAATGAATTGTTATTAAAACAGCACAACCTTCCAAATTGCTGTTAGCTAAAGATGGGCTTTGTATGACCTGATATTTATCCATTTTGACCTTTAATGCCTTTTACAGTAATTGTTGATCCAATAAAAATCTACTTTATCAGTCTTGTCCTGGTAAAAATGACTGCAAGCTTTTGCTAGTCAGCCCTATGGCAGTCTGCTACTTAAAGTCCTGATTTTGTTTAACTCCTGCTTCCCCATGTAGAATCACAGAATGGTTTGGATTCAAAGGGACCTTGAAGATCATCTCATCCCAAATCCCTGCCTTGATCAGGGAAATCTTCCACTATCCCAGGTTTCTCCAAGCCCCATCCAAATTGAACACTGCCAGGGATGGGGCATCCACAGCTACTCTGGGCAACCTGTGCCAGTGCCTCACCACCCTCACAGTAAAAGATTTCTTCCTAATATCTAATCTAAACCTATTCTCTTTCTGTTTAAAGCCATTCCCCCTTGTCCTGTTACTACATACTCTTGTAAATAGTCTCTTTCCATATGCTGGCCCTCCCTGGCCTGTGATGATGAATTGCACTGAATGATCTGCATGTAACAGCAATTAATGTTCTGGTAAAGAATGATTGACATTTTCTAATACTACAGGTCTGTGTGAAATTTTTGCAACCAGGATGCAAACATATTAGTCAATATGGGGGGATTCTGCTAAAGGCAATAGTGTTTTTAGCTTGTTCAAAAGCCTCCTTGGAGCTCCTTATGTGTTTCAGTTACTCTTTTGTTCTCCTTCCTCCATTAAAATTTTTATACATCATTGCTGAAAAAAAGAAAAAAAAAAAAACATCCAAACTCTGAACAAGTGAAACTGTCTTTTTCTCTAAAGGACTGTGATCCTTGAGGGCACCTGCCAGAACTGTGGCTCAGCAGAGCATCTCTTGAAGGAAGGGAATGCTCTGTAATTTTGCACAGGCTGCAACTCCTTTAGCATAAACTGGACCAATACAATGCACTTTTCTTCTTCACAGATGTCATAGCTCATGAGGCTGGAGACGAAGACTCTTGAAGGGGGAGCCTTTTTCATACCTAAGCAGTGCCAGCAAATGCTCACAGGAGAGATGAAGGCTTGTTCTTAATCCAAGGACCACAGAGTTATGTACATTGAAGCCTATATACATGCACACACAAAATAGAAATAATAAATATAGTCTGGATAAATAAATTCTGGATTCCCAGATTCTCTGATGTGTCTTCATGTTCCTCTTAGCAGACTCAGAACAGCAGCTTGTCTGAAAGATAAGCGATATGACATGAAAGAAAAAAATCTAAAATTTAACATTTTAAACTTCATTATATCATCTCTTGTCTCTGGCTCTATACAATCAGGTAAACCCCTTGGTACTAGGAGAGAAAAATAGCTGCTAATTGGCAGGAATTTTATGTACATAATTAATTTTCATTTTTATTTTTTTCAAAGTGCAAAGTACATCCACAAAAGTTTCTCTCAGTGGCCAGGGATGCCACAGACCCAAGTGTGCAGAACTGCACATTGACTTGCTTGGGACTGCACACAGGAGCCCCTATTGCTCTCTTGAGATAAATCTCAGCTGTGAGACCTCTGGAGGACCTGCAGCCAGGTGCTGTAATGCTGGGTCCTGGGATATTCCAGGTGTCCCAATCTCATATTTTAATGTTAAGAGAAAAATTCAGGAACAAGACGCCAAACCTAAGCTTGCAGGGTGGTTCATCAGTTATCATTTTTGGGGTCACAGAGATGCACTGGGATGGTCCAAGACCCAGAAGCACATGGGAAAGTGAGACTATAATGAGAGAAAATATGTGTAGGTTGCATTAAGGCTGTGAGACAGAAGTAATTCCCTTTCCATGGGATATGCAGAGAGCTGAAATCACTTTAAAAGCAGGGTTGATAAAGTCTGTGAGGAGAGTAGAGAACTGAGAGCAGAATGAGAAAGGATGTTTGCTCACCGAAGGATCACAGAGTGATGACAAATTGGGGACATGTAGCTGCCATGTGTGACATTGCAGGGAGAAATATTTTTCTTAGCCTTTCTATGCACGTACTGTTATTCAACCTTAGTTCTTTGTCCCCAGAATGACTATCTGCTGCCCTCACTCTCTAAAACTAAAAATTCTCCTTGACTTATTGAGAAATGTGCCCATGGGAAGGGAATAAGGAAGCAGGGAATGTGGAGTGGGGAATTTTTGGCCATATGTCATGGTGAGGGCTCCAAGCAATGATCTGTGAAGTTTACATCAAACCCTCTTATATCTCAGACTGGCACTTTTCTGCCACCAAGAACTCTTGTGTGTAAAAATATGCATAAACCCCACATTTATTTGATTGGGATAATTTGAATGAAACCTCTGGTTTACAGAAGTAGGTTATGAAGTATTAATCCACCTTGTGTTGACTGCTGTTTTCAGTGTAACTGGATGATTTTGTGCCTTTGGCAAGAGTTTCTCAGAATCTTTTTAATGCTGAAAATCACATTAATGTGTGAAGGGCTGAGCAGACAGATTTACCTGTTGCTTGCCCAGGAATATGTGAGAATGAGAGTAGCTTTGCACCTCTCTAATATGAAGGATTTTGAGAAGAAACTTCTCCCAGGAATTGGATGCAGTCACCTTCCCACTGATCCCGCTGCAAATATTGGAGACATCTGTGAGTTTTTCTGTAGAACTGTGAAACAGTTAGGGGTGGATTAATGGGCTGAATTAAATGTTGTCATGACTTGTAAAGTCAGTTTACTTAGGCTGTAATTAGAATCTGCCTGAAAAGGAAGGAGCTGGGAGGTGGCTCCGTGGGCCCTGGTGGGGAGCAGCAGGCTCGGGAGCGGGTGGGAGGGATGCTGGATCCTGGCAGTGCCAGCGTGGCTCCTGCACGGAGGGGAAACTGTCCTTGAGCACAGCCAGGAGTGCATCTCGCTGAAGCATGAAGATTTGCAGCTCTTCGGATGTTAATGCTGATGAACACAGAAAAGAACCAGCAATTTGCTGGAAAATTGAGGTGTTGGTGACAGAGAGACACAAAATAATTCAGAAACGCTTGTTGAATTTCATACTGTTTTTTTTAAAAGTTGCCACATTGTAAAATGCTAAGTTTTCATTCCCTTCCATACTTTTTCTAGCAATAATGATTTAAGGAGATAAGCAGTAAAATTTAATAAAGAATAAATATTTGGTTTTAGCAACTAGCAAATCTAGAAAAAGACATTGTGTAGCTTATAATAAGTGGTATATATAACATTTTAAATTTAAAGAAAATGATTTTTGATACCACTTTTATTTTTCCAGGACCCAAGATGATCACATTTCTTTTTCATCTTGACTCAAATTACTTTTTACAATTATTAAATTTAACATCAAACTATAAATAAATATATTTCATCTAGCTTTATACCTACTCTTTGAGCTCCATGTTATTAATTCATAAATCACTGAAAACCAGATTTTAAGAGTACTTATTTCTAAACTTGCAGTGCATCTTGTTTACAGTTTTAGCCAAATAAAAAAGACACAAAATTAAAAAACCTAACAGATATGGTACCATTTGAAAAAAAAAAAAAAAACAACAACAAAAAAAAAAAAAACCAAAAAACTGATATGCCAAAATCAGGAAAAATGTTTATTCAATGTAAATTTAATTAAATAAACTCTAAAAAGTCATATTACTTCCACAAATGACAATTCTCCCCTACAGCCTATTTTTCCAGACAAGTAAAAAATTTGTTTATTCAATACGGAGGAATACTTCTGGTTTTGCTCATTAGTATCTGGTCTCAAGTAATTTAGATCCCTGCAGTTCTGTGCTGAGGAAGTTGGTTGGTTTTGTGTCATATTTCAGCAGGAATTTTCAGGATTAATGAGGTTTTTTCTTAATTCATCAAGGTAAAGGTTTCAAAAATGTCTGAGCTACTTTTGCAAGCTAAACTCAGTAACCCTGGATCATAAACCCATTAGGTTTGGATTTTTTTCTTGATCTTTTTTGTTATTTTTATGTTATTTTAAAGAAAAGTCTAATCAAGAAGTTTCATTCCAACAGCCTAAATTCAGTTTCCTTCCATTCAGGTGAACTGAACCTCAGCTTTCTTGTGAGCTAAGAAAACTGTTTGATGATAAAGCTAAGTCAAATTAGAAAATATTTAATCAAATGTAAGTTGATTATACAGTCTGGAATGGTCTATTTAAAGTTACAAGCTTTATAATGTAGAAATTTATCAGTGATACTAAAATTAAGACGCCTGTGCCATGACGTTTCTCAGTAGCTGCAACATTGCCCTCTCTCTTCCTGCATTCCCATGAGTTTGTGTGAAGCATCATGCCCGGGGAAACACTGGGAAATGAGAGCTGGACCTGCTTCAGGAAAGCTGAAGTCACCACTGAAGTCAGGGCACTGAAGTCTGAGTGCAAAACTTTCACCAAGCCCAGTAAAACTGGATGGCACATAAGCATCTTGCCCAAATCAGCACAAATGTATTAATGGCATTGAATAATAATATATTTTAGTTTAATTTTATCAAAATGGAGACCAATTTTTAACTAAGGCCATGTAATCTGACACCAGCTTTATGGATCACTCAATTTTAGGGACAGTGACTCAAACTGTGACACTGGTACAGTTTTTCTTACCTACAAGTCAAGAATCCAGCCTCTGATAGTTTTTATGTCTCCTACCCTGGAGCTGTGCACCTGCATCTGTACAAACTCTTTATGGTTCAATGAAGGGATAGTGAGATTTGGAAGCAGTAATTTATCATACAAGCATTCTCTAAATGTTTGTCTAAAAGAACATTACAATAATTCTTAAGGCCTTTAGCACTGTAGACACAAATTGAAACAGAGAGAGAACATTGTCCTGCTGCTCTATGTTCACTGTTAAAGCCTCAAACCCTTAAAGTTTCCTCAGTTTCCTTAATTCTCTAAGAGATGAGGATATTAATGGTACTTATCTGGTCTAAATAAAATATTGCTAACCATTGGCAATGCATTGTTACCTAGAAATTAGAGAAAAACTGCTGTTTGTGGCAGCAGTAGAGGATGCTGCTTTTGTGCTCCTTTTTCATGAAGGGAAAGAAAACGACAAGAAAGTTGCAGGATTTGGGACTAGGGCTGAAAAAAATAATCAAGGAGAGATCATGAATTAAAAACATGTTGGGAATCTCCTCCCTTCCCTGAATTTGAACACATAGTAATTGAGCACAGCCATGGAGAGGCAAGGGAAGCCTTCAGTTTCCAAATAAATCCTACCAGCTATGGAAGGAGCAGAAACCTGAGCTGCAGTCCAAGGCATTTCCCTGTTGGAGTCATTGGAAGAGGTTTGGTGGGGCACCTGAACTGCTGGGTCCAGTCTGCAAGTCCAAGGGACTCCCAAATTTTAGTTGCATTAAGGATAGGTCAGCAGGTGACCATATGAGGGTATAATCCAAGGAAATGTGAGAAGACACTGAGCTCTGAGAGGTGAATCCTCTATGACTCATAAATCTGTGGCAGAATATCATTTAGAGATGCAAAGTGAAGAAAGGGACACTATCAGGAATGGTTGGTAACCCACACTGAGAGCCTGAGCTTCAAAAAATTCAGCCAATAATGTGTAATTTTAAAATTTTGTCCAGTATTATTATTCCTCCTGTACACTTTATATTTCCATCTGGATACAACATTTATCATGTGCCCAACTTAAGAATGTATTTTACATTATAAATATGTAATATCCTTAAAAAACAAAGGAGAGTTTCAGGTAAGAAGTACAAGAGATGACCTCTGTAGAAGAGTTATTCCAGGCAGATCTCTGCAGGCACCTCTTTCCTCTGCACTTATCAACTTGTAAAACAGCAATCTCAGCCCAATAACCTGGAGGCAGGACCACTGCTACAAACTCTTTGTCTGAATAGAGGTGACTGCTCCATCCCATTATTTTTGTTTATAGACAGCTCAAGGCTCACATGAATATTTTCTGTTGGGTGTTTATAGCTGAGGTTTAGGATGTGGCTAAATATAGTCTAATAGTTCCTTCATCCCCACTCTGCATCATGACATGGCAAGAGTCCTTTGAAGAGTAAGTAGGCCATCCAAAACAAAGGCAGAAAATTAAATTCAGCAGCCTTAATGTGTGGTGTTTTCCTAAGCTTCTGTTACTTTCATGACATCTCGCCAGAGCTATTTCTGTCTGTGGGGAGTTAGGAAAAAGAACACATATTGTACAGAGAGCAGGGTGTTAAATTTATGCAAAGTGAAGAAGAGTGCTATCTCAAAAAATATTTATTTCATAGTTTTTGCCTCGAGGATTGTGCTTTGTTACATCTTTAAGGAAAGCAGTGCTATATTAGCATCAGGTTTAAAATTCTAATAAATATTAAGAACAGGTTACATCTGGAACATTTATATAAAGCAGCACATCAAGCTTATCATTTTGTGTAGAAAGAAAGGAAACACCTTTCCTGCGACACTGTCTATTCTTCATTCTGACTTAAAAACCAGAAACAAAAAATAGCTTAAAGGAAAGAGAGATGTGGAAAGGAAGCAGAAGGATGCTGCACTAGCTCCTTCAGTATTTTCTTTGTTTTGCATGAAACATAATTCTTTTGTTATGGACTTGAATAGTTACAGCAAAATTGTGGCAGTTCAGAGTGCAAAGGAAAACTGTCTGCATCTGCAGCAATGGGTTGCTGCAGTGCAAGCAGCTCCTGGCTCCACTTGAGTTTAAAATACTCCCTTTCGAAGGAACTGTTGCAGAAACATTTAAGGACATGAAACAAAGAATTTCTGTGTTAAAAACTTATATGTTAAAAACCAATCTTGTCTGCAAGGACATCTAATTACAATGCATGTATCATTTTTGCAGTGGCATGGTTTGGTCTTAAGTAGCAGCTCTCTGCTCTTCAGGAAGGTGTTTTTAAAGGGATCTCAGAGCACCAGGCTGGCCTGAAGTGAAATACTCTCCCCAGTCCCCCCCGCAGCCGTATGGATGCCAATATCATGAACTGATTACTAAAAGAGAGTTGGTAGGTGTCAGAGCAGAACAATTTTTTTTTTTTTTTTTAGCTCTGATCATATGTATGTAGGCATAATTTAACAAGAAGCAGCCAAAACAATTTCAAAACTCTTAGTTGTGTAAAGTTCAGGGGGTGGGGTGGATTATTTTTACTTATTCTGTGGAGTTTTCATTCTCTCATATGTTCCTTTGTACAGCTTACACTGTTAGATAAATGCTTCATGCATATTTCCTCCAGTTTCTTAAACAGAGGCAGAATTCTGTGTTGAAATCAGTTTTCACTATAACTTTCTTATTAGGAGACACTGAAGTTTGGATCCTGCCTCTCCAGGTGAGATGTGCAAGCACTTACATGCAAGCATCTTCACCAAAAGTCTGCCAGGATGTAGCCTCTACCCATAGAGGATGTTTCAAAATATTAAACTAATATTGAATTCATATGAAACTAATATTTAATTACGCAAATTCACTAATGAATTTGGATTTCCATTTGACTCAGCCCTACTCCAGTTCTTCCTCTGATAGCCACTTTTCTCTCAAGATAAATATATTGTAGCAAAAATAAGATCCTTCCTCCTGTGTCTTACTCTCTTAGTGAAATAAAAATCACAGACCCTACTTGTGTCTTTTCCAACAGACAGTTCTCCAGTTCTCTGTATTTTGTTCTTCAAAGCAAGGGTTTCACACCTTCCTTGCTTGGCAGTCTGGGCAGATGCCTGGCTGAAAGATAACCACCAGCACAAACTTTAAAAGTTATATTATGGTTTTTTTTTTGGTTTTTTTTTTTTTTGTTTTTTTTGTTTTTTTGATTGGTAAAGAAGGAGGGAGGTTCTTTGACTTCATCCATTTTACTTTGTATACAGTGAAAGAGGGATGTAACTGATTTTTTCCTCCTCATCCCTGGGCTAAGGATGTAACTCAGGAGTGCTGTCAAGTTCACGAGCTGACAGAGGACCTTTTCTGGCTATTCCTTGAACCTGTAACCATTTTATTTTGGCATTGCTCAGCCATAGAGAGCAGAATATTGCTTCCTTCTTTCACAGCTCATGGTGTTTGCTGAGTTTAAATGTGGAACTACATTTTCCTGAGAGTAAACAGAAGGCATAAGAAATTTTTCTCCCATCTAGTGTGTTTTGAGTGTTGTTCTTTCTGTTCAGTGTGAGACCCAGTCACCCCTTGCACTTGAAACCATTTCAGCTCATCAATCTTCATTTTTTTAAGCGATATACATTCCTTCTCAATTATTTTGTTTTTCTGCATATAAATGTAGAACCTCCATTATTTTTGAAAATGTTTCATCTCTAGGAGAAGAGATAATCCATTTAGGCTTTGTTTTAAGAATTTCAGAATCTCAGAAATGGGATAATGCTCCCTCCCTGTGTTTTGCCACGGTACCTTTTTAAAAACCAAACCTTTAAGCAAAAGATCAGCAGTGCTCCTAATGCAGATGCAGACCTTTAGGAAGCACATCAATGCAAGCCACTGCTCTTAGGGCTTGTGGATTTGAACCCTGTCAGGGTTTATCTGCTGCCAGCTTCAAACTGTGGTTTGACATTTCTGGTCAAGAGGGGTGCCCTTGTGAGTCCCGAGAGGGGATGAGTCTGAAAAGACCGAGAGGAGCATCTTGTCTCCCGGCAGCAGTGCCCCGCCAGCCTGCACTGCTGAGGTACCTGCTACCAGCAAGACATTGCTTTGAGGGAGATCAGCACAGCGTGATCTTACTCGTGCCTGCAGTACAGAGCCGTCAAAGCACAGCGAGAGAGAGAGAGATAGCAGGAAGCATCAAAGGGGAGCTGCTAAAGACTGAATAGGAATGAAGATAAAAGCTGCAGCCAGTGTAACTCCCTTCCCAAAGGGAGGGAGCAGAAGTGCAATGTGAGAAGGAGTGGTCACAGGAGACCTCAGGGACAAGTCATCTCTCCTGTAATGCAGCTGTTACAATAGGCTGGAAATTTGAGTGAGAAAATCACGAGAAAATTGCCGTGGTGCACAAAAAGATGCTTGTCAAACACTGCAGTCCCATGTCTCAGGGCTGCTGGGGACTGAGATAATACACTGTGCTTTTTCCTGATTTAACAGATGAGCTGTGGACCTCAAACCCTTTAGCGCTGCAAAATCCACACCTGCTTGGCTTTCTTCCATAATAGGATGATGACTGTGTACAGAGCCCAGCCCATCAGCCCAGGCACATGGAGCTGGAAAGGACAAGGAGATTGCTGGCAGCCCTGATCCAAGTGCTTGTCACTACAATGCTCGATTGCCTTCTGCAGAGAAAATACAAGGAGCATTTCTCACTGGTATAAGAATGCAACCACTTGTCTTCCTGTGGTTTAGGTATCCACGAGGAAGTCATTCCCAGGAGTAACTTCTTTACTACTTTCAGAGTGTACAAAGTGAAAGCCTGAACGATCAGATCTAACTCTCAAGCCATTCAAGAACTCCCACCCCACCTAGATCAGCCTTCAAGACACACATCCCTGTGAGAAGGATAGAGCTTCACTGGCATCGTGCAGATGATCATGCCTGGGACTAAGGTTGGTAAATTTACTAAACATTCTCAGCTTTGGAAATTGAGATACAGTCTCTGGTCAGTTGTGCCTAAAGAGCAAGTCTCATAAGATTTTCAGTTTGTAAGGGCCACACCATAGATGACCACCCCCTTAGATTCCTGAGCCTAGCAGGAATTTGAGCAAAGATCAAAAAACACACCTCCTTCTGACCCTCAGCTAGAGCTTTGATTTCAGAAGACTCACAAAGAGAATTTGCTATCGAAATTGGTGAGAAGCTTTCAAAATTTGCTATGGCAATTCTACTAGGCAGACTGAAGAGACTGCCTGCAGGGTTATAAACCCTAATATAGATATAAATAACTCCCAGGAAAATAGATTAAAGGAGAGAGCTCAGTATGAGCACTTCAGAATCAGAGGGAACCAAGGAATCACTGAGATGTTAAAATAAGAACCAAATAGAAATGTTTGAAAATTTAGGGAATAGCTAAAACTCCATGGATTTGTCAGAAAATGTGTCTAAATTAATTCAGATAACAAACTGGACGTGCCCCAAGGTGGAAGAAAGAGAATCACAGAGTTATGCTACTTTCACTTAAGCTGCCCTAGTAAACAGATGCTGCTGTCACAACAATCTGCAGAAGGTCTCCTGTTGAAAGCCTTTGTGCACTAGTTCTGCAAGGTGATACTGCATATTTATTGAACATGTTGCAAAAAGAAGTCACTTGGGCTGGTGCTTGAGGGCTTAGGACTCTCCTTTTCCCCGAAGTTACAGAATGTTAGACAGGAGCTGGCTGGTTCTGGCTCTGTTTACAAACATCCTGTGAGCCCAGCCGTGGTTGGTGTGCACAGACACACCTGGTCAGAGGCTGAACCTGCTGTTGTTGTGTGCTATGGCTTAAACCTCTAAAGATCTACTGCAAATTTACCACCACAATGTAATTCACTGATCATGGGATGGATCTCTGAGACAATATTCAAACCCAGAACTTATTAATTAAGTAAAATCTTAAGCACTTGCTTTATTTGAAAAGCGTAGTGTTATCATGATTGTAGACAGATGATGCAACATACCAGACTGCATCCTTTACCAAAAAAATGTATATCCCATAAGAGGAATAAACTTTTGGGACAGCTTATGCCACTTTTACACCATACCAATTTGGTGCCCTTTATCAGTAACAATAAAAAGTCTTCTTGACTTCTGTGAATTCAGGATGAGCTGATTGTCTGTGTTAGCTTGGACTCTGACTCAATACTGCAAACTTCTGTAAAATCACGTACACATATTCTAATATTTAAATATACTTTTAAATTCTATTATAATCAAAGGAGTTTAAGCACATCTTTAATGAAAGCACACATTTAGGTGCCTTGAATAAGGGCAAATTTCTGTCCTCTTTTTATGAAGGAATTCAGCTTAACTCAGGACACTAGTGGTATTTCCTTACCCCAGTTGTCATTTTTACCCCCTTTTAAAAATAAATCTGCAGAATATAGTCTGCTTTTGCAACATCTGCCAGACCTCTGCAGATTATAAACTGGTATTTTAAAGTAAATCAGGACTGCTTTTGACCTGTGAACTCTAATAGTTAAACAGGTGAGGCAGCCCCTTTAGATGTCCCCTGAGAAGGTACCTAGCTCAGGAAACAGGGTGAGTGTGGGAGGTCATGGTGAGGCTCAGAGTAACCACCCCCAGCTGTACAATCCCTGCCTCAGACCTCTTGCAGTACCATTTTGCTGGTCTCTGTATTGAATCAGAACTGTGAGTTTTACACTTTTGCATTTAATAAGCCTGAATATTAAATCAAAATGCACATTCGTTTGTAAAAGAGGATTCAGGTCCTGTTAGCTCTCATCAATCTTTTCAAACTGTCTTTCTATTGAGAGCTCTCTGCTCTTATGTGCAAAAGTCAGACATAGAAAAAGGTGGATGAAAAACTGCCTCCCAAGTGCTTTTATGGCTTTGAAATTGTAGTTTGTTTTTCCACCTCATTCTCCCACTTTGTGATAATCATTATTATCTCTTTTTCCTACATCTTTCTAACAGAGTGACACCATTAGTAGTTGAGCAAGTTTTCTGCTACCTATTATTCCTCTGCACTTTTTAGAGAACAACGTTCATTTAAAAATTCAAAGTGGCAACCTCCATCTGTGTCTCTGTGGGGCTCAGGGATATAAACATGGACATTTCACTTTGTTTTTCGCATTTAAGCATAATAAAGTATAGCTTATTTAGATCATTGTGCACTCTTCATTTTTTTTCCTTAGTTTTCCTTGTTTAGGAGAGGAATATAGTGTCAAAACAAAAATGTTTGGCACAGACTTCAATCTTTCCTGTTCATCTCTCAGTATTGCAGATGAATTACAAGGTATTCATCAAGGTTTTCTGAGGTGAGCTGTCACCCTCGTATTTGAACGTCCTCTATACGATTCAGAAATCTGGTAAGGGTTAATCTAGGTGAATCTACCCATCATGAGAAGAGCTGTGGTCTTATCACAGGTTAAAATAGCAGTGAGAAGTAAAAAGAAATAAATAGCAATATGGACTTTTGTTTGCTTTGGCAGGATTCTCTGTGAGGGTTTTTTCATCACCTGTTATTGCTAGTTAAAAAGCGAATGTCCTTGTCTATACAGATTTCTTAGCTGGCATTAATAAATTGTAATGAGATTATCTTTATTTATTAGTTTAGGTATAACAGTGTGTCCCACCTATGCCAGATTTGTGATCGGGAATAAAGCTGAAGGTTATTGTGGAGAATTTCTTTATTTACTTTGTTATAAGCACAAGTCAGCTGGTGCATTTGGGGGAATTGCCATGAGAGAGCAAAGTCAAACACATCAGTTTGCATTTTGCATGGAAAGAGACTCCAATAATCTTTGGAGTAGCATCTCACAGCCCCAATGTGACTCCTGGAGCCCACAGAGCTCCCTCCTGTTCAGTCAATGGACTCTTGTGCCCAGGCTGCTTTGTAAAACCCCAGGGGTACACAACAAAAGCAAGAACTTTCACTAGAGCACAAATCCCAGCACGTGGCGTGTCATGTCAGGGAAAAAAAGGTGGAGGAAAAAACAACACTTTCCTAGCCAAGGCAGTATGGTTGTAGGGAAGAAGGCCCTAAACACCTGTACAGGGATAGATTTAAAGAGGGGAATGATGTGGTCTTCCCAAACTGTTCACCTGGCAAAGCAGCTGCAGTGCCCACCAGCCCCTGGGCGTGCAAGGCACAGACCTTTATCCAAGGTGCTCAAGTTCAAAAGCTTCATAGCAAGCTGTGGTTTTCTATGCTCCCTCCCCATCATATCTTTATTGACATGCTACTTCTTATAAATAAACTGCTGCATTCCTGCGTTATCTTTATGCTGCCAAGGATTTTTGCATTGATATATGTTGGAGATGGTCTTTAAAGTAATAATAAAAAGTCTTGGCAACAGTGATTCAGTAGCAACTGGATCTGCCTTGGCACACCTCTAGTTTAAAAGATATCTCACTGCAATTAATTAGCTGGAATCTGAGAGCTTCCAGAAGGAAAGTTTTATGAGTTACCTCTTTCCTCTGGGAAGGCATCATTCAAGCCAAATCACTGTTAACTGACATATTCACTCTTGAATTCTTTCAACTCAGCATCCACCCAGACTGTTTTCTGTCTTCAGAGGAGAAGTGCCTGTGGAAAGTTATGCACTTTTATCCACTTCTTTCTGATTCTCTTAATTTTATGGGGTTTTTTTTCTGAAAAAAAAGGGAGGAAAAAGTACACTTTTTGTTAATGTCACTGCTCTTGACATCGAAGTTTTCAGGCTGCCTGCAGAACAGATGGAAAGCTACAATGCCAGCAGGGCAAACTTCCCTCAGCACACAGTGTGTCTTCTTTCCCTCACTGAAGCCAGGGGAAAGAGTGTCCTGAATACCAGATGCAGAAATGGATGTGCTGGCACCACAAGCATTTCCCCACTGCCTCTCCTCAGTGGGAAGCTGTGCCCACACAATTGCCCACACATGAGAGTCTCCCCTCAGTAATATCAGCAGCAGAGGAAGCTCCAGCCATCAGGGCTGGCTCTGACTTTGAGCTACCACCTCTGCCAGGAAGGTTGTCTCAGGCAGCAACTTCTGGAGCCCTCCTTTGATGCTTCTGATTTGTAGGAAATTTAGGGCTGGTTCTGAGGAGTTGTGCTCCATGCCTGTTAATCCATCTCCTGCCCACCTGCAAAGAGGTGAATGTCCTGGGAATGTCTCTTCTTTGCCTTTGGACTGCTCTGCAAGGGCCCCGTGTGAAGGCAGGTGAAGAACACTTGCTGTGGTTTAACTCCAGTGCAGCCCAGCCCTACACAGACACTCGCTGCCTGGAGTGGGACAGGACAGAATCAGAGGAATAAAAGTGAAAAAACTCATGGGCTAAGTTCAATAGGTAAAACAAAATCTGTGCACACAAGCAAAGCAACACAGAATTAATTCATCACTTCCTGAGGACAGTCAGTGTTCAGCAGGGCTCCATTACACCCAGCCAGGACTTGGGAAGACAAACACCATCACTATGAACATCCCCCTTTCCTTCTTCCCCCAGCTTTATGCACTGAATGGTGCCTTATAGTCTGAGGTGTCCCCGAAAATGATCCTTATCCATGCCAAAACCAGCACAAGACCACTGTTAGGAGAGCCACAACTGGGTCCTCTACTGCAGGAAGAGTCATTCCTCCTTGGGACACTGCATTTAGAGAATTGGAGGGGAAGCTGAGAGAGACCTTTCTTCTTTATTGTCCTGTTGCTTCTTCTGTGATTTGTTGCAACAAGCACAAGCTGAACCATCACAGTCTGAGTGGTGGTTATATATTTTTCTCCTGACCCAGGAAAGCAAAGGCTGTGTTACTTATGTGAAAATTTAACATTTCCTTTATCCTTCAAGGATCATTCAGGGTTGTTTAAGTTCAAGCCATGTGAGCCATAGTTGCTGAGGCATTCGTCTCTTGATAAATAGCTGTCCTCAACAGAATGATTAATTTCAGTGTTGTTATTGTCACTGGTTCTTTTTCATGTTGTACACTTGCAATTGTGTTACCATTTTGCTTTGGGTATAGGATGCCTCTTTATCAAACCACGCTTTTTCCTCTAAACCTAGGGAGTACAAGATATCGTTGCATCATAAATTTTTTAATATACCCTGTTTGAAAGCAGACTGATTTCCTGTCTGACTTGCTCATCTATTACCAAGAGAGGATGAAAGTGAAGTTCTCTCTTGTTATGTAACCTTACCCTGATCTGATTATTATGCATGGAACCACATTGCAAGCTCTTCAGTATGAAAAAGCTTGGAAAACTGTTATAGTAAACAAGGAGAAACTAAACCCATGGATTGGATTCCATCAGGAAATCTTAACTCTAAAATCCACAACACGTGGTCTGAAATGTCACACACTTAATTATCATTTAATATATTCAGGAACTCATTATGAGTGTGAGTGGAGATGAGCAAACTGAGCAGAATTAAGCAATTCCCTCGGTTATAGACTCTATTATCAAAGAGCTCTGGACATGAACCACAGCTCCAGAATTAAGGTAGGTTTTAAATTTCCCCAAGCAACAAAGAAATGGCATTTTTTATTCTTTATTTTACTCTTTTACCTTGGGTAACTGGAAAATTATGAAGGGTCAACAGGTAAAGAAAACACTTTCAAGCTGAAAACTAAGGATTTAATAGCAAGAAAAACCTCATTTTCCCATACTCTTTTCAGCATGCAGCCATTTATTTACCCCAGGGTTAATGAGTAAAAGCACTGCTAGATGAGAGCTGGTGCTGCTCATGGGTTGTTTGCACCATAACAAGAGGAACAGAGGAGAAAGGATGAGCATGTTCTAAATTCTGCAAAAGCAGATGTTGGCTCTTCTCAGCTTGGCTCTGCTTGTCCTTTGCCACTAGGGGAAATAAAAGGACAGGAAAGGGAATAACTTACACTTCTCAGGGCAGTATAAAAATGTCCTGGATACAATTTTTTTGAAGGAGTGACATCTCAAACCGGGGCACGCTCCAAGTTTGATTTTAAAGTATGGAAATGTAATCAAGTGTAATCACCCCACTGTGTTACAGGTCTGTAAATGCACTCAGAAGATCTCTGTGAAGAGAAGGCTCTCTGCTCTGGTCTACAAACAGAATGGGAGACTTGATTCAGCTTCCTTTAAAGTCAAAAAGGAACATTTCATTCACAAATGAGGCTGGTTTTGGAACACACGTTGATAAAACCAGTTAAAATATCTCCCAGTTGGTTTCATACTAGAGGTGTTGATTACATTTTAATTTCTTGATGCCTGCAGCTTCGTCACCCACTACATATAACTACATGTAGATGCCTGAAATTTGAGTTAGGGCCTGCCTCTGAGTTGATAACAGTTCTTATCCATGCCTAATGGGATAACCTAAAGCATTTTAGCCATAAACCAACTACTAACTGATAACAGGAGCACCTGCACCTGCAAAGAATGAGAACAGAAGTTAGGGTATGAAACAGTAATCAAATATTTCCAGCAAGATGTCTATTCCTTCATTACAAACTACAACTTTTTTTTTGTTTGTGTGTTTTTTTACCTTTTTCAGGAGTATGATACTGAAATTTTAGCATCAATTGATTGACTTAAGAAATTATTATTTTTTAAATTTTGTGGAAAGGTTATTTCCAATTTGAATATTTATCTCCTGATAAACTACAGTTAAATTTTTGATTTTTATTGTGGACTTTGAAAGGGAAACCTTCCTGCACATATCAGTGAGCATGCACCTGTCTTTAAATATATTGTGCGAAATATTATGATCATACAGATTTTACAAACATCACCAAAACAAGTGTGTCAAATCTGAATAATTTAAAAAATAAAATAACACTAAAAAAAAAAGGGTTAAATAAGAGAGATGAAAATTACTACATTGTCAGAGCATAAGAGTAGTTCTCTACTATCTCTAGTGTTTGAGTAAAATTGATTCCCAAAGATTTCTTCTTCACCCTGAGAAGAACAGGGCAACATGGAATGGAGGTTGCAGTCTGTTCATCTCATTAGCTCTGCTGCTTCTTCCTTCTGACTCACTTCCCCTTCTTCAGATAAAATAACTCCTAATTCAGAAACCTATAGTCCAGGCACCATTAAAATGAAAAGTTTCTATCCAAATGTTCTTTCTTCAACTAGAAAATTATTTTTTGTAAGGAAATGGGGTTTTTAGAAACTCAGGCCAAAGCTGGGTTTGCTGCTTGCATTGGCTTTGCCAACATCTATTCAGGAATAATCACTTAGCAACAAAGCAACACTGTTCCAATGTTTTTCAACATCTATTTTAATGTGCTATAATCAATTATTGTTGTGTTTTTTAATGTTTTACAATTAACAAAACAAAAATACAGATTAGCAGCAACATTTATATTTCACACAAAGGGCATGTGGAATCATTGATAGGATGGAAATTTCTGAAAAATCATCTGGTAGACAGTGGATTGTATCACAATTATTGGCAATGACTTCCCAAACAGTTTGTTTTTCCTCTAGAATTTTGGTTTCTTACCCACAGTTTTTATGTTGTTGTGAGTTGAATATAAGGACACAGGAACACATCATTGTGCTGTGTAATCTATATTAGGATTTTCCAGTTGTGCTCTTTATTTCTTTCCTCTGATGTTTTCTGTCTTTCTTATTGAATTAGGGTTGGGTGAGACCTCCTCACTGGAGCATAAAGTCATGCCAATGTACTCCTAAATCTATTCTAGGAACAAGGAGAAGGATTTGTCTGTGAGTGGAAGCTTTGAAGACATTTTGAGCTCTGGAAGAATAACAAAATCTTGGTAAGCCTTAAGGGAAGCTAAAAAGCATCTCAGAAATAACACTGATTTCATCTTTTAGCTTGGTACCTATGCATTTGGGAAAAGTTCCAAAGGTGAATTTTGTGATATTTTGATGTGTCTTCATCACTAGGTTGACACTTGAGGAAGGAAGAAAGTCCAATTCTCAATCTGTCACAGAATTCCTGTGTGATTTAGGATCAGCCATTCAGTGTCTGTGTTCCAGACTCTTAGCCATAAAGCTGAAATACTATTATTTTGTTATTGTGTAATTTTGTTGTCAATGCCATGAGATCAGAACTAGAATTTACTAGAATTTCTACAGCTCATAGCAGACCAAATTCACAGCACATTCATTTCCACATAGCCTCGGTCTTTGCCATGATGTTTATAAATAACTGGTAAACATAGAGAGGCAGGAGGCTTGACAACTCTTGTAAACTGAAATTTGGGATTCAGATGTTGAGCTGAGCCCCTGGAGCAGAAGCATTTAGCATGCTCAGGTCTGCTCTGCACTTTCTGTCTTTTTAATTCAAACTCTTTAACCCAAGGCCTGACTGATGCAAAGATATGTAGAATCTAAGGACATCTGGTTAACAGCATAAGAGGCAAAGATAACAGACAGAGATAAGAGATGGGAAAAAGAATAAATTAAACACCTAAATACACAATCCCTAAAGAAAACAATATAATAGACACCAGCAAAAGCCCAAGCCTCCAGGTCATTAGCTGAGGGGCCATTGAGCAAATGACTAAAGCTTTTAGAGGGCTCAACCAGAATTTTGTAGCTGATCAAGAAGGGAGGAAATCCATTTCCCACATGCACCACAGGAAAAATAAAACTGATTATGGGATAGCTAATGAAACTTGTAGGGCTGTGTAAAGCTGCTTACAGAATGCTTTGAGGGAATCTTGAGAATACATGAAAATTATTATGGCACATTTAGAGGAAGGGCTAAATATGAGAAGGGGAGGGATCAAAGTAGATTGGGGTGGAACAAGCATGGAAAATTGATAATTTCAGTCTTTGCTTTCTTCTCATTAAATCCTATTCCCATTGTCAGACAATCAGAGAATAGTTTGGGTTGGAAAAGACTTGTAAAAATCAGCTACTGCAACCCTCCTGCCACAGACTGGCCCACTTTTCACTACAGCAGGTTGCTAAAACCCCTGTTAAACCTAGACTTGAATGTTTCTAGGGATAAGTCTCTTGGCAACCTGATCTGATGTTTTAACAGCCTCATTGTAAAAAATTTCTTCTTATAACTAGTCTGAGTCTGCTTTTTTTTAGTTTAAAACCTTAACTCCTTGCTCTACCACAACAGACCCTGCTAAAAACTCTGCCTTCATATTTTTTATAAACCCCCTTTAGGCACAGGAAGGTGCAACAAGGTGTCCCCAGAGACCTGAGACAATCTCCCCGTGAGAGGTGCTCCAAACTTCTGATCACCTTCATGGCCCTCCTCTTGACCTGCTCCCACGGGTGCTGAGGATCCAGAGCAGAGTGTGAGCAGAGCAGAATCCCCCCTCACCTGCTGCCCACGGTGCTCTGGATTTGTTTCTGGGCTGGGAGTGCACATTGCCAGTTCATGCACATCACCAGCATCCCCAGTTCCTTCTGGGCAGGGCTGCTCCTCATCTGTTCATCCTCTCCCAGCCTGGATTGATACTGGGGATTGCCTGGACCCAGGCACAGCACCTTGTACTTGGTCTTGTTAAACCTTGGGAAGCTCTCATGGGGCCACTTCTCCAGCTTGTCCAGGTCCCTCTGGATGGCATTCTGTCCCTTGGGTGTGTCAATGGCACCTGTCAGCTTGGTCACATCTTCAAATTTACTGAGGGTGTGACCTCACTTTCCATGTGGCTCACGTATGAACTTCAAGCTGAACTGGGCAGCTCACACCTGAAAAGACTCAAGCTTACAGCTGGTGGCTGAGTAAGGAACCTGGGGCTTGCGCTGAGGTGCTAGAGATTTAAAAGTGTGTGTGTGTCTCTTAGTGAACCTGAGACTTGGTCATCTGAAAAGGGGAAACAGGATAAAACCTCTGTGTTTCTCATGCCTGTGTGAGTGCTGATGGTTTCTGTGTGGATATAGACTAAAATCCTTCTCTTTGTTACCACGCCTTGCCTCTTACCTGCTCAGTGCAGGTTGGCATCTTTGCCACCTGCTCATCCTTGTTACCTCCTGGACCTACAGGCTGCAATGGCAGCAGCCTCACCTAGGGATGCCCAAGTCAGAAATCCCTGGATCCCTCAGTGCAGCAGCTGTGGCATTCCCAAGACAAATCCAGAGTGCAAAGGTTCCTGTTGCTCTAACAAGAAGTTAAACCATCAGCCTTTATTTCAAATGTAGTTTTCAGTAGGGAAGAGCCTGTGCTTGGAAATCTGGATCTGGCCCTGAAGCACACAGGGTTGTTTGTACCTTGGGGCTTCCTCAGCCAAAACACGGTGACAGTCTGACAACAGGGACATAAAGTACAGGTCTGTCTCTCCTTGAAGGGAGAGAAGTCAAGAGTGAAGAATTAAAATTGAGCAGGGGCTTGTGGTTTCTCTCAAAAATTATTTTAATTTGCAATAGAATAAATTTATTTTCCCCAAGTCATGTCTGTTCTGCCCATCATGGTAACTGCTGAAGTATATCTCTATCTCCACCCAAGACTTTTTCCATCCTATTTTCTTCATTTGGCCTGTTGAGGTGGGGGAGTGAGAGAGTGTCTGGGTGGGCAGCTGGCCACAATCAGCCCACCACAACTGGGTTATGGTATAGTAGTATGGAGATCTCTGGTTAGAGAGTAGTGACTTGCACAAGATTCTGCAACTGTGAGATCTTGTGCACATAATTGGCTGCCCACAGATGTGTATTTCTGCATCTAGAAGAGGTCCTGGTAGACCTGAACTACTTTAGGTAGTGTTTGAAGGTATGCTGCTGAAAATGGTTATATAAAAATAGGATACTAAGGATATTAGTTCCTTAAGAGCACAGAATGATGAGGACACATGAATAAATGAAGAGGTGTTGCTCTGAACTTTCATGTTTCTGAGTGCTGAATTTAGGCCAGCAGTTAGATCAGGGACTGTTTCACATGAGTGTCACATGCCCTTGTCCAGAGAGATGAGTTAAAGCACACAGACCTAATTGTGCATGAGCAATTACACCTCAGTAGGACTCAAGGGCACACATCTGACAGGAGCAAGGTGGTTTTCACAGCCAGTGGAATGGGAGTCACCTTGAGGTCATCTTGCTGGTTTAGAGGAAAAGCATGATTAGTG
This sequence comes from Lonchura striata, assembly GCF_050655825.1. Classification (NCBI taxonomy): domain Eukaryota; kingdom Metazoa; phylum Chordata; class Aves; order Passeriformes; family Estrildidae; genus Lonchura; species Lonchura striata. The sequence continues at coordinate 149,972,537 of NC_140704.1, read as the reverse complement.
AAGGTGTTTGGTAAATGTACTGAGTATTTCTTCCTAAAGGGACGGAATGCTCATGCAGAGCTGGAAGGATAGCATACTTTCAGGAGAATGAGACCAGCAATGTCTTCTTTTAATAAAAGAGCAGAGAAATAGAAAGCATATTTTCCTAACACCAGGTGTTATAGAAAGTTTGGCACAAAATTGTCTTCCTTGGCACAATGTTTAACATTACAGAACTAAATTATGTGTTTTTTTAATAGTGCAAACATCATGCTGATCATTTGCAGATTGTTATAGTAATCATTTGAAAGCATTAAAAAAGTTGGGTTTGCCTTTTTATTTTTTTATTACTGCTTTCCCCTCCAGCTAATTGCAATCTCTCTCTTGCCTACACATCCTTTCAGGTTTCAGCCCCTTACTAACAATCCTACTTTTTAGATTAGATGTAGCATTCTTTTCTGTGCACGGAAGATGAGTCTTTTTGATTTGAGATTACTTTGTTTCTGTTTCATTAATTTCATACATCAAATTAGAAGGCACCACATGCAGTTGGATGAACCCTGGTCAGGTGCAATACAATAAATCTCATATACTTTTTCTAGGTGTAATGTGACATTTGGAAGCACATACATCCTCACAGAGTAAACAGAAAAGCCAAATTACTTACTCTGCTGCAAACATGTTCCATCACCTTGAATTTACTGTTGCATTTCACTCTCCCTGCTTTTTTGAGTCAGTAAAATATTTATGGCTCTTACCAGGTCTACCTTATAGAAAAGCATGAACAAGATTCTTTGAGATAATTTAAATTCAGCAACATTATGAAATTATTATTATAGAATAGTCTGAACAATTTCTGCACAGAAAAATTGGTAAGCCTGTAAGTGTAATCAAACAAACCCTGGATGTGAGAATATAGAATATAAATAGTACACATCTTAATGACAGTAAACAATGAACCCAAACATTTTGGGTTCGCAGGCTTTATACATTTTCAATTCATCTTCCTCTCTTTCTCCTGAAGTTCTCCCTACTAAAGCTCAGATTGAGTGTTTCCTCAAACAATTTTATCTTATAGTTGTGAAACAGGTGCTGGAGGATGCTCCCCTCTCCTAGCTCCCATTGCTTTGGAGCAGCAGTGAGTGGTTTGTGGCTGCCTCACAGGGCTTAGCTCCCCTTCAGGTATGAAGAGAAACCCCTTCAGGTATGAAGCAATTGACAAAAAGGAAAAAAAGAAAATATGTTTTTCACAAGTTTTGTTTAAAAGCTTTTGCTGCAACTTAATAAAGATGGAAAAGTGGATTCTCAGAGCTTTCAGCTTTTTCCTCCCAAGAGGAACACTCCCATTCTTTCTAATTTAAGTGGAAAAAGTCAAAAGGTTCAGGACCTGAGTCCAGAGAACTGGCAAACATCTGTAACAGGGAACATATTAAAAGTGTCCACACAGACCATAAGAGAGGAACCTCAGAAAAGAGCAGGAACAGCTTCTCCAGGGATCTAGGAGAAGATCTCATGCCATGTTCTCTTTCGCTTGTCTGAAATCTAAGACATGCAGAAGACAAACAGACAATCTTTCACCTCCATGGTAGCTTAGGACATTTAAAGCCATGACCATTCCAGTGCAAGCCTCAAGAAATCAATAAAGTTTAACTGCCTTAGAGACCAGCAAACAACAACCTTAAGGCCTTCTCCACTAAAAGATATTAGTCAGTGTGGGGTTTTTCTCTTTTTTATTCCTAAGGCAGCAGACCCTTTGCCCAGGAAACAACAGGCACCTGAATACTTGCTTCTGTCTGTAGGCTAGGACTGCCTGAAGGTAGTTAGTCTGGGACTTTATTTTCTTACAGACAATGTCTTTGAGAGGTTTTTAAGGAAGTCATAACTCCTTCACACTCTGGAAAAAATTACTTTGTAGTGTAGGGTAAGAGAGGGAATTTCCACAGAACTGCTGAGATTGAAAGGGACCTGTAAACATCATGTAGCTCAACATCACCTTTCTCAAACCAGGGTCAGCACACACAGGCTGGCTTGGGCCTATGTCCAGAAGTGTTTCAGGTGTCTCCAAGGCTGCAGACTCCATAACCACTCTGGGAAATCTGTTTCAGTGCATGATCACCTCACAATGAAAAAGTGCTTCTTTTCTTATGTTTAAATTGTATTTTCTGCATTTCCTTTCAGTTTGTGCCCATTGCCTCTTGCCACATCACTGGGCACTACTGACAAGGATCTGGATTGTCCATATTTATACACATGGATAATTTCTCCCCCTGAGACTTCTTTCCCAGCTTCTCCTTGTATGTCATATGCTCCAAAAGCCATCTTGATGGACATTCTCTGGACCTGCTCCAGTGTTTCCATATCTGTCCTCTACTGGCAGCCTAGCACTGGACACAGCATTCCTGATGGGCTGAGTAGAGGGGAAGAATCATCTCCCTTGCTTTGTTTGGACTTGAAGCACTTCACATTTCCCTTTGTTGTACTTGACAAGGTTCCAGGTTGTATCTTCAGCCTCACTAGATCCATCTGAAGGCAATGCAACCCTCTGGACTATCAGTTTCTCTTCACAGATTTGAACCAGCTCCAAACTTGCAAAGGATGTATCCAGTCCCATCATGAAGGTAATTAATAAATAAAAAATAATTAATAAAGATGTTGAACTGGCCTCTGTATCAATTCCTCAGGATACTTCAGTAGTGACTGGCCTCCAGCTTGCTTTTGTGCCACTAGCCACAGTGCTTTGCACACAGCAGCTCAGCCAGAGTTCAGTCCTCCTCCCTGTCTATTTATCTACTCCTTACTTGAGCAGTTTATCTATGAGAACATTACAAAAGACAGCATTGAAACCTTTGCTAAAGTCAAGGTAAACAACATCCACTGCTCTCCCATCATTCACTGAACCAGCCAGCTCATTACAGAAAGATATTATCTTGATTACATATGACTTCCTCTTCAAAAATCCATGCTGACTACTCACAATCACAACGTGCTTCTTATGTTTGGATATAATTACCAAGAGGATTTTCTCCATCAGCTTCCCAAGGATTGCTTTAGAACTACTTGGGACTTGTAGCAGTAGGACAATGGATAATGGTTTTAAAGTAAAAGAGGGTAGAATCAAATTTTGACACTCTGAGTCCAGTTCTCTGACTGCTCCCCATACCATGAAATACAACCCCTAAAACCAAGGGAAAATACCTGTGTGGAAAAATTTTGAATGGCAGCATTTCATGAAAGAATGGAGGAGTAGGGGAGTGGGAAAAGCTCTGAGAAGCTTCACTGCTGTAGGTTTTCATTTTGTGCCCTGTACTGGGAGCCAATTTCAGTGCTTTTTTTTCTACTTAGTGATCAGTCATATTAAAGCATTATTTTCTCATCTGCTCAAGTTTCTGTTGTTTCATATACTGTTCATGGCATGTACTTAACATCAGCAAGCAGGACTCTTCAATGCAAACTGGAAATACCTAAACAAACAATCTGTCCCAGTACACTCAGGACCCTGGTACTTCAACAGTGGCATGTAATTTGGATTATTGCAGAGAGAGAAAGGGTGTCTGGTACTTTGTAGCATGAAATACTGGTCATAATTAAAGAATAATTTAATTTCCATTTACAGAAAGGCCATGCAGGACCAGGCTGGAAAATGTTATTTAATCAGCCACAGTTATAGACACAGTGTCATAGCATCCTCACCATCACCTGTCAGGAGGTTCAAATCAACACATTAAGTAAGACAAAAAAAAAACCCTGAAGGGACATTAAAAAATGGTGGTAGGAAAACTATGGTTTGGGATGTAGTAACTGATGAAAGATGATGATGAGGAAGCAAGAGGAAACAGATGCTGGATTTTTTTTGTTTTTCATCACAATATGATTAAATAGAAACACATGGAGCTGGGCCTATTAAGGAATGAGAACTGGTATAATCGTGAATTAAACATGGTATGGAAGAAGGATTTGCAAGGGAATAATTCTGTTGGCTCTGTGTCAGTTGGGAAGGAAAAATACATCAGTATTCTTTTCTTGTTGCAGTGGGCTTCATATTAATTAAAAAAGGGGAGGGGAAAAAAAGAAAAGAAAACCCAGCTGAATAACAAAGCAAATGGTCTGGACAAAGGAATCTGACAAAGATACTTCAATCAAAAACCTCCTATTAGACCTAAAGAACATCACAATCTAGCTCCACAGGAAAAAGGAAAATGAAATTCACCTAGAAAACTAGAGAAAGAACATGAAAATCCATACTACCTATTGCACAAAACCTTTTGGCATTTCACAAGCTTCTCAGAAATTAACCAATCTGTATTTTTTTTTGTAAGGTGATTTCATCTGATTTCATTGTGGAAAAGTAGATCTAATATCAGGAAGTTCCCAAATACTTTTAGAGAGGAAGTACATAGTCTAGTTCCTGTGAAGGAGTTGGACAATATGTTGTGGATACAACTCCTATCTTTGAGCATTTGCCTGATGTTTTTTTAAATTATCTCTCAATTCTTGTAATTTTTTTCTTTATACCTCTTGCATATGCAATTATTTCTTTATGCCTTATACAGAGCTGTCTTACTTTTCAAAGCTGCCATTATTCTATGCTTTGGCCAGCTGAAATTTCATGGCAGTGTAAATGGATTCAAGGGATTGACCTGTTTACAAAGGCGAGAGCAGCACCATGTAGTGCCAGGGAAGAGCTCAGATGTTGGGGAGCAGCTGGAGATGGCATGTAAATCTCTGCTCCAAAAGCAGATGGTTCTTCACATCTCAGTTAGAAGTAAGTCCATTGGACTAACAGCTCCTGGCTGAATCTTTGCTTTCAACTTCTTCATCCAAACTGAACAGTCCAAACATCTGTCTGTCACATCAGCAGCCTGAACTGGAAGATGAGAACAGGGAAATGATCAGAAGCTCTTATGCCGTGCCTGATTGAAGTAAGAAAACTAGATAAGCAAAAAGGCTGAGGCTCATCCTCATGTTTGATCAGTGGAGCTGACTGCTCACCTTTTGAAGTATCTAGATATAAAGTAGGTATGTATGCTGGTAAGAAACTGATCATACTGGTTACAAATGTATTTAATCAGATGAACATATATATCTCTTTTATTTGATGAATACTATTGAAAATAGCTAGATGTTATAAAAAATTCCCATTAAATTATCAAAAGCTTTTTGGGAAGTACCTTAGAAGTACCATGGCATTTTTTAAGGAGACATCTGATTAGTCTTTTCTGGGAAGCAGCTGCACTTAACAGTACCACAAACACTTAAAATACATCTGTTACATCCCCAGATAGTCCACTTCTGCTATAGGAGGAATAATATCTCCACACTGAATCCATGGTTCTGCTTCACAGATTTATGAAAGTTTCATATTCAAGGATTGGTCAGTCAAGACATGAGGGGAAACTATCAGGAATGTTTGGCTCAAATAATGTAACAGCAGATATGTGAGAAGCTTAATAGGATTAAGAAATGTGGATAAAGAGGGGGACAGGGGAGGAGAAATACAGTGAGCAAGACAAATGGTAAAGCCATTACTCACTCTCAGCCAGCTGGGCTGATCATCAGCTCTGTCCCTGCTGAGAGATTTAAATAGGATGTTAACTTCAGCCTCACAAAGCTTTGGCTTTTGTCAGGGAAGCCCAGCTGACTGCAACCACCTGAGATTCCTCCCCCTGGTTGCACTGATTTGAGTTCATTGCTCATCTGGCTTTTACATTGGCCCTTTGATTCATTCAGAATGTCCTCAGGTGGAAGCTGGAGGGTGTCTGGATGAGCCTCCAAGCTCTGCTGCTTGGGGGGGAGCTGGGAAGGTTGTGCTGCTAAGCCTTTCTTGGCTTTGTCCATAGTGCACCTCGTGACAGTGACCATGGTGTAAGGAAGTGGAAAGCTTCCTATGAGGCTGGGTAGTGCAGTGTCTGTCTTGGTCCTGAAACCAGCTGGGATTGATTTGGTTCTGAGCATACTTGTGAAAGAAATTATGAGGAGCCTTATATTCCAGTTGTGATAGAAATGCTACAAAAATGTTTACTGGGAAATATTCAACAACTTTCTTTCTCATAGATTTTTTTTTTTTTTTAATTTTGGTCAGAAATATCTTAGTTCATCAGCTTGAAGGAGTATGCAAGACCTTCCCTTATTGCTTGAAATCTGCCAAAGATGGAGTAAAATGTAAACTGTAACTGAAAGTCAGCTGATATACAAAAGAGAAATGACCTGAACCTTAATAGAGCTTGGTTGAAACTAACAGAAAAAATTAAATAGCTTGCTTTAGACTGATGTAAACTTAGATAATATTGTGGCAAGATGAACATGCAAATACCAGCCTGGTGCTCTATGTGACACCTAGGCAGGAAATCACTGCCATAAACATGAATGACATAAACATGAAAACCCCAAGGAGACCTATGAAGAGGGAAGGGAAGGGAAGGGAAGGGAAGGGAAGGGAAGGGAAGGGGCCCAGATAACATCCCTAGTTGCTGGGAATGTCTTCCCAGGTGCTGCCACACCAAGAGGCTGAAGGACAGTGGTGGTTCTGTCATCACAGGGCAGCTGGTGTGCAGATGTTCCAGCAGGGTTTGTGCTGGAACTGCACAAACCAAGTTCTCATGGTGTGCACGTTAGGTGGGATACTATTTGTGTTGTTACAAGGTTATAATGAGTCATAACGAGATTATAGATAATGGTTGGAATGTTGTTTTATGTAATAAAGGATCTCCTAACTCAATAAATACTCTTTGTGTTTGTCATCATCTGATTCAATCATAGGTTTGTGGAAATTGAGCCTTCACTCCCTGTAACCATCAGGAGGCATGAACAGGTATAGAGCACAATTCCTGATCAAAGTGAGAGAGTGACTCAGGACAACAGAGAAAGACAGTACAAAAATCCTGTAGACCAGGCAGGAGTTTGTTTCAGGAACATCTATCTGGAAGAGGATGTTCTCCAGGAAACATAATTAGCCCCTTTGTGGTCCTACTTTAATATTTCATTTTTATATAATGTGAGACACTGCCTGCTTGTCTCCCAGACAGCAAAGCTTGGAGATGAGCTATCAGCTGGGAGATCAAATCCAAGTCATTCAGAGAAGGCATTAAACCATTATTTTTGCTGTGGATTCTTAAAACCACCTGTAAGGGCCATTTAACCCTGTTAGTCCTCTCCAGGTCTGGGCACCAGCTATGGTGATTCTCTTGGTGTAAATTTTTACAAATAAAATATGGGAAGTCTTCTCTAGAACAAGAAAGAGAAATATGAAAAGCTGAACATTTTCACAAAATTTTGTTCTTGCTTTTCAGCCAGCCTTATCTGTGAGGCTGCCAACTGACCAGCTTAACACAGCACCTCAGCTGATCTGGGCCTTCCTGCTGGTGTGAACAGCCCTCCAAAGAACAAGGGTGTTCAATCTTATCAGCAACAGCTGGCCAAAATGGCAACCTTACACTTTTCTCCTGCAGTTCCTCACTAGCAGAACTGTCAAAATGCTTATTGGAAGTGCTGCTTCATCTTCTGGACATTTTCACTGTGATCACTCTGCTTTGTGAGTGTGATCACTCTGCTTTGTGAGATGCATTTCCACTTCCATTTCCATGTCTTAGGCAATTACAGACACCAGTTTTGACAAATGCCTTGGCTGTTTAGCAAAGTACCTCCTGTAATTGTTTTGCTTGTTGATTGTTTGTTTTAGATTTTCTGTGCCCTGCCTCAGCACAAGGCTTTAGGAGGGTTAAGGACTGTGCAGGAGGCAAGCAGCACACACTTTCACTTGGGGTATATTCACATTGAAGCAAAGTGCTCATAAACACAGTTTCTAATATTACACTGTGTAAAACTACTCAATGGTGCTTTTTAATGTAATGAGGTATTACACTGTCAACATGGGAATGAAGACAAGGTCAAAATTTCATCCATTCTATGTTTTTAATTGGGTTAAGTGCAGTCCAGCTGGGGAATGCGTGAATAAGTATGCCAAGCAGCTAAAATTACAAGGGAAAAAAATCTAAGATTTAGGTTTTCATGTATCTCACATGTTGTCAGAAATTGATATCCTAGAAGGTGTCAGGCAAGTTTATTTCCTGTTGAGTCTGGAATAAGTTTCCTTTAATAAACACTTGGAATCTGGCCCTGAAACATTCCCCTTCCTTACATGACAAATAGAATCCAAGTAAACTGTCTTGACTACTTTAAAATAAGACACTGCTCTAGGGGTTCTGCAGCTGCTTGGGAAATTTTACATTATAGACAATTTGCATCAAAATTTGGGCCAGAAAAGCCCCAATCCACTGGAGTGAATGGGAAATTCCACAAAGGTTGAAGACATGTCACACATTACTCCAGTGCTGATTTTCACCACTTGGTGCACCAAGGAGGTGGAGGAAGAAGTGATCAGGTCTTCTGTTAGGGAAGGGGAAGAATTTGGGAAGAACTGATCAAACAGGGAGAACCCATCATCCAACAGGCCATGTTACATCTTGCCTGTCTTAAGTGGGGTAGAAATTCTGAAAGAATATTGAGGCATAAAGCTGACATTTTCTTAGGCATTTTATTCTAGTTTTCGTGCAGTACCCGCAGACTCATTGCTGCAGGCTCCTTCACTGGGTAATGGATATAATTTTTATCTGTGATCCAAAGGGTTTGTGAAGATTAACACATTACATTTTCAAGCTTACACTGGCTGAGTACTGATGTTGTCTTGCACATCAAGCCACCAGTGACCAGGCTGTTTCCCAAACATGTCCCTGGTGAGCAGGTTGTTACCCAAACCTGCAGTCTCACAGGCCATGATGTGTCCCTGACTCCTGGGTGGGAGATAAAAGCAACAGTCTCAGAATATTCACTCTGATTTCAGACCTCTCTATTCAGAAACAGTTTTCCAGAAAAATTTGTACTCAGTGGACACTTTGCTTCCTTTTTTTTTTTCTTTTTTTTTTCTTTTTTTTTTTCTTTTTTTTTTTTTTTCAGAATTCAGAGCAAATTTGTCCTTTTCTGTGTACCTTTCTTTCAACACAAGGGAAATAGTAATCTGTGGAATTTGTGCTGACAGACTTGGCATCCTTCTCATGTATACATGGGCTGAAAGAAGTCCTTTCAGATGGAGGGGAGGGGAGGGGAGGGGAGGGGAGGGGAGGGGAGGGGAGGGGAGGGGAGGGGAGGGGAGGGGAGGGGAGGGGAGGGGAGGGGAGGGGAGGGGAGGGGAGGGGAGGGGAGGGGAGGGGAGGGGAGGGGAGGGGAGGGGAGGGGAGGGGAGGGGAGGGGAGGGGAGGGGAGGGGAGGGGAGAGGAGAGGAGAGGAGAGGAGAGGAGAGGAGAGGAGAGGAGAGGAGAGGAGAGGAGAGGAGAGGAGAGGAGAGGAGAGGAGAGGAGAGGAGAGGAGAGGAGAGGAGAGGAGAGGAGAGGAGAGGAGAGGAGAGGAGAGGAGAGGAGAGGAGAGGAGAGGAGAGGAGAGGAGAGGAGAGGAGAGGAGAGGAGAGGAGAGGAGAGGAGAGGAGAGGAGAGGAGAGGAGAGGAGAGGAGAGGAGAGGAGAGGAGAGGAGAGGAGAGGAGAGGAGAGGAGAGGAGAGGAGAGGAGAGGAGAGGAGAGGAGAGGAGAGGAGAGGAGAGCTCATATGCATACTCTCCTCCGTCATAGGAAAGTACCTCTGAATAATCCCTACAAAGTTCCTTGATTTTGCTGCTACTGAAAGTCTGAAGTAACCCCATAAATGGCAAAGGGCCCAGGATCTCTACTGCTTTATGTCTTGCAGATAATCATCTTCTACCCTGCAAGATGCATGAGGAATTGTCCCAGAGCAGGTCTGTAGCATCTAGCACTCATTTCTTTCAGGTATAATTCACTGTGCAAAATGCAATGCAGGGGAGAAGCCTTCCCAGAGGAGTTGTTCAGGTGTAAAACTGGTTCAAGAGTAAACTGGCTCAAATCATACAGATTTAAATTAGAATGAAAGGGTTATGAATACTAAATGACTTTTCAAATGAATGGTTCAGAAAATCTCACCTTCCATAAGGTTTATTCATCCTTTATCCTCAGGGAATAGATTTTATTATTTCTGATAATAATCCCTCTGTTAAGGGAGATGGCAAGGTAGACAGGGAAAAGAGAATTTAAAAAGGGAAGAAGGAGATAATTGTTTTCTTGTTCTCTTGCCTGAAGAAAACTTTTTCATTTTGTTTTTCTACTACAGACAATGGAAAGACTGGAGAAATCAGAAGGTTGTTTTTTTTTTTTTCCTTCTACACCAAACCTTACACTATAATTGGAGAAAAACTAAATTAGCAGTTTTTCATTAATAAGATCTATGGTTGCATTTAATAGTTTGACTAGATTGTGTTCCACGAAAGGAATGCTAAATTTACTGACAGGAAAACAACATAACTTTGTTCTCAGAGACTTTCTTCTTCAAAGGTCATTGATCTTTTTGACTGTATTTCCTTTGTGCTATGTCTTCAGAGACAGATAACGTGGGGGGCAGGGCCAGGAGCCAACATTCTTGTCAACTTTGCAAAATTTTGTTACAATATTTATTTTACTCAAGGTGACTTCTTGCTTTTTTAACTAAGAAATTTAATTCCTTGACAAACCCCTCAGACACTTGTGGATCTTCGTAGCAACCACAAGAAATGTCTGTTCTTTTTTCTTTGCAAATCAATGCAAAGAGAAGAAAAAGAGACCTAGGTTTGGGTATTAACCATTCTTAAAAGTCTAATAACTTAATTTCTGTTACTTCTTGAGATAAACACTTTAATGAAAACAAAAGCCAGATAACTGAATAACAGAAAAATAGGCCTAGGTTATTGATAAAGCCTCAGAAGTGAAGTAATATATGTTATCCTAAATTTCTGTCACCTTGCATCTTCCTGGATGCTGGCAGGTGTGCACATTTTGGAATGCCTCAGCCCAAGGCATGATATGTCTGTGTCCTGGATTGCTCCTTCCACACTTCAGAGGAGATAAGTTCATTTCCATGGAATTTATCAACTATTGTTTTGTGGATCAGATAGAAGGATCAGGCCTGTTCTCCAGGAATAGCAGTTCTTCTCACAGGTCTTTACTCAAGTTATCACTCCTCTTGGTCTTCCATAGAATGCCTAATATATTTGGGGGATGCTTCTCAGACATTGACTCCATTGCCATGGTGCTGTTTTTTATCTGGTAGGCATTTGAAATTGCCAGTCCTCTCTTTGCAGATTATCATTATTGCTTTTGGTCTGATTAGTTGCTTGGTTTGTTTTGGTTTTCTTAAACAACAGACTTCCTTGCTTATGCACAATATTTTTAATATTAGTTATCTTCCCTCTTTTTCCCTTCAGACCATGGAGACATGACCCTTTTTGATGTTCAGGATTGTTTGAATACTGAATAGCTTTTGCACACATAATTAAGTTATTTCCCTGTGATTCACTTTTTACTTCAAATTTTATTTTCAAAATGCTAGTAGTAATTCATGAGTTTTGGGCGTTTTGTTGTTGCTGTTGTTGAGTTTTTTTGTTTTGTTTTGTTTTGCCAGGATATACCAAGCAGCCCATTTATTCTAAATTATATTGATCTTATCCACAAAAATTTTATTTTCTCTAAGCCCTTTTCCCTACCACAGACAGGACTTACACTGGTAACATTACAGAGACCTATAAAATACCCTGAGGAACAGGCTGACTGCTTCCTTCTGCTGATTCAACAGCCCCAAGCCTCTAGGCAAGTCTGTACAATAAGCAGTAAGATTTTGGCACAGGGAGAAGTGAAAATGCAGAGTACAGTGTGTGGCATCACCTCATTCACCCCGTGTTTGCCTTCCCACCCAGGACTGGCAGGTGACACAGTATGTGACATTAATTTTGCTGGGCATGGAGACACTCTTCCTTTTGGGTTCTACATGGGAACTAAAGATGGACTAATCTTTCACCAATCATTGCAGCCATCTCTTGTCATTACTCTTCACTCTCAAATGCTAAACATATTTCAGTTCTTCACACAATGTTTCAATATATCAAAGAGTTCTGAAAGATGCCACACATCTTTTCCAACAGAAACATCTACAAGGTAATCATCTGCATCTGAACAAGCAATGAGACTTCCTGTGTAGCCAGAGAGAAGCAGGCAAGAGGTGATTCATCCCCTAAGGTGGAGAGCTAAAATAGACCAGATGATTCAGATCCCCCATGTACTTATTTCCCTTCACTGACTGTGCTTGGAGCTAGTTCAGACTGAGGTGTACATACATGGCAATGTATAAAGGTGGGTGAAAGTGGTCTCCCCAAAAGGATTTTAAATAGAAGTGGACTTGGCTCTTATCACTGGCACATTAGCTATATTTTAGATATGTTTCCTGAGTTTGTGGATAGACTGTCATCATTTGGGTCATCTAGCTTTCTTATAAATCTAATATATTTGCCAGTTATGAAAAGGAAGTTTGGATCTTCTCTTGTTAAACAGAAACAGCAACAATTCAAGTTTCCTTTTATTCAGAGATTGCATCCTGTGGTACAGAACTGCATGTTTCTGACTAAATACCTTTTCAGGGGGTTGAAGTATCCAGTAGTCTAGACAGCCATTTGTGTAGACAAAATTTACACATTATTAATTCTTATCTCCTCTTTGGCTGAATAGTCTTTTGTAACAGAACTGTTGCAGTTGGATATTTCATTTGCACACTTAAGGTTCTCTTGTCATATATGTTCTAGTGCTCACACTTTGCTCCTGCTTCTTCAAGTCTACATCAGTCAAATTCCAAGGCTTCTGATTTGGTTAGCTGGTTTATCCAGTTAGTCTTTTCTTGGTGTTATCTGTATCACAATTGTCATTATTTCGTATTACAAATGATAAGAATTTAATCAGCTGTGTAACTTCTCCATTTCAAGGATTCACATCACCTGGAAACACTGGAGGGTGTTTCCTGCACCAGGTGGTTTAGGGGCTTTTCAAGAAATATGCGCCAAAAGAATATGGAGTAGCAAAGATCAGCATCTTGTCCTTTTGTAGTTCATTCTCATTTCCTGAAGCACCTGCCCTTTGTGAAGGACACAATCCAGCTTCTCTTCCAGCTAGAAGCTGTGTTTGGTGAGATGGATGCTGATTCGGGCCCTCCTGGAGCACTTTGAAGTGCAAATGCTCTGATAGGACACCTTTCTCAAGGAGACTTTGATAGGAAAAGCATAAGAATCCCTCCTCCAAGGGCAGCTCAACAATCAGACCATTAAATCTAAAATATTACAACTAGGTCATGGGGAATAAGGTCAGAGATGCAAGGCTCTTGCAGAGCACGATGAATGTGAATGAGAGCTGAGACACTGCAGCCAGTGCCCATAAAAGCACGTTATCAGAACTAGTTTGTTACACAAACTAGCTGACACATCTCAAGGGTCAGTGTGGATATTTCAAGCATGAAAACATGCTGAATGGACAGTACACTGGTGAAATAGTACAAGGCTGAAAAAGATGCTTAATGATGGTTGAATAGAGTGTGCTCTCTTTATATATGGTTGGAGGTCTCAGTATGGAAGATCTACAGGTACTGTGACTATACTCACAGTATAGTCATGCAAGGGAAAAAAAAAAAAAAGCAAAAAAATAAAGCAAGCCCTCTTGCTATCATTATAAACCATAAAATGCACTGGCAACATTTGCTCTGCAAGCCAAGGTCTTTCTTCCAAGCTGTGTGAAAGCAGATGAGGAGATGGAAGGGGGTAGAGAAGCAGATCATGTTCTTGTTAGCTTAATGATTTATGTTCAGGCTTGTTTGTCTTTGGTGTGATTAATTGCTTCCAATTATCTGCTTCCATATAGTCAGTTCTGTACAGAAAAGATGCATCCTTGTGGGTGGGATCTCTTATGTTTGGATGAATCAACCCTGGAAATGCCCCAGTGATCTTGTGTCTGACAGATGGGACAGTTTATTAGAAACTAAATCTGGGAAAGGAGAGAAGCAATATGGGAGGGAGAGAAACACAGGAGACCAGCCAGATTTTAATTTTTTTTCAGAATATTCTAATTTTGTATGTGGTCCTAATGTTTGTATACCTATCCCCACTCCCTACTCCTTGTTTTATTTATTGCACATGCCAAAAGCACATCTGCCTTGTATCCAGATTACAAACACAGGAAAGGGAAAGGCCAGCTGACTGGCTGGAGTAAACTGGATCCTGGTCTTGAAGCAGGGCACACACAGCTGTGCTGTCACCCTCCTTGCATGGGAGAGCCTGTTATTGCTGAACTCTGGGGTCCAGGAAACAACAGCCAGGACAGAGAAGTCAGGTGAGAGATTTGCCATCCTTCTGTGGGGGTTTGCAGGGCATTTAATGGAATCACAGAACCACAGAATCAATGAGGTTGGGAAAACCTCCAACATCATCAAATCCAACCTTTGACAAGCACCACATCAGCTAAACCATAGCACCAAGTGCCACATCCAGTTCTTGAACACTTTCAATTCGCATAGTGAGGCCAGACCAGTGTCTTGCTTGGATTTGTTCTTCAGTGAACAGGAAAGAATTGCTGGTGAAATTCCAAAGTGGGAGTTTGTTTCAGAAATTTGAGACTTTGTAGACATAAAGAGGTGAGTTTGCAAAATGACAATTTTGTTTCTCATGCCCTACTGACGGAGTGGGAAAGGACTGAAGTAGCTTTGCTGATTTCTGGATTTTACATCTGCTTTGAGTATGTCCTGAGATGTGATGAGGATTATGCACTGTTGCAGTCACTTTGTCTCGCTTCTTCTGGAATTTTCTCTGGTATTTTACTGTTGCTTCTGGCTTTTCCAGTGACCTACATTTATCTTTGCTTTTGCCCTTCTGCTAGAAATGTAACAATGCTTGCCTGGATGCCTTGTCTCCCTCACCCATCCAACCTTCCCTCAAGGTGCTGTTCATTCACTTGTATTTTATCAGATACTATTAACCACAAAAATTCACCATGAACTGGGGATTTTTCGCTTTCTTTATATCAAGGAGGTGCATCTGTAATGTAACAGGATTGTATGTCAGGTCTGATAAGGAGACCAGAACTTCTCTGTTTCAATTCCAAATATGTTATAGGCCAAATTCTAATTTTGATAGAAAGATGTTTGTAACTCAGGGTAAAATTTAGCCTGTAGTATAACCTTCCTGTCAGAGACAACAATTTACCACCTAGTTTGTGGATAGCATGAAATTAAGCAGAACCACTATCCTAAACTGTAATAAAATCTATTGGCATCCAAACTATGTATTATGCATATGTAGTCTATTATCCTGAGGCAAATATGCACAGAGGTTTGACAGCCACCTAATGAAAGAATGCAAAAGAAATAGGATTTAAATAAAAACCTGCAAAATGACAGAAAATGTACCTGATAGCCAAAGGGCTGCTTCTCTTTAAGATCTGTTCCAGGCAAGTGCAATTCTGGGAGCAGAAGAGGATTCAGGGGACTGTGATGAGGAAGATTAAGGGGAAATGAATGAGGGTGGTTGAGAAGGATGAAGATTTTTTGATAGGAAATGGGTGCCAGGGCTGCAGGAGAGGATGCTGCAGAAGCAGTCAGAACACAAAATGAGTCCATATGATAGGGTGGGGAGAAGGGAGGAACTGCTGATCCTCCACACTGAGGACAGCAGTGAGGAGATGAAGGGCGTGGTGAGTAGGACAGGCTGTGGGTTGAAGGAAATCCTGTCTGCTAATTTTGCCACTTGTGGCCATGAGGAACCACTGCAGTAATTTCTCCTTTGCCAGGCAGCTGGCTTCCTGGATGGATATTGAGTTGACACAAAGGCTACATTAAAGAGTAGAAACACCTGGCTGGGCAATGACAGATTGACCAGATCCCACTGGAGGGAGGGCAGAAACAAACAGCCACACCCTGTGGATCCCTCAGAAGATGTGGTTGCAGGTCCTCTCCACACTGCAGCCTGCAACCCTAAGGTTATTTTTTTCATTGTTCTCTTTGAACTCTTAGCAAGAGAGGAAAGGAAAAAATGCTGAGATTCCATCTTTAAGAAAAAAAGGCTATCAGTCTATTCTCAAGGAATGTGGGTTTTCCTCCCTTTTTTTAAAAAACCTCCAAGCTCTTGCTAATTATTTTTAGCCATCTAACTTATTTAAAAGTTAGCAACCATCAAAATTACCATCCTTAATCTAAAATGTGTCAACATGCTTAAATCTACTAGGATTTTGCAATTTATTTTTAATGTGTAAATTGTCTTTGGGAATTAAGGGTACTATGATGTTCATAAAAAGCATGGTTTTACTATCACTGGAGAAATAGAACTAAATAATAAATTAAAGCCTTTCTGCAAAAGCATTAATTTTTTGCATACATTTGTTTGTAAATCTCCCTTATTTGTAAGCAGTGATAAAAACTATTCTGCACACTTTCTTTGTTGATAGTGAGATGAGAAAAACATAATAGGAAAGTAAAATTAAATTATATTTCATTAGTGATGACAACCTGAATAAAACATGGAAAGAGCATTATCAGGTTTCAAAAACTTCTGGCACCTTGACAACAAACGGAACAAATCTATATCCACTTAAAAGCTCCCACACATTAAAGTACCCCAAAATAATAATCTCTTTCTGTAGCTTCAAGCTAGATGAACTGGCAGTGAACAAAAGAAAAGCATTTCCTCCTGAATTTTTCATAAGATCTGCCTTTCAAAAGAAGCATATCACATAGCCTTCCTTACTTCATTTCATACCAGGGTACACCCCAATGCTGCACTTAAAATGCTCAGAAACCTCTCTGGGGCAAAGAGTCCCTGGGCATCCAATTTCAATCACATGCAGTCTTCATCAAGACTAATCTAAATCAGGAGTAAACAACATAAAAACCAGGGCCTTCTTACTGATACATCAGCCTTTGTTTGCTCTGAAACAACACAGGGTGCAATGCCGCATAGACAAAAGTTGGCTAGCCCTCCAGGCAGCTCAAAACTTTGATGTGGCCTCACTGTGCTCCCAATAAAGCTTTCCATCTTTTTAGACACAATTTTAAGGGATGGATGCAGGATCCTTCCCCTCTGCTCAGTGCTATAAATTGAGAGTGCTGTGTCCAGTGCTGAGCTCCCCAGGACAAGAGAGTTTTATGTGTCCTGAAGGAAGTCCAGTGAGGGGTTGAAAAGATATTTAAGGGACTGGAGCATCTGACATATAAAAAGAGGTTGTAAGAGAAGGGATGGCTCAGAGGGAACCAGACAAGAGAAGACTCAGAGGGAATCTTATCCATGTGTACAAGTACCTGACTGGGGAGTGTGGGGGTTGCAATGAAGAGGGAGCCAGGCTCTCCTCAGATGTACTCACTGAAAGGACAAGAGCCAATAGGCACAAGCTGACACACAGGAAAGAAAAAAACATTTTTCATGTGAGGATGACTAAGAGCTGAAACATTATTCCCAGAGATGGAGTCTCAGTCCTTGGATATATTCAAAACCCAACTGGGCACAGCCCTGAACAACCTGGTTTAGCTAACCCTGATTGGAGCAGGTGTGGGCTAGACCATCTCCAGAGGTCACTTCCAACCTCAGCAGTTGTGTGATACCAAAGTAGCAAGATTGTAGCAGCTGTAGGATCTGTAGGATCCTGTAGGATCTGTTCTGGGAGTGCAGCAGCTCTGAAAAACACACCTTACCCCAAGAGCTGCTGGACTCAGTACAGTGGTAGTGGAGACAACTCTGCTGCTTTCTATAACTTAAAAAATACTTCAGAAGGTTATAAAGCCCTCTAAGCAAAGATCCTGCTTTGCTGTGTAGACTCTGCCCATTTTTCAGGGTCATCAAGGCACATGTTGTTCTTCAGTAAATAGTGTATAGCCATTTGAGAGCCGCAGAATGAACAAGAGTCACAGAGCAAATCTGGAACCTTCAGTCTCCTTGCCAGAATCCCTTTTAAGACAAAAACAAAACAGCTCCAGCAGAGGTCAGTTAAGGAAAACTTTTATTTTGTTAAATGATATGCTCTGGCATAGAGTGCAACTTTGAAAGAAAAATAGCAGGCTTTATGTTATGTTTAAGAGATTCAAATATAAACATTCCTTAAAAAAGAAACAAAGACACATATCCTCAAAATGTTAGCTACTATTTTTTTCAAGTCCTTAAAAAAGTTTAGTTACTGTAAAAGTGAACAGAAAAGATTATTATTCCATTTCAATATTCCTGATCTGGGTTTATAAAAAAGTTAGAGAGGTTTAAATTAAGTTTAAACAGTCCCAGAAGGTTGTTTTAAACAATTAAAGTTTTCTTCTTCCCTTTCTCCCTTCTTTTGGCTTTCTTGGCTGCTCACAATATTTTAACTCTTCCCTGAAGTTCTCTGTGAGCCCCATTCTCCATTTTAAGGCCTCACAACATCCTATAGTCCCTGCCCATGTTGTGATTTAGATCACATCAGAAGGTCCTCAATGAGACAACATTAAAATTTATATCTCTTAAGAAATGAATATTCCTGTGGAGTATCTAAAATAGTGCACAGTCAACCTTACAGTCTAATGGATCAAACTTTGAGTCTTTAAACAGCAAACTCTAAAAAATGAGGATGTGAAATCAGGAATACATCTAAATAGCAGGATGTATAACACACACACAACTGTCTTCACTGATAGTTTCTATTTCCCTCTTTGATACTTTATCTTCTGAAATATTTATTTTGTTTTATTGGGTTTCTGTGATAAGGTTTTATGGGAGGGACAGGGTGAGAATCTGCCAGAAGTTTTCCCCCATGTCCAACAGAGCCAATGCCAACTTTCTTCAGGATGGATCTTCCCCTGGCCAAGGCTGAGCCCATCAGGAATTATAGCAATGCCTCTGTGATAACATCTTTAAGAAGGAAAAAAATATTGCACAGTTTGCTACTACAGCCAGGGGAGAGCAGAGTGAGAACATGTGAGAGGAACATCTCTGCAGACAGCCAGGTCATTGGAGAAGGTGGGGCAGGAGGTGCTGAAGGCACTGCAGCAGAGCTGCCCTGCACAGCCCATGGTGAGGCAGCTCTGCTGCAGCCCAAGGGGGTCCATGGGGATGCAGAGATCCTCCTGCAGCCCATGGAGGACCCCTCACTGGAGCAGGGGGATGCCTGAAGGAGGCTGTGACCCTGTGGGACGCCTGTGCTGGAGCAGGGTCCTGGCAGGGACCTGTGAACCTGTGGAGAGAAGAGCCCAGGCTGGAGCAGCCTAAGACTGGCCCTGTGGAAGAGTGACCCACACTGCAGAAATTTGATTCCCCATGAAGTAGACTAAATTTGGAGTATTTCTTGGAGTTCTGTCTCCTGTCTCCCTGCATGCTGGGGGAGGAGGAAGGGCTGGGAAGAAGTGAAGGGTGGGGAGAAGCTGGTTTTCCTCTGATTTTGTTAGTAATAAATTCAGTTAATATTCTCAAGTTGAGCCTGTTTTTCTGGTGATGGTATTTGGTGAGTGATCTAGACTGGTCCTTATCTCAACCCACAAACTCTTCATTTTATTTTCCCTCCCCTGTCCAGCTCTGTAAGGGAGTGATAGAGAGGCTTTGGTGGGTGCCTGGTGTCCAGACAGGGTCAGCCTGCTTTCAGGGGACTGTCTGCCATGGGAGGGACACCACACTGGAGCAGGAGAAGAGTGTGAGGTGTCCTGTTCCCAAGGAGGAAGGAGGAACTAAGGCAACATACAATGAACTGACTGCTGCCTCCATTCCCAGTCCCCCAGTACCTCTGATGGGGAGAAGGTAGAGAATTTGGGAGTGGAGTTGAGACTAGGAAGAAGTGAGGGGTAGAGGAAAAGTGTTGTAAGATTTGGGTTGTATTTCTTATCCTGCTCTGCTTTGTTTGGTAATAAATTAAGGTCATTTCATAAATTAAGGTCATTTCCCCAAGTGAAGTCAAGCCCATAACTGGTGAGTGATCTCCTCCTGTCCTTATCTCACCCCATGAGCTTTTCTTTATGTTTTCTCTCACCTGTCCAGCTGGGGAGATGAGTGGCAGAGCAGCTTTGCTGCACATCTGGTATCCTGCCAAGGTAAACCAGACTTTGTTATGAGCCTACAACCAACATTTTTTATAAGTCTACAATGCAACTCCTTTAAGGAAAGGCCCTTAAAAAAAAAAAAAAAACAGAAAAAAAAACAAAACCAAAACCAAAACCAAAAACAAAAACAAAAACAAAAACAAAACAAAAAAAAAAAACAAAAAAACAAAAAAAACAAAAAAAAAAAACTTAGCACAGTAGTAGCCTGACAAAACAGTAAATAAGATGAGAACATCTGAAAATGGATCATAATGACCTGAGTTAAGACTTGGAAAACAAGGGTAGGATTGGATTCTGGTGAGGCCACACCTCAAGTACTGAGTCCAGTTCTGTGCCACTCACAACAATGAAGACATAGAGGGCTGGAACCTGTCCAGGGAAGGGCAATGGAGCTGGGGAAGGGTCTGGAGCACAAAGCTGATGAGGAGCAGCTGGGGGAGCTGAGGGTGCTCAGCCTGGAAAAACGGAGGCTCAGGAAGAACCTTATCACCCTTTACAACTCCCTGAAAAGAGGCAGTAGACAGGTGGGGGTCAGTCCCAAGTAACAAGTGACAGGACAAGAGGAATTGGCCAAAAAATGGGATATTTAGGAAAAATTTATTCACCAAAAGGGTTGTAAAGGATTGGAAGATGCTTCTTAGGGAAGCGGTGGAGTCACCATTGCTGGAGGTATTTAAAAGACCTGTAAATGTAGTGCTAAAGGAACAAGGTTTAGTGGTGAGCATGGAATTGTTCACTAGGGTTGAAGTGCTAGGTAAATGCTCAGATTTGATGATCTTAGGGGTTTTTTTCAACATAATGATTATATCAAAATAGAACAAAATAAGATTTGCAAATTCACAAAATCAATAAGATAACTATCAATACTTCATGAGGGAAAAACAACTCGGAAAGACCAATTCTAAGAAAGATAACAAAAATTGTGCTGTTGCTTGCAAAGAGCTATGACAGAAAAATAAGCCAGTGTTGTCATGAACATCATTCTCCATACCTTGCATTTAAATGTGAAAAAAATACCATCAAAAGATTTATCCAAAAGCATATGTTAAAATCCTTAAGTAATAAATGAACAGTAAGAATGATGAATAAAACTAGAAATTCATATATTGCTATGCAATATAGAGAGGAATAAGCAACAAGAGGATGAGAATGATTTAGAATATCACTTAAGAGTATAAGTAATAGGATGAAAGTAAGCTCAAGGTAGTATAAAATGACAGTAATTCAAACAAATACTGATGATTTGATATTTTGAAGAACCATCTTCCCAGAGGAATGGTGAAACCATGTGAAAATTTGCAGAAAATAAATAAATGTACACCAGGGAACTCCTGTACTGTTGGAGAGATAAACGTATTTATTTGTCCATGCCATCTATTTATTACAGTACTTTAGCTGAAGAAACAAGAGGCAAGTCTTTCTTTCCTCATGTGGCAAAACCAGGTGCTGCTGTAAACAGCATTAGACTGCCACTGGCAGATTAGCACTTGAGACATGTAGCCCAAAAGAAGGACAGAAATGATGGATCTAGGAAGTGATTGATTTTTGAACCAATATGTGCTGGAAAACCTGCTAGGAATAATATAGCCAGATATGTGGTCATGACCAATGACAGGAGAAGGATCAGTAAATAATAAATTGAGCTCCCAGGATCAAGCAATAAAGGTGTTAAACAGCCTGGCAGGCTTTCTCAGGGCAACACATCACGATGAGAGTTTAGGCAGAGTTTTGGAGGTTGACAATTTCGTATTTTACTTCCTTTTTGTTTTACTTGAAAATGTAACCTACAAGTCCATGATATTTATTCCAGAGAAATCTCTGTACATTTCAAAACATAAATTGAGCATTTTCTCTAACAAAAAATAGCCTAAAGAACTGAAGGGTAGGGTGGCTGTTGAGTACCTGTTCCCACATCACTAGTTCTAATTTGATCACATTTACAAAGTTATATTCAGAAGGAATATTTAACATTGCCCACAGAGCCCCTCAGCTCTGGCCCTCCCCTTCCACCATCCATTATCTCACACAGGTTCTCTTTGGTAGCTATTAAGAGACTGTCAGTGACTTCATCCATTTGGGGCAAAACTTTATGAAGAAATAGATGTTGTATGGAGACAGCCAACTCTGATTTTTTGTGTTGGATGGCACTGTGGACTGCTCCCCTTTCAGGAATGCTCCTGCTCCCCAAATTTGTATTCTGTGGATTTCTTAATGAAATTCCAATTTTTGCCAGAGCTGGTTTCTAGATAAGGACTTGTAACAGTGGTTGTTGCTTTGATTTATTGAAGCACTGGAAGAGATTGTGTCTTCAAAAAGATTTATGGTTGATGAAAGCCTGTGTGCTGTTCTTCCTTTGGGATTTCTCCTCTAGGTGGACACTGAAGTTAAGAGCCCCTGGCACAGGATAAAGAACAGTAACTCACAGGACAGGTTAAGTCAGATTTCATCTGGCCCTTCACAGCTCCTTGAATCTCAATACATCCAATGACCTCCAGCTCCAATGAAACAGAGGGGTTTGAGCCCCACTGTGACCAGAAGTTCCTTTCAGTGCTAAGTTGGATGCATCTAGGTTTCTTCATAGGTCAGCACACACTTGATGGATGAGACAGAGTTGATGAAAATCAATATCTTGCTCCCATTTTACTGCTGTTAACTGGAGGATTAAGAAGATCATCACCATCCTCCTTCCTTCTTTGCTGAATCTGACCCATACCTAATCTCAGCCTCTGTCATCATGTGCTGCTATGTCTTTGGATCTTTGTGACACAAGACTTAAATTAGGCTATAGGTACTCATAGACATAAAAGCCCAATAAAACATAACTGAAATTTGGGACTTAACTTTCTTAGGGGACTGACAACCCCAGTGTCACTAAAAAGGGAGGAACTATTTTAACTAACCCTGTATAGGCAAGTCAGGAACTATTATTTGATAGCACTCACACCAAGAACATAGCCCATCTTACCCAGTCTACCGCCTATATTAAATAGTGTTTATGGAAGATCATTTTTGCTATAAAGACATTCCATTCTTTGAAAACTTTTGAGGTCATCTTGACAAATATCCATCAGGAATAGATTAGACAGAATTGATACTTCCAAGGAGCAGAGGAAATATATAGTTACGTTCTGGAGATCTTCCTTCTGTCTTATTTTTTATTAGCAACACAACAAACTGTACCTGAAAATCAGACAATTCAGCTGCTCCAAAGAAAGGCAAACCAGCAGAGAGCATTCATGGAATTTAGGGACTGAAAGCCAATATTTAAAGAAGTAAGAGTAAATAAGAACATTAGGGGATCGAAAACTAAATTACATACTTTGTGATATAGCCACTGGTGTCTGGGCCTATAATAAGTGTTTCAGCTTTTTCCATGAGATTTTACTTAACTGGCATTTAACACCATTCAAAACTTAATTACTACCAAGTTAATGATGGTGGTACATGGTCAATGTTAAAGCTGGGGTCACTTATCATAAACAAGGTGAGATAAAGGCAATCAAATGCTACTCCTCTTTAGTGTTTGTTAGGGACAAAAGACAAATATGTTGATACCAAGTCATTTCCAAAATGAAAGTGGAAACAACACAAATAGCATTAAAAATCCCTTTCCTACAAGGCAAAGTACAAAGACCAAAGATGAATTTTAGCTATTTTCCATTTTTTCCTGGCCAAGGTGGAGATTTATTGACAGGCATTTCTGAAAAAGCTTCTCTTACTGCTGCTTACTACACTTGATTTTGTAAGAAGCAACTTCAATCTTAAGGGCTGTCAGCTTGGCACCTGTAATGAGCATAATATTCATTTCAAAAGGAAAACTACCAGAAAAAGCTAAATGACAGGCTAAACTGCATCTCCACAAGCAGAACTGCTGATCTCCCAAGATAGTATTTCCAACCCACACACCCCTCACACTACCAGGTGCTGTTGCTTCTTTTTTTCCCCCCCCTCAGTCTTCCTCATTACATTTCCTTGGCAGAAATTCCACTGTGGATGCTAGCAATAGACTTGCCTTGATGCTGTTCATCACAATTCCCGGTGACAGCTTATTATCTCATTATCAACATTAATAATAAACGTGTGTTCCTCTGAATTTGCAATGTGAGAACCAAATATATATATATATATATATATATATATATATATACATATATCTGACTTCACACTGCATTTATTTGAATGTGTAATGGCTGGTATAAATGCAGACTCAAAGCAGTGAGAGGGTAGGACACAACTGACATGCAGAACCAGGCCTGGTGGAGGGCCGTGACAGAGAGTTCTCGTGTGCCTTTGGGCAAGTCATTTGACCCTATGCACACTCTTTTCCTCGTTCCTGAAATCCCTCTTGCACCTTTAAGGGATGATTTAAGTTTGGTGTACTCCATGCTGCAATATTTTAATACATCATCTTAGTTTTTATATGAACAACTACAAACTGATAAGGACAGGAATAAGCAATCTGATATTTGTGTTTCTGAAGAGATGTAGTTAAGAATAACTGATGTCTTTTTTCCCTTTCAAGCTGTCTAATAATAAGTGTGACTTTCCAAAGAAAATCAACTTTTATTTTTATCCCAACATATTTTATTTTTTAATTTGAAAGTTCCTGATTTTGAATGAATGAAAATATCTTTTTATAACTTCTAGTTTCAAAATCTGACACACCATGAAAGCCAATTTCATAGATGAAATAAAAAAAAGAACATTCTCATCATAAAATAAAAACTGGGCATACTAAAAAACCTAATTTCTCATTTTAATTTCCGAGAATATTTTGTTGCTATTTGAATTGCAAGTAGCCAAAGATGTAAAGATTTTAGAACAACCTATAAAAAAAATAGTGGTCAGAAGGAGCACTCCTTTAATGGATATTGGAGACAACAGCTCATTTGGCCTTACTGGTATGCAAGACATGCTGGTGAAAACAAATGCATATTCGTAGTGGAGGATGGTGGAACTCCTCAATCACTGTTACTGAGGAAAACATCCTTGACAGAGATATACTCCAGCCCAAGGATGGGAGGCAGTGTTAACAAAACCACACCTACTTGGGACAGTAGCCAGCAGTATTCTTATACCTCAGGCTAAATTTCACCAGAAAGAACAAAATTAACAAAATCTGCAGCAGGCCAGAATACCATAAAATAGTTCCATTTGCTTCTAATGGAGATTGATTGCAGGTTCATTAATCTTAGCAACTGTATTCTGACCTCAGTCTATCCTGGCTGTCAAATTTTATGCAGAGAATGTGAATGTCAAAAAAAAAGTCTAAAAAACATTACAATTAAGATGAGAGAATATCACTCTGACAGCTCTGTGTGTCCTTAAGCATTTCCCAAAACAACTTCTCATATGGAACAGCTTTTGCATAAAGTTTAAAAAAATCAGACAATTGAGTGTACTATGTAGAAAGGAGTCTAGTCTAGAAAGAAAGGTCTAAGTATGCTTACAGTATTATGGATCATCAAAACGGAATAGCAGACATTCAAAACAGAGAATGCACACATGGAATGTCCGCACCAAGTGTTTGATCTGTTCTCCTATGGGAAAATAAAAAGCAACAAGTGCTTCAAAGTAGAGCAGAAACATTTTTTAAGCATAAATGCTGTGTGGTTTAGAACTTCACTGAAATATAAACTCAGCAGCTTGCATTTCATTTGAAAGATGACAAAAACAATAGAAGATGTTCAATTTACTGAGTTAAAAAGTCAGGAAGGCAAAACTCTTTTCCTCAGCTCAGATCTCATCTCTCCCCCTCCACTACCCTTTTGAATTTGCTCTAATTTTGAAGCCAACGCTGTTCTTTGAAACTGAATCTACATGAAGGTTAAACAAGCTCAAGTGAATCTCATGAAGAAAGGACTGAATATAAACAAAACATTACTTTGAAGTTGCTGTTTTTCTTGCTGCAGAACATTCCCCCTCTAAACTGTAACTCAACTCTGAAACTGGTTTCAGATCAGAAGTGTCTTCAGAAATATGCTGGAATGAAGACTACACCACTTGTAAAAATAATACATAAATTTGTCAGGAAGCATCAATATGGTCAAGCAGCTGTAATTGGGAAGGTGTCTAATGAAGACGTATCATAAAAATCCTTGCCCTAGAAATTTTGGTTATTTTGGAGAAGGCCTTCAAGCAATGGGATTAGAGAAAAAGTAACAAAGATTGTTGGCTTGGACTTGCTCTCCAATGACCTGTAGAAGCCTCTGTTTCCCTTTAAGTTCCTATATATTAAAAAACCCCTAAAGTTATGCTCCTTGTATGACAGTTTACATGGAAGTGTCCCCTTTATGGGATATTTAAACAAGTTTTAGCTGTTAAAACTAACTTGGCATCCCAGGCATAGGTACATCCAGGGCAGCTACTCAAAGCAGATACTGAATGTCCTACAGAACAGAACAGAACAGAACCTCCTTTGGCACGTAACCAACTCCCACAATGTGTCACCTTCTCTCTTCTCTTGCTCTAGAGAACTGGAGAATTCCCAAAAATATTTCCTGCATATTTGTCTCCTTCTGTTCCTCTCTAAGATCCTTAGAAGACTGGTTTCGAACTTACTGTCAGTGTCCTCCCACCAATGTCAAAATCATGCTCATTCATGTGATGATTTGCCTGTGTCCTCACACCTGGAAATCTTCAGAATGAAACCCAAACTGGCTGAAAGTTGTGTACTTTATTTAGTCTTAATTTCTTGCCTTAAACTATCTTTAAATCAGACTTTTCAGTGCCTTGTTTACACAGTAAGATTAGGACTGCAGATCTTAAATTTGCTGAAAAAGACTAAGCAGAAACACTACTGCAGTATAAACTTGGTCAGACTGTCTGAGTATCACTCTATTATGAATATTAAATAACAAAGGTAATAACACTATTTTGCCAGTTTCTGTTCTGCTTCATTCAGCTCATGCAGAGTGTATTGAAATCTCCATCCATCCATGAAACCCTGGAACGTCTTGCTGGCTGGTATTACTATTAACAAATGAAAAACATGAAAAATTACAATTTTTGCTAAGGGACATTTTATAAAAAATAAAACTAATCTGTTTTCCTCCCTTGCCTAAGGATCGCAATTTCTTGATCTGTGTCTCTGTCTATCCACCTGTCTGTCTAAAGGTTCCTTCTTCTCTACTAGAAATAACAAGGTCCTGCACCTGGGTTGGGACAATCCCAAGCACAAATACAGACTGGGGGATGAAGGGATTGAGAGCTGCTCTGAGGAGAAAAACTTGAGGGTGCTGATGGATAAGAAGCTCATCATGTCCCAGCAAGGTGCCCTTGCAGCCCAGAAAGCCAAACCTGTCCTGATAATTGAGGATCTCAGTGTCCTAGATCTACAATTCCTGAGGCAGGAAGTTCTGGAAGAGACACACGATCATCTGATCTAGGCACCAATCCTAATTCACATATAGCATGCCTAAGAGAAACCAATCTACTCACATACCCCAGCTTAAGATGAATTCCTTATTTTGAATTGATGGAAATGATTTGTTGTCATCTACCCTGGGATGCAGCTCTAGCAGGATTTTCACAGTTACCAATCTCACCCATTCCAAGTGAGCTACTGTTAATTGATCCCTCTGAACTTGCTCTGTTTGAGAGTCTGCTTCAGGCATTGATTTGTTTGTTGCCTTCATCAACATTATTTCAACACTGAGTTCTTTCTTCTAGATAATAAAGTGCTTACAAGTTTTAAAGTCAATTATAGCCCTACGCATGGAACAGTTAATATCAACAAACAGATCTCCAGATAATTTAAAGGGTAGCTCTGAATGTAATTTACAACATAACTCCCATATTTAGATTGACTGCATCTGGGGATGCTTAAATTTGAAACAGATGGTCAGGTGATTTGAAAATCACTCAAGGAAATCTCAAAATTAGCTCTCAGCAACATGAAGGAATATTTGCTAGATTGAAAGGGGAAAAAAGATGGGAAGTTGATTGGGCTGGAGAGTAAATGAGACTACAATAGATGTTTAGTTCCATAGACTGGAAAAAATAATTTTCTGGGTTATGAATATGATATTCACCATGATGCATACTTAGTAAGAGAGAGACACATTCTGACAGGCAAATATTTAGTTTCAGACAGTTTAAAATCAGTGCCAATGTAGAAACAGGAAATTTATCTTATAAATAAACATGACGAAATATATGAAGACTCCAGGAATTTGAAGTGACAGTTAAAGTGGCACCTTGTGGTTCATCATATTTGATCCCACTGTGTCAATGTCACCGTGGCAGCTGGTATTGAAAATTGCTAGTGGGGAAGAGGATAATATGCTCTTCTCCTCATCCTTGCCACCTCTTCTAACCAAGTTATTTATATTTATGGTGGATGGAAACTGGGACAGTGGCTTTGAAAGTAGAAAAAACGAAGAGATGTCTAGGTTCACTATACTCAGATCATGCCTTCAAGTAGAAAAAAGTTGAGCCATTTTATCAGAAGGTAGGGCAGAAAGCAAAAATATTTATCCCTCTATAGAAATGACATTTTTTTCACAAATTCTGAGCAATGATCACCTATCCAGACCTAAATTTACCCTCTTTTGTGTTGTACAATTTAGTTGTCTTGTATAGATGTCTGTTTTATATAATGGAGAATGTATCTCCAAGTCCCTTCAGGTGGAGTCAAATCTCATTTTAGCTAAATGTTCTCCCCAGCTCTTGAATTATTGGATGAGGAAAGAAGACGGCAATTCCTTCTCCCATTAGGTATCTGAGTCTTCCCAGGAAATGTGTGGTTCTCCTAATATACCTCACCTGAATGCTGAATGTTCCCATGATTGGCCACCCTGAAGTCAGGTGCTGCCATATTTGACATCAGAAGATTTACCCCTCCTGCCCTCTTCCCCGTCTTACACTTGGGACTGATATTCAGCATTTGGTACCTCTGTGATTCCACACAAGGAGGCCACCAGTGAGGCACAAGAGTTCTGTGCAGTGTTACAGCTGGAGAAGCTATTTGGCAGCTGTGGCACTACTGACAAGGAACTATCTACCAGTTCTGATGAACCTGTTCAGACAACTCCTCTACATGAACCAGCATTGATTCCTCTGCTATTAGACTTTATTTTGCCCAAGGAGAGCCACACATCTTCCCTGTTCAGCCCATGCATACTTTTCTCCATGTCCCAAAGTGAAACTCCTATACAGAAATGTTATGAACACAATTAAATGCCCATTATTAGCTTATCAAAAGCTTAGGTTTTGCACATGACTTTCAGGAGACGAGAAATACCAATCACCCAGGATACCATGGAACTTTTTCAAAACTTCCCATGAACCAGCAAAAGCCCAATAAAATGGATTTAGGTTGAGAGGACAGTTCTTTCCAGCAATATCTGGAGACTGGGACTTCTAGACACATGAAATCTCCATCATTTTGCAGAAACACCAACACAGGGCAGAAACCTGGGTCTGGATGAAAGACACTTCTCTCCTTAAAGATGATACCTTTAACATTTGCAACCTGACACCCTTAGCACCAACTACCTAATGTCCTTTCTCATTATTCCTGTATTTATATTAAAAGTTGGGCTGAAGCTATCGGAAATGTGTAAGTTAACTTTTCATCCTCTCCAAAATTTATTCATTTCATTGTAATATATATGGCATTTCCACATCCACAGTATTTGAAATCCAGTCTTTAAATTGTCCTATATATGCACATATATTTATAAGTTAATAAAAAGATGCCATTCCCACAATTTTCTCCACAATGAAATAGCCTGTGAGCAAATTACATTTTCTTTTTACTGTTTACTCAGCACAGTAAAAGAATATATTGACTGCTAAGTTTCTATGACTTTTTCCTAAGCATAAGAAAATGGACTCTCACTCTTACGAATTTCAGATATATTCCTTGTTTTTCTATAAATTGTCACTGCAGCTCTGACTTCTTTGCAGATTTACAGGTAGGAAGAATTAAGACACCTATTTATTTATTGTCATTTCCAAAACAGCTGTGTGTCCACATGCTCTTCACAAGAGTTTTATGCACTGTGGGTGTTTCAATTATAAAACCATGTGGCTGGCATATAAAAAACAAAGCTACTTCAAGAGCTGAAATTCTTAATTAGATGACTGGAGCCATTATAATTGCCTGTGATCTAGATATTGCTTCTATTAATCTTTTCCTTACTCTTCTTTAGTAACATGAGTTGTGCCACTAACTTAATTAAAGCGGTACATACGAAAAGGGTACCATGTCACATTGTTCTCATTTCATTTCTGTAACAACCTGCTGCTGCTATGGTGAAGAGCCTATATAATCTGTCATTTTGTTAATGAGGAAATGGTGTAGTTGTGGAAGCAGCCTGGTTCACCCTCCACTGTGAAATCTCAGGTTCTGACTTGTGTCCTTGGGCATGGGAGCTGACCAGATGAAACTCCCTGGAGGAATTTAGCTGGTCAGCCCTGATAAGCAAGACTGAGGGCTGGTTCCTGTGCCTCTTACTCTCTGCATGGATGACATGCACTGCAATATCCATGAGAACCATCTGGGGATGATTATTTAACTGCATGGGGTTTTGCAATGGGCAGTGACTGCTCTGTAGCAGAGACAGTCATATCATCACCATGACCTTCACACCTTTTTTCTTGTGCAAAGAGATGTCATAAACTCTTGCTTTCTCATGACACAAATTGTACTCTATTCCACATAAAGATCTGAATTCTACCCTGATGCAATTACAGAAATTTAGGAGGAGTCATGGAAAGATCTTGGTCAAGGCAAACTGTTGCAAAGTTTTCAAATTCAGCTTCCTTAGCTCAACCTTATCAGAATACTTTAGCCTCTGAAACAGGAAAAAGAAACCTCTGTCTAGATTTGTTTTCTTATAATTTCTTAGATCTATTATGGTCTTATTAATGTAACCAAGCATAAAGATGCCATTTATATGAATTTACAAAACATAATTTAATTAAAATATTTTAAATAACCTCATTGTTGGAACAAAGGGAAAGCATAACAACAAAGAAATAACAAAATCAAGCAAGAGCATTGCTCTCATATAGCATGACAGAGAGCTGTCTGTGTCTTTTAAAAATTAAAATGGAAAATAAATGGACTAGGGATAATTCAGATCTCACACAACAGACACTTAACACTTGCGTGATATCCAGAGTCACCAGGCATAGGATAGAAACAGGTGGCCCTGATCAATAAGAGATAAAACTAATGCCAATCAATATAAAAAGTGTGGACAGCAAATCATCCACAGCTGGCACAATTCTCATAATGCCACTGAGGACAGCTAATAATATGAGAATTTTATCTATTTAATCCTTTCCACACTGGCAAAATCAAGGCTAATCTCCCCTCTCTGCATTAGCATTTTAACAAACCAAATAATATTTGATTTTTGAGCACTTGTTTCAGATTATTTAATCTGTACTGCAATGCTGGCACACTGTTATTGACACTTAGCCTGTTGGCTAGTGCCACCAAGGATGCCACCTGTCTTGTCAGGAAGGACACATCACTGAGGGCTCTTGGTCAAACTTGTGTTTTACTGCACCAGACAGGATGAACACAACTGGTGTGTGGACTCACAAGTGGTCCCAACACCCAACACAGCCCGGCAGTACTCAGAGAGTTACATTGGATTAGCTTCATGCCTAAATGACCATGGAGGGACAATGTTTTCTTGAGAAACAACCCTCCCAAATCTCACTCCTGCTTTTGCTGGAGCTGCCACATCCACACCATCACTAACAATGAGCAAGGGCTTCTCAAAGAGGCACCTCACTCCCTGCTGGGGAGAGCAGGCAAGGGCAGACCCTGCATGTCAGGAGCTGGTCAGGTCACTTAATGTACCCCTGGAGCCACTTGTGGTGAGGAATCAGGATCAACAAAGCAGAATATGGGCTGGGGACATGGTGTGCTACTGTAGGGTGCACTGTGCTCCTCTCAACCACATCAATTACCTGTCAGGGGTTTTCAAAATATCAGGAAAAATGGCAAACACGTTTTTGGTGAACTTGAATTATTTCAACATAATTAAAAGATGATAAAAATTAGAATAAGGACCATACTTGATTTACAAAAATACCTAATTTTTTTCAGGTGGGAACATATTAACCCATGTTTTTTAATCTAGTGTAGAAACCAGATGACAAACATATTTTTTAATATCCTAATTCTTTAATGAATTCTTCCACTAAGTCAAAGCTGTATTTGGGTAAAATGCTCATTCTGGAGATTTCTGCTTTCCTGGCAATTAAGCAAGAAAATAATAATTATCGTTGCAGTTGACAATTACTGCTGCTGTTAATAATTATCATAATGCTCTATCAGAGAAAATTATTTTGATTTAGGCAAAAGCATGAAATTGTCAACAACAAAAAATTTCTGGAAATGAAATGAGTTTTAGAAAAAATTCTATTTGCTCATCAACCAATGAAATGGAAGGAGAGTAAACGCCAAACTGATGATTAGGCTAAAAAAATTGACAGTAACTAATTCATATGTAATAATATGCATTTATTTTTAAGGCTACAAAGCCTGAGAAGTTCACAGTGTTACAGACTAGATACTTGAGAGTGAACATAAGGCTGTCTGGATTACATCGTCCTTTTAGTAACATGATTAAATCAAGCTACAGATAGCAAATAAAGCTTTTATTACTGGAAAATTATTCCATCTAGCACAAAAAAATGCTGGAAGAGTCCTTGCTTAATTACATTTTTTTCTTTTGGTACTATCATGCAAATGTTTCCTTAGAAGAACAAGTACTGCCAAACTAAATTAGACAAAAAGTCAGGGGTTTATGGGCTTTACAAAAAAGTTAAAGCAGTTTCCAGCAATGTATTCTAGATATAAGCCAGGGAAAAGAAATGAAAGATTGTAGACTAAGATATGTCAGATAGGTATCATTTGCTTTAGTGTAAAATGGTCTTCTGGTTGAAAATTGAGCTGGCTCACACTAGGGGCCATGCTCTCTGAAAGTTCATTTATGGGTCTTGGGGGTAAAAAATAAGCCTACCTTAGTAGAAATGCCATTCTCTTTTAAAGAAAGCTATGAGATACTTTGCTGTTTTGGTTAAATACAAGTACTAAATAAATTTAGAGTAGATTAGAATTGAACAATATATTTCCATTAAAGCAGATATAGTTTTCATAGAGTTGAACTTAGGTAGGTTTCATCTTATCTGTTACACAGCTGAAGTTACTCTCCTAGATAGAATTAATCTGTTCTCAAGTGGCAAAAGTGAATTAAGGAAAAGGACTTTTCTTGACATGTCGTAATGTTTTGGGGAACATTAGAAGTGCAACAGATAGTTCCCACAGGTCTTGATATACTGGAGTTACTTTAAAAAAGAGTAATGCCCATTTCATTATCCCTCAATTTTTTGCCGTTGTCAGCTGGTGTTTTGCAGAGGTCTTCTGGCAGTAATACTGATTTGTGCCCAGTTTTGTCATCTCCATTTTTATCTAGTTTTGTCACACTTTTACTTTCTCAGATTTATAGAAATGATCCTTCTGTCCACACCTTTTTTGACAGCACCTTCCTTGAGCTTCCCTAGGAATAAAAATAAGCCCAGTTGACATCAAGCCATAATTTGCATGAGCTACTTTTGCCAAATTCTTCAGAATTTGCTTGGGATGAGTTCCAACACACGAGGAGCTGAGAGAAATCATCTCAAGGTCACCACAAAGAAGGAGGGTGTAAGTGAGAGGTGTGACCAGACTCATCACCAGCGTGTCTCATGCTGATGAGAACAAAACTCTTCCCCTAGAAGGGCTCTGTTTGTATAACTCTGCCTGGTGGCCAGTCCACAAATACACATTTATTCACATGAGTGACTCGTGGCCTCACACCTGTGCTGCTGGTGTGGTCTCTGCCTTTGCAGCCCGAGGTGTTTGCGGGCTGCAGGTTTCTGTATTCTGTACAGGTCCTTCCTGTTTCCACGAGAGGTGTGCTGGAAGGTTTCCCTGCATGATGTGGTTCAGCTGCCAGGTCAGTCACGGGTGTGCTGCCACTGCTGCTGCTCAGAAGCTCCTTACAAGACTGTTCCTTCCCTGTCCTTGTGTCAAGAAGGTTTTTTGCAAGTGTCCTGTGCCAAGCAATGGAATGAAATTTTTCTAATCCATTTGAAGACCTCTGTGACAGCAGGATTCCATTGACCATATGAAGTCTTAGAGCACAAAAGCAGCTGTCATTCATAAATTTCACTTCTCTAAGAGTTACTCCATGAGGTGACCTGCCAAGAAAGGAATAGCTATTATGGTAAAAGTGCTCCTTTTATCTGTGCACAGAGCCCTGCATCCTGGCATGGTGATAACTTGACAAAAGGACAATATACCCTCATTGCATTCAGAGAAACAGGTCACATGGTATCCAAGTCAGAAGCACACAGTTACCTTTAACTCTATCCCAGGAGCAGTATTTCTGCTACCTCGCCTTGGAATTGCAAGTGTTATTGCTGGGATGACCATGATGTAATCAGGCATCCAACATGGCCTTATCTTCCATTCCCTTCCTCCTACATCCATTTCATAAGTTTCCTTACATCTCTAGACAAAATCCACCAAAATTCATGATATGAAAATATGAACCTCCCTATCTGTATTTAGGAACAGGTTGGCTTGTTCCTGTTTGGTTTCAGGCTCTTCCAGTAGTTTGCTACTTGTTATTTACTTCTAGGCTTGTGTTTTCTATCATGCTTCCTCTAGTGTGTAAAGAACATTTCTGGCAGCTCCTTTGCCCTGATAACCCCCTGTGCTCAGGACTTCCAGGTAAGATGCCTCATCTGATGCACCAAAACCAGAGTTCCAGAGCCAGATCTGCCTCTCATGAAGGATAGAGTGTGCTAAGTTATGGTCCAAAGCTGTAAATCTGGTCCAAAGGGGTCAAGTGGAAATTCAAAGAACAATTTCATTTTCCATAAAGCACTACAAATCCCACTTATGATGTGGTTCTGGTGTTTTTCAAAACATTGCTTTGGCTTTAGGTTTTTCGGCTTATTTTTAACTTGGTATTAATTTCATTAGCAAAATTTTGATTGATTTTGATAACAAAAAATTTGTTCTTTGATTTACTTTATCCTGGAGATGATGCCAGAAAGGCAGCAGGGGTGTGTGATAATGGCAGTTCTCAAGCAAAAACAGGGTGATTTTAGGAATCAGATGATATTTCCAAACCTTAGATTCATTTTTACGAGTTATTTCCATACTGTTCTCATTCAGACAATTTCCTTAGCCTTTATCGTGCTATTTCAAATAACGGAATGGACTTCGGGGAGAAGTTGCAGGAGCACAAGTGAGTAAAAAGAAAAGAGCAGTTATGGAATTTTCTGAGATAGAAAAGTACATGATTAAGTGATGGTGAGCAAAGTTAAAAAAGGAATACCCCTCCTGGAGGTTCCTTTCTCTGTCCAAGTAATTAATATATTATTGGCCTCAAAAAAGAATTGCATGACTTTATCTCTTACTCAGAGCAACCTTGCTAGTAGATATCTTGCCTTGAAAAAAGCTAACACTGTATATCTCTAGAGCTTTTTAGCACAAAAGTACATAGTTGGCAGTCCTTATTGCAACCAATAGGAAGAGCAAAACCCTTATGCACCTTTTAAGGACAAATGTTTTGGCTGGGACATAGCAGTTAATTAACATTTTTCTTGTTCACAGCACTGCAGTGTCCCAACCAAGGTCAAGGCTGCATTGTGCGAGGCATTACATGGATTCATGGAAGGAGCAAGCTGCTGCTCAAAGCTCAGAAGAAAGCAGTGATAAAAGTTGGGGGACAGAATGGGAGTGCATTCAAAACAAATGCTAGAGAGTGCTCATCACAGGAGTTTTAAGCTTGAGTTCTGCCCAAATTGTTGTGCTGCCTCATAGCACAAAAAAACAACATGTAATAAATCTTCAGTGATCTTGGGTTTTTCTCTGAAGAGGAGAGGTGCAACTGCAACTAAATTGTCCTCCTGAAACAGGGATTGATAGTTATAGTCACAAATCAGCTTACAAGTGGGCAAAGTGACCATAAATGGCCTTTGCTAAGTTGAATGCAACATCTTTTATTCACAGCAGAACAATCCAAGTTGTGTGTGGAGGAATTGTATGATTTCCTCAGACCTAACACTCTTATACTGAAACCCTGGCCCTGAATCAAAATGAGGTTTGCAAGCAATATTGAAATGGAGATTCTTATATAATGTATATCTCTGGGAATCTGGGTAATGAATGTAATACAATTTTAATGAGAATTTCATTTTATGACTCAGGATACAAGAAGACATAACTTCTCCTAATATAATTACCTTTGATTAATCTGTGGGAGTTATTAATTTCAGACAAAAGTTTTGCTTTTCTGAATGTCCAGAGTAATGAAATTACTCTTATTAGTTTGACAGTAGATGATGACACAGATAAAATAGGCACTGAAACAGAGATGTATTGGACAGCTTACTGGAAATTGAAAATTCAGCAAATTAATATTGCACATTGACCCATGAGCACAGTGGCCACTTTTTAAACAAGAATTCTTTTATGTCCCCTCTGTTTGCACTTTAACATACACAAAGCACAATCTTCTTCAAGCCATCACCAAGCATCTCTCAGAAACACAAAGCAAGAATGAGATGGAAGCACTATTGAAGGAATATTTAAGTATTCTACCCAGGCATATCAACATTATAATTTATATTCTGTTATGATAGTGGTCAAGGGAGTGAAAGAAAATTGGTGTCCATTATGAAAGGAGTTGTCCTGACTCGCCAGAAAATAAAGTCTGAGCTCACAAGAATTCAAAATATTATTTCCAGCAAAGCAAAGAAATAAATATAAGAAACCATGGCAGGGAATTCAAAGAGGTCTGACTAGGGAGACAGTGTTAAGGAAGGACATGGTGATGGACTGAACTATTCCTTAATCTCCTTTCTTGCAGTCTGATCTGTTTTATTGCATGTACTGTTCTGCTGAAAAGGGGTGCAGGAAGGAAAGCTGCTCACCTGCCTCAGCTGAGAGGTACTCCCTGCAGGAAGTGGTGCTCTCTGGGTTGAGGGGAATTTGTGCCCTTCCTGAGTGAAGCAGCTGGAGTGCAGAGACTGACGAGGGCAGCAGGAAATCTGTAACAAAGACTGAGACTGGTAAACTTCTAGAGAACGAGTGAAAAGACTTCCAAGAACCAAATGCAACCTACTCATGTGGAGTTTGTTACAGCCCAGAAAGGCTCTGAAAACCACTGGGCTAAGGCCAACATTTTAAGAAAGAAGAACAGAGGAATCTGATTGCAAATACTTTATTTTCTAATATATTTTACCCAAAGGATCTTAAATCTGAAGTATCATTTTACAATTTCACTTTCAAAGTTACTTCTCTCTTGTGCTTCCATAAGCACATCTGCAATGATGGAGAGCTTCCTTGGTCTTTGTGGTGTGCTCCAAGTCCACCTTGGAGCTCTGACTTACTTCAGGTCCTCTTATACCCATGTGGAATTTAGGGGCAACAAATAATGAAATACAGAGTTTCAGAATTTTTGCATGATGCTTGCACATAATGCATGTAGAAATCGAATTAATTTGATATCTTTCATATATAAAGGACCAAAGAAACTGGTTAGGGAATGAAAGGCCAACTGAACATGTTACTAAATTAATTAATCTTTGAAATAAGCTAAATTTTCAATTCCTCCCTTACACAAATCTTGCACTAAATTTTAACAAATTCGCGGATAAAGGGCTGGGAGAAAATCAAATATTATCTTATTGGATTTAGCAGTGGATGAATATTTCTCATTCTGTCACAATAAGATTATTTACTCACAAAGAGGTACTAAAATAAAATATTATGAAAGATAAATGCTCATATATAAATGGCAAATATTTTCCCTATAGATTTTTACTTTGGGGCACAAACTTTACAAATATGTCTTCTGTTTTAAGCATTATTTTTCCTCTAATGCTTTTACCATTATTTTCCCATATTTATCATTTCAAGCAAAATCCCTGTCCAATTACATCTGTAGTCCTGGATGCCCTGCTTCCCCCTTAGGTGAATATAATATGAAAGTCAGGTACTTTCTTTCTTTCTGCCTTTCAAAGTGAAAGCTTTCTTTTGGGATCTAAAACCAAATCACCAAGAGATGTCTTCTGCAGGGACCATTACCTAGATTTATGCTGTTACATGCTTCTAGGTGCCTACAATGAAAGGTGAACCCAACCATCTTACTTGGGAAAATGCAAAGATCTTTCATTTCTACCATTTCCCTAATAAAAATCTCACTGGCACTCTCCCTCCTGAATTTTAATTATGGGTCTTTTTAAGTTCATAGGCATTAAACAGATATAATTTCTTACTTAGGAAATACCATTACAAGTGATTCACATGTACCACAAAACTTTGTGATTAAGCAATTGTGAATTTTCCTTGTCAAACTCGAAATAAGCATTGTATAGAAGAGTCCTACTCTGTTTTCCAAATTACAGTGCAATAATTGTCTCGTGGTTCCAAGTCACGACTGAGTTTCTGTATCCCCTACATTGTTTTCTTCTCTCTTTCATTTCCATATCTACATCTTTGCTTTAAGAAGAATTATTCAGCAGCACAAACCAGCAATTTCTCTTTGCTGTAAAACTTTCTTTGACATTTTAACACAGTATTAAAGATGCTGAAAAGTGTGCATTAAAGGCTGTATGTACAGAAAAACAAATCTTAAATCTATTTTGAAGAATTTGTGTCTGTTCTTCCACTCCAAAAAGCAACTGAATGGCAACATTTGATTCCTGAATATAGATGGTGAAAATCTGACAAGTAGAATTAGCTGCAGATGATGTAGATATTAGGATAGTTAAATGCACAAGAAAATATGCTACCTTTAAGATATCATACTGATTAGGATGGTCCTAAGGCTAACTAAAGATGATCCTCAATTATAAGAAAGCACTGCTATGTGTAAGAAATCTTAATGAGCAATGAAATTAGACAGTGAAGCTCAAAAGAAAATTATGATATATAAGCACAAATCTCATTACTCTACTGGTATGGAACATTCAACAGAGAAACATCTGAAAATGAGAAGGTAATAATTTATCTCTAAGTTTTCCCTTCAAATTAAAACTTTGTCACATACTGATTTTTTAAGACATCCTGAAATGCATAATTGGCATCATATCATCAAATGTGTAATGCCACTTATTATAACAGGTATGCAATTTTTTTGTCCCACAATGTCACTCTGCATCGTAAAATTAGCCAAGGATTATGTCTTTCAAAGCAAAGGACTGAGCTCCATCACATTGAAGCCATCTGCTGAAAGATTCAGACAGAAACTGCCACAATCACCAAACCCAAGATACTGCCAGCTTTACCTAAAAGGAAACACAACATGTCACACTCGTCTGACATTCCCTGTTGTCAAAGAATATGGCTTGCATACTGATCCAGCAAGCATCTGAGCAGCTTCAGGCACAGAAATGATTTAGACTGATTTTGTCATTTGGATCAAAATAGAGGAAAAGGAGAAGGATCTAGGATCAAAGTGTTCCAGCACCAGATTGTGGAGCTACTATTCCCAGCAAAGACCATTCATCTTGCATGCCTTGGTTCAGGCAAAGGTCCCAAAAATGAAACTCTAAAATAAGTTACAAATTCATCACCTTTGAAAAAAAAAATCTATTCTGTCATGGCAGAGTCACCAAAGAGAGTTTGAAATAAAAGCACTGCACTGAAAAGAAATTGTCTGTCTTCATTATGAGAAGTTTACAGTGTTGGTTCTTTCAGTTTTGTCTATACTATAGACTACCCATGGCAGAGACATGGAAACAAAGCTGGTCCATGCTCATCCACACCTTTTAATGTTGTAGTATTCCTGTGCCAGCTGGCAGTTTTTCCTTGTTCAGCTTGGTATTAGCATCAGTCATGGTCTCTTCTTGTTACTCAGTACAGTCACCCTATTTGAGAGGAGGAGAAGGGCTTTATCCAGACAGGTATGACCTGCGCCATGCTATCTGTCCACTCAGCTAAAAAAAAAGCCCTTCTTTATCAGTAGATGTGTAGCCTTTCTGTCCATAAAGAGAGGAATTGCACACATGGTTCTATATCACAGTTAAATGGTTTCCACGTGTTTCCAGGGATGGGGCATCCACCACTTCTCTGGGCCACCTCTTTCATTGTTTCTCCACCCTCACCATACAAATTTGTTCCTTATCTTTAGTTTAAATCTGCACTCTTTTAGTTTGAAACAATCTGCCTCTTGTCCTACAGCAACACACCCTGCCAAAAACCTTTTCCCTGTCTTTCTTGTAGGCCTCCTTTAGTATCGAAGGACTGCAGTGAGGTGCCCCCAGAGCTTCCTCTTCTCCAGGCTGAACAACCCCAACTATGTCAGCTTTTCTCCACAGGACATTTGTTTTCTGATCATTTTTGTGCCCCTCATCTGGATTTACTCCCACAGATTCAAGTCTCTTTTGTGTTGGGGACCCCAGAGCTGGGTGCAGCACTGCAGGTGAGATCTCACCAGAGCAGAGCAGAGGGGCAGAACCTCCTCACTCACCTGCAGCCCAGGACATGGGGAGTTTCTGGGCTGTGAGAGCACATTGCTGGGTCATGTCCAGCCTCTCATCCACCAGCTCCTTCTGGGAAGGGATGCTCCCAATCCCTTCATCCCCAGACTGGGCTGATAACAGATTTCTCCAATCTAGGTGCAGCACCTTGCTCTTGGTCCTGTTAAACTTCATGAGATTCTTATGAGCCACTTCTCAAGTTCGTCCAGGTCCTTCTGGATGGCATCCTGTCCTTCAGGAGTGCCAACAGCACCACTCAGCTTGATGTTGTCTGCAAATTTGCTGAGGGTGCACTCAATCCCCTTGTCTGTCATTGATGAAGATATTAATTAGCACTGGTCTCAGTGTGTACCCCTGAGGGACAGCACATGTCACAGCCTCCATCTGGGCAGTGACTCACTGACCACTATCCTCTGGATGTGACCACCCAACCAGTTCATCATCCACCACACAGCCCACCTGTCAAATCTCTGTCCCTCCAACACAGAGTGAAGGATGTCGTGCAGGACCACATCACAGGCCTTCAGTGTCTCAGACAATATCTCTGACTTAAAGACAGTTTGTGCCCAGAGTTTTCAGTTTAGAGAAAACAAAAAATCCTTACATTTTCAGAAGAAAATATTCTTTACCTGCAAATGAGTAAAAAACTAGAGACTTGTCCATTCCTTATGTATTGTTCCAGTGACATTGTTGCATGTTCTTTGGAAAACAGTGACAAAATGACTGAGCAGTGAAAAATAGCTTTGTAAGAGCATTGTTTTTCATCTGCAGCACATAAGTTGGACATCTTGTGCCTAACATGGTGCTGGGCTATGTCTTCTGTATTGTGAGCAACTGTTTTTCCCCAAGAAAATAAAAAGAAAAGAAGAAGAAGAAAAGTAAAAGGAAATAACCTGTAGAGAAGCATCATTAAAAGACACTAAGCAGTGGGTTACAGAATAGTCCAAACCAGTTCATTATTGAATTTCAGACATATCTGTATCTCTCAATGGGCCAGATTTGTACTCTTAGAATTTCTTGACAACATATCATGTGTCTTAATTTTCTTCTTTCCATACGCCACATTTTCTTTTCTACAGTTATTCCTCTCATCATGCCAATGAAATAAAAGCATGGAGGCACTGCCACATGCTGCAGTGCTGCCTATGCTGCCAGCACCCTCCTCACTCTCCTGCATAAAGCTCTTAGCCTCACCCATATCTCTGTTTGAACTACAAGTTCTCTGGAGCAAAGATCTCCTACCACTATGTGCTTGTAGAGTGCTTAACATAAGCAAACCATATCATTTATTGGCTGTTAGGCATGACTCTAATAAACATAATAAATAATAATAACCTTTTTAGCAGTCCACCAATTACCAGAGATCAGAGTAAAACCTTGCAGGAAATGGGAGAGCTGCCTGACCTGGGGTACTTTCTGTGCCATTCTTAGCACAAATTATGACCAAAAAGAAAATT
Organism: Lonchura striata; assembly: GCF_050655825.1. NCBI lineage: Eukaryota > Metazoa > Chordata > Aves > Passeriformes > Estrildidae > Lonchura > Lonchura striata. Next base: position 149,930,654 of record NC_140704.1, on the reverse strand, counting down.
GTTCATAATGAGATCTAGATGAAAGTCTTCACAGGGAGAGAACTAAACCAGAAACTGGGGGGAGGGTTTCTCCTGGCCTCATCTTTGCTATAGGCAAATGGTCTTGTCCTAATTACATTTTTTTCTCTTAGAATTTATCAGTAATTGTGGAAAAGAGCAGTCTAAACGGGATATTGTTAGTAGTGCACTCTTCTCCCCTTTGCCCAATTTGTTTGAAATAGGGTTGTCTTTTTTTTCCCCTGTGTTTTCTCATTCTATCTCCCCAAACAGCTCTTGCAGTGTCCTTTCCTCTTCCCTCCTTGCTCTAGTTCTTCCTCACTTCAGTCTCTCACTCTGCACCCCAAAGTCATCACTCACACCTCCACATGACACAGCCTCCTTCCCCTCTGCTTTTCCTCACAGAAGCTCACATACACCTGTTCCAGGATGGTGTTCCCAGGTGGTGATTAATGAGAGTTCAAGCTGGAGCCAAAGGCTGGGATGAGTGCAGATATAATAACAAACATTAGTGCAGGGGAGGGAGGCAGAAGCACATGTTTCTCTTCCCCAGGCTGCCAACACTATTCCACAGCAACTGGTTTGAAATACTGAGCCCCTGGGCCTCATTCCAGCCAAAGATGCCTAAAGGTTCTGATAATTTCTGAGGTGCAGGAGAAGATCCAGACCCATTACACATTTTAGGAGAGGATCTACATTTCCCTAGATTGGTTATCATGTTAACTCTGCAACAGCAAAGGGAATTTCTTACTGTTCAAATGTCACAGAAAAAAAAAAAGCAGGAGAAATCCCTGTATCTGATGGTGTGGTTTAAATCCAGCTGGGAACTAAGCCCCACAAAACTCCCCACTGGATGGGGTAGGGAAGAGAATCAGAAAGGTAAAAATGAGCAAATCTGTGGGGTGGGATACAGACAGTTTAATAGGCAAAGCAAAAACCATGCATAGAAGAAAAACAAAACAGAAAATTCATTCACGGCTTCCCATGGGCAGGCAGGTGTTCAGCCACAACACAGCCTAATACTGAATACTATGAATAAAATTAACTTTATCCCATTCAAACCCAGCACAGATGGGAACAGTCCAAGTAGAACATCCCTCTTTCCACATGGTGCTGCACAGGGCTGTGTTCCAGGGGTCTCTGCTGTGGCAGAGCTGCCTTGACCTGCCTCAAACACCCTCCTGCCAGTCTCTCTAGTGCTCTCATTCAGTGAGCCTGCCTGCATTTCAGACAGAAACCACTCAGGTCCTATCACGATGGGCTCTGAGGAAAACAGAGAAGTGTGCAAACAGAACAAGTGACATTTAATCTCCACTTCTGCACTTTTATCTGAGAAGCTTGACAATATACTGTGATTGGATAATGATTCAGGGAGAAATATTGAAGGGAGAAAGTGCAAAGAAAAATGTGAAAAGAAAAAAGAAAAGCCAAAGAAAGAACTGTGTTATAAAGTAGATATCCATTAGGGCTAATTTTATGCTGAGCTGAGAAGGAAAATTTCAGACTGTTATAAGACAGCCACAAAGCAAAAGCTGAGTTTCTGTACCACAAAGAAAAGTTTTCCTATGGTGGCACTGATAATGCTGAATTAAAGTAAAAGTCATGATGTGAAAAGGTTATTTCTAAATATATACTGAAACATTTAACAGGACAAAAAACATACAAAGCCCAGATAAGTCTTGCATTTTATAAAGTATTTTAGATTTGCACAGTTATAAAATATCCTAAGTTAAAATGGAACCACAAGAACTATAGAATCCAACACCTGGCCCAGGACACCCCAAGAATCCCAACATGTTCCTGAGAGCATTGTGCAGACACTTCTTGAGCTTTGTCAGGCTTGGAGCTGTGATACTTCCTTAGGGAGCCTGTTCCAGTGAGCAACCACCCTCTGAGTGAAGAACCTTTTCCAACACCTAAACTAAACCTCCTCTGGTTCAGTTTATTCCATTCCCTTGGGTCTTGCCACTGGTGACCACACATTTGTACCTGCCATCAGGACTGGGGCCAGGCTACACTAAAGCTGCTCCAGGTCCAGCTCAGAGAGCTTGGTGACTGACCTGCCTGCCCTGCCTGATATTGCATCCAGCTTGTACCCAAATGAAGACAGGATGTGAGTCAAAGCACTAACCATTGCTCTGGATTTCTTTAATTTGATTACATTAGATTCTCTCACATAAGTTCTTATCTTGTTTTCCTGTATCTATAGTTGTCATATGTGTTATTGGCATCTTATCTTTACAGTTTTGTCTCAGCTAACCCTTATGCCTCATTTTCTTCCCTCACTTGCACTCAACACTGACTTTGGAACATGGATTTGAGAGAAATGAGAACTGAGCAGAGATCAGAATCTATTGTACTCATTAAAGAAACTTTCTGGCTGCTCTGCTCTTCAAGTAAATAGTGTATAACAAGTTGTCTGCTAAAAGATGAAGGTCTGGGATAATGGAAGACCTTGTGCTGTTGTGAGAACAGTCAGAAAGATGATGAGGCAATGTCCCAGCCTGATACCAAGGGACACACAGTTTAGTCTTAGTCCTTATGTCACAAATCACAAAAGCTCATGGCTCCCCAGGCTGATCCTTAGGACAGAGTAAGAGCCAAATTACATCCTCCTTAAGGAAAGGTGTGATGGGGTCACTGCAAACCTGGCCTTATTATCCCAAGTACTGTAACATTTATTCTCCCCTGTAAATGTGGCTGGATCGATTCTGGTTGCATTTTGCTTTCCTTCTCCTAAATAACCCCATTAGGAGACAACTGCAAAAGGAACCCTGGGTGTCTGGGGCTCAGACTCCCTCTGCTGTAGATGTGTGCTGGATGCTTGAGCTCTTAGGGTCCAGGATGGCTGGAGAATTTCTCTGCTTTCTGCTCTGGAACTACCTGAGTCTTGCTACTCCTTAAAAACAGTCCCTTCCTATGTCCCAGTCAGAGGAGATTGCTGTAGTCTTCCTGAGGAAGCCATGGCCTGGCTTGAGTCTGAAGGGAGGCAGGGAGAGGGAAATTTGGGAACATCAGGGCCTATCTGGAGACCAGTACTGGATTTCCTTTTTTAATATCAAGCTTTTGTTTCATCCATTTAAGGCTCAAAACTACTGAGAACAGTCACCACCTCAGTTAAAATGCTTTATTCCCAATAACTTCACATTGTTCATCCAGTACAGGAGAAGAATTTCTGTCCAAGCCTGAGAAGTATGGCCTTTCCAAAGCAAATCCCATGCCAAGGGCTGTGCTGCCTCAGAATCCTTTTCTCTGCATAGCATTTGACAGATACACTGGTGCCTAAAAAATTATTTACATTATTTATTTGGACACATCTCAATTTAAAATCTGAGTCTGATGGAAACATTCTCTTCAAGACAGATATGTCCAAAGCACAGCTTCAGCCCAGCTGGATCATTTAGATTTTCCCCACTGAGTTGTATGGTGTTTTTAATTGAAATGTCATCTCCACCTTAATTGTTGCAGCAAAAGGAGAAGATATTATAGTATCTATCCATGACAGGCAAGTAAAAATTTACTAGGTTCAATACATGGGAATATCTATTTTCTAAGATGATTGACCTCTGTGATTCAGGTTCTTGGCAACATCCAGTTCTGGAATTTTTAACAGTGAATTCCAAAGAAAAATAAACAGAGAGGAAAAGCTTTATTTAAGTATTTGGTTTTGAAGAATTCACTCAAAGATGACATAGTGTTTTAGTATTTGTTAGAATTAGGCACTAAAATTCTTCAATCTTTTCCTTGTGGCTTGAACCTATTTTTATAAAATCTTTTTTTTACTCCATTGTATGCCCATAGACAATAAATATCTACTTTTACCCATTTCAGAGCCTAAATTCTGACTCTTTTTATATGTCCTGTTTTGCTTAAAGACAATGGCAGATACTTTTACTTATTTTATATTATTTTATAATAATTCTGTATCCTTTGAATATTGCTGCTTTTTCCTTCTGTCTGATGTATTTTGTTTCCTCCCAGTACTTCAAGCCCAGTGTTTCTAATCACATCTTTTATCTTTCAGATTGTTACATTGCAATTAACCTTCCCCTCAGCTGTATAAAGGTGTAACAATACTGGTTTATTTTGTCCTTCCTTATAGGCTATTCATTCCAGACCTCCTGAAAAACCAGCCTGAAGCAGCTGACAAAACTGCCCCTTAATGAAACTGCCCTATGAAATTACTCTAGAATATAAACCCCACAGTCATAGGAGGAGTGAAGCCTTATGAGTGTTTTGCGTTAAATTTATTTTTCATGTGAGCGTTTTAAAAAATCATTAAAAAGAGAGTAGTGTATGGGAAATGGAAGCTGCATAAAGGTTCTACACTAAGAACCATCCTACTGTAGTAAAAGAAAATCAGCTCCTACTTTTTTGTGCAGCTTTACTAATCAGTTGTTTGAATAACCTATATCAGAAGCAGCATATTGAATCTTTACTAAAAAAGTACCACAGACAAGCCATAGACAAGCACACTACATTAAATTACATAGAAGATTCTCATAGATAAACAAATATTAAAATCCAATGGAGATAAAATACTACTTTTCACATATGTATCATCTATGCTTATTTATTGTCCATATACAAGCTCTGCGAGCAGGAGAGTAAATTTGGTCTGGACACAATCTATATGGTTTATTTCCAGCTTACTCTTTCAGTTTTCCTAATTGGTAATTATTCAGACTTTTTCCATGCCAGGAAAAGAGCCATGCTTCCCACTGGAGAAAATACAGATCCTTACGAGGGACTTTGAACTTGTAAACCTTGTGTTGACTTCTCTCACTCAGCTTTCATGACAGCCATTTAGGAGTAGTCCATCAAACCACCAGGTTTCTCAGATCACAGGTGTGCAGACATAGTCGAATGAAAAGGCTCATCTAACCTAGAGAGTAGTTTGTAATTGGTTGAAACTAAGCCATTAGCACTTATGAAAAAAAGTTAGTAATGGCTTTTATTATTATTATTTAGTGGTTTTTTGGTTTGGGATTTTTTGTTGGTTATTTTTTCAGCCCGCTCTCCTTTCCAGACTTCCTCTTAAATCTGACCTTATACAAGGAGACAAACAAGATATCCTTCCTGTTATCCTGTTTGCTTTGCACTTTTAACAACACTTCACCATGTGTTTGCACTGTGGGGGCATATCAGGTCGCCAATCTATCACCTACTGTGCTGAACAAAAAAGGAAAAAAAAAAATTCTGCCCCAGATTTAGCAGGTACAACACAAATTACACCAGGTATGTGGTCTGGAAAGACAAAGCAGACAACAGAAGAAATGGCAAAACAGAATAATGAATAGGCTGTACCCTGTATCTTCTTCTGGCTGTTTGATTTCTCCTCTTGTCTCTGCAGGTCTCCAAGCATTGCTAAAGAATAAGAAAACAGGATTATAAAAACCTGCGGATGTTGACTACAGATTTTACTGAAGCCCTGTCAAAGCCCAAAATACACATACAATGAGCATGTATGTCATTGCATATTATGTCAGGTACATAAATATGAATGTGAAAGCCCACATACATCTTTACAGAGAGCACCCCTCATTCATGTGCACGCACTGCTATACCTTGTGTGTATTTACCAGAGGGACTAACACAGCAGATAAAGAAAGTTCTCACAGGCAGGCATTTCAGTGGCCTCTGTGCCCAATTTTTCCTGCAGTGCAGTTAAAGTTGTACCACCAGCTCTGTGCTATCATCTGCTTACTGGTGAGTAACACAGAGACACACTCTTCTGGCTCTTCTTACACCCTCTGGACTGGAATATCAGACCTGCATGTTTCTGCTTGAAATGCCTGAAATGCTGACAAATTGAATCATTATGAACCACCCTCAGGAATTTCATTGCCTGAGTCCTGACAACTGCCGGTGACATGCAAGCATTAACTCTAGCAAGAGGTGTTTAAATGGCTTTAAATCTCCAGTTCTCCCTCCTTCTCACTTGAAATATAAATGGTCAGCTGAACTTTAGTGCAGACATAATCAATAGGAAGCGAGCAGAAAGGAGGAGGCTGTGGCAGAGTGGATGGACACTTCAAAAGAAGCCATGTCAATATGCTTATCTTTTCCTCACACTGCACAAAGACCAATCTCCCTCATGGATAACAGAGTATACTCCATCATGAATTACTGTCTCTTACAGTGTGGTTCAGCACCTTTTTGCTAGTGCTGTGATAGTGCTTGCAGTCATGCTTATTTAGCCTTTGAAAATAGGGAGCATGTACGTGCTTTGTAACACTCTGAGTTTCCTGAAAATATTCAGTTGAAGCTTCAGGCACTCTCACTGCAAACAGAAATCTCAAAAACTGTGGACAGTTTTGAAGAGTGTGGACTGTATAAAAAAAAATCCAGATGAGCTGGTCTTGCTCTCTAGCTGTCAAAGGGTGTAAAATTTCTTCTTTTATATCCATATATTTATTTCTACCTGTCAAAATAATTTTCCTGTCATACAAAGACATTAATCTGTGAGAACTATTAACATGAAGACTTTCTTCAATGTTCCAGTTTGACTTCCATTGAAAATGAAGAATGTTTGGTGTATGTACAGAGGCAAGAAAGAGTACCCTTCAGTGGTTGCTGCAGGGCAAAGATGGTTCTGCACTGAAGGTATCATCCAAAGCAGCTCACCTGTGCATCAGGTGTAAAAAACCACTGTAGACCAGAATAGAAAACAGAGATTTGCCATGTTAAGGATAACAGATCCTCTTTGTTCAGCAGCTACCTGACCAGGCAGAATACTTTTTTTTATCAAAACTTCTTTCCTGTTGCTGTGGGACCAGGCTACAGGTGCTCTTAGCTTTCCGAATGATGCTGAAAAATGAGTTATCCTTACAATTTCTCTCTTCCATGTCACCAGAACTTCAAAGTTTAGAATTCCGGAAGACAAAGATTAAATACAGATAAATAAGACTGAAATCCAGCCTGAATTTATCTACATATTAGTTATAAATTTGCTTTCCTAGTACCAGAGTTGTGTGTATAAGCTGGTGCCTTATATTTTTCAAATCCTGTAGTGATCCATTAATGCATAACTCTAAACTCCATATAATGAGTTAGTTACCTGTCTTCACATCTTGGTCAGACAAAGGAATCCCTCTAAGCCTGAGACCCAAAGACATCCTCTGCTCCAGGCCCCAGTAAGCACAAACAAAAGTGAATTGAGGGAAAGCAAACTTGGGGAATATGACTTCATTACCTGAAGCTGTAATTGGAGTATTGACCCCTGATATTCTAACAGACCAAACTGATACCTGTCTGAAAAACTCGTGGCCTCCATCCACCTTGGGTGTAGCCCCTCTTGGAGGCTTTTGACTGCCCAAGGTGTACCTATTGAAGGCCTTTAATAAATATCCACTTTATTCTCTTAATCTTGTCTAGCCTTGTTCTAGGTAGACGCTCCAAGGCATCAAAGTTCCTTACCTTATTTTATGTTTGGATGTGTTTAGACAAATTCTGCCTGACTGTGCAATTCTGCTTTTTCTTGGTAATTCAGATATGCACTGCCAACCGCTTATAAAGGGTATAAAATATCAAGAACAGAGGAAAATCAGAGGCATCACCTACAAAAGAAAGGATCATACAGACATCAAAACCATGTCCTTACTGCAAGTTGATAGAATGCAAAGTGAAAAGGGGGAGTAATGGTGTTGACATGGTTTCCAGTTTTACCCCAGCATGGTTCTATGGAGCTTTTAATTCATGCTGTAGACATCCACCATAACTGGCTGGGTGAGTAGTGAAGTTCATAAAATTACCAATATAAATGTCAACTGTTTTTCCTCTCCTCATAAAGCCTTATTCTTCTTCCTTTTCAATGATCTCATCCTCCAGAAACATAATTTTGTATTCCTTGATAGTATCTCCCAATCACTCTAGATCTTTTTAACATCTTCGTCTAGGGAGAAAATTTATAATTTATTTTTATTATTTCCTTATGAATCACAGCATATTTGGAAAATTACCTGATTCCTCCTACTTAATTTTGGCTCACTTTTCCCCTGAGATATGCAGGTGACTTTATTAGGAAAAGAACAAATGAGATCTCTCTGGGAATCCTGCACTCCATCCAAAGCTCAGACTGTGCAATGAGAAGAGCTGATCTTCCACCAGTGAGAGATGAGGCCACGGAAGTTTCTCTGCAAAGGGCAGCACACAAGCTTTGAACACAGAGAGAGCAGAGTTTGATATTCCCCTTTTATGGTTTTAGGAGTGAGAATGAAATGAAAGTGTAGGAATAACAGGTCAGACTAAAGGTTGTCTGGTCCAAAATTCTGTCCAAGAAACACAGGGACATGCAGGGACAGCATACCATGACGTTGCCCAAGGGGAATTTTACAATCTCTAGTCCTTTGTAATTCTTGGACTGCCTGAGCCAGTTTACTTGCATTTCATAATCCTTGATTTTAGTTGGGGTTTTTTCTAAATTCCTGTTAGTTTGTCCAATGGTTTACTGAAATTGTTAACTTTTATGATCAACACTTCAGTGAGGAGCTCCCATACTACAGCAATATGCAGATTGCTTTGCTTTCTTTCTTTCATCTGTGAGTTCTTTCTGATGCTTCCTACAGCACTCACTGGAAGGCACAGTGAACATCATCCATCCTCTCCTGCCACTCATGGTTTTACAGACCTCTACCACTCTTTCTGTAGCTCACCTGCCAGCCTGAGGAGCTGCCACAAGACCCTTTCTCCAGGTGACACAGGTTTTACTGTGACATGGGCACACAGGAACGGGCCTGGCAGAGAAAGGTAGTGCCATGCTGGGGCAGAGGTTCCTTGGCACTGGGAAGAGCAGGGTGGGACTGAGGTAAGGCACAGCTGAGCCCTTCAGCTAAGCTGGGGGCACAGGCAGGAGCAGCCCAGAGGGGCTGAGAGGGACTGAGCACAGCCCCCATCCCATCTTTGCCTGTGTTTTAAGCATGAGGTTTCTCATTCTGTTCCCTCCCCTGTTCCAAGGGAGAAGAGCTGTGAGGGAACCCTTAGCCAGTGTTAACTACCACAAGGGTCAGGGTGAAGCCTAGTGAGAGGAAATCATATCAGACAGAGCCTGGGATGGCTGGGAAGAACCATGGGGAACAGACTGTTCTCTTCAGACTCGACCAAAATGCGGTCTGGCACCCCCAGGAAGGGACATGGGAGGCACCAGATGGGGCAGGTCAGGGCCAGCGTGTCCAGGGAGTGCCCTCAGAACCAGGACACACATCTTCCAATTTAATATCACTTGGAAGGAACCCAAGTCATGGCCTCAGAGCTCTGCCCAATGCAAACCAAAGGGCGTAAGTCGAAAGAATGAGGAGATTTCTTCAATGACACACTCTTGATGTAAACATGCTAAGGTCTGCACTCCAAGATGTTTGGATATGACCTCATCCATCCACCCAAGTGCAGCCAGAGCATCTCCCATCTGCTCTGATCAGAGCTGTGCAGTTTAGCACTAATTCCTTACTCAAGGCTAGGTCTATTGAGCATCCTCATGCCCCAGAGCTGTTTAAATCCATTTGAAAAACCAAGCCTGTTCCCTTAATCTTACCTTCCATAACAAAAATGCAACAAAAAAGTTCTTCAAAATATATTAAACAAGACAGGAGCAACAACAACAAAATCATGATATATCAGAATATAATGTGAAAAAAAAAAGATATACCACAACACAAAGCTATTCACCAAACACTACCCTGAGAAGGAGGATAAGCAAATAAAGAAGAACACATGAAAGGCAATGTGCTTCCCAGTGTATTCCTGGGAGACACTCATGCAACAGGGAGAGTGGTCTGGATGCTGTGGCTCTCACACCTGCTCTCAGCAGAGGAAAAGTGAGATGATAATAACCCCCTTCTGATGTATAGGCAAGGGACATGAGCTGACAAACAGTGTGATTCATGATCCTTGTGTTAGAGGGGAGTGACAAATGATTGATAATATATTTCCACATTGTTTCTGACAGGTGGCTTGTGGAAGGAGAGATCAATCCCAGGTTCTGAAATGCATAGAGATCTCAGCACAAGGTAAGAAGGCAGCAGCTAACACATGAATTATGTTCCACAGTGCTTGAGATCGTCTGAGCAGCAGCTATGCTTCCCTTTGGGCATTTTATGCAGTAAATGCTCTATTTTCCAAAGCATTCAGCATCCTCTCCTTTTCCCTGATGCTCCTGTGTGTTCAGGATATTGAATATCATACTGGAATGGACCTTCAGAAGACCATGCATTTTTTAGCAGGGATTTTCAATAATTCACAGGATCAGGCCCTAAGTATGCAGGGTATTAGACAAGAAATTTTTCAGTCTCTTTACCACACAATTTCAAATGCAAAGAGCCTCTGGTTTCCATGTAGTAATAGTGTTTCAATCTCCCAGCCATATAAAATGCCTGGCTAATTGGACTGGTAGAGGAGAGGGGTTTTTTTGTGTTTGATAAATTAATCAGTGAGCACTGCTGTACATTTCCCACTAAAATTCTTAATGCCAAAGAATGAGATTCTTTCTTTAGTTTTTAATTGAAGGGATGACTTTTGATCCTCTATTAGTGAGAAGAGAAGAAAGCCTTTCAGACGGAAGCGGCACCCCAGCTGTTGCTCAGCATCTGAGAGGTTCAGCACTGCACTTCCACGAATCCCAGGAGCCTACTGATACTTAGCATAAACATGCTAAAAGGATCAAATTGACATTCACACAAACTAGAGTCCACGAAATCACAAAAGCTCTTAATCCAAGCCTCTGTGTAAAAGGATCACTTCTAATTACCAGTCTAGATTAATCATCAATGTTTAGCTAATAAAAATGAAGCTATCAATAAGCAAAGCAAATTCTGAAATGCTGGTAGAGTCCAGGCATAAGATAGAAGATGATTTAGTCATTCATTGCAGCATTTCTTTCTTTCTTGCTCAGTTTTTCAGCATTTCCAAAGCTTTTGAAACTAATGAAGACAAAAATCCCTGAGGCTTCATTGGTTACAGGTTCCACACAAACACTCACACACACACAAAGGCAAGCAGGTCAAGAAGCAGGGCAATTGAGGATATCCTGTTAGAATTCTCTGTAGGTCTTTGCTCCTGCCTGGTACTGCTCAGTGGAGCTAACACATAGCTGGACCCTTAGGCAATGTTATAGGGCAGCTGCAAGTCAAGGTGAAATGCCACTTCTGCTCTTTCATTAACCCTCCCGGGCCTGTCATTAAATATGGCAGGCTTAGCATTTTTCAGTTCAGATGGAAAAGCACTGCCAATCCCAGGAGGCAGAATTTTTTCAATGCCTAAATTGATGAACAAGACAAGGTCAGCAATTTTCAGTTTATTGACAGAACTCTATTTATCTTTAGAAGTATTGAAATGGTATTCCAGGTGCCCTGGAGCAGAACTGTGACCAGACCAAAAACAGAGTTTATGAGAACCACTATCACTTTACTACCTGAAGTACTGTGAGTGGCTTTAAATTAGCTTGCTACATTGGAGTGATTTTGTGATTAGAAATATTTTCGTAAGAAAAGAACTTAAATAAATGCAACAACACACGATAGATGGAGACAAACACAGAGAAGCAGAATAATAGAGAAAGAGCAGAAACTGCAGCCAATCACCCATTTAAAGTTAAATATAGGTTCTGATGCAAAAATTGTGTGTGGGCTTTGTTTGAGGTTTGTTTGGTTGCTTATAAATGTTTATCACTAACAAGCTGACTAACTGATCTAGATCTCAGTGGGAGAAAGAGAACTGACCATTTGAAATCTGCCATCATCACAGCAATTCACTCATGACAGTTACTGAAAGCCACAGCTGAGCTCCACTTTTTTTTTTATAAAACTAAATAACCTTAGTTTATTCATAATGAATAATAATGGGTGACACATTGCTGCAGGAGCAATTTGCAAAAATTGGATTTTCCCCTTTAACCATTGCTGGAAGGGGGTTGCACTGAAAGGCCTTGCCTTCAGCTAGAAAAAAGTGTCTTTTTTGTCCCCCCAAACAAATGCAGATTGTCTAAAAGTAGGCCAAAAAAAAAAAAGAAATGGAGGTAATAAATGTTTCTAGCAAAGACTAGAAAATCTAGTTAAAATCTGGAGCTTACTGACTTTACTTCAACCCACTAAATCAATAGCAGAAAGGTCTGACCAGAGCAGGGGATCTGCAGCAGTGATGGGGTGACTGCATCTCTGCCCCTTGAGCTGCTTCATGAATGAACACTTAGCCTTTGTTAAAACTGCAGATTAAACTGTTGCCTTCCTAGCTTTTGCTGCAAATGAACTAATTTCTGCTAGCTAAAATGAGTGAAGACCACATCTTTGTCCCCAAGGAAGACAGAGTCTAAGGACACACCATCTTTTCATTATACAAACTATATTTTTAAGGGAAAAGCAAGCTGGGATTCCATGGTATCACTAGGCTAACTTCCTTGGATGAGGTTTTGTTTTTTGGAGAGGTTGTACTGCAGACACCCCAAGTCTCCTAACAAAAATGGTCTGGTTACTTAGCCTTTGAAACAGGCAGCATCTCTGCATTTTAATTAAGTCCTGACATTAGGACGCCTGGAAAAAAAACAAAACTTCTGTGTGCCAGCAAAGAAAGCAACACCAGAAGTGTGTGGGAAAGCGGCTGGGATTGAATCTCTCAAGGCTGAAGCATGATTCCAGGGCTGCTCTTCTGCTTCTCACAATGATCAACTACCTTAACTGGGGCTTGAAATGAATGTGGCTGCAGGGCTGCAACTCCAAGAGCATCCTCAAAGCCACTGAGGACATTTAGAGACAAGGATGGGTCTGATGAAGTTCTGTAGAATCCAAGCTGCTAAGAGCCACCAATTTAGATTTGCACAGAAGCAGGAATTTCTTTCTAAAAATGTAGGCATTAGCAGGCATTGAGCACCCAGGGAGCCAGAGAACCTGGCAGAGTTTCACTTTTCCCCAGTTTGCCCTTCAAGGACCCCAGATGGTGTTGAGTGGATGTGTATGCATGGAAAATGCCAGCTGGCAATTAATCTCAGAGATATTTCTGAAGAGGTAAACATTACTTTCGTCCTGGAAGACTAACAATATTAATGATGCAAAATAAGTTTCTGGGTAACCCTTCAAAGTAAAATTCTTATAGTTCCTCCAGACTAGATTTGCAATTTTTAGGAAGTGGTCAAAGAATCAATACCTGAGTTTTGTGCTTTGAGCAGGGAGTATCTAAGATTTTGTTGATAACCTCAGAGTTTCCTGATGATAGTTTCCTTTATGTCAATGATTCATGTCAATTTTAGCAAAATTCTCTTTCCATTTACCCTGGAGCACATCTGTGGGCTTAGCAAGTCCATGTATATTTCATTATATCTTTCACATGTGTATTTCACATGAGCCTGCTCTCATCTGGCTGCAAATTTAACTTGGCAGTTCAAGTGTTAGCCACCAAGTGATGTTTTCACCAGAAAACATGGCCAGCATCCCTCCTACCTCCCGACTCCTCTCTTCCTGCTGCATCAGCCTCCAGTCCCCTCTCCCAGCTGTGCCCTGGGTAGGAAATGCAGAGGCACCTTTGGGCACAACTTCTATGCACAAGGATGGCAGGTGAAAGGCACAGTGTCTCACAGTTTAATTGATGTAGTCATAGCATCAGCCCCCAAGGCAGCCACAGACCCTCATCCTCGCTGCACACAGCCACTGACACCTTCACCCCAGTTTCCAGATGCTTTGCTCACCTCCCCTCTTCTGGTATGTTGGTGTGGCTCCATGCTGGCCTATACAAATTTTGGTTCTATGCAAATTGCTTATGGTATGCAAATCAATGCATTAAATAACTAACATAAAGTGACACACACAGAGATGTGCATAACTTGGCAGCTATAAATCTGGAATCGTTCCACTGACGTCAATGGTTTCACTTCAGATAGGCTCCAGCATAGAAGGTGTTGAAATCTGGCCCTGTGGTATTTTCAGTCAGCTTCTAAACACAAACTCAGGAATTAATGATTTTAAAGGTGTCATTATTATTATTGCCTGTGGGTTTTGTTATTATTTAGGTTTGTATGACTGAAAATACACCAAAATGTGTTTTCAGAATGTGCTTGATTTCAAGAGAGCTCACGTTGATGATAAATAGAGCACCTGTGGTCTATCAGAACTTCAGGCAGTTGGAACCTGATTCACTTTGGTCCTAGTGGCATAATAGTTTCTATTTTAAAGTAGCCAGGGCCTAAAATGCAGGATTTATGCCAAAAAGTCTTCAGAGGCAGATGTACACCTAAAGTATTTGAAATGAATTTAGAATAGAGAATGAGCAGAGATAGTTCCGTGCTACATGCCATGTATTTTTGATCTGGGGCTGGGAGCCTGGCAGCATATGCACCATCTTGTGTAACCACCCCCTGACAAGGATCTGCTGTTATTGTGTGCAGGGAAAGCAGAACATGGTAAAGGTTAATGCTGCACATGGCAGCACCACAGTGCTGAGCAGGGCCCTGGTTGTGACTGCTCCAAAAGCGCTCTGCAGTCATTTACACATTCGCAAATGTCGCTTTCACATGGCAGAATTTCCACCCACTTTTGCCTGAATGTAAATGACTTCAAGAGATGCCAGGCATTAAGTGTTCTCACAACTGCCCCCAACATCCCACTGCTCAAAAACAGTGCTTCAAAAGACTCCTAGAAAACCCTGTAAGACTTTCAAAATAAATCTGTTTGTGTTTCTGAGCCTTCTTGGTCACTAGTGGGCTTAGGCTCAGAGTTACAAGGATATACTGAATTACAGGACATGTGAAACGATGACAAGGAGATCCAGCAAAGCCTGATAATGAGAGACTGGAAGAGCCAAACTCTGCTCCTGCTGTCTATTTGATCTGTTCAACTCACCATAAATTCTGTTGCATACTGCATGGGTAAAAAGCTACAGGAGGTTTGTATTGCATGAAGAAGCTTCCAGATTTCTTATTAGTCAACTGAACTAGCATCAGAGATTATGGATTTAAATATAGAAGCAGTCAAAACTGGAAATGTCTGTGCCTAACTGTACAAAAAATGTTAACAAGTGTGTATTATGTTTTTAGCAATATTTTCCTTTGGTTTTGTGTGTGGTTTGGGTTTTTTTGTTTTTGTTTTTGTTTTTTTTTGCTGACATTATAATTATGGTATCTGCACGTTTGTGTTGCTACAACTAACTTCAACTGACAAAATTAGAAATGCCTATTATAGCCATTAGTCTGGGAATGCTTTTTAGTTTGTTTAGGTTTTTCTTTCTTAATCCTAACAGTCTCCCTGCAGACCTGAACTGACATCAATTTACCAGTGTCTTGACATCTTAAAGTTGTTTCTTATAAAATTTGCATTGGTGTCATTTTGTTTCAAGCTGATATTGTGACAGTGTCTCCCTGGATTTATACTGACAATTTATTTTTGTTTTGACATCATGTCATCCCTATAGCCCTTCACTAGCTTCTATCATAAGTCTGTGGATTTAAATGAAAAGTGGTTTCTTTGTGCAAACTACAGTAACTAACTAAACTTTTTCAGTAGCTACTTTTCTGACCTCAATATCTAGCTATTGATTGCACTTGGGTTTTTATAGAAATGTCAAAAGTTCCTGCCTAGTGCTTTAGGCAGCTCTTCCATATGTACCAAATAAGGAAATTAAACCAAAGCTCCCCTTGAAACTAAAAAGTAATTGCCTATAAAAAAAAAAAAAGGGTGAATGCATGTTTATAAAACCAACATCAAACAAACAAATGGGCCCTATTGGTGGCATTGCCTGGAGAGCTGCTGGTCCTCCTTTGCTTTCACTGAAACATTAGAAACACCTTTTTGGGACTGAACATAACATCTGCTTCCAGGTGTTTCCTTGGAAAACACAAATTCGTCAATATCTATATATTTAATATGCTGTTTCTACTTCATTTAAATATTAAAAATTACATTAGGCAAGCTCTGGTGTGGGCTAGGGGAAGGGAGTTTTCAGGAAAGTTCCCATGTGATATTATAGCTTTGAACCTGGTTTATTTTTTCAGCTCTTTCATTCTTAAATTCAAAGAGGCAAGAAGGATTGCGAGCAATGTCACAAATGCCTTGTGACCCTTCCTGAAGTAGAGCCATTGCATGTTAGAGCTAAAATTCCCAAGGGGATATTTGTAAATTATAAAGCAAAATCCTGCCAGTGATTATTGAGTGTTCCTAGGATTATCCATGATCCTGACAGAGTGGCCTGTGTATGTGATTTTGCAAAAGCTATTTTTCATCAGAGTACGTGCATGGTTTAATGAGATATTTGCAGGGGTAACATCATTTCTGTGTTCTGGTATAAATGGTTCAGCTTCTATATATCATAGCTGGTAAATCACAGTATGGGTCCAGAGAAAAGGAGCCTTCAACAGCAAAATTTTCTCATTTTTATTGGATCAGAACATAAATTCTGACTGATGGTTATGGTAATTTGCTTTCACTAATGTCTCACCATCAGTGTCTAGGCAGAAACCCCTCATGGTTTAACCAAAATTAAGAACTCAGATGTGAATCTTATGTGTGTGTGGGAGTTTATTTATTCTGCCCCATTTCACAAAGAAGAGTGAAATTTGATTGTCTGAACAGGGTAATCAGGCATCATTAGAAAAGACTTCCAGCTCCTGTTCTAAAAGCACCCAGGTCCTGACAGAGGTCCTGTGTGATACCTGTCAGCCTCACATGGAGGTTTAGAAACCACAGCAGATCTCACCTCCAGAAGAGATCAATACCTAAGTATGACAAGACCAAGACAGGAGACATTTTAACAGCAGTGGAAATAGAGACCTGAGAAGACAGTGTGTGAGGCTGGTCACAAAATTTATTTTTAAACTCATCAAAACAAAAATTATGACTTCATTATAAGTTTAACTGACACCTTGAAAGTTAAATTGGAATTACTTTGAACTTTATCACCAGAATTCAAAGGGGAACCTTGGGCTTGAAACTACTTAGAAAGAAACTGAATGCAAGACCTGCACTAAATGTAGATAAATTATCAGATATCTATAAGAGCAGTGTCAATTTCTATAAATGATTCAGATGAGGAAAAACCATAGTGTATAAACCTATCAGTGAAGTTTCTTCTAAATCCTTAACTTTTCATTAGGTATTCTCTTTGCACCCTTCCAATATTGAAATATGTTGCTGCTGCTGTTAGAATTAGATCAGTATATTTCTGTTTATCTGCAGAAGCACTCAATCTGCTTTTGATTTCAGCAGAGTTTCATATGTAATTAAACATCTGTCAGATTGGAATGTTGCTTTCAATAATTCGTTTGGGGAAGGGAAAGACCACCACTGGAAATAGCACTCTGTGCATTAAGCATGGCAATGAGCACTCATATTAACCTTGCATTTTAGCCCTTCCAAGCACTTTTTACCTGAATTTAAATCTGGTCTTATTGCATAGATATTTTGAAACTAACTTCTGAGTTTTAGTCCCTGTTGTATGCCAGTTTTTCACATATGTCAATCATCTCTGAGTGATGCTAGCTCTAAACACAGTTTGGGGACTTCAGCATATTGCTCAGGGTGTCCAAAAATGTAGGACCTTTTTGAAAATGTAGCTTTGCTCAGCTGATATTGAGCTTTCTTTCTGGCTAGCAATACTGATGTAACTGCAAAGGAAGCTCTGCGATGCTCTGCATCTTGGTACAGCCTGTACAGGTCAACAGAAACACCAAGAAATTTGTGATAGCAAAATCAGGGATTAGAAACTTGGAAAGTGCCTCAAAAGGTATGATTGCCTGAAACTTGGATTTTCACTGCCTTGAGCAGTTACCACAGCCAGACTCACCCTACCAGTGCTGGAGCAGTTCTGTGGACTCAGAACTGGCTCACAAGGGACCACAAGTTGTGAATAGTCCCAGATCTGGGTGTCATACCTGTGTGGCAAGAAACAGGTGAGGACTGGTCTTGTTATGCTTCCCATGGAGATTTATCCAGGCTTAGGGTTTATTATCCTCAAAATACACAGACCTAGAGATTATAGTTAACTATTATTTACCTGCTCTAAATTGGAAGTTTTTCTTGCTGGGAGAACAGAGCTGACAAAGGGTTTGCTTATTCTTTCTGCAGAGGATATGGTCCCTTTATAGAAATTCCATGGTGTCCTGTGAAGTGAGACACAGAGAGTTGCTGCTGATCCCCACATTTGGATGAGTTTGACCACAGATTTCTGCTTCACCAAACATGAAGGGTCAGTCAGGTATAAAACCAAGGCCTATAATACCACTGGCTGTGGAGGACTGCTTGGTGACAATGGTTTGTAATGCTTGGATAAGAACAGAGTTGTTGCTGTTCTTTACAGCATGAAAAATCCAGATATGTAAAAACCCAAGCATATGTATGCCCAATGCACTTCTGATGGTCATGTGATAAAAGGTAAAATCAGCTGTGAAAGAATATTACATAATGTGAGTTTATTTTCATGTGCAGACAGCATTGGGAAGAATATATTGAAACTTACATTCTAATTTCAATATGTAACTGGTAACAGAGGAAAGTTCAAACTGACCCTTTGAAGATCTAGTATTTTTTTGGCTATAATTTAAAAGTCAATCATAATTTTCAACCATTATTTATTGCATATTTAATATGCCTTTTGTGTTTTCAGCATGCTCCATTTTTACTGATGTTTGAGTAAAACCAGAACCTATTTCTCAAGGATCTACATGTTATATTCCATAAGTTTTAACCTTGTGAAACTCCTTTTTAAAATGTGAACAAGCATCCCAGATGATGGGGAGGAAGAAGGGGAGCATAATCCAATTCTACATAATATCACTTCAGCTTCTCCTTATTCCATTACTTAAAAATTCAGCATCAATTAAGTGTTAAGAAAATATAAATGTCTTGGTCAAGTAGAACAAAATCTACAGTAATTAATTGCTGCAATATTTCTTGCAGCCATTCCCCCTCCATAAGAAATTAATTTTCATTCTTCAATACTTCAGACAAGATTCAGGACATGGAGAACATGGTGATACAAGGGTAGAAAATTAATTTGGTTGATGTCATTCTGTAGTTGAATCCCAGCATTAATATCCTTTGTAGAGTGACTGGGAATGATATCTGAATTTAAAAGTGATTCTGTGAAATTTGAGGCTTTACAGAATTGATATTGTTCTGGGAATGAAGATGTTGCAATCTTCCTGCCATTTGCAAAAGCCAGTAAAAGTGAAGAATCAAATGAGACCTAAAATTCCCATCTCTCTCTCCAAAAAACACAGCTGTCATCATCATCTCCCACTCCCCTTTTGTAATGATCACACAGACTTGCCAAGATAGTCACGTCTACGATTGTCTGTGTTTTGATGGATGAGCCCTTAAAAAAAAAAGAAAAAAAGCTGAAATATGCCTGAAGGCAAAAAAAAAGAAGAACGTGTCTTTGTGCAGAACTTTCACTGGCCCCTAGATAAGAGAAAATTCTGGCCAGAAGAGAACTTCAGAGATATCTGAAGCATTTTTCAACCCAGGGAGGGAATCAGGAGAGATGGGTTTGGGCTCCTACCTGCGTCCCAGTCCAAAGAATCTTCCTTAGGAAGGGAATTCTCTCACATCTGAGCAGTATCTGGGGGCAGCTGATGTTTTGCACCCCATGCTGGCCTGATTAACACTGGGGTTTGCACCTCAAGAGTGAAAGAACTCCTCTGCAGCTGTGCTGGCAGAGCACAGGCTGCTGGTGTTAGGCTGGGGCAGCCAGATCACAGAGGGGAAATGTGGTGCCAGGTTTAGAATATAAGAATTTTAAATGCCCCACCACTGAGATCACCTGAAGTTTTATACTGTGCATTTGGTTCAAAATGATTAAGCTTTCTTTTCTCGACTCTGAAGAGAGCCTTAGCTCTGACTTGAGTCTGATTTCAGATCCATTTATTATAAAACTAGTGTTTGAAGGGTAACTCTGAAGGGACTTCATTTGTATTTGCTGAAGAGATTGGTATGTCTGCTTCTGACATTCTGATTCAAAAAATCATCCTTGAACCCAGAGTATCTATTTCTATGTTCCTTTTATGAAACATTATGGAGAATAATTGTTTAGTAAAAGCATTGTCATTTACATTATTGTATGTTATTTGACCTTCCTCAAGAGCACTGGGACACCTCCAAGCACAGCACTTAGCTTTGAATATTGGCACTTGTGAGCTTGTTCTTACACTCTGGTAAGATGATTAACGTACCTTGGAAATTACCTAATGGCTCAATACACCTTCTATGCAGCCTCTTGTAAGAGAAAAACAGGATAATGTGAAATACCATTTATGGGTACAAAATGGAGGAGTTGAAACAGAGAAACTCATTCAGAAGTATTGACAGGATATCTGTAGTGCTGAACATCCACACAGCAGAATTTAAAAGCATGCATGAAATACAGTGCTATTGGAACACATCCCAAACACATGGAGACACCTGGGTGACAAGGACAGTCCCTCTTTAGAGGCTGGTGGAAGGAACATGGAGAGATTTATCTGGTCAAAATATTGACATGGAACCTTGCCTTTTTTTACAAGATGTAAAGTATTGTATGTCTATGACACCAAAATGTCCTAAATTAACTTCATCAACCACTTGGAAGGAACGGCTAGACTAAATGTTTGGATCTGTCATCCCTCCTTTTTGGACATTGGACTCATTTTTAGCAGAAGGAAAGGATGTTAAATGGTCCACACTGATTAACAGTGTGAGTAATGGCTAGAATACTACTGGAGAGTGTTTATCTGTATATTACATTTTAATGCTGAGGTTCATAATCTCGATGGCATTTTTATTGACATTTATTAATTTGAATGGCTCTAATTCTATAAGTTTATAATGGTTATATAAAAGCATCTGTTCTAAGTAACAGCATATTTCTGTGATTCATTTTTTAGTATTAGCACTTGACAGAGACTGGTTATCTGCACACTCTGGATGACCTTGATGTAACTTCAAAGTACAACTTAAGTGCAACAGTACAGTAAAAAGATACTCCAACAAGAAAGTTTAATCTCAAATCTCTCATGTGCTCAAAAATTTTCCCACTGTTGCTATTACAGTTCCTGTCCTCATTTTCAAAAGCCTAAGACACAAATGAGCTTTTGTTAAGTGCCCTAAATCATCACTTATTTGCCTGAAGGTGTTAATGATAGGTCACATTCTTTTCACACACAAAGTAGAACATTATTTCTAGAATTCTCCTATTGATTTCAGTGCTGTCAATATACAATGACTGCCACTGAAAATTTGTCGCTAATCGTAGAATTTCCAATTCTCTCTCCATTGTTCTAAAAATAATATCTTGCAGGAGTGCTCATACCACTGTCAGTTTATCGAAGAACAACTTCCAATTGAAAAGCCATGAGATGTTATTAGCTTATATTATACATGAAAGTTAAAAGTAGTGTGTCATCTGGAAGGCAGAATACATTACATTCCAACAGTGTCATCACGAAGGGACTTGAAAATACACTCCCAAAAATAGTGCAGTCAATGGGCTTATTCAGCTGATCTCTAAGTATTGTCAGTATCTTTTATTATTGTCATTATTATTATAGCACATTGGGTATTTTTTCTTCCATTTGACAAAAAAATATGTAATAATCAGTTTCTTTTTATTGGCTTGAGACTATCTAGGGACAACACAGAGGATCTTTTATAATGAAAAACTACTAAGAGGTGCAGCCACTTTTGGCAAGGTTAAATTATGAACGCAATTCTACCAAACAAAATTCATGAGTCACAAACAAGCTGCCACTGCAAAAAAAAAAAAAAAAAAAAAAGGAATTTAAAAAATAAAGCTTTCTCTTCCCCTATGTCTAACATATATACTGATACACATTTAGGAATTCAACTCTTTGCTGCAGTCAGACTTCTGGAACGGTAATCACTCCCTTGAGCTTGGAGAGAGACTATTTACAAGAGAATGTAGTGACAGAACAAAGGAGAATGGCTTCAAACTGAAAGAGAATAGTTTTAGATTAGATATTAGGAAGGAATTCTTCACTGTGAGGCCCTGGCACACATTGCCCAGAGAAACTGGGGATCCTCCACCCCTGTAAATGCTCAAGGTCAAGTTGGATGGGATCCTGAGCAACCTGGTCTAGAGGAAGGCGTCCCTGCCCATGGCAGGGGGTTTCAAACCAGATGATCTTTAAGGCCCCTTCCAATCCAAAGAATTCCATGATTATATGAGAAGTTGGAAAGGGAAAGGGAAAGGGAAAGGGAAAGGGAAAGGGAAAGGGAAAGGGAAAGGGAAAGGGAAAGGGAAAGGGAAAGGGAGGGTATTTTTCCTCTGGCTCTAACTGAAAATATGGCATCCTTTGTTGGAAGGGAGGAAGTAAATTAAGGAGAAAATAGATTATATTTTTACAGTAGATGCTGATATCTAGCCAGTCTGGAAAGCAGAAAAGTGTTAAAAAGACAAAGCTCTGTGCCCTGTTACAGGTTCTAGTGTTTTTATGGATTTAGCAGGCTTCCTTCACCACAGCAAGTTGATCTTTGTGTACAAAGCACTAATTTGTGTCAGTGGATAACTTCAGTAATGCAAACAGTGGGTGAACCCAGCTGAGAAATTTGCACTATGGAACAGAAATTGAGTTTTTTGTGTGGCATATTTCATATTTTCTACACAATCTTTCAAATCTACTGTTTTCCTCTCTCCCTGTCCATGTACCCCAAGACCGATGCTCCTAGCTTCCCACTCACAAAAGCAGGTCTCAGGACTCCACCAGCTAACAAAAAACTAAAAAATAACCCAAACAAACATCCAAACAAACAAACAAAGCCACAAAATAAAAACTGAACAAAACCAAAAACCAAAAATAAAAAAAACAAAAACAAACAAAACCCAAAAACAAAAACAAAACAAAAACCCAAACAAACAAAAAAATTTAAAAGGCAGGAAATTATACCCATTTTGCTGAGAGTTTTTTCCTGAGTCTAGTTAGAGAAAACCACAGACAGCTATCTTCTGCTTCACAATATGTAAATATACTGCATTATATTGAGTAAAACAGAAAGAAATTACTCATCAAGAATTTTCTCTACAAGCGTGCAATTAGAAATATTTTCCAAATTAAAACACAGCCAAAAGCTGCAGAAATTCACATCTAGAAGTAAACATCTTAAAACTGCTTTAGGATAAATATTCTGCTACACTGCAGGAATTTAAAGAAATGAGAAAAAAAAGGTGAGAAACACAGTGCATGTACCTGTGGTTATATGGACTGTAGTTAAGCTGATCTTATGACACTCAAAAATTCTGTTTGTGTTTAAAGGTAAGTGTTTGAAAGAAGAAGAATTGATCTTCACTGATATCCATCTGTGAAGTTCTGACCTCTGCTTTCATCAGCAAGCCTTTCTGCCAGGCAGCTGAGAGTCAAAAGAAAGCCTTGCTGTGAGTTCTACCAAATTCACTGTGACCCTAATTCATCCTGTCTTATGTTGAGAGTTTAACTACACCATTTTCACAAGGAGTTCAGTCCCTCTACACTCCCTCAAATATCTACAGAAAGTTGTAGAACCAGACCAGGCATCTGACAAAACTCTTCTGTTCCTAAACCATGAAAGATGCCTCCTTTTGAAAATGCAAAAACATAAACAAATTCCATAATTTGCTTTATCCAGGACAAAGGCTTTAACCACGAGACTGTGGTTTAGTTCTGGAATGAAGATTCAGTAGAGTAACATTTTCTTTTGGTATATCTTCTCATCCTATTCCCTTCCCGGGCCATGGTGTTCATTAAAGAGACATGGGTAGACTCTGATGTCTGCAAAGAAAGGCTTGTGCTGCAACTAAACCTTTCAAGTCTGTAATTAACCCAAACTCCATCTTCAGTTATTGAATTGAGCTCTGTGTAAGGGTCCTGTACTGCAGAAAAAATCACACATATCTAGAAAGGCTTTTCAGCCAATCTGAAACCATCCGTCACTATTCTTCATTAAGCTCCACCCACTGATTTACTGAGAAACTCTTGACATCTTACAAAGTTCTCCATCTCAAATTTGCGAGTTTCACCTATATCCTTCCAATTTGTGTAAGAAAATGATGAGCCACTAATGTCACTCCAGACCCATGTCTCAGCCTGAGGGATATAATTTCCCATCTTCACTCAAAAATATTACACTCCACTGAACACTGAAGTAACTTGGGCTGGATTTATTGGCTGTAGTACAGTGTCAAGTACTGTGTTAAGTCCACTACTTGTGAAAATACCCACGGGGAACTCATGGAAGGTCAACATTAAGCCTTTCTAAGCAGTAAAAGCAGAAGTAGTAATACACACATAGCTCTGTCTGGGTGCAGGCATTGTATAAACCACGTTAACAGTACTGGCTAATTAAAGTCTTCTGTCAACTGATTAAAGATTTTATTGTAGGAATCCCAAATCCTTTTGCAACTTCTGTTATTGTCAAGCATAAAATACTGCTCCACACTTGAGAAATATATTCAGAATCCAGAATAATGTATTAAAATGGCTTGACATCATCCCACTCTGCTGAGACAGAAACTGCTTTTCCATTTCTATGCGGCTTACTTGCAGTTTTCCCTCTAGCACCAGTTCTTGCTTTAACTGCAAACAGCAGCCAGCTGAAATGGACAAGTAGCATTAACTTTAGACTCAGAAATACAGAAACTGTACTCATTAATCATTCCATATGAATTTACCACCATTAACAAAATTTTATATGATGGGGATTTGCATCAGGAAGAAAAGGAAGCAGTGGAGTGCTTTCTTTTGTTTTTTTCTGGGTTTTTTTTTGCTCTAGCTTGATGTCAGACATAACAGAGCATATTTAATACTCCTACAGCTGGAAAAGAAGGTTTATGAAATGTGGGCTAGGATCTATCTGGAATAGATTAGATTACCCATTCATGTTCCAAGCAGCTGAACTGAGGCAAATAACACCAGGATTTGAAGCCTGAAACCTCCAGCAGCAGTTATGGGACAGGAGAGTTCCCTGTAGACACTGATTCCTGCCCTTTCATCTTGACCAAGTTCTTCCTGTGGTTGTTCCTATAGGTATATACTGTATTTTCACTGTCTCTTGTGGAGATCCTAACAATATCTTTTATCTCTTATTTGCATCTTTTTTAAGGATAATTGTGTCCCACCACAGGGGCAATAAACCACCAACAGAACCAAAAAGGAAATATATTTTTGCTTTATTTTGCTCCTTTGAAAATCTTAACTGGAGCTCTATTTTCCTGTGCTGTGTGTTTTTTCACTGTGGTTATCTTGCTGACATTTTTCCTTCTTCTCACTCAAAGCAGCTATCTCTGTAGGATCATTTATCCTTCAGGCAGCTGTCTTGTTGGGACCACAATCCTGCTAGAACCTCTCAATAGTAAACAAAATCCTTTGTGATTTCACATGTGCACTTTTGTTTTGCTGCCTTTAGATTTTGCAGGGTTTTCACTCTGTCCCTTGACCTTCCTGCTTTTCATCAAGCCCTAAACTTACACACAGGGCATTAACATAGGCCTGGATTTACCTAATCCACAGGGAAATTTTAAATTTTTCATAGGCTCATACAGCCCGATGACAAGTTTCCCGAGTTTGCCAAGGAATCTCTATTGTTAAATGGATATATCCAGAAGGATGTTAGACATAAATTTTTAAGGATGAGTTGGAGAAATAAATTTATTATTAGTGGGTCTGACATCCATGAAATACCTACTAGGTATGTTGAGGAGATGAGGAAGGAACAGAGTACCAAGTTAATTTTTCAGAGGAGAGATGAAATCATTGCTGTGCTTGCTTTAGCTGCTGAATTGGTCCCTCTTAAACAAGAGTAATTTGGGATATGCAAAAGCTCTGCTGGTCAGCTGGTAAAGCTTTGCAGATGTGCACATGAGCTTTATACAGGTCAGAACTTCAGTCCCCAGCATGCTGCATACATGAGATTCCTTCTAGGTCTATTTTCATTAATAATGTGCTTACTTCATTAAATTGTCAGGGAAAGTTAGAGAAAATTATTCAGACTTCTATTTTTTTAATAATAAAATGAGTTTAGGAAAAAAGTATTAGAATTTTTTTTCCTTTTTCTTTTTCTTTCTTTCTTTTCCTTTTCCTTTTCCTTTTCCTTTTCCTTTTCCTTTTCCTTTTCCTTTTCCTTTTCCTTTTCCTTTTCCTTTTCCTTTTTCTTTTTCTTTTTCTTTTTTTTCTTTTTTTTCTCCTTATCCTTTCCTTTTGCTGTTATTCTATTTCCTTTCTTTTCTTTTTCCTTTTTCTTTCTTTTTTATTCCTCTCTTTCTCTTTCTCTTTCTCTTTCTCTTTCTCTTTCTCTTTCTCTTTCTCTTTCTCTTTCTCTTTCTCTTTCTCTTTCTCTTTCCTTAGGGTATTCTGGTCATCATGAATGACACTATTTGAAAAGAAAGCTACAGAGGATGCCCTGTACATACCTGTGTGTGTATAAACACAACTACACCTTTAGTGGTCTTCCAGTGTTTACATTCTCCCCGCTCTGTTCAGCTCGGTGTTGCTTTATTACTCACACTGCTCATGCACTTGTAGTTTCCTCACTGAGGATTGGTCCAATGCACAGGGCTGAGGCTAAGTTTACATCTTCTCCAATTATAAAAGGGCCATTAAGTTCAGATAATGTGAAATATAAATTTAAGAGGAATTCTGGGGAAATCATAATTAGGTGCAGAGACATTACATGAGTTTAATGACCGAGATTTAATTTCAGTTTTCAGGATTATTAATTGAGAAACCTTATTTAGCTCATCTTCTTTTTTTTTTTCCTTAATTAATTGGAAATTTATTTTCAAGCAATTAAGGCAGAGATTCTTTTCAATCCTTAAGTGTTTGTGAGCTATATACTAATGTTCTCTACCTTGCTTTCAAAACTCTGTCTTGTAAATTTCTTTGAGCTCTTTCTGATAATAATGCATGCATGTGTTATTTATACAGAAAGAACAATCTCCAATTTATATATTCTGTAGGAAATTAAGTTACATGGGACTCAGAACTGAGCATTTCATAAATACTGATAGATTAGAAAGATAGTCTGCCACAAAACCATAGAGAAGGAAAAAAATTAAGAAATAGCATCGTTCTGTGTGCCTCTGCAAAAAATGGCTGAGATGTTCTGCTGTGGTGTTTTATGGATTACATAAAAAGTTCCATTATCTCAACAAGTAAAATCCATTTCCTGTAGCCCGACACACATGATGTGCCCACCCTAAAGTAATTACCTTCACTCTCAGGGGAAGAGTCACATCTCCAGGTGAGGGAAGCTGATTCCTTTCGATGCAAATTGCTTTTTGCATTCTGTATCTTGACAGTAGAGAAATGGTTCCATGTGCCAAACCTGCACACCAACTGGGTGCCAAGGTGTGATATCCAGTGGGTTGGTACATCCATGCAGGAATTCAGCTGCTGTTTCCCTGTTTGGCACCATGTAAGAAATCCAACTTTCTCCTTCCAAAGCTCTGCATCTGGATGCATTTAAAATGTGAGAGCTGGTGCATTAATTTAGGTTTTATTCTCCTGAATTGCTGCTCTAATCAAACGTGAATTATTGACAACTAACCAAGAATACAACATAGAGGATAGTACCACTTCCTAAAAACTTAAGCCCCATAAGAAACTATTTTAATAACTAGAGATTTTTTTTCCCTTATTTTTCAGAGCTAGGTCCTACCTAAAATTCTCTAACTCTCTAGTCTCATTTCTTTACTCCACAGTACTAAAAATACCTACTTTTCTATAGTCTCTGGCTTTCCAAAAACCACCATCAAATCTGCCCTGGCACCCCATGTCAGAAGTAACTCTTTGGACAAAAAGTCCAGCCATAACACAGAACCCTCAGGCTCTGAGACAGTGATTTCTGAGAAAAAAGCCTTACTGCACAGAAACAGAAGCATTTTTTTTTTTCTCAGTGCAGATGAAGAGGCCTCTTGGGAGGAAAAACATCAGGAAATAAAAATATCTTCAAATAATTTCCAGCCAAAAAATGTCCATGAAAATATATATTATTAAAAAACTATTTTAAGAATGGAGCTGGTGTTCCCTTTGTATTTGGGATCTATCAAAATTGGAAAAGGTGAGAAAAAATAATGATGTTTTAAATAAATAAAATATTATGAAGCAAAAGAAAGCACAAATAAATTCTGCTTTAAAAAAAAATTAATTGAATGATTTAGAGGATTAGTGTAAGGAAATATACTTCATGTCTAAATGACCAGTTCCTGAGAAAAATCAAATTGGTCTACAATGGAAGAGTGTTTATATCTATAGCTTGTCTGCCAACAACTCACCCAATTCACAAAAATATATAATTAATTAAATAAATAAATCTCCTGAGGCTGTTTCAAAGGAAAAAAAATTATAATTCAATGAAATGTTCATGAAAGTGTCTCCTGGGGAAGCTCAAACTCAAATTATTTTGTGTTTCCAACTTCAGCTGACACATGGCTGGCTGTTTGGCTGTGTCTGACTCATGAATTCTGTGTCTCATACCCCTTTTCTTCTTTATATATTGAGATTCCTGGATCGACCAGGAATATACCAATGTGACATTTCAGGGTCAAAGTGTTTTCAAATTTTCATCAAAAGGTCAAAATCTGCCATAGGAAAACCTGATTATTATTATTTAAAATCTATTCATTATATTTTCTTGAGTGAAAGAATAATTTCTCAGACAGATGAAGAGTGTCAATCACTAAGTCAGACATACAGCAGGTTATGGGTCCTCAGTCATTGTAGGGTTGACTGGTTCAGTGTTCATATGGTCACAACGTGGAAAAGTTAACTTTGATGCATAATAAATTATACCTGAATAAATAAACACATTCTGAGTCATGATAATGAAGTTTCTGCCTAAAAAGCAACACAGAAAATATTTGAAATAAATAATTATCTTCTGCTGTCTTTTCAAATGAGATAGTGGCAAACAGGGTGTCTAATATAGCATGGCTTCTGTTCTTTACTGAGTTTCAAGGTTAAGAGAGCAAATGGCAAATATGATTGTTGTTTGCTATCAGCCTCCATTTCAGTGAGCTCCTGTGAGTACCACCTTGCTTCTCCTGTTTTATTCACCATTTCAGATCAATTAGATGCATCTTTCTCAGGCCAGACTCCTTTGTACAAACATACCTTCTTCCCATAATTACTTTTTAAACATGGAGCTTTTCTAAAAAAAAAATATCAGCTTTCTGAGAATCTGCTGTGTATTGGTACAAGCTTCTTATGTCCCTTTGAGGTTTTTTTTACAGACAGAGGTTTTAGTAATGTATCATCACAGTTATTTTTAAAGTACCTCGTACTGAGACCCAGTATCTGTTGCAAGATAGAGTCCTCACTTTTAGTCACAATTGGCCTCAATTCTTTTGGCTGCTTTCTTGTTTCTTTAGAAAGTACAAGTTTAGCTAGATTTTTCTCTCTAGCTCTTCCTCTTTTTATCTTCCATGACTTATGCAAATGATTAGTTTTCCCTCTTAATTAGGAACAATCTGTAATAATGGTGCTAATATTAGCTAGGATTTACAAAGATGGATCACTACATCATCTTACTTTGTTTTGAAACATGGCTGAAAATATGCTTGTAGGTAGAAATAAGAGCCCTGCAAGGCAAGATTTCTAGTTGAGTTATAAGGGTTATAAAGGTTATAAGGATTATAAGGTAAGAAACAGATGGATTTGCAAAGGACAACACAAGGCAATGATGGCAGTTGCAATTCCAACAGTCTTTTCAAATTCTGTTTAAATATAATGCAGCCAATTTGTATTTTTTAGTTACATTTAGTACCATTTTTGTCTACCACTGGTGAAAGATTATTAGACTCCATCAGGTAGATCATCACAGATGTACATGGGTGTAACTCCATGGATATATTCCTCCTGCCCACCTGTCCCAACACGCCCCTGCAGTGCTCCCAGCGGAAACCATGAGCCCAGGTGGGCAAAAAGGCCATTGGCCTCCTGGCCTTCTGTGTCAGAATATTGTGGCCAGCAGGAACAGGGTGGTGTGGAGTTGTGTTTTTTGTATGTTTTATTACATTTTTATTCTGTCATGGTTTGTTCCAAGTGTACCCCCATACTGTATTGGTTTCTCCCTAAGTTTTCCCGCCTTCCCTCATGTGTCAATCTCTCTAGAAAATGCCAAGTCAGTCCCCTGTCCCCGCCCAGGTGCCTTGTCCGTCACTCGGTGTCCCTTCCCCTGCCTCTAGAAACTTCCATCCAGGGCACCGAGTGATTGGATGAGGGCCTGGGCCCCTCCCCTGTCTCCCCCTCACTGGATCCCCCAGATGTCAATCCCCACAAGAGCCACTCCTTTATGTTTTCCCATTGGCTGATCGGTTCCCCTCCCTCTCCCTATATAACATGCTGCCAGCAGCCCCCAGTTGCTCTTGTTGGCTGGCCCCCTTGCATGCTGTTTGATTTTCAGGACCTCAGTAAGCATCAGAGTTTTGCCCCCAACAAGTGCCTCTCCTCATTTCCTCACCGTTGGAATCAGCAGCGACCTCAGGACCCACAAAGCACTCTCCAAAATCCATCAGGGTACAATGGAAAGTGCTTCCACTGCCCTACTTGCCCCAGAGGAGAGCTGGCCAGGGCTGAGGATATCTGGGACAGTGGTCTGGGCTGGGGATGTGGCACGGTGGGGGTTGTCCCTCTGTGCTGGGCACTGGGGTGGCCACACCTAGCATCCTGTGACCAGTTTTGGGACCCTCAATTCAAAATGGACATTGAGGTGCTGGAGCATATCCAGGGAAGGGCAAGAGATCTGGGGAAGGGTCTGGAGCACAAATCTGATGAGGAGCAGGTGAGAGAGATTTGTAGCCTGGAGAAAAGGAGGTTCAGGGATGACCTTACTGCTCACTACAGTACAATACAACCTGGAGGTTGTATTTGGTAGAGGGTATTCTCCTTTACCAGGTGACAAGTGAAGGACAAGAGGAAATAGCCTCAGGTTACACCAAGGGAGGTTTAGATCAGATACTCGGATAAAATTCTTCACCTAAAGGGCGGCCAAGCACTGGAACATGTTGCCCAGACTTTTGGTTGAGCCACCATCTCTGCAGATATTTAAAAGATATGTGGTATGTAGGGATACGGTTTCATGGTGGACTTGGCAGTGCTGGATTAAGGATTGGACTTGATGGTCTCCAGATGTATTTTCAAACCAAAAAAATTCTACAATTCTATGAGTCTATACTGATGAAATTTATCAACAAATTCTCTGAAGTTCAACATCTCTGCTTTTAATTAACATTTTGTGATCTTACAAACTTCCAGGGTCTATGATTTTTACCTTTTCTAGTTGTCATGGGCAATCAGATAAGAAAAAATCAAGTTTTTCCAGGAAATGTGTGAATTGTTATCACAGAACCTAAAATGAAGTCACATACTCTCAGACTTCTACAACAGCAGTTTGCTAGCACCGTTCACCTCTTCATTACTGTGTGAAGCTGGATATGTGGAGTTCCTATTCTTCTCAAAAGCAAAGTAAAACAAATCCATTCTCCTCTTTTCAGGGATGTCTTAGGCTGGAACAGTCACTGTTGATTTCTATGAATCTGGTTCAGTTTGCACTTTAATTTGGAGAGTTCAGGCAAGCTATGTGTTAGCTGTGAGGATATGGCAAGCATCAAAGGGTCATCAACTTCAGAAACTATTGCAGATGTTCCAGGGAGAAGGAAAAAAAACTGTGCTTATGCATTTAGAAAAGGTATAATAGCTATGTTTGCACAGTGAACATCGCACAAAAATTACAATGCCTAAATATCATGTAAATGAAAATGTGGAGATGTAGCAAATTTTCAAGCAGTGTAATTTTGGCAGTATTAGTTACAAAAGATTTTCAGTGGAATCCAGATAACACTGCCAAAAATACATATACTAATGACAATTAGGCAAACTATTGAAACCAAAACTGAAGAGTTCAGAGACTCAGCCAGGGAGTTGTCGACCTGTTTACTCATATAATCAATTCAATATCCCTCCATCACATGTATAGTTTATTTGCTTAATGGGATCAGCCAGATTGCTTTCAGGTTTTTTTTAAGAAATTCACAGTAGACTTCATTTGGTTTTTGTCTTCTTGGTGGAATTTTTGATGGTGTCTTTAGCATCACTTACAGCTCTCAGGTTTTGCACAACAGTTGTTTTCCTTCAGTTATTGATGATTATATGATGACTCCATTTTAGTTAATTGCAGCAAATATAGTCAAAAGGCATTTTAGCTCTATTATTTGCAATTCTGCAGATTCTAAGCATAGCATTTCATAACACATCAGTGTTGGAGTTTCCTTTTTTTATTTGATAAGCTGCTTGAATGGATCTTGAGGCTTGAGTCAGTTGCCTACTCAGACGTGTCATGTGTTATTTGCAACACCCACAGATATCTGAGACATCTTCCCAGGGCTGGCAGCTGCTGCACAGAACCTGTGGGATGGTGGTGCTTGCCTGGACCAGCAGCTGGAAGTAGAGCAGAGCTCCATGAAATGGCACCAGCCACCCACCCAACCTGGGCACAGTTATCCTGCCTTTATCAGGTGGGGTTCATTTTAATACTCCTAATTTTAAGTATTTACAAATAGATGTTCACCTCTGTTTTTAGTGTCCAAGTCTTCACTGTGGTTGGTTGAGATTTAAGAAATGCATTTCAGTTTTTTGAATGTCATCTCCAGTGGGATGAGACATTTAGTGCACCCTGCTTTTCCTCCAGGTGCCACTCCGAGGAGTCATGTACTCTTAGAAGTTGTGTGTCATAGGTGCTTGGGTAGTCCTGGGTCCATTTGAGTGACCCAGGTGCCATCAGATATCCTTTTATAGGTATCCCCTTGCTTGGCTCATCTGGTCAGCTCAGCCAACAGAGCCCAGAGAGCAATTCAGCTGCTCCATCAACTTTAGGAGCCAATAGGATCTCCTCCTCTGCTTGCATTGGGCAGTGGCAAAATTCAGACACTCTCAGATAGGTATGGAGCTCTTTAAGATAGCAAGGGGATGTGGGGCTGGCAGATACATCAGACCTACAGCATACCCTGGGGTCTTCTGGACCAGCAGTCAGAGCCCAGGCAAGGTACCCCACTGCCTCTCAGGTGTTTGGGGGATTGAGGAGAGCCCATACACCCTCACCTGTAGTTGGTGCACATTAAGAAGCAGACCCCTTAAGTTGGGTCCCAACACCTCCCCACTGTACTTGGAAAAAAAGTCAATTTTGGAAACATTATATAAGGTGTGTTATGTAAAAAAGAGAATATGCAAGGTCCTCTGCTCTTGCCCAATGTGTTCTGCCTTTGATAACAGCCATAACTTTCCTAGTCTATTAGGCCAGTTGTGATGGGCTGACTCCAGAGAGCATCCAAATACGGACCCTGCATTTTCCTCACTCTCCTCTTGGAAGGTGGAGCTGGAGGAAGTTGAAGGAAGGTAAAAGGACTTGTAAATTGAGATAGTAATTATTTAACAGGAAAAACAAAAGCTTTGTGTGCATGTAAAGCAAAAATGTGAATTAATTCACTATTTCCTGTTGGTGGGCAGATGTCCAGCTGTCTCCTGGTAAGAGCCTCAGCTTGCATAACATGCAAAGGCAAATGGAAAAGACAAATGCCATAACTCTGAATTTTCTTCTTCTTTCTCCTTACTATGAGTTTCATTGCTGAATATGACATCATGGAATAATTCTGGTCAGTTTGGGGCAGGTGTCGTGGATATGTTTCCTCACAGACTGTTCTTAATCCCAACCTTCTTACCTGGGAGGGTGGGGGAAGAGAATGAGAAAACCTTGATACAAGAGATGCCCAGCATCAGCCAGAACACTGCTGTGTTACCCACACTGTTTCAATCCCAAAGGCAAATCCCCACATGGGTTGTGACAAAGGAATTCACCTGTGAAATTTCATCCCAGCCAAACCCAGTTATGCCATTGCTCCAGGACATGCAGATTGTCTTCTGGGTCATACCTGTGCAATACTGCAGTAAGTCCAATATGCCACTGCAGTTCTTTCCCATATCATTGTTCTCATTTATCCTGAAGGTCGCTGTCACTTCTAGGACACATTATAGTAGACAACTCTGCTTTGAAGAACAAACTTGGCCTACAGCCAAGCAAATGAAAAGATTCAAGTGTTTCATTTAGGAAGATGGAAGAGGGAAAAAAAAAAAGGGTTTTCAAAAATGAGATAGCAGATGTCCATCCTAGCTTGACTGTCCAGTCTTCAGTGCCAAATATCTCACTGATGCAGCATCACCAAATCTGGGTGTTGTGTTTAAATTGTCTTAACTGGGAATCAGTAATTTCCAATTCTGACATACATTTGATATATGCACTTTTCAGATTCCTTAGCCTTTATGAGCTACAGAACATCATTAATATTGTAGATCCAAAATTGTCTCCAGGTCTATTTTAGATCACCATAGCTGAGTATAACAGAACTTTTAATAAAAGTTTAGACTTCAATCCTACACCAGTACTGCCAGGAGCCAATTTGTTATTGTGTCATCTATGCATATTGTGATACAGCAAGTATCATGCTTGAATGATAAGACCAAAATAAAGATGGGCATAACTAAAATAAGACTTAACTAGAAAGTGTAATGATATCAGAAACAGGAGCTTTTGACCACATCAACAACTTCCCTAGAGCTTGTATAAAAAGCATGTTTCACAGGGGATTTACAATTCATTGCCTTCTTTATCCACTGCATAGTAACAAACTTGCCACTTGTCAGTTAATTCAGGCAAATTATTTTGTCTTTTAGCATAAAAGAAGCAGTTTAAATTTTCTTTGTTAGTGCAAAACACACTACTGGCTTGAGTATTACTGTTTGACCAAGTATCATATGACACACTAGAAACTTGGGAAATTAAAATTGTATTCTAGAGTTGAACTTTTCTGGCACAAGATTTCTGTTAATATTTCACTTCTAGTCTTTTGTGCCAGGGGTGCTAAAAACTGAAGGCAAAAAAAAAAAAAAAAAGGAAGAAAATAACAGAAAATGAGTTTATATTGGATTTGGGTAACTGACAGCGATTGCTATCAAATCACAGATTAAATAATGTATTCCTGAAGTGTTCAGTGCATATATGTACACAGAGTAAAATTTCCTGCCTCTTTCTCAGTCTCCCTCTATGTCAGGAATACAGACACATGCACTGAAACTACCATTTATAGGCAAAACCCACATCAACATTGAGCACTTCAGTGGTACAAAAATGGTGAAACAAAGACGGCTCACAGAGACTGACTGGATACCATATGTTGTTTTGAGAGGTGTTCCATCCCAGGTTAAGGTAGCGATGTCAGTCCAAAGCATGTGAAATTTCCTGAAATTTCCTGAAAAATCATATGAATTTCTTGAAAAAGAAACTTCAGCTTTAAACATCCTGTGATACTGACCATTGACCTATGCATGGGAGGGAGGTGGGGCACTCTGTTGAGGAGAATATCTAGCACTGAGTCCTTCCCCAGTCTACTCTTTTGTCATTGCTAAACTGCCTGGTTTTCTGGCAAAGTCTTAGCAGAGTTCTAAGCCCTGATTCAGCTTTCCAATAACTGCCAGCTCCAACAGTGCACTGCTGGCACAGGCCATGACAGGTGAAGGATTTGCTCACTGACTATGCAAAATGGGCAGATGTTGGGTGAGAGATGGAGAAGTGACTTGCCAGAGTCAAACAAACACAAGACTCCATGTGGTGCCCTGCCAACTTTCCCTGCAGGATCCTGCCTGATAAACTCATTAAAGTTCACAGCAGAATCTGGAATTGAATTTGAATAGGCTTAGTAACACAGAAGTGTATTAATTAATTGTGAAAACACTATTAAATGTAAGAATGGTAACACCAAAGTTTACAAATTGTGACATGAATGTATAGGAACAACAGCAGTTTAGTAACTTGGAAAGAAGTGAGCCAAAAAAATCCCTTGTAATGAATGTAACCAGAGCAAGAGGAACATTATAGACTAGATCTTCTCTGTCTCCTGAATTAATCACATATAATGAAGAAACTCTACATCTATGGGGAACTGGCACATAGCAGTGATATTTGACATCCATTTAATTTCAATATGCTGGAAAGGACATATTTTTCCTTATGAAAAATAATAGATACTAAGGTGACTAGAAGAGCAGTCTTAAGTTTTAGCCTGTTTTGTATCTTGGTGTTTTCTCCTTCTTTTTACATAAATAAAAATGAAAAAGAAGTTTAGGGAGTTTGGCTTATCTCCAACACATATTCACAATCCAGCCATGCAAATATTTATGCCCAAATGGTTCCCAGCCTGGACAAACTTACAGTGCTCGCCTGTATTCATCAAATGCCAATATCAGAGGAAGAAGATACTCTGAAATACCTGTATATTTTGAAAAGCAGAGTCAACCTTCTCCTTTCTAAAAGTTTATCTTGTAGTGAATATTTGGGTACACAGTTTAATTTTGTACAAAAATTTTTATTCAAGGCTGACATTTGAAGAGGAAAAAAATGAAAAAAATTAAGAACATAACCTGACAATAAGTTGACATTTAAATTAATTTACTTTATTTTTAAGCTTCTACTGTAAAAGTTGTGATGATAATTATTTGTCTTGTATTATCTCTTTCTTTTGGATTTTGCTGGTGAAAAGGTAAAAATGGGCAATTTAATTTGCTGACTTTTAAAGCATTCAGAAATCATTTAAACACTGAAGGTGTCTATTAAGAAACAGTCTATTACATTTTTGTAATGAATGTATTCTGATAAGACAGCAGAATGCAGCACTCGTGAAAGTAAGGCAAAGTGTCAGAGACAGATAGTGGAATCTAAACAAACTTTGATTACCAATGAAAGCCTACACATTGGTAAGGGCACAATTAAATCTTTATGAACAAATTTTTTTCAAATTGATTATAATAATAATAAAGAGAAATTTAATGTCTTCAAAACAATGTCTCATGAGTGACATTCTGACTAGTTATAAATGAGGATGAATTTTTAGAATTAGTCCCAGTGATAATTGCCAAATATTTACAGTTTTGGTTATTGTGTATATATAAATATTCTTGTTGCTGCAGTTTCACAGTTAAGACATTTTTTTCCCTATCATGTAGTAAGTATAGGAATGTAAGTATGTTTTTATTTACAAATAATGTAAATTATATTACTGGCAAAAGGTAAGCCATATAGAAGATAGGAGGAGCTGTTTCTTTATGTGTTCATGCAATGTACAAAAAAGCATTAAGAGGTCAATATTCTGAGGGTTACAAATGGCTGAGGCCCTGTTTCATCAGGATTGAATAAAACTATGAATTCACATGCTGAGGTTCCTGAAAAAAAATTATGATGGCAGCTCAGATTGACAGGGTTTCCCTATCCATGTCATAGCAGATTTCAAGGACAAGGTCTCCAAATTTATACTCAGACAGAAAGGACTGAGGTGTTGTCTGGCTACCACTCTGCCTATTCCTCCTCCTCTGAAGCCACAGTGAATGGAAGCTGTTGGAAGCGAGCAATGAGCACATTCTGAAATCAAAAACTGTTGAAAGCTGAAAAACTACAGGCTGTGAACTCATCCTATTGCAGTGCTGCCCACTGCTTCACACAAACAGCCTGAGGGGATCCAGGTATGCATGGAAATGAGTGCAATAAGGAAGGAGAATGTCAAGTGGCAAAAACCGTAAAAGACCAGACTTTCTTGTTTTGGCAAGGAGAAAAAGGAGACACAAAACATATTTGGAAAACCAATAGGAGTACTGAAACTGGAGGAAATAAGGGTACTGAAAAAAAGGACTTGAGTTTGTAATTTGGCTATGAAAATCCTTGTCACAGAATATTATGGAAGCAAGAGCATATCAGGGCTGAGAAAGCAAGACAGCATTTCAATGGTCATCAGAGTAACCACAATGCTAATTGTTAACTTGATTAATATTTTATGCTGCTTGATAACTATTTATTCTGTAATGTATTATTGTTAGCAAACATTTGCCTTTCAAAATGTCTGGCATCTGTTACTTTCGCTGGAAGTGAACCAGACCATTGGTAAACATACACCTTTTCTATAAAGACTTTGGAATTACATTTCAGTTCCACATGGAAATGAAACTACACTCCCTAAGGGAAAGATGGTGGACATTATGACTGGTATTTAAAATGGTTCCTGCTGAGCTCAGTACAGGATTAAAATTTTACTATGTTGGGAGAGGTATAAGAAAACATTTTGCTGAGTACAGAACCAATATGACAAACTGAGACCTTTTCCAATTATCCTGAGGTAAATGCAAGCTACAGCTCCTTCCTAAACCATATTTGAAAGCTACACTGACTATTTCTTGATGGTCAAGTAATTTTTTAAGTGTACTGGAAGGCAAGTTTTAATTTTTTATCTTTCCCATGGTATTCAAGGATAGATGCCAGTATGAAAATACAGGGACAATTACTAGCAACCAAAAAGGTAATTAGGTTTCAGAAAGGTTAGTGTTTTATTTTTTTATTTCTTACTCTGCAATGAAAAAAGGGCTAATAAAAATGGTCACATGACTGTTCAAAGTGTTTTGAATCTTGGTTAAGTAAGCCAAACACAAGGAACAAACATTTTTCACAGACACAGTGAGGGCAATGTGTTCTGAAGGGTTTGCCAGATACATCTTCAGTAAGTAAGGTCAAATTATGTGCAAGGTAGGGATGTTTAACATAAAACCAGTATTAATAATTCATGTGCTGAGCTGAATAGTGGCATGATAAGATATGGTGATGGGGGGAAAATAAACTACAATAAACCTGACCACTAGACAGAAACAAGGGAAGAAAAATCTCATATAAAACAAAAGGACAATAGGAGAAATTAAAATACCGGTTATACTGATTTAGACTTTTCTTATAAGTGCACACAGAGATTAAGTGTCACAATATGACAGTGATTCTGATTTCTCTTATTTGCTTGCTGGTTATCTCAAGCCAGAGTGACTCAGTGCAGAACCTCACCTTGTATCTTATCAACCAGCTACAGAGTGTTTATTTTCACTGCAGCTCAATATGGAGAAACAAAGCTCTCTGGATAAAGGAATATGTTGGTACTATATCAGGAAGAGAATGGACAAGGTGGTCCAGGCCTAAAAAATATTTTGAAATCTCATACAAAATATCTTGCAAGAGCTGAGTGAGCTGGCAGCTAATTAATGTTATGCTTGTCCAGGATTCAGAAATTATGCCTTCTCTCAGATTACAATACTGAAGAAATATCAGGAATACTTAGCATATTCCAGAAACTAAGATCCTCATAAAATGCAGTTTTTTCCAAGTTGCACTTTCTGGCACACACATGGGCAGAGCTACAGGTGCAAGTCTCAAAAAAGCACATGTAAGAAGAGCAAATGAGTGGGAGGGAGCCCACTAACAGCAGGTGAGAACACCCAGTGAGAATGACCAGGGTACATTAAACTCCTTTTCCGGCTCCTTAGGTTTATATATCAACAGTCTTTCTCACTTAGCTGACTAGTGCTTTAAGATAAGGGCAGAGATGAGGAGAAGGCAGAGATGAGGACCCACTTGAAAGAAGTAATATTTCTGGCCCTTGTGTGCCTTCTTTCAAATTCCTCTGAGAAAAGTAGTAACTCTTGCAGTGCCAATTCCAGGGAAACCATATTGTGTGACCTGCTGAGTCTCCATTTCATTCGAGGTCTCTCAAAGAATCATAGAAGAATTTGGGTGGGAGGAGACCTTTAAAGGTGATCAAGTCAAATCCCCTGCAATAAGCAGGGACATTTTCAACTAGATCAGGCTCAGTACAACCTGACTTTGTTGCCATGGATGGGGCAACTATATTTCCAGGCAACCTGGTCTAGTGTTTTACCACCCTAATTGTAAATGATTTATTCATTATATCTAGTCTGAATCTAGCATCTCTTAGTTTAAAAACAATACCATTTGTCCTGTCACAATAGTCTCTTCTAATAAGTCTGTCCCCATCCTTCTTAGAAGCCTAATTCAAGTATTGAAAGACTGCAGTGAGGTCTCCCTGGATCCTTCTCTTCACAGCAGAGGTGTTCCAGCTCTCTGATAATTCTGTGTCCCTGTTCTGGACTCACTCCAACAGGTCCCACATCTTGTCTGCACTGGGGGCTGCAGAGCTGGATGGACACTGCAGGTGGGGTCTCACCAGAGTGAAGTGAGGTGAAGAATCCCATCCCTCACCTGCTGCCCACACTCCTTTGGATGCAGCCCAGGATTAGTTGACACTCTGGGCTGTGAGTGTCCTTTGAAAATGTCATGTCTAGCTTTTCATCTACAGTAGCCCCAACTCCTTCTTCTCAATGCTCTCCTCGATCTATTCATCCCCCACCTTGTATCTATACTAGGACCTTGTACCTAGCTTTGTTAAATCACATAAGATTCCCACAGACCCACTTCTCAAACTTGTCCAGGTCCCTCTGGGTAGCATCCCGTCCTTCAGATGCAACAAGCTCCCCACTCAGCTTGGTTTCATTTGCAAATTTTCTAGAGGTGCACTTGACTCTACTGTCCGTGATATTGAGGAAGAAATCAATTACTCCTGGTCCCAGTACAGACCCTTGAGTGACATAATTTGTGTCCATCCAGACACTTTGACATTGACTACCACCCTCTGGATGCAACCACCCAATCAATTCCTCATTCACCAAAGTCTACCCTTCAAATCGTTCTCTCTGACTTAGAAAGAAGGATTTTGTAGGAGTATGTGAAAGCCTTTATAGAAGTCCAGGTAAATGACATCTGTAGCCCTTCCCTTGTCCACTGATGTGGTCACTACATCATAGAAGGCCCCTTAGTTGGTCAGGTAGGACTTTCCCTTGGTGAAGCCATGCTGGCTGTCCCAAATCACCTCCCTGTTCTCTGTATACCTTAGATGGTTTCTAGGAGAGTCTGCTCCATGATCTCCCCAGGCATGGAAGGGAGTCTGACAGGGTGGTGATTCCCAGGGACCTCCTTTCTACACCTTTTAAAAATAGGTGAAATCCTTTCCTTTTTTCAGCCACCAGGGTCTTCACCTGAGTGCCATGACTTTTTAAACATCATGAAAAATGGCTTGGCAATAACATTAGACAATTCCCTAGGGCAAAAGCTTCAGCCAATTCCCTCAGGACTCTTGAATGTACCTCAGCAGATCCCATAGGTCTCAGCTTTCTGTCTCCCTCTTTTAGCTGAGCAGAAGCTTTGGGACCTTTCATTTTGGAGCAGGAGGACTCTTTGGGTTACATTATTGATTTACAAAATATTTACAACCACAGATGAATATAGAGTGGAGGGATTTCTGGAGGCCATCTAGACACCACCCCTGTCATAGCAAGACTAGCTTTAAAGTTACCTCCAGCTGTCTGTTAGATCAGGTCCTTGTCCAGCTGAGCTGTGGCAGTCCTCAGGGATGGAGAGATCAGAGTCTCTGTGGTTAACCTGTGAAGAATGGGTCTGCATGAATATTCATTCCCTGCATTTAACTGAAATCTCTCTTGTGGCAACTGTGACTATTTCCTCTTTTTCCTTCCTCTGCATCTTTGAGAAATGCCTAACTTTGTCTTTCTTATAGCTACCCTTCAGGTAGTTGAACATAGCAAATAGTCCTTCTCTTTTCAAGGTTAAAGAAACCTAATTACTTAAGCCATTCCTTGTTGATAATGGAATCCAGAATCACAGCTACACTTTTGAGCTTGACAATCTGGTAAATTTAATACTCACCAAACAGTGCACCCCTCCAGTGCATATATTCTCATTATGACTGTGAGGATACTAAAGAAACTGTGCTGCAAGTTTTCCTAAAGCTGATGTAAATGATTTAAACCCCATCCCACCCATGGTCGCAGACACTGCTATTTCAACACGGAAAAAAAATCTGTTTGATCAGGGAAAATTTATCCTGATTTATTACACATTATTTATCCAGACTCTGTTACCAATTATCTTGTCCCATTGTGTGCCTGAAATTGCTTCTACATATAAAACTCCTTTATCAAGAAGCCCTGGAAAGTACCTAAAGAAGCAACCTCTGTGCTCCAGCAAGATTTCACACTCTCCACCACAGCAGAGATAAGAATAGTAGAAGTGTTTGGATTGGAAAGAGTCTTAAAGGACCATCAGTCCTACTTCCATGGCCAGGGTTTGCATCCTCTAAAGTGGAATACCAAGAATGGGACAAGCTGCATGACAGACAACTTGCAGTTTGACTTACAGTTTCTCAAGGAGTTCTGTACTCCCCAGGTCAGGAGCTACAAGAAAAAAGGTATGATTTACAACACACCCTCACTTGGTGTGTTGTAAAATAAAAAAATTGATTTTTTGAATCCTGGTTTTGGATCTTGAATTCAATGTGCACTGGTATTGACATTAGAGTTGTGAGTCGTCTAATATATCTGGTTATTTTAGTGCCTAAATTTGTCACTTTAATCCTTAACCTTTGTGTGCCACATTGATATTTGGGAAATCCACTGTGCTTCAATGGTACTCACAGAGTAGGCAGAATTGAAGGTGACATAAACATAAACTTAATGATGATGGGAGAAGTTTGAGGCTGGAGTCAGGAAGATCTGACATAAGTGTGCCTCAGTAAATTTGCAGCCTTGACTCACACCCTCAGAATTCCCACACATTGTCAGGCAGAGAATACGTCTCAAAAGCAGTAAATACAGACAGAAAATATTTTAAAATAGCAAATAGGAAATTCAAAGAAAGTAGCAAGCCTTAGATACCATATATATTTTTGTTAGGAAGGTGAGTCAATATAGGAATATGAAGCTGAGTTATTATGTTATATCTAAAAGAAGGCTAAGGAAAAACTTTTTGTTCTGAAAACTTACTAGAGTCCTAGATTTGGTTTTGAAGTTCCCATGTTCTGCTCTTGCTCTGGACATAGATGTTCACAATTACAGACCATTGGTTATGCAGAGCAAAAGATTGTGCATTTCAGAAATCCCTTATTCCTTTTGTAAGAATATTCAGAGTATGTGAGATGATAAAATAATTAGAGAGGTATTTTCTAGCAAGTGTGAATGCCTGGACAGTAATCAGAGGAGACATGAATACCGGGAGGTGTTTCTTCTTCTTTTCAGTGGCCTGGGCTTATTTGGGTTAAAGCTGAACAAAAAAGAATATGTGTTTTTATTCCTTTTCTTCCTCTGCATTCTGTGAGTGATAAAACTTGAGCTGTGCTGCCAAAATAATCACAGCTTAAAAAGCTGCTTTTAGGGATGAGGATTATCTCAATTATCACAGCTCTTCCAAAGGTATGAGCATAGAGGACATCAATCTGATAAGACAAAAATCCTTGTATGTTGTGTTCCCATATCTATAAATTCTATAATACACCCAGAGGCAGCAGTTCTAGTCACACTCATGCTG
This sequence comes from Lonchura striata, assembly GCF_050655825.1. NCBI lineage: Eukaryota > Metazoa > Chordata > Aves > Passeriformes > Estrildidae > Lonchura > Lonchura striata. The sequence goes on along the minus strand of NC_140704.1, from coordinate 149,887,428 downwards.
TGCCTTACCCGTTCAAGTAAGAGATCAGGAAAATTCTGAGTCCTGAAGCCATGGAATTCTGATACCAAGACCCGACTGTAAATTATCTGCCTCTTCATTGGAGGTTAACAAGGGAGCATCTCTGCTGCAATTCCACCATGGCAAAACAGACACCTTGACCTTCTTGAATCCTAGAAATGCTCCTGGTGGTAGGCCAGGGTGTAGACAGCATGCAGAACCATCCTTTTGCAGTACAGCAACCACTGAATGGTGTGCAGCATTCACCAGTTTCCTTTCCAGACCCGGGTACAGACTGTGCTGACAGGATACCAACAAGATGGATCCCACAGAGAGCTCAGCTGTTCCTGAGCATCCTGCACATCTCTGATTGTGACTGAAACAGCTCCTTGATGTGCAATGGAAAGATGCAGATGTTGCTGATACCCTGCCAGCAAAGTGCACTGTTTCTAACCAGGACATGTCTGCTTAATTGTTTTATGTGCACATGACTTTCACACAGCATAAGAGCACTTGACTCTCTCTCCTCTGTTCCGATACTTACAGTGTCTTCATAACACCCTCCTGCTCCTTCTGACTTTTTCCCCATGTAATTAATTCTTACACCCGCTTAAAATCACAATTTGACCCTTCTATAAATACCCTGGAAATCACATTTGTGGAAGAAGTCACAATGTGGTTTGTAGAGTTGGAGGACCAGTGACTACATCTGACTGCAATACTTTTACCTTCCATGGGCCTCACCTCTGTCAAAGCTTGGAAGGTTTGACCATCACACCAAGACTCTGAGCAAGCTGATGTACGCAGAAGCAGTATGGCAGCCTCACTCCTCTCAAAAAGAAAGTTGGATCTTGCCTGCCTGTAACATTTCTTCTGTTGCTATTCTTTTTCAATTAAATAACTATAATAATGGGAAATGACATAATTGGTTGATTTGGTTTCAGGAGACATAACACGTGTCTTTTGAGCTGAACAGACTCACAAAGCAGCAGACAGCGGAAATGGCAGCAAGAGACAGAATACTGTATTAGACTGGAGTCAAGACAGAGCTGTTAAAAGTTAAAGGGCAAAGAAACTTCCTCTGTGGACTCAAAATATGTATGCTGGTGTTACTCTGATATCATTGACAAATCCTTTGTGATCAGGTACCTCAGTTATACAAGGCTGTCAAATTGAATATTAGACTAATTTACTAATCCTGTCTCTGTTTGGCACTGAGTCCGTCTGGCTGAATGCTGTAATCCTGTTCTCAGGTATAACTGCTCTAATGTTGCTGTGTCTTATGAGTAACAGGATGTACCTTAGCCATTATAAAATGAGCTGATTTTGAAAACAAATAGAAGATAAAATAGGCTAAAGATTTCAATTCATAAAGCTGGGAAACCTGATGAAGAGAACTGTCTTTTCAAAGATCAAGTACAGCTATTTGCAGCAAAATTGCAGGAAATAAGTAGGTTTTACTCTCTTGTGTGGTGGTTTTGAGCAAGCATCCATGCTTGAATAAGGTTTTAAACAAGTACATTTTCTACCTTTGCAGAGGCTGCTAAACTGGTTGGTAAGCTGAGGGGCAGTGTGGGAGCAACTGTTTAAAGCACCAACATTGTTCCCTCTGCCCTTACTCAGCCAACACCTTTCTCTCTCACTTTGCAAGGAAGGGGACAGGCACAAGATGGAAAAGAGAGAGAAAATGTGTAGATCATTAAAAATATAATGAGGTGAAGCAAAGAGCACTTGAAAGTTGGGATCTGGCAGACAGGCCAAACTCTTGAAGCAGCAGAAAGCATTATTGATAGGTGATATCAATAATAAATGTGAATAGGAGGTAAGAAACAGCAAGGAGGATGAAAGTGCAGATCTGTACTTAAAGAAGAGGGATGGAACATGCTTGGGCTAATGAGACAGTGGCTGCTGCACTAAGGGCAGGGGGTTACTTTCTTCAACTTCTCCTTTGGCCTTGCAAATGCAGGAAGGAAGTGGGAAGATTACGGGATCTTCCTTTCTTGTTCTCCTGCTGAAGAAATCTCTCCTTTTCTCTGCTTCGCTGAGGTCAAGGTATTTATTTAGTAACAGCTCTTCTAGAGAAAAAGCAATGGTAAAATTTCCAAGAGCAGAAGGTGGAAGAGCAAAGTTAAATTGTAGAGCTGGAGATGCAGACACAGCAGCAGCTCTGTAGGGAGATGCTGCAATTCATGTTCAGGAGAGGAGTGCAGGGTGGTTCTTAGCTAGGGCCAAACCATGCACACCATCTTAACCAGAAGGCACTGCTTGGATGTTTCCTTCAAGCAGGGCAACCAAACCATTCTTTTTATGTCCTGTCTTCCGTGTTTGTGATAAATACATCCTAGTACGTCTCAAATTAGTGTTCATGCAAAGGTAAAATAAGATTATTATCAATACTGGCCAACTAAGATTTACAGAACTGCACTGATGAGAAATTGTTGCTAGTGAGATAGAACTTGATCCTGTTGCTATTGACTTTTGCAGAGCTGAGGAATCAGTGTCTGTAGTTATCTTCACACGTCATCTCAGTGCACTTCATCAAATATCACACATCTTTTAAGGAGCATCTCTGGAATCCCTGAGTGCTCCAAAGATACAAAATGTCCCTGGAAAACTCATGTGATTTCCACTAAGGATTTCACAACCTCCTCTCAGGATGGAAAAGTAATGAGTAAGTTGCTCTTCTTGTCTTGATTTTGTATTTCTAATCAGGAATATGAAAACAAAATTATATATTGGCTTATGTCTTCTTCAGAACTCCCCAGAAAGCAGGATTAAAAACCAGAATATTGGTATTTTGGGAGAAAACATTCTAACTCTATAGTGAATCATCTCTATTTAACTAACTCATATGCTTTTTCCTGTTTGTTTCCAAGCAGCACTGACCCTTCTCCTCCACTCCAGATCACGGGATATTCTGAGGAGGAAGGGATCTACAAGGATCTTCAAGCCCAGCTCTAAAATGAACAGCCCATATGAGGATTAAATCTACAAACCTTGGTGTTAGGAGCATCTGCTCTGACCAACTGAGAAAATCTCAGGATCATTCTCTTGGTAACTTCTGAAGATGTGAGTTCTAAAACAGACTGGGTGCACCCATCAATCTCAGACAATCTCTGCCGATCAATGATGTGTTCTCCTCTGTATAAGTGAAAGGCGGATCAAGAAAAGAGGATTTGAAAATATAATTAATTTTTCTAAGGACTGAATAAATTAGAAGTGATAGTAATATATAAAGAAGAAATAAAAACCTGTTTCCAGCAGCTGTTGCAAACAGATATTCTTCTCCAAAAAAACATACTAAAATCACATCTTTTTAATAGGTATTTAGTTTAGATATATTCATTGAGGTTTTTGCCTTTCCTCTTTTCTTTATCCTTAGACTCAGGAGAGAAAGTTTGATATAAGACCACAGTGAATGATATTTTTTTTTTCTGTTTACAGAGTATTTGCAACTGGATATCCTTCGGGGGAGTTTTCTAGGGTGTAATTTCCATGAAACTAGGGAGAAATGGAATTATTTCCTGTCTCAAACTAAACTGAATTTATCCGTTACAAAAATCTAAGTTGTTTCTTAGTGCTGCCTCCGGGTGTTGCAGTACTCTCTCCTACTTGTGAGGGCTCATTTTCACCCTTGAGAACTTCAGATAAGTTACCCCAGAGAAGAATTAGGTTATATAGGTTTTAAACAATGATTTAGAGCCTAGTACCTAGAATAAAGGGCAGTAAACCCCTGCAATATCATTTAGTCTGGGCAGCAGTCAGTGCAGTGTTGTGCCTTTTAGATATCGTTAAGTGCACATTATGTAGTGTCCATCCCCCAAGAGCCTCCTCCACAGTCCAAGTGCCTGCACTGCCCAGGAGCATTTCTTGACACTCACTGTACCACTTGTCTCACTTAATATCATCCCATTACTCTTAGTTACAGCCCCTTGATTCACTTTTTTTAAAACCTCACATTTTGGCTGCATAAACCTGCCGTACATTTAGAGGCAGATTCATGTTGTGTTAAACAACACACAGAAAGCACAGCACACACTTTGCAGTGGACAGTGTCCTCACTTCAGCTTGTGAAAAGAAGTAAAGAATAAACCTTAACAAATTGTGTTTGGCTACAGGTGGTGTAATGAACTGAGCCTTGGGTTCAGCTCCTCTGATCCCAAAACACACATTTGAAAAATTTGATAAGTTATGTAAAAGTCCATACTGCAGATACTTAAACCAAGGTGATATAGGACAAGGAGGAAGTTCCAGTTTAACTGAAAGAAACCAGTTTTAGATTGGATATTAAGAAGAAATTCTTTACTGTCAGGGAGGTGAGACACTGGCACAATTTGTCCAGAGAAGCTGTGGATGCCCCATCCCTGGGATTTTTCAAGGCCAGGCTGGATGGTGCTGGGAGCAACCTGGTCTAGTGAAAGGTGTCCCTGCAGGGTTGTTGGAACAAGATAATGTTTAAGGTTCCTTCCAACCTAAATATTTCTATGATTCTGTAATACACATTTCACTGTAGGTCACTGCAACAAACCATCCCAAAAAATGTCAGCTGTCTCAAAGGTGGAATTCTCTCCAGCACCAAGGAAAGCAGAGCACAGAGAAAAGGTCAACAGCACCTCATCCTTCCCCATTGTCACCACTGCATAGCCTGGATTATCACCCCAATTTCCATAATTTGTGTCATCATTCTACAAGTTTCTTTATATTATAATTCCAGCCTGAAAGTGTCCACCCAGTTACTTTTCCTCTAAACTCCAAGTAGCCTCTCCCCCACAGGACTTAAGGGATAATATGGACATCTTGCCTGGTCTGTCTTTGGGACATGCTTCTTTATAAAGCCCCAGCTGCAGGTTTGATGAGCACCCAGTGTTGCTTTCTCATATAATAAATGTATGTGTATAGGCATGAGTTTAGGCATTCTTTAATCTTAATTTGATATAATGATTAGTAAAGAAAGCAAGTTAATCACCCAGGTTTTATATCTTACAGTAGGGAGTTAAGTACTTAGACCTGTATTCTACTCTTGGTATCAACGTGGAGAAAATAAACTGTTTTTTCTGACACTGAGTCATTTTTTTTTCCCCTAGCTGAGCTTTTTTTGTGACTGTTATCTATATCTTCAAGTGTAAGCATGTGTTATTGTGGACAGCCAGAACCAAATGTTTCAGTATTGCCTCAGTGTGCTTGCCATCCCTCTCTGACTTCAGCCTATGTATAAATTACAGCATTTGCTGCCATAATGCAATTTTAAAAGTAACTTTTTCCTTGCTGAAGGTCAAAAGGACAAAAGGTCATTCTACACCAATTACTTTTCCCAACATTTAAAAAGAAATATTCAGGTCATGTTATTTAAAAATTGCCCCTCTCCTACCCCCTCAATATTTTTTTTTTTTACTTCCTGCCAATTGTACTTTGCCAAGGAGTTGCCATCATATTGGTAAGAACTGTGTGTTGTGCTGTTCTTCTGACCTGTAGGCAAAAAAGAAGTTCTCATCAGAGAAAACATCCTGCTTTTCTGTAAGAAAACATTTCCCTTAATGGGAAAAAAAAAAAAAAAGGTGAGCTGGAGTGAGCAAGTATTTTCAAGAACATACTGGATATTTTTCTGCAATCAATAATGTATCATTTTGGAAATGGAAAGTTATATCTGTCAGCCTCCTGGCTAGGAAATGTCATATTAATCCTGACTTCACATGGACACTGTGACAGTGACTCCACCCTTGATAAACCATTTAGTGTCTGTTCAGTCTAGTGAAGAATCTTCAGACTATCATTCCACTGTGATGTGGCTTTAGCTAATAAATCAGTCAGAGAATCTTTTTCCTCTCTTCCCTCCCTTCACCACATTAATATTGATTATTTGGAGGTAAGGAGTCCCAAGGAGTGGAAGTGGATACGCCTCATTGCCTCGAACAATTCTTTTCCCTCTATTGGGACAGTACAAGGTAAATTAATAGTGTGCTTGCAGACACTAGATAATGTTAATGTACTCGCTATTGATAGAGTGAAATAACATGAGTAACTTCAGCTTTGCTTAAAACAAAACATTAATTTTCCAAGGCCACTAGGATTTATGCAGCTGGTTGGTGTAACACATACAGTCTTTGCTTTTTAATATGCAACATTTGCGTTTTTAAACACGAGGCAGGATTTTATTGCCAGATGAAAGACAAAAGGGGATTTAAATTCACTGCTTATGCTCTCAAGCTCTTGTCTGCCTTTAATCTAAGTCTCTGCTCGATTTTGTGGGTAGGAAGATGCCTTTTCTACAAGGAAATAATACAGAGCAGTCTTATCCCCCTGTGATCCTCTGACTATGTAAAAATGCATAGGAAATCTGTAAGTGCAAAAGCTATACTTCTGTATATGTTTCAAAAAAAGTAAAGTCAACTTTCTCATTTCACTGAGCTTGAGTTAATATTACTGTTAGCATCTGGTACAGTGCTGTGTTTTGGATTTAATATTAGAATAACCTTGATAACAAACTGATGTTTTGGTTGTTGCTCAGTAGTTCTTTCTCTAAATCAAGGACTTTGCAGTGTCTCACGTGCTGCTGGGGAGCAGGTGCACAAGAATCCCCAAGAGAGCAAGGCCAGGAGAGGTGACCTGAACAGGACAAAGGAATATTCCACAGCACAGAATGGCATGCCCAGTATATAAACTGGTCATGAGAGGACAGTTGATGCTGGTGGACAGGCTGGGCAGTGGTCAGTGAGTGGCGAACGATTTTTACTGTGCATCACTTTTTTGTCTTGGATTTATTCCATTCTCTTTCTTCTTCTTCTTTCTCTTCTTCTTCTTCTTCTTCTTCCTCTTCTTCTTCCTTCTTCATCTTCTCCTTCTCTTTCTCCTTCATCTTCTTCTCATTCCTTTATTTTGATTATTAAACTGTTCTTATCGCAACCCATGAGGTTTGTTTTTTTTTTTTTTTTTCCAGTTTTCTTCCCAGTCTCACAGTAGGTGGAGGGGAGTGAGGAAGCTGCTTAACAGTATTTAGTTGCCATCTGGTGTTAAACCTGACAAACGTGCTAAAAACAAAGGCATTGAGGAAAGCTCCACTTTCACATCCATCCATTTGGCTGCTCTGGGAAATTATGGCAGACATGTTGGACGAATTAGTGGGTATTTTACAACAGCATGGACCTCTGCTAGCTTGAACCACAGTCAGTGTTTGAGACACAAGGCTTTCTTGCTCCTGAGACAGATTTGAAGTTCCTGCAGTCCACAGCATGGATTTCTCCCACAGTCACCCTGCCTTTGGTGCACGAGGAGCATCTCCCATGCTGTGATGGGAAACGCAGAGGAAACTGCTGGTGTGGAATGTAGGTGAATCTAATGTCAGGTTGGAGATGGCTGCAGATCTGCAATTCAGCCTAGCAGGGGTCACAGCACAGCAGCCTGATGGGAGGCAGGGAAAGCATTGCCATGCAGGGTTGGCCCCAGGTTGCCATTTCCCTTCTGGTCCCACCAGTTTGCTGCACAACTCTGTGTGACTCACCTGAACTTAGAGTTTACCTATCTCTAACACCAGCATAAACTCTGGGTAGAAATTGAATTCTAGCAATTTTGGCTCTGCTTTTCTCCTTGCTCTCTGAACCTAATTTCTACAAATGTGTTTCTAGTTCATAAATACTCATGGAATAGCTCATGTAAACAAATTTTGTCTGTACATTATTCATGCTCTGTTTGCTTTGATTGTGCAAGTTCCTGTATATGTGAATGGTCATAGAAGTCACATACTGTTAATTCTGGTACCTGACTGGATGACTGTTTTTTAGATAGGATAATGAACAGCTAGTAATAAATAACAAACTATATAGAGTGAATATTTGGAGGAATAATTACGTGTGCTGGAAATCACAAAACTTTCAGGATTTGCCAACATTCTCCCTTCCAAATGAACTGGTATTCAGTTGAAAGCTCATGAATGATAGATAATCTCATCTCACAAATAATGACAGTTCAAACCTCAATTAAACAAGCTTCACAAAACCCCTGGGAGATAGACAGCTACAACTAAATATTTAGTTACATTACTAAAACTGATATGTGAATATTTTCACTAAGAAGTTTGGCATTTGAGAAGCATTTTAATGCCATTCAAAGAAATGCACTATTGCAAATGAGTGAAAAATACCGTTATTATATTTGTCAGATTCCAGCATGCAAGAAAATTAGATGAAGCATATTCAAGGTACCAGCTCTGGTGGACTGATTGAGGAAAACAGAATCATTTACTTGTGACAGGTCAGCCCAGAGCCTCTTCTAGTCTCAATGAATTCTAGAGTTACTTGACAGTCTGCCAGCCTGCAGAGCAAATGCCAGAAATTCCTTCTCACCATGTGCGAATTAAATCATGACTAAATATAGACTCAAAGCACAGGTAACTTGCACATATCCAGCTTGTCAGGAGAGAGCAAGACCTGGTTCCTGTTTCAGTAGTTACAAATTTATAAGTAGACCTTACAGAATTCATTATTTTCTATTTTTGCTAAGGTACCACCAGTCTTCAGAGTCATGGAAATGGTGAAAGCATCTTGATAGCTCTCTGGGTGAGTTCATCCTTGTATAGTGCTGGAAGTGCAAGTCCTAACCACAGTCCCATTTTTCTGATTCCACATGTGCCTCAGATGTCCACAGGAGGAACCCCATAGTACAAGTGGGGGCTGCAGAGCATGGTTTATGTGAAAGGACTTGTGTTCAAAGGATAAGGTTTATAGGACCTTAGCTGTTAGGAGCTCACTTTTTATCATATTTCACTACTGTAGAGTTTGAAGTGATGAAAGATGCATGACAGAGTAAATTAAAGCTTCCTGCAAGCCTTCCAGTAGTTCTTATGTTGGAGCACCTTGAATACCAACCTGCTATACCCTTCCTGTATACTTTAGGCATGGAAGGTAGTGGGGAATCTCATTACCCAAGAGTTCCTCAGAGGGAAAATATCCTATAAGGTACCACATTGCTCCAAGATGGCTTTGGACATCGAGTGCACAAATGCAGGTATGAACTGCACTTTTGTTAGGGTGCTCACCAAGGAGAGGAGAACACAAACACAAGTGGGCAGAAGGTAGTGAAAAATATTGAGAGAGAATCTGTTCATGCCAGTGTTATTCTGAACTAAATCAGTGTTTATGCTGATAGGAATGGGATCGGGATCAGGCATGCTTTCTCTACAGCTTTCCACCTTTTTCATCCTACTAACCAAAGATTCCAACATCCTACTAACCAAAGATCTGTTCTCAACAACCTTCCCCATAAAACCAAAGGAACGTCTTTGCAGCCTCATATTTGTCAAAAAAAAAAAAAAAAAAAAAAAAAAAAAGGATATAACCTTTGCATTACCAAAATTACTTGTTAAACTAGATCAAGAAAATCCTGCTGGCCTCCCAGAGCCAACAGCAGTTCACTTTTGGATGCACCGCCAACTCTCATGAACTGGCTCTTCCTTTTCCCTCTTTCCCCAGTAGGTAAGCACACTTAACAGTCTTCAAAGAAGCCAGACTTCTCCTTTCTTTCCTTTTGTAGGTAATGCTCCCCATTCTCAAAGTAGGAAAAAAGCTGGGGTAAGTTACTATTAAGCCAACACAGCCCTTCTTTAAATCTCAAGACATTGGTTCTCTTACCCTCTTGAACCTTTCATACTCTGAAGAGCTTGTGTTTTTCACTTTTCTTTTACAGCTGGAGTTTCTGAAAACTTAGTCTTTTTTTCTGCCTCATGCCTGGAGACATTTTTTCTTCTCAGAATGTTTAAATTCCCTTGTACTGCAGGGTAAAGGAGCCGATGCATGTTTGCAGCTTAATCAGGATATTGTCAGGTTTCTTCCCCAGTCCAACGTGAACTAGGAGAAAAAGGCTTAGAAATGACAGAAAAGTGTGTGACATGTTCCATGGCAAGAAAGTACCTTATGCTTCCAGGGCCACACTGGGAGTTAGACCCTGCAGAGGTCTAGTCCTTTTTTTGGCATTGATTTCTGGTCTGACCTTTGCCCAGTTGTTAAATCACTGATTTTCAAAGGTGCTGAACGACTGCCAGTAGGTCTTTTGTGACTGAGGTCAGTAAGAGCTTGGCAGCTGGAAGCCAGAATTTCATCTACTCACTTCAGTTGCAGCTGTGGGTGTTTCAAAAATCATATATCTAGAGAAGGCAGACTAGACTAGGGGAAAGGTTAAGTCAAAAACAAGTTGGAAGCAGTTTTAGCTGTGCTTAGTTACTTCAAAATATGATTCTGGTCCAAATGTTGTCAGATAGATTAGTGACTAATCTGATAAAGAAATTAATTATTTGTCAGTAAAAGCTGTTCTGTGGAGTGAATGATTGATTAAAAATGCAATACAGGACATTAGCACCTGACATAGCTCTTGCTAACAGAGATCAGAATTATCAGATGATGTCACACCACAAAATAAGGCCATACAAACTGTGCTAGTGTGTCTTTGGTACCATGATAACACAGTTTTGATACTTGCACACTGTGGATACAGTATCATCTATTAGGGAATGGAATTAATTTTGAAGTTTGAAATCCAAAACAATGTGAAGTACCCAGAGTATTCTGTGGAAAGCATCACTGAAATCTAATTTAAAATAACAATTTAGTTGAAAGCTCAATTTCACATTTTTCTGCAGTCAAATACCATTCATCTACATCTACTTCCCGTTACATGTATGGAGCTGTGAAATTACCCTCAAGGAAAAACAATATAAACCACAGCAGGTTCAAATCCTGTAACTTAGCATCTTGTATTTAATGCCAGAAAAATGCTTAATCCAGCCATACGAATATGTGTCTATGATTTTCTTTGCCATTAAAGTGACTGCATATCCTGAGAGAAAAGAATAAAAGTAATAAAATAAACTTGCTAAAGGATGCACTTCCTTCCTCACCAAAGGTTAGGAGCGTTGGAGTATTGTGAGTCAAATCTCCACTGGCATAAATTGCCATAGGTCCAGTGGCTTCAGTGTTGCTAATATGTTATGCTAGTAAAGAATTAGACCCTACCTGCTTGCCTAATGTTTCATTTTGGAGAAATCAGGCAGAGCCTTCACAAACTGCAGAAATAAGAACACTTCCAGCATCCACATTTAAATGCATCTTCTTTGCCTCTCCCCAATTATAAATAGAACTTGTTTTGAAGAGTTCAAACAGTATGAAAATTTTTCATTCACATTGCTTGTTAGTAAAAAAATAGCCTTTCATTTCCCACTTCCTCCCCCAAATATTCTAGCCCTGTTGATGTTTTGATTTGTTTGGGCTTTATTTCATCATGCTCTCTCAAACAAAAATAAAAGCAACCTGTCTTCGACACGGACATTTTGTTTCATTTCTACAAAGTGAAAAGCTGTGTTTTTCACAAACATTTAGTTTTCCATATCATCACAAAAGGATGCATTTTCCTATGCTTCCCTAATCAGACAGTTCATAAACATAATTCCAAAAGGGGTTGGATGTTTAGATAGCTAACTAGGCCTAGGGTAATTTAATCATTAGTAATTAATGATGTAAACTGACAATTTCTAGTAAGGATGTTAATTCATATCACATATCAGGAGAAAAACCAGCTATGCGATGTGATTCTGACTGAGGTGAAGTTGTCTTCCTTGGTGCCTGGAGGCCTGGAAGTCCCAGATATAAAGCAGCAGGGAAGAGGAATGGTGGATCTGACCCTGAATAAAATTTCAGATCAATTCTTTGCAAGATTTTTGTTTTTCAAAAAGTTAAGCTTCCTTATCTTCTGACCAGCTCTACTTGCAAGTACCAGTTATGTTCAGAGAAGAATCTGTTCTATAGACTGTTTTCTTCTAAAAACAGCAATTCTCTCTTCTTTTTCAAAGCTTACATTTCCTGTTTTGGTATCTATTTTTCATCTTCCTCTTTGAGCCATTCTTCACAATTTCATTGCCAGAAGAATCACATCATTTCCTTGCTGTTTCTCTAAGTCAGTGCTTCTCTTGATACGTCTTTATAATTGTTCTTTGACCCTTACAATATGGAAAATTTAGCAGAGAGTCACGTGGGAGAGTCTCTTCAGGGGAAACACAACTCCTGTGTCGTGGGACAACAATCTAAGTGAAATTGCACTGAGTGGAAGATGAGTGTGTGCACACAGTATTTGAAGATGCTGGAGGCAGAGGCGTTCTCCATTACCCCCTCCTTCCTCATCACCCCCCAGACAAACACATTCCCTCTCAAATACCCAGATTAGCAAGGTTGGGAGTACCAGGAAAATCTCCTTGCTTGTGGAGGTTTTGTAGACTTTTTAGACTCAGCTTAGATTTTTCTCAGGCTTTTCCTTTCTGTTATCAAGTGAATATTTGGGATGAGTTTTCCCTCAAAGCACCCAGACCAGATTTCACATTTTCCTCCATATAATTAATTGTTTCTCTTCCCATGTCTCTGTTCCATCAAGTTCCTTGTGTTATTGGCCTGTCCACTCTGGCATTCATGATTCCTACCCTTTTAACCCCACCTGGAGATTTTATTGCTGTGTTTTTATTCCCAGCTTCTGACCATATAGACTGGGGACCAATTCCACTTGCTCCACAACTGTAAAGGGGTTTACCTAAACTCAAACACTTGGTCTTTGTGCTTTACAAATTTTAGCAATAATTCCAATGCACATGTATCCAGCAACCTCAGACAAAGCCTCTGCTTGAGTCATTCAGAAAGCATTGCACCATTTTTGGGAAATTCAGCATTCACATCTGACTTTTCAGTCCCATGGAGAGAAAAGGGTTGGGAATAAATAGGCGTAGGAAGAGAGACTGGCAGGAGGCATTTGTGGGGTTTTTCACACTTGAAGGGGTTATGGGGCATGAATGCAAAGAGGAACTCAGTTTCTAAAAGGAATATGGAAGTAGAGCTCCTTCATGTACCTCACTGACTGTCCTGGAGAGGAGCAGTTACAGTCCAGTGTGAAAGGAGGAGGCTGAAGGCAGCAAACCCTTGGAGCCACAGAAGATGGAGACAGAGGAGAGACCCGCACTGGGAGCAGCTGTCCCTGAAGGACTGTAACCAAGGGCACAGGGCAGCCCACTCTGCTGTGAGGGACCAACCACCCCATCCCTGCACCCTCAGGAGAGAGGAACTGGGAAAGAAGTGGGAACAGGGGTGGGAGGGAGATGTTTAGTTTTTGTCTTTGTTTCTGATTATCTGGGTCTATTATAACTGATAATAGATTGAGCTACCTTTTCCAAGTCAAATCTGTTTTGCCCATGGTGGCAATTTGAAAGTGATTTTGATCTAAACTGAAAAATTTTCCATCTCATTACTTCCATATGATCTCTTGAGAAGGGGGAGGGAGACAGCAGCTGGATGGGAGCTTGGCCCTTGGCCAGTGCTTACCCACCAGTGTCATCTCATACAAGAAAAAAGGTTCACATTTCTCCAAAAGCCTCAAATTCTCAAACTATGCAGCAAGCATCACCTCAGGCTGTGAAGACGGGGGAAAGAAGAATTGAGGGAGCAGGGATTCAGTTTAGGGATGACAAAAGGGAGGATCAAATGAGTTCAAGGTCATGGCTTGCCTGGTCCACCTAGGTGAGCTCAGGTCCTCTTCCAAACCCTCTATCAGAAAAACCATGCCAGTCCATTCCAAGTAATTCTGCTTTAAGCCAATGTCTATTGCTATTGTCAATAAAACATGGGAGGAAAAAAAATGAATTATTGTTAAAATTGAGATGAGTTGGTTTGGCATAGAGGTTAGAAATATTCCTAAAAAAGAAAGAGTTCAGAAAATAGCACATCTTTGCTTAATTCTGTTTACTCCACATCTGAAAGGATGATGTTTACCCTTTTCCTGCATAATATATGTGAGAATGTATATCAAGTCATATCATAGATGTCATTATTTTGCTACTCAGAGACACTTCAAATACATCAGATGACATCTGAAATCATAAAATACCAGTTTCAGCCACCAGGAGACTCCTCTTCATGGGGTGAAGATGCAGATGTTCTCCCATGTCACTCAGTGGCATACTTGGAAAGAGATTTTTCTGTTGGTACCCAGCAGTCTCAGGTATTTACACATCTGTACAAGCAGGTGTGGGGTTAAGTCCCAGAACACATATTATGCAAGGCAAGTGATAGACCAAGACATATTCGTTTCCTAACTCCATAATTAGGCTCCCAAATGAGTGACTGCTGATTGCTTAGCACTTTTTAAAGCCTTAAGGCTGCAACTTCTGCAAAATTAATGAAAGTGGTTTCAGGGAAACTTTACAGCTTGCACAGAATCTAAAAGACTGTAGTCCTCATGAATTTTGTTTCTTCTAACCAAAAGCAAAGATCTGGATCCACAGAAAGATAAATGTAAAAATAATTCAGAGAAGCTACAGCATCTTTAAATTTGAAGCATATGGGGATCAAAGAGATAGTGGCTGACAAAATGCAAACTCACATTTTAATGTACAGATAGCCAGAATATGACTTTAGTCAATGATTTTCTCCTTTTGATTTATTTAGTCATACGTTTTTCATGGATATTGATCTCAAAAAGTTTAAATGGGTTTCTTTCTATCTCAGGACAGATAGAACAAGGTAGGAGACCTAAGCGGTCTCAGTTCTGTTTTTCATTCTTCTGCCATGTCAAAAAATAAAAACCCCAGCGTGTTTTTGTTTTTCATTCATTTATTTATTGTTTACCAACTCCTGAAGTTAAGACCAATATTAACACAGGAACTGCCACACTGAATCCATCCATCCATCTCTTATTCAGTTCTGTCTCCAGGGAAGCTCAATGCTGGAATATGAAGGTACAAAAAGACATATGAGCAGGCAGGTAAGGAATAAATTGGTTTCTTTTAAAATATATGTTATAATAAGAAAGATAGCAGTGATATCTAGCCAAGGGTTCATCTATTCAGTAGAATTATGCTCTGCGTTATTTTTGTCACCAGTATTCCTAGAAATTTAGAGAAGGAATGCAAACAAGAATGCCCAGTGCAAGTGCCTCTGACCTTTGGAAATAATTGGATGTGGATCCAAACGTGGCAGCCCTATCATGTACTAAAGTCTCTTAAAATCATCCTATCCATCAGCCAGACAGGGAAAGAGAAACATGGAAGAAAAGGTCACATTAGCAGGAAGCAGCTGGCATGATTCCACAAGGTTCATATTATTTAGTGGGACCAGTTTCTGCTCTTCAAATTCCAAATTCATGCCAAAATCTGGTGGCACAAACATGCACAGAATTTCACCCTTTGCTATGTACTGCATCAGGGTGACATTTCAGAAATGATATGCAGGGACTTATGCTCACATGACTGTAAATAATAGCAGTCCAGCTCCCCAGAGATGGCACTAAACTCCTACTACATCCTCTGCAAACACTGCCACGAGGCACTGCAGATTGGCTCCACAGTGTACACACACATAAACCACCTTGCTTTAGTTGAAAGGCTGAAGCATTTATTAGAGGAAAGGATTATAATGATGCAGTTTAAACATTGTTAACTAAACATGAATTGATGAGGAGAAAAAAAAGCTTAGTAAGAGATTAGTTCTTCCTTCAGAATATGGACAGCAGTGCTTCTACCATTAAAACAAAATCATTTTGTGTTTCCAAGTTGTTTTTTCCTTGGGCTCTTAAGGAAAAGGGATTTCCCAAACCACTATAGATCACTCCTATAACCCAAAACATTCCTTCTATTTTTGAGACAGTACATGAGGCATTGAATAATGAGCCACAAATCTTCTGGCAGAAATCCATGGACAGTAGTATGGAGATAGCTTAGCTGACTTTATGCCTGTATTACTGCTGGGGTGCAGACACTTGGAGGCCTTGTGGGAAGCCAGAATATCAATTTCAGGAGGAATCTTGCATACACAGAGCTAAGCCCTCCTTCAGCCAATTTGCATTCTGAACTGACAAGGAGTCAGAGGAGAAAGGGAAAAGTAGATCAGAAAAGCACCCAGAGACAGCAAATTTTCAGGGGGCTTGCTGGTAAATCGCACTGGCTGCATTACCCCCCTTCCCCAAGGTCATTTATTATGCCTTTTTCCAGCAATCCAGTGACAGGAAAATGCTGAGTGCAGGGGGTGTTTTATCTGTATGGGGACTAGTTCTGTCCTCACCACAGCTAGTGAGGAATGGTGAAAAACATCCCAGATCTAAGTAGATTACATCAACAAATATGATCTGAAGTTTGAGATGTTCATCTGAACATCTCTGGATTCCCAGATGAGCTGCAGCCAAACTCATTCAACCATCTCAAAGCATCCTTTGCAAAACTCTTTGATTTTGTCTTCATGATCTGGTATTTTATGGATAGAACGATAGAATAGTTTAGGTTGGAAAAGGCCTCTAAGGACATTGGGTTCAACCATTAGCCCAGGACCACCATGGTCACACTAAACCAAGTGCCAATGACCAAAGATCAAAGGATCCAAATACTTACAGTTCCCTCAGTGCAGGTCTCTTTCACCAGTCTCAAAGATCTCCTTCAGAGTGGTAACCACCCAATCACTGCAGACAGAGAAAACAAAACCTCCAAAAGAAATCAAAAAATGCAATTTTTCATCAGGAGTGCTCACATCACCTTCCTACACAGATTTTAACCTGACATCTCTTGACAAGTAAAGACAGAAACCCTTATAAACAACACCAATTCTCCCCAGAGCAGCTTCCTGTTTAGATGAAACATCTAGTTTTTGTTTTCTTCAATTAAAAAAATTATTCTTTGCACTAGTCTCCAGGAGTGGAGTAATGTGTATTCTCAAAGAGATTTCTCTAGATCAAGCTACTACACACTTAAGGATTTTTTTTGTTCTGTGTTTTTTTCCTCTTCCACAAGCTGATTTGAGACAAATCAGTCTCAAGATATACAGATGTTTCTGAAGACACTTTTTAAGCAGAAATAAAAATTAATTAGTCACATCGCTTGATCTGAAACATTCACTCAACTCTACTACTGACAACTTGGAGCTCATCCAAAGGTTCTGTACTCCATATTGTGTTCAGAAGCAAATATTCTCTAAAAAAATGTTTTTGCATGATAATGACTTACTTGCCTTCAGTAAGCAGCTACACATCTATAGAAATTATACCAAGTTTAAGATTCTGTTGGTAACAACTTTAATGCAACATCATACAGATGCAGCAATCTGTCTCATCCTAATTCTGGGAATGCTAAGGTCATCCTTACTAAATCTATAAATCACACAGCAGCTGCAGTTACCTGTCACACAAAGGCTGGTCCTTCACAGCACTGCCAATGCACTTTAATAACAATTCCTAGGTAGAAGTGAGAAAAAGAAGTGAGAGAAATCACCAATCCTTTAGTTTAAAATGTGTATTCTCCATTGTGAGAAGATGTTCTTCAAAACATCTGGATGAGAAAAAAAAAAAAAAAGTTGCTTTGTTATTTGTTAAGGGAGAAAGCATATCTTGATATCATGCAAGGTCCAGGTATAACAAAATCATAATCAGTCTAAAAGGAATAGAGACTAAAGGAATGGGGTCTAAAGGAATGGGGGAAAACTTTCCTGAAATGAAACATCCCAGTGCTGCAAAACAGGCCCTGATCTATTACTACAGTAAGCATCATGTGAAGATTCCTATCAGATTCCTCTGTCTTGGGTGCATGTTCAGAGAGCTTCAGAGAGCAGTTCTGCTCACATTTTAAACCTGCTCTCCATTCCTTGCATGATTTTCTTGAGAGATTATTTAATATGAAACATTCCTGAGGTACCCAGATTTATTTATATTTCAGAAAATATTTTCCCCCAAAATAGGCTTATTAAAATAAGCCCAAATTCAAAATCATGTTCTGACAAATTTAGACCAATGTTCTGAACCCATATTTCATCTCTAATAAGATGACTTTATGCTAATCAGAAAAACAACTTCTTTGCTCCTCTCAGTGGAGCAACTTCATTTCTGATGCATTACAGAAATGTCCCATCCTGTGCCATAGAAATTAGATATTCAGCAGCAAAGAACTGTGAATAAGGCTCAGTTCACCTAATTGTAGTTATCTCATTGAGTCTTCCAGGCATCTGTAGCAGAAAATGCATCCATTAGGGAAGGTCTAAACAGAAATTAAGGGTTTGGCTGTCTCTGTGTGCAGTTATTGAGACACAAATGGCTCCATCTAGGTGAAATATAGACTGTAAAATACAGGAAACAAAATCTCTAGCCTTATTTTCATAGATGATAATTAATAAAAGGAAGGGATTAAAAATGCTCAGTCTCAGTTATAAACATGGAATTACTTTTGGATTATTCTTTGCTAGTGCTGATTTCTATGATAGATGTATTCTGGCATATACATACTGTACCATGTTCTGGTAGCATTCTCCTTTCCCTAAAAAATCCACACTATGAATAAAAAAATTATACATTTCCTTTCATTACATTAGGAATATTTAATAAACAAAAGCAATTCAAGAATAGGTAGGTAGGTAGGTAGGTAGGTAGGTAGGTAGGTAGATAGATAGATAGATAGATAGATAGATAGATAGATAGATAGATAGATAGATAGATATAATATATGCATGACCTCTTTACAGCCTAGAGTGGCTCATTTACAACTATATAATGAAATGGCTTTCAAGCTTCTGGGTTATTCCCTGAAAGAGAATGAAAAGTATAATTAGGGTTAATTTCTCATAAAACTTTTCCGGAATATTTTTATGTGCAAGATAATAGGTTACTTTCCAAAAATGAAAATAAGGAAAGGTAAGGCAACAATGATAGTGGAGACTCATGTGTCCTAGAGGACTTTTTCTAGGTCACTGTGAGAGGACATGACATTACAAAGGCAAAAGAAACACTTTTAGATTTTTTCAGGGATTCCCAGATGTGTCCTTCCGGCAGAGAACGCCTCATTATGTTCTTGCAGCACTATGTGCATTTCTGGAGGGTGCCAAGGAATTGATACCATGGCTGGGAACAACGGAACAGCTTCTCGCATCACTTTGTTCATTCCCCCAGACAACAGCTCTGGTCTTATTCTCAGCTAATGTCCTGAGCAGCCTGCTAAACACCTGCTACAGCACATGATTAAATTGTACTGTGTTGGCATTAAATCTGCAGTGCCAGGGGGGCATTGCAGATGTTTCTTTTAGAAATATCACAAAGGAGAGCTATGACGCAATACAACCAGTGTCTCCAGGGTACTCTTTCAAGCCCTGACATAAGGACCTTCTTAAAATTTCATAGTGTTCTGCTTTCAGTAACATCCAGAGGCCACATCCAGAACAAAAACAAGGGAGATGGTTTTCCTTACTCTGACACATTGTTAATGATTTCAGGCATTATTAAAAAGTCTCCAGCCCTGAAGGTGTCAAGGCCAGATTGGATGGAGTTCTCAGTCTAGTGAAGGTATCTCTGCCCATGACAGAGGCTTGGAACTAGATGATCTCAAAGGTTTCTTCCAACCCAAATAATTCAACGATTATGTGATTTTCCAGAGTCTTTCTTATTCAAGAAGGAATTTGAATTTATTTCAATTTTATTTTGGTTTCGAATTCCAGTTATTCCTTTATTGACAATGCCCTGATAACTTCTACTGCCACTGTTATGCTTTAAACAAGCCTTTACCTTTAGTAAAACTTTATTCCATCCACAGTCTTTGGATCATATGATGCCCAAGGCACGATTAACTCTGTGAGAAACTGTATTGACTGTCCTTACTGCAGTTTTAAAAAGGGAATATATGGGAAGTATTATTATACAACTGGACAGATTATTCTTAATTTGTTTTTAGCAGAATATATATTATATGTAGTTTAATTTGACCCCAAAAGTTAGACCCCAACTGAAAACTCCAAGTGCTAATATTATGGATTTTGAAATCACAGCTCAAAGCTGTGTAAGTTTTTCAGCTTTGTCCTTTTGGGATAAAATCTGGGCTTTACTGAAGTCAACTCCTTCTGAGTTTGTCAGAAAGATGGTGTCAATCCCACAGAGCAGTGCAGTGAGAGACAAGATAAAGTTGCCTGAACTCCTTTGTTCTCCTCCATGAAAAATATCCCAACAAAGGAAGTTTTTCACTTCCAGGTGCTTAGAACACACCAGAGAGGAAGTAAGTGAATCACCTAGATCTGCTTATTTGCTGCATGCATTCAAGCTAAATCTTTTTTAAAAAATTCCATAATACCTTTGATGCTTCCTTAAGACAAAGACCTCTCATATCCTTTAGAATATGTTACAATATACCTCAGTGTAAAGCATCAGGAAGAGCTATGACTTATTGTCCTCCTATCAATGTAATTTAGCATCAGTAGAGACACCATGATTTTAGCACAATTCTCAAGTATGGTTACTCATGGACATTTCTAATTTAGGTGCTCAAATGCAGGTGTCAAAGGTATTTCAGAAGTGTTGACAGCCCTTAAGATGTATGAAGTGGAATTTGTTTAGCTAAATGAGAATATTTAAGAGTTAGGCTTTTATTTCTAAGCAAGCCACTCTGGGATGCCTTTGCAGTCAGCAAAGAATTAGTAGAGCTACTATAGTTTGCGTCATGATTCATCTCACCCTCAGTGAGACAGCTGCATTTGTTGGGATGAATCATGCACTAATCTCCATGGACTATACTGATCAGGTCACCACTTACTATAATAAAAGCCCAGGCAAGAGGCAGACACCTCATGTTAGGTCAGATGAATCATCTAACTAGCAGGCTTCCAGCCTACCCTTCCTGCAGCATTGTTTGAGTTCCCCTTAATGCTCCACTGGGAACATCAAGGGCCCTCAGTCCACCAGCAGAGATGAAGACATGTCTACATTGATCCACCAAAAATGGGAGGCAATAGAGGTAATGCAGCTGTGTCTCTGACCAGGTGCAGGAAATGGGGAGGACAGTCAAGGCACTCAGTTGACTTTGGGTTTTACGGCTGCATAAGCCACCTGCTGCCAGATCTCTACATTGATGAAAGGAAAGATCCTGCACACTGAACTTTGGTAATCATCACAGAGGCCTGTAACTTACCCTTCACCTCTATGAAACACTTCTTCACTTTCTGGAGAAGCACGAGGTTTGCTTCTCAGAGTGTCTTTCAATGAGACCCTGTGGTCAGAAGATGCAATGGCAGGAGATTAACACTACGATGAAGATTAACACCACAGCTCCCACTGCTGAGAATACACATCAAAATAATGCACTGATAGCAAAATTTAAATATTTGATTCTGAAAAAAAGTCAAAAGGTCAGAAATTTTCTCCTGGGTTTTCTTCTAAAAGAGAATTCTGAGAAAGAACCTGAAAAACCCAATTTGCAAAGCATTTCTAGTCACAGTGTGTTCTGACAGAAAAAGTTATCATCAAGCTTTTTCTAACCTCAAGCTTTTACTAATCTCTTTTGATGTTAGCATACTTGTATATCTCTCTTCTTAATATGTAAGCTTGTTAAATTATTAGAAGTTAAAATTAATGTTATTGTTAAGGACAACCAAACCTCCCTCAGGTAGGCTGGCAACATGCAAAGCCAGCTTTATTCTGGCCTATTTATGTAACACTTTCATTTTGATTTATTATTGGCTGTGACATTTAAGTAGAACATGTTCCAAGCAAGTCTGTGAGTTTGGACTTACTGCACTTAAAAGAGCAGGTGGGGAAAGGAACATTAAATTTGTCCCCAGTTAATTCAGAAGATACATCCACAGCTTCTGAATATTCCACTAATACAAGTAATTTAGCCTCTGAGTTTAGTGATTTCAAATACTTCTATGGATATCAGACATCTAAGAAAAAACTCAGTAGTAAATAAAACTGCTGGGACAACACATAAGCTCTGCAAAGGAGGAAATATATAATTCTGGAGAAGACTCAGAAGGATCAGAGAGACTTGGTGTCTTTCAGCTTAGAAGCAGTGCTTCAGGGTTTACGAAAAAAACTGAAGAAAATAATTCTGTATTGGAAACATAGTTGCAGGTACCACCTAGCAAAAATGCCCTCCAAGTATAAGGGTTTTCAAAGGATCCCATAGAAACCTAGACCAGAATAAGGTTAACAGTTCATTTTTCTCATTCTTCCATACATGCTGCATATCTACACAGCAAACTAATATCATGAACTCACATCAAGAGTGAGAGATTAATATTGAGTTCTGAGCCAGTGCACCAGAGCAGAACAAACAACAATCAGAAAAGAATGACACATCTGAAGTTCCATTATGCTGCTGGTTTTCCCACATTGCAATCCTTGGCACGGCTGCCCCAGTACAAACCACCAGCAGAGGCTGGTACAAAGTTTACAGCTGCTCCATGGCAGAATCACATCATCCCATCTGCAGAGGCTCCATCCATTGCTACTTTACTGGCATTTTGAAGTGGCACAGTGTAATGAACTGATGGTTGCCAGCTGTTAATATCAGGGCAGAGCTCTAACATGACCAGCACCTTCCTTTTGAAACAATGCAAAAAATAGTAATTTAAAATGGAGAAAATAAAGCTGCATTGATGAAAGAGCAGTCAGTAAGTCATCAGCATGTTCTTACCAGTTATGAGTTTGCACTTTGTTTTTGCAGACAAAGCTCCTGATTTCAAAATCAGGGTTCATCTCATCACTTAACTCCTGCTTGTCTAAGATATAGTCTTCCTGAGATGTTTTTGGATAGCAACAGCAAAGCTTGGAACAGAACATTCAGATTATATTGTGTTTAGGGTAAACATGTAGGAATCAGGATCATAAACTTAATTTATACTAACAAATTATGCTTGTTTAGGATGGTTCTCTGTCACTAGGACACCTTGGCACAGAAAAGACTATTCTAACATCCAAACCACCTCACTCTCTCACCCTCCAGTAAAGTGCAGCTGCATGGAAACTGCTTATTAGGAATGGTTGCTTGCCTGTACTAATTATTGAGCTGTGATAAGGAACAATTTGGGCCAGGGCTGGTTGGCTAAAAGAACAACAGGAAAAATGCCAGCAATCTAACAAGGTACACAACTGAGTTTCAGTGACACAGGACAGTTCCTGACTCCATGTAATTTGCTGGCATAGACAATCCCAAGTATTTAATTCTTGGTTCTCACAGGTTTGTGTGTCACAGTGTGCCTTGGCTGCAAGGAGGCTCTGGAGAGCTCCAGGCCTGTCAGCCAGACCTCGGTGTCAGGGAAGGTCATGGAACAGACCATCCTGAGTGTGATCTTGTAGCACATACAGGACAACCAGAGTATCAGCCAGAATGGGTAAATGAAAGGGAGGTCCTGCCTGACCAAAATAGATCTCTTCCTCACAAAGTGACCTGCTAAAGTGGATGCGGCAAAGGTTGTGGATGTATCTAACTGGAGTTTAGTAAACCTTTGACACCATTTCCCACAGCATTCTCCTGGATAATCTGGCTTCTGAAGGCTCCAGTGGATGCAGTCTTCATTGGCTTGATGGCTAGGAAAGAGAGAGATGGTGAATGGCGTTAAATCCAGCTGGCAGATAATCACTACTGGGGCTCAGGGCTCAGTACTGGGTCCAGTCCTGATTAATACCTTTATTTATTCAGATCAGGTGACTGAGGGCACATTCAGCAAGTTCACAGTTTGCACCAAGTTGAAAGTCAATGTGCTGGAGGGTAGGTGGGCTCTGCAGGGGGATGTGGAAAGGATGGATTGATGGTGTAAGGTCAGTGGAACAAGGTTCAATAAGAAAAAGGATTTGGTCTTGTCCTTGGGTTATGGAAAGTCCCTGTGGTGCTCAAGGCCGGGGGCAGAGTGGCAGGAGAACAAACAGGAGCCAGCATGTGCATACATGGGCAAGAAGGCCAGTGGCATCCTGGCTGTTGTCTCTGTCATCAGTAGTGTGGCCAGCAGGACCAGGGCCATGATTGTCCCTCTGTGCTGGGCACTGGGGAGGCCACAGCTCTTGTGTTGTGTGCAGATGTGTGCCCCTATTAAGACATGATTAGTGAGAGATGCCTCCATGCAAATTAAGGTGCCAAGACCATCTACCAAAGTCAACAACAGAGATTTTATTTAACAATAACTGTGAAGTAGAGAGATTGAAAGGAATAGAAAAGAGAAGGATGAGAAGGAGAGAGGCTGGAAGAATGAGAGGGAAGGAGGGAGCAGGGATGAAGACATCAAGAAGAAGACAGACACCATCCTTGACTCCACCAGCATCCTGTCAGTCATTCCTCACCCTGTGTATCTCAGTGGTGATGGGTCCCAGGGCTCCTATGGAGGTGGAGATAGGGGCCCCAGATCAATCTTCTGGGGTTAGACCTTTTCTCCAGTCCATGTGTGGACATTTCCCTATGGGCCATGCAAAAGGAGGATGGGCTTGCCTGTAGGATATGGGAAGGGAAGTTATGAGGTTGAGATGCCATGGGAGGAGACCACTGTATAAGAAACTACACCCTTTTTTCTGTCCATCAAGTTGCTGTTCAGTTCCCTGTTCTAGAAAGTTCATTGTTCTGTGTTTGTTCATTGGCCCCTGTAAATTGTTATCCACCTCCTGTCCCTCCGTTGGTTGTTCCCTGATCACCCCATCCCTGCTCCTCCCCTTGTCTCTTCCCTGGTTGGTTCCCTTCAACAGTTACTCCTCCTTCCCTGTCCTGGCTATTTACCCTAGACTCTCCCGCGCTCGGGGCTTTTTTTCTTTGCTGCCTCTGACCGCTTCAGCCTGTTCTGTTGCTCCTCAATAAACAGAGCTGGAATTTCAAGCAGCAACCCTCTCTCGTCTCACTGGTTAGCCTTTATTACTATATCGGCACATCTCGAGCGTCTGGTGGTTTGCAGGAGCTAGCTGCACCGACCAGAGTTTGCTCCTGGGAAGGTGGTCCTCCAGGCGACATCTGCCCGAGAGGCTGTGCATGCCTTCCTTTGCCTGCAATGCTGAGGACCAAGGAGCATTTCTCAGCTCCTAATGTGGCCTGGGCACAGGGTGGGAATGAGCCCCCACACTGCAGCCAGGGCCTAAAGTCGGCTTCTCTGAGATCAACAAGGCAGCACTGCCACCCTTCCTTAGCTGGCTCTCCTCAACCAGGCTGCCTTGTAGTTGGCTTGGGGAGTGGTGGGCTGGAATCAGCAACAGGACCTAGAACTTACCTGTGGCAAGTGGCTACCATGGGCACCATCCATGCTTGCAACCATCCATCGGTACATCCATCCATCAGTGCATCCATGACAAGCCTCCCTGCGCCTTTCCTCTGGGAGCTGTGGCTGCCGCTGGGAGCTGCTTGGCCTCAGGGTGAGCAGCCATCTCTTGGGATACACCTGCTGCTGCTGGCAGCCGGGCTCACTCCTCTGGCTGCCCCCTGAGGCAGCTGAAGGAGAAAAGCCACCTCACTGCCCGCCAGGCTGTCTTGATGATGGAGCGCCATCGCCGTGGGGCCGGGGGCTGTGGGACAGTGGCCATGTCAATGTGGGAGGAAGGAACACTGCATGCCAGGGGCTGGGCAGGCACCAGGAAATCCCCTGCCAGCACTGCAGACCCACAGGGATTTTCCTGGGTAAGACTGGCCTGGGAGCAGCCAGCCTCCATGCATGCTGCATTAGGTTCCTCCATGGGATTGGCAGGCAACGTGCAAGTTGATGTCTTTGTGTCTTTGGGCAGTGCCATAGGAAGAGGCTCACTGTGCCCCTCACTACAAGAATCAGTGTCCAGGAGAGAAGCTGCTGGCTTTGTTTCTTTGGCTTGCAGTGGGGGACACAATGTGCTCTCTGGCTCACTCTACCCTTCTCCTGCAGCGTCTCTGTCATATTGTTCTTCCTCCCACTACGCCAGTAACTCGTCTACATGAGTGTCCCAGCATGGCATGTCCTTGTTGTTAAAGAGAGACCAGAGCTCTGCAAACAGGTCAGGAGACACAAGCTGTGAGTAGGTTTTGGTCTCTCCTGCTCAGTCTTTGGTCAAGGTGGAAAGGCCAATAGCACCAAGGTGCTTTCTTCATAGAGGGAGGAGAGAATGTCTTCGTCCAATTCCTCCAGCTCCTCTGCCTTGATATGCAGAAGGAGCTTTGGAGCATCCTCAGTCTCCATGCACAGCAGCTTGTCGTGGGCACTTTGCTCTGCTGGCACACAAGTTCCCCTCTCCTCACAGGTGCCTCTGAACGAAGATGAAGCTGAGAAGCGTGAGGTTTCCTCAGGCTCTGAGGTGGGGAAAAGCTCACTGGGTCCATCGTTCCAGGCATCTCCGGCCAAAGCAGAAGCCGCTGCCTCTGCCTTTTTCACTTTCAATGGGCCAATCGACACACTCTTGCCAGAGCCTTTTGCCTTTTCTGTCCGAGGAAGGTGTTTCCTGGGCCCTGCCAGAAGCCATAGTGCCCCATGGAGAAGTGGCACAAGCTCTCGGTAGCTGCTGGCCATGGGACCACTGGACTGTGCTTGGGATCTTCTCCCAGAGGCTTCTGGGGCTGCTGGCAGAGGGGGCATCTTGACCCTTGCCGAGGCTGCTCTTGGCATTTCAGGGCTGAGCTGGCACAGAGGTGTCACAGTCAATGGAGGGCCGTGGAGAGGCGGCAAGTCTGACATGGACAATCTTGGTGGCCGTGTGACTGTGCTGCTGTGGGGCACTGAGTGCCCTTCATCCAGGCTGTCCTCCTGAGATCCGACCCCTTGGGTCTGGGGAGCGGTCTGTCCCCATAGAGGGGTGTGATGGTCACCCATGTGGCCTCCGCTGCTGCCTGCGGCAGCCTCTGGGGCACCTGTGGGAAACAGGAGGAAGCGAGAGATGGAGGCGGCTGTGCGAGCACGCTGTCCCCCCTCATGGTGTCAAGCCCAGCTCTGGCCCCAAGGCAGGTGCTGACCACGGCAGCCAGGCTGAGGGAGAAGCTGTGCATGGAGTCTCCCTGGACTTGAGCAAAGCCTTTGACTCCATTTCCAACAGCACAGTCTTGAAATAGGCACCAGCCCAGGGCGTGGGAAGGCGCGCTCTTTGCTGGGTTAAGAACTGTTTGGACCGGGCCCAGAGTGTGGTGGTGAATGGGCCCACATCCAGGTGGTGTCCAGTCACCAGTGGTGTCCCCTGGGCTCAGTCCTGTTTAATATCTGTCCTACTGATGTGGCCAAGGGCATGGAGTGTACCCTCAGTCATAAATTTCTGACAACACCAAGGAGGGTCAGACTGTCAGAGTGCTGGAAGCTGGGAAGGCTCTTCAGGCCCTTCAGTCTCAGTCAATGGTGCAGGGCCAGCAGAATGAGGTTCAGGAAGACCAAGGCCTGGGTTTTGCCCTCATGTCCTCATGTCATAACACTTCCCTGCATGACTCCAGGCTGGGGGCAGAATGGCTGGAAAGCTGCCCAGAAAAAAAGGTTGACAGGCTGAACAGGAACTAGCATGTGCCCAGATGGACATGGAGGCCAGTGGCATCCTGGCCTGTATCCAGGATGATTTTGCGATTTCCCTCTAGTAGTCTTCTGTATCAGAACATTCAGAATAAATTTCTGAAAGCCTTATGTTGAATTTGAAAGTTGTTTGACATTGTTCTATGCTGACAAATTATCAGACACTTCCATGAATCTATAATTTAGGAGTTATCTTCCTACACAGTCTGCAGTCACCTCTGCAAGACCAAATTTTCACCTAACCATGATCTTCTAGAAACTACTTGGCACATCATTTCTGCTTGTAAATAACAGATACAATACTACTGGGTGGAACTACTCAGAGAAGTAAGGTCTGAAATTGGTAATGTTTGCAGTTTCAGACTTAAATCTTTCTAAGACTGAATATGTCATTCACACTAGAAAAGCCATCTAAGTCTCCAGGGACTGAATTATATAAATGCAAAACAATTTATGGTTGGTTTTGCTCTTTTCCAGAAGGCTTCAATGTACTACTTCTCTTGGGAAGAAAAGAGCATTTTCAAAGGCACAAAAAATATGTGGAGCCCATCTCTTATTGACATCTTTCAAAGTCACCATTTAAGTTGGATGATTTACTTAATAGCCATATTTTACATGATTCTTTACCAATTAACTTCATTAAGTCCTTAAAAACATTTTTCCTCTTACAGTAATTCTGACCAGAAAAAAAAAAAAAAAAAAAGAAAGAAAGCCAGGACATTTCAGTCACTACCTCTCAAAACACCACAGTTGCATTAATGTAAGCTCTGCTGTTTTCAGCCATTATTACAGAACACCAAAATGTATTTTTATAAGGTTGCTAGGCAGTTAAACCACCTTGAAAGAAATGAACTATCTGTGTGCAAGCATGTACAACAAAGTTATTGATGGAATACTGAATAAAAAAAGAATACGTGAGAGCTAAATCCAGAGATATTTACTGGCACTGTACTATTATATTCCAGCAACACTGACATTTCAGTCTGCAGTTTCCAACAGCCACTGCAATATAATTTAAGCCCCCAAATCAAAACTGTCAGTGCTTTTAGATCTGTGAAATGGAGGAAAAGTTTATTTTAAAGCTGCATTTTTCTTTCCTCCAACTTTCTGTGTCTCACAAGAACACAGAAAGTTTCACACACATTTCTTCCTGGAAAATGACTTTTTCACTGTCTTTGATACAAAACTGTAGAACCACAAGAGTTATTTGGGTGTTACGAGACATTTGGAATTCATAGAATGGCTTTGGTTGGAAGGGACATTTAAGATCACCCAGTTCCAGCCCCTGAAGCTCATCAGTTGCATCTGTTCCAAATTCTTGTGCAAAGCATTGCCAGTTTTGAAGCAGGATCTGACCTGGAAACCATAAACACAAGAAGTTCAGAAGGGTTATAAATCACATGAGCATTGTCTGTTATAAATCTTTTAAGTCCCATAAGTTCTTTCTCCTTTTGACACACTGACTTTTTCATCCTATCTGTGCAGAGTTTATGGGAATGTTCATTCTGGGCAAAGCAAGCAGGAGAAGGTTTTCCCATCTACGCTATACCTCAGCCCCAAATTTATATACATTTACCATAAAATGTGTTTAAAAAAGCCCCTTTCCCCAGGCCAATGAGTTATCACAGTTCTTTTTAGAACATGAGCTAAGGAACCATTGTTGATATCTAGTATAATATTGAAAAGAAATCTACTAAAATTTGGCTGAAAGGCCAATGAAAGGCTATATCAAATACAACAGGAACTTTTATGCAAAAAAATATTTCAAACATGGAAAATAGAGAACGTTTAATTCTTAGTATTGTTGTGACTTTTCAAATGAAAATTCTTTACTGAAAATGAAATGTTTATAGATTTATTTATATTTTATGTTATATTTTATATTTTATGTTTATAGACTTTTATTTATAGATTTTTAGGTCGTCAGCTGGTTTAACATTCCGAGGAATTCTCTGGATTAAAGTATTATGATGATTATGTGAAGATAGTTCTACCTTTAGCTCTTGTTATTTAAAATAAAGAAAACTTTAAAAAATGAGGGAAGCAATGAAACTATCTATTTTGGTTTTTATTAATAACTCTGGGAGTTGAAGGTGTAAATATTTTAAAGGGAAAACATTCCCTCATGCAAGATGCAGGTTAAAATGAACAAAAACTTGGCAGTAGTTTGAGCTCAAAGTGCTGCATATACATTTTCTGGATACAGCTGAGCAGATAAACCCAGCTCCTGTGGAAATGAATAGGAGCTGGCACATAAGTACCTGTAAGAATCCACACCTCTGCCTGTGATAAAACATCTGGTTTATCATCGGCAGCAGAACCAGTAGAATTAAGTAGTTCATACTTCAAAGTGATACAAAATGTAACTGTAAATTCAACAGAGCTTTCTGCTGGAGACCATGTAAGGGCACCATAATAACAGCAAATTGATTCACCTAAACCTTTGCTTTGCATTTGCTGTAAGACAGGATTTTCAGTAAACTACTCCACTCTCCCTGTGTTAATAATAACTACCTCACTGGCTGTTGAATGAGCCACACTTACAGACACAAGGAAAAAAAAAAATAAAAGAAAAAAGATAAATGCTGAAGACATGAAGGAATGTATTCCTTGTTGGAGCTCCCATTTGTTGAAGTTTTATAAAAATATAGAACTTGTATCTATTTAATATAGCAGATCCATGTAGTGACTTTGTAATACGTTTGTTTTTCTCCTTTACAGCCTGATGAGTTATAAGTAATTTAAAAACTACTCCATTAAAACCAAGTAAATGCATTTCTTCCTGGCTTTACTCTTTCCTCTCCCTAAAATGACCCTGACTGGTTTCAGTCTTATGAGAGAATTAACTGTACAGGTTTTATAAAGCTCATTGCACCAGACACTGTCACTACTGTGGTTAATGAGAAATTATTTTTGCACAATCCCCTCCATAATATTGGTATGTCACTTGCATAATAACTCCAGACTCACAGGAAACGGGTGACAATGTCTCTTCCCAATGGCAACAAGCACAGGGATCCTCCACACCAGTTGCTTGATAGACTTCAAGAAGTTTGGACTTATGCTCTCAGACATATGGTGTGGTTTTTGGGGTTGTCCCATGCAGAGTCAGGAGAATGGTTGTGTTTGATGGTCCCTGCAGGACCCATCTAACTCAGGGTATTCCATGGTTCCATCTGAGCCCCTACACTTCCACACATACACAATCCATGAACATCCATACAGTGTTTTCCTGCTACCAGCTGCCTTTGCACACATGCTTCTGTCCATCTGATTTGCAAAGATGAAGACTGCACTTTCATGGCACTTCTTAACCACCCTTCCCTATCTGAAAAGATTACTGCCTTAAGAATGGTACAAGTAGAAGTCTATGCTGGCAGGTAATTTCTGTTTTCCAGATCTTGCTGGTCACTTCTGGGCCATTCCTGCAGCACTCAGTTCCTTGATGAGCTGTGAGAAGAAAAGTTGCAATCTAGCTTGTAACTGTGATCAAAGTTGCAGCATTTCTGAGGTTTTACATATTTCACACAAATATTGATAGATGTAAAAATAAAATCAAAAAAGGCTGAACTGTAAGCTTCACATTTCGTGACATTTTTCTTCTAGTAATAAAACCACTTACCTGCATATGAAAGGAAGTAAATTCCTTTCCTCTGAAATGGCCTTCTTTGAGTCTCAAAATCCCTAAATGCATTAGATGGAAGATTGGAAAAAAAAAAAAAAAAAGGCAGGAATCTCAGTCTTTCCTGCAAAATATCGCCCTAAGGTAAAACTGATCCACTCTGCTGTCACAGAAGACAGGATAGGTCAGATACTAATTCCCCAGATAAGAGAAAGATAGAGATTGCTGTGACATTCACAACATGTTCAGTTTTGTCTTCCTGTAGGTCATTATTTCTCTTTATGTCATGCAGTGCAATCTCTTTTTAAAATGGGATTCCTACATCATGCAGAATCTGCTCCACTGGGGGTAAAGACCACCAGGCCCCATCATTTGCATTCTCTGGTCCATCACTGCAGTCAAAAGGCGAAGGAGACCTCTTCTGTACCTCTGCCAGCTATAATAAAATGTGATCCGTCTGTCCTCACTCCTGGGTGATAACAAGGTGCTTGCAGATCTTCATCTTTTCACTTTCTGCTGCAGAGCTGTAAATCAGGAGGATTCACAGCTGTAAATCAGGAGAGGTGCAGGGCTCGACTCTTTCTAACCCCCTGCCATGCCTCTTCTGTAATTCAGATCAATCACTTAAAGTGTCCATAGAACCAGTTAGCTGCTCCAGATGCTGCCAAAGCAAATGAGTCATGGGCAAAATTAGGGACGTTTGGTCACAGGTTTGTGTGATGAGCATGACCCCATATGGTGTGGGACATCCCTTGGGTCAGTCAGGGTCAGCTGTCCCAGCTGTGTCCCCACCCCTCCTTGTGCACTGCCAGCCTCCTCTCTGGTGGGGTGGGGTGAGCAGGGAAAAGTTTTTGGCTTTGCTCAGCAATAACAAAAACATTCCTGTGGTATCAGCAATGTTTTGGTCACGCAACTAAAACATAGCCCATCCCAGCTACTCTGAAGAACATTAAGTCTATCCCATCCAAAACCAGTGCACCTCGCCATATTTGTTCTGAAGTCATTAGTTTAAACAGACATACATTTATTTAGAATAAAATTACCATGCCTGGGATGGAGTAGCAAAGCAGGAGCTATGCAATGGCCCTTCTGTAACAAGCTTTCTGCAGCCATATTAATTCAGTTTGTAAAACAGACATCCAGCAGTCATAAATGCAAGCAAAGCAGTAAATTCCTTTTTTTCATATATAAAGGGAGGAGTTTTATGGAAATAACTTTGTATACCTGATGTCTCCTGTGTCTCCTCAAGCTTTAAACTTCAAACAGACTATTTGGATTTTCCCAGATCAGTCTGGACTATGAATTTCAGGTGGGGTAAATAAAACACATTTAATTGCCATATCTTCTTTGTACAGGATTTACAAACTTTCTTTAGATGGCAAACAATGGCTCAGCTTCTGGAAGGAAGCCTGAGACCATTTCGTTTATGACCCAGATCTGCTGACAAAATCAGCATTGATAAAGAAATAGGTATTTTGTATGTCCACAGATGTGAGAATCAAGCCTCAATTCCAATTAGATTTATTTTTTTCTGTCTTTTCATCACACCTGGCAGACTGAGCATACTGACTGAAAGGTAAGGAAAATAGTTGGTTTTGTCACACTCACTAGCCAACCAGTGTTCCATGCTGTCTATTAATGTTAATCTGGCATGTCCATCCCCAGATGTGAATTTCTGAAAATTCATAGATCCTGGCAGTGCTTTCTCCAGATTTCTTAGCTAAGCTGCTGGAAATACATGCCATAAAATAATTGCAGTGAATACTTGGCCAGGACTTTGGGAGTTTGCTCAGGTCTATCAGAATATTTATGAAGCACAAAGATGTTCAATAGTTCTCAGGGTTTATATATATTACCACTGAGTCCAGCATTCTGGAATCAAGCATAAGCTTGGGATGTGTATTCCCACAGCCAAAGAGATAATGATTCCAACTGGAAACATGAAATCTGCTCACAGAGCCAGATGCTCAGCTGCAGTAAAGTAAGGTCTCTGCGAATGACAGAGTTATGCTGTTCTGTATTTCAAGACTTTAATGTTTGTTAGTATAACATGATAACAGCAAGTGTCTGTGGGCAGCTGGCATAAATTATCGTAGTTTCAACCTTCATAGGATCTGTCTTATGATGTAGTTTTTCTCTAACTCACTGTACAAATGCACTGCAACTGAACAGAGGTAAATAGGAGTTTATCCTGGTTGCCATTTTGCCAGTGATATAACCTTCCTCTGACAAACCTTCCTCTCACACTCTGGGTAACTGATATAGCTAGAAGTAGCATTGGAAGCAGAAAATCTGTTTATTGTCTAGTTTCAGGATGAGTTTGCAAAGCCCGCATTGTAAAAAAAAATATTAAAAGCAACAAAAAAAAAAAAAAACACCCCAGGTTTTAACTTGTAAACTGAGCACATCTCATATGTAATTAGGGAACAAAAATAAATTAACTTTATAACCTAAGGGTGACATTCTTAAAGATTATAAATCTGCCTGAGATCTCTAGAAAAGATGAAGACTATCCCAGTAGAAGAGATTAACATTTTCCTCCCTTTCATATGGAAATATTTAAAAACAGAAACACACTGTCTTGTTTTGGAAAAAGGTTGATCACCAAGCTAACAGTTCTTCCATCCTCTAATTTCCTGCTCAAAATCGTAATCTCAGAATAGTATGAATCCACAAAGGTGTGTGTTTTATGTGGTTATGAAATTAATGATACACTCTGACTCCCTGAATACCATTCGCTTGCTTACCTTTTCTTCAATATAATAGGAAATTACAAGCCCTGAGCAAGTCATTACTCTCTGATGATTATGAATTAGCTGACCACAGGCCACAGAGAAAGGCAGCACATTCTAGCAGACCACAAGGTCTTTTAGTCAACAGAAGTATCATAATGTTCTGATCTGTAGCTGGACATTTCTGCTAGCTTAGGAGTCAGGTGTTTCATCTTTGCAAAATAGAAAAGTTCACTTAAGGAAATAAATAGAACATCTCTTCCTACATTTAGCAAAGCAATGTTATTTGCTGGAGGCTATCTGTGCAATCAGAGCTTTTTTCCTCTTGTGCTGACTGATATAATGAAGGAAATACTAAGTATTAGTATACTAAGTCCATTTCAAGTATAATGGAGCATGGACTAAATCAAATACTGCGTGTTCCACCATATAAATTCCTGTTTGCTTCCAGGAAACAAGTAAGGAGCTGCCAACATTTCCCTGAATTGCTGCAAGGAATATAAGACAGCAGCAACAACATCTCCAAAGGAGAAGTATCTCCATCCTCCATTCCTTTCTACTGCTTCTTCTCATTGCTTCTTCTTAATGCTTCTACCACTTATACCTTGAACATCCAAACCAGCCCTTTCCCTACAAAACTGTCTCTCCAGAGTTTGGAAGTGACCAAAGAAATAAAACCTGAGTCTGAAGCAGCCCTGCAGGTTTAACCCACTTAGAGGGCAAAAATCTACCCCCTCTCCATCTACTCATATTTTATTAATTGCAGTTAATGGATGTGTTTCTGTGTCTTGCAGGCCAGGCTGCGGCAGCTGGCACAGCCCCCCCGTGCGTGGGAGGGATTGTTGAGGGTCTGAGCAGGGCTGGGCCAGGCTGGGCTGTCAGAGCCAGCACATCAAAGCCCCATCTGCCAAACCTTCCCAGAGACCTTGGTAAACAAACACAGGGCAAAGGCGGAAAATAAGTTTTCCTTTGGCACTGCCTTTTGTAAGGATATCTGGGACTTTTATAGGGGATTTAAGGAGAAATGAGTCTCCTTACTTGAGGGAAATGTGGAAATGCTTGAAACGGTATTCATTGCAAAGGTGGGGAGTAAGACTGTGAGCACTGTTCTTTCAGAAGAAAACCGTGAGAACCCCCTCATGGCCCAGGAGATGTGAAGTGGGTTGGATATGCCTCCTCCCTCCTAATTCTTCCAGACAGAGTGGAGGAGAGATTACATTTACTGTGTGGTTGCTCTAAAAGAGTGGGACACTGAGATGCCCTTAAGATGTCAGAAGTTGACTGTGTGGTATATTGTGGGCAGATGCATGGAAAAGATGAATCAGTTCCACTGCAAAAGATGTGTAATGGCAAAATAAGTTTATTGTGCTTTGCTGAGAGGCCAGAGACTATGAAGACTGGATGCACTGGTTCAGGGTCAGTGTCCTGCTGTCAGGGGCACACAGTTGGCTGATGTCCCAGCATGGACAGAGTGTCCTGGTATTTGCCTGTAATGTGGAGTGAAGAAATATCCCATAATGGATTCATCTCCAAGGATGTCAATATACACAACAATGAACCTGCTGGAGACATTATTGGAGGCTGGTAAAGAGTGAAATTTATTATAACAGCCACTAATTTGAAGTGGTTAAAACTTCCACCTCCCAAAAATAAGTAGTTTCCATGTGTTTCAGCAGTTGTCATCTTGTGCAGCTTTTTAATTATAGCTTTGCACCTCCTTTTGAAACTCCAGTTGTCTTACTATTTAATCTGATTTTGCAAGGTCACCAATGGGTCTGTCTCAGGTCAAAGACACCATTGCTTCATTTTGGGAAGCACAGGAAGTACAAGGAAGTTGGAAAGTAGTGATGGTTAATATTTCTGCATCATTAAACTAAGCCAAAAAAGCAAGGTGGTTTCTGCAGCATAATGCCAGCCTGATTTTGCCACCATTTTCAGTAATCTTTGTTCAGTAGTGAGATGAACTGAGTGAAATTAGTTGGTTTTATCTATGAAATTTTAAGTAAACTGATGCCAAGGCATGAAAGCTAAAATCTAATTCAGGAGGAACCATCCCTGAGTAGAAGGCATAGCAGATAGGCCAGAAGGAAAATTAGGTGGGTCTTTTTTCCCCTATTTTCTATAACAGGCTTGAAAAACAAGTCTACATGAAGAGTAGTCTCAGTGGACTTCAGGTCAAGGAGATCAGGGCCCATGTTTGCCTACATGTATGTGATGGCAATAGGAACAGAAAGGGAACCCTGTGGACAGTGAGGAGCCTTTACCAAAATTGCCATGCTGATGACTGCAAATTTCTCATGGAAATTCCACTTCACAGAGGAGTGTTAAAGACTGTCTGGAACAAAGATAGGGTTTCAAAAACCCATTTTCTAGACTTCCTGCTATAATGAAGGATGTGCCCTTCAGGTGGGACCTTATCAGGTCACTGCCATAATGTTGGAGGGCAAAATACAAGAGATTTGAAATACTTTCTACTTTCAGAGATGAGAATGCCCTAAAGCAAGATTGTCCATCCCTTCTCTCAAGCCTATCTATCCCTTGAGTTATCAAGCTGAACTGAACCACCCTTGCCCTTTACAGAATAGGTTGCTCTTCTTAAGAAAGAGATAGTATTTAAACACATCTCCTGAAAAAAGAGGTTCCCACTGGCTCTCAATTACTTCCAGTCCTTCCCTTCTCCAGTGTGCTATTCCTGTTCCTCTGGTCAGCTTTTGCCAGAATTCGTGGGACCATGCTCTTAGTGGGAGCAGCAAAATGATTAAAATAAAATTAATGAGACATGGAATTGTAGCAACGTTTGAAAAGGAAGCAAAGTGAACTCATGAACAGTGAGGAATCCACTGCTCACTATGGATCTTCACTGGATCTGCAACTTTAGCTGGGACACTCAAGAAGTCAATCTTTGGTGATCATCTCTCCCCAAAGTAATAATGGCAACTACCTCAACCAATACCAGCTTCACACAACTTGCTCATCCTAAACCTATTGCAACAAGATCACAAGTTCAGCTGGAGTATTCAGTAATTCAGCTAATTAATGCTAATTTTAGTCAGTTGTTCCTGTGTATCCTAGAGAATGGAGCGACTATTCATTAGCCTTGGTGTGTACTTTGAAAACAGATACAAATTAAAACCCTTTTAAAATGCAAAATGTTATTTGCCTACGTGCTGCTTTCATTGAGCAAACAGAGGTTAAGGGCAAGGATGAAAGCAACTGCTCTACATAGGCTGCATGGGGATGAGATCTGAAATCCAGCTGCTGCAGTGCCAGTCCTGCCAGCCTGCCTGGCTGGAGCCCTGCTCCTGTCAAGGTGGTCTTGATCAACAGTGTGCCAGATACAGACTGAGCAATGCAGTCCACAGTGTTTTCCTATAAAATGCAGGTATTGATAGAAAACTTTGATACGGTGGTACGGATCCCAAGGAACATGAATGCCAGTGTAACATGCCAATTCAATCCAGCAGTGCCTGTGATTTCATCACTCTATATCCTGGCTCTAGGAAATATGAAAACTGGCTTCTGCTGCATGGGAGGGATGTTACTGACATTCCAGGAAAAGACAGTGGTGATCTTAGTGTTGCTGGATTGCACTTCAATTCCTAGAAGTAAAAAAGGAGTTGACAGCTCTGTCCCCTATGTGTGGCACAGTGAGGGTACACTTCCAATTACTTCTTAAATCAAAGCCCAAGAGTCTCACAAACTTGTATTAAACCTTGACCTTGTTTGAGTCAAGGCACCGGCAAAACAGGTGACTGCACAAAGGTGTTCTGCTCTTGCCATCAATGCTCAGGTTAGAAAAAAAGGTGCTGCCAAATAACTGAAACAGCAACAGCAAACAAGATTTTCCACAAAGCCACAGCCTGCTCCTCTTCTCATTTTTTTTTTTTTTTTCCCAGAGAGCACACCTGATTGCAGGCAATAGCAAAGCCAGGCAAGGAAAATAAATGAGCTGTAGAATCCCTGGCATGCAGCTCATGAGGTGGGTGGAAGTTTAGAAATGTGCTTGATGAGCCTCTGAGTATGGCAAGACCTATAGAAGAGGAGGCAGAAGCAGTTACTAGGGTGGGGGAATGGGGGTTTGGTGAAAGGCTTATATAAGAGTTACAGTGGGGATAATTTTGTTGAGGAACAGAGCAAAGCCTGGAAATGCTGGTGGCCCCTACCCATAAAAGAGTGCAAAGAAGAAACAAAGGGTAAGAAAATAACAGAATGAGATATGATTCCTGACCTGAAAATACTCTCTCATTAAGGCTGCTGGCCTGGGAACTGAGAGAGTGTTTTCCCTATTTTCTTTCCATAAAGGATAAAACCAGCATCGCTCAGAGATTCAGGAAGCAATGGTACCAGAAACAAAAGGCTCTACCACCCAAGGAAGATACAAGGCATCTTCACAAATTATAAATTAAATTAAATTAAATTAAATTAAATTAAATTAATTCATACCTGAAAAAATTCTCCAGCAAGTGCCTATGCCACAGGGAAGCAGTCCCAGTGATGCCCAGTAACTTGACAGTACATGACAAAGTGGTCTTCCAGAGTGACACACTTGAGGCAAGCTCACTGCCACTTGCCTTTCTTACCCCAGCTCAAAGAGTTTTTGTTTTCCAGTGTACTCCTGTTTGGATATACAGCCCTTTCAATGTCAGACGAGCTTTGGAAAAGACCAGCAGAGGAGCTGCCTCACAACCTTCAAGTGTCCCTTGCACACATTTTTCTTCTGGAAAGACAATAAGGTGGGACTCATATTAACAGGGAACACATCAGAGGATCTCTTCTTTTTCTGTTGAGGTGGAGACAATTACCCTGTGTGAGAGCAGAAAGAAGAATCCTATGTGATATCAATCCAACCCACAAAGTGTGTTAGCTCAGTGTTGTACCCAAGGTAACCATCTTTGCTAAGTTTTTGCCACCAACACAACTCACAGCCTCCATCCCAGAGTGAGCTTCAGCCCAAGCTGTTTGAAAGTCTGCCAGAACTTGTTCCCACCTGCCTGTGTGTGAACATGGCACAGAGAAAGCTTCCTACACAGAGTCCACCTGAAGTCTGGGGAAATGAAGGCTGTATTTGGGAGTATTCTTTCACATATCTGTAGCTCATATTTATGAGAAAGTGAAATCTGGGAAGGTGCCGTGGGTATAAGGACAACATTTCATGTTTTAAAATTTTCTGAACTATAAGGAGCTGTAAATGGAATTGCTTACTTTTTTTCTAATCCCACCAAGGATTAACTGATTCCTTTGCACAGACTTAATTTTTGTTTAGGAGATTTTTGAAGGAAGATGGTGGAGGAAGTGATAAAGGAAATATCTTTTATCTGTCTGTCAGAAAAGGTAAAACATATTTTAGTATTTTCTAAGAGTTAGGGAAATTAATCTCATTCACACGATCTACTCTCAGATGCAGCAACTATGAAATTTTAAATAACAAAAATATCGCAACACCATTAGAAACAATATTCACCAATTCAAAATAAAACCCTTCAGTCCTGCTTAAAAGTTGGATTTTTAATACCACTGTAAAGCAGAAAAGTCTCATTACAACATGAGTCTTTTTAACATCCTGTTTTCGTTTCTTCCCTGCTTCATATACGTGCAGTGTTTGCTTATTTATAATGTCAACAAGATAGAGCTCCTCAGGGTAAAGAATGTGGAAAATGCATCTAATCTGGCACATCAAATCTTCCACACACATATGCATCTAGCTATCAATTCCTGCCTGTGGGGCAGGAATTTTCTCATGTGTGGAGGACCATGAGTTGCCTCAATACTTTGAGAGGAGACTTGGAAGCCAGTCTCTGACCATTCCTAAAACAATAATTCAAATAATTATTTTCTCCTCACATTTATTCCTTCATCATAATTCCTGTCTTTGGTGATCTTAAACCTTCTCCAAGTTCACCATGTCAATCTCAAAAGAAAACCATTCCACTCATTAATTGGAAAAGCAGAGAAGCCAGTGGGGTATTTTTTTGAGGGGAAAACCCCTTCTTGAACAGCTGCTCAAAGGATTAGAATTATACAGATCTTATTTATAAAAGTGATGGTTATGTGTGTAAAAATGCAGTAGCAGGGCAAAACTAATTTGCCAGTTAGCACCAGTCTTGTTTCTTACTCTGGATTCTACAGAGGAAAATGTACCCTCATTGAAGAAATTGTTTCGCAATGTGCAGCTAAGTGCCCTGGTGCCTCTCAGAAGAAGGGAATGTACAAGGTCTGTGAAACTGATGTAAAAATGGTATTTATACAAGCACTTTTTACTCATGTCAACTTTGTGAGCCATTTGGTTTCACCACAAACCCTTTTTCACTGCCTTACTGATAATTATCTAAGTAGCAGCAATGGTGCAAATGTCTAGGACAGGGAGCAACAATCTACATGACCAAAACTAAGCTCAGGAAGTGACCTCAGTGCCAGTTAATTCCCACTGGACATAGGGAGAGGCAAAGCTCTGGGTGAGGCTTATGCCCTCTGCCTACTCTGCATAATACAGAGATTTCACCTATTAATCAGAGTTCCTTCAGAAGATGGTGAAGACCAGGGAATCAAGCCAAACATATTAATATTTTCTTGTCCTTCTCTCACCTGTTGTTATCCTTCTATTTCCTGGTACTTGTCCTAGACTGATGACTCCCTAACCATCAACTTATCCTGGCACTCTGTTTCACCACCCTGGCAGAAGTGCTTTTCTCTTCTGAGGCAGGATGGTGGGATAAGGACCATGAAATTGCTGATTTAAAATGAGGAAATTTTCAAAGGTCCCAGATGTCTCCCTCTGTCTTTCCTCCCCTGTCCTATTGCAACTAGGCCTGCATGTTCCATCAACTTCTGATTTGAAGTTGAAAAAGGTTGGAAGTTTCTCATGGAAAGAGCTTCAAGGCATTCACTGAACACATTTCACCTCCCTGAGAGGGGCAGAGCACTTCCTGAAACATCATAGAATAGTATTTAAACTGTGTCTGTGGCTGACCAAGACCTGTTAAATAAATCAGATGTGGTAATAAAGACACTTTGTATTCCCAGAACATTTTCTGACCTGGACATGAAAACCTTGGACCCTTGCAATGATCACCTAACTTATGATTACATCCTGATGGATTTTGAATGTACAGTGCTTGTGTGTCCCTTCTCTTGCTATCCCTGTCCTTTACAGCAAGCACAGACCCAGCAATTTACCTAGCAGAGCCTGGAATTGCTCTCCTCAAAAGGAGGCTGCATTTCACCTTTGCGTAGCTGCCTTTAATCAGAGGTTCAGCGTGAAAGCCGAAGCATGCCTCCCTCGAAGCTCACAGAGCTGCTGGGAAACTCATTCTGTTCAATTCTATGAACATCCATTGTGGCTCAGGGCTGCGGTCAAGCATCCTTAATGAAAAGCTGTTTGTGCAATACATTTCCTGCTGATCACGAAGAACACCTCCTTGGAAAATAAACACCCTAAAATAAAAATCCCAGGAAGCGTTCAAGTTTATAGACACTTCCATGGTAACTGAACTTTGCAAACTCCATCTTAAAGCAGCCAGAAGACTCAAGCAAATGATGACTGAGAAGTGTCTCTGATAAGACCTAACTGTTGTTTGTGTTGAGTTGTTTGTTCATTTTGCCACTGTGGAAGAGTTCTTAAGCATGGTAAAAGAAAAAAGCATTTCCATTTTACTTTCTCTCTTCTCTCATGCTTTTAAATAATCCCTATCGCAACTCCCTGACTCCAGAACCAGCACTGAGTTTCTCAGAGCTGTGTCACTTTCTACAGCAGTTTCAAGCATGTGAGCTATTGAATGTTTTGCTTAGCCAAGGGGAAAGGATGTGATACACACTCATCCAAGTGTACTCACTCTGAGTTTCATTGAAAGGGAAACATCATATGTGCAGTGACAAGCAGAGATCTTCCTCAGTCCTTTACAAGCATTGCAATTTGCCTGGGGAGACAGTTCTAGAACAGCTTTCTGTCACGACATCCACAGGAAAGTGAAGCACAGTGATGCATAGAGACCATGGATTTTGGCAATTGGGTCACATTAAAAAGTGGAGTCTTAGCACCCTCTCACTGGTCAAACCTTGTTCTTTCTTAACTCTCAGCTTTAATGAGAATATATCCTTTTGTCTTCAAGTCTCTCTAAGTTACCAGAGGCCTTCTGAAAGCATAAGAGGAAGTTCTTCTAATGAAACAATTTCAAAACTTGAGTCACAAGTTTCAAAATACACTAAAAGTGGTGTTCTAAAGCTGAAAGCAAGGGTTGTATGTCAGAAAGTTCATAAACTTTTGTTCCAAGGTCTCCACTGTGAGATATTGCCTGGAGATTGGAAAGACTCATCCTCTCCTATAAATATCTCTTCTAACTGCCAGTACTAAGGATATACATAAAAGGATAAATGCTCCTGGGTACTTTAGACAATAGTCTTGCATCTGAAAAAGCTGGTCAAAATGAGCAGTAATAGCTTTAACAACTGGTTTTCCTAGCCCAGGCTTCATAGCTGGTTTGCCAGATATAGAATAATTTTCAAATTCTTCACTCAAATGATGCAAAATTTTTCATGAAGAGAAAAGGAGGAAGAAAGGACAGACTTGGAGAATAATATTGCTACTAAAAAGCACGAGAGGGTCAACCTGCTACCCTTGGTGAGCTGCCTGTGAGGAGCCTGGCCGTCGAGAGCTGGTCTGCATGGAGTTGAAATTGCTGCTGCACAGGGACAAGTGGAGACATTGCTACCTTTGCATCCAGCTGTGTGCCCATAGCTCTGATGGGACTGAGCATGTTTCATTCCTCACCATCTTACTAAGGGCTCTGTCTTAAGTACCTGCTTTTCTTGCTGCTAGGAAAAAAGTTTCTTTCCACAGACTTCTTTCAAATTTTTCTGGATTGGACTTGGTTTTAATTTGCACTGTCTCAGAAGGGTATATGTTACTACTTGAATGGCTGGGAGAAGGGCTTGGAACTTTTTTGTTTAGATTTCCTGTTGGTTTTATTTATAATTTTACACTCCTCAGTCTTTAGGTATTTATAATTCTGCTGTAAACTCCCTTTGTTTTTCCTTGTTGTCAACAAAAAGACCTTGAATGTCAACCAGACACACTGAAGACCTTGTTTGGCTTGCTTGACTCCTTGCATGGTTTGGTTTGAAGGGAGGAGAGGAACAGTTGGACTGCAATTACCGAACTCTTGCAAGTTTTGTGTTTTGCTTTACTCAACTCCCGAAATGTAACTTCCGAGAGAAGTAATTTAGCTGAGAGCTTTAGATCTGTAGAGCTCTTTTGCTCCAAACACAAATCTCAGTATTTAATAGATTGGGTGGGGTTCGATCTGCAAAGAACTAATTGAAGGAGCTGCAAATACAGACATTCAACCCTGATTAATTAGAAGAGCAAAAAAGAACACTCTAATTCCATTTCCAAATCAAACCAGTTGTACCACAATTATCTCAAGTACCTCAGAGATGTCTGAGTTCATGTTTAGTCTCTCCCTCCCTTTCCTCAGGGAGGAGTGGATAGCCTCATGCACAAGGAGAATTGAAATGCTTTGAGCTCTTTATTTGCCAAGTTCTTTGTCTCCCCCAGGAATATAGTATTTTAAAAAGACGTCATTTATATTTCGCAGTTTTCAAAGGTGCTTTGTATACATGTTCAATAGTGTTCAGTTCATGGAGAGTTCCAATTTCCCTGGAAATCTACCCACTTTTTAAAATAGCTAGTAAGAAGGAGTTCTGTAAATCTGATTTTGATAGGCATTTTGAAGATGGAATGCTTCAGAAATCCATATAACAATTTCCACCTTCCTCAGCTTTCCAAATGATCAGGGTAACAGCATGTATGGGATCTCCAAAGTTAGAAAACCTAGTTTTCCCCTGTAACTAGAAAAGGTCTCCTCTCCTGGAGATTTATCTTGTTCCTTGAAGAATTCCCATGTCTGCCTATTTCTCCAGCTGGAAGATTTTGCTACTGCTTTGCTGGTTTAATATTTAACATTTCTGACATACGGTAAAACGACACTGGGTCTCTTCCTGACCACACAGTCCTTCTACGTCTTGTTATTCTGGGTTCCTCTCCATCCACCATCACAATGCAGTTGTCTTTGCATCAGACAGTAGCTGTTTTAACAAGGCTGCAAACAGTACACAGAAACCCTGAAAAAGAAGAAAAGAGCTTTCCCAATCTGTAACTGCAACTGGAATTTCAGGCCAAAGGCAAGAAACAGACCTTGTTTTCTAGGTAGCTCTGCAAGCCAGTCTTCAAACAACCACAACTGGCTAGGGCCTCTCATTTTGTGTTTCAATTGAAAGACAGCTGTTCCATTTTCTAAATGAGAAGATAGTTCACCTTGATCCTGGCTTCAGCTGCTGCAGCTTTTTACCATTAAATATAATTCTAAATAAATTATCACAGAAAGAAGACAGAGAGTGTTTGAACAAAACAAGCCATCAATTTTCTACACAGAAGAGAACAACTCTCATCCCAGAGACACTGCTGTGCTGTTGTCTGAAACACAATTTTCACCCGGAATTGGACAAACCATTTGAGAAGTAATTCAAGATCCTCCAAAGGGAGAATGTATTGCACACAGACAGTGGTGGAGGGATTTATCACCCACAACTATGTTAACTCTGTGTAATGAATTAGAAGCATCTTGTTTTAATAGATCCTAATTGCAACACCTTTTCCCAACATCTCATTTGCAAACACCTCAGATGTTCCACCTCTTTAACTCACCATCAACAAGCTTCATTTTGCTCTTTCTGCTCCAGTGGCATCCCTCCCAACTAAAGTCAGGAAAAATCTGCCAGGAAGACCGCCAAGAAAGAATCTGTCTCTGAACACACCACCGCCACCATCAGTTATTACTGATGTGTCAGCAGCTCTCTACATATCTCATGGAATGGCCAGTGTTTTAGGACAGATCCTCATCAAACTAAAGGCCAGGTTGGGGAATGCATCAATCCTTGCCTAAGACATAGATAACACACAGAGATTTCCACACTCTGTATCTAGCATTTAAAGGAAATAAAGCAGACTGCAAGCCTAGAGGTGGTCCTTGTGAACAAGTTTGCCCAATATTTGACCTCTCCAGTGCCTCTCACTCTGAATCAGAACAGCCTCCTTCCCCACATAAGGATGGCTGAACATCCCACCTCCACCCAGTGTGGTCACATGGATGGGGCTCCATGCCAGCCTCTTGTAAATAACATGCAGACGTGATGCAGAAACTCCTCCCTGCCAGCTGTAGACTGTGAAGTGCCATTTCTTGGCATTCCTTTCCTGAGTTTAGTTTGGGAAACCATCCAGAACTGTCCATCAAGTGCCACAGGAGCAAAAGATATAACCCAAGATTGTTGTGTAAACACAAACTATATAAAGTAAAACCAGATTTTTATTTTGATTTACCTCAGTATCTCCAAACAATGG
Organism: Lonchura striata; assembly: GCF_050655825.1. Classification (NCBI taxonomy): domain Eukaryota; kingdom Metazoa; phylum Chordata; class Aves; order Passeriformes; family Estrildidae; genus Lonchura; species Lonchura striata. The sequence goes on along the minus strand of NC_140704.1, from coordinate 149,842,458 downwards.
AAGATTAATCTGAGTTTCATTTTTGTAGATGCATGTGATCAAAACTTCTGTGCTCCCTGCAATGCTGACATAAACCTGTAATTTTTAAAAATCAGAATATACTATATATAGAGTGATAGATGAAATTCTACTACAGCATTGCTTGCAATTTACTCCTGAAAAAAATTTCCAGGGTTATTTTGCCCTCTGAATATCAATCAAGCCCAGGAGGAGAAAAAGGAAGGAGGATGGATGAGGGAGCAATTGGAGTAACGAGCCTTTCTACTGTAATTTCAGTAACAGATGAGATTGCATCTGCTCCTTTTCTGGATCCCAAGCAGGCACAGGGAAAAGATGGCTCCTATAGAGTCAAGCATAAACACTGGGTTTATGCACATGAAGACGGCAACAGGGTAGAAGACAGCATGTGAAAGACAAATTTTAACAGCTAGTTTTGGATCTGCCTTAGATTTCAGAAACACGTTAAATATAAACTTACTGAAATGCTTTCAGCCCAGGCCTGGTTACACTTCAATATGCTTTCCATTAACTGCTTGGTTGTAAAGATTTTTTTTTTTTCCAAACCACCTTAATCGTTTTTAATTGAAGACAAGGTATCTTTAGTGAAGTTAATTATAAAATAATGAGCAGTCTTTTTGTGGCTTAGGAAAGGGTTTAATTTAGTTTAGCTTAAATCAGCATGGAACAGATTTAAACTTTATTGAAATAAGACATTATTAAATCAGAATAGACACCTACACTGGGGTTCATAGAGACATAATTAAAAAGAGCTCTATACATGGGTACAGTCTCATGTAGTCCAAGCATCTCTGCTGTATTGATCTAACAACAGCAGCATAACATGATACAACCTGAACCATGAGAGGCACAATGCTTATTAAAAGGCTAAAAAGCAGTGGGTCTAATTCCCTGGGAGAGAATTTGTGTGTTTTTTTCATAAATCACCCTGTACCTCCAAAATTATTATTAACACTAAACCTAAGTGAAGTAAAACTGTACTTGAGCACCCCTCATGGACTAGAACCAGGTGACAGAACAGACACACAGAACGGGACGGACACACAGAAGGACAACAGGAGTGTGGAAGTGATGGTTTCTCCATCATCACTCAGCTAAACACAGAAAGCTGTGAAAATGCTCTCCATTCTCCCACCAACACACCTCCCATGGCTTCCTTCCATTGAATTCTATTGTATTTTGTCTCCCAGACACCTGGACAAGAATTAGTGCTGCTTCATTGCACCTATGTGCTTAGCCAAGCCATCTCAGTATTTCCAAGGTCAGTGTCTGCACTCTTTGAAGGTTGTTGATCCTTTGGTTTGTGTTTAGAGAAGCAGGGAGATAAACTTCCAAATCAGAGATAAAGAACAAAAACAGAAAAAATCAAAATACATGACAATTTTATATAATAAAAAAAAAATATGGAGGTCAGTTAACCTTGGCCAAAATGCACTGCCATTGTTCACACAAAAAAAAATTAAAAAAAAAATACCCAGACAAAACTCCAAACAAATATAACTCCACCTTATATTTGGAGATGTTGGGTTTGTTGGTTTTTTCCTTGTATCCACAATGCAGACAAGGACACCTGCTAGAGAGACTTCCCTTCCTAAAGGCAGTGACTTCATAATTTTAGCCTGAGTAAGCTACTTTTGTCTCATTCCTTTCATTTTCAAAACCACCTCTATCCTCACAGCAATAATGAGTTGCAGCTGACCTACTGGTAGGTGATGGAATAACTTGGATTTGTGCACTGAGCAGAAACTGATTTTTTTTTTTTTTTGTGTTTCTTTCCCCTATCCCATCCTATGCAGACAAACTGTACTGTGGTTCACCAAGTGATTGCTCTTCATGGTTGGTGTACAAAATCACGAGGTTAGCCCTGCTATTCTTGCTAGCTTCTTCTTTTAGCCTTGCAAAAATCTACAGGAGCTGCACCATCTTGAGCTGGTCATTGAGTGGTGGTGGAAATCATTTGCCATGAGGTCTTTAAAACATTTGAGAGTTGTTAACTGGCTGGACATTGGTGTTTCTACTGTGGTAAGTTAACCCTAGCCAGTAATCCAGTCACTCACTCATTCCCTTCCCCTCCAACAGAGCACAAAGGAGAGAATCTGAAGTACAAAAGCTGAAAACTTAAGGAATCAGACAGTTTGATAAGTGAAACAGAGCTGTGCTCAAGAAAAGCAAAAGAAGCAAAGCATTAATTGCTTCCATGGATTGGCAGATGTCCAGCCACTTACTAGGAAGCAGTCTCATCACATGTAAAGGATACTTGAGAAGACAAATGTCATAACATGAACGTTCCCATGTTCCTTCTTATTTCCCCCAGTTTTATTGATGATCCTGATGCCATATGATCGGGAATATCCCTTGTATCAGTCAGGGTCAGCTGTCCTGGCTGTGTCCCTTTCTTCCTCCTTGTTCTCCTCATGGGTGAGGTGGGATAAGGAGCAGAAAAGGCCTTAGTTCTGTGTGAGCTCTGCTGAGCAGTAATGGAAACATCCTTCTGTTACCAACACTGTTTTGGTCACAAATAAAGACTCAGGCTGGCATCTCAACCAGAACCAGTATAAGAACCATGTTTGTATCTGTTTCATTTCCTTTTTTCCTATTCTGCCTGTTTCATCTGAATTTTGTATCTCTGCTGTTTTGGATGAAGTCTGTCTTTAGCTGATATTTACCTGCAGATGAGGCACACAGTACAAAAAGCTGACAGTGACAAAAAAAATATTAAAAAAAAAAAAAGGTAGTAGAAGATCCATTACTTACTCTCCTTTATTTATTTGTTTTTTATTTGTTTTACTGTATTTTGTTTTTAGTGCATGCAGAAGTGTCTGTTAAAATGGGGAACAATGTTGTATTAGGTGATACAGAAATGCTTACTAAGGAAAAGTCTATGCCTCTATGCAATTTTAATCTAAGTACACAACAGGAGAAAGGTGAACACAGCAAGTCGTTCTGCAGAAGCTCTGCAGTCTCAGTTCGTTGCCTTACTCGGTGATCCATGCTGCCTCTGCTTTCAGCCATGAGGCAACCTCTGCCTTTCCCAAAAGATGCCAGTTTTCACACTTTTACAAAGGTCTTTGTTATCTGGAGATAGGGTTTGAAAGCTGTTTCTATAGAAGTCAACAGAATGAAAAACTCTGCTTGAGAGGCATTTAAATGTCAGGTGCTTCCCCTAAGAGAAAATAAAACACTATGTTTGAAAGAATCTTTGAGGAGTTCTATTTATAGTCAGCCTTGCCAGCTAAATGAAGACCTATGTACAAATATTTTCAAGGAGTCCCATGAACTCTACTAGCAGATAACAAATCTTGTCTCTTTCTTCCCATAGAGATATGATTATTTTTTTTTTCCCTGAAGCAGGAAAAAACCCTTTAAATTTGAGAAAAAGTTGATTCATAATAATGAAATGGGGAAAAATAGAGTATATAGTTTTTTTTTTCAGTAGCAGAAGTGTAGCACATTGGCTGAGTTTCTCTGTGGGTGCTGGTTTTGACTGCACATTTACCTGAAAAAAATAAAGACATGAAGCCAGTAAAATACTTACAGCCACATTTGGAGTTTTAATCATGTGAACAGTCTCCTCTAAGCCTTGTCGTCATCCTGCACTTCTGAAGATAATTGGAGTTTTATTATGTTGAAGGAAATTGAGAATACTTAAATATGATTTAGGGATGCTGTTTGCGACTTGAGAATCAGATGTATTTCTTCCTCCTGACTCCATGACCTCAGTCAACTGATTGCATCTCTTGGCTTTGCACCTGTGAAAATGGAACCAGTGAGCCCTTCCTTCCTTCTCTAGAGTCTTTCTAGAGGAAAAATGGTGTGTCAATCTCCATAGCCACTCAGTCCTGAACTTCTGTTACAAAATCACCTGTAATAACTTCCAGTACCTGTAATGTAAAATTTAGTCCATTAGTACCTGAACTGAGACCACCAGTTCCTTTTGTGAAAGCTGCCAAAAAGCTGTTGAGGCGACCTACTGCTGAGCAAAACTCTCTGCTAGTGCCAATTTCCTGGGTCATCCCACCTGCCTGTCCCCTGCCTCCACCCAGGTTCCACTCTCACTGCTGCATTTCTGGGGTTTATTTAGCAGCTAGATAAGAAATGAGACTCTGCTTGTGGGCAATTTCAAAGTAGAGGAAATAATACCAAGGGGAGGCACAATAACTATCTGCAGATAGAGGAAAGAATGTTGCACCAGAGGACAGGAAGCAATTATTATCATTAGTCAGCAATGATAGAGAAAGAAGTAATTAAACTTCAGCTGCATCAGGGAAAATTTTAGACAGAATATTAGAGAATACAGCTGAAAAAAAAAAAGACATATCTATGCTGCCAAGGAAAGTGGTGCTGTCACTTTGGTTTTTGAAGTCACATTTCATGAATGCCTTCCTCTAAAGAGGCTAAGAACACACTATGCCTAACTCTGCATTCTTAGGGGCTGAGATGGGAAAACTTTTTTATTCACAGGAGCTGCTAAACATGCTTAAATACCAATCACATAATCTGAAAAGGCAAAGAATTTAGGTAGAGCTGCAGCTATTGAAGGGCATCTGGATGACAAAGGAGTAGATGTGAATCCTCCTCAGGCACCAATATATTTCCCAGTACAGTAGGACTGGTGAGTATCTGCTACAGTGAGCCTTCACTTCAAATGGATGATTGTAGAGCCAGACTACCTGTTCCTACCCCGGCTGTCGCCATACAGTTGAGACTTTCTCGTGACAAGCAGGAGGTTATGGAGCAAAGGGAACACAGCCTGCTCCCAGCACAGTGTAAGGACAGAATGGAGGGAGCAGATGTTCCCTGTGGCTGTGACAGAAGAGAGGAGCCTGATCACAAGAGCAATGGGAGAAAATCTTTCCTTTCACCCACTCTGCTTTAGCTTTGCATAAGGAATTACCCTTGAGGGTTAGTCCAAGCAGAAAACAAGTTTATATATTCTGAATTCTCTCTAGAAGAGCCTCTATCCTCAGGAAAAACACATGAAAGAGAAGGACAAGTCCTCTTCCCCTCCTCCCTGTTCTCACCCTACCTAAAGCCCAGGCAAGGGTAGGTCACAGCTTTTCTTTCTATTTTGAGTTCCCTTCCCTGTTGCAGTCTGGCTCGCTGTGGCCCCAAGTTCAGTCTAGCAAGGGGACTGTGGCAAAAATAGAGGAATGAGAATGATGGAATTGCCTGAAGAATAAAGAACTTTAATAGCAAAATAACAAACACAGAAACCACACAATCTGAGGGGCAAGATCCAAAGATGAGGGGTGTGATGAATGTAACAATAGACAGGGGTATTCTGAGGGCAGGGCTGCAATCATGAATGTAAACTCGGAACGTGACCTTAGATGTGACAGGTCCTGAACCAACTGAGAACAAGAACCAGAAACATGACCTATTATAGAATAATTCTATAAACATACCATTAACATACTAACTCCTATGACCACACTCTTCTTGCCATGACCTGACCAGATATCTCCCTTTCAGTATTCTGCTTCCCATGGTCTCAGGTTGATGCCTCCTGTATGTACCAGTGAGGCTAAACTACTGCTCATCCTAGCAAGTTGTGGTCCCACACTTCTTATTTCCTGGATGAGGCAGAACAGAGAGACAAATTACAAGGAAACTAGAATTAGTATTTACAGTAAAATGAGAAAGAAGGAGAGAAAGAGAGCATATAGACCTAATGGCATGGTTTTTACTGCCCTACTGTGTCCACATTTCATTCATTTTGCTAATCCACTGGAGAAATGGCTCACTAGCAGGCAGAATCTTGAAGTAGCCATTTAAATTTGCTTGATGGCCCCCAAGGCAAGTCAATTTTCAGTCTGACTGGCTTTAATCCCAGTGGAGAGCCCTGCCATGCCATTACATGGCACAGCAGGAGTAAGAGTAGGGAGGCAATCACATTACAGTACCATTCCATTTAGCCATAATCTGCAAGGATCTCATGAAAGCATCAACCATTCTTATGACTCCTGATGTCCTTCAGGCAAAGTCTGTGTGGGGAAAAGGAAAAGAAAAAAAAAAATGTCCACCTGTCAAAAGGAGACAGGCCCTTTCATTCAAGGGAAAGGGAGGTGAAATGTAAAAGTGACACAATATTATTTAAACATCCTATTACTAAAATTACAGTTCATCTATATAAAACTGAGCTATAGGACCTTAGTCTGTCAGCCAGATTGATGTACCTGCCGTGGTCACAGAGATGCAATGAGCTGAGGAAGCATTTGGGAGACAGAATTTGCTGTAAAGGCTTCCAGCCTCAGTCCATCATGCCTGGTGTCCTTCCCATGGCACTAAATAGCTGCAGGAAACGATGCTGAGGAGGGACAGGATGGCTTTTCCTCAGCCCATTGCTGCTACATTCACATCCAGAGGCTTGAGGCAACTTTAACATAGCCACAGCTGGTTTGGAGCCAGCAGCTTTGTTCAGAATTGTATTTAAAATCCATCTCTGGCATGTGACTCTCTGACCTCTCGTGGCAGATGCAGGCTGATTGCACTCTCTGTGTGGAAATAGCTGGCATCAGTAGCTGCAAATCTGCACAGCTACTCATTAAAGTGGCCAGCTCCAAGACGGAGTGTAGATGAACTGGGCAGGGTATTTGGAGAATTGCTCCTATTTCCACACCTGCTTTGGACATTTGGTAAATCAAGTCAGATTTTTTGCCTTGTTTCTCTGTAAATGAAAATTCCTGCCCATGTGTGTAAATGGACTAGCAAATGCAAACAGACACAAATAGGATCATGGAAACAACATGTCATCTTACCATGAGGTAAGGAAAAACAGTCCATTTCTGTGGGCTTTTTTTCCCTTTTTTTTTTTTTTTAGCAGAAATATTTTGTGAACTGGCCCTAGGAATATCAAAGAGGCAAGTAGAACTAAGGAATCTCAGGTTGGGATGGTGGTATACAGAGGGTAACCAGCAGCATCCAAAGAAAGGGCACAAGGAGTGCATCCATGAAGATGACTGTTTTCCAGAGATGCAGGACACGGCCAGGGAGAAACAAGGGTAACAGAGTGGCAGGACTGAGAGTGTTACACATTGGCATTCAGCCTGTAGGAGAGGATGCCAAGAATGGCTGTATTTCTTAGGAGGGCATTGATCCAGGAGATGATGTGTAGTACCAGTGAAGCAGCTGACAGCAATCCAGGGCATCTGAACTGTGCTGGGACTCCTGATTCCCAGGGTAGGATGCACATGGAGCACCATCGCAGGAAGTCTAGGCACAGCAGAGGGGTAATGCTGGGGATGCTGAGGCACAGCTGCAGTGGCTGTTGGTGGCTTGGGGTCCAGGGGAGCTCAGTCAGAGCAGTGAGCTCACAAGCAGGACAGGCCACCACTCCCTCAGTACCATACCCAGCGACCTGGGTGCTGCAACAGATACCTCTGGCAAGAAGAAGGCAACCAAGGAAGGAAAGACTTGGATAACTCAGAGAATTCAAAAGAGCTGGAGTGCAGATCTGTCTTAGAAGGAAAAGGTGTTAAGCTTCCAAAATTGGGAAAATTCACAAAAGGCTCTCCTCCTAAACTGCAGATCTGGTTTCTGCAGTGGACTCAGGAGTGGGGAGGATAAGCAAAAGGTGGAGGAGAAGTTGATGTTCCCCTGCAGGAAGGAAGAAATAAGAATTCATAAACAAACAGTGGAATGGTGTGAGATGAAAACCAGATGTGGAAGAAGGTGCTTGAAATAATGTCTTTAGTCTACCTATCCACTGAAGGGATGCAGGGGAGGCCAAAGGGGCCCAACCTACAGACACTTGTATGGATTTTGTTTGCCTGCTACAAATGGGTCACAATGTGCCTGACCTGCCCAAGCAACTGAGAAACAGGACATCACATTTTCTGTGAAGATTTCAGGCATGCAGACCCAGGGAAAAAGCAAAATAAGAGCCTGGATGGATGGAATACTGTTCTGACAGCTCATTGAGAAGGCAGCATCCCAGACCGTGCAGGGCTTTTCTGTTTATAAGAAAAATATACATATACATATATATATATATATATAAATCCAGAGATTTATGGGGAGAAAGGGCATGGAGAGTTTCACCCCTCTGCTGTATTTTAATATGGCACTCGATGACTTGTAATGGAAAAGATCTATTGTTTCCCCAGTAGCAATAAAGTAAGGTTAAAACAAATTCAAACATAAATTTTGCAAACAACCCCATATAAACACAGCTGTTCAATGAACTCACAGGACTGGCTGCTAGCTGAGGACTGCCCCCTAATGTTATCATTTCATGGAAATGTCCTTTACAATGTCTTTTATTAATAAAACACCATTATCATGTAAGACAGTGGAGAAAAAAAAAATACCGTTTTGAGATTATTCTAAATTTAACATAAATGTAACACTGACATTAAGAGATGTTGTTTTGTCTTGGCTGCCTATAAAGTCAGCTATTTTCTACATCATCAAATAGCTGATGTATACAACGACTTTTAGAAACTGGTTGGGGTTTTTTTGTTTGTTTTTGTTAGGGGTTTTTTGTGGGTTTTTTTGTTGTTGTTTTTTTGTGGTTTTGGTTTTGGGGTTTTGTTTTTTTTTTTTGAGAAAAAGCTTGCTGTGGTTAGACGAAGTTGCTTGGAAAGCATAGCTGGGAATAAGTTCACAAACACCTTTTTTTTGTGAGCATAATCAGCCTGAATGTCCAGCATCTGGAACAGATAGATACTGCTCACAGCCTTCCAAATGTTCTGGTGTTTCTAAGAGCCTCTGGGAAATTGAATTCCAAAATGGACAGGATCTCCTGGGGGTTTCTGGTGCCTTCAGCCTCCTAGAAAAATAAGAGTCTCCTCTCCTCCAAGGTTTTTATATCAGTCTGTACATACAATTCACATTTCATACTATTTTATAGTACAGATGGTTTCTATAGATATCCAGGCATGTTTTCCTGTGTGGGTACTAAAGATGCAGCATCACAGGAAATAACTCATAAAAGTTAAATGTTGGCTTTTGCCCTTATGGGGGAGATTTTTATCCCTTTCAGTCTTTCTGTTTAGGATGAACTGATCAGCTCCATGTCCTGAGACCAGTGCAGGGCTTTAAAACAACAGGAAGGTGCATTTCTCATCACTCTCCACAACATTCATTGCTCTTCAGGCTTCTGCAAGCCCTTCTTCATTTTTTCCCTTGATGACACCAGTTTTAACCTTTTATCCTGGTCTAGTGGTGATTCTCACCCAATCCCTCTCTGTTCCTCTTGATAGCAGAGGCCCCACCTGGCAGCACATCCCACCACGGTCCGTGCAGGATGTGGGGTGCACAGGGAGCCAGGCTTTGAGGTCAGACTGTGGCACAGCTGCCTTGCAAGAAGGCACCAAGTGACACATCTTGCTCATGGCTCGGGCACTGATTTTCCCTGATGGCAGCTGTCTCTGACTCAGCTCTCCTGAGTCACTCTTCCTGACACTGTCATTCCTACCTGACAGCATTAAGTCCCCCACTGCCACTTTACCAAATCCTTCCACAGTCATTTGCCTGGGACAGAACAATTTTCTTTAGGGGGCTATTTTTCATTCTTCTTCCTCTTATTGCTGCTTGACAGGAAGCCATCTCCTGTTGTTCTGCTCCAAAATGTCACCTGTCTGTGGACCTGCAGTCCAAATTTGCCTCCCTTCTTCCCACACCCTGCTGTTTTGCCTGACTTTAAAATGGTAGCCCAGCACACATTATAGAATGTTTTGTTTATTTATTTATTGTTCTGCACAGCAAAATGCAAATATATATATATATATATATATATATATATATATATATATATATAAACGCCAAAAATTAGCATCTGACATGGAAATAGAAAGAAGTTTCAGGGCAGAACCCCATGGTTCGAACCCCAAGCATGGAAGCAGAAGGAAAGATTGAGGTGTTGACTAGGCAGATAGATAAGGTAGTTTTTATTTAAGAGCTCTGCCTATTACAGCTTAAAGGCAAGTACCTTTATGCAGATGTGAGGTCTGCTGCCATTTCATAGTGGATAAGGCTATGTGCTCTACGTTACTGCAGGAAACAGAAGCACAAACAGCACTGACTCCTGGAGCTGGACAGATTCCCTTTTTATTGTCACCTGCCTGACAGCCAGGCTGTTGCTGCTTTCTAAAACCTGTCTGTAACTGAAATCCCCAGGGTAATAAGCTCCCTGTGAAACAGGTTCCTAAGTGGAAAAATCTGCACATCTCCAGATTAAATCAATAACAATTAAGAATTCTTTGAAATCTAATTGGAAAAGCAGCTATTTTGATCAGCACCATGATGTTATCTGGAAATTGTATTTTGTTTATCTACAGCAGAATGTTTTCTTCTTTGTGGGATTGGTTTGCCAGCCTCAGACACATCCTTTGATCTCTGAGATGATACGGTGAACTGAAACATGGGGGCAATCAGAGGGATTATCACGGGATGGGGAAATCATTTGATCTATTTTTAAAAGTAATTTTTATGAATAACTTTGGGGGTTGGTTATCATTAAGAAAGGAAGAGACGTCTCTCCCATCTTTAACAGTGTTATATTTCTCTGAAGAAGACTGATTCATGTAGTTAATAATACTTAGCATTTATATAGTGTTTTCTAACTTCAAAGCACTCTACAAATACTGCTCACTAGAACTGCACACAAAACTTCTGTGTTATTACTTTTAAGGAGGGATGAATCTATTTGATGTCTCTCATATTCCTGTGGATGGTTTTCTGTTCAGGGCCCTCTTTAGCTGCCTCAGGTTAACTGGAACAGAAAACCCCAGTGAGAGCAGAAAAAAGACTAAAGTTCTGGTCAAGAATACAGTGAGACTCTTTCAAGCACATCATCTGAAAAATCTCGTGCTCATCTTCAGAAGGCCTCCTACACCTTGCAAGGACTATCCCACCAAGTTAACTGAGTTCCTAGTGCTTATTGTAAAGACAGAACACTTGTCTGAAGCTATCTAGCAATAACAATCCTCAACAAAAAAAAGAAGAGATCATAAAAACTCAAAAACAGAAGACATACTGTTCTTTGTGTGAGCCTATCCAATACTTGAAACAAAACAAAATTGAAACCTTTGAATGAACTTAAAACTCTAAAAGGTTGGTGAGATTTGGTTTTTTTTTACCCTCGAACCTAGTTTCCTTATAGTACACATTCATGCCAACAAATAGCAGATGGTGATGGCAGATATGTACTAAAGCAGCTAAAAACTGTGTTCATTGCAGAAGCATCTATCATGCTGATAGGGCTGAACAGTCTGTACTGGCAGCAAAGTCTGGTCCATGCCAGGAAGGAAAGATCAAAACCTTTCTCAAGGTTTCCCTGGATGTTATTTCAAGTGGCTCTACAAACAAAGGTGGAATTGGTCCTGTGGTGCCTGGGCACTGCTCAAGGCAGGAATGCAGCTGTGTTAGCCATGTGTCTGCTCTGAAAGGGTGGCTTGAAGAAGCCAGCATCAGAGGGAGAAAGGAGGGACCCTGGGTTCGTGGTGCTCCCCTGCCCTGGCAGGAGCCTTCCCATCTTGGGGAGTTGAAAGCAGCTTTGCTGCCCTGGCAGCTGCAGAGCCTGGCTGACCCAGAGCTTCTGCTTGGGCTTACTGTGGTGCAACCTTTCCTCCTTTCCAGAAAGATCTCCTAAGAGGTTTCTGAGTCTTCAGGTCTTTGGATTCTGACTGGTTTACTGCAGTCAGCTGTGACAATGTTTCCTACATGCATCAATCTGTTTACCAGGAGCTGGCAGAAGACCCATTTTGGAAAGGGTGCTAAGTCTGTCATGGATAAGAAAGAATTAAGGGAAGCTTAAATGTCCAAGGAGCTCATCAAGAATTACAGTTGCCCTGGCCTCTAGGAGATCACTCCATCTGTACCAGCATATTAAAGAGGGACTTTTGAGGGGTTTTCAGATGCTAAGATTTATCAATCGAGTCTTTCAAAACTTCAAGTGGCACAGACCTTGCCCTTCCCACTCATTTTCCTTCTCCAAATACTTTGGCACAAGACTACAGGGTAGGATTATCTCACAGGAAGAGCAGGTGGTCTGAGAGTCACAAGTCCTGAGCTCTGAGCAGATCTGTCTCTGGTTTGTGGTGTGGTCTCAGGCCACTTGCTGAGTGCCTGGTATTGGGGAAAGCTGGACACCCACATCTCCTGCTGGCTCCAGAGAAAGCACTGTTGGGTACCTTGGAACCAAAAATCCTTGACTATCTGGATTCTTTGATGTCTGTAATGAAAAGATTTCTCATACCTACCTCCATGGGGTATTGTGCCACCTCACTGATATTCATATGGCACTGTCAGATATAAACACTGTGAAAGAAACTACAGTAACCCCGTTATGTTCCTCTCAGTGCTGGTGTAGCACAAAGCCTTGGCTTTGAGGAATTGGCCAGATTTTTCTCTACAGCGCTCCAGGCACCTCAGGAAGCTGATCTCTCATATTTGACAAAGCTGGATTTCTCCAGGCATCCTGGCTGGTGATTTACATGGCCTTTTTTGTAGTGATACTCATTTTCCCCTATTCACACTGCCTACTGATGAGCTGATTTGAAGTTACCTCTTGCTCATAGGTTCAGTCTCTTGTTCAGTCCCTTTGCACTCTTTTATCTGATTGCTGAAGTGGAAACTGGGCTTGCTCTTAGGCAGAAGCAAAGTCACAAAGCAGCACCAAATCCTGGCATGCATGCCCAAGCTTTGAAAAATGCAAGTGTGTTGGGCTCTAATAGAAGGGAAGGCAGACCCTGTGCCTGCAGGGAGCTCAGCCAGATCCAGCATTTTTCAGAGATGCCCCATGCCTTCATCAGTATGCAGATCCATCTGTGCTGCTGAGATATCTGCATAGTACAGACAGGGAGTGGGGGAATACATTTATAAATAGGTTCACTTCATCTTTCCCTTTCCTGATATCCCCACTGTCCTTTATTCCCTATTGACGGAGGTGCTTCACTGCTGAGAGCTGCCAGTCCCACCCTACCTTCCTACCTGCTCTCATAACTCCTTCTTCTTTGCATTGCAAATGTGAGAGGAATGGATGGAAGGAGAGAGAAGAACAGGCTCCACTGGCTGCTAGGACTCTTAAAGTAACTTTTGCCATTCAATTAACAATGATAAATACTAGAAATGATAAGAGTCTGACATTAGAGTGCCTGCCTGCTATTTGTAATGGGTGTTTTTTTAATTCAACAGCTACATTCTTAGAAAGGTTGCACACTATCCACCTACCTGCATAGCACAGCAGCCTGCACCAGAATAGTTCAGCACACCAAGCACAGCTCACTCTTCCTGCACACTGTGCTAGAAGGTTGTTAAATGTTGTATGGTCACAGAGAAATTAAACATTGCTCCTACTCATGCTTACTCACAAGAGAAGCTGTTGGAGCTGGAGTCACACTGAATGCAGCAATCATGTTAGTTCATCACAGTAACAGTTGCTTGGAAGAAAAACACAGAAAAAAAAAAATTGACACAGAGCTCTTTTGCAATTGGGTTGAATTTTTTTTCTCCTGCCATCTCACTGTGATTTTCTGGAAGTCAGAATAATTCCAGAATCCCAATTTTCTTTTCCTGTGCCCCAACACATGAAAAACCTCTAGGGAAGTTGTCCCATAAACTATTCTTGTTTGGCTCCATGGCCTTCATGTGTGTTTTTTTCTTTTCTCAAGCTCACACTAAACACCCTTTGATAAACAGATTTGTTCTTGTTTTTACTGATGGTAGATGTAGAAATTGAACTTGACCTTCTGGCATCAGAGAACCCAACCCAAACTCCTTGGGAGAGACCAATATCCTTCAAGAAGTTTTGAAAAGTCACATTTTCCATTTAATTTTTTTTTCTTATTAAGGAAGTAATAGAGGAAATTCTACAAATTCCATCATCTGACACTGAGGATGTAAATGTTTACAGATGATGAAGCAATGCTTTCAGAAAGTTACTTTTGAACAAAAGATGAAAAGGATGCTGAAGGAATTTAGCCTCTAGAAAGATGACTGACAGATTTGTCAAAAACCAAAAGGTCACAGCACTTGGGGCAGTTCTACTATTTCCCCTGGAAAATACATGTCCTTGCAATTGTTAAGTGATGCCTCTTGAAACATAATTCATATACATCAATCCACACAGCCATGAAAGCAAGGGAGAAGAGCAAGTGTCAGATGGACACAAGTGTGGAGAAGCTCCATGGATTGGTAGTACAGTGCTGAGCAGGTGGCAATGACAGGCAGATCTGTCCCTGGATCCTGTTATGATTCAGTGACAAAAACCTGCTCTGAAAGGCTTTGAGAACAGCTTTGTGTAAGACTTTCTCCTTTGGAAGACAAAGTCCATCTCCCAGGACCTTCACAAGTGTCCAGTGGGACGGATCAGCAGACCTTTTCTCTCAGCTACTGTCTCCCAAAAGTCTATGAAGAAACTGTTCCCACTGGCAAACAGCTGCTGACCTCAGCAAGGAGTCTGGGACAGCAAGATGAGCTTGCATTACACAGGGAGACAGTCCATTCCCAAAATTATTCACCCAACAGACAGGGACACAGATTGTCCCTCACAGAAAATCTAACTCAAATATAATGCTGCCGAACAGTGTTTTCTAACCAGCAAGGTACTTCTCACTGAGAGAAAGCTCAATGAGACACTCTCCTCAAGGTGGCCTTGTAACACATCCCGGGATGTCAAGTGCCCAAAACTGTTCTGAATGAGGTTATCTGGCAGAAATCTGATGCACTGCCTGGTTTCCAGCCTGGAAAAGGAAGAGAAAGCAGACAAAAGTGATCTAAGAGGGACAAGCAAAGGCATACATGAAGGGACAGTAAGATGGGAGGGAGAATAAAACTGAGAGAAGAGGATGGGATAGGCAAGCAATAACAGGAATGGAAGATAATGGCAAAGATGCAATACTGGAGGTCTCAGAGGAGAATTTACAAAAGGGAGCCCACTGGATTGCTGTACCATAGCTCATGAGCTTCAGCCCTCCTGCACTCTTGTGTGTCTGCACTGCTCCTCATGTTCTGTCCCTGTTTGTGTTTCCTTCACCTTGGCTGATGGAAGTCACCTCAGCAGCCCAGCTGACCATGAGCTCACTGAAGGACATCTGCAAGGCTCTGTATGTGGTCACTGTATCAGAAAAGGTGCTGCTGTCTGGGTAGACTCAGAGCAGAGTGAGTATAAACTCAGGGTATGTGCTGAACGCCCATGCAGCATGTGACTAGCATGACAAATGCTTCCTAGAGGGGCCAGCTTTTGCTCCATATGTGTTTGCAGGGCACCCAAACTACGTTTTCATGGATTTACATCCAGGAAAACCCAAGAATAAGTATGGCAGTCTTGGGCATTTGCCCTGCAGGCTGACACTGGCAGGATGCAACATATGGGCTGGCTGTCCATACACTCCACAGCCTCATGTGCTCGCTTCTGACAAACCCTGATGGAAAAAATGGCAATCCTGTGTCAAGACCAAGCACACAGAGAGCTGTTGTGGTATTTCATAATGTTCTGCATTAAAATGTGCTTGTGGACATATAAAGTAATAGAAAATAAAGTCTTTGAATCTTCATATATAGAAACTCAGACATCGACAGTGCAGAGCTGTGGCAGTTTTCCCAGCTGACACTTGGCTCTGGAGCAGCAATTCACTCCTGGTGGTTCTGCCCATGCACATTCTCAAGCATCCAAATCCATCCCAGACACACCCTGACACTATCCCTGTGCAGCAAAGCAGCAATGATACGAAGACATAGCTGATAACAAGCTGTCAGGTCTGAGCAGAACTTTAGGACTTGCTGACACACTGCTTTAAGTCTACCAGTACATTTTCTGGTTGGTAGCCAGCTCTCACAACTTTGTAGTTGTCACTGTAAGATAGACCCTACAGATCAATCACCTTGCTTGGCAATGTCATGTCAGATTGGGATGACAGTGGATTTCATCAGAACCTGGCGTGGGTGCTTTTGTCACTTACTTCACATATGGAAAATCTCATCTATTTTTGCCAAAATTTAATGTGGATGATCTGGGAAGGGATGAGGAGGTGTGGAAGGGTAGAGGTGTGATAGCAGTGTCAGTCTGTCCCATTTCTGACATTTGAAAACAAGGGATTTTCATTTCCTATTCTGTGCTTTGTCCTGACCAAAAAATAAAAAAAAAAAAATAAAATTTGCAGTGTGTTAAAAATGGAAAGTCTGAACTAAGATGTTGTGTTCTAAAATAAGTATTTAATTTCTCCGGAAATTTTCATTCATGGAACTTACCAATATTTTTTCAGGTTTCATTCTGACTTGGAAGAAATTTGAACTTCAAAACCATATTCCTCCCTGAAACAAAGTTATTATGGTGTCCTCCTGCAGTGCCAAACCAGCGTGGGCTCGGGAGGATGGCAATGCCAAGAGCACAGCTGCTGACTCCATTTCTATGTCTTGGTCTCACCTTCCGTGTCAGAATGTCAATTTTAATACTTGTATAACCCCTGAATATTTCATAGGCTAAACTAAGGGGGTGTGTGTACAGATGTGAGATTTCTATTATGCCAAAATCAGGTAAGACAGAGGGTGTCAGAAGTCAGAGTAGCTGGAAAGCACCATGCCCACCACTAATTCTCCTGGGCAATCCTGGACACAATAAACTCCAGGAAAGTGAATAAAGTAGTGTTTAAGGCGCAAGTAAGGGGAGAGGCAAGCAGATAGCCAAGAGGAATAACCTTGACTGATGAACAACAGGATGTGTGCTGTTCTTTCATGTGGAACAAAAGGCAAACATGAGACTTCACCCGTGTTCTTTCTGCCTGAAAACCACTTCTGATTGCACACTGCAGAGGTGAAGTTAGAAGTCAAACACAAGCCCTCAGTCTTCTCTTTTGCAACCACAACCAGAAAACAGACAGAAGGGGATAAAAAATGCAAATGTAGAGCCTTGCTAGAGGGATCCTAAATACAAGGAAAGGACTGTAGGCACTTTGTAATTTTCATGTCCTCTTGGGTGTTCAGAAAGGAATTTCTGGAGGGAGAAACTACAAATCCATTAATTACTGAGGTCATGTTGACTTAGACTACCCAAGTACCTCCTTCCTTTTTTTCTCTTTTTAAATATTTTGAAGGATGTGTGTCACTGTTTGAAGTCAAACACTGAACAAGAAATAGATATAAGCAAATCAAGATATTCCAGCTGAGTAATGCCTAGGAGAGAGTCTCCAGATGAGTGATGGTGTGCAACACTGCAAGCCCTTCATGACCTGATGAGAATCAGTCAGCAGCCCACAGAGACACTCACAACCCAATATTGCATTAACCAGAATAACCAATAGGCCAAACTGGGTGTAGGAGAGATCTTGGTTCAGATTTTCTCTTGCTTGCTTACAGCACTGGACTGAGATCTGCCTCTAAACTTAGTTTCCAGCTGGTGTCATTACTGTCTTGGCTTTTCTGCACCTCTCTATGTTTCTCTGGTTTTGCTCAGAAATATTACCTGAGAATCTGCTCCACTCAAGCATCTAAGTTCTAGGGGAGCAGGAAAAAAAAGTCATTTCTGATGAATTTTAATTTCTGAATGGAAAGTTAAAAATAATCCCCAACTAGCTGTAATCAAAGCACAAGTATAAATCACACATGATTCACAGTTCAGCATCCAGTGGGAGTTTCTTGGGAAGGATTGCTTCCCCAGGGCCCTGGTTTTCAATGTGATACTGATGTGTTTGGCTTCTCTCCCACTTCTGTAGAGCACAAGTAAGATTCCAGCCTCAAGACTACAAATTCACTCGGGATGTTGACATCTGCAATCAAACTGAATAGTTTAAAGTGGACTCCATCCCCATAGGAGTCCATTTATTCTAATTTGTGGTAGGTGAGATTTCCCTGTTTTGGCTAGTATGAGAAAATAACAATAAAACTTTCACTTTTGTTTCTCTTTCTCCTTAAATTTGTATGTGCTTTGAGCTCTTATGGACTTGAGAATTCTCTGCTAATTCAGGCCCAGGAACATCTCTGTACCTGTATCCAGAGACTTCTTTTCCTTTCCCTCCACATTTCACCGTGTGTCTCGGGTATTGTTCTACTTTCTCCATTGCCAATGACTAATTTAAATTGTCCCAGTTTTCAATTCCCTCTTGGTAGCCTCCCCCTGTCATCCCAGACGAATTTCCTGAGACACATCCTCTCCTTTCTTTCTCACACTCTGTCTCCCACTCAATATCTAATAATTTATGTAAATGAATTCATCAGTATCAAAATAATATTGAAGGGAGAAAGAGGGTCTGACTGATCATGCAAAATATGTGGACAGCTCTGGGAAAACAGTTTTTCTTTAAATCTCTATATCCTTCAATGTACCTCCTAAAAGCTGCCTTAATCAAGAGTGCTCATGTTAGCCAGTGATACTTAAACAATCTTAAGACAATAATTTCCAGGTGAACTGCATTTTCCAGGCAGTAACCATAAGTCACTTCCTACAACTCAAGCCTAGTAGACCATTTCTAATCCTTAAACCTAAAATGATCTTCACTTATAAAACCACTCCTTTAAAAGAATGCAATCCCTTAAAATGACACTTTCCACAAGTGTGTTTCCACATGTTCAACGCAGCAGTATGAAAACAAAGATTGTTTACTGATGAATCTTTGGCATTTGCAGCCCTGAAGCTGTGTAATTGCCAGAAAAGGGTTTCTCTGAGGCACCTGGGATGCCACAATCCCTTTTCCTCACTGGCAACTAAGTTGTTCATTTATTACACAGAGGTTCATCTATTTCACTATCCTCTCTGGTAATTTTAAATTGTTCTGCATTCAGCTTTTATGCTGCAGATATATCGGGCTTGATGAATGCAGACAGGAATTTTATTTCATTATCTTAAAATATTCAAATTACACATGCACAATAAATATTGACAGGGAGGTGAAAGGAAGGCTTCACTGCATCTCACAGCACAAGTTACAGTGGCAGAAGGGAGTGTGCAGGGTGGGTGTGAAGAGCACAGCAGAAAGCCTTGAGTCTTTGACTGGTGCACTGAGTGGGGACTGATGCTGCTAAACCCCTGAAGAATCATACCCTGCAAATAAGCCATCCTCTCCTTAGATCCATCTCCAAGATCCTCTGGGGGGATGTGGGATCTTTTATGTTTCTGCACTCATTAGCAATACCAAGGGACCAATAAGTAATTGCATAAATTCTCTTGCTCATATTTTGGTACTGTTTTGCTTATATTGGTACTAGAAAAAGAAAAGGGAAACATAAGAAAATTCAGCCTAGAAAAGACCTCAGGAGTTCTGTAACCCAGCCTCCTACTCAAAGCAGGGTCAGCTCTGGAATCAGGGGAGGTTGTTTGGGGCTTTATTGAGTCAGGCCTTAAAAATCTCCAGGGATGGAGAATGGAGAATGCACAACCTCTCTGGACAACTTCTGCTTATAAAAGCTCACCTTTGATTGCAGTCTTGCATCTGGTATAGCTGCATAGCTGCAGAATTTTTTTTTTTCTTTTTTTTTCTTTTCTTTTTTTTTTTTTTTCTTTTTTTTTTTATTCAGCTCCTGGAAGCTCCAAATAGTCAAATAACATTTTGTACTTGAGGACCTTAAGCAACTTGCAGTCTACAAGCTGCCATTGACTTCCAGTGCTGGGTTTCCAAAAGCTTTCCTACTCCAAGCCCTGGACAGCCCCGACTGCCTGATGTGTGCAAGGTCCTGCCTCAGGTCCTGCTGTAAGTCTGCAGGGTGAAATTTGCTGCCTATTTCATAGTCAGGAAAACCCATCTGTAGAGAGGTTTGTGATGTACATGTTGTCGAAGTCACTAAAAAAGATGGGAATTTCCATTCACTGCTCTCAGTGCCATTTTCTACATTACCTCTCTTGCTGTCTATGAAACTTCAGCCCAAGTTTGCTCTTAATGGAGTGGATTTATCCCATATAGGATCCACAGTCAACTCCCTAGCTGCCACTTGCTTTTATTGCCTCATCTTTTCACTGTATCTGTTGAAATTTACAGTTAATTCATAGATCTTGTTCCTAATTTTGATTCTGTTCTCCACAGAACCATCATTCCCTGCTTTTCAAAGCTTTTCTTCACTGTGTTCTGGGCTAGTATGAATCAAACCAATTCCAAGAGGCTGCCAGGGGCCGCATCAGGGTTTGCATTTTTATGTGCAGCTCTGAAATCTGGCAATTAAGATGCCAACAGACAAAGTCCTGCCTCTGGCAGCCCCTTTGCCCTTCACAGCAAGACATCTGAGCTGCTCATCCATTAGGCTCCTCATCACTGCAGCCATCAGCATCACACTTTATGGAAACTCACTGCCAACTCTGCTTTCCTTAAAATTCTGCCCTGTGGTCCTGGTGCTGTTTGAAAAGCAGTTTAGTTATTGGTGAGTGGGATGAGGGTAAAGTAGGGCAGACTGGGGAGGGAGGAAGGGGGAAGTGAACTGGCAGTGATAACCTCATCAGCTTCTCAAGATAAGTTACCTCCTCTCATCACTCAGGGTCCCTAATCACAGAGGAGCACCAAAGGAAATGCAAAACTCCTTCACCAGAAATAATAACCCTTCCTTTGCAGATGGCACAGAACTGCTGCCCATGTCCATGTACCAGGGGTCTCTGTTATGGGAATATTTCTTCTCTGTGAGGAAATTCACTAACAAAATTTATTTCAGATTGATACAATATAAGGTAGATATTCTCACTGAAAGTAAATTTTCCTTTTCCCCCCAAAATATCTTTATTTGGGGTGATCCACAAACTCCACTTGAGACAGAAAATCAACATTTTGTTTTCAACATCTTTTTTACATGCCATGAATGATTTTAATTCACTTCTCTCTGTTTCATAAACTTCCCCTTTAGAAATTTTTGTTCCAAAAAGAGAGAAAAATGTGCCCTGATATGACCAGCATTTTATGAGTTTTCTCCAAAATGAAATCCCTCATTAGCTGATTTCATTTCTATAAATATTTTATCTTAATGGAATCATATATTTCAAAAGGAACATGTTTCTACCCCATGTCTTCTGATTTTCACTGTACTAGTTTAAAGATGCTTATTCCAGGCTGCTGTAAGAACTTTGTTGGATTTTGCTATAACATTTTCATGGACCATGTAATGCCATCCACAGGTAAGTATGGTGGGAAATGCCTTCCTGACCACATTTGCCACTCCAGCCTCCTCATGTGCTATTTGCCTAATAGGGGGGATATGAGCTGCTTTGATTTCCAACAGGTATCCAAACTTTGCTTGAAGTAGGAAGGTTTAATTTGTGTGGATTCTTGGAGCTGATTCCCCGCGTGGAGCCGCGCACAGCCCTGGCCACGCCGCTGTCGCCAGCGCCAGCGAGGGCTCTGTGAATCACAGGGGCCCCCACAGCGAGCTGAGAACGAATTTCCCCCTGAGCTGCCTCTTTGAAGTGATGCTCCAGCACAGCCTCGCAGGCCACGAGCAGGCTGACATTTTGTGCAGCTCCTGTTTGGCAACCAGGCTTGAAATAACAGCAAAGGAAGATCTTTGAACCTGGCTGATATTGCATATATCTAGATGCACTTCTGAAAATGTAGAGTTTTCACTGGCACAATTTGGGAGAGGAAGAGGCAAGGCAGAAAAAAACTTTGAATAAAGAAAAGCACAAGTATTTGTTTAAAAATACTTCATGGGAAAGAACATTGCTTGTTTGGCTTAGTTCTAGTCCTGAATCTGTTTGCTGTGACATTTACTGTTAAATCACTACCAGATTATCTTCACTGTTTAAGGAAAAGCTAAAATCCACTTGTTTTACCTCAGGGTAATTAGTTTGAGGGCTGTGAGGTTGAAGTCAGTATGTTCAGCTTGTAAAGCTAGTGTCCTTTTCCAAATTTTCTGTTGAAGCTGTTACTGTTTGTAGCCAAAAATTACTTCTTCTCCACCCCCATTTCAGCACTGTTTTATCTATGCTCTTCCAGCACAACTAGCTGAAACAACTCTAATCACCTATTTTTACTGTTTGAGTTAGGGAGTGTTCACAGGACTCATTTTGCCAGAAGAGCTGGAATGCTTGCAGAAAGGGAAAAGGGAAAGGGAAAGCGATACAATTTCAGAGCTGCAAAATAGCAGCTGAACACGATAATATCATCAGCTGGCAGAGGTGGCTGCACACTGAGCATCTGTCTATAGCCTAAAAGTACTGTTTTGTTTGGGGATTTGTTTGTTTGTTGGTTGGAGTTTTGGTTTTTGATGACTGCAGGATCACTCTAACTGCTAATACAATTAAGAAAGAAATTTCAGAAAAAAGAATACTAAATCCTCTGGTTTTTAATTCCCTAATGGGTTTTGGGAAGAAGTAGTTTGTGGCAAACAAGGAAGACAAACCTGAGTCCTTTGCTGCATCCTTCCTCTTATTTAAGAAGATTTGTGATTCTACATCTAAATCCAACAACTTTCCATGTGGCCCTGGTAAGTTACATAAGCTAAACTTTTCACAATTTGATGTCTAAAACTAATCCTTTAATCCATATTTAGGATCCTGTAATTAACTCGTCTTAAATGTTATCTGCGGGTGCTCAGACATACTGAAAAATTGATAAAGTGTATACTTATTCTTACTTAAGGCACCCAAATTTGAATTTTTTGACCATAATGACTGCTCCTAGGTGTTAATGAAGACTTTCAGACATTGAAGGGTTCTTCTAATTAAGAAATTTTAAATCACACTTCTCTGTAACTGCTGAAAATTATACTTCAAGCACCAAAATAAGTCCAAAGTGGCAAGAAGCAAATTCTAGCAATGCTTTTCCTATTCCATGATAGGCATTTTTAGTCCATCTTCTTTTTGCAGTGTTTGGGGGAACCTCTCTCTCCTCCCATGAACTCTGTATGGGGCTGGGTGACTCATAGAGAGAGACTTGCTGAAGGTCATGGCACTGGAAGTGGGGAGAACAAGAGTTGTCTTTACAGAGATTCTGGCTGAGCTGTTGGGAAAAAAAGTTTGTCCTAATAGCTAAGGTGAATGACTTTAACTCTTTGTTCTCTGCCTCATGGATTATAGCTGCAGAGAAAACTTTTTTTTCTGAGAAACTTAAGCTTTTCAACAAGCTCCCATTAGTTTAGAAATAGCAATAGATTCCCACCTGTCCAAATAGTCCAAACATTCTTACCTCCTTTCCCATCTGTCATCATCTCCCTAAGGTTACTGAATTGTTTTCCTTTAATGGAGGAGTAACTGTGGGATTTCAACATTGCCTAGTAAGTGGGAGACAAAGGGGGAAACAGGCCTGTAAAGCAGGATAAAATAAGAAAGGTGTGGTGATTTCTTTTATCAGCCTCAAGGTTTCTTCCCTCCATTTCTATTACAGAGGCACCAGCCTGACAATCCCTGTCAGATGATTTAGCATGAGTAATAAGGGTCTTGGTTACTACTTTTCTATGTACTGATGCACAGGATTTGTCAGGGGGGTGGATTTTGGGGTGGGAAGAGCCAGGTGAAATCTCAGAGGCTTCACTCCCAAGCATTGGCCATTATCTCTTTCCCCAGGGCTGAGACATAGGACTAGGAGCTGAAGGACTGGCATGTCACAGGCTTTTGTTTCTGGAACAGATTTTCCCCAAGTGGCTGATAACAGGCTCAGTCTATTCTATGAAGGATGTCTTTAGAGCCTGCCCTGATACATTTATTATAAACAAAAGCTACAGAATGTTAAATTTTGTCTCTAACAAAATGCTGTTCTGGCTATTCAGATAAAAACAGGTTTGGCTTGGGGTTTTTTTAGATGCAGAGCTGCCTTTGCTGTAGGAATTCTTAAGCATTAAGGAAAGATCAATACCACAGCTAATGGCCTAAGGTATCAGAAAACCTCACTGGAGGAAATGAGAATGTTGTCTGGAAACCAGATGATGATAATCCTCAGGATAAATGGATTTAGAGATTTCTGAAGCTGTTTTAGTAAACAGAGGACAGACTTAGGCAGTTATTTCAACAAGTTCCTTTACAAAAGAGAAAGAGATTGCCATTTTCCTGTTTGGTTTTAGTCTTGACATTGATGAGTTTCAGTGAATACTTATTAACCTCTTAGATGCAGAACCGACCTTTTAATAAAGTAACCTCTTCTCCTTTACAGAGAAATCTTAACACCAGTTACTTTGTCTGGCAAACATTGTCCTGGCACATGCTGTTGACAAAAGCTGGCAGAGAGTCCCTGGTTTCCCTGGAGTCAAGCAAAGGCAGGTGGAAAACTCATAAAGGACTCAAGGCAGAGTCAGACAAGTACCAGGAAGCAGAGGTGCCTTGACTCTGCTCTGGGTTCATGGCTGTGAACCAGCAAGAACCAGAGCAGAGCAGTGTTCAGCATGGCCAGTAAGTCCATCCAAGGAGCCCTGGTGCCCAGGGTCAGAGCTCCATCCAGCCCACCCAACCCCATTCATCTTCTCTCTCACCACCCCTGCAAACACCTCTTCCTCAAGACAGTGATTCATAGCCTGGGTCATCTCTTCCCCTGTGAAAGCTATTTAATGACTTAGTTCACATGTGTTGTATTTTTACGTTTACTGATTCCTCTATGAGGATAAAAAAAATCCCAAATTCAGCATCTGAGATCTGTGAGCTTGTGGTACTTCTGCAGCTGCTTGGAAATGTGCTCTGCGTTGCTCACTGAGCTTGCCTGTATTTTTTCTCCTGTTACAGAGGGCTGACCTTAAGTGTTTCATTTTCTCTCTCTTTGAATAGAAGCATTTAATCTGCTTTTCAGGTTTTCAATGGATTTTGGTGCATCAGCTAAACTCCCCAGGCTGTGCAGAATGAGATCATCAAAAGTGAAACACAGAGGTTTGAACCACCCTAAGTGCCAGAGCAGTTTACCTTGCAGTCAGAGCAGGGTCAGCTATGCCCACTGACTCTGCCCAGAGAAGCTGTGGCTGCTCCATCCTTTGAAGCACTCAAGGCCAGGTTGGATGGGGTTGAAATAACCTGGTCTGGTGGAAGGTGTCTCTGCCCATGTCAGAGGGGTGGAACAATGTTTAAGGTCCCTTCCAATCCAAACCATGATGCTGTGACATGCTAGATTTGGTCCATCACTGCCATTTTCCATATGTACCACATCCTGCTGCTCACATGGTTGTTGACCAGTAATAACCCATCCCTCTGTCCCGTGGAGCTTCATTTTCATCAGCCACTTTGTCTGAAAAAATTAATGTGATACTGTTAAACTGAGAGCAGTTACACCTTGCCCTACCTAGTTTCTCATCTATTTTCTCTGCTTGAGAATTGTAGAAAGGGCTATGTGCATGGAAACTCACCTGCTTTTTTCCATGTATCTCTGTTGGTCTAATAAATGATATTATTTCTCTACAGTAACCTTTCCTTTCACACATTCTTAAAACTTGGTAGCTGTAAGAATACTATCACTACAATATGTTATTATGGCTATTGTATTTCTGACTGAGCTGTAAAATCAAGGATCTTACAGTCATTAAAAATCCCCCAACACTCCTCACAAAAATAGACATGTTAGTTCAGGTTCCCTGGCCCAGTGAGCTCAATCTTTACATAATGTTCCAGCTCAATTGTGGCTCCTTTTACTTTCAGTTGTAACTGAGGGTTGTTAAACAGCTGCCATGATTCCCCACGCTGCCCCGAGAGACCAAACTGCAAATGAATTATAGATGTAACACAAGCAGCCTTTCACATGCGTCACCCAAAGCCTCTTACGTGGGTCAGGATGGTGTGGTGATTGTCCTGTCAGATCACTGAGACAAAAATCCGTGGGCTTTGTGAGACTACCCCAGTGTATTGATTACTATAAAGGAGACAGAGAATCTTTGACTTGAGATAAAAAGATATCAGACATCTGTGATTAACGATCAGCAAAACTTGAGTGTTGTAGAGAGAGCTTTTAATTGATTCTGTTAATGTTCCTCTCTGTCTGCATATTTATGCACCAGATGCGCACATGCAAAGTGTTTTGATGTGCAGATCCTACGTGTGACCATAGATAAAATCTGTGAGAGGAATATGTGGCAGGGCTAGGAAAGTCCCCACACACTGCGGGTCTGGCTGCTGGCTCAAGGGACCATCTCAGTGCCAGCCCGTGGAGATCTCAGGCTGTGTCATCCTGGGTCCCCTCACTGGGCTGGATCCTTATCCCAATGTGGGTCTCAGATTCAGTCAAAGAAAGAAACTGAGAATTTCTAGCCAGGCAGAAGCCTGGGAAAGAGCTGGAGATGAATATAAATAATTCTTTATCTGTCTTGTTTTTCACATTGTTTATAGTTAAGTTCTATCACTGTGCGTCAAGCACTCTGCACCAATTCTGTGGGTTGTTTTCACTTCAGGATCAATGAAGTTGGTCCTCACAAAGCTCTGTATAAAAGAGCGGCATATTTTGAATAAATCAGATTTTTACTCTCACAGCCTCCTGAGTCAGAGTCTATTCATTCCCATCCTGCCTCGACAGCGACATCCCCACCCACAGGCTGCATCCCAGCCTGGATGTGGCCCAGAGGAGGGGAGGGGATTCTGTGTTTTCACATGTAAGGAAGAAGACAGCAAGAGAGGGGAGGAAGGAGAAGAGGGAGAAGGCAAAAGAAAGCAGGAAGAGAAGGAAAGGAGAGGGGAAAAAAGGAGAAAAATAGAGAAAGAATACAGAATACAGTGCAAATATCTTCTTACAACTACAATTAAATGTAGACTCCTCCAAAAGAAGAAACAAGGAGATGACAGTGAGGACTGAAGCTTGGACTCTGTCCAGATGCTCAATTGACTTTGTCGTTCCTGTCCTATTTTGACCTTTCCATTTTTCAAGGGTAATTAAGCACTCCAGCTTCAGATTGGATCTTGCTTCAACTAGTGATTCACCTCCACTGACAAGGTAAAGAGCTACACAGAAAGGTCCAACCTGGCTGCCCAAACAGCCATGTCCATATTGGTCTTATTTTATGTGAATATAATGCCACCAAGTAATTAGCAATAAAAATACTGTGCAAGAGCTGTGTATGACATTAGGATTGAGTAATTTGGTCTTTAACCCATCTAGCAGCTCCTGCAGGATGCACTAAGTGACTGAAAACCATATATCTCATTACAATAAATATTTTATAGATGACATTTCAGCCCAAATCACCTTCCATGACATTGTTTTTAAATCCACTGGCAGGTGATAGAGTGATTTCAGTGTCTGGTCATTGGAAAAGAAGTCTTCCGTTGCCATGTTAAAATGAACTCTTATTCATAACAACCAAATGTTTTAATTTGATCGGTGTCAAACATCAACAGTGCAATAAACTGGTGACCCTTCTTCAATTTCTGTCACTCAGAGGACAAAGGACCACTTCTTCCCCACCTTGGGTGCTTATTTACCAATTCTCACCCTTGTGCTGACACCTACTTGTGAGAAAACTCTCACAGTGGACATCCTGCTATATTTGTTTTGTGGAGAGGCAGAAGAATTTGCTATTTAAGTCTGTAAATCTGGCATTTTCACAAGTGCTGAAATTCACACCTTTGCATTTCCTGCTAGATCCCTGCTATATAAGGTGAGCAAAGGTAACCACACTGCTGATATTTGCAGTAGTCCTTCATCTCACTCCTGTTGGGACTGTTCCCATGCACATAAGTACTCTTCATCTCTGACGTCTGAAGGCAGATCTTTATCCATTCTTATGTGGCTGAGAGTGACAAAGCATCAGAGAAAGCTTCCTAACTGTGAAATTTATTAGACAGGAGAGCAGAGTCCTCTGGGGGAAGTGTTGGAACAAAACTCCACCAGAGGAGGTTTTGGAGGGGATAAAACATTGTGGAGGGAGGTGTAGTGTTATGGTCCTGCAGTGACAAAGTTGCGCAGGTTCTTGAAACTACTTTTCATTCCTGAAAATTGGGGAGAAAGTGGGAAAAACCTTCTCCACTCATCAGGTGGGCTTCTTTGCCATTGTGCTGTATGACATTTTCTATTAATTAAGTGTATGCTCTATGTTTAAATCACTCAGGATTCTCTCCACACCCTCCAAGAAGGGGGATATCTGAGTGATTAAAGCATCTGGGTCATTCATTCAAGTACTTCTGCAGACATGAATAGAAGGCCATGCTTCATCCTCCTGTAAATGGGTCATGACTATTCAGACAAGAGTCTCAAAGGCAACCTGAAGAGATGCTAACCAAAACATATGAAAAATTTAACACACCTGATGCAACTGATCTCCTGGGCTCCAAGAAAAAAGTGAGGATGTTTTCTTCAAAATTAATATATATATTTCTACAAATACAGCTCAATCAAAGCCAACCCATGGTCAATAGACTATCCCAGGGTCTCACTGTCTTCATGGCTGAAAACTTTCTTCTACTTTTCAAATTAAATTTATTCATTCTCAGTAATTTTTTTGTTCTTTGGACAAAATTTTTCTTCAGACTGCTCTTGCTCTTCACTGGTGTGTAGCCTAGTTCCCATTTATAGATCGTAGCCTTGTTCCCTCATCCTTAATTGTGTTAAAATTAACAAGCCAAGCTGTCTTGATGTAAGACAAGCACTTCCATTTCCCAGATCACTGTTAGGGAACAAAGCAATGAACAAGAAATGATTGCTTATTGGCTTTTTAAAAATAGGAATTAGTGACATTAGAAGAATTAAAAAGTATCGGTTTCCAAAAAAGCAAAAGCTGATGTTTCTCCCACATCTTGTGTCTGCAGAAATCCCTGCTGCTGCTGCAGACATGCTGAAAGCAAGCTGAAAGCAGTGAGTAGAAGAAGGTATGGCAGGAAATCCAGCAGAGGAAACAGTTGTTGGAAGAAAGCAAAATCAGAGATAATGCCTCTTGCTCAGGAAGTTTTAAATTGAAATTTGCTGAAGACTGACAGTGTTTTGGGGAACTGTTACTCATACTATCTTACACTCTTTGTTAAGCTAAAAGATTAACAAAGCTCTTGCTCACCATCAGAAACACTCTATTGCACTGCAAATGCCTTTAGTCTGATTCTTTATGGCTTTTCTTATCTTAACTAACAGTTTTTTACTGAATCTCTCCCAGTCTGAGTGCATTACTTTTGTAGCAGTTTAACTAGCACGGCAGTCAGTACTCCAGGTGAGTTTTCAGGGAGTCTAGTACTATTGAATTCTTCACTCTTCCCCAGTGAATATATCTTCCCTGACACCACACAGACTTGTGTTTGACTCATGAGTTCCCTGATCAGCTGCCACGTCTGTGTCCTCTTTCTCCAATCAAGTCACGTTCCCAGCTATTTCAGAATGGCCAAAACAAGGTGAGTTTGCATTTGGAACAGCTGAACTTCATCCCACTGCTGCTTCTCCAACACTTGTGATCACTTTGATTTCCCCGTGTGATATTTCCACCTGCTTTGAACACCTGCCACCCCTGTGTGATCAGATGTTGGGTAATTTGTACGACTCTCTGGCAGCATCCTCACGGGTGGGGATGGACTGTCACCATCACTTGCACTCCCTGCCACCCTCAGACTCAACACAGGCAACAGCCAAAATTGTGTTTTGTTGCAAAATTACAATTAGTCAAAAACAAAAGCCTGTGATGGCAACATTCAGGTTTCCTTGAAGAATATAGTAGAAGTAATTGCTCTGATTTGGGGAGTCCCAGTCTCTAAAATTAAAGCTGGTATTTTTAACCTAGACTTACTAAGTCAGATGGAAATTCTATTTTTGTCTCTTTTTTCCCTCTGTATTTTTTGTTTGGACCTTTATTCTTTGCTAATTTTGTCTTAGCAAAGGTCACTTGTTTGAACCTTAGATTTTCATAGGCTACAAAACTCATTTCACATCTGATTTTACTACTTCTTAAACAAGCTGAAGCAGGATTTTTCATAACGGTACATATAAAGATGCCTTATAAAAACCAAAGCAACTGTGGCTTCTTTTACAGCATTTGCATTATTTTTAAAGCACCCTCTACTTACCTTTCCAGTTGATTTCTAATCTATTTTTTCATCTATAACCCTGATAAACTTCCAACTTTACCTATATTTTCCCTTTGTGTCCTTCCAAACTATCATTAACCACATATCTGAGTTACTTTTTGTTCAAAAGAATTGACCAGAAAATGACAGGTTAAGTCTAATCAGTTAGTCTTTGCTCCCTCAAAGGCCTCCAACTGCTGTTAAGTAATATCCCTTGTCACACTTTAGATAGCCCAACAGGCTGGGAAAAAAACCCAAAAAATACTTGTTGTAACTACAATGATAAACAAAATCTGCTCTGAAGCTACTCTAATTGCCTTCAGAGTCCAACACAGCCCTTGGATTGACCTCTTTCTAAGGAAACATAATAGCCAGAGTAATTATTAAAGTATCAGCCCAGACTTAAATCCACATACAGATTTCCTGCTGAACATTAAATAACACTTGGTCTTTGAAATATTGGGCGCTACGGTCTTCAATCAACTTCTGTCCCTCATCAGCTTTACAGCACCAGGGAAATAAAAGACAAGAATTTCCTGGACACACGATGTCAGCAGCTGGAACACTGACCTGTGCTTGCAGAGGTTGTTGCCCTACTAGGCAGGGTATTGGCATTAAGATTCTAAAACTGCTATCACTCACAGGAGTTCAAAGACTTTTCTTTTATTCCCATGGAGGTTTCTTTTACAGTGGGCTTTTCCTGCCATTTAAATGTTTTCACCCTGGATTTATTGGTTATTTTATCCGGTCTGCAACCGAGGTTTGTTTTGGGTTTCTTTTTTGCAGTATGAGTTCCTAAGCTTGTTAAAGCAGCCAGAAAATGTTGTGCTGCGTGTTATCCCAGAAAATGTAAAATGTGTGATATTTCAGCTATGGTAGGGTTGGTAATAAAAATTTTAAAATATGAGTATTAATTTTAGACTTCATGCAAGCCTTTGAGGAAGCTCTGCTAAACTGAAAACACCATCTCCTGCTTCAATTAGACATATTAAGTAATCCTTCTCTTTTGAAATCAATTTAATAATTAGATATGCTAAAGGATCAAACTGTGAGTTCCAGTTTCTCATAACCCTTTGCCATCACCAGCAGCTCCTTACAGATATGGGCCCTGAAATGAACATTCAGGAGGGGTTTAGATTAGGGGAACATGCATGGCCGTTTATTTTTTGCTTGCTACCACAGCTCATTCATTCTGTAGCCTCAGAAGAGGCTCTGAGATACACTCTGTACTTTCTCTCTCAGACCAACTCAATCAGCTCACCCAAGTATGAGAAGCTTTCCTAACAAGAGCCTTACTCAAGGCAAAGTCTACAAGCTCCTCTAGTTCCCTTTTCCATTGATCACTGAGACTTTTGGAGCCAGGGAGGCATTGCCTCCATTTCCTAACCTTTTGACTGACATCTCATTATTGTGTTCATCCAGGTGAAATTTGCTGCAAGCACAGATGTGTCGGCACATGGACATCCAGCAGCCAGGGATGGTGTGATGTCTCAGCTTCTCTGTGGAATACTTGTCTTGCACAGAGTTTGTCAAGGACACAATCACCCCTCTAGATTGCTCAACACAGTGTGACCAAGACCTGAGGAGAGGCTCTGAGAGAGAAAATTCTCCTCTGCTCAATCCCATGCTTCTGCAAGGGAGCTGCCTTCAAATAAAGACATTGCTGCTGCTGAGTGCTGTTCTGCAGGAAGTTTTGGGCTGAAAAGGCCTCCATCTGTTAAGATTTTTCCCATACTGTTTCTGGGTGTTATCTAGATGGAGGGGAGACATGGAGGAATCCCATATTACACACAGGAGAACAGTCTTGGCCTCTCTGTTACAGCCACCTGAGATTTTTAAAGTAATTGATACTATTCTAAAACAAACAAATAAATGGAAGGAATATACTTTTGAGCTTTCTTATAGATGAGATAGAAAAAAAAATGTGTTCCTCAGAAATGCCACACTATATTCAATCACATTTAAGAACAGGAAATCAGCCAGTGGCCTCCTCACTTTCAGCTAAATGTGTACACAGCTCCTGTTGAACAGGCTTTTAAACCTAGACAGAATAACAACCTTGAATTCAGGAGAACAACTATTTCTATTAATCACTGTAATAAAAACCTGCAAACTTGGCAACACTGTTTCACACAAATGCCTCCTCAATACACACTGGCATCACCACCCCCAGTATTACTCAGACATTATTATTTTATCATTGCAGTGTCTCTTAAACAGGCATCTTCTTATTGCCTCACAGAGGAAACTAATTAATCCAAGTATGAATGTTCTTGAAACAAATATTTTAAAATAAATATTAGCTCAGGTGGCCCTCTTTGTCCTAGAAGTTAACTCCTGTTTGGAAAAATAAAAAAACTGAGTATCATAAATAAGCCTTTAATTTGGGTTTAATGGAGGCCATTGTTTTGGGCTGATGCATTCATCTATTAAAGAGAAACTTACACAGATTTCAAACAGAGAAATTCTTCTGTCACGTAGTTAATAAAAATTAATAATTATTTCCTTATCAAATAAATTTTGTGGGGAATTCACACATAACAAGATGACTGGAAGATATATTCAAAGATGAATTGGGTGGATGGCTATCCAGAAATGCAGTTTTGGTCACTGCACATGAAGTAAGTAAATTCACATTTGAGGGTAAATTCTGAAACTTGAATTCTGAGCACTTTGCTTGTAAATCCCATTGCCTAACACATAAAACTAAAATGAAATGCATGAAGTGCAACTCTTTGAAGGACTAAGCATATTCAATTCCTTCTAAGTTGAGCTACCATTTACAGCAATCATTCTTCTAGAAGGAGACTAGTTTGGAGTCACCTTCCTCATCCTTGTTGCTCCTTAAAGGATTCTTTTAATTCAAGGGAAATTTCATGGATTTCAATAGTAATGCCACTAGAGCTGCTATTATCTCTCTGAGCAGTAATACAAGCAAATACAGCCACTGCAAAAATAGAAAAATAATTCCTACACGCATCTCATGCTTGTTAAATCTTATCGTGGCATGCTGTGATTAATCTCTTGCAGAGAGTTTTTTTAATTCTTATTTAAGAATAAATATCTGCATTTCTTCATAGTAAATAAATAAGCTTTTGTACCACCTCACTTGTGACAGAAATGAAAAAGAAGCCATGAAGTGATAACAGTTAGTTTTGTTCCTCTACAGATCAGACGTTTCAGAAACCCCATGCTAGATGAGCTGACCATTCTTCTCACTCTGTATTTTTGTTTGATGGTTAAATTTATGTACAGATTAGTTTCCAATGGCTTTTGATCACATTTTAAGGACTAGATCTAAAGCTGTTTGAGTGCATACAGGTCTTGATATATGGGATGTGTTTTTTAATAAATATCTTCCTGCAAGCAGCCTGGCATCCTCATCTATTACTGCTTTTGAGTAGAAAGCATGAAGTTTGCTTGAGTTCCTACATGCAGTCCCTCAAAAGAATGTTTCAAATAAAAAGACAGAGGAGAGGAGTGCAGCTAGAGGGAGGAACTCATTTTTGCTGGTTGTGGTATTCAGAAAAGTGCACTGGGCTGATATAGGGACAATGGAAAACTCAAAGAGGAAGAAA
Organism: Lonchura striata; assembly: GCF_050655825.1. Classification (NCBI taxonomy): domain Eukaryota; kingdom Metazoa; phylum Chordata; class Aves; order Passeriformes; family Estrildidae; genus Lonchura; species Lonchura striata. The sequence goes on along the minus strand of NC_140704.1, from coordinate 149,809,077 downwards.
ACTGAAATTTCTGCCTCCTATCAATTCTCCTAACTCTCCCTTCCTTGAAAAAGCCCTTTCTGAGCTGCAGATGCAGCATCCTTGGTGCCATCAAAAACTTTTGCTAAATGAAGGACTTTAACAAAGGACTTTGTCAGGTAGTCACACCAGGCATAATATTTTCTTTAACAGACATGGTGGTTGGGAAAGCCACAAAAACTGCCCAGGAGCTGTGCAGTTTGCCCAGGCAGAGGAGCAGCCAGGGGCCCTGCTCTGAGCCTTTGCTTTGACTGCCAGCCCAGGTGAGAATTTGGTCCTGGGTGCTGAGTGACTCTGTTGATGCCACCATAAAACCAGGAAGGGATTTCAGTTTTAGTGAGATTTCTCTTGGATGTTTGGTAAAGCACCATCCACAGCATTGCACAGCTTATGGAAATCTTTTCTCTGTATCACAGTCTCACTTATTACTAAATTTTTTTCCAGAAGACAAAACAAAGGTATCATCATTTGCTGTTAAAAATTATAGGTTAGGAATGTGTCTTGGGGTTTGTTTTTTATTTCATGTTATTTCTTTTCCCTTTTAACATCCAGGTGAAAGAGTAGCCATGTGAGTTCAGCTCCTCTGCTCTCTCATAATCTACCCTTTGATGTAACTAACTGGCAAAAACATATTTCTAATCAAATATAGTTTCTCATCCTTAATCAGCTCAGCTTTAAAATGCAGATCAATGAGATAAGAAAGAGCTGATTTAATTAGCCCAACCTCAGCAATGTTACAGCATATTCTCATTTACAGAAGTAATGGGGAGCAAGAGGAAAGAGATTCATCATCATGAAAAGACTCAGGAAGGCAGGGGAAAGCAGGATATTTCCTATGTTAGCTAAGGGTGATTTTCATTCAGGCTAAAGAGCCAGCATGTGTTTTATGAGCCATTTAAATAACACTTAGGTCTTGTGCTTTGTCCTTTAGCCTAAGGATGAATTTCTTTTGCTAAGCAGCAGTACCTTTGGAAATCATCACTTCTGGGTTTAATTGATGAGCCAGAGACAGCTCCCACCGCTTGGTGAATAAAGAAGAGCAAATATGGCAGGCAGGAGCATGGCAATAATGCACATTTATGGAACTGCTTGGGAACACTCTCCCACATGAGCGCCAGGTCAGGCACTCTCACTGGAGAGGCTTTAATGGGAGTGGCACAGGGTGTGCTCCATCACCCTGCTACTGCCTTGTGAGTGGCCACAGGCAGATCACTCCACCTCTGCAGTTTTGGGGGTATGTTTTGTTTTTCTTTGCTTTCTTCCTCTGTCCCATTAGGATTTGAAATTTCCTGCAGAGTAAATCTCTTCCTTCCTGCACAGCTCAGATCCCCCCACAAAGTGGAACAGTGGCACACCTGGAGCTCTGTGGGACTGCTGTGCAGCTGCTCAAAGAGCAAAACCAGTGCAAGTTCTCAGCTTGCTCTTCCTGCTTGGTGACCTTAAAGCAGCAGAACTGCCTTACCTCCTCCAGCCCTGTCTAACCTGACTCCAAATGCTCCTCTGTCCCCCTGGAGCAGGGGACTCACTGAATCAGGTTAGCCCAGGTTTGGTCAATGCAAGCAGAGAAATGCTGTCTCCTCCACAAAGAGCACCCAGAACATTTCCATGATCCCACCAATCCTGTAGAGACCTCAACAAAAGGAAAATCAGACCTATAAATGTCCAACAAGGCTTTGCAGATGGGCTCCAGCTGTGGAGTTGGTCTCTGGTCTCAGGACCTGAACCTTTGGTGAGGTACATCTTGACATTTGTGCTGTTACAAAGTCAGACCAAATCCACACAAATGAGGAGATGTCAGCTCCTAATTTGAGTTCTGGGAATGAAGTTTGTCTTCATTCGTGCTCATCCATCATTTTGAATGGAGCTATCTTGTGACAGCCACATTTGGTAGTCTCTGCCTGGGAGATAATTGCTCATCACTGAGGGGAACTCACACAGCCGAGATAACCCTGAGGCACTTCTCTGCAGGGATGAGAACACCAGAGGCAAAGCAATTAACAGAGCAATTAAACCACTAGCCAATCATATCTCTTTTATTTTCCCTCATCTCAGATTTGTGCCACTCTCCAGTGCCTCTAAAAACAAGCAAGGCCCCACTCTCTAGAGGGAAAATTCCCTCAGGTGGGCTGGGGCTGAGATTAGGCTCTAAACCCCATTCCTGACCCTTATTCATCATCAGTCTGGGCTTATGGGACGTGGCTTGGCTACTGCAAAGAGAAACAGTGGCCATTTCCTTTCCTGAGAGCCAAGAGACAACACTTAGAGCTCTTCCCTGTATTCTACTCCTTCCCTCCCCCAGGCTTGTTCTCCAGGTAATAAACCAATATTTTCAGAAGTATCAGGTCAGGTATCCAGACTCTGTGGTTTCATAAGACAGTTTTGCAGAAAAGATATTGGGACAGTCTCACATGCACAAGGGTTGATAACCTGTGTCCATAGATGATGGCATTCATTAACACTAAAAGTGAAGTTACTCTGGGGGGGAATGTAAAAACACAAGAACAGAGAGGAGAGAGACATAAGAAGGAGAAAAATTCTGTCACAGTCAGGCCCTCTCGGGTCCTCCAGAGTGTTCCTCTCTCCTCTCCCTGTCCCAACCCTTCCCTGGGCTGGAACCCTTTGGGAACAGCTGCTCCTGCTGCGTTTCTCCACAGCCACAAATCCTGCAGGAAATGGGGCTGTGGAGCTCCAAGTGATGCAAAGGGCCAGAGCTCCCCGGTTCTGTGGAGTTTGGGAGTTTGGCAGTGTCATGGACATTACAGCAGTGCCCCCACCTCATCCAGCAGCTTGGTTCTAAATGATAAGAGCCTGAAGGACATGGGGCTAGGCTGCAAACCCTAGCAGGAGACTACACTTGTTCCTCCAGACAATTAATTCCTCCATTGTCTCCTCCAGAGAGCCATCTGAACTGCTGAACTTAGAATCAAGTCACCAAACAGCATTGTGGGCAACCAAAGAAAGATCACCTTCTCTTTTCAAAGCCTTGAAATGAAGCTCTCCATCAGTGACTCCTCATCATCAAGGAATTTGCAGAGTAACACTCACCTCCTCCCTGGCACCTGGAGACTGCAAATCCCTTCATTTAGAGGATGCACAATGCTTTTGTTAATTAGAGCCTTAGTTTAATATGAGCTGTCAAAGTTCACTTAACTTCAATTAATTGTTTCTCCTGAGCTTAATTTCTTTAGTTAAGTATTGATTAATCATTGCTTAATTATGCTGAAGTCTCACTGGGTGATATTTCAGTTGCATACCGCAGCAATGCGCTGCTTTCTAAAAATACTCAGAGAATCATCAGAAATGTTATGTATTGCTATTATTGGGATGTCTTTTAATATTTATCTTTTCATCCCTCATGTTCCAAAATGTATATTTAACATTTTGTGTTTAATTCCACTGGTTTACAATTCATGTTCCTCTATGTTGGTAGGTCATACAACAGAGTTTTGCTCTGCATAGTGTAGGAAGAAAAGTTTTGTCTCTGGCATCCAGTATCTTATGCCAGGAAGAGTAGGTAAGGGAACACACGTAAATGATTTTTACTGTGGCACAATATAAACAACCAAAACATTGATGGCATGGGTTTTTTCTTTGAACTTTTACTTTAAGAGACATACAACAACTTTGGCTCAAATATTATCTGTATTTCCTCAAAACTACAATGCTGGAGCTCTTATGAATATGGCCTTCAGATCAAGACACCTCCCATCTGAAATCTCAGTCTGTTCTGAAATATCAGGAAGAGGAAACTACCTCCACCTCTCTGCAGTATCTCAACAGATCTGTAATGTCAAGCTGGATAGCAAGTATGTTAATTTTCACAGGTAAGTATAATAACTATTAAATTTTTCCAAGGTCTCTCTTGAATTTCACTATTTACCCAAATTAAAAGTTAAGTTTGATTTGTAGTGAGAAATTAAACAATTACCTTTTCACCCACAATAATTTCCCTGGAGTCCATTTAGGCATCTCATTTTACCCACTCACAGAAGCATTTTTTATTATTTTTCTAGATGAACAAGAGTCACTCCCCAGGGAACACTTCTTGGCTTGACTTGGTTTTATCACAGTCAAGTTTTAACTTCCTCCCATAGGTACACATTCACTTTCTCAGAGATCTCTCAAGCTACTACTACTAAAATTTAATTTTGAACATGTTCTGTGCTATAGGAGTACTCAGCATTATTTACTACTGTGATCCCAGATTCTGAAATGAGCACTGGTAGGAATATGCTATAAAGAGACTCATCAAAATGACATTCTTTTCTACTACCTTTCACCTGCTCAGTGGTGGAAACATCTGGCACCTTGGGAATGCACATCTTTGCTGTGTGAAAGGCAAAATGAACTGTTGAAAAGACTGATTGTTACATAGATCATAGAAAACACTTTTCTTCCCTTATGCTGAATGACACATTAAACTGAATTTTCCAGAGACGGATGGATGAATTAGTCCAGGATAAAAAAGTACTGACTAAACCCTTGCTCAGAATTTCAACAAGTACTAATCAAAACATTTCCAGAATACAATTAATCTGTCCTTTGTTATTAATTTCCAATCACAACTCTGTTTCTGCATTCTGATCAAAAGCAGAAGCCCCACTTCTTTAACACTGCTTCGTTGTAATAAATTTGTACCAATCAAGAAACTGAAAAGCAAGTCTGTTATCATGGCTCTCTTTGCAACTTCATCTGTCTCTAGTCCAAGTCATCACTGATGCAGGTGCTGAACAAACACACTCCTGTCCTGACATGCTCACTGGAAAAGAAGAAACAAAGAACTGGAAAATGGAAGTTTTACCTTCCCCGCTTTCTGTAAAGGAAACTGCAGCACTGAGACACAACAAGCTACATTTTCCCGTGTGATTTGGATCCATATTCATTAAAATGACAAGTCATTGATCTTAATTACAATCCCCAGGATCCTGCCACGTGGAACTCAAGCTGTTTGTGGAAGTTTAGCAGCATCAACTTGATGCACATCCTCAACTTCCTTATGCTAATTCCTAAAGACAAAAACATTCCCATTTTGTCAGCTTTCTTGGTGTCAGCCACAATTTTACAACTCAGCATTATTTATTTATATTGTAGCCTACCTAAACAGACAGAGTCATCAACCTCAGCTGTATCAGGGGCTTTGCTACCAGAAAACAAAACTTGTAAATCCAGGTGTGAAGATGAGACCATGGAGATGAACAGGCAGTTACGTGGGAAGTATGAGTTTATCAGGGCATCAGCCTGATCAGAAGGGACCAGAGCTCCTCCAATCCCCTTCTGCAGACTAAACCCTGCCTGACTAATGTAAGGAGAGATGGCTAAATCTTATGTGCCTATGAATGTTTCAAACAGTCCATTCCTCTCTACGAAAGGAATACACACAAGGCTTGCACGAGCTCTTCCATCTGTCACATCCAAATTGCAAAATCAAGCACAGTACCATGCAGCTCTATACTCAGTGGCCTACTGGAGTTTGCAAGTTTTCTCTCCCACTACATTAATAGTTTGACAAGTCTCCATTAAAATAACAAGATAAATAAATAAATTTAAATTAAGGGAGCCATGGCTTATTTCTTTCAGCATGCCTTCAAGAGCACAGAATCCTTGGCTTCCCAGGCTGGGTTGTCACACCTCCTTTCTTTTAAGGTCTCTTAACCACTTTTTTCATCCTTCCAGCTCATCTGAGAAAAGAACGGGAGGACAAAACATTCTTCAATTGCCTGTGAACTTATACACTGAGAGTGGCCTGTGGGAAGTCTGCTGCTCTGCTGTGGATTTCTGGTCTCTGGGACATGTGCTCTGTGAGGCTGACTGCATCCAGGATAAAAAACCTTGTAGAGGAAGTGCTGTGATATGTTGAAAAAAAATCGTTCAGGCATAAGAGGAGAGAAAGAAGTTGTAAAAGTTAAAGAAAGATCCTCGAGGGGCACCAGCACTGCCAGCATCTATGAGTTCAGTGTGTACCTTCTTTTCTCATCACATTTGCTTTGAGCAAAACTATAATAATAATTCATCAGCTGAAGTAGGTAAGTGTGCCTGTTAACATATCTATCATAAAATACTTCTGTTATTAACAATCAAGTAAAAGCTGCAGGTCACCATAACATTATCAGACTTCTCACCCAAATACTCTGTTTACATTTTGAATTAATTGAATTCCATTTGAATTCCATTTTGAATGTTTCCATTTGTGTAATTGACTGCACAGTGCTTCCTTGCTTTTCAAAAATTTCAGTTTGCTTACTTGCTTTTCAAAAAAATAATTGCTTCATTTGGATTTTGCAGATTTTTGAAAACTAAATTGACTTTTTTACTGTAACAATTTTCCCTTCTATTTCTCCATCTTTCACTTTACAGGGGCTGTAGTTTGGTTTTGAATCCTGCTCTTCTGGTACCAGCAGCATTTCCACATGAGCCAAAGCTCTTATGGCTCTTCTCATCCAGCTTGGTTGAGCAGGATAAAAGGAAAAGAAATGCTGCTGAATTCTGAGGGATCAGGTTCTACCCACCCCTAAGATGTTATATAACTTTTCATCCTTTGTGCAGTCTTATTGATTTCAGTGGAAGAATTTGTTATTGCAAAATGTGAATCAGATGTCATAATTTCACCCTAAATATTTCATTTTACAAAGGAAGCCATGATGCAGAAGAAAACACACCCTGAGCTGCAGCAGGATACAAAGTTTGCAGTTACAATAAAAGCTAGGAAGCCTTTTTCTTCTTTGTGATGGTGGCCTCCTATTGAAAGTGTTTAATAAACAGAACCAGTTTGGTGTGAATTAAATGAAAGATGTTCATATACAAACTGAGAGTATTCTAATCCCTATAGCACCACAAATAATTCAAAGAAGTCTTGAAGTGCCACGATAATGGCACAAGATGGTTATCTCTGTATTATTGGTTTTGTGTACATCAAAGAAGGCTCTGTGGGAAAAAATAATGTTGCATAAAAAACCCCAAACTTTTCTTTTTTAAAAAGCATACAATTAAAATTATAGAAAAGTTAAGAAAAATATGAACTATAAATATTTTGCCTTTGAAAGTCTATATTATCTTTAAAACAATTTTATGGTGGATATTGCAGGCTCTGGATTAACATAAATGTCTGATTGAAAATCTTTGTAAGGATGTTAAGATTAAGTGCACAGCTCTTAAGTTCTACAAACACAAACCTGATTTCAAAGGAATCAAGTGATGAGAATGGATGTGCATGAAACAAAATTAATGTATTCATAAAGGCCTTTTTCACCAGTCAAGACGTAAAGTAACAAAAACTGGACTGGTCATCTGCTTTTAAAATTGCTTAAATTAAAGATTATGGGCAACACTGAAAAAGGAAAGAAAGAAATATGAGCCAGCATTACCTGTGGTGTGATAAGGTTACCTTCAGGATAGGCAAGGCATTGGCTGGTCAACTTCTATGTTTTAATTTTGGATGTACATGAAGTAAAGAGAATGTGGTGCTGAATGAATGACCAAAATGTGTACAGGGCAAAATCCACCTAGTACAATGTCAGCAAAGCCTGGGGACTTGTGGAGAGGGAAGGGAAAGAGATCACCTTACTCTACACGACATTATAAAACAAATCACAAAACTAGGCTTGCCCTACACCAGTGGAAGCATGATACACCAGGCAGAAGAGCTGCCCCCAAATGCTCTTTTCTCTCCCAGAGTATTCAGAACCTTTCACAGATGTAGAAATTCGAGTTCTTGGTGAATCAGGGCCTCCTGATGCTTTGCACAGTCCCAGGAGCACTCCCTGTGGAGGTGCAGCTGGGCTGCCTTTCATTTCTCCAATAATCAAACTACTGGACAAAGAGTGGGCAAAATCCTGAAGGTTTTGTGCCTGCCTTGTTGTCAGGCACAGGGCTGTGTGTTTTCCTTTGTCCCTTATGCATGTGGGGTCACACCCCCGTGTCCATAGTGCAGCAGAAACCTCAGCAACAATGTGTGAGACAGGCTTTATTCAACACAGAGAGACACTGAACTATGGCATCCACTTATTTCCCATCATACCTTTAAATCAAGGCTAAACGAGGTGAAAAGCAAATAGATTTTCAGCCCTTGTAAACTCACAGGGCAAACTGAAAGGATAAACTAAGATGTTTCCCCATCATATATTAGCCTAGTGTGTTAGAGTTGGCTATATGATAGGTTCATGGCCATCTCAAAATGAGTGGAAAGGTGAATGCTTCCATTGTGATTACTTGGCTAAAACAATACATGTCAGTAATCCCTCTTCTGCCACCCTTCTTCACCATTTAATTGTAGTACTTTAAGGTTAATAATGGGAAAATGCTATGTACTTTTCAGGAAAAACTGACTGGGCTTTTTTCAGAGATAAATTACTTAGAAACAGAGAGAAAATTATATTCTACTGAAAATGACACCTTAAGGTCCATGTCCCTGTTAAACCAGGTTAAAGGAAGTATGGGCATGCTCACACAAAGAATTGCAGCTCTGCAAGGCTGTGGCTGGAGGAGAATCTCAGCTTCTCTGTGTGAAACTAAAGGGGAAAACTGTGTAGGAAATTTCAGTTCACCTGCTTGGCCGGGATGAAAAGTTTTAAGAAAATAACCAGAGCGTATCTGCTAATGTGCCTAAAGGCATCATCAAACTGAGACATCAGCTCAGATTAGGGTCACCTGGCATTCTCTCTTCTGTAGCATCCTAAATCTGTAAGCATCTGTGTTCAAGGGCCTTTAAGCAGCTGGTCCCCATCTTCCCTAGCAAACGGCTATGCAAGAAAAGAGGAGAAGGAGGAAGGATGCAGGAACTGATTCTCTTGATTCTCTTGACTCTCTTAATTCTTTTGAAATGAGAATTACTGAGCTGCCATTTCTGCCTTCTCTAGGGTTCAGGATGTTATTCCCAGCCCATCCTTATGAGTGTAAGGACCATTTCAGTAGGAAAGCATAATCATAATGAAAAATAATCTCATGGCTACAAAGTCATTCTTTAATTGTGGGTTGAACTGCTTATGAGGTTAAGCTGAAGTTGTATTTTGATGTCAAGATCTGCCATTTGGCTCCTGGAGGACCCTCTGTACTGATCTGGCTGTGGACAACTTATTCTGAGTATGAATAAGCAGCTGAATGAACTTCTCAAGTAGACCCAAGTAATGTTTTTCACTCAATATATCTTGAAAACTACCAGATTCATTATAGATGTTGCTCATTCATTCTTGACCTCTACAGAAAAAAAGATCAAAACATTTTTGAAGACAATCTGTCCCCATGTTCCACCTGCCTGTTCACAGCATCAGGAGGATGAGATAAAACTTCTGCTTTTCCATTCTCCACTAATACCAAATTCCAATGGGCTGGCTGCTTTTCCCTGTCATGTTTTGAGCAGTTTAGAATGAGATAGATTAAAACCTTTTCATTTATTTATAACAGTTGCAGTAAATTTTAGGGTAAAGCAGGAGGCTGTTGGACAGCAGTATTTTGCTTCATTCCCTCCTCAAGTTAGGGCTATGGAACATGGGTAGCTGATATTATGTTCTGGTAATTTAAGTCTGTTTAGCAAGGTTCTTAATAATCTCTGCATGTATATCACAGAGAACCTTTTGCATATTGCCTTAAATAATTCAAAACCGCTCCAATATTGTATTAAATAATTCAAGAATCGGACAGGCTTTGTGATTAATGATGTGTACCTGGAATTTCTGCAAACACAGCAAGGAGTCAAAGTATGCTCTAGATACAAGTGTCCTGGCATAAGATCCCATTTACTCCTTGCCAAGGCAATAGTATGTATTAGAAAATTGGAAAAGCGCCTGCTACTCACTGGAAAACTGACTGAGGCCAATGGTTAATGTGGCAGCTGCTGAAAGAGTTTGTTCTTCCAGACAGACAATACTACTTTGGCTGCAAATCTCTATTGTCTTCTGACTTTCATTTTCAATCCACATGAAAAGTATTGGTGCCTGATGTTAAAATTAAATGGAAGTATAAATATTTCTGCAGGAGCTGGATGTTTGTCCTTGTATTTTACCAGTCTTGATTTGAGAGCAAGGAAAGGGTTTGCTTTGTAAAGCAAAGCAGGTAAGCTTCTTTTGCATTTTAACATAATCCTAAAGGGCTGGGAAGTTGCTGTTCTTCCCAGCTGTGCTTGGGTCTGTGATCATGAAAAGTACCTGGAAGTCTGTTGTCCTTCTCCATTTGTTTTTATGGGGAGATGCAAGTGGAGCAGCATTATTAAGGCAAAAAACCACCACCAACCCCTAAATGCTAGAATTGCTGAGTTTCCACCCTGTTGACACAGTAACCACTTTCCCTTCTTAGTACAGATGAAACAATTCTGGTTTAGACAGTACTATCAACAGTTTTGCCTAGGAAATAAATAGATTTCTGTATTTTTTGGTTAAGGGATTTCTTTAGAATACAAAGAAAATCAATGCTACATTGAAGTAGAAATAAAGCAAACAAATTCTTCAAAATAGCCTTTTTTAAAAAAATAAAGGATATGTTATTGTGCAAAATGAAATACCCAGCAAGGAGACTACAATTATCAGCATTGTTGGAAATGCTGTGTAAATATTTTTATGGGAGTCTGATATTGGAGTCTCAGCCCAGCCACCTCAGTTAGCAACCACTTTACAAACATCAAAAGGACCAGATGATTTTATTGGATTTTGGATGTTTTCAATGAAAGACTCCGCAGGGGATCCACTGATATGTGTCCAGCTTTAATATTTAAACACATTAAAGATTTCTAGAGGAAGAGACAGAAATAAAGAGGGCTGCTGCTGTGGCAAATGCATTTGGCATGCCGTGGCCAGTATATTCCCCTATATGTGCCTCTCTACTCCAGCAGCAGCTGGTGGCCTAAGGGCCATTTGGATAAGGTGAGGGACCAGCCTGGATGAAACAATTTTTTAAAGATGCTGCACAGGGAATATTGACATGAGATGCACAAGCTGGGGGGAAGATTGGCGCGTTGGTTCTTAGGGTTTTTCAGTTGTGGGTTTTTTGTTGTTGCTGTTGGAGGTTTTGTTGCTTTGGTTCTTGGTTTTTTTTCTTTAAGAATGTGCATCTCAGCAGGAATCTCAGGTATTTAAGGGCAGGGACAAAACCCAAGCTGTATCAAATGACTGATATCTAGAACAAAGCTCTGTATGCACATTTGCATTTAAATAGTAGAAGCTATTGGAAATTTCCCACACAAATTTTTATTTCAGTGGTTCAGAGATCCACGTTACAATAAACTTCAGCATTTTTACATAGGCTGTCTACAAAATGCTGCCCATTGTTTCTTTTTAAATTGAAACCTCAGAAGGATGACCAATTAAGGTGTCTCTGTAAAAGTCTCAGGGATGAAACATCTTCCTTAAATAAAAGGGAAACATGCTAATTTTCCATCCCTGCAGATTAATTGAAGGAGCCATAGTATTCTTTTTGTGTTTCAGGCAAGAGCAGGTCTGAAGGGAAGAGACAGGATATTGCAGGTCGGCCACTTTTGGATTTCGATGGAGTCTGTAAAGAATGAATAATTCAACCACCCACGCCCCATCACCATTTAAATTACAGTCTTCCTGTTATTATAAAGCAATGTCTCAAAGGAATAAATAAAGTTGACAAAAATAGTCTTCATAAGGGTTGACACTGATTACATCAGACTGAACTCCCTCACTCATGGAGCTCGTCCACCTTTAAATGTCATCATGAGATGACACCTGTCTATCCTGCTGTCATTCTGAACAGAGAATAAGTCTCTGTTCCCAGTGGCTTCTTTTCCTAACAAGACCAATTCTAAGTCATAAAGCACAGGATGACAAGTCTTAAACCAGCACAAACCGAATGGTTTCTTGTTACTCCTACGCATTGTAGGAGGGGAGAAACCACTAAGAAAAGGAGTGAAGGGGAACTTCGTGGCAAATAAATTTAAAATAAATAAAATGCTGGATGTTGGCTCTGTAAAATTAACTTCTGCAGAAGACCATGTAGGAAAATGAAGTGAGTGATACTAGACAGAAGTTCTTTCCTGTGAGGGTGGCGAGGCGCTGGCACAAGCTGCCCAGAGAAGTTGTGGACTCCCTGTCCCTGGACGTTCAAGGCCAGGCTGGATGGGGCTTTGAGTAACCTGGCCAAGGTGTCCCTGCCCATGGCAAGGGCATTGGAACCAGTTGATCTTTAAGGTACTTCTAACCCAAGTCATTCTATGATTCTGTGACAGCAAACATTGTCACTGCAATGCTTTGGATTAATCAGCAGTGGTGATTCACAGCCAGCTGCTTATCAAGGACTACTGACCTTGTGGCTCTGTACTTCATGAAACTGGTCTGTTGGCACATATTTTATTTTTTTAAATTAATTTTTATTGTTGATTGTTCGTGTTGAAAGATACCAGGCTCAGAAGACCACAGGTACTTCCATATCAAGTGAAATCAAAGGCCTAACTGGCCCTGAAGGAAATAGCCTGTTGAGAAAACAAATCATGGCTGGTCTCTGTGACATAGCTCATCTGAAACAGAAATGAGAATGATACTCAACTTTTCTGAAAAAGCCCCAAAACCTTTTTCCTTAGTCAGAAAATAATTTATTTCCTGATGACTTCCAGTTGTTTTATTAAATTTCTAGCACTGAGGACAAAAATATTCCAAAATGTGATTGTTCACTGAAACGGATTTTTTCCTATTTTTGCTGCAGTTCACATTTCATTGCAGTACAATAAATTGAAATAGTGCCCTCATGCCTCTTTCTCTTAGAGGGTGCCTCAGATATTAACAGTTCATTTGCCACAGAGCAGCTTAACTGGCCTCTGCTGCCCAGCAGCACAAAAGGGAATGGTTATGAATACCCTGTGATACAAACTGATATCCCCTAAGGGCAGCACATACATTTGTAATTTAATTCCTATGGCTTATTTCTTACTATTAGAATGGTTCTCTGTGCTGGTAGGAAATCCTAATTCTGGTCCCATATGGACAGCTCAGATAAAGTGCCTGCATACCTGTGCTCCTTTTGTCCTGTGCACAGCAAGCGGGGAGGACACAGAGCAGCCTCACTACCGTGGGCATGAGAGGGAAGGAAACAAACACACCTCAGGCTCCCACTTCACAAGTGCTGCCAGGCTCAGTGTGGTCATGATGCTGTAAAAAACCACATTTAAACAGACATGCTTACACCAATTCACAAAGAATACTGCGTCCATTCGCTCATTGGAAACTTCAGACTTGCACAATGTGGTTTTTTTGCTACTATCCAGTCCCTTTCCCCATGTGCCATTTCACTTCTTTGAAGTGCTGAAGGTGCACTGCATCCAGCCTCTCCAATTCAGGAAGTGTATATGTATAAATGAAAGGAGGAACTAGTTGCTCAAACTACTTCCAAATCTAAATTAATTTGCACTTACCAAATAATGTGTTCAACAGCAGCAGGAGCACCTTGCTCATATTTTGTGTGTATTAAAAAAGAACCTTCCTCATTTTTTTCTAATAACATGCTATTCAATAACTTCAGGTAAGAATACAGAGGATTAAAATGTTTTTACATCTCTCCCAGCTCCTCAAGCAGCTGTGCTATACTGCAGCTGCATACATTGCTCAGACAAGATATAGCAGCAGGTAATTCTGCAATCATTGGCCCACAACATATGCTGGTAACCAGGAATCCCCTGGTTAGTCTGGATTTTAGAGGAGAAGCTAAATCCTCTAAGCTAAGTCCTCCTAAGAAAAAGAAAACAAACCTATTTTATTAAACAAATATATTCAACAATAGGATTATCTGAGTTTCTAAGGTTAGCATCCTGCCTTTCTCAGAAAGGCACTAAGCACACCTAATTAACACTATAAAAGAAACTAAACATATTGGTTGGGTACTAAGATTTTCTCTGCACTAGTTGTATTGTCATGACTAAATAAAAAGGACTGATGTCTGGCTTTAAAAATGGAGGAGGGAGAGGAGGTATGGTGAGAGAAAGGAATTACCCATTGATTTATTTTTTTACTTAACAGCAAAGGGGAATGAGCAATTTAAGGTCAGCAGCATATTGTTCAGCTGGCCTCAGATCCTGCAAAATTACCAGCACTGTGTATTGCAATAAATTGCATGCTTTTGTCATCCCTGTTTGTTTGAAATATGTGTGAAATGAAGAGGGAAACAGCTAAGACCAGCATTAAGAACAGCCCTGATCTGCCTAGAAGGTGAATGGAGACAAAATAGTCTGTTTTGTTGCTGATAGGAGAACCTCTCTAATGCACAATCAGCCCCACTGCCTTTGTAGCTGCTTCCTTCCTAGGTACCAGGGGCACAGACAGCCAGGTGGGTCAGGAGGGCTGCTGGAAATCCCAGCAAAACTACTCCTCCCATTTCTCTCCCTCTGTACCCCAGTGATCCACCCCAAAGGGCTCGTGTTTGATTCTGCACAAAGTCTGTGCTGTCCTTGTAGTGCTGCAGGCTGCCCAGCCATTGTGCCTGCATTTACTCTAACAGTCCCTAAAGAACTCGCCCTGTGCAAAAGGGATAAATTAAACTCGGAGGTGTGGTTCAGCCAAGGCACTGCATCACACAGTGAGCAGGTTACTGACAGTCCAAGTAACTTTTCAAACTAATGACTCTCTCATCAGTCTAGACAAACAGGTCCTATTGCTCCAGAAGGTCATACTGGCCTTTATTTTCCTCCTGGTGATGCAAGCACTGATTATAGTGCAGTATCCAAGACAGGCAATTCATGTCAAAATGTGGAGAAAGTGGCTTTACTTATTGATGTGTTGTCATCGCAACATTCAGCCTTTCTGTTCAGAGCTATTCACGTGAGTTACAGCAAACAGAGCCTGTGCCTGGCATTAACCTACTCCCCAGGCAGCTATTACTCAAAATGCACAATGGCCTGCAGGATACCAAGAGATTTGCCATTGCTGTATTGACCAGACACAGCCTTGTGCTGCACTGTGTGATGAAGCAGTGTCAAAATGGCATTCCAGGCTGGAAAAGTCTGAAAGCCACAACTGGGACAGGTTCACTCTTTGCTGAGTCAAGAACTGCCTGGGTGGCTGGGCCAGGGGTGGTGGTGCTGCATCCAGCTGGTCACTGGGGGTCCCCCAGGGATCAGTGTTGGGCCCAGTCCTGTTCAATATCTTCATTGATGGTCTGGGTGAGGGGAGCGAGTGTATTCTCTGTAAATTTGCAGACAACAGCAAGCTGGGTGGGAATGTCAATCTGTCAGTCTAGGAGGGCTCTGCAGAGGGATCTGGAAAGATTGGGTCGATGGAATGAGACCAGTTGTATGAGGTTCAATAAGGCAAAGTGCTGGGTCCTGCCCTTGTTAGCATTCAGGAACACACATAATCACGGGATATAATTATATGCAGGTGCTTTTATTGAGAGCTCTGGGAATCAGGGGTACAGACCCAAATCTGACTTTGACATGGCTTTCCAGCTGAACGTATTTTATATTCTATCGTTATATAACTTACATATTAATTATTAAACTTATATTGTTCTATTGTATACATTGAAATGATTTTCTCATGATCTTTCTTAGGCCCCTGACCACAGTTTCTCATGATTATTCTTACGATTAAATAGTATTTATATTTAATTACTAAACAATCATCACATCTAACAATTATATCTTTTATTACGTACTAGCTACACAGGTGCAGTTCTAGCAAGGTACAAAGTCTTCATGTACCTAGGGTATTTATTTTTTCTCAGGGCCTACTAAGCTTAATTTTCCTTTTAACCCTAAATCTCCATGATTTTAAAACCCTTTTACTATTACCCTCATCTCCCAAGAAGCCCCTGCAGTAGCCCAGGCTGGGGGGGAAGTGGCAGGAAAGATGCCAGTGGGAAAGGCCCTGGGGGTGCTGGCCAGCAGCAGCTCAATGTGAGCCAGCATGAGCCCAGGTGGGGCAAGAGGGCCAAGAAGCCCAATGGCATCATGGCCAGCACCAGTGTGGCCAGCAGGACCAAGGCAGTGATTGTCCCTCTGTGCTGGGCACTGTGAGCCTCACCTTCAGTGCTCTGTCCAGTTTTGGGCCACTCAGCTCAGCAAGGACATCGAGGGGCTGGAGCAGGCCCAGAGAAGGGCAATGAAGCTGGTGGAGGGTCTGGAGCTCAAGACTTATGAGGGGCAGTGGAGGAAGCTGGGGCTGTTTAGCCAGGAGAAAAAAAAGCTCTGGGGAGAATGTACAACTCTACAACTCCCTGACAGGAGAGGGTGGCCAGATAGGATCAGCCCCTTTTTTTTACCAAGTAAGAAGTGATAGGTCAGAAGGAAATGGCATCAAATTGTGCCGTGGTAGTTTAGACTGGACATTAGGAAACTTTTCTTCACTATAGGTTGTCAAGCAATTAAACAGACTGCTCATGGAAGACCTGGAGTCACCATCCCTGGAGATATTTAAAAGACATGTAGATGTGGCACTTGGGGACATGGTTTAGTGGTGGACTTGGCAGTGCTGGGTTAGCTCTTGGACTCGATGACCTTAGGGATCTTTTCCAACCTAAATGATCCTATGATTCCATGTACGTGCTTGTCCTTCCCTTGTATAGTCTTTATGGGCACTGTAGCACCTAATGAAGGAAGTACCATGAAGCTTTCCTTTTTTCATTTAAGCTTCAGTGGGCAATAGGATGAAGCCACCCTAATGCTGCAGCTCAATGAATTGTGCAGCAGTGTGAGCCACAAGGTATCATGCATGGGAGGACTGGAAATTGCTGTTTGTTGTGCCTGATACTCTGTCAGGAATGACTTCAGTCTCATACTGCTTCTGTGAATGAAAGTACTTTTTCCCAGCTCAGCCATGGGAAAGGCAGGAAATATCCTGCATGCAATTTACCCTTGCTTTAAAGAAAATACTTACGGTTTCTACTGTGTGTCTTTGATTCTCTGTGTAGAAAAATCTTTTTCTTCACTTCCATTTTACAATGTATTTTAATCAATACATTGTCTCTGAGAGAACACAACCAGACTCATCAATGGAGCTTTCTGTGCTGGCCCTACAGAGGCACTGGGATATCCACATGCCTTCTCAACTCCATACTTGCAGTAAGAGTGATGGAGGTGGAGTTGCCACACAAGTTTTGGTCATTGTTAAAGGCATTCCTCAGAAACTTTTCCCAGTCATTCCTTCAGTCCTTGGCTTGGTCTCTGTGCTCACATACACCTACCCTTTGTTACCACCTTACCCTTTGTCGGGGATAGAGGCTGTGGTCCCTTGCCACTGTAAGGATTACACTTCTTTATTTTAGATATCATCCTTTCATGACTTGTCTAGACAAATAACAGTATTCCAAATCTCTCAACAGGCAGAAGGAGGTCATTGCAACCCCACAACTGAATCTGGTGGGCTGCTGTGCCTTCTACCAGTTCCTGCAGGGATGGGGGGAGCTGACTGCCCCAGGAGCCACTGTCTCACCAACATACACAACACTTTGTGCAGCACCAAACATCATCTGCAGGGACTTATCCAGAGTCCTGGATTTCCTGGATCTTGCTTCTGACCTGGGCAAACCCAAAATTCAGTAGGACCAAGATCTCCAGCCTTGCACAGAGCAAGGGGCAGTCATCTCTAATGGAAACAAGGTGCTCCCCATCAACAACCATACTTCCAGCCCTACCCTGGCCACAGGTTTTAACAATGCATTTAACTTGCATAAACAATGAAAGTTCCTCCAAAGATGCTTATGATATTAGGCATGTACATTCATGGAGATGTGATTCAGCCCTCATCTTCCAGAGGATCTTCCTCTAAATAAAAGCTCCAGTGTCATCCACAGTTTTGGAGGTCTAGAGGAAGCTCTTCTAAGGCTACACAAAGTATTTAGCACAGCCCCAGTCACTCAAAATGCCATTTGTGTAACTGACAGACCTCTGAAAGCAGCTTTTAATTTACAGCAACAGTACCATTTTTCAAAGTTTCTGAGAATTTTTTTGCCTTTTACAGTGAAAGGATATTTATTGCCACTTTTATATGTAAGCTGACTACAGCTCCATATTACTTGAGGTATAAAACAGATGAGAAAAGGCCTTTAAACTAGTGTTGTTGCACTTCTGATCTTGATTGATGTTGACACCAATTAGCAGAAAAGGAATCTTCCAGATAAAGGAAAAAAAGATTTTATTAAGCCCTAAATGCCAAGAGTCAGAATTCAATGCAAAATTCATTAGTGCTTATGGCAGGAGTCCTACCAGCTATTGCCAAGGGGTTAAAGGGGAATAAAAATTACATAAATAGGATTTTCAGGACTTTTAAATCCTAGCTTGAACAGTAAACTTGTTTGGGTGATTTCAGCTTGCTGTTCTATACCCTGATACATAAAGGCTGTTCTGGTACACTCACTAGCTTTAATCAGAGGCAACTTCTATTGAAGTCAGTTGTATTTGTCCAAATAAAGACAAAAATAGGTCATATTTTTTCATTCAGTTCTAAATCTATTTTTGTAAACACAACATTCATCAGGTAGAGGAAGAGGTCTTAAAATTATATAAATATACATTTTAAATCTACAAATCTATAAATATATACATGTGTATCTATGTGTATATATATATATATATATATATATATATATATATATATGGGATCAAAGTCTGATTGAAAATTTTTATTTCATGTTCAGATCGTGACATAAAAATAATGATACTTGCCTTTGAAGACTTTTATCCATAAACAGTGGCTCAGAAAAATAAAGGAGCTTTGCAAGTTTTCTGATGTTGTATCACAAATAAATCCCAGTTTAACAAAGCTATGAAACAAGATTTGAAAGCCTTATAAAAACAAAGATGAAATATGTTTTTTAGAACTAGAAATTAAATTGTTTGTACAGTTTGGAGTCTGGAGAACTTTGAGTGGCTGCTCTGTAAGAGAAGTGACACAGCTGCCTGTTATTCTAATTCACAGCTCTTACAGGAATTCTGTTTTGGAACAGGAACAAATACTTGGGGAAGCGGAGGCAGTTCCTTCCTAAGGCCTCTATTCACAGCACTCAGAAATGCTCTTGAGCATTTATGTCTCTCCATGTTCACTAGATCATGTTTTGCCTTTTAACAGTAAGCTCTTCAGCTTGGTAAGGAAAATCATAGGTCCCAGCTCCCAAATACCAGACACTGCCTGCACAGAAACACACCACAGGCTTTCATTCCTCTCTGCTTGCAGGGTATCTGCTCTTTCAGTTCAAAGGACTGCACACACACACACACACGCACACACACACACACATTTCTTGCAATTCAATTTAACCAATGATAACTCAATTTCAACATGTCCTGAGACATGTTCTTCCACTGGCAGAGGATCCTGATGACCATCAGTTTACATCTACTTGTCAGAAGCCCCAGGGCAAATGTTGACTCTGAATTTTCCTTCCAGTCTCATTTGCTGCATCAAAAGTCATCAGTGCTTTTGACAGCAGCATCCTAGACTTGTAGCTAGAAAGTTATTGCCATTTCTTGCTTGCTGTGCACATTACAGATTTGGTTTGTACATCTCTCATCTTCCAGGGTTAAGCACTGCAGTTTTCTGTTTCATTATACTGGGGTAATGTGTTCACCTGAAAAGATTTAAAGCAACCCAGATTTATTTTAAAAATCAAAGCATCCCTTTCTTGTCTTTACATCATTTTCTCCTGTCCTTCCAAGGGAACCAACCCTTCCCCTTTCTTTAGCACATACCTGTTGTTCCCTGCTGCTTAGGGCAGGAGTTCATCTTCCTGTAGATTTAAGCAACTTGCAACATAGTGAGAGCTTTGCTCTCTGACTGAGGCTAAGCACTGGTTTTATTTTTATAAAAACCTGTCAGGTTGTTTATTAAGAAAAAAAAAAATACAAACAACAAGCCAAAGCTAAATAACCACAACCAACTGAAAACCAACAAGCAAACAAAAAAAAACACACAGACAACGCTGGGCTTTGTTATTAAACCACATGTTCTCAATATTGGTGAGCATGGAAGCACTGATTGTAAAAAGGAGAATTATTCTAAAAATGGGGATATGGGATTTTATGGAATATATTTTGCAGACCCCTACTCTTATCTAATACTATATTGCCTCAGTTTCTTCTCAATCTTTTTAAACCCTGTTATTCTCTTCCTTCTATGAAGGAAGATGGATTTCTGCTCATTGATAGTTGCTATCTAAGTTGCTCTGTTCCTTGGATCTTGGTTGTACTTGCAGCATATCAATTTTATACTAGCAAACCATCCTCAGATAAACATTTAAATGTGGAGAGAAAGAGTTCCTGTTCAGAGAGTAAAACCCATCCAGCAAAATCTCAGAACCAGAGCCAAATGCCACCAACTTCCATCAGTCCTTCAACAGCGTTGCAGAAAGCTGTCCCCTCTTCTGAAGGAACTCAGCAGCAAAAAATGAGGAGACTGCTCAAGACTTAGAGACTGTGACTGCTGTGTCTGTACACAACAATCAAAAAAACAACTGTGAAAAGCATTATGAATTGTTTCAGCTACTGTATCTTGAGAAGTATCTCTCCTTCTGTGTTCACAGACCTGTGGAGGAATATTTGAGAAACTAGCAGATTAAAGGTATTTTTGTTCTCTTTCTGTTGCTTCTTGATGAGGAAAACATTGGGAAAAAATGTGATATGGAAGTAGAGATTGTGAAACTCTCTCACAGCTGTACTGGATAGCTCCTTGGAGGACCAGAAGAGGGCACTTAAAAATTTGAAATAATGGAGCATTGATTCAGTCACACAATAGCTATATTCTCAGTTAGTTAATAAAATAAGAAATAATTCTTGGTTAAAAACCCCTTTTCAGGGGGTCGGATCTGTTTCAGTCTTATACATAGATTCTCTTAGTTCTTCAATGTAGAGACAACAAAACTTCATGAGATTTCAAATTTGCAGTATATCAACAAGAATATTTTTAATCAGAGATGCAACAATGAGGCAAAATTTAGAACTCTGCCCATTTTCTCACTCTGGAGTTACCTGTAGCAGCCATGTAGAGAATAGAAAATGGAATATATTTCATAGATATTTATCTATAACAGGATCCCAGCAGAAATGCTTTTTCATTGCTATCCCTGTTAGATTCTATGAATCCACAAATCCTGCTAAATACCTAATATCACAGCTAAAGATGTGCCTAGATGTGCAAGCTGTCAGTTACCCATAAAGGCTTCTTACCAGGACCAGCACTGACAATAATATCTGCAAATACTGAAGGCCCCTCAGCCACCAAACCAGAAATCATCAACCAGCTGTGAAATAAATGTAATTTCCAGGTGTCCACAAGCACAATGTAAGGGAATAAACATCCAGGTCACTAAGAATGAACCTGACCAGAGAAAAAAGCATACGTGAAAAATGGTAGGGTTGTAGTTAGTCCTGGTCTTGTTGTCCTTGTCAATGGGGGACATCAAGAATCTTCCTACAGGTGTCAGCAGCATTTCTGGTTCTTCTCTCTGTATGTCACCACACCAAATGGTCAGTTTTGATGGCAGTCAAAAATTTACTGGCAGTAAACTTAACAGCTACTGGTTCAACTGGTGCTTCAACACAAGCTGTGATGTGTGGAAGTGATAGAAATATGGTAAAATGCCCATTTTGGATCAAGTCTGTGATCCAAAATGTCTTCAGCCAGGACTGACAAAATAAGTACAACAAGCTGTATCAGGCCTCTGTCCTCAGCACCATTGCTAGATGGAGAGGTGATAATACAACAGATCCCATTAACTTGTGTAACAGCTTCCAAAAAGCATAGAAACTTTTAGTATCTGTGTTACCATGTGGCAGGGAGCCCCACAGCTTAGCTGTAAATTGTACAAATTGTAGGATGTAAAAAATACAAACAGTATTTTCTTGACCTGTAAAGCAACTTATTAAGTGAGCTGACAGAAGATGGAAGTCATGCTCCAGAGAACATGTAGGCATAACCCACAACAGCAGAAAAACACTAGCAATTAGTCAGGATCCCTCTATTGACTGACAAGAAGTAGACATACACTATCACTGTAGACCAATCTTCTGAGCACTCAAAGTGTGTAAATTAGACCTAAAGTGTAAATTGCACAGTAAGTGACAAGAATTTCAGAGCATTGATTACTTTGAGACAGTCATTTGAGGAATGAATCCTTTCAAGAAATATAAAACTGCTGGTCTTGATGGCATCTGACAACTGAGTAGATTAAATACCTTGGTTGAATGACAAATATCCAAATACTCCAACCATTTACTGTGCATTGCTGTCAGTGTGTTTGTGCTTGTATCTCATGGCACTCCAAAAATCAGAGAAAGATGCTTCACTCCAAAAATCAGAGAAAGATGCTTCAGAGCCAAAGAACAGTGGGTTGTGTCCATACGGCATCATCTTCACAAATGGCATCAGCATCTGATCCTAATTAAATTAGTTATCACCATTTGCTAAATGGTTCCTAATACCAGAGCAAGCTGGACTGTTCCCAAAAAATCCCTGCTGTCCAAGTGCTTAACATCACTGAGCAGTTCCAAGAGAGCCTTGGGAGGGCATGGACAGATACTCTATGTTTGTAGATCCATCAGCAGCTGCTCATGACACTGGAAAATGCGAAGTATGGTTTTATTTGTAATTATTAAATTACACAAATTGATCATCTCTTCATAGGGATTGCACCTAGTTTACATAAACCATGTGAGAACCAGATCCAATGGTGCAGAGTGCAATATGAGCTATTAGAAAAGGGTACTTGTACCAATATTTTTGGTATCTGTCATAACAAGCAACTAAGCTATGACCATATAAAATCTAATTTTTCGCAGGTGACTAAGGCATCACAATCCAAATCTAGGAATGCAGTTTTAAGACTTCATGTAAATCATAGCCATGGTGACCTGAGCATCCTTCCTGGATATCTGATTGGTGCATCCAAAGCTGACTGTGTATGAATTCAGGGGAAACAGATGTGAGTCTTCTCCACCTTTAGACTCAATAAGCAATTTTGCACATCCAAGACTGAGGGTGACTCACCCTTGACTAGCACATGATCTATCTGGGTATCATACTGAATTGCACTCTTTACTGGAGGCCAGAGAGATCAAAATGCAAAGTGAGTGCTCGTAAGAGCTCAGTTCCTAAAATGAAGGTGAGGAGGAGATGAGGAGACTGATGGCAACCACACAATGATGTGGATTGCTGAAGCCACGCAGTGACACTCAGACCTGTACATGTGCTCTGTGTTGGAATGATCAGGGTTTGCAGGGTTAGATAGGCTGCAGGGGATCAAAATTGCATTGTCTTAACTAGCTAGCTTAGATAAACCAAATCAGACTGTGTTTCTGGGAGTCATCCTATCTGATATTAAAGTATGAGTTATTACCAGAGAATGCACTCTGAATGCTTATGGTGGTGCTGAAAACTTTTCTATTTGCAGGAGAAATATGGGAGCTGTGGTAGTTACATATTTGACAGTGCACCAGATAATCAGGATGGTATTTAAAATTAGCATAGATTAAGAGAAAATAAAAGAAACTTCCTTTGCCCAGTAACCTGAGAATGAATTTGACAAATTGGAGACCTTCTCAGACATGAGTTAGCTGGTTAAATGTTACAGCACATCGTGGTTTGTGGCATCATGGAAGAGTTGTAAGTTATCAAGGATTTAGCCCAGGCAACCCACTGGTGCATCTCTTATGTTGATTTTATGAAACCTCATCAGAAAACAAGGAAAGAACATGTACCAGGAAAAAGGAAGCACAGACATAGTTGTGAAGGCATGGAAGAATAAACAACTCTTGTATTCCTTTTCTGCAAATCACAACAAGACAAATGACTGAAAAGCCTTTTTCAAAGCCTACCAGTCCTTGACAGGAAAGAAGAAATAATGCCCTAATTGCCAAAAATGGCAAGGAGAGGAGAGAAGAGAGGGCAGAATGTCACGGTTACAATTTGTTTCCAATTCATTCTCTCTCTCCAAGGTTCCTTCTGCCCTTTAAGAAATCTGTACTTAAAACATAATGGACTAGAGGCCATTTCCAAACCAGGAGCTTGGTATAATTCATTTTAATGCCACTCCAGTTGGCTGGGCAATACAATAAATTATCACACTGCAAGTGAGCCCTTTGGTCCAGACTATGTGTCGGACTGAACTTCTAGATCTATGGAGTATTTATCATGAGTCTGTTGCCACACAAGGTTATCGTGCTGGTAAACAGCATTTCTCCATCTCTCAAATTTGGTTCTTTCAGCCAAAATGAAGCTATTCAACATTTTAAAAATAAATAAATAAATAAATAAATAAATAATTTTAAAAGCCTATGCTGGCTTTATCAGAGTCACATGGCCAGAGTTCAATATCCACCATGATACTGTGGGAAAGTATCAGCAGACAGTATGGTTTCACAAAATATTTAAGACTATCTTTTTTTTGTGAGAGCTACTGTTTTATCTCAGAAAGATGCACTGTAATTAGTATCAGCTACACCAGATATCCTTCACTGCTTTTTCTGCTTAGAATATGCTCCATGAGTCAACAGAGGATTTCTTTTTTCTTAAGGTTACTCCCCTCAGCACACACAAAAAAAAAGAAAATTCTGCATGGTTTTAGGCCATTTTTTCCAAGATTGTGTGACAAAACCCTTGGAACACACCCAGATTGTGATCATTGACAGTTTCTACACCAGTAAACCAAGCCAAAAAGTCCAAGATGTCACAAGAGGCAAGTCAAAGACATGGGATCAGAAAAGGTGTCACAACTAATTAATTTGTTTTGGAAGAAACTTGGTGCTTGATGTTTCCATTTCATTCATGGGAAATAAGTGCTCTGAACGTCAGACAAATCAAGTCATTTATTCAAACACCTCACTGTGAACTCTGCTGCTGGGATCTTGGTTCTAGGATGTTTAAGAGATATGAGTGTAACAGAAACAAAATCCACTTTTGCTCAAAGGTCATTGTCAGTATTATTATTTTTTTCTAGTCTTGTTTTCTCTTCAACAAACTTGCATTTTTGTCTATAAGTGACAAGTTTGGCCAGAGCAGCATTGATTAAACCAAACTCACAGACTCACTCAATATTTCAATGATTGAGAAGTGCTGAAGGAAAATAAATATTTATTTTCACTTTGCCTTGCATTTCCAGCTAGGAGAAAAGCCAGCAGTGATGTAAACCTGCTGTGCAAAGGTTCCTCTATGCTACTTCCATCCAGAAAACCTCAAGAATTCCCTGAGAAAGCCTCTTCTCCTGATCATCCCACCTTGTTCCATTGAGCTTCTGAGGTCTGAAGAGCTGAGTCAAGGTCTCTTCTAGCTAACTGGATTGCTACAAATTCTCTGCTGCCTGTTTTCCTCCTCTCCTTAACATTCACAGAGCTTCAGCTAAAAATTCTGGTCCATTACCTTTCAGATTGTGCATCTGCTTACTGACAGTCCTTAACTCTTTTCATCATATTGCTAATTCTGTCTTTAAGGCCTTGTGTTGGTTCTTCCTGCCCATATTTATGCCCTTATCTCTTATCATTTGCCCCTTGTTCTGCCTTCACACTCTTTCCTTGAGCTCCTTCTTTCTTCTGGTCCATCAGGGCTGTATCCCCCTCCTGCTTTTGCTCGACTCCCTCACCTTCTGTCCCCTTCCTCCAGACTTCTCCCTCCACATTCTGCAAGAGTCAGAGCTACACTCTTGGAGTGCTCCTGAGAGTCAGTTGTTACTCCAGCATAAAATACTTCTGAATCTCTAAGAAAGAAGAAAACAAAGCACAGGAGTAGAAGAGAAAACAAAGGAAAGAGGAGATGAGAAATGGGAATTGACTGTCTGGAGCAACCCATGTTTTGTTGCTGCTACTAGGAAGTGACAGCAATAGTAGTAACAATGCTAGGCTTTTACTGCTTTTTAAGAAAAGAAGTGATGTTTGGATTAAGTCAAAGGAAAGGACTGTGGCCATCAGCATCTGTAAGTATCTGCCCAGTGGGCTGTAATTCCTTCAGTGGGCAACAGGAAAACAGCATCAAGAGGGTCTTTACTGCAAGTGTTATCCCACAAATGCCTCATGCCACACGATAGCATGACTTGAGGGCATCAAATAGGAGTCAGAGGTCAGATTTGGCAGCACATTCACCTGTGGGTAGCAGGGGGAAGGTTCTCATGCTGAACCAATCTCCCAGATCAGCCTTGAGCCCAGACAGGGAGAAAAATGGACTGATTTTACCTAAGCCTTTTTCCTGGGATACAACCACAAAGAATATAAGGCTGGTAATAAAAAAACCATTCTGTCAAAGGAAAGGTGACTGAGAAACTATTGTCCCAGGCCATTCAACTATATTCTTCATCCTGACAATTTTTGTTTGGCTCAGGGCAAATAGATTTGGCCAAAACCAAGAAAAGCCAAGTTTCATGGGTTTCAGTGCTGTGTGCCAGATGAAGAGCCTAAACAGGTTAGTCCTATATGATATTGTTAGGTAATATCTTGGGTAGCAGTTCTCAAATGTTAGTTCTTTAAATGAGAAGTGGTTGCTAAGATTTTATGGCTCTTGGTTATCTAGGAAGGCATGGGCCTAAAGCTCTTTGAAATTATTTGGCTACTGCATATCACCCTGCAGGATGCAGCACTGAGAAAAAATTAAGGTCAGATGGTCACAGCAGGCAACTGGGATCCAAGAATCCTTGCATAGGCACATTATTCTCAGACACTGATATAACGAACTTGATGTTTTTGTGCTTCATTCAACACAAGCTTAGTTAGCATTACTTGAAATAATAGGTGGCACATTCCTTCAGTAGTGCTTTAATGCTGTGAAAGTGTAAAGTACCATAGAACAGTAGAACAAGATACTCAGGTATTCTACTGACAGATACAAAATTCAGGGTTCCTGCTGCTTCACATTTTCAGGGTAATGGTTAAAAAAAAATAAATTACCTATTAGTCAAGTCAACTTATTAAACAATTTGACACTTTGTAGTACTCGATTTGGGTACAAATTTAATCAGAGAGTGTAGGGGTGAATTGACACAGAACACATTTCCTAACTTTTGCCTTAGGGCCATTTTAGATACACAGTAACAAGGCATTGTTATTTTATAAGCTATCTGAAAGTCAGCATTACTCTGTTTTGCTGGTTTTGACAACCAGCAAGGAAACTAAACTTGGCTGGCCCCGGTACCTTCTTCCCTTAGAGATCCAGATAGGATGCTCCCCTTCCCACTTCCCACTTCTACCTCCTGGTCTTTGCTCCTGAAATCACATCCCCCATCATGGATGTGTATGGTACAGAATATTCAGCGCCAAAACTCTACCCCCTGGCACTGTAACCATAACAGTGTGTTCTTCATGAAAGAACATAGTAGACAGAGGAAATCCATAGCAGACAGAGGAAATATTATTCAAGAATGCCTATTAATTATTTCTGTATTTAAGGTGCATTTAAAAAGTAAAAAGAGACTGTAAGGTGATTAAATGTCTCTCATACTGTTTCCAGCAGTAGGAGGACAAGGGGTGTGGTGCAGACCTGCTGGTACAGTCCATTTTCTTTTCAGGATTTTTACACAAGCAGACAAGTGCAAAGCATGGAGACCTGTTTGGCCCCTTCCCATCTCCTGTCATAACTGATGTCCCTTAACTGCATATCATTGTTTTGATTCCATAAGTTCAGCCCAACAAACTTTCATCAGGCCTCCTAATGGAAGCTTGAGCTTTTCCAATGATTCACTCCAGAATGTGAGCAAAATCAATCCTACTCATTTCAGGTAGGCAGCCAGTAAATCCTGTGTCCTGTCCTTGAAGGTCCTTCTGTTATGTTGCACACTGCTTAGAAATTTTCTTAAAGTAACAGTTCTGTTCCTCTTGTTTCTATTCGACAGTTAAAAATTCTTCCTTCTGTGTAACCAGAAGAGAGAGTTTGTTCAAGGCCTGCTTCTGCGCCCAGCAGAATCTGTGCTGTATTTACAAAGTAGAAGCCAATACTAAGAGTGCTGACTGTAATGAACAGTGTTTGGAACGAAATGTCTAATGAGTATAGATGCTATCAAAGCTGTTCTCTTGCTCAGAAGTGGATGTTGATGCCAATTACTCATGTTTCTTGATTAAACTCTTACCGAACATTAAGTACTACAGAAAAAAGGTCCTCCATCATAAAATATGCACATTGCAGTTGAGTCAGAAGCTGGTACCAAGAATCCAGGGACTTGGTATATTCTATGTTGTGATTCTCCAAAGAATACATGGGAGTACATTGGGCATGATTTGTAAAAGATGTCTGGGCAGAATGTGACACTGGATCACAGCCATATAAGTGCACACCAGACTAAGATGTACCTTCAGGACAACAGAAATACTTCCATGAGTAAATAACTGGAAGAAGACATTTCACATGGCCAAGTAGGATGTTCCACTAAAGATGTGACAGATCTCCAGATCTATAACCAGGAGGAGTCAGACAGTGAACTCT
Organism: Lonchura striata; assembly: GCF_050655825.1. Classification (NCBI taxonomy): domain Eukaryota; kingdom Metazoa; phylum Chordata; class Aves; order Passeriformes; family Estrildidae; genus Lonchura; species Lonchura striata. The sequence continues at coordinate 149,780,740 of NC_140704.1, read as the reverse complement.
CATAGTTGGAGTTTGGGCTACTGCTCAGTTTGACTGGATCCATGTACACTATTCTCCTGGATAAACCATTCTGGGGTACATCTGCAGTAATTTTGTTCTATGAATATTTTGCTATGATACAAAAGGGTCAGAAACCTTGCTATATTTATATGTATGCTTGAGCTCTGAAATAAAGGGAAATGCACCAAACAGGAAGAAAGGTGAACATCAGGTTTCTCTTAAACAATAAAAAGGTTTCTTGATGAAGCTACAGGAATGTGTGTTTGTTTTCTAATCATCAAATCAGAGTTTAAAAGCAGAAGGGAAGCATAATTATCTATTCCCAGCTATCTTCTCTGTCTTAGGCCATTACATTTATACAGCTCTCACTGCCTTTGGTCAGATGTTTCCTAGAGCCATGACACAGTGACACTCTAAACCCCTGGCACTCAAGTCACACAGTGGATGTAATATTTGGAACAGATAATAACAAGAAAGTTTAAAGAAACAAAACTGAATGTGGCTGGTGGAAGAGCAATTTTCTGCCCCTAGATTCAGACTAGGGTAAAATTTCCCATCCAAAGAGGATCCTGAGGGTCTCATGAGCACCCAAAACCTTCTATACCTGCCCTTCTACCAGCACCTGTCAGAGCACTGTTTACCAGAAGAGTTCACAGATAAACAGATGCATTCTGTGAAATCTGGGGGAGAGGAGTGTCAGGGACAGGGATGTATCTTGTCCAGGGACAGGCAGGAAGCCACTAGCAGAGATGGAAAAGGCCACAGATGTCCCAATTCCAAAGAGTGCGCTTTAAATATTAAACTGCCCAATGTTTATCCCATTTGTTATCAATAGATCACAGCACATAGCTTAAATAATGCTTTACTCCTTGAAAATATCACTTCATAAATCTTCACGACAGGCGCGTGCAGAGGGCGGGTACCAGTGCTATCCCACTTCTCCAAGCTGGGACACTCACACATCACAGCAGGGAGATGCAAAACTGACAGAAATCCTCCTGCAGCCACTGGGTTGGGGAGAGCCTGAAATGCCCATAGAACTCTCTCCAGGAGCCTTGCAAAGAGCAGAGCATTGTGATTTAAATCCAAAGCCTTGGCTGCTTGAGGATGATTTGCAGGAAGTGCAAGAGCAGCTTTGGCTGAGCAGACAATGCCCAGGAACGGCTGAGCTAAAGGAGCTCTGTCGGGAAGAGGGACGGGTCGGGAAAAGGGATTGGTCGGGAAAAGGGATGACTGGATACCCTGCCTGCCCCTGCCGAGCCCCCGACCAGTGCCAGCACTGCAGTTCTCACACAAATTCAAGTTAGAAGGAGAAAAAGGAAGAGATTGGAAGTAATGGAGGACATATGAATCATATCTGCAAGACTTTCCCGTAATTTCATTTTGAAATCTAAGATTTAAACTAATGTGTTCCTTGGCCAAAAGTTATTCTAACTTCTCTGGGCAGGTAGTAATAGAAAGAAATGTGATCTTTTTGATTAAGCCAGAACATTTACTGCCACTGGGAAGTGCTGCATGTAATGTACCATGGGGACACAGTGCTTTCTGCAGCTCCTACTACAACTGCAATATCTGACAAAAAACCTTCAAAAATACAGTACAGAGGAAGTCTCAAATAATCCTCCTTAGCTGCATTTATACAATACAGCATCTATCTATTAAGGTGTTAGAGGTGCTTCTAATGAAATAAATTAAGACTAAGTCCTGATTCTGCTTCCAAAAACCTGGTATAAATCTAGACAACTTGTCCTACTTCTGTAGCATTATACCAGATTTGAATCTATTCAACAAAGCTCTTAAATTTATGCCTTACTTGGGAACTTGAGTATTTCCACCAGTGGCATCAGGGCTCCTCTCATAAGTTTTAAATCTTCCAAAATTTAAGCATGTGCCAGGGACTAAAAACTGACCTCTGAGGCTAAAAACAACAGATCGTCAGAAAACTGAAGCACATACAAAACCATCAAGGAAAATCAAAAGGTACAAGAGCTTGAAGAGAAAAAAATAGAACTTAGAATGCTAAGAAAAACAGTAAAATCTTAAAAGGAAAAAGGAGAGGTGAAGCCTGAGAACATGTACCTACATTTCAAATACTCCAGTATTTAGTCCTGCCTTAGGATCCCATCATACAGATGTTTTGCAAAGAGGCTGAGCCTCTGCCTCCCCAAAAGCTTACACCTGATGTTTTCATACTTAATATTTCCATTTGTCTGTAGCTGATTAATCATTCTACAAGTTCCAACATTCTCAGCAATTTACCTTCTGGGGAAATAAGGTGCAGGATAGAGAAAGGACTTACCTAAGGTGTTCTTACACACTCAGTCACTAAGAAAAGAGACATGTTCATCCATAAATATGGAAAAAAACTCTATATATGTTTGGCAATAAGCTTTTGGGGCTTTGCTCGCCATTTGGACTCAAGCAGAAAGTGGAATTTTACTGTTCTTGTCAACCTGAAATCCTCCTCCAAGGTCACAACTGCTCAGCTTGAAGATGGTAAATACCACAGTCTCATTTCCTTAATGCACACAAGAAAGAGATAAACTCAGCCTAACCTTTTCAGTTTACTTTACTAAATTTACTTTGGGATCATCTTTTTGGCCCAGGTGACTCCCAGCAGAGCAAATGCAGTATGCTTAAGTGATATTGTAATATGAATAGTAAATCTTAACTTGGGGCTGAGCAGGAAGCTTCAGTATGCTGACAAACAGTGTTGTAAAAAGTCACACAGAGGGGAAAGCTCTGCCTGGCTGTGGGCATGTCAGGCTGCCCAGAGAAGCACATGGATACTTGTCTTGCTGTCTCCAGGTAGGTCTTTGCCCATCTTCTCCCACACCACACTTTGGACCACATACCTGATTGACACGTTGATTTCTTCACTGAATAATCAACCCCTTGATTAAGCTGAATGCTGCTTAATTCCATCAGCTTGTAAATGCTGCATTCATTATCCAGAGATCTGAGGGAAATGAAGGGAAACAAAAACTCCTCACAGGATTTCACACCCACTCCACTGATCTGCAGAGATCTGAGGTGCAGAGTATGCCCTCCTATCATTCTTCAGACAGATGTGGGAAGGGGCAGTGGCAGATCACCCACCAGGAGGATCAGGGGCTCTCCCTTTAGAGTGACTAAAGCCAAGGGACATTGGGACAATATTTGACTGGAACCATGGAGAGAATAGGCACTGCCCTTCCAGATGGTTGGTATTGATCTCCCACTCCTTCTCTGAAGCACAGCAGGTGCTGCCTGTGGAGCAGCTGCCACAGCCAGATGTGCTGCAGAGCTCCACTGTGCCCGTAGTGCTTGTTTGTGTGTTGGAGCACAAGGCTCGGGCTCCTGGCTCCCACCTGGACCACAGATTGGAGAATTGGAAGGAAATATCCTCCCCGACTTGCTTGAGAAGCATCCAAGCCTTTTGTCAGATTATCCCACCCTGTAGGGGAGGATGGGGTCTGTTTGAGGCTCCCAAGGAAGTGGAAACTCAGCCATTTGGCTGGGCTACACACAGGGAATGTGTACCCTGCCTTGGCCATGGATTAAGGTGGACATCTCCACAGGGCTCCATCTCAATTTCCTTTGTCTTCTGAGGTTGCTGAAAAAAATACCAATAGGACAGTGCCAAAACAGAACACAGAAACAGCCAGACATGACCACAGAATGGAAGGAGAAGAGATCAGGATCAGAAAATACAAGTTTGAAGGTAGATGTGCATTTGTGGAGACAGTTACAATTTAATGCAAAAGCATTTAGAAATTTGAGTTCAATAGAGTGAGTCAGAGCAAGGCAAAACCTGAGCTAGTTTCACCTGGAGCAGTGATATTTTATTTCAGCTTTCACAAGTATTTTGCCTTTCCCCACAATGGACCATGAAAAATGAGTGGAAGCTGCTGTGGGATCACTGATGTTCTCCCCTCTCTCTGGCTGACCTCAGCCAGAACAGAGCTCTGCATCCCCATTTTCCCATTCCCAGAGGACTCCTCACACCTGGCTGCAGGCTCCTCTGGCGTTCAGCTCTCTGCATCTCAGTTCCTGACTTCAGTACAACTGGAAGACAGCCAGGAGGAGAAATATTACCCAGTGAGGAAGCCACTCACCAAAGTGAACTGACTGGCATTATTTCCTCCATAATCCACAATTGGAGCTGGTTTTAAATTTCTCTGATCAAGCAGAGATCTGAAGGCAGCTTTCTCAGATCACCTCAAGTTTGGGCTGTTTCTACCTACTTGCTTTTACAGCTCTAGGTTTCTTTTTTCTTAAAAAAAAAAAAAAATACTTTGAAGCAAAATTATCTCTTTCAGGTTGAACAAAACACCCATTTGAATCTAAATGAAAGCTGTTGAAAACTCAGAAAAAATATAACAAGTTGACCCAAAAAATATACTGCCTAATCAGATCAATCTTGACAAAGATGCTGTCAAGATTTTTCCCTACAATACCTATGTCCTGGAACCAGACAATAAGATTTCTGGGTGTGCAGACATGTCTTCCCCCCATCTTCCTAAATTTTTCTTCAATTTTTTTTCTCTAAATTGGCATTCACAAGGAGGTTTTTTTTTTAGGAGAATTACTCACTGAAAGTGTTTTTATTAAGTTCTTTTAAAAAACAATAATTATTTAAATGTGCATGCATGAATTGTTAAAGCGCATATGTTCAGACATAAAATTTTCTGAACATAGTCACACATTAAAAATTTTCAGTGAGTAATCCCAAATTCAAGGCTGTTTGGGAACTGCTTATATTTGCTTTATTCATGACAGTTATTTTTTGCTGTACTCAGTCTGAGATTGGACTGCTGTAACATCTTTATTCATACAGAAAAAATAATAAATATTAAATGCCCCAAAATCCAGGTATCACCATTCAGCCAACTACTCATGGATTAAGTAAAGGTTTGGTTTTCATTAATGACTGGCCATAATTTGAATATTTGTAAGGTACATAAAATGATCTCATACATTATATCAAATGGAATTTAGACTTCAGGGTCAGAAATTCAAAATTAGGCTTTCCAACAGTATGACTCTCCTCAGCAGTTTGTCTTTGCTGGATAGGAGATAGGAAAGCAGCAATGGGATTATCAGGAATCCTGTTCCTATTACTGACGTGCAAAAATCCACATTCATTTATAGGAGACTTATCAAATACAACATTATGACTGTCAGCTTTGTTTGTTTTTTTTTTTAAAGCCTATTGCAAAATTATGGCAGAGCTAAACAAAACCTCAATTTACAAATTTGAAGAAATTTTCAGAGAATCTCAGGGATAACAGGAATGGTTGTAGATTGATACTGCAGATAAAATATGTTGAAAACATAGTATAGAGGGGTGGGCAATTTAGAGTAATAAGAGGAAATTAGACTGTAATAAGTGCTTAAACAGAGGGAAATAAACTGATACAACAGAGAATGGAGCTCTCAGCACAAACAGAAAAGTGTGGAGAGATACAAAAGGTATCAGAGACATACCAAAGGCACATAAAGGCAGGAAAACCAACAGCAAAATAGACAGAGCCCTTCAGGCTACAAGATAAAATGTAAAAAACCACACTGAGTCCCCATTTCAGAAGTACATAACCCACTTCATCTGTGTCCTTTGCAACAGTGAAAGAAGCAGCTGTCAAGTTATGTGGAGGTGAAGAGGACAATAGGAAAGGCCTGAAATAGTGCATGGAGCAGTGATGGAGGCACCTACATCCCCAAGAAATGATGGATCAACACTAATCATTTGTAATATCAGTGATGAATACATTTTCTGCCTTCCAGCAGCACTGAAGAATCAAATTTGTAGAAATATTAGATTTAGCCTTTTTGTTCTTAATCTTCAGAACTGGAAACATTGGGATTTTCTTGGGGTGAAACACACTCAAATGTCTTAGTGGGTGGAAGAAGATTTAGTGGCAATAACAGATGGGCAGGACTAGTGACAGCTGTCTCCCTCATAAGTGGCACGAGTTAGTTGTGCCCCCTGTCTCAGTCTTTGTGTTTGCACAGGGCTGCTACTTCTCAGTCCTACTGGGAACAGATAAATAGTGCAAGGAGGACACACAGGATGTTTTCCTTATTATGGAGCAGCAGAAGATGCTTTTTGCTCCTGCTACTGGAAGACCTCTGCACAGGCACTGTGCTCTATGCACAAAGCATCTGGAGTGCCTGTGTGATCAGAATCCCCTGGGTTTTCCTACAAATTATCCTCGTGCATTAACATCCAAGGAAGAAAAATGACAGAATGCAAATATTTAACTGCAAACATACAAACAACTGTTTCATTGACTTCTTTTTCAAGCTGGTTATCAAGTGCAGGACTGTGTAGAAAACTGGTTCTCACTTCATCCACAGCCCTCCAGGTCTATTCCACGAGGGCAGAGCCTGCAGGAGGAAGGATGAGAGAGGCTGTCCCACTGCTGGACTCACCAGCCTTCAGTGCTGTGTCACATGGAGTGAACCATATTGGTTCCAAGGGAAAGTTTATTAAAGATGCCTGAAGTGCAACTTACCTGTTAGATTGTGAATTCTCTAGGGGGGGAAATGAAGAAAAATCATGTTTTTTCAGGGTTTGTTGTGTGACAGGTGTTTCTGCAAATAAATGAGAGCCCTGTCAGACCAAGTATCTTGCAGGTTCCTCCCGCTCAGGTGACACTTGAGCTACAATGTTAAGCTGGAGGCCTGTGTCCCCATTACCCATCCCCAGACCCAGCTGCTCCCACACCTGCAGAACTGTGCAGGAAAAAGTTCCCTCGCTGATTTTATCTCTGATTCAGATGGGATGGATGACTCCCGATTTGCTGACATAAAGGAACACATACCTGACAGGCAATGAGACTTAGAATCAAGCAGGATTTCCAACACTGTGCAGTGGCTTTTTCCCAAAGAAAAGTTAAAGTTTGCACAGTTTGAAAAACAGCTCCTGGAGAAGATGGCAGCAGCTGAAGGATTTTGGCTGGCAATCGTGCTATCCCTTGATCCACCCGCAGTGCGCAGCAGCTCTGCGAGCGACTCCTGGATCGTTTGAAGGTTCTTGGGATGGCTTCAGGCTTTTGGCTTTTTTATGCAAGCAGATTTTCATGCTTTGATATCTTCTCTGACATGACTTTTGATCCAGTGAAGGTGATGCTGACACATTTTTCACAGTGAATATTTTGTGTACAGTGCTGCTGGAGCATTGCAGTTGCCTGAGTTATTTTGGAGGAACTCTTTCAAAAATATGCAGCCTAATAAATATGATGAAAAGTGAGAGCTCTGATAACTGCAGTCAGGGTGTCTGCCCTGGTCCAGACCAAGGCATTGCAGCTTGTCAGCATGCAGGCACCATCAAACACGATCCAGGAGAGTCGTGAGAGAAGGGGGGGCAAAGCACAGACTGGTCTGGGCTCTGTGCAGTGAGAACAGCACTTTGGAATATCCAGATTATTCCCCCCCAAAAAAGCAGATGATGTTTCAAGCTGTCAGACTGGCAAGTTTTGGGAAAAGTAAAAAAGCCCTGGTGGAAAGTCTGCACTTTGCTGTTCCTGCCAGGGTAAAGCAGCACAGGGAATGAGGGTCACCAGCCAAGAAATGCTGTGTGCCTCAGGGAACCCCCTGCTGAAGGACTTTCAGCTAATTGAGAAAGTCAAACATCCATATTCCTGCTGAAAAAGAGGCTGCAGTACCTTCATCGAGCATTTCAGCTACAAAGGGAATTGTTCATAAAGGCAGAAGGAATTAAAGGAGGGAATTAAAGGATGCAGTATTTAATGGGGCAGATTGATGTGCACACTGATGAGATATACTTCAAATTGATTAAATGTCTGTTTTGGCTGAAACTGCTTTTTTTTTTCCCCTTGGCCAATGCTATCTGTGATTTTTGTTGTTTGTAAGTCATGCCTCTTGCTGTGACCCAGCCAGAACTGAACCTGGCCAAATAAAAGGTGTGCTTAAAAAATTTAAAATAAAACAACAAAAATAAAGAAATAAAAAGAAAAATCAAAATCGCAACATGCCCTGATTTCTACCATTCCATGGCCCACGAAAGGAAATTAGTTTTATGCTAACGTAGGTCTCAATGCAGCACAAAGAAATCCCAGCTGGGTTGCAGCCTGCCTGGCTGCAGTGTAGGGACTTGTTGGAGCACAAATCACACCAATGCAGCCAACCCTGCGATGAGCCAGGAGGGGACATGGGGCTGTGTGCTGGCATCTTCTCTTTCCTAAACTGCTGAGGCAGCCTCATTTCCCTGTGTGTGCAATGGTATGGAAGCACAGTAGCTTGGACCTTGTAGGCATTAGAAGGAGCTAACCTACCCTAGAATTTTATTCAACCAACTTTTCCAGTTGATAGAGCTACCCAAGTGCAAGCCCCCGTAGTGGGACTTCCACCAGAGTCAGTCTTGCGTGGATTTACTTTCTGAGGGAAAATTACCCAACCAAGCTAAATCATTTCAGGCAGAGCAGTTGTAAGAGCTTGTTTACACGAATCTGCTCAGAAAAGTTGATCTGAATTTTTAAGTGGATTAGTTAAACTGCATTAATTAAAGCCCTTTGTGGGAACTGTCAGAATTAAAGTATCTTTGATTTGATTTGGTTTACTTCTCTTCCAAGGCTAAGCCATATTAAGGCCACTTTACTTGTGAAATGAGAGGTTTAATGCAATTTACTTAATTCACTTTAAAGTCCTGCCTTTAGTTAATTTAAATCAACTTTCCTGATTTTCCCTGTATAGACATGCCCAAGGAAAATGAAGACCACTGAAACAGAAACACCTAAGAGAAACTTTGAATAAATCAGAATATTTCACTAGCCCCTCCAGGATATTACTACCCTTGTCACCAAGATTTGGGAAGTGCAGGTAACACTGTCAGGGTCCAAGGACTGAGAAATAGATCCTTGGTGCTAAGCTCATCAGAGATAGGATGGCCAGTTCTGCAAAAAAACTTTACTCCATCCTAAAACAAAAACCAAAAAATTAAGTAAATGCCTCCTAGCCCTCAAAATAAAAACAGGGCTCAGGCTATGTCTGTGGAGAGGGAAGAACAGAAGTTCCTGAATATATGAACAAATGAAATTTTATTTAATTCTCTGGTGACAATATCTGCATCCTTCATCCCCCCTGAGCCAGAAGGTACAAACAGTATTGGTAAAACCCTGTTGGAGGAGACCTGGTCTCCTTTTCCCTTGAAGTATCATGCCTGTTTCAGGCACTGGTACAGGGAATACCATGCAGCAGCCTGAAGCTGGGAGATCCAGGGTGTGGAGGCAGACAGGTGACTTTGCACGGCACCAGCCCTGGCTCTGCAGCACCAGCTCTGAGCCAAGAGCCAACCTGCCTGACAAACCCAGAGTGTCACCTATGAAAATCAGAATTCAAGGCAAATCTTGGAAAACCATCTATTTCTTCATGTGCAATTTGCTTTTCAATTCCTATAAAACCCCACACCCCTGTGCATTGCATTTTCCAGCTCTCAGGCTGGCCCTATGCAGCTGCACAGTCACAGCCAGCAGCAGGGGCAGTGACAGGGCCACTCTGCCCCAGATGAATGATCAGAGCAGGCACCACCACGTTAAATGAGAGGGAGTAGGAGACAGGCTCCTTGTGCTGCTGAGATCCACTTTGGTATTGAATCATCCTCCCCAGGGCAGCCTAAGTGAGAGCAGAGGTGGTGATTAGCGGTGCTGTGTCTGTTTGGAGAGGCTTGCATGCATGACTGAGCATGAATGGCCTGATTATGAGTGGGTGGAACTCCCCTCAAAGGGACCGAGCAGGCAGAGCTGAGGCAGCAGTGATTAGCTGCCATGCAAGGTGAGTTATTGTCCCCTGGGATGCTAAAGATATACTGTACTTAATAGTTCACTGGCCACATGCATTCCAAAGGTTGATATTGTCGCAGCCGGAAACATTCGTTCACATAATTAGTTTACTTTTCCAGTTTAAGCCAAATGGAAAATCCCCCTCTACAGCACTCTTAAGCTGGCTGTTGGGCCAGTGTTGATCAGCAAAGTCCTTTTGACTTTGCAAAGTTGCCTGGCTTTCCCAGAAGGACGTGAGGTCATTTAATCACCTCCCTTATCGCAATGCCTTATCACAGCCACTATAGGGACACTCTGGGATTTTCTCTGAATAATCTGACCCCAAAATTTGTACCAGCAGCCACTGAAATCAATGGAAAATGAGCTTTTGTGTGACAGGATTGTCACCTGCCTGTGATCTTAATTCCAGGTGTGTGACAGGGATGACGGGAGATGACTCATCCCTTGCCAAAAATCCTCTGTGTCACAGATTTGCAGTTACACCTTACTCCAGAGGAACTTCAGCTACTTACCCATCATAAATGATCTTCAGGTGACTTCCTCTCCCTTCTGTGGGAGTCATGAATATTTGACTTAACAAATCAATCTTTTCACTTCCTTTCATAGGAAGACAGATACCTTTATATATGGAGTGCCTGAAACAGACAATAAAAAAAGACCACAAAGGAAAGAATCTGATTTTTGTGTAACTCTGTTCATTGCAAGGATTAGGCCTCACCCTCGACTGAACCAGAGCAATACCATTTAAATTAGCAAATGTATTTCTCCATCTCTTTCTATCTCACTGATCCACCTTAGCAAACACCAACAGTGTCAGGGCTGGGAAGGATCCACTGAGATCCTCAACACCAGCATAGCCACGTCATCAAACTGCGTAATTTATCAATTTGTGAAGACTCAGAAGGGCCTTACTCTTCAGGCCTTCCCTACTCAGCAGGCCCAGCAAGGTCTGCTGTCTTCTAGTGACTATTTCACCAGGGCAGTGCTTGGATTTGGATTCTGTGCTCAGGGATGTGGTTTTGGTGGGAGAGGACCCTGATATGCATGCTTGGTGTGAATATTGTGCTCCATCACCTCCATGGCAACGGAGTGTTACAGCAGTCAGGAGGGTGCCAGCATGTTGTGCTGTTTTATTCTGTCTGTTCATTTGTTTGAGTCCTTCTTGTTAAGCCTGCAGCAAAAGGCTGGGTTCTGGAAAGGGCTGTTTGGATGCTCATAGTCCTCCTTGTGTGGCATTCCATCCTGTGAAGAGCCTAGGAAGTACAGGCAGCACTTAAATTTCCACAAACCACTTCCAGTCACCCTAGAGGCTGGTTCTGCTGTGATCCTCAGCAGGATATCTATGTCTCGAGCCTTGTCCTTATGTTTACTTGTGTTTGCTTCTGCATGCTTTGCTCCTCACCTATTCAATGTGTTATTGAGCCCTGCAATTATTTTTCCATTCATTTTCTCCTTTCCTGACTCATTTAGCTAGCAAATATTTCTTGACCTCTTGTGCATTGAGACACACCATCTAGCCCAATGTGGTGGAAAGTGGGAATCTGCTGCCTTTGGAAACCCTGCAAGCTGGTAGCAGGGAACAGTTGTCCCCTGGATATGTTGCTCCAGTTCCAGCACAGAGCTTGCTCATGCAAGAAAACAATTTTTGGCCTGCATTTGTGCAAGACTAAAAAACAGCCGGCTCTTTTTCTGTCTCCAGGCAGACTTCCCAAAGATTATAGGAAGAGGATGGGTCTAGGGCCTTTCTGGCCAGGAATACAACAGACCATGGGACAAACAAGCATGGTGGAACAATCAGGTGGCTGTTATGTCCAAAGCAGCCCAAAACTGCTGAGTGCCTCAGCCTACCTGCTCACTGATGGTCCTCCTGCACCAAACTGCCTCATACCTGGGTCTAACCACACTGCAAACCCAAGGTGCTGCTCTCCCTAGGGGTTTTGCTGCTGCATTGCTTTTTTTCTCTGCTTTTTTTATGAATTTTTGAGAAAATTATAGTAGTGAGATGGTTGTGCAAGCAGAAGTGCACTGCATGCCCTGAGTGCCTGGGATGAAACAGCATGTTCAAAGCCTCCATGCTGAGCTGCCAGTGTCTTTAAAAGCATATCTTATCCCCACTGGCTCTTTGGGATGTTAAGGTGGCTGTTCTCATCACAGGGAAACCAGCCTGCCTTTTTGTCCAGCCTTTCTAGTGCAGAATAACATGTTCTCTTGTCCTTCTGCAGCTGAAGAGAAAGGAGTCAGGGGAGATTGAGTGATGTGGCTTCTGTGATGCTCTTTTGCCATTCCTTTTTGTGTCATGCTTTTGTGTTTACTTGGAAGTGCAAGGCAGGGATGGTGGTCTTATGTGATGAAAAGCAGTTTTTCTATGAGGTAACAAAAACTGCTACCCAAAAGGCAGATTGGAACAATGCTGAAAGACTGGAGTATTATTTCCAAAAATTAAAAGGGGACATGTGCCAAGAGCTATCATAAAGTGAGTCCTTGCTGACAGAGAGGTGGTCTGTCTGGTAACATGTCAATGTTTTCCTAATATATTGAGGTCCACTTGAGCAAAAGGAAGAGTCCCAAAATATGTTCCTAAAATAACAGCACAAGCCATAAGAAACAGCCAATGAATTCATCAATCTCAACATTTATTTTGAGGTTAGTCTCACACAGAGATGGTGGGTGGGGCAGAGCTCCCTTTCTCCATGGCTGTGGGAAGCTTTCATCGGCCTGTAGGATCCTGATGGGGTACAAGGGTGGTGGGTAGTGTGGAGATCCTTCGTCCATGGCTGTGAAGAGCTTCCAGCTGCCTGCAGGACCATGATGGAATATGAAGGCAGTGGTTGGCATGGGGTTCTCTATGTTCACAGCTGTAGAGAGCTTCCAGCAGCCTGTAGGACCATAGTGGGGTACAGACCAGGGATAAGTGTGCTTCTTTACTTTTAGGTCAAGGTTGTTGTAGAAAGCTCCTTGTAGAATGTTTCCTGCTCTCTGGGTGGTAGAGGAAGGAGAGGGAGGGTGTGTGCCATGTTCTGGTCATATTTCTGTCTGGGGATTTAGCTGTCAAAGACAGTAACATCAAAGAATGGAGCAGCCCCACATCCAGCAGCCCCTGCCTCCACGACTGAGGCTGTCCCAGCCTCAGGTTGTGGCTGTCCAACCCATACCTCCCAAGGCCAGCCATGTCACCAACCCCACTGCAATGAAGGCCACCACCAAAGATGGCCACTGCCAATGTTCTGCCTGCTGTGACACATCACCAGGGCTGGAGAAAAAAGATGAGCTCCCAGCTCCCTGTAAGGTTGAAGGCAACTGTAAGACCAAAACAGGGTATAAGTTGGGGGTCATCACCAACACACCCTGTCACTGCCAATGTTCTGTCTGCTGTGACACATCACCAGGGCTGGTGACTGGAATTAGGAGTGTATCATGGTGACATGGCTATTATCTTCCACCATTCAGTCGAGAAGAAACAATTAAATAATAAAAATACTTAAATACATTCATTAAGATAGATAAACAACCTCTGGCAATATTGTGGTGGAAAATTAGGCAGCTGTAGCAGCTATTTAAAGAACAGCACTTCAGAAAATGTTAAAAAAGAATTTAAGCAGCAAATCCTACTCATTGCCCAAGTGTAAAGAATTGTGTGGTACTTGTTGCTGAGATTTGTGGGTTTGAAGACTAAATTCTTGAAAAATGCTTGTCAAGTTGACTGGAGGCAACATTTCACACTTTTAGAATTAAAGACATGACCAGTGCAAAATGATGCATCCACAAGTGGCTGAGGGTTCTGAGCACAGATCAGAATGAACAGCAAGACTCAACTCTTTCTTTCCCTGAAACAAACTAAAGAATTTCGCCAAAGACTGTCCTGTGCTACACACTTCAGCTGGACACTAAAATAAAATTCAGTAATTGCTTCCCTTCTGCTTGGTTCACTGCAGGCTGCTACATACAGTCTCTTTAATTGACAAGACCAGAGGCACTGGCCACAAACTGAAATGCATTAGGTCTCCTCTGAATATCAGGAAACACTTTTTACTGAGACTGAGAACTGGTTACCCAGGGAAATTGTGGAGTATCTAACCTTGGAGGTATTCAAAAGGCACCTGAACAGGGTCCTGAGCAAGTGGCTCTGGGTGGCCCTGCTTGAGCTCAGGAGTTAGACCAAATAACCTCCAGAGGTCCTGTCCAGGCTCAGCCCTTCTGTGAGTCTGTGATTCAGGCACCAGCCACCCTGGTGTCCTAGGTTGACTATATATTTTTATCTCCAGTTGTCTGTTCTGTTTATGCTGAATAATAAGTTTTGCACCTTTAAGGCTTGTTCCAGGCGTGAAGGGGTGGGGAGGAAGAAGCGTGGAGTTTGTTTTCAGAAACCACACTCCCTCCTCCACATTCCAGCTGGACTGTGTTGTCTGCAGACAGACTGACAGCAGGACAGAGCTCTCCTTTGCTTTTCTAGTTAGTTTTAGCAATCTGAGGTGAATAAGTTCCCTGGACTGTGGCTTTTCCTTTTCTTTGGACCTGCTCAAACCTGCAGTGGACTGAACACCAGAAGAGCAGCAGCAGCAGCACCTGTGGCCCAGCGGGCTGGGCTTGGACCGTGGCATTTCCAGGGCCAGAGGGACAGATCAGAGACTAGGTGAGCCAAGCTGCAGCCTCGGGGATTTTTCTGAGTTTGTTTCTCTCTCTTGGAGTGCCAAGAAGTTTTATTGTTTAATATTGTTTAGGTTTGCTTGTTTAATAAACATGTTTTTTCCACTTTCCTCCAAGGAGCTATCTTTCCCAAACTGGTTGAGGGGAGGGGCCAATTGAATCTGCTTCCTAGAGGAACCCCTTTGGGGGTTCTTTCCCAAATTTGTCCTTAACCAGGACACCTGGTAATTGACTTACACAATTTGTGTGATGCCACAGCTCATGGGCTCACAATGAGCAGTCAGGGATGACATCTTCTGTGTACAAACTCTGACCTTCCTTCAGAGACCACCAGAAGAGCAGGTAATTTACAGCTATCAGATCATCAGACTACAGTTTTCCAGGCAGTGGGCCTGTTAGCTGGGCAGTCTTTGTCTGGGAGAAATTAAGATCCCAAAAGACTTACTAGTCCAATGTACTTTGGACTTAACCCAAGGCAGTTGTCTCAGGCAGTTCATCTGCTGCCTTCAGTAGCCATATTGCCCCTGAGGAAAGCAAGTGTTTTCTAGACATCCATAAAGTTTCTGGGATGAGAACCAGGCTGAGCAACTCTCAGCAGTTCATTACCCATTCCTGTGCCCATCTGCAAAAGAAGGTGCTTGATGTGCTGTAATCCTCCAGCATTTTGCACCTTACTTGCTTTCAGTCCTTGCAGAGGTAAGTGGTTATACAGGGTGCAAAGCAGTGATGACTGCAGCCTGCAGTGTTTCCACATGGGAAGAGCATCACTGGCACTGCAGAGCCCTTCTGACAGCTCCTGCCTGCTTTGAAGATGCTGTGACTTCATGGATGTCACCTGAGCTCCAGATAAGCATGGGGACTTTGTGATGCTCTTCTGAACACAGCACAAGTCCTGAACTATTTAAGGTTTTTGTTCACTTGTCATTTCTCATTTCCTCCTTTTAAAGAAATCTTCACTCCTTTGTTAAGATACTGTTTAAATCTCTCAGCGACTAAACCATGTATGAAAACAAGTGAGTGCACCTTGGCCAGGTTTGCATGCTGCAGGAGGTGTGGCAGTTTAGAGATGACAATTCAATAGTAAATAAATCCTGGCTGCATGCTTTTTTCACCTTTTTTCTCTATAAAGAATCCTTTGGAAATACAGCACAGCTGGCACTTGAGTATTTGGGCTATTTGGCTCCCTGTTTAGCTGCTCCATCATGAAATGTAGTGACAGTCAGACGAGTAATTGCATAAAAATGGCACCTAGGTGCTGAAAGTAGGAGTTTTCTGTGGGCCTCCTGAGGCATGTGTGCTGAGTTGAAGGATCGATTGGGTTTTTTCTCCCTCTCTCATTCCTGTGGCTGGGATGTGCTAACCATGTTGTGCTCAGATGTCCTGCCTCTCCCACTGCAGTGCCAGCTAATGTCTGATTCCAGAAGCTTTGCAGTTGGCAATGTTTTAATAAGCAGAAAGAGCACAGCTTGATTCTCAGGTAACAGGCTGAGCTAGCTGTGCTGGCAGTCAGAGCTAAAAAACATGGTATTGACTTGAAGACTTGAGTGAATTTGGAATAGAAATTGCGGAGGAGGAATAAATGTGGCATACCAGGATGTCACTTTTACACTTTCCAGATGATAACTGCACTCTAAAGTGGAGAATCTCTGACAGTGACGTCCTCTTTCAAGCATCCAACATCTTTGCCTGTACTTGGTCCTCCCGCAAACCCCCTCTTTTCCTTGCTTTGTCTGACTCACTGTGTATTCTTCACAAAACACACTGTCACAGGCTCTGTTTATGAGAGTTACTCAAGCTTGTTTCCAAGTTAGAATTCATGTTTTATGAGGAGGTGGATAGGTGAGGAGGGGAGAAGTTTCCACCTGGGCAAGGGCATTGGCAAGCCCTCACTGGGGATAAAAGTTGCAGGCTAAGTAGCACATCTCTGACTGTGTTGCATTAAAAATTGCCTGGAAACTCTTTTCTTGCCTCTCACTGCAACATCTTTCATGCCATCCATGAAATCAACATCCAAGAGTACTTCATTTCGTCACTGTCTGCTACACCATTGACCAGGATATTTATTCGTAGGAGATTAGTACACTACCTGCTATCTCAATTGCCTGCAATATTTGGGTGTCACCACATGATATCATAGAGGGAGCAGGTGCCTTCTGGAGGGCAAAGCCACATCTGGGTGTGTGTCCTGGTGCAGAAAGGAAGGGGGACAAAGGCTAGAAATAGATAGTGTCCTTCTGGTGGTAGGATCAGTGCTTGAAGTAAGACCCTGTGGCAACTGAAATACCTCATTTATTTCTAGGAAAGGGTGAAAAAAGGATTAAAAGCAAGAAATCAGGCACTTCACATTTCTGGGAGGGAGAGGCAGTTTGATACTAAGCTGCTTTCCCAGCAGCAGCTCAGGGTGATGTACTTCCCCAAGCCAGGTCCCTTGGGACAACACCCTTGGCGAGTGTGGCTGACCCTCTAAAAATCCTGTTAGGAGTGTGAAAGCAAATGTCTGTGAGTGAATGATGCTAAAGCCTCCTTCAGAGGACAGGGAGCTGGCCCTGCAGGGAGGGATGTTTCACAGACTGCCTTGCACCAGGATGCCTCCATCCTCAGGAGAAAGAAGCTCCACTGTGTCCACCTCACCTGCTCCCAGAGGCAGCTTCTCTCTTCCCCAAAGATGTGTCAAAATATGTGTCTAGAAAACATCAAATCATAATTATTTTATAATTTTATCAGGCCACATTTGGCACCAAGGATCATAATCGGGCCTATGTAAAAATCTTTAGCAATATCAGCGAAAAGTCAAAAACATAGTGAGAGCAGTCATTTGTTTGCCTCTAAAAGGGATGTTTGCAGTCTGAATGTAATATTCCTGGAGAACCCAAATAAGGAAACTATATAGGAAAATTTATAGGAAGTTATAAAGAAAGCTCAAAATATTACACTCCACCCTTCAGGCCTTGTGTAATGTAAACTAAATAAGAATTCCTAATGGAAGGTGAATGAGTTATTTTTAAATTTTATTTTAATGGTGACTGTCTTATTAATAATGTATTTAGAGCGTTATTTTCAGCTATGTCCCTAGATCCAGGGAAATAATTACATGTTCCAGGACAGGAGTAAAAGGATGAGGGGGTACATATATCTTAGTGACCAGTTCTATAAATAAGCTGCTAAAAATTAGTAACCATTGTCATAGCTGGCTCAAGAGAGACTTGTTAACTAATTATAGATCAAGCTGTACATTAAAATTAAAGCCATTTGCAAGATATTACAGTAAGTGTAATGTTCCCAAGAGATGTTAGATTGAACAATCTCGGAATCTCAAAAGGCTGTGCAACCTCTGTAGCTTGAGCAGTGCAAAAAACAAATTTTCAAACATTATTTGAATGTCATGGAGGGACTAGATAGAAATGCTACCTAGGATGGGTCATTCATTGCATTTCTTGACCTGAAGACCCTATAGAAGTTGTACTGACAACAACACAAATTGCCTGGGTGGGCTACATAGATACTGGCAGGTTTTTGTTCATTGCTGCCTGGTTCTGTGTTTTACAGTTGTGCATGATGGGATCTCAGTCCATGATTAGCAGCCTTGCCATGATATAAAACACACAGAATAATAGCACAGCATTCTGGTCCTCAAAGCACTATTTCAGGAATGTGAAGTTTGTTTCCTGATTTAATGCTGCCACAGTCAAACAGATTTGGTGCATTACATAGGCCTAATAAGAAGATTTAATAAGTATTTTTAAATTGTGGGTAACCCAAGAAAAAGAAGAAAGCATATTGGTAAATAAAGCATACTTTAATGTAAATCACAGATAGAATTTCCAGGAATTTATCCTGGGACAGAATCTGAGGGTTGAGTGGCTGACAAGGGTTGCAGTTCAGTGAGTGCACACAGGGAATCTTTATCACTTTGAGCTGCAGCTTGATCATCAAAAATAAAAATAAAAAAATAGAAAAAAAAATGCAATACACAGTGCAACCTTGAACATCAAAAGGACCAAGCAGGCTGCCAGAGTGGAGTGGGATACTTCTACCTGCTTGATTCCATTGCTCTGACTGAAATATTATTAATATTTTAATATATTGACTGCTGCTTACTTTTCTGGAGCAGAACCTTTAAAAATCAAGCTGTGCAATACAGAGATGAACTGGGATGATGGCTGGTTGAGATCAGCTGCAGAAGACAGAACTGTAAAAAAAAAAAAGGACAAAAATCTGGATTGAAGCTAAGTCTTCCTTTTTTTTTTTTCTTAATTTGGATTAAATTTTCCATTTGCCAATATAGAACAGGGCATCTGGTTGCAAAGAAGATGGTAGCTGGACTGCAGCATTCAATTACAACTAATCTGCATCACTAGATACTTCTAATGTGCCTGGAAACTATTTTGATCCAAGGCTAATTGTTTTATTGTACTCATTTACAGGTACAAAAGAAAACAAAAATTGTGACTGAGCTAAAATTCAGCTCATTATTTGCTATTGTGGCATTAATTATTGACCAGATTCTTCAGTTACTGAACAATTTAAATCTGCCATGAGCAGTAGTCATTCTCCTGAACAACGTGTTGGAAGCTGGTCTATAAGAGATGAAACCTTAAAATGTAGAGTAATAGCACAGCCCAGTGGCTTGTCAAAGAATAAACCACTTAGGGATCCACTGATCTGGGCAATTGAATGCATTCTATCAAAAAGTCTGGGAAAAGTGGAAATGGGAAATTATTCTAGGGTCAGGTAGAAGTGAATTCTTTCTTGTAATACATTTTCTTTATCCAAAATAATTCTGAAAAACTGCTTTCAGCTTTGCTGGCTGCAAAGTACATTGTCACACTCATGTCATTTTATGTAGAATTCCTTAAGACTGTTATTCAAAACCAGATTTCGAAGAATAATATAATTTATAATAATTTGTGCTCTAATTTATGTTATTATTATAATTCTATTGTTGCAAAGAATTATTCTTTATCTGATTATTCCCTTACGTATTTGCTTGTAACTGCTTTTATTTTCATGTACAATTTGCATTTATCCAAGGAGTCATGTGAAATCTATTGACACTGGCTTATGTGGACTCATTTATTCTAGAAAATAGTTGATGTCTGACAAAAAATACACCACTCCCAAATAAATCTTGTACTAGAATTCTTGCACTAGAATTTTCAGCTGGGCAAGGCAGGAGGGGTAGCGTGCTGGGAGGATGCTGTGTGCCTGTTTCCCATCCCATCAGGAAGAGGGGATGTGTTTAAGGATGCTCTGGACACAGGCCATGGAAGGGCTGTCAGTTCCTCATACCCATTGCCTGTCTGGGCTGTGAGAGAAGGGTCCAAACTGGCTGTTGGACACCCGAGAATGGAGCTCATGCATGTTAATACATGGGTAAGACAAATACCTGTCCAAGTCGCCAGGAAATAAAAGGGAAAGTGCTGTGCCTTAGTGTGCCTCCTCTAATTAAACAGAAATACCTTAATTTAGGAAGAATTGCTTTTTCTCCTGGAATAAGTAATGACCCCATCCCTCCACAGGCAACAGAGTTGGTCAGAAAACCTTCACAGAGTCCAGACCTGGACTATGGATACTCCAGGTGGGAGGGACAGGATGGGAGCCCCTGTGGTCAGGGAAAATTTTTGAAAGGAAAGAAGATCATGTAGTGCTCAAAGAAGACAAAAAAACTGGTGCAGAAGTGACAAATTAAAAACTAAGAACAAAGGCTATGAGGGGTTTAAGCAGAGTCGGGTCAGAGCCTGTGTTAATAGTGTAGCAAGCATGGGTCCCCAGCAACACAAATTTCTCTCTATTGACTAGAGGAAAAAATCCACCCCTCCTAGATAATTCCCTAAATTAATTCCATCAGAAGATGCTACAGATAAGAGATGACCTTGCACACTGAGTCAATTTGTTAAACAAGGTATAGCTGACATGGCCAAGTCCTGCACATCACAAGTCCCTGAATCTGAATTTTAGCACTGTGTGTGGTTTAAATATATCAAATACATCAAATCAAGTTTCCACTGTTGCTAGTCCCATGGGTAGCAATGAATTGGATTAAATAATAATTACTAATGCAGCTATGAAGAAAAAAAAAATACTCAAACTCTGAGCTGTATTTAGTACCTTTAAATTTCTGTACAGCCCTAGAGGCAAATAAATGTAATATGCTGGCATTTTGACCAGCAAAAACCAAAGGTGCACCTCACTAACAAAGTCCCTGAGGATTTAAGGATTCATGGAGACAGACACGGGCAAAGGCAAAGCTCATCACCACTCTGGGCTCTGGGTGCTGACAATTGCAAGCAGTGTTGGTTTCAGAAGATGTTTTCTGAACTCCACATGGCACTGTAACTCTGGAAGCATCACCTCTAGGCTACAGTGTGGTGCCAGCAGAGTCTCAGCTGGCCATTACACATAGCAGTGACCCAGAAGCTGGAGAAATGAACAGCCTTGCTCAGTTACAATCAGATGCCAAACACGACTAAATCCGGTGGGTAGGCCTTGTTGTTTGAATTTACCAAACTTCAGGAGGCTGCAGTAACACTACCATACTGCCAAAAACTTCCCCAGAACCAGTATGGTTTAGCAGACCATCCTTCCAAAAGGATCTTTCACCTATTTTCTCTCAGACCCAATCCACTACATGTTGCCAGAAGATCTCTTGCCTTCATGTTCTCTGGGTGACAGAGAAGGGACCTCAAAAACAGGAGGAAGTCCACCCCTGTGGCACCCCTGTGGCATCTGCTGAGATGCTCTCTGTAAGCCTTGTCCTGTCCTAAGCATTTGCCTGTTGACAACTGTGAGCAAAAGCTAACTGAGTGGGATAATTTTATCGTTCCCTGATCATCAGCAACTCTCTATTTCCTTCCTTCCTTCCTTCCTTCCTTCCTTCCTTCCTTCCTTCCTTCCTTCCTTCCTTCCTTCCTTCCTTCCTTCCTTCCTTCCCTCCCTCCCTCCCTCCCTCCTTCCCAATTTAGGTTTCAGTGTTTGATTAAAGATTATATTCTTTTTTTTTTTTTTTTTTTTTTTTAACAGGGCACAGTGTGCTTCTCTGCCATTCCATTTTCCTTCTTTCCAGCATGTCAGGCACTAAGTCTGTCTGTAGTTCAGGCTTGTGTAGTTTGTCCTCCACCAGGAACTCCCTCAAGAGTCATGTCCACATCTCAAGCACCCAGACACAGATCACAGGCAAATGACAGGAAAATAAACATTTCCTTCCCCTTTCCAGGAGTTATGGATGTCTTTTCATCAACACCCCAAATCACCCTGATATTTTTTTCTGTTTATTGGCCGTGGGATATTGGCACACAGCTCTGCCATATTTAAACACTGGCTCCACTGGCTTTATCTTCTCAATCCCTGTTTAATGTTTCTCAGAGGGTCTTGTACATGACATTCTCCTAGAAAAGGAAACATGTGAAGATCCTTTCATCCAAAATCCCAAGGGATTCCCCTAAGCATTCACATTCCAGCTCATAACCATTCTTGAGGAAATAATATAGGATAAAACACCTTTTTTTTTTTTTTTTTTTTTTTTAATGTGTGTGTGTGTAGAAATACTATGGAACTTCTATAACACCATCCCTTGTCAGAGTCTTCGTAGAAGAAAAATGCAGAATATATTTTCTTATTGCTTATGCATTGTTCTGCTGCTGTAGGCTATTTCCATTCCCTTATTTATGACAAATTCATTCCAAATTGTCACTAAAGCACTGTCACATGTTGCCCTTTGTTTTGCAAGGACTGTTACCTGAAGGTCTTATTTTACAAAGTATATTCAGTTCTGTGCTTCTCCTGCCTGATATCAGCATTTTCTAAAGTTTCTTGGAGAATGTTGTGATTTCCAATGGTAAGAATGTGATACTGGAAGTTGCAGATCCCAGAAGTGTTTTCTACTCAGGAAAAAGGGCAGGATGTCCTTCAAAGTACAGTTCAGCTTTTCAGAGACCTAATTCCAATCCTTCCTTTTTTGTTCCTTTTCCCTTTACCCAGTCACTTATCACTGGAAGGAAGACTGTTTCATTCTACTCCTTGTCTCATCCCTCATGAACTTTGTCTTTTCCATGTGTATATTACCTTCGATTTTTGCCTTCCTCTCTCAGTATCTGAATTTATACAATTTAGGGCTTGTAATGGTTTCAGGCAGATAAAATATGTCATTCAGGAATGGCTTGGACTGTGCTTGATGTGTTTACCTTTCTCACTCAGAAGGTGAAAAGTTTCAATAAAATGATGTCCTTTTTGTCTAATTTCCTGCTTTGACTTGGTCTTTTCACTCTCCTTGAAAGCAGAGTGAGTAAGTACTTGGGGACTATGTAATTCACTTATAATTGAAACAATAGACCATAAAGGCTCCTTGAGAGCAATTACATCTATCGAGCCAAATGAGTCAGTTGTGCATTTGCACCAAGTCCAAGCAGTAAAATATATTTATGATTTTTTTTTTTAATGAAAGTTACTGCTCACTTAGTCTTTGGAGTCAGCACAATGCATCATGAGATAGGGAGGCTTAAATGTGAATCTTCATGAGCAGTGTGCATGACTTAAAATGAAAAAGGATTGCAGTAGGCTTTGTCTGGGCATGCTGAAGAACTAGTATGTATCTGACTAAATGTGGTCTGAAACATAATGGTTAATCTAGGAAAAGTGAAGTAAAAACTAAAGCAAATTTGAGAGCATGGGCTTGAGACTAGATAGTGAGAAGGGGATAAACTGTATATTACTAAAATTAGAAGTGCCTCAATTCCTTTGTTTGCTTTTATCTTCAACCACAGCCTAGGCTGACTCTGCTGACAAGCCTAGCTGAGGTCAGGAAAAAGTAATTACACTGCACTAAGCCACCTGTCTAAGCAGGATTCTGGGCAAATCAAATCCTGTGCAAGACACTGATTATAAATGAAGGAGCCTGGGAGCAGCTACTGTGTCAGAAACATAATTGTGTGTATGATGCTGGGATCCAGCTGTGTCTATGTCCTGTAACGCTCTGTGATCCTGGGCATGTCACTCATTAGGGGACCAATACCCAAACCATGGTCTCCACAAAATGGAGAGCAAAGTGCTCTTTACATTTTCCTTCTCTTTTTTTGGGGTGATCAGTAGGGCACCTGCTCCTTCATTAGGCAGCAAAGGGATTGATAAAGTTCATGAGGCCTTCGCAGAGGTCTAGCAGCCCTATCCAGTCACAATGCATAGGAATCCATAGAATCAATAAGGTTGGAAAAGACCTCTGAGACCATTGAGTCCATCCCTTAACACAGCATGACTGTGCTCACCCCTAAACCCCCAACTGCTACATCCACGTGGCTTTCCAGCACTTCCAGGGATGGTGATTCCACCACTTCCTTCTGTAGCCTGCTGCAGTGCCTGAACCACCCTTTCAATTAAGAAATTTTTCCTAATATCTAATCTAAACCACCTGTTATGATTTGATTATGAGAGATATCTCTGCCTGAGTTAAGGTGCAAATGAGACCATATGCTGAGTCAATAGTATGGATTTTATTTATCAGTAAATTTAGGATAGAGATATAGAAATAGTAGGAAGGGGAGGGCAAAAGAAAGAGAAGGAGAGACAGAGAGGTTAAGCAAAAGATGTTACCATCATGTGGATTCCTGCATTGTCCCACTGATGCTTCTTCACCCTGGTCCTCGCTGGTGGAGGTCCCAGAGTCCTTCTTCTGGAGGTACCACTTTTATCCAAGTCCTGGGTATTCAGGGAATGTAGATGCCATTCCCATCGCTTGAGATGGCATGTGCATAAGCACTTGCTTCCTTTGCCACAGTTTGCCATGCTGGGAATTTTTGACTGGATGCTAACCAAATCTCTACCTCCATTAGGCATGGAATAAGCTCCTTTTTTCTGTACTGTCTTTGCTTATCTCAGGTTCCATTGTGGTGGCTTATCTTATGGGGATGGTATTTTGAGACATGTAACTGCATTGTTTAAGTCCTCACACTACCCTGGCCACTTCCTCTAGTCCTGTCACTTGTCACCGGGGAGAAGAGACCTCCACATCTCCATAGCTTCCCCTCAGGTAGTTGTAGAGAGAGTAGTCCATCTTTCTCTACAGAGACAAAGAAAATAACACATTTAGCTGCCCCTCACTAAGTTGGGGCAGCTCTGTGGTCTCACCAGTTTGGAAGTCCAATTAAGCAATTAAATTAAACAAGGTGTTTCCATGGAATACCTATGGATTAGTGCAGAAAGCGCTTTGCCCTAGCGTGGCCTCACTAATTCCAGCAGCCAAGCCAAGAGCCGTGGTCTTCAGTGCAGCGCAGCACAATCAGAGCCTGCTGAGATACCTCTGCTGCACCTCTGCAGTGTGGCTTTGCAAGAAATATGTGCTTTATGTGCTTTATGTGATGAGGCTTGTTCCCTGCTCCGCAGAAATGCTCTTTTCCGTGGAGAGTGTTTCAGCTCCCTCTTAAAAGGGAGCGTGCATTAAAGTGCTTCTCACCTCGGAGATAATTGAGTGCATGTACAGCATCTATCACAATAAAAGCCAAACCTCAGACAGGTACTAGGGCACTATCAAAGACAAAAAAACAATAAATAAGAATCCATAAGGCTTTCAGTCCAATGCTTTCTGCCACCATTTTATCCATTAAAAAAAAAAATCAAATGTTTGTATACAGCACCTAATTCTTCACAGTATTCAGGCACTACTGCAATACAAATACAACTTACACCTATTACTACTAAAAATAATTAATAAACCTATCATTCGTAGATTCTTCTCTCTTTTTAAAACTGCATCTCTTTTTTACTTTTTGGAATCTTTCGTATTTTTCTGCTTGAAAAATTACCACGTCATTAAAAAGAAAATTGAATTTTTTTATAACAGATACCAAGTAACAGTAAATGTTCACATCCAGGATATAAAAATGAGGTGTATAATGGCAATGCTTATAGATCATTCCTGTTACCACATCAGCAGGGCATCACTACAACATAGTGCTCCACAAAAATGACATATGGAGCAGCACTGAAAATAAGAAGAAATTTCTTGGTATGTTTGATTTTTTTACTGTTAATTCAATGAGCCACCAGCCCTGGTTTCCTCAGTTTGTGTTTTTCCTCTGATTAGATTGTTTGGGGATTTTTCAGAGATGCAGAGGTTACAAGAAAATGGGGTTCTTTTATATACACCATTTTAGTTTTGATATTTCCCCTGAATTGTGAGAGAGAAAATACTATTTAAATACCATTTTTATAATACTGATAAAAAAGAGAAGAGAAACTATACCTTTTCTTTCATGAGGTCAGATAATCTTTAGGGAATACATGGGCTTTTTACAACCTTTTAGAGTTTCTTTTTACTTCTTCACAGAACAGCAGCAAATTCTCGAAAGGACAGACCACCTGCAACTCTGGCCTCATGGAAAAAGGAATGGAGGTTTTTAGCACTTCACTGGAGTCAGGCCAGATTCTGTACTTACAGTGGCATTTATTTAAAACAGATTAATGGGTTTGTGCTGACAGGGCTAATGCTCAGGAAGAAAACCACCTGTCAGCAAGCTGGGCACCTCATCCAAACCCGCATGCCAGGTGCTCAAACTCATCAGCACCAGCTTCTCAATCCTCCAGGACTTTGCTTCTATGAGCATTCCTGGCATGAGCATCCCCACTCCTCCAAGCTTCAGCACCCCTTTCTGTACTGCCTGATCCTCTGCAGGCATTCCCAGAAAGTTTGTGAGCTTTTTGGCTAAGACACAGCTACTCTGACTTTTAAAAGTAACTTTTTAAAAAATCATTAGAGTTTAAAATTTCCCAATTTGGAATTTGCACAAGGGCCCTCTTCCTTAGTTTCTGAATTGCACAAAGCTTAAGATATCTCATAGAGGTTTTGGATAATTGCTTCAAGGAGTGTAAATTCCTCCCTCTCTGCTCTTGGTGAGCTCCAGTCATTAATAAGATAAAGTGTACAAAGCAGCTTGGCTGCAAGAGGAGAGCACAATGCAATACAATACAGCTCATCCCCATCCACATGGGAAGGGAAACACAGGTGAAATAACAGTAAAAAGTTTTTAGATGTGACAAGCCTTGGGTGCATTGGCATGGGTAAGAGTTTTGCACTGGCTGGGCTGATGTTGACTTGCTTTTCAGTCCCTAGCACAATGAAAATATATCTCTGACATCTGCCAGTGTGGTGCATCTGTGGCTGCCGTGTCTGTGTCAGCGCTCCCGGAGCAGCCCTGGCACACACACACACACCCCTCACACACACCCAGAGTGCCCAGCATGCTGTGACAGGACAAACTGGGACTGGGACAGCCCATGCACAGCTTAAGGCCAACTGCAAGATGCTACAAGTGACAAGAAAAGGTCACATTCGCTTCTCTTCAGGGCTAAACAAAGCTCATGTTGGGAAGGTGCCTGCTGAGCACAGCCCCAGGTCTACTCTCCTGCGGAGCAAGGAGGAAACAAACATAGGAAAGTGTAAATTGAGGCAGTTCAGAAAATAGCAATGTTTGCTTTGACAACACCTGACTTCCTGGGCATGAGTTGGTAGGATTTTCTTTGGCTTTAAAACCATGGTTTCAACACTTACCATGCCCAAAGTGTGCCAGCAAATTAATGCAGTTTCAGGGGTGGGGGAGAACAGCTAATCAAAGTAGGAGGGTGAAGGAGTTGAGAGTTCTTAAGAAAGAATGTTCTGAGGGAAGAAATTGATGCCCTTCCTTCTGTACATAGTTGTGACTGCTCTCGTTGTTCTCATGGGACATTTTACATGGGCAGGTAGTGATAGGACAAGGTGGGTGATAGTTTTAAACTAAAAGAGAAGAGATTTAGATTAGATGTCAGAAAGAAATTGTTTCCTGTGAGGGTAGTGAGGCACTGGAACAGGTTGCTCTGAGAAACTTTGGATGCCCCATGCCTGCAAGCATGCAAGGCCAGGCTGGGTGAGCCTTTTAGCAATCTAGTGGAAGGTGTCCCTGACCATGGTAGGGGGCTTGGAACTAGATGATTCTTAAGGTCCCTCCCAAGCCAAGCTTTTCTGTGCTTCCACAATTCTCATATGTTTTTCACTTTCATTGATGAAAGATGTTCAAAAATATAACACAGAAATAGGCAAACCTTGAAAATATCATGTATCTACCAGAGAAGGTCTAGAATTAATGAGAGAGAGGCTGTGAATTTTCTTCTTACTGACTTTTCCTTAGGATGGGGAAATGGTGTGAGCTATATCTGTCCTTCAGGCCTTCTCCTGCTTCTCCAGCACTGTCTTGA
The DNA here is from genome assembly GCF_050655825.1 of Lonchura striata. Classification (NCBI taxonomy): domain Eukaryota; kingdom Metazoa; phylum Chordata; class Aves; order Passeriformes; family Estrildidae; genus Lonchura; species Lonchura striata. The sequence continues at coordinate 149,753,099 of NC_140704.1, read as the reverse complement.
CAAGCTGTTTTGTGATTGTGAGCCTTCCTCAGAGAAACTGCTACTGATCTGGCTGCTCCTGCCTGAGAGTGTAGGACTACAGAGAGAACACTGCTTTTCTGTTCTCTCACCCTGTCTGATCCCCTTGGCCGAGAACGTGGATCTGGCCAGCTTCCAGAGAGTGAATGTGGTGATAAGGAAAAGCAGAGCTTTGAAGAAAAAGATATACTGTTACACTGGGCACCAGCACGGAAGGTAATGTCATTACTGTGATGCTGGCATGCCATACTCAAGGGCAACATAGTGCAACCTCAACCATGAAGTCACAATTTTTCACAATATTTGGAAATGACTGAATATTCACTTTAAAAAAAAAAAAAGAGAAAAAAAAAAAAGAAAAAGGAGAAGAAGAAATAGAAAAATAAGTCATTTGTAATAGTACCAAGTGAAAAAAAGCAATTCTTACTTCAAAAACATTATTGATGTGGATTCGACGGAAAGTTTAAGAATATCCTAAGGGATAGGAACAGAGAACTGAGAACAAAAAAGCAGTTTGCTGCCTCCTGTCCTGCTCTGGAGGTGAAAGAAAGCAGGGGAATGGGGAGGCTCCTTTCTCAGGAAGCACAGTGCAGGATGGAAACTCAAATCACACCATCCCCCAGGTGATTGAAAGGTACTGATGCCCTCCAAAGTTGCCTGCTGACCCCATCCTGAGCTGTCACAGCCTTCCCAGCAACACATCCCCACCTCCTCATTGCTAATTGTTTCCTATGTCCAAGCAAGGTTGCTCTCAGCATGCAACAAATGCCTCTTCAGTCCTGGTTTTGGGAGCAAAGAGTGGTTATCCCCTTTGCAGCACTGCTCCCTATTGGAAGCCTGTTTCCACATCGACATTTTTATGCTGTTTTTATTAAGCCAACAACCCTGCTTTGGTCACCCTATCTCCATAGGTTCACACTGTACCAATCTCTGAGCTCTGCTGAGCTCTACCCTGTGCACAGAGATGTCTGTGTGCAAATATTCACCCCCTCCTTCCTAAGGTATGTGTGCCCAAAATGGGACACACACTCCAGGAAAGGTCTTGCCCCTGCTAAACAGACTGGAATAATGGCCTTTATCTCTTACATGTGACATACACGAGAATGGCTCAACAGCATCTTATCTGCTGGCTTATACTCAGACCCTGGTCTAATACTGACCTGTATTCTTTTTTTATAATATACTGGGACATAGACTAATATTAACCATCTTGGATTTTTATTGATTTTGTTTTTCTTTCTAAGGCAAAACACTTTGCACTTGCTTTTATTGAATTTTGCTATATCAGTTCTAGGCTATTTCTCAAAGTTATCATGATTATTTGAATTCTAACACTCTTCCAAACACTTGCATCTTTTCCCAGAACATTATCTTACAGAAATTGTATCTGAGTAAGCTCTGTATCACCAGGAAACTTGGCAATAAGAACATCCAACCAGTCTGGTGCTGGGGGAGACCTGTCAGCTCCAAATGACCTTGTTGGTGTAAAGTGAGTAATTTATAATTTCTCCTTAAGCATGACTTTTTCAGGCAATTGCACTCTCCCCCTTACAGTGATTTTTTCTGGTGAAGGACATTCATTTTTGCCAGGCATTTTAGCTCTGCCTTCCTCCATCCAGTTTCTCATGTCTCATCACAGAAAGTGGCTTTGGGGATCTGATATGTGCTGATGTGGGGTATCACCTGGGTTAAGCAGAGACCAGTTCTCTTTGCCTGTCAGAGAGGATATTTCCACAGGGCTGCGGCAAGATTTGTTATAACAGCCAAGACAAAACTGCTTTGTCTTTCCCCACTGGGCTAAAGAATTACATTGGATTCATGGGATATGCTTTATTCTTAACAATTCCATGTTGGCAGCTTCTCATAGGGATGGAGCAAATAATTAATTTCTTTACAAGTATCAGAACAGCAGTGTTTGATTTACAGTTGTGGATCCTCCCCTCCCTTGTTTTTTAAATGCATAATTTATTTTAATATAAATTACCAGACCTGTCATGCAGGTTATACCCACACACACAGATGGAAAAATGCAGGGAAAGTTTTTGGGCACGGGGACTGAATTCTCCCTATTTTACACTCTGAGAAGAGATGTTGTTATTTTAGCCAGTTAGTGTCTTCCCAAAGAATTCCTGCACACCGTGCAAGAACAGGTGCAGTCTACATGAGCCCATCCTGTTTTGAATGGTAGAAATTTAAAAACATAGCTATAGCCAACTATAACAGTCAGCCCATAGCAAGATAATGTCCCCACTGTTGCTTATTTTGTGGACGTTTCCAATTTTGTTTATTTTTGAAATTTTTTCTCTCTGACCAATTTAGAAAAAATTTTCAGAATATTTCCAGATATCTGAAATAATTAACCAAGCAGGCAAATTAAGGATTATGATCCACTTTTTACAAAAGAAAAGGACTTTGTAAAAACAGCTGATGCCAAAAACTTTTGTCTGTTTAAAATATCCCCATCAGCAGGTATCTGACACTGTAAAAGAGAGGTCATCACCCTTCAGGACTGAATCTCAGTTGCTGGGGCTGAATCACTCCCTCTGCTCTCCATCCAGTTTGTCCTTAGCCTCTGAGGTTTTTAAGAAGAAATTTTGGATGGGGTAGAGCTTTCCATAGCCATTAATTCCCAGTCAGTCTCTGGAGCTACATTAAGCAAGGTTTCCAATAATATTTCCAATTAATTTTTAGGTAATAGCGGTGCATGGCATTTTGCAAGGAATGCTGAAGGTTGGTGGAGGTCTATTCATCAAAACCTGATGGGAACCGTGGCCTCCATGGTGTACACAGATGTTGTTCTGGTCTAGGGAAACACTGGAGAGAATAGTTAGCATAGTAGAACAAAAGATCTATCACAGTAAAATATTTCTAGCCACATGATTAAAAAGAGAAAAGGGTAAAAGCATATCTCTTCAGCAGGGAGAGTGGAGTAATAACTAAAGATAATCTAATTACAGTCTGAAGTAAAAAAGGACTATTTTCCCTGCAGTTTTCAGTGAGATGGATTACCCTCTGTTGCAGAGGGGACTCAGAAGTGAGCAGAGACTATAATGATCTCCAGCAAAGTCCTTCTGGTAGAACAGCCAAGGTGTGACAAGGGTGAGATGTGATGACAGGTTTGACACGCTGCAATAGCACCAGAGCAGAGCCAAAGCCAGAGTGCTGCCCCACTTGTGAATGGTCCTCAGGGTGAACATACCAGACCACAAAAAAGAGAGCTGATGATGAAGGGTTTGTTTTTATTAGAAGACAAATTAGAACATTCAATTTATAAAATACAGAAAATTGGATATTCTGGGTGAGAGACTTCAGCATTACAGTTTTTGTAAGGAAGTTTACCTCCATATGCCCTCCAGTTATGAAAGTCCATGAAAATTTCTCAAGATCTTGCTCCAGCAACCTCAGCAATGGGCCAAGGGGCAACTCCAATGGGAGCTGGCCTCATCAGCCTGGTGCTTTGGCAGGGTTTGGCCACATCCAGGGGCAGGCCATGGGGCTGCAGGGTGGAGAGGCCAGAGCTTCCCATGCAGGACACAGCAGATCCCAGTTGGCTCCAATGGCCTCAGCACAGGGATCTAAACCCCTCGGACAAGCAGGGGTGTCCTGATGCTGCTCTTACTCATCAGGTTCTGTGGCAGGATGTCCTGCAAGGAGCAGGGAGTTGGACTCCAAGATCCTTATGTGTTGGAACTCAAAATGTCTCTCAGACATTTTTAGAGGTTCCAGGCCTTGGTCAGAAGCATTTTAGATCCCGGCAGGCAGCTGGAAACAGCTGTGATTTTGAGTTTGAGCCATGGAATGAGTTACCAACTTTGGAGGTGGAACAAGCAGTCACAAAAGGTTAGATAGTATAGTAAAAGTAGTTACAAAATAGAGGGAAAATTTTTTAGTATTGTACAGGGGGGGTTTAGCACCTGTACAGGGGCGGTTTTACTTTGTACATGGGGGTCAGAACTTCTAAGATGGAGGAAAGTGGGCTGATCCTGTTCTTCCTCCTTCTTCTTCCTTGCCTCCATGTTCTTGATGATGTTGGCAGTCACAGATTGGTTTAGAGTAGAAAAGCACTTTGTAATATAGGTAGTAGGTATTGGGGGAAAACTGTAAACATGTAATACATAATATATCATATAGAAGATAGCAGCAGCCCTGGGCGGGGAGAGAGAAAAAGAAGACAGCAGACAGAGAGGATGTCAGGGTGTGTGTGTGCCTCTGCCCGGGCTGCTGACCAAGCAGCCGCAGCCCGAGAAGACAATCTGTTAGATAACTCACAATAAACTGCCTTGAGACAGAACAACAAGAGGCTGCGGAGTTTTTCTTTGGAAGCACGGGTTGGAGGAGAGACTTTACCACCACACGAGACCCCAGACCAAGCCTGGGGTTCTCACACTTATGGGTCTTTTTCAGCTTGAGATATTCTATGATTCTGTGACCATAACCCCCATTTCCACCCAGGGCAACCCTTCAGGCCTGTTTTCTCTGGCAGAACAATGTCTGGGACCATCTGAAAGTTATCTTTAGCTACAGCCAGATGAGAGCTGTAAAGACAGTGCAGACAAAGGCTCTCAGCCCTGGCAGACAGGACAAGAAGAGCAATGGACACAAAAAGCACCATGGAAACTTCAAGCTGGACAAAATGACAATTTTTTTTCATATAGAGGGTGATAAAGTCCAGGCATGGGTTTCCACAGAGAGGTTGTAGATTTGCTGTTCCTGGGCATTTTTAAAGGTCAAAGCCATGGCTTATCCCAGCAGGTGCTAGTACAATGCCTGCTTTGAGTGAGTGGTTGGACCAGAGACCTTCAGAAATCTCTTCTGACCAGCACTTCAATAACTGTGATTATAACAGCTGTAAAACAAAAATGTGGTAGACTAGTTTTGAAAAGTAAGGAAAGTAATATAACTCAGGAAGAATATTTGCAGCCACTGCAAAAGAACTCCCATGCTTAGAATAAGGAGTCTGAAGGTTAAATACTCCTGAGGAAAAATAATAAAGATGTGGTATAAAGAAAGTTGGTGAGATCATAAAGATAGATGACCTTGGGGGGTAACACTTCCTTTATTTTCAACATTTATTTTACTTTGTTCTCATTTTTAGGAAAAAAAAAAAAGTGTTGTACTGTCTTTTCAAGGGAAGCATAGTAGGCAACACTCCTTGCAGGAAAAGTATAGCTGGGCAACAATTGCTGTGTTCCTGCAATTGCTGAAGGGCTGGTGGGACTGGGATCCCTCAGAGAGCTGCATAAGTGCTGTGTGGCAGAACCTCTCTCCCATGTATTACAAGCATTCGGGCTTGGACACAGGTGGAGGATCCAAAACTAAGCAGAAGATGAGAGCTGCCATCTCACATCCAGGTATGAATCTAACTCATCTCAGGCAAAGGGTTTCCACAATATTGGGAATGAGGAGAAGGGGGAATCACAGCCTTCTTGGAGGCAAGTTAACTTCAGCCAGAAGATTTGTGTGGTCCTGCCCTGTTGAGGGAAATGGCCAAGTCTGGAAGCCCATGGCCCCTCAAGTGCTCCACTGGGAGAGGCAGAAATGGCCTGTAAGGGACCATGACTGAGACATGCTACAGATCCTGTATGTGTGGAATGACTGGCAAAGCTGCAAAGAGGACTTTGAAACCTCTGGAGTGCAGCTGTTGTCACAAGCAAACTCTTCTGTCTGTCCAGCCTCTCTGAAAAACTGGGCCCACATCTGGCTGAATGAGTTCAGAAAAGACAGGCTCAGTGGGGACTAGGTGAAAGGAAGGGCTTTCTGAAGGACCATAGGAATGGAAACCCTGTTTTATAATGTCCTGTTTCATAAGAAGCCTTGCTTAGTCTGGTAGAAGAGTGGCTGCAAGGGAACATGACTGCTTTCTAAAAACACAACAAGGAGGGAAACACTGGGGAAAACTAAGTGAAAAGCTGGTAGAGAAACAGGTGCTATAAATTGTCTCAGAAAAAAAATAGTGCAGATTTGTAACCAACTGAACAGGGAGGTCTAGTTGCTGCAGTGTGTTGACAGTGAGGGACATCCAAATTACATTTGTGACAAAATTTGACAAGTTGCCCCTGCTCATGAGGCTGTTTGTAATAGCAGACAGTGGGATTCACTGACTCAGGAGTTGTTCTGCCTCTGGCCCTGCAGGGCTGGTGTGTCAGAAGGCAGAGATGCTGTAACCCCCATGCTGTTCTGCCATCAGGGCAGAATTACACTGTTCTTTAAACTGCTTTGATAAACACAGCCTAAATGTTTTCCTTTGCTTTCACAGATTTCTTGTTAATCTCAACACTTTGTCCCGCTGGTGTCCTGGGGTGATACCGTAGTCCAGCCAAAGGACCAACGCCTCCTTCTACTCTTTATCATCTCTTTTTTCCAGCATTGTCTGATATTGCCTCTCAAGTAGAATGCTATTTCCTCTATTCCTTTATCTCCATGTTCTCCAATCCATCTGATTTGTCCTCCTTACCTATTTTCTTCTGCCCTGTGCTACATCTGCTTGATCTTCTCTGTCATAGTGGATCTCTGATTTAAATTCTCTGCTCTTCCACCGTTGTCACTGTTTGTCTCCCACATCTTCCTGAAGAGAGGCTGATATTTGATACTTTTTACTTCCAACTGATAATACATGGAAATCTACACCCCACAAATTCCATGTGGAATGTGTACCTAACAGGAATATCATATGATGCAGAACAGAAACTAAACCAGAGCAGATGTACATTGACATAGGGTGTGACTTGAGGGACTGCAACTGCTCACTTCTATGAATGGACCATCCGCCACTCCAGGAGATCACAAAGCTTGTTTTGGGGACCAGAGAAGCACCACAGCTGGCTGAGGGAGGATTTTGCTTGGGAATTTGCATGCCTTTTTGAGGTGTTAGCCCTCCAGTTGAAAAGAAAGTCCTGAATTCTCAATCCTTTGCTACTTAGCTCCTCCTATGTGGCTCCTCCTCTGGTGCACAGAGACTCTTTAAATTCGATTTCAGCATGCACATGAAAAGAGCAAAACACACTCTGCTCAAGAAAACATGTCAACTGAATGTCCATCAGAAAAGCATGATGATCCCATACCCCAGCATGGACATTTAAGGCCTGGTCAGCTGGATGCTCTGCTGGCTGGGTCTCTGCTGGGAATACAGACATCCAGCTCAGAGGGAAGTGCCTGCACACAGCCCAGTTACATTTAACCAACTGAAATGCCAAGAATCACTGGAGATGCCCCAAGGTATCTCAAACACATTTATGTGACTGTCAGAAATTATACAGGACCTACAGAGGACTTGTGACATTCTGAAGCAGGAGCTGTATTTGTTTAGGACATCTTAAATGGCACAGAAGTTTTATGTGTGGGCAAGTGAATAAAGCTGTGTGTGTCTTAATCTGGGGCTAGATTGTGTCTGAAAAGCTAAAATAAAAATTTTCATGTGCATCTGAAGAAACCAAAAAACTGGTTTTGCAAGCTCCAGAGCTTCAGTGCAGCACTTGCAACTTGATATGAATTATCCACTAAAACCAACACAGACCTAAATCAAAAGGAATCACTCAAATCTCCAAAGAGGAGCAAAAGCAAAGTCTGAGGGATAGGCAGGATAATTGAGTTATATCACAGGATAGAGTGGCTGAAGACTTTGATATTGTAAATAAGAAGGTAGTGTTAGAAATTGCTGAAACTGAGATAAAACCAACCTTGAATGAAAGCAGAGTGTTTGCTGGCTCAGAGGTTTGAAATTAACTTGGCTGCTGATTCAATGGATCAAAAATTACATTGATCTAATGCCTCTGACTTTCCACTTATGTCCAAAAAAATGTAACTTAAGTACAGCTCGACTGGAAGATTGCTGTCTGAACAATGCTTTCTTTCTCTTTTAATGGAAAATTTCAGCTCAATTTTTCCAGCAGTCCAAAACATCCTCTGCTTCCCACATTGTGAGATGACAACAATGCTCAGCTGTCTTTGGCCTGAGTTGTGGCGCCAGGCCAAAAAGTATCTCAAGTTGTGAAAAGTTTTAAATCAACACATTTTACCACTAAAGACTGAGGAAAAACCGTTTCTAAACCATATGAAATACTCATGTCTAGCATCTTGTGAGAGACCATCTGGTTAGATCAAACCAAAGCAGAGCTGATAGTGACAGAGAAACACACTGGGCAGAAAGTGGGGAGTGTGACTTGAAGATTCATTGTTTCATGCCCTATAAAAGAGCACTACAAAATCAGAATCACTTCAGGAACAATTAACTTTTCCAACAAAAAAAGAATCTGAAATAAAAGTGTTGATCTTTTGGGCCTGTTATTAGGAAATTAATAATGTACTTCAGATAATATCATGATTCTCAAAAGGGCATTGATAATAAAATTGCAATTCAATATTTGACTAAATATTAAAGTGTCTAAGAAAAAAAGCCAAACCCCCAAATTACCAAACATGCACTTCTACCACCAGCAAGAAGAATAAACAAAGAACAAATCCCACTGCAGACATTGTGATCTTCCAGCATTTTATATCTGTATTCCCAGAAGTAAATATGTCTTTTTATCCCTAAAAGCTCTTGTTCATGGGCATAGCACTTGGGAGACCTTATCTTTTCTCCTGCAGGAGCTACTTTGCTGATATATTACCTTGAGACAAATACTTTGCTCTGTTTCTTCTTCCCCTCTCACTTCCAGTCTCTTCCAAACAGCGACAGGTTTGCAGTGCCTTATACAATGGGACCTTCACGTGCTATTGCAATGTAAATAGTGGCAGTACAGGTGCAACTGTGAGTAGAATATGGCTCTGATTATTCAGTTACAAGGTCACCCTTGGGTGAAAGGATTGCTGCATAAAACATTGCTGAACAATAAGTCTGTGGCTGCTGCCTGGTTACATAATAATGTAATTTCCAATGTACTGAAAGTGTTTAAGGCTTTCCCAAAATCGCCAAGTTTGTGGTGCAGTGGAGCATCAGTGGTAAAATGGCCCCATACAGGTGAGTATGAATACAGAGATGCTTACTGTGTTGGGGCTTGCCCCACTCTCTCCCTGTTGTTCTTGGCAATTTACCCCTTCCTTTTCTCAAGGTTAATTAAGCTTCATGCCCCTTTGGAGAACAAGGAACTATTGTACCTGGCTCCGTGAAGACAAAGAAGGTAGAAATTAAATGGCTGTTTCAGAGCATAGAGCTGGAATCAGGACCAGGGTGCTCTCCTTTCCTTCTCTGCACACCTTATGAGAAATTCAAAATGCTACCCCTTTAACAGCAGTGTCACTCAGAGAGTATGGGCTCTGCACAGCCTTTAAGAAGCAGGAAAGAGAGCATCAAATGTTCCAGCCCACTTAATTTGAAAGCTGCCTATAATAAACCTTTAGGAACATATAAAACAGACAGGTCAAATTACATAGTTACATAAATATCACTGGATTTCTGGCATTTAGGAATAAAAGGTTTTCATCTGTTCAGTTTAAAAGTGCCTAAAACATCCATACACTATGTTAAAATCTAACATTAAATGCTTTTCTTTTTGTACTTTCCAAAAGCTTAGCTAGAGACAATTTGGGCACAAACTTCTCCTTAATAACATAAATATGTATGCACAAATAATTTGAGACAGTGCACCATTGCAAAATATTTTATATTCACTAAAATGACAGTTCTAATCTAGTTCTTATCCACAGAAACTCTTGAAGAAACAATCCCTTGCTCTTTAAAAGCCCCTCTCAATTCCTCACTTTCCCATCCATCTTATTTATAGCTCTGTCTTTGTAAAGCACTCCAGGATCTAGGAATGAGAAGTGCTTAAAAACCTCTGTGAGAGCCTGGATTTGAAATCAGCAGCACTTATGGATGCTATGCATATGAAGGGAAGGCCTGAGTGCAACAGCCTCAGCATTCAAAATCAGCCCCACATCAGTGTCCTTGTCAACAACTTTGCTTTAAACCAGCCTCACTCGACATCTGTATAAATGCACCAAAATGCCTCTTATAAGGCCCTTCTCCCACTTATTTTCGACAGGCATTTCACCGTGTCTATGAGCAGGGATCCTCCCTCCCTGTTTTCCCTCATTGCACAATTGGCTTTCCATGGGCCTCTTTGGCAGCTCCAGCCCTTTGGGAAAGCAGAGTTCATTCCTCCCCTCCTCTTTCAGCCTTGCATTGAAGAGGAGGTCTGTGTCAGGGACTCGATGCAACAGAATGTCAATGCCAGAAGTGGCTTTTCTCATGGAAATCAGGTGCAGGAGCCTGGCATTTTCTGTGCAAGAATGAGAGACATTTGTGGGTTGTTTTTGTTTTTGCCCCCTCCCTTTCTGGAAGATTATATTTGAACCGATGAGCTCTGGCTCGCTCATGCCTTGTGGGTGCCAGATCTTTCCTCAGGACTGATTTCTCCATCTCCTCCCTCACCTACATTGTTGTGCCATCTCATTTCGTCACGTCCAATTAGTCATTATGGGCTTATCTTGGCTTTTTTTTAAGATTTCATGGATAAAAATGCCAAGAAGTATATTTGATTTGAATTTACTCATGCTGAGGACTGTATTTATGTCCCCCACAAACACTGCTTGACCCCTGGGGAGAAAAGAAAGGGCTTTCTTTGCTGAAGTGGGGAGCAACAAGACATGTGAAGACAGGAAACATTGAGGTCATACTGATAGATCCCTGCTGGCCCATTTCTTTATGCCCTTCCTAAAAGTTTGCTTTTCAAAGTCTTTCTCCTGATTTGGGGGTCGGTAACATGGACAGTGCACTTTTTCAGCATTTAAAATATGAAAGTCCAAGTCCTGGTGTCTTGATACACAGTTTATCCTGGCTGACACGCACATCCAGCCCAGATTGTTATCTGGTACCGTAGAATAATGTCACTCCTGGCTGCTCCTGACTGGCCAAACTCATCCCCTTCACAGCCCAGCAAGCTGGCCACAGTCAGGATCAAGGCTTGGAGACTGGAATTAATGGAACCCATGAAAAAGCAAATTCCAGCAGAGTTGGCACCAACCAGAACCACTGTGCAAAGCCAGCAGATCCACGGATGGCCTCCCAGGACAGGCTGGCGTCACCCTCACTGCCCGCCACGCAAGAGTGGCCTTCCACCCAAACGGTCCTGCTCTAAACAGCAGCCTGTGCAGTGTTTTCACAGAATATTCTGATTTGGAAGGGACCCACAAGGATCACTAAGCCCAGCTCTCAAGTGAATGGCTGTGCAGGTATGGAACCCATAACCACAGCATTATCAGTCAGTAGCACAACACTAAATCCACTTGGGCTGATAAGAAATAAGCCATGTCACAAATTCAGTGATAGCTAAAAATGTCTCTTTAAAATTACTTCCTTATTAAAACTCTGTCTTTAAATGAGCAAGACCCAGATCATGCATGAATTAACACCGCAGATCCTGGTCATGCCATGATAGGATTTAAAGTGTTTTTTTTAATACTCTGGAAGAAAGGCATTGCGGATTTCAAAGGCAGGAAAACTATCCATGCCCTTTTATCCACCTTCAGGAAAGGGTTGATGAATACATCACAGCTTGTATTTTTGATGAATATAGAACAGTATTTCTGAATGAATATTCTGGTTGAAATAATTTGAAATTTGTCACAGCTCCAAAAATGACAGCAAGTGGCACTCAAAGTATACAGCGTACTCTGCATGTCGGGCAGATGAAAGGCAGTGTAATTGCTAATTGATAGTGTATTTATATATCATGCCTGCATACTTGACTTAAAGCCTAAAATATGTAACATGCTGATAATGCACACACCTTTCATTAAACAAAGTACAAACCCAGAGTCAAACACTGACTTTGCACACGTTGCAAGCTGCACATGCTCACAGCTGACAAGTGTGCGAAGAAAAGCATTTACATCTAAAACATTTATGCACACATTGTGCACTGAGGCATTGAAATATGCAGCCTTCCATATGTTATACATATTACATATATGATTTCCATGCCAAGTATTTTGGGAAAAGAAAAAGCAATTACCCATATGTTCTCTAAACAATGGGAACGTGCTGTAAGTTGTGGCACTGGAGACGCAGCTTGATCCCCAGGGAATATTTAAGTGCCATGGGATATGGAAGAACACTGGAGATGGAAAGGAACAGGCAAACTTTGATGGCACAATCTGGGTTTATGTAAATGTGTGCATAGAAAAGGCAGCATTTAAATTCACAGAACAGAACCAGATAGAATCAAAGAGAACATCCTGAGTTGGAAAGGAACACCAAGGACCATTGAGCCCAACTCCTGGCACAGCACAATCCCCAAGAGTCACACCATGGGCCTGAGAGCCTGGTCCAAACCCTTCTTGAACACTGTCAGGCTTGGTGCTGTGACAGCTTTCCTGAAAAGTCTGTTCTGGTGTCCAACCACCCTCTGGGTGAAAAACCTTTTCCTGATATCCAACCTAAACCTGCACTGACACGATTTCAGGCCGTTCCCTTGGGTCCTGTCACGGGCCACCTGAGAGAAGAGATTGATGCTGCTCCTTGTGAGGGAGCTGCAGAATGAGGTCTCCTCTCGGTATCCTTCAGGCTGAGCAGAGAAAATAACCTCAGCCACATCTCATATGGCTTCTCCTCCAGACCCTTCACCACCCTCATGGCTTGTCTTTGGATACTTTCTAATGGCTTCATGTATTTATATTGTGGCACCCAAGACTGCCCCCAGCACTTGAGGTGAGGCTGCCCCTGTTGTAAATGTAGGTGAACCCAATGGGAAGAAATGATGATGTCTGACTCAATTCAGAAGGCTGAATGATTTCTTTATTATAACTATGCTAGAATACATTAATATACTATATAAAGGAGGATACTAAAACTACATACTACTTTATCTATCTCTAACACAACTCATGACCCTCTCGAGAGCCCAGGCAGAGATGGATTGGCCACCAGGCTCAAACAATCCTCACCAGAATCCAATCAAGCAATCACCCCAGGTAAACAATTCTCCAAACACATTCCACATGAGAAAAACAAGGAGTTGAAATAGAAATTATTTCCTCTTTCATTTCTCTCTGTGCACCTCTATGAAAAATCCCGAGAGAGGGAGAAATGTGCTGCCACACGCCCCAGTGCAGAGTGGCACAGTCCCCTTGCCTGGCTGGCCATGCTGTCCCCGGTACCCCAGGGCACGGGTGTCCCTCCTGGCTGCCAGGGCACTCATGTTCCGCTTGCCATGACCAGGACCCGCATTCCTCCCTCCCTGCAGGGAGCAGGGAAGCACTGCCTCCACGAAGGGCTGGGTGCTCACGCTCCCACATCTCGCACTCCCCGGGCACACCTGCCCACAGGGACACCAGACTGTCCCTGGCTTTCAAACCCTGCAGCCGACAGCAGCTCTGCTCCAGGGTTTGCTTAAGAAAAAAAATAAATTTAAGAATATTGCCCCCAGGGGCCTTGTTCTGTACTGTCTCAGAATCCTGCTTGTGCACTGGGAAAAAAGTATATACATACACATGTATATATATAGATATATACACACACAGAGATATACGCACACACACGCATATATACACACAGATATATAATGTAAATATATGTAATATCGGAGTTATCTCTTTATGACCGGCCCCGTGCCCTGAGGGTGACACCGGGGGGCGGGGCCGGGCCGCCCCCGGCGCGCGCTCATTGGCCGCGGGGCGCGCGCGCGGCCCCGCCCCTCCCGCCGGTGGGCGCGTGCGCGCGCGCGCGCCCGGGTTGGGGGGCGGGGCCAGGAGAGGGCGGGGATTGGTTGCCATGGCGGTGACGTCAGAGGGCGGCGGGGACGGGCGGCGGAGACACGGAAAGGTCAAACGGGCGGCGAGCGCGGCGGCGGCGGCGGCAGCGGGGCACGGCGGGGCACGGCCGCTCCGGCAGCCTCCGCGGGACCCGCCGGCCGGGCGGCGCAGCCCCTCGGTCCCCGCCGCCTCCCCGCACAGGTACGGCAGGAGCGGCGCTCCGCGGCCGAGCTTGGGGCGGGGGACAGGCGGCGAGCAGGGTGTCGGGGCTGGGTCGGTGCCGCCTGTGGGAGGACGCCGGGTGTGGGGTCCCCGCGGCGGCGGGGGAGCTGCAGAGCGCTCCCTGCGCTCTGCGGGTCGCACGGGAGCCCTGCGCCCGTGCCGGGTCCGACCCCGGCTCTGACCCCCGTGACCCGCCGGCAGAAGCAGGGTTTTTTGGTTTTTTGGTTTTTTGGGTTTTTTCCCTGTGGGCCTTAGGGAGCGCTGCTCCCCGGCCCGGCCCCAGCTTTGCATAACTTGTCTCCCAGTTGGCTGTCCCTTCCTCCCTGCACTTTGCCCTTGCCCGGTGGTCTGTGGCGTGAGGGAGTAAAACTATGCGAGGCCTGCGTTTTGTTTCTCTAGGGAAAGCGCTGGGTCGCAAACGAGGCAAGCTGTCTAATAATATTTATATGCATATTCCTTTTTTCCTCTGCAGCAGCCCAGTGGCAAGCAGGATTCTGTGACAGTACGGAACAAGGCCCTTGGGTGTGATTTTTTTTTTTTTTTTAGCAAACCCTGGAGCAGAGCTGCTGTTAGCATGTAGAGTTTGAATGCCACAGGCGGTCTGTTGTTTCTTCCTGCTGAAAGAATAATTTAGAGGAGCAGCAATGGCTCATTAATAGAAAGTATTAGTTGCAGGAAGGCAAAAGCAGGTGAAGTTTCTTACTTTACCGCTGACTTACACTGTGACCTTGGTTCAGTCTTTCTGCACCAGTCAGTCCTCTCATTGCTTATGAATTGGGAATAGCGGTGCTTTCCAAAAACATTCTGTAGATAAACATACTAATGACTGTGAAATGCTTATCTGCTGTAGTAATAAAGGGTAGATAGTGATGCTATTTCTGTCACAGAAGCAGAAAGGTTCTAGGCAGGATGTGAACTGTTGTAGCCACACTTGGATGCTTAAAAGACATTTTATAACCTGTGATTTGCACTGTGGTCATCTTACGTTTCATATTTTGATGTAGTGTGTGCTTTTGAAGAGTTGCTATTTCACACTGCAAGTACTTTAAGGATGGGGTTTTTTTTCCACTTCTGTTTGGGACAAAGCTGTGTGGTGTCCTCTTCCACTGCTAAGGAAACCCTGTGAATTTCTAATGTAGCGGATTATCCCTGATAGTTGACATCTCTGAACTACATGGTGTTTTTGAAAGGAAATACTAAAGGGAGTGACAATAAGTTCGTAGTACCTGTAATAAAAGCAGTGTTAGTTTAAGGAACAGTATTTTTCTCCTCACCTTATAGGATGCTCTCTGTGGCAAATCAGAATGCTTCCTGTATTTCATAGGTAAAACCTAAATACAGGAGTCCTGAAGCTGAAGGATTTGACTGTCATGGTTCACACACTGCCTGAAGTGCAGCCACTGCAATAACAAATGGAAGCAGCCAAGCACAGAGCTGGGAGTTGCTGCTGCAAATCCTGACCTGAGTGAAATAAGTTTTCTCTCTTTACAGTTTTGCTTAATATTGACTAGTGCAGCTAGATTACTCATCTTTTTTTTCTAATCTTTTTTATATATTGTATAAGGATACACCAGGAAGAAGCAATGATTGCTTCATACATTGGGGATTTTTTGAAAGTAATTCAATATATAGTGTCTCACTTACCTACTCAATTTAATATGAAACTTCCATAATCAGATTAACGTTAAATAGGAAAGCTTTTGTGTTGAAGAGGAGGTAAGCACAACCTGGTTTGGTTTGGGTTTTGTGTTTTTTCTTTTTTTTTTTTTTCAAAGAACTTGAAAGCTGCTCTGGTAGAATGGCAATTCATTGTTAATTCTTAATATGTAGGTGCCCTGGAAAAATCAAATACCTGGTTTCATAGCTACCCTTAGGCATCTTTAATTTATGCAAGCAGGGCTCACTGAGTAACTACTGTAAGTCTCATTGACCTTAGTAGGTTTGCAGAGGTCATGTTTTAAAATGGGTAAGTTGTGCTTGAACTATTTTCTCAGTAAGTATTAGGAGTAAGTGTTTGTTTACACAATTACATGCTTTTTCCAGTTCTCCATTACATTTTATGTTTTTCTTTAGATTCTTGCTCATCTTAAAAACAACTCTCATTACAAAGAAGCACAGGTTTTTGAAAACAAGTTCCTTTTTGAGATCTGGCTATAGCAGAGCAGACAGTGAGGTTTTACAAGCAGCCAGAAAGGCCAGTGTTGGGTTCAGAGAAACTTGGCCAGCACAAGCCGAATGTACACGAGTGACATCAGCATTTTCTGAGCCATTTATGCTGTTCACTTGTGCTGGTTCCCAGCAGTGCCTTGTGTCTTATGTAAGCTCACACTGTACATCCTGTCCTGCTGTTCTCATGCATGATAATTCACTGGCGTTATCTTACGGGAGTGGAGAGCTGCTGCTTGTCTCAAATGTCTCCATGCAAGTTTCCTATGAGCCAGGAGCATAACCGTGTCCTAGGAGACATCTGAGGAATAACTTGGAGTGAGACACAGCTTGTCCCCTACTCCTTTTGGTAACAGAGCTGTAACCACTGTGAAGTCATCTGACAGGTTTTACTGGACTGAAGCCTTGATCTGTATCTCATGTAGATGGGCCACTAATGCAGTTTTGATGGCTGGTGATAAAACAGCCATAAAACCCAAAGGACTTCAGTGTCAACAGAAGCCTCGATAATATTAAGACTGGAAAATAAAGGCTTTTATTACACTGTCACTGCACACTTCTTGTTACAAGTTCTTTGAGAGGAATTGTCTTCAGATGCTGATCCTTCAAACTTGTCCTTGAAGTTAGCATTTAATCATGTGTAATGAAAGTATTGCCACTTGATGGGTGAAATTGAAACAAACCCTCCATTATAAGCACTAAACCCAAACATTTATTCTGTTTTTCTTGCTTGCTAAATCTAGCTGAAACTTGCTGGCATAAAATCCTGCAGTAAAGCAATGTGCATAATCTATTTCTAAGTAAACAGAGCACCTTCTTTGAACAGTGTCTAATGTTTCATACTTCAGTTTCTTTTGTTAGTGCTGTAGCAGTGTGAGGGAGCCAAATTCCTGATTACCTGTCTTGGTGAATGTGCTTGTCCTTGTCTGACTCCATGGCTTGTTTGGAGCAGCTGGAAAGTTTCCTTATGAGCACTGATCTGGCACAGCCATGTACAAGACTCTGAGATTTATAGCTCTGTAGGAGAACCACCTACAGAGGGAAGAAGGGTTGACCTGGAGAAATGCACCTGGAAAGGAATGCTGATGTTCTCTGTGGAAGTAACAGAAATCTTTTCCTGTGACTTTCCAGAGTGACTTGCCCCATACTGCACAAAACAGTTTCTCGTTTTAGGGAAGAAACAAGAGGAATGCAAGACTTGACAAGGGGACTGGTTATCTAAAAAAGACAGGTGCAGTCCTTAGATGCTGAAAAACTGAACAGATTCCTTTAAGTAAGCTATTCTTGCAAGTTTAAGGACATTTATTGGCAAAACATCTAAGAGAAATTTGAAATTATATTTTGAGAAGGAAATTGAGTTACCAGTATTACTTCTATTGACCAAAGATAGGGATGCATGGACTTTTCCTAGTGGTTTTTTTATTTATGGAGGATATGCAAATATGTTTTAAAACCACATACAGGAGACTAGGCAGAGATTTGTAGCATCTATAATAAGAAATATTGTAAAAAAACAAAACAAAAACAAAAAAAAACCTCCCCCAAAAAACCCCAAGCTTCAAAAGTACTTTCACATGGCACATTCAAGATTCTGCTAATTATACTATATTGTGTGACAGATACTTATGTAGATATGAAAGTCCATATATATGTTATGAATTGGTAGCTTTTTTAGTAGATGTGGGCAAATAAAATGTGATCTGGATGCTTAAATCTGCTTACAAAAAGCCTGGCTCTTGGAAAAAATTTCCCACCGGATGCAGTGGGTGTCAGGTCTAAAGGTCAGCAAAAGAGAGCGTAAAGAGAAGGATCTTTTGCATTTATTTTTCTCCACATTTTTCAAACAAGCCGTGTGTAAAGAAGCAGAAAATCTTTCTTTGTTTCTTCCTAAATTTCTGAGTGCTAACAGGCATTTGCAGGTTTGTTCATACTTGAGCTATTTGTGAACTTTTTTCTTTAAGAGAGAGGGAAAAAAATCCCAAAACCCTCAGTGCAGTTAATACATCCATGAACTCTTAGCACAGAAGTTCCTGGTGTAAATCATAAAAGCCAGATGGAGTTTTAAGTGACTGTCATGTACAACTTGGGGAATGAGCATTCCTGATACTAACAAAAGGGCCAGATTGGAACTACACAATTAATCCCAGTGTCCTTTTCAGTGCATGATAAGATTTGGCTACAATAGCCATGGAGTTAATAGAGATAACTGTCAAGTTCTATGAAGGAGTGGATTGTCTGTCTAAAATAAAAATACCTGTGTGCTTACTCTGATATATGTCTTCTGATGATTAGTGCTCAAATTGCAGTTTAAATGGGGAAAAAAATGAGTGTGAGTAGTGGCTGCCTTTGTCTTGAATCTATCTTCTGTCTTAGATATGTATGTAAATATATTTATACATATATTTAATATGTATAATTTATCTGCATTCATAATATATATATATATAAATATTTTAAAAGCAAAAGATAAGTATATAGGGTTTTTTTGAATGTCACGTGGCAAAACATTTTCTAAATTTGAGTTGATTTGAAATGTAATGCCTGTGGAGCACCAGGAAACAATTTTACAATGCAGTTTATTCCCTCTGTGTAGCAGTGTCCTGAAGGAAATGTGCAGAGAAGTGCTAAAAAAAAAAAAAAGGCTTATGAGATGGCACAAAGTGTGTGTCAGATACAGACAGGAGGAGGAGTGGGCAGATGGCAGTCAGTACAGAACACGTGAATAATCAGATTGAGAACAAGCTGAATAGTCTGTCAGTATGCTGGTTGCATGCTGCTGCATTTTGGGTTTGGTGAATGTGCTGGGGATTTTTTTGTTGTGATCAGTGTTCATACTCCAGAGAGGTAAAAATCTTGAAGCTAGAAGTGTATATGAGGGTGAAGGCATGCCTACCAAAGTCATGGGAACTTCTGGGATGAGGGAGAAGTTAGTGCTTTCAGAACTATCAGGGACTGGAAAACATTAAAAAAAATCTGTTCAGTTTGCTATAGACTTCATCTGCAAATTTATTGAGATCTACCTTTGGCATGCATGACATGGAATAATATTAAAATGATTCAAAATCTTAGTGCCTGAACCTGTGGTATGATAGATTAGTTTATTTTTTCTGAAAAGGTCTGGAAGTCAGTAAGACTTATTTGTGATAAATTGTTTACATAACTTTATGTAATTTATTGGAAAATTCTGGGTGGCTGTGTGGCTGGAGTGTTCATTGCCTGGCTCAGAGGTCTTTTCCAGATCGTTGGTGGGATGCCCTGTTGGAGTGTGGAATGGAAAGAAGAGCAGGAGGGGATGGCCGCACTGGTGAATGATTGATCCTGTAACCTCTCGTGCAATGCTAAGGATTGTAGAAAATAAATAAATCCAGAAATAGAACAAAAAAAGCCCTCTTTCCCTTCTGATTCTTACTTGAAAAAGGTTATAATATCAATTTGTAATAATAAGGTATACATATGAGAGTGTGTTGAGATCCAGTTGATCAGTAGTAAGTTGGTTCTGTTTGTATTTGTTTCAAAATGTTCCTGCTTTCTTCTTTCTCAGAAAGTTCCATTGGCTAGAAGAGTAGTGAACTGGTCTAACTGGAGAATGCCCTACTTCCCAAAAAAGAGGCATTGTCTAAGCTGGCAGAATGGAAGGATCACAACACACCTTTCAGTTTAAAATTTATTTAGTATAGATAATTTTGCATGCCTGCAGTTATCCTTTAGTAGTACCAGTTTGCTCCTTGTACACTGTATTAACATGCCTCAGTCTGAACAGCGGTAAAGAGTCTTAATAGCACAAGAAGGTAGAGCAAATGTAGTCTGTATTTCTGCAGAAGTGAAGGTTAGAAAGATAAAGGGAAAATGATTAAAATACTCACAAGAAGTGCCCTAGATAAGATTGTTTCGTGTCTGAGGGCATGGTGAATCCTGTGGGAATGAGGAAGCTAAAAGGCTGTTTAATTCTGATGTTTCACACTGAATCAACATGTTAGATATCAAAGTGGTATTAGTGAAATTTGTAAGAACATGGGCATTTTATGTAAAAAATACAGAAGTAAAGTAAGTTAGTCCAAACCAAATCCTTTGCTGTATCCGAGCTATGCAGAGAATGAACATTGGAGGCTTAACATGAGTATAATAAATCAAACTGCCAGCTGAGCCTCAGAGGGCTTTATTCATGCACTTCATTGTTCTCTCTGCAGATACAGCAGGGTTCAGCCAAATGCAGGGCTGCAGATGTTCTGTGTTTCCCAGTGTTCTGAAGGCTGAGCTGGTGTCTGTGTCTTGTCAAAACTGCTCCATTCTCCGCTCCGAGTGGCCGTGCTCTGCCTTTCATGGGGACTTCCACATGCAGAAATCACAGCGTGAGTTTGCAGTTTTGGGTGAGTGGGGAGCTGTGTTGTGTACTCTTGATAACTCCCAGGAAAGGCTCAGATTTGTAGCTTCTGGAAAGTGCTTTTTGGCAACAGAAGATGCCCTGCTGACCCTTTGCATCTTGGCAGAAAATGCTTCTCAGCGCGTGAGCTTCCAAGCACCTCTCTGAGTACTTCTTGGGGCTTCTGGCACAGAGCAGGTGTTTTAGCTTTCACCAAATTGTCTCCTTTCCCTATATCCTCAGTTCAAGGCAAACAAAATAGACAGACTTAAGATTGAAATGGGCAACCAAAGGGTAAAAGCAGAACAGACAGAAAATTGTGTTCTAGTTTAACACATGGTGACACATCTGGTTGTTCTTACCTAGAGTTTTAAAGCAGGTCTCTGCTGTTGGGCCTGACAAGACAGTAATAGTCTCTCATTAGTGTTAGATTTAAGTATTCAAAGTTAAAATTAATCAGTTTTCCATCACATCTTCCATTTTTTTACCTCATCCTCACTAGGGCTCTGGCTGGAGGTGGGCAGCTTTGTGTTGAAAGAGTTGCTTTTCCATTTTGTCCATATTCATTTGCTGGCCTACTGGTTCATGTTTGATATGCATCGGTACTTTAATGAACTTGCTTGCAACATGCTCATATGATTAGTATAATGTGTTTTGTTAACTCCATGTTTTCTGAGAGTATCTTGAGCATTTTATAGAGACCTCATGTGATACATTTTTAGCCCTGCTGGTAAACTTTAACAAAATCGTCTGATTATATACAGATCATGCTTGTAAATAAATATTCTTTCTCATCTTCTCCCTAGTCTGCTTCTTCTGTAGTTTTGCTTATCTTAAATTATTGTTCAGTAAACTTACCCAGTAAAACTTTAACTTAAGAACAATCAATATTTCACTCACATGTAGAATGATAAGTAAACACATTTTTTCCTATCAAATTAGGTTAAGATAAGAAATACTACAGCTAACTAATTTTTAATATTAGTTTGACAGGTGTGTACTTTATCCCCGAACAACAAAGGCAGTGTTCAGGAATGTTTTCTTGGTGGTGGTTCTGTGAGCATAACCCTTGGTTCTCCCTGTAGGTCAAGGACAAATTTCACACAGCCCTTTGCAGTGGGACAACTAAGCTGTCTGCTGACAGGATCAGGTACTTTCAGGTCACTGGAACATTGGGAATGTTCTGGTATCAAGGCAGCCAGTTTTTCTGCAACCTGCCTCTCATCTGTTCTGAATATATCAAGGGAGTGTTTCAAGGAAATGCTAAGGGAGGTGAAGGTGACTTCTTGGGCTTTATGAAGATTGCTGTGCATATCTCTAGCAGAACAGAACCTGCAGTGTTCAGACTTGACTCAGCTGTGATACAAGACAGATTCTTTAACAAGGAAATCTGTGTTATTTTCTTAAACTACTCATCTGTCTATTTTGACTCCCTTTCTGTTTTTGATTACTCTCACTTGAAAAAAGAATCTGATCCAATGATTTTAATATTATTAATTACAAAATAAATGTAGTAGTTGATATCCTTAGATATTATGTGATTAGGCATGATTGTTTGGTCTTGCATTCTTCACTTGATTTCAGCTTGCATGACTGCTTTGAGTTCAGAAACCTAATTAAAATTTTATGATGAGTTTTTTGCTTTGAATATGATGACTGAATTACTTGTCTTGATAAACACTAGTTAGATCAGGGTCTGCTAAGCTGATGTTTCAGTTAAGAGTCAGGTTTTGCCAAATATTAACTAGAAGCAGTAAAATCTCATCTAAGTTTAATGAATCTGTGCACTTAAACATTCCTTAGTTCTAACAAACTGATGGAAGCTCTGATTTTGTATGTTAATGTGAAGTTGTATATTGCAAGATCAGGGAGAAGTCTGTTGCTCTTTTACACAACACGAACTTGAGTATGATGCTCCTTCTTGTAGTTAACAATACCTGACTTCTTGCTTATATAGAAATTAAAAAACAAGACCTTTATTTGCACAGCTTGAATCACTGTAATGTGTAATACTACTTTTAAATTTCTCCTGAGAGTGTCGGACATCCCAGTGAAACCAAACCTCTGCTGCAATTTTCAAAGACTGTTAATAATATTTTTTTTTTGTTGGTGGTGGTGGTGGGGAGAAGGGGTAAGGTTTTCTTAAGTTGCCTGCTTTAAATGAAGTGACTACGAGTTTTCTGTCAGTTTACTGATACACTACAAATACACTTTTTAATAGTTTAGACAGTTTATAATCTGCTGGTAACTTGAATTATGTGGCTGTTCGCTTCAGTCATTTATTCCTCCTCTGTAGAATCAAGTTATTTTAGCTGTCTGGTTAATCTTTGAACATATGGGACTTGCAGATCATTGGAGGCTGAAGCACTGTGGTATACAGGCTATTGATAACTCTGGTGTTTCCTGTCTTTCAAGCTACTGGTTTAAATTGTAAAATATAATTAGTTTGAGGTGTTGTACTTTTAAGTAATGTTTTAGTGAAGTTGGTGTTGGCAAGATTAAATATTAGCTTTCACTTAAGTACAGAGCTTGACAGATTTTGCCAACTATGATTCTGTTTATTGCATTTAAGCAGAGCCTAAGGCAGCTGACTATGGCTTTGTGCAAGAGTGGTGAGTTTTGGTGCTTGAGTTTATTGTACACAAATGACTGGAAGCCTGTGTTTGCAGCATTTCCTTAAGTGTGCATTTGTAGGTCCCATTGTACAGAGTAACTTTTAGCAATTTCCACAAAACCTATTTGTTCTAGAAATGCTGCTGATTTCAATCATCAGCAGCATTGAAATCATGATGCTTTTTGCTCTAGCACCAGCTATATTTGAATGCTTCACATTCTGTAAGAAAGTTAAAGACTTTGCATGAAGTTGATTTTTTTTTTTAAATAGCATTAATTGCTCAGAGGAATTTTTTGTGATTTTACAGCATTTCTATTGAGCTAATATGGTCTTGGCTCTTTCAACAGGTGAAGTAAATCTTAAGGACTGTTGCATCCTTGCACTTCAAACCTCTTCCAGGGGACATTGTCTGGTTCATGAACTGAGTGTGGCAGGATTCCTATGAAGAGCCATATGTTTGCTTATTTTCTATTTTTGTAAATATTTTTCATATGAAGGGGGCAGCTTTAATTTTTTTTTTTGCTGATTTGTTATGGTTGATGCCTAGCTCTAATGAGCTTTATTTCAGGCTCTTATATATAAAATAAAATCTTTAGTGCAGAAAGTCCAGATTTAATGACATTTTTGTGTGGGAGCTCTATTCTTGGGCTTGGCTTGCATCACTGATGCTAATTCTGCAGAGCTGTATCCTTGACCTAATGAAATAACTGATGCTCATGTGTCAGCAGCACGCGTGTCATTTCCAGTCAGTGAAGGAGGTTAGAACCACATCCTTGGGTGGAGGTTTTCACAGATATTTTTTGGGAATATTTGTATTCAGCAATGTGTTATACCAGCAAAGTCTTCAAGGAGATTTTTGCCTGAGGTGCTTTAAGAGGCTTCTGACTACTCAGAAACGTTTTCGTTTATTCTTGTGTTCTTTTGGTTTGCCTTGGCCTCCCCAAGGGCTGGATGCTTTTGGGACTAACCTGCACTGTACCAAGTACTGGGAAGTGGGGCATTGGGAACGGAAAACAGACTTGGGACTCCTTCCAGCATTTAGGAGAAGTGATTGCTGTGGAATTGCTCAGCTGATTTCCATGGAGGTGGAGTCTGCTGACTGTGTTTGGCACAGAAGCCTGTGGGAAGAGCTCCATGTTAATGTGCAGTGTTAACAGAGGACGCTGAAGGAGAGTGTTCAGACTTGTGGTGGGGGTGAACTTCGATGCAGAGAGTGAAAAGCAGCTTCATGTTCTTCTGGTGATTTTTTTGTTTTCCAAATGTCAGGTTCCTCTTGCAAGGCAGGGAAGTATTAAAGCTGCATCTAAATGGTTGCAAAGTTAATACTACATATAAAGAAGTGTGGTTTTGCCAAATTAATTTTCTGTTGTTTACTCTTTCTCTGAGATCTGAATCTTGATCACTTTAGTGTTCCCCACTCAAAATGTTGTTATCAAATGTCCTTAGTATTGTTGTCTTTGTAGGGAGCTGGGGAAAGGGAGGGTTCTGTTGTGGTTAAACAATTCACCTATCTTGGTTTAGCACTGCAGTGCCACCAAAACAGGCAGTCCTGGCCCATGCAGTGCCCTCCTTTCAGTGCTGAGGATTGAACTGCTCTCCAGTGATTGGAATCATCTGCTGGCTATTGCAGAAAACTCATCTGTTTTCCTCTATTTCTTTCCAGGATTATTTTGTAGCTAATATAGTGGTTGTCCAAGAAAATTGCATCATGAAATCCAAAAAGTCCTGCAGTGGTAGAAGAACTAGGAATCCCTCAGCTGGAAGACAGAGAACATGACTACCCTCTGTCACAGTGCTTTTGCCATGTTCAATTTAAACCATCCTGAAAGTGTACTAGTAGCCGGGCTCTGTGGTGTGAGTATTCTTTTCACGGTTTTGGAACAGTCATTGTGCAACAGCCTCCCTCATTAAGATAATTATAAAGCAATGCTAAGTTGCATTAAATGATGTTCTTGTTGCGCAGTTGTTTTCTGTTTGAGGTACAACACAAAATTCAGCTACACGTAGTTGTTATATTCTTGTATTACTCTGTATTTTGCAGAGCTAATAAAAATTGCTTCAAGATTAACTTGAGAACAACTGTGTGTTATCTCCAGAATGCCTGTCACTGTAGGCTGTGTACTGGCATTCTTTATTGCTGATCCTGCTGAACATGCAAGTCATGTTTTAAAAGAATCAGAATTGAAGCATGTGCTTCCAGACCTCACCAATGGGTTTGGTTTATGGATATTTAGACCTTAGGCAGGATTAGAGGCTGTTCTGAAGTGAGATACCCTGGGGTACATGTAGTTTAAATACTGTCTTCAGCACAAACTATGGTTTTGCAGATCTCCTCCAACTGCAGTACACTACCCACTAATGTGGGCAGAGGGTTGGGGTTTGTGTTTTTTTTAGAGACCTGCTTTAGTTAGTTAACCAAAAAGTATGAAAAGCATCAGTCAACACAAGAAAGAGAGTTCATTTTAGCTTCTAGTCTTGATAAAATTGAGTAGCTCTCCTTGTTAGTTTGAAACTTGGTGACAGTGTGGGAATTTCAGATTTGCTGCACCAGAAGTACCCAAACCCCTGGATTTTAATACCAGGTAATGATGTAGGTTTCCACTTCACCAAGCTATTTCATTGGTTGCATTGAATTGTTGCTTAAACTGCACTGTTGTGGGAATAAGTTGTAGGAACCAGTTCTTCTACTCCTGAGTTACTTTTAAACTGTTTGTTTACTGTAAATGGTTTAATTTTGATTATTACAGAGGCCCTGCACTTGTTTGTAGTGTGACTGAAAAATAGTTTGGGTCATACTGTCCCTCTTCAGTATTTAGTTTATGACTGTTTGAGAAGCTGTATTCAGTACTGGGAGGAAATAAAAATTAGATCTTCTGGGAAAAAAGATAGAGTCTGAAAATCAGTCGTCAGTCCTTAAATGTAAGACATTCCTGTGTACTGTTTCAGAGTAACATTTTAAAGTTTCCATGTTCAATATAGGGTATTGTAGGAAACAGTCTGCTGCCTTTTTTCAGTTTTGAGGGAGTCCTTGCATGCAAGCTAAGTAAAAATATCTTTCATATTGCTTGTTCTTTAATACACTGGCATAAAGTTACAATCTTGAAGGGTTCTTTTTCTGGAAGAACATGAGTCATCTACAGGAGTGACCATGGGACAGGGTTTGTCAGCATATTTAAATACAGTAGGCTTAGGTATTCAACTTCTATTTTCTCTGTAATTTATTTTCTTAAAATATTTGGCTTCACCTAATAAAAATAGTGGTAACATCAAGTATTTGTGATTTCAGAACTGTTGGACCTGCTGACAGTGGAATCTATTGGTAACACCTAGTTATTTATAGAGAAGACTGCATAGTTAGTTAGATATAGTTAGTTCTGTATCCAATATCGACTTCATTATGTCTGAGGACAATGATAGAAACAAGGCTATAATTGCTGGAAGCATATCACAGGAATTAATGAATTATGGTGTTGCAGGTGTAATGGTCAGAAGAAGCTTCTGGGGGTCTCTGGTCCAGCCACTCATTCAAAGCAGGGATAGAAGTAGCACTGGGTGAGGTAAGTCATGGCTTTGACCTTTGAAGCAGTGAAAACCCTCAAGAGCAGCAAACCCATGGCCTCCATGTGAAACCTGTGCCTGCTTTTCACCACCCTCCTAGTGAAAAAGATTGTCATTGTGTCCAACCTGAGTATTCCATGGTACCTTTTGTGGCCATTGCTCTTCCTTATCCTGTCTGCCAGGGCTGAGGGTGTTTGTCTGCCCTGTCTTTACAGCTCCCATCTTGGTGTAGCTGTAGACACTCTCAGAAGGTCCTGTTGTTCTGTGTGCCAGAGAAAGCAAGCCCGTCTCCCTCTGCCTCTCCCTGTGGGTGATGCCCCTGAGGCCTTTGACTACCTGGGTACCTATGGCTGGACCCTCCTTGGTTGCTCAGGCTCCTGCTGGAGTGGGGTCCCCACCTGGGCACCAGATGTGTGCAGTGACCCTGCCAGCGTCTGGCCAGGCAGGGATCACCCCCTTCCCGCTGGCTCCTGTTCCCTCTGGTGTCTGCCCCAGTGCCCTGGCCCTTTCCTGCAGAGCTGGTGCTGTGCCAGCCCTCCCCAGCCTGTGCTGGGGGTATGGGGTTCTTCTGCCCTGGGGCACAGCTTTGCTTTCCTGCCCTGGGCCTGATGAGGTTTGGTTTGGCCCCATTCTTGGGCTTATCTGTCTATGTTTGTGAAAGTGCTGCTATTCCCTGTATGATCCCTCTCTTCCCTGCTCCCCTCCACTTCTGATCCCCTGCCAGTTTGCTGAGGGTGTGCTCTGCACCAGCTTCCTGGTGAGTGTTTGCAGCTCTGGGATGGCCCCTGGAGTCCTACCTGGCTGAGTTGAGCTGGGTGTTCAGCTGCTGGTTGCACCTGTGTGATCCAGAGATCTGGCCAGTTTTCCAGGCCAGCTTCTCTTCATGGAACTCTAGACACCTCAGACTCCAGGTGAGTCTGTGGTGGGAGACCTGTCCTGAAAGTTGTCCTGAAGTCAAAGAATGTTCTCTCGGCCATTCAACTTTCATCAGAGCCCCCCAGGAGTTGGCTGTGCTCTGCCTTTGATAAATATTTTTTAACTCCTTAAGTTTATCAGAATTAATTTCATCCATGCATTTTCCACGTTCTTTCCAGAAGGTGATGGGACTCTGTTTTGAGTTGTCAGGCACAAGGATGGTGGGAACCTCTTGTGAATGCCATGATGCTTCAATAGGTGACAGCACTCAGAGACACATGGTGTGATTCATGGGGTGTCCTGTGCAGGGCCAGGCATTGGACATCATGATTGTGATGGGTCCCTTCCAAATCAGGATATTCTATGATTCAATGAATCTTGGTGTAATGCTGCGTAGAATTTAGAAAAAAACCCCACTAATTTAGTAGTTGGTAAGCAAAATTTTTAACAGTTGGTATGAAAATCAAAAATTATTTTCATTATTTAGGAAAAAAAAATTCCTACTAAATGCTACTTTTGTCTTCTTCAAAAAGTTGTATGCCTTGTATTGTATTAGTCCAGTAACTAAATTTCAGCTCTTATGTTGTTCCAAGTAGGAAACATAACTCAAATTTATCTGGAAAATTTACAAACTAGGAAAGTCTATTATAATTCTTGTTTGTTATAAATTATTGAAAGAGGTAGCTTGATTCTGGGGGAGATGGTGTTTGAGAGGCTCTGAAAGCAGTAATTTTTCAAGCCTGTGTGTCAGATCTGATGTAAGAATGATTCTATAATATGGAGTTAATGTTTTCAAAATGAGCTGTTTGGCCAGTGCACTGTGTCTGGTTCCAATTACTGTCAGTAAATCCTGAAAATTATTTTCTGAGAAGGACTTGGTGAAATCTGCATTTTAAATAGAGATAATTAGTATGAAAGTAGTTAAAAGGAGTTTTGTAATATTTCATGCTGTATGGTTTTGGTTTTATTTTGAGATTGTTGATTCTGAAGTGGATGCCATGTCTGTGCTGTTCTGGCGTGAACTGTTTCCTGTGTGGAAGCAGGATTACGAGTATGCTTAAAAGAATGGATCTCCTGAGTATTATTGCAAAACAAGTAATTGGCTTTGTTAAAAAAAACAACACAAAAACTTCTGCATAAGAACAAAGATGTTTTCTAAACCCAAGTGCTGTGCACTTACTGATGTTTGTAACTTGCATTCTTGCTGGGTTGAGTGTATTTTCTTTAGAGTAATTTTAAAAAGTGTATATGCCTGGGGAGCAAGGTTAGGATTGATACCAGTGTATAGATTGCTTCTCAGTCTGATATCCTTCAGGATAACTGCAGTGGAGCAGTTGAGTGCTCTTTATACAGCAGGGAAAATAGGTGGTTGTGACACTGTACTTTCAGCAGGATCTACAGGCTGCAGCAGCAGCCTCCAGACTCTGCTTTCAGAATTCAGTGTGATGATGCCAGGACTTGTCATACTTGCAACTGTACTCATTTGGAAGGATTGGAATACATTCAGAGAGGATTATCCTTAAAATGGGAACATTCCCTGTGGATCTCTTGGTGTCCTGGCCCTTACTAGCTTCTGCAGCAATTTAGTAATTGCTGCAGACTTAGTTGTTGCACCCTACTGTTGGCAGTCTGTCCAAATGTGCCCTGGTTCAGCAAGGTAAGCAAAGGGACTTTGAATGTCTGCTTGCAGTTCTCTGCTTGTTCCCTCACAGTGTTACAGAGAACTATTGTTGGCAGCTGATATCACCAGAGAATTATAATTGCAAATGTGAGTGAAAAGCCATTAAGTGAAGGAGTGTGCTAAATGTGTCATTGATTGGAGTCTGCGACACCAGACTCAATTGATATCCACTCAAAAGAGCCCCCAAACAACCTACATAACAAATGACATACTTCTATAAAAAATCTATAGATTTTTTGGTTTCTGTCTTTTTAGGGAGGTTTTTCCATCTGTGCTCAGTCATGTTTGAGTCAGCAGGTGTAGAGGACTTCAATAGTGAATTTACTACAAATAATTCAATCTTCAGCATTCCTGATATTTAGATTATTTTTTAGAGGGCACTGCAGTGAACATCTGTTAGGTGTATTCTTTATTCCTATTTCTTGTCAAGTTTAAGGTTGTTTTTTGTCCTTAAGCTTCTGTCTTCCACTCTCTTAGAGCAATCAGATCACTGGTATGAACTTCTTTGTGTTTTTTCAGATTGGAAGATATTCTGAATGTTATGCTTTAAAGATGCCTTTAAAATGAAAGAGCCCAGATTTACAGACAGTTTTGTCATCTTGGATCAGTGAGATTACTTACCTTGGAAGAAGAAAAGACACATTATGCACCCATATTAGCAGTTGGAAGAATCTTCAGTATAACATGGAGATAAGTCAGGTAGAGGGAGCTGTGATTTGTTTTAATAGTTTATTATTAAATATTTCCAATAATCTGTCACACATTGAACAAGCTAGTTTCCCTGTAGATCTTTACCAGGAATGAGGCAAAAGTTCCTTTCCTGTAAGAGGGACCAAAGGAGGTAAATAGCTGAAACTACGAAATTAGAACTATGGCATGGTTAGCAGTATAATGTCAAACCTACTGAGGTTGTGTAATCAAAATTTCTTGCTGACACTGAGAAAGGAATATTTCAATGGAAACTTGAGGGAAAAGATGGACTGTTTGTGTGAAATCTATTCTAATACATTCACAGTATTCATATTTTTCCTGTAATTTTGTAGTTCTGGTTGTTCAGGTTTCTCTTGTGCATTGGGATGAGGCTGTCCTGCTGGAAAATTTTAAAATCTAGAAAGTGAAAATAACAGTGCATGTTTCTGTATGTTGCACAGCAATATAAACAGCTGGATGACTGTGTACTTAAGAAGAGAAATAAAAGTAAGGGTGGTAATATTGTTTCTTCTGTTTTCTGTTCTTGATTGCAGGTTAACCTTCTGTTTGGGACTTTATGAGGGTAATTCATTATGATAACTCTTTAGTGTGGTAGATGAGTTTTAAATTTTTTTAGCTAATTTTTAAAGAAAAATGACCTTGAATTAGGCGCTTCCTACTTCCTGTGGTGTCTGTGGAGATTGCCAGTTACTGCAGAACTTCCCTGAAATAAAGACTTAATTGGCCTGAATGACATCTTGGGTATGGTACTCCACCCCATGGAGACCCAAGATGCTGTTCCATAAATAAACTTACAGTTTCTTTAGGCTGAGCTGTGATGGTCAGCCAGAGGAATATGAGACTGTGGTGGGGAAGAAGGGGGTATGTAACTGCTGTCATCATTGTTAGACAGAGCACTCTAAATTTATGACTTTTGAACTTTGTTTAGACTTAAGATGTGGGGTAATCTTGGATCAGGATCTGAACTTTATTTTGTCTCGCACCATTATCCTTTCTCAGTAGTCTCTTCTCCTTAGAACTCCTTTTGTCAGATAAAAACAATTTACCACACAGACTTCTAGTTGTTTGTTTTACTGAAATAATTTCATATGGTGTATGCATCCAGCCCTCACTGAAATTGCATCTGAGGTGTGCTAGTAACATTCTACTTTCATGCTTTCCCAGACGTATTTAAAATACAAAGATACTTTTTTCCTCTTTCTTTACGTTTGGTAATTTTAGATTCAATCTTTTATTGTGTTAGAATTCATGTCCCAGTTTAAAAGGTCTTTCTCCCTCTTGTGCTGAATTTATTAGTTGCACTGTAAGTATTAGCGATCAAAAGAAGCTGAACATGTTTTCTGAAAATACACAGGAAATGCAGTGTTAAAACTACTCATGTTCACTTCCTGCTTCACCGTAATTCATTGTGATGGGTATTAACTTGTAGTTCTACAGTGAACTCTGTGTGGGTGTCAGAAGTTCACTGCAGTTCACAGTGGAAGCTCTTGATTTCTGCTGTGAAGTTCTTCTTTTTACTGTGAAATACTTCAAATTGAAGTATTTCAATTTGAGTGTAGTTCAAAGATCCCTTTAATAGTTAGGTTTTAATGTTTAATTCTCAGTTCTCTTCAGGTTAATATGCATCACTTCAAAAAAAACCTCATGGCAACAGTGAACATCTGTCTGCCTCTGTCATTTCTCATCACTCTGTGCTTGCATCGGGCATCTGAGGCTAAATTGCTTTGACTGACAGATGGACTGACAAGATCTTGGCTCCAAACACACGAGCATGCACACACAGACTCCGTGGGCTCCATTCCCATTTCAATATTTTTATATGGCAACTGAGGTCCCAAATACAGTGAGTTTCAGTGGTGGTGGTGGTTGTAGAGTGAGGAAGTCTTAAGATGTGGGGGAAGAGAAGGAGGAAGCTCTTTGGCTGTTTGCTTCTTCATACTCTTCTTTCTCCTCCTTCCTGTTTTGCTGGACTTTTTGCTCCAGGTGTTCATGAAAGGTAAAATAGAAGTTCAGTGTGACTGGTAAATTAATGATGGAGGCTTGGGAAAATTGCAGTAAGTCTTGGTGATCTGCATGGCTTTGATTTGGAACTGATGAATGAACACAAACAGTATTGTAATGGTGTCTCTTCTAAATCCTGATTTTCCATGAGAGAAATCCCATGAGGGTTTTTTTAAAGTCATGCATATTGACCAGAAGAGAATTAAACATTAAATCCTAACTATTAAAGGGATTCTTGAACTCCAGACAAATCTAAATACAGTAGGAATAACTTCACAATGGAAGTCAACAGCCAACATTCACAAATTTTCTGGTAGTTAAATAAGGATTTTAATTTTTTGTTGTTATTGTTATTCTGGAGTATTGACAGCTGAAGAGCAGTTCCTAGGCGGGTGATCTTATGTTGCTGTTAATAACAAAGAGGTAAATTTCAGGTGGCAGAAGGACTTCATGTATAATTGAAGATCTGCACCATTCCTTGTGTTCTCTGTGGGTAGAGTTAGGAGGGGAATGCACGCTTCGAAGAATGGTATCTTTTATTAGTGTCTCAAAAGAAACAGTTAAAGGCATTAACAGAAGCCAGCAGCCAATGTTCTTCAGCTTGTGATATTAGAAAAAATCCTGGTTATTTTCAGAGCTTTTAGTCTTTATGAAAACAAGAGGGTTGTGCCATTAAGGAAAATTGGAGTATGCTCTCTACTTTTTTGTTTGAAAAGAAGAAAGTGGTTGGGAAAATAGCTGAAGAGGCTTCTTAATTAATGTATCGTTTCTGTTTTGACTGGACTTTGCTAGAAATTGGTGTCTTTCAAGCATGTAGTTGTGCTGTCACCTGTAATGCCACTGGCTTTTTCAACACCACGTTTGAATGAAAATTTCAACTCCTTTTATACAAATATAAATACTTTGTAAGATGTTATGCAGGTATTTATAGTTGATAGTGAATCCAATAAAGCAGCAAGCGATGTCATTGTCATGTAGATGGGAAGTTTTGTGATGATGTATATGGTGAAACAAAACAAGGTTGTGGAGAATTTGTTCTCTTTGGGCAGGTAACATTGTAGTAACCTTCATTATTCCTTAAGAAGCACTAAAGAAAGCAGCCAAAGAAATGGCTCATTGCAACTTAATGCTCAGCAGCCTAATTAGTCAAATACCATGTGCCTACCTCTGCATGAAATAGCCTATTTCTTTCCAATGTAAAATAGGAATTTTCAGCTTTGGAACAGCCTGAAGAGGCCTTTGTTGCAAATGACCACTGGCTTTTTAGTTATTTATTCTCAAAAATAATGAAGGTCAGCATGGTATCCATAGTGACTGCATGCCACTTCCTCGTTAATCTTGGCATGCTGCTGTAATAACAAAATTCACTTACTAGTAACAATTTCTGGTGTTGTAGAGGGAAACCTTTCTTTGAAAACTGGATGTGATTGGGTTTCTGTAACTTGAGAAATCTTGAATACAGTAATTTTTCTTCAGGTCTAAACGGAGAACAAGCAACCTTGAATTGCTGAAGTTTATGTATAATCTGGCAGTGGAAAACTTGTGACTTGAAAAATTATTTTCATTTGGAAGTGATAAGGACTGCTAAATGGGGAATATATCATTCTGCTTGCAGCTCTGTTAGTGGGAGGAAGGCATTCTGCTATAAACTTACAAAATTAAGGCTTCTAAGTAGTATGTGAATATGATCAAGCCAGAATGGTTGAATGCTCCCAATTCCACGGTGTGAAATCAGAGTATCAGGAGAAGGTGCAACAATCGAGTGAAATGCTTTTAGTAAAATAGTTTGGTGTAATACACACTATTTCCTCTATGAGTATTATACAATGTAAATACTAAATTTTAGTATTATAAAGGTTCTTATAACTTAGAGAAAAAATTGTTACAGAATTGAATGCAAGTGTTGTGGGAGTTTTGATAGGAACGTGAAGATGGGGACTGAAACGGTTCCATCCTGAGGTTGCTTTCCCTCTCACCCCATTCCTCTCCTTTAATGCTTACCCAAAGAGAGTAGGTTTGGTTTGGGTTTATTTTAATCACTTGCTTGTAATATAGCTTTAAACTGATCAGGCAGGATTCTGACCTTGAGAGTGAATATTTTCAGAATTCTGTCTAGCTTCTGTTTCTGATATTTCTTCATTAAGAACATGGCTTGTTATTGTTTCTGTCTTTAATTTTGCATAGAGCTGTATTTAAAACCATAAATGTTCATGAAGGAATAGCCATTTTCAAAATTCATGGGAAAGTTCAAAGCGGAAGTCTGTTTTTGAGAGCTCCTGGAATGAGCCTATAGGGAAGTAAAGTCAATGTATCTTTAAAATAAGAATTATTTTATGTCTATTTTAAATATATAAATTAAATAGATATTTATAAACAAATAAGTAATATATAAATAAGAATGAATATATTTGAACCTGGAGACGTCTCAAAATGTATATTGAAATTGAGAATTTTTCATCTAGTTGCTACATTTAGAAATGTTAACGTAAGTTGGTATGAATCTAAAACTATTTTTGCTACTGAATATAAAACCATGTTTTCTTAAATATTAGCTGCACAGTAATTGGTGGGAATGCTACAGAAGCTAGTCTTAAATCCTTTCTTTTTTTATTTCCCTCTCCTAGAGGTGACCAGCTGCTCTGCACCAAGGCCCTTGCAGTGATGTATCGTAGTCTGTTGCTGTAAACATCCCCGACTGGAAGCTGTACCTGCTCCAGCTTTCAGTCAGATGTTTGCTGCACCTGGCTATGCTTGGACAACAGCAGAAGGAGAAGCTGTTATGAATACATACGTGCATTTATATTTGTCAAGCCGTGTTTCTACAGACAGAGATGAATTGCCTCCCTGTGAATTACCTGGGCTGGTAGGTGTGATCTGAAATCTGATCTGAGATGGAGATCAGGTTTCTCAAAGCTGAGCTCTTGGCTGCTTTGTGTTACAAACTACAGGATTAGGCTTTCTGGGAATGACAAGTGGTAGTGAACTTCTGCAGTTACCCATGAACTCTTCATTGCTTTATCAATGGTCTGTTTTAGCAGCTTCTGTTACTTAGGGCTGTGAGGAAAAGTTGTTATCAATGATATCCAATACTTACCAGGCCTCATATCTGCTGTGCCTTGCTTTTTGTTTTCTCTGGAATTCTGTATTCTGAGTCTCCTTGTGAGAAGGTTGTGCTCCTAATTGTTAGCTGGGCATAACCCAAGACCAAAATAAAGGTTAAAAACATATCACCCGGTCTGTTTTTGCTGTTATCCCAATCCACAGTGTATGGCCTTGTCTGTGGTGTGGTTTGTGCTGACCCCACCATGGTTTGCTTTTCGTGGAAATAACAGCTTTCGAAAGTATTCCTTCAGGAGGAATATGAAAGTATTCTTCAGAAGAACTGGTTCAGTTCCTGAGCAACTTAAAACAGTCATGTCATCAGCTTCAGCTTTCCTCTTCTCTCCAGTGGGATCTGCACATGTTGTCGCCTGGATCTTGACTGGGATTTCTTTCCTTTGTTTCACTCTAGTCTTCTGTTTTTAAAGGGATAGCCAATGAGAGTAACTGCTGTTGGTAGAAAAAATATAAAAATATTCTTGCAATAATCTAGCTCTCTGTTCTCCCTCCCCCAGATATTATTTTTTTATTCCCTAACACTTAAATGAAATACTTTGTTGAATTTAAATGTCAGTATACCAAACCTAGGTATTTATTTGTTTAGCTTCACTATAGTGGTTCTGTAAATGATGATTATGACCAAAAATACAGGTATTTTTAAAAAGGAAACTATTTTCTCCTTATCAGAATTAAAACTAGGAGGATTTCTTAGTCCTGGGAAAGGTGGACTAAAAAGCATTGGAAAGATGGTTAGTGGATTACGAATGGTGAACCAAGGACAGCCATTATTCTGTGATGGTCCCATTGCTGTAACCACTTTGTTCCTTACCCTGTGTCCTGTCTGGTGATACAGGAATATGTGTCGTGATAGAAGGTTGTAAACTTATTTATTGATCTAATTCATTGCTAGCACCTCTTTGAAGATTTTTTAAGCAACTTGCACACCTAATACAACCTCAGTTAAAATAGTTTTAAAAACAACAGTCTTACTTGGTTTGATAAATCCTGTCTGTATATTTATAAAAAGGACTTTGATGCAGAAGCTACAGAGCTTGAAGCCTTAAAAAAAATGCTGGTAATTGTTTTCCAAGCTTTCTTTGCTGTAAACATTTAGCATTTCCTAGTTCTAGACAGTATTTGGACTTAGAAGAAAGGAAATGGTTTTTGTTAACAAACTAGTTCAAAGTAAATGTATTATAATTTATATGGTGTTCATTTTGGTTAATGCTGTCTTAGCATTCCACATGCCACGTAAGAGCTGCTTTTTTTTTTTAATAAGCCTTGTTCATGTGCAATTTGTCAGCCCAGTCTTGTGAACTTGAACTTTTGCATACCTTCATATAGTACTGGTGTCTAATTCATGTACTCAAACACAGCTGTCACATGTCAGCACATGAAAATAATTTGAAGTGGTTTGTAACTGCAATAAATAAATAAATTGTTTAATCCACACTGTATTTTTGTTTGAGGTTTTTTTTTTTTTTTTTTTGCCAAGTGTTTGAATGAAATGAAAGTATCTGCTTTCTCTGGTCATGAAATACCAAGTCCTAACATTTTAACATGTCTTAAACATGGCTGTTGTTTGCAGCTGAAGAAGGTGGGTCTTGTAGTGTTGCCCAAATGCATATTTATGCCATGATCCCAGGTGAACTTTGCAGTACTGGATAGCTGGGGAGGGATGATGGGGATTTGGCCTGGCAGCTGTGTAGTTCTGGTAGGGATGCGGAGTTGAAGCAACTCTTGCAGAATTGGGCAAGACAGGCTCACAAACACAGCAAGGGAAGTTTGGGAACAGAAGAGGCAGATTTTACACTGATGCTCAGCAAGCAAATTACCTCATCTTGTTCATGTGAAGCCAATGATGTGTGACATGGATCAGTTCCTGGTGTTTTGCAGCAGAGGGAAATACCTGAACGAAAATCAGGCTGGGGATCCAGAGTGACACTGGCCACACAGCACTGCTTTTGGTGGCTGGCATTAGCTCTATGTGCAGGTGCAAGGTACAGCTGCCTTTGGTAATAAAAGCTTGTGATCAATACCAAGGTTGACCCTTGCTGAGTAAGTGGAGTGTCTGTGAAGTCCAGTGTTTGGCTTGCCTGTGGTATTCTTCTGAGCACGTTTTGTGGCCACTTGTGAGCAATACCCCAAAGTCCTTGGTCACTTTGCACTGGCCTGCTTGTGTGCTGTCTTTCCTTGCTTGGAACTCACAGCTGCCTTCAGCAGAATTGCTTGAGCTCATCTTTTCCTTCATACAAAGAACAACTGTTAAAATATTTGGAGGGCTTCCCCCCTCTATGCATGAAATAATCTGCATCTGTGGTTCCTTTTACCCAGTAAAGCTGCAAACACCTGTTCAGAGAAGAACTTGGAGAAGGCTGAGGCTCGACCTCTTGACTGAGTTCATCAAAATTTTATCTTCCTGCACTCCTAGGGTCTTGTTTGTTCAAGACTGGACATCAAATTAAACACACCTACAAAAGACAAGTTAAGATGCTGAGGCTGAGGAGTGTTTTGCTCTTCTGCTAGTAAAATGTCTTGTATTTGAGTAGTTGAAACTGGAGGTGAAAATAATTGAAATGGTAGAAGTGCCTTAAAAAAGTTCTAGATAAGAAATGGGAATAATTTTAAAAACATAAGAATAGGATGTACAAATGTTGCAAGAAGTGCTGTAAAATTTAGCACACTGAGGAAACTGTGGAAATATAAACAAAGGGTTGTTTTTGCAAAGAATTTGAGATGGACATTTTTGAGGACTCTCAGTTTGTCCTACCCCATTTATCTCCCATCCATATTTTAGAGTTGACTTTCAGTTTTAAAAATTGGGATTTCTGGAAGGTGCCTGTACTGAACATCAAGGACCTTGGCTTAGAAGTGCAATAGCATGCTCTTCTACAGGGGCTGTGAGAGAGAAACATTCTTGCTTTTGGATCTCTACCACATCAGGGACTGTACATGGACATTACTGTGTTCTGATATTCAGAAGATTAAATGTTAAAATGCATGGATTGACTTAATAATGTTAGTTAATAAGAGTTGCATGTACTGTATGAGTGGTGCAAATACACCAGAGTATGTCTGTGCAGATTTATTTTTTGATATCCTGAAAGGCACTCCTGTATTTATATAGTTCAGCTAATTTTTAGTTCCTGTAAACATCCTACACTCAGCTGTAATAAGTGGTGGGGCTGGAGGTTGGGTGTTTATTCAACTGGTTTGGAAAGGCAGCTTTCCTCAATGACCAAGTGGCATTGGCAAGGAGGGAATCCTATTTTTCAGTAGTATTTAGTATTGTAAGCACTAATTTCTATGGAAGCAGTATGTATTTCTAGAAATCTCTTCGTGCTGAAATTATGATTCTGGCTGTATAAAGGCCTACATGTTTGTTGGGAAACAGGCTTTAACTGATGGGATCCATATCTTTCTAATTGCAAATAAACTGTGACAATATATCTTTGCTTGAAAAGCACTGTCTCATACCCGGATGGCAGAAGTAATCTAAAACCTTATCTTGAATGTTCAGTTCTCAGTTGCAGCAGTGATTTATTGCTTATTATCTACTTGATCATTGTCAAAGGAGGAATGGATTTACAGGGTACTGTAAAATCAATTCCCAAACCAAGAGATCATTAAAGTAGTAAAATAACTAAACTTTACACAATTTCTGTTGCCCTTTTATCTTAAAAAATGATAAATATCTTTGATAGGGGAAATCTGCATAGGAGAAAAAAGAAGTCAAGCATCTCTTATTTTCCTAGTAGCTCTTCTTCTATCTTGTCTTAGAATCACTGATGATTCTGCTATGGGTGTGTTGTTAAATGAAGTATGGCTTCAGCATTTGGGCTTTCTTAGGTACCAAAAAATTTAAAGAAAGAACTTAAATATTTTTATTCAAATGGAAGAATGGGGTACATGGAATTCCTCATCTTCATAAAGGATAAACAGGCTTCTTGAGAATTGCTTTTACAATCTGGTATCCTTGTTAATATTTGAAAGACTCAGACTCTAAAATCTAATATTTTTTATTTATGAAGCCAAATATATTATAAAAATCAGTAAGAGGATTTGTCCTCATTTAAATTCACACACACGAGCCCCATTTTGCTATAATTGAACATTTTGTTGTGCTTCTATTTTTGCTTACAAACTGAAGAGGTCTTTTTAATAGATCATAGAAATCCTTGTGGGCAGGTGTTATGTAATATATGGCACTGGAGGATAGTGCATGGAAGAGATAATATCAAATCCTGTATCTGAAGATCACCCGTGTCTGTGTGAACACTGCAGTTCAACCATGTGTTGGCTATGTGTGCACTTCTGCATGTACAAAACTGTTCTTCTAGATTTTTATTCAGTGCGTCTGTTTAACTGGTGCAAAACAAATATCTCCAGCTGGGAAGAATGAGGGAGGCAAGCTCTCCTCCTCAGGAGAGATGATGTAATTAAAAACATGGAAACTTATCTCCAGAAAGAATCTGCATGTCTGTCTATTCTATTCCATTTCCCAGAATCAGGCGCCTTGTGGTGTCCCTGACTACCTGAGAGAACTTTGCTCAAGTTCTGGTGTCTTTGCTTCCCCCATCCTGCTGTGGGTTGTCCTGCTCTGGGAATGCTGGTTTTGACAGCTGTGCTGAAGCAGAAGGAAAGTGCCAAGATGGAAGGATATCCCTGTCAGGCTGTGACATCTTGCAGCTTTGCTGTCACTTGTTATGCGGTGAATGCTGATGCACACTCTTGAGCCATCCCACTGTGATTTCTGCCCTTGTCACAGGAAGGAGCACGCTCTGTACCTAGCACAGCTCTCTGGTCTCATGGGGAGCAGTGAAATGCTGTCGCTGTCCTTCCTCAGACTGGATCCATGTCCTCGCTTGGTGTACTGTGTGCAGCACAAGCTCATGGACCCACGCAATAGTACAGTGACAAAAAAAAAGTTTGGTGGCAAGAAGGAATCCTCAAATCAACAGTTGCTGCCAGCCAAAATGTCTGAGATTCATGTTTTCAGCCAGTGCCTCTATGTGGAGCTAATTTCCTTGGTAGCACGGACCAAGCAGATGAAATGTGAAGGCATATTTGGTATTTCAGCAGGTTTATCTTTTTTTAAAATGCATTTGAAATGTAGAATTCATGCTTCAGAAACTCAAGTATCCAACTAGACACTTCCTGTTGTTTTATTAAAGAACAGTTCTGACTGCTTTTGATGTAGTGCTTGAAAACTCACTAGGAGTAAAATGCAAATGTAGTAAACCAATGAGCCTGTTGAAGCTATAATTAATGTAAGTATTTGCATAGTTAGGTTTTTCAAGAGTTAAAAGGTGTGGTTCCAGGTTTCTGGATTTTATTTAGCTACTCCTTGGTTACAAAGGCAGTAGAGTAGGTTTTAATGATACTGTATCAAATGATTTCAAATAGTTTGGCTTCTCCTAAGGGAGGAAACACACTCACTGAAGAGTGTCAAGACAAGTATTTGGCAGGGGGAAGAATGGGTTTTTTGTTTTTGTTTTTTTTTTCAGTGAGGATTTGATAGGGGAATGAGTACTGTGCCTGTGAGCATCCTTCCATGGGCTTGACTGCACTTGTGAGTGTTGTGAGTGCTGACTTGTTTTCCATTTTGTGAAAATCCTCATTTGAGAATCAGACACTGATTTTGGTACTGTTCCTCCTTGTTGAGGTAATGTTTGGCAATTCTGGTTTGTGTTAAACTAAAACTAAACTTCTAGAAAATGTGTCCAAGGATTCCAAGCATAAAATAACCCTGCAGAATTTGAAACTATTTTAAATAGTGTAGTTCACATTTTTCTTCCATTCTGTTGGTGCTTTTTAGGCAAACTCTGATAATTCCATGGTGCCAGTGATGGCCTAAATCAAAATTGGATAAATATCTTGGGCAAAGATAGAGTGTGAATGATTTATAAGATTGTCTGGAAGTTTTTGATAGATATGGTATCAATGGTAAGTCACTTAAAAATTAAATTTCTCTTGAAAAACACAGAGGCATAGCCAATGTGAATTTTTTCACAGAAATTTGGAAAATATATTTATTCATATGTTTTATTCTTCCTGTATTTGTCTTCTTCTAAAAATACAAATATTTAAATATATGTTTATTGATATTTGCTTTACTTGTCTGTTGTGTTTACTAAGACTCTTCCAAAATTCAGCTCACTTCCTTTTAACCAGCTATGCCAGTTCTGACCAGCTTAATTCATGTTTTATAGAGGCTTTGTGTCTGGGGAGAGTGCAGACAAAGTTGAAACTGCTTAAGACTTGAACTTAAAACATGAGGGTCTTCTCTGGCTTTGGGTTTTCTATTTCTGTTAAGAAGCAGAAGATCTCCACTTGTCCACTTCTGGAGCCAAGTAAAGCCTGATCCATGGAACAGTACAGGGGCCTTGGAAACAGAATTAAGGAAATGCAGTTTATGTCAGTCAGAATTGTTTGCTGTCTGATAACATCACTGTCTCAGCAGGGAAATCATTTACTGTAAACAATATGGTTTATCTGAAAAATCTGCTATTTTAATAAAGTGAAAAATTATTTTTCCAAGCTTCACAGAAGCCTTATCTTTGTCTGACAGGAAAAAGGGAAGCGGCAGGGATAAAAGATGCTTTGTGAACTGAGCTCTGTTTACTTAAGGCTATGGAAAACATGCTGAAAGCATATACATTAAGTGCATAGCTTAATGTATTTTTTCAATAAACACATTTCCCCACATATTATTAAATTAGTTGAATTTACTAACTACCATCTAGTGGAAAATGAGATCTATTAACCATTTCTTATTCTGGACATGTTTCATACATTCTAAGGCATTTAT
Source organism: Lonchura striata (assembly GCF_050655825.1). NCBI lineage: Eukaryota > Metazoa > Chordata > Aves > Passeriformes > Estrildidae > Lonchura > Lonchura striata. The sequence continues at coordinate 149,711,251 of NC_140704.1, read as the reverse complement.
AAGATATCAAATCTGTAACCTGGATCACAGTCCAGTGCTGGCAGTCCACAGAAGCTTTTTAACTGTGTGTGATGTTCCACATGAAGTCTTGTTCATCCTATGAACTGCCTGCCATAGTTACTGTGGGCTGCTTCCTGCCTGTAATGGAGACATAACACACCCAGAATTTCCACTGTCACAGCTACTCTGCCTCTCCAGGCAGAGGCACTTCTTGGATGCATCCCACACCAAGGGGTTGACATTGGTCTGTCTCTGTCAGCTGGAGACACAAACTTTGTACCTTCAGAGATGTGTTAATGAAATCTGGCTTCTGCTATGAAACAAATATCCCCAGCCCCTTCCTGCTTAAATTGGTCTTAGAAAAAAGCTGGTGTTATAGGATAGAGGCAGGAAAGCAAGAAGCAAACTCTGTCTTCTCAAGAGATGGGATCTTTGAGGGGCAAAGGAGAGGGAAGATAATTTTCATAGAGTTCTCAGATCAGAAGCACTAGTGTGTATGTTGGTTTTTTCTATTCTGCAGGAATTTCAACAGTGATGTTACATCTCTCACTAGTAAATGTATTTATATCTGTGTTCAGCTCAGGCATCCTCACATTAGAAAACATCGTGAAAACTAAGTTAAGAAGTTGTGAGGAATTTCTTCTATCTATATTCTTTATGCTATGATGCTTCTTGGTCAACTAAATAGGTGTTTTGTAGGTTTTTGAAACACAAAATTCCCAGATTTCTCCTTTCTGAACTTTTTTTGACTTGTTGCTATATAAAGTTTTCTCTTACTTGGAATCAGTGAATTAATTCAGGAAATGGAAAATTTAGCCACTTCATATGCTTAGTAGAGAAAATAAATATTTAACTAATACTGGATGATCTTTCATGGTGTCATGGTTTGACACTGGCACAATGCCAGTGCCCCCATGAAAATGTGATCCCTCCCTTGAATGCTGTGAAGTGGAATCTAGAACAGAGCAAAGCAGGCCTAAGCTTAATAACAAGGAAAAAAAAACTTTATTAAGCTACTACTACAAAAGGAAAAAAAAGAAAGGAAAAAAAGGGAAAAAAACCCACAAAGATCAAATGAAAACCTTGCAAAGCATTCCTCCCCCCACCACCCAACTCCAACAAACCACAGTGAGACACAATCTGGACCCCAATCAGGTTTCCACCCTCCAAGCAATCGATACTCAGTCCATCAAGGGAACAGAGTCTCTCCTGTGCCACAGACCCCTCGAGAAACACAGCTCCACATCCTGTGTTTCCATGTCACACATGGCACCGCCTGGAGAAAAAGTTTGCCATGGTGACCCTTCTCCTTTCCATGCACAGTGCTCTCACCACTAATGCATGGATGGTCAGACTGCCTTTAGGATTTTTCCTTTCAAGGATGCCCTGCCAAGAGGGGAGAAAACAACAGTTCAGTTTTTCATTGTTTGGGACCACAGTCCCCCCCATTTTCCCCTGGGGCCGAGGGCTCAAGAACAGAGATCTTCTTCTCTTCTCTTTCCTTTCCAGTACAGGGGGTGCCACCACAAACCCCCTAACCTTTTTCTCTGCTCACTCCACTTTTGTCTTTTCCCAGCTGAAGCAGGTCTCTTGACTCACTGGCATCCTCCCAAAACGCAGTCCCTCTTGAAGGAGAAGATTGGTTCAGGTTGTGGCTAACACGGAAAAGTCCAGCCAAAAGCCACTCCTTGTCCCCCTCCCATCTAGAATTCCTTCTTCTAACATCCCAGGGTCCAAGGTGTCCCTCTTCTTCTCTTTCAAACCGAGGAGGGGAAGGAAAAATTCACAAGCTTTCATTTCTCAAGGAAGGGTTAAAAGTCCGAACTCCCAGGATGGCTCGATGCCTGGACATCCAGCAACTCCCACGCACTGGGCACCTTGCAGCTCCCCCCGCTTCTCCTTCCTATATACATACATATATATACATATATGTGTGTATATATGTATATATATATACTATATATATATATTTTTATTTATATATATATATATATATATATATATATATAGTAGTGTAAGAACAATCAAGATCTAGAGAATTTTTTCACAGGGCAATGCGAATGAGAATGTTTGCTTATTAATACTTCAACTGATAAGGCAGTAGTTAATATTGTGGGATGCAGAATGAAGGCTGCAATTCCTTTCATCGGAAACATCCTTTTTAATGTAGATGCCATTTTAATTAAACATCTCTGTGTGCTGCTGTGTGACGTGGAGCATTGCAATGTGCCAGGCTCTGACCATTCACTGGCAACTGGTTCTGGAGCTCTTGCAGACATGGCCTGCATGCATGGGAACCACAAGGGATGTCAAGGTTCTTCTGGTCCTTGGCTGGATGTCCTCCAGTGTGTCTAGATGGGATATTAGGAAATCCTAGAATACCAAACTTCCCTGAATTTTTGTTTGAGCTGCAGCATTTCTGCTAGAAAAATAGGTGAGGTCACACTGAAGTAACAACTTCCAAAGGCTTGATCTCAATGACAACTCACATCTGTTAATTGCATTTGGTGTTTGTTTTTATGGCAAAGTAGTGCTGCTGATGTGGGACCATGTAATCTATCTAAAATTGTTGTGACTGAAAGCCAGATTCTGACTCCATAAAATTCCACAACATCTGAGTGACTTTACTGATTTCTAAGGTGGTTTATTTTCTGACTGTCATTAATATGAATGAGATTATAATCAGGCTTTAGTTATGGTTCAGAATATATCAGAAGATAATAAATATGAGCAAATGTAAACTGTCATAAAACACATGAAGTGTCCACAATACATGCATGGGTTTAATCATAAATGAGTTTTGCAAAATTGATGGCTGAGCTATAACAGGGATGGGTAATTTCTCAGCAGAGTTTCCTTGTACGAACATAAAAGCAGAACTCATATAGTTTTATTGGATGTTTAAGTAGTGGAGTCTGTGTTACAAAAATAACCAAACCCAAACCCTTGCCATGGTTGTACTAATGAAAGGAGACTGAGCAGATGGTTTTTAGGGACTGTACTTCACGCGTTATGCAACTGTGCTGTTCTTCCAGAGAAAGAGAAGTGAAGCAGAAAGAAGTCTAGCTAAACCTTTAATGCTTAAACTTCCACTCATTGTTAACACAGAAAATGACTGAAGAAAGCTCCAAAAATAGAGTATTCAGGTGTGCAAGCTACAAAATTTATTTGCTTGTACCCTCCAATTTGAACAATTATCTCATTAGAGCAGCAGAGTTACAAATTAAGCACCCTCAGCATGGTTTTATGAAGGAGGAAGGGAAAAGAATAATAAATCGCTCTTGAATGAGGAAAAACCTTGTAGCATGGCCAAGAGAACAATGCCAGACAGAATACAGAGTTGTTTGGGTTTGAGACACTGCCCAATGAAACCTGAAGATGAGAGCTTATACTGGAGGAGTAATAAAATAAGAAATTCAAACAGCTTATTCCAATTAAGGAGTATAACTGGAGCCTCTGTCAATCCTAGTAAATGGTATTTAGAGAAGTGAAGTCACCTTCTCTTACACAGACTGCCTGTAGACTGTACCATTCAGTACTGTTATCACATTTCAGTAGCTGGAGTATTCATGAGATGAGCAGTATTATTGATTTTTAGGAAAACTCTAAAACAGTAAATGCTCCTTAAAACATGTTATGTTGTAATCTCTATACTACTTTCAAAATTCCTCTGTAAGAGAGAGGGGAAGGGGAGGTTGGTTAAAATGCCCATAAACACTGTGCAATGTATGTGTTTTCTTCCTTGTAAGGAGCAAAGAATAAATAGGTGGTGACTGGATGTTTTGTCAGTCAAGCAATATTACTCTGATAAAGGATGTATTTACAGCTTTTCCCTGTTAATGGATTTTCATTCTATCAGCACTAATTATTATGTCAAAGGGGGAAGTACTGGCTGTGATAATTGTGGAAGATGCAAAGACTAATGAGCAAATCAGTGGTATCGATATGGCACAGATCCCTTAGGTTTTTTCCATAAGGAGGAATGTTCTCCTTTAGAGTCTTGTTTATATGGTCACAGTGTTCCCATCCACCTCCTTCTATAGTCACTGGGGAATTCTGGATGCTTCTAAGGCCCTCCAGAAGCTAGAGGCAGACAGATCATGACATCACAGAAGGGTTTGGAAAGGACCTTAAAGGTCATCTAGTTCCAAGCCTCCTGTTTTTATCCAATCCATCCATCCATCCAATCCATGTCCAAGGACATTGTGTGAGACAGTCTCCAATGCTTTTCCATTTCTGTAAGTCCAGATAAATGATGTCAGTAGGTAGTGGTGGTGGTTCTCATTTTCCTGGGAGGGAGCTTAAGGTAAGTATTTAATGACACGATAATCTTGCAGAAAATTGATGAGGATTGAGAACTGTACAGCAATCTGCTGCAGTCAAGCATATGATGCAATGTCAAACCAAATTACCATCACACAAATCATGGAGGAACTGTCAGATTTATATCATTTGGGCATATCATGGTTGTCAAATTCCTCCTGTAGAGTTAATAAATCAAACTCAGCATGATTGGTGCTGTTTTTCCTCTCTGTTCCACTATCCTATAAATAGCACCCTGTTCCATGAGAGCAGTGGCAACTTTCCCAGCAGAAATATGATAACAAAGATGTCTATCCTATACACCTCTCTTTGTGCTTTTTTCAGTACCATGTAGTGGTGTGGAGAATATTCTATGTGTACTATGAATTTACCTTTTTTATTCGGTGTGTATATATATTTCCTCTTGCCCTGAATTACGGTAAAGGTGATGAGAAGGAAATCAGGGTGCTGTTTGGATATTGTGCTGCACTTTTTATACATAATCATAAATATAAATAATTTTCTGTTTTGACAGTGCTACATTTTGAAAAGCTTAAGGCAAAGTTTGCTTTCTCACATGCATTTCTGAGTCCATCTGCACATTTTGTACTAGACTGAAGAAACAGCACATAATAGCATTTCTTAACTTTCATTTTTCTAATGTAATTTCTTGTCTTATAGGTCCCTGTGTAAGAAAACAACCCCCAATCCAAAAGTACTTAAAAGAACAAGAAAAACTGCCATTTAAACCTGCACAGTGTTCCAGCCTGTGCTGCTGTCTCCAGCTAGTCTGACACCATCTACCAGAGGAAAAACAAGCTGTACAGTTGTAATAGGATTAAACAGTATAAACCTGCAAGCAGAAATGTGATTAATACAGGGTATTTCTGAGTCCTGCAATGACTATATTGCTACACTGAGAAAACCAGAATGTTTATTAGAAGCATTTTCAGTATGTATATATTTTTCTGAAGTTATTTATAATAGTTGCCTTTCTCTCAGGCCTGCAGGAGATAATTTTTAAATTAACTGTGCAGTGTAATCAGTATCAGTAGACTATACAATCCTGAGATGTCAAGAATTATGATAAGCCTCATACTAAGCTCTGGAGAGATTTGTAACTGTGTAGTTTGCACTGCCCCATTTTTATTAGCATTTTCATTATAAAGTTGTTACTGGAAGCATAAAGTTAATGTTCTGTAACAAGAAAACAGCAATTATGCAGTCCTAAACAAGAACTCAACATTAAACATGGCAGATAAAAATAACAAGCAGATACAGTTACTGCAGACAGATAATGTGGAAAAAAAATAATGTAGCATTTACAGGAAGGCAATGGTAACTTTTCTTCCTTAAGCATAAAGCTGGTTGCCAAACAACTCCCTGTAACTTCTGAGCATTCATCTTTGCATTTTCAAGTAAACTTCCAAAAGTGTAGAGCATAAGCTCAAATTGTTTTCTGTTTGAAATCAATGCAAAAATAAAAAATCTGATAAAAATATATGTGCTAATCAACTTTAAAAAAAGTCTTAAGCCTGTGTAGCTTTTGAGAATGCTCTCGTCTGTGTCCTCCCTCAGAATCTATATTAAATGGATACTGTTGATTACCTCTACAGCTGTAAATATAGTTCAAATTTTCCCTTAGTGGAAAAACAGTTTACAAAACCCAGGAAGAACTGCTTAATTACTTTACAGAGTTTAGTCCTTGCTCTCACTAAACAATGGTCCCTTTTATTTTAAAAATAATGCTACACGTCCATTGGGCCGGATGAGATCCACCCCAGGGCCATGACAGAATGGAGGAAGAGCTCGCCCTGCCACTCTCCATCATTCACCTGCAGCCCTGGCTAACTGGGCAGGTCCCAGATGGCGAGGTTGGCAAATGCAACACCCACCCACGTGAAGGGCTGGCAGGAAGATGTGGGGATTTACAGCCTGACCGTGGTGCCAGGGGAAGTCATGGTGCAAATCACTGTGTGTGTCACCACGTGAAGAACAATCGGGTTCAGTCCCAGCCAGCATGGGGTCCTGACAAGCAGGTCCTGCTTGACCAACCTGACCTATGACCAGGTGATGATGTAGTGGGTGAGGGAAAGGCTGTAGATGTTGTCTACCTGCACTTCAGGCAAAGCTTTTGACATCTCTTCCCACAGCATTCTCCTGGAGAAACTGGCTTCCTATAGCTTGGGCAGGTGCACTCTTTGCTGGCTAAAAAACTGAATGGCTGAGCTCAGAGAGGTGGTGAATGGTGACAGATCCCTTTGGTGGCTGGTCACTAGTGGTGTTTCCCAGGGCTCAGTACTCAGTCCAGCTCTGATTAGGATCTTTATTGATGACCTGGATGAGGGGATTAAATGTGCCTTCATTAAAGTACACCAAAGGACATTAAGGACACCAAACTGAGAGGGAATGAGGGCTGCTGGAGGGTAGGAAGGTTCTGCAGAGGGATCTAGACAGGCTGGATCAACAGACCCAGACCAGTTGTATGAGGTTCAAGAAGGCCAAGTGCTGGGTCCTACACTTGTGTCCCAGCAAGGTCCTGCAGTGCCCCAGGCTGGAGACAGAGTGCCAGGAGAGTTGCTGAGTGGGAAAGGCCCTGGGGGTGCTGGCCAACAAGCAGCCAAACATGAGCCGGTGTGTGCCCACATGGGAAAGAAGGCTGCTGGCCTCCTGGCTCCTGTGTCAGCAATAGTGTGGCCAGCAGGACCAGGGCACTGGCTGTCCCCTGTACTCGGCACGGTGAGGACACACCTCAAGTGCCGTGTCCAGTTCCGGGTCCCTCACTACAAGGAGACTGAGGTGAAGGAGCGGGCCCAGACAGGCAGTGGAGCTGGGGAAGGCTCTGGAGCACAGGTCTGATGAGGAGCAGCAGAGGCAGCTGGCGGTGCTCAGCCTGGAGATAAGGACGCTTGGGGGCACTTGATTGCTCTCTACAGCCACCTGAAAGGAGGGTGTATCAGAGGGGAGCTGGCCTCTTCTCCCAAGCAACAAGTGACAGGAGGTAAAAGGCCTCAAGTTGCACCAGGGAAAGTTTAGGTCCAATATTACTGGATATTCACAGAAAGGGTTGTCAGGCATTGGAACTGCCCAGGGAATTGTTTCCAAGCAAATACAGGAAACTCAAATGAAGTAGAGTGTATGTGTATTGAATAATTATTAAAAAACCCAGATAGATATTTTGGGCTTCTTCCATTCTACAGCAAGTGCACACAAAGTTGAAGATATTAATTTTACACTGTTTCTTGCAATATTTAGCTTCCTATACCTGATTTCTGTTGTCTTGTTAGAATGTTTTATGCACTCTACTTCATAAAATGCTAAAGGATTTTTGTCTTAAAATATTGGTATTATAATAAAAATAAGGTTGATAATTCAAACACTGGAAGGTCATTAAGTGTCAAAATCAAGGCTGTTGGTATATGTCTGTTTTTATTCTCTGTTGGTGTTTTTTGTTGCAGATCCTTAGGTCACAGTCACATAATTTACTGCTTTCTCTCATCGGACAACTGCCTCATTCAGCCAGTTATTGTATCTTCCCTCCACAGAGCTTTGCCTCATTTTGTTTTGGGTGCTTATGGGACTTTTATTGATTTGCTCTTTCAACAGAAATTACTTTACTTTCTGAAATGCTTATGGGAAAAAAAAAGCAAAGTGACACACTGAAGTTTAGGGTAAAGTTTCCCTAACTAGTTATCTTCAATGTAAGTCATCTAGGATAAGGGGATTTAAAAGTAATTATCACATTTAAGCACAGATGCTAAAATTTTCAACTATAGAAATACGTAAAGCTTTTCAAAGCACATTGCAAATGCCACAGTGAGGAAGCAGAAAAGGAGGAAGATGCAATTAATGAATGCTGTTTTTATATAATAAATGAACTAAGAGAAAAATCTGTTCCTGATCTTCCTTCATAAAACCTCATGTTTACCTCTCAACATTTTCCAGCTTCTGTAACAAACCAGGCAGAGTCTTGTGTTACAGATGAGCCCTGTGCTGTGTAGCCTTCATTCATATCTAGGTCAGGTACGTCAGCAACACTGAATGAGTCAGAGATTCTGAACAAATGCAGTATATGACTGTGGGATGTGAAAGATTCCCAGAAATAGCTTATGCAAATAGAAATGAAAACTGTACAAAGCAGTACTAATTCTAATTTTTGATTGATTTTATCACCTTAATTCTGTGGGGCTGGCTGCTCTAATGGAACAGCCAAGCAAGCTGCACTCTTTTTTCACACTTGGGAATACACATCTCCAGTGAAATGCTTTTCCTATTTGAAAATAAAACCATGTAACTGGGAAAAGGAGAAGTCAGCATCTGCTGTGCCCTCAGTAAGGGCATCCACACTCTGTTCATGGATTCCAGCTCCAGATGCAGGCTGAAACCCTGTGCAATACTGAACTTGCTCTATATTTGAACTTTGCATTCCCTAGTTCTTGGTAGAGATTATTGTTGTTATTATTTTTATTATACAAGAGCTGGTTCAGAAGTCAACTCATACCAGCCAGCCATGGAGGCTGTGAGGAGCTACTCAGTGGGCTGAAGAGAAGGAACTGGGAGCTGTATTTGATAAACACTTGTGTGTGTGCAGGAGCTTGTCTGCAAGTGACTAGAGAGATGTCAGGGGTAAGAGAGAAAGTGCAGAAAGCATCTGGAAAGAGCACTTGAGAGAAACAGGAAAGATATTCCTGTGAATGAAAACTGACACTGGGACCTGAAAAATAACAAAAGATCAGACAAGAAGATGTGCAGGAGGGACAAGGAAAACATGGGTGGTGTGGGCCTTGAGTTTTGTCAATAAGGAAACTGTGCCAGAATGAGATGAACAGACCAGGATCAGGGTCCTGCTTGACACGAGGTCTGTTCATAGAATCACAGAATATCCTGAGTTGGAAGGGACCGTAAAAGGATCCTTGATGTCCAGGTCCTGCACAGGACAGCCCCAGGAGTCGCTGCTGTGTCAAGAGGGCCTCACAATCGATGCTGGTGATTCCAGTACCTGGATTTGTCTTGTGTGTGGTAAAGCTGAACTCTGTTGGTGATGAATTATATGGCTTTTAGTGGCTTTTGCCACTTCAAAGAACTTGAGAGTATTTTTATTTAAGCTGTGAAATTGCTGATTCAGAGCTGCAAGTTTTGCTTGATGTAGCTCTATGACCTGGCCAGGCACCTCAAGAGCGATAGCATTTCTTTCTTTTCTGACATCCAACAGACAGACCTGCCGTCCCCCCACTCCCCCAAACATTTTGACTATGCCAGGCAGCAAAGCTCAGCAATTCCAACTCTGATTTGCTGTCTTAGGTAAAGAACAAACCTTTATGAATGTAGCCTTTTAAACAGGCTTGTGATTGTGCAAAGCAGAAGTGTATGCAGAATGTGTATGTAAAAAGTAAACCACGTGGCACGTGGATGCTCAGCCAATGGTTCTATGTGAAGATAAGTGCTTTTCTTGGCAGGACAATCCACCCCACTTGCTGTAGTGAGGCTCAGTGACTTAAGGACCAGAGAATGTTCTTTCAATGCCAAGGTAAGGATGAATATTATTCATGTCCAAAAAAGAGCACAGTCCTTTCCTTTCATGGGCAGTATGTGCTTGAGCAGAACTGTGCTTTCATCTTTATTGCTCCAAGAAGTATGAAACGTTCTCCAGAAGATGTGTGCAGTCCGCGGGAAGAGGGGCAGAAATGGGCACAAGGAGTCCAGAAAGTAAAGAGGGCGGGTCAAGGCAGTGGGCTAAAGACAGGTTCCCAATGTTGCCTCTCATGAGAACACCCAGTGATGACTCTGCTATAATATTGCTCTGTTATTTGCATTTGGTCAAAAGAAACAAAAATTTTGCAGAGGAGCAACCACAGCCTCTGGAAAGGTCTGGTCTTTCCCTTCTGCCTTCTACTCAGGTCTCTGACATAAATTGCAAAGAACATGTTTTTGTAAGAGTTGTCTCATCTAAGTAATTCTGAGTAAGAGAAGCATTAATGGGTGAAGTGATGGAGCAAAGCTCTGCGTAAAGCTGGAAGAAGTTGACACCAGCAAGGAGAAGTGACTTTTACACACAAATGACCCTGGTTCCAAACACTTGCTTTTGCACGCCCACAAGCACCAAGTGTGTTTGTTCAGACAGTCCTGCCAGAGTTACCTGTGGTGACACAGAGAACAAGGGACACACAGCCTGGTTCCCCGTGATCTCAGCTCTTACCTCAGAGGATAGGTTTAATTAGGAAGAAATCCGTCACCGTGAGGGTGGCAATACTGCAGATTCCTGAGAGTTAGTCAAACTCAGGATGTTCCTGGGAATGTTCAAGGCCAGGCGGAACTGGGGCTCGGAACAACCTGGCTTAGAGGAAGGTCTCCCTGCCCATGGCAAAGAGGCTTGAACGAGACCCTTCCACCCAGTGCATTCTATGACTAGTGCTTAAGTACCAGGCTCATTAAAACACATTTTACCCACAGGTGGTGAATTAAAACGCCTTTGGCACCCGAGGCTGTGCCAGCCTGAGCTGTGCAGCCCCGGGGTCCTGAGGCGGGCAGCGGGTGCTCCGAGGGGCACGGGGAAACGACGGCGGCGTATGGCGGCTGTCCCGCGTGTCCCTGCCACACCGTCCCCATCCCGACCCGCGTGTCCCTGCCACAGCGTCCCCATCCCGACCCGCGTCTCTCCTGCCACACCGTCCCCGTCCCGACCCGCGTCTCTCCTGCCACACCGTCCCCATCCCGACCCGCGTGTCCCCCGCCACAGCGTCCCCGTCCCGACCCGCGTGTCCCTCCCACACCATCCCCGTCCCGACCCGCGTCTCTCCTGCCACAGCGTCCCCATCCCGACCCGCGTGTCCCCCGCCACAGCGTCCCCGTCCCGACCCCCGCCCCGGCCCCGCTCCCGCCGCCCTCAGCCCGCGGGCGGCGCCTCAGGGGCCGCGGCCCCGCGCGGCCGCGACTGCGCAGGCGCCGCCCCGCCCCGCCCCGCCGAGCCGAGCCGCCACTGCCGTGTCGGCCGCGGCAGATTCGCCATAAGGCGCCGCACGGGGACCCTGTTTTCGGTGGTGTTGGTTTTTTTTCCCCCCCTTTTCCCTCACTCTGTGTTCCAAGCGGGCCGCGCTCGGGCCCCGGCGCGCTGTCCCGCCGAGCCCCCGCGGCCATGGAGGCGGCGGCTGCAGGTGAGCGGGGCCGGGCGGGCGGGGGAGCGCGCAGGGATCCCCGCGCGGCGGGCGGGGAAGCGGTTCCGGCGCGGCGCTGTTGCGGCGCTGTTGCCGCTCCTTCCGCACGACAAGTAGTTCCCAGCGCGGCGGCCGGCGCCCCGCGCTGCTCGGGCCGGGGGGCTGCGGGGCCGGGCGGCTCCGGGAGCTGCCGGAGGGCTCGGGCAGCCCGAGCCGGGAGTGCTGCAGTGCCCGTCCGCCCGTCCTGAAGCTGCCGCTCAGCAGCGAGTGAGGAAGAGCCGGGAAGGAGCAGCTGGAGCTGCTGCTGGTGCCGAGTTGGAGCGTGGAGACCCTTACAGGATGTGAGGGGGCCTGCAGGGAAGCTGGAGAGGGGCTCTTCCTCTGGAACTGTAGCGATAGGACAAGGAGTAATGGGTACCAACTGAAACAGGGGAATTTTAGTCTGGATATTAGGAAGAAGTTCTTTACTCTGAGTGTAGTGAGACACTGTAACAGGGTGCCAAGGAAAGTTGTAGCTGCCCCAAGCCTGGCAGTGTTCAGAGCCAGGCTGGATAAAGCTTTGGGCAACCTGTTCTGGTGGGAGGTGTCCTTGGCCATGGCAGGGAGGTTGGACTGGATGATCCTTAAGGTGTGTTCCAACCCCTTTCCATGCTCTGATTCCGTGATTCTGTGCTCACCTGGGTTTGAAACACTGGTGAGCTCCTCTGGCAGTCACTCTAGATAAACAGTGTTAACAGCTCAAGGTCCCCGCAGCTCAGCAGAAGGCAGATGTTTAGGATGTGTTAAAGATGTTTTCACTGCGGTATCGTCTCAGGCCTTGGTGTGCCTTGTATTGGCCTGGCTTTCATTCGAGCAGTGAATAAAGTTACTCAGAGGTGGCAGCCCGAGGAGTGCTGTGTATGTGCTTTCTGCATTTCACAATCCTTATGTGCTGCTGCAGTACAAGTTTGTGAAGTGATGCTGCAACAATTTAATGCCTGTTAATTACCCTGTATACTCAAATTTGGCTTCTGGTTGTCATTCCCCAAGTTGACTTCTTAATTTTTAGAATCCTGAGTTACTTCTACCTCTCTTATGAAGTACTGATGGATAGTTTACAGCTCAAACCACCACTAAGGAGTAATAGCCATACTCTAAAACTCAGAAAGTTCAACTGCAACATGAAGAAGAACCTCTTTATGTTGAGGATGGTGCTGCAACAGGTTGTGCCCAGCGAGGTGGTGGAGTCTCCTTTTCTGGAGACATTAAAAACCCACCTGGATGCATTCCTGTGTCACTGGTCTAGGTGATCCAGCTTTGGTGGGAGGGTTGGACTAGATGGTCTCCAGAGGTGCCTTCCAACCCTATCTATTCTGTGATTCTATGAAATGGGATTTTATGCCAAGGAAAATTGCACTATCAGGAGAATAAGTGAGTAGCAGAGTATCTAACAGGTGCTATGTTACTTATGGATTATTGTTAAAACATTTAAGGACTGCTTTATATCCTGGGATCCAACTTTCAGTGAGAAATAATTCTTCTACTAGTAGTGCTACTAATAAATTAATATTTATTCAAGTGCATTTATCTTAATAAAGAGTGTTCTGAGTGTGGTTGAACCCAGAACTCTCATGAGTGCACAGTATTTTTGATTTTGCTACTGCTGAGGTGTATCTGACCTCAGATGTTTTTCCTTATGGCTGCTTCCAAAAATCTGGTTCAGTGTTGCATCTTGAAGTTGATGACTGATTAAGTAGTTTGTGCTTCTACTTTGAGGGCTTCTGAGTGGTTTTGGTTTCTGGTAGAGCACCTTACACATTTTGATATTATGCATTAGTGTATTTTAGTGGAACCTTAAGCAGTGTTGTGTTTAGCCACATGAGGGAGATCTTAGCACATGAAAATAAAAATGTCTTGCTATAAAATGTACCTACTATGGCTTTTTTTTTTTTCCCCTTAATGATGGAAAAGCTATTATTTTTCTGTGTTGGATCAAGTGATTATTCTAAACTGAGAAAAATTTCATAATTATTTGAATATCCTATTAAATCCATGTTATATCCAAGTAAGGAATTTTACATATTTTAGCCAACAAAAGTCTGTGTAGACAGTTGTCTTCTTTTAAAGAACTTTATTTAACTTTTTTCCAGGAGCATTTATGAAGATGGTGTGTATAATACAGAAAAATACATGTGCTTTTATTTGCCATCGTCAGTTAAACTCCAGCATTTTCAAATGCAAGTTTCTTTTCACAAATACAGTATCAGACAGGTTAAATACAGTGAGTTTGGGTTAGGTGAGAGTGCCACAGGTGGGGCTGGGTGAAGCTCATGGAGCTCAGCAGTGCCAAGTTCCAGGTCCTGCACCTGGGTCAGGGCAAGCCCGAGCACAAACACAGCCTGGGCCGGGACAGGACTGGAGCAGCCCTGACGAGGACTTGGGGTGTTGGTGGGTGAGAGGCTGGACATGACCCAGCAATGTGCTCTGGCAGCCCAGAAACCAAACGTGTGCTGGGCTGCATCCAGAGCAGGTGGAGGGAGAGGATTCTGCCCTACTGCTCTGCCCTGGTAATGAAACAGATTTTTGGAGGTCACTTAACAAAATGAATTAAGCATTTATATTCTAGCTTGTAGAGTTATATGTTGAATCTTAACCTTTTACTTAAGAAACCTCTGCCAAGGTACAAAAGGGCATAAGAAAATGCAAATTTCTGAAGCTTTTATAAAGAACAACACCAAAAAGGACCAAAGATACAAAGAACACGGATCAAGAGGCTCCTCTGCCCCTAAGCCTACAGAGACTGACAGACGGTACTCAGATAAGCACCAGAAGACCGAAAGCACGCATGCAGAGAGGAAGAGTTCAAGAGTTCAACCATGAGGAAGACCACGATCTTCAGCCCCAAGAGACCACCAGAGACCCCCACGGGACTACCACAGCAAACCATGCATGCCTAGAAGGCCGTGGACTTACTTAGCATGACAGGCAAGGACAGGGGCCAGGGCTTGAATATGCACAGAAAAATTGTGTAATGTACTGCGTATGGAACACCTTTGGGAATAAAGGTGGGTCAGACTAAGGCTCAGTGCACAAGTCTTGGAGAGTGATCTCACTTGTGCTGAGCGCTGGCAATACGTACCCACTCCATAACTACCCCAGGCTGTGGAGTCTATTTATTTATCCCACGTATTGCTTCAGTGAGACCCCAGCTGCAGTGCTGTGCCCACCCCTGGGGCCCCAGACATGGGAAGGATGCTCTTTGGAACAATTGAACTATGTTAAAGTCTACATATATTGGTATTACCAATATTGAGAACGGGACGTGCCTTGGCTTGTGTGGCCCTGCTGCTGACCAAGTAGGTGCCACTGTGGTGTTGCACCCCAGAGACACTTTTGGCTAGCTGGGTGTTGCAGCTGAGCACGTGGAGACAAGTCCAGGCCAGCCGGAGCTCCAGTGGTGGTGGGATGGAGCTTCCCTCACAGAGGGTCTGCTCCCTCAGAGATTTTCCTCTGCCAGAGAGGCTTTTAAGGCTATGGTGAAGGAAAGGAGTTGGTTCTCATGGAGGGCTTTATCCAGAGTTTGTATTCTGGCCCGCAGGCCTCTGAATCTAGCAGCAGCTCCAAGCAGAGCTCTGAATCCTATCACTGCTCCGTCAGAACTCCCAGATTACGTGGTTCCCCTCTCTTTTACCTGGGGGAGGGGACAGGGGAAGGGGTAGGGAGCCACCAACCAGGTACAGGAGAGGAAGTCTCAAGGGACAAAGGACACCTGGATGGCCCAATGCCCCCTGGGGGTAGAGGGCATCTTTTGAATCTGCCCAATCACTCAACGCCCTTCTGGCATTCCAGGAGTGACAGGCAGTGCCCAGCGGGGGTCAGGGTGGCAAAAGGAGGAGTGATTGACACACCTGAGCTAAGCCCAAATACCTCCAATGTGGCATCATGCTGCAGCATAGATTATGAAGTGATCTTATTGCAATGTGCAAAATATAATGTCAGAGAGTATTGAATGATTTGGATCTTAATTTTGTTTCGCTCCTGACATTTCATGTGCCTAACAGCACACAATGGATGTATAAATAGAGAAGAGTAAGAATGGGACAAGCACACAGTGATACTTGTCCAGAATACGGACTTGGACCTTTTTATAGGCTTTGCTGAGCCCCAGCCAGTCTGTATCAACTTGGTGCTTCCTGGTCAGCTTCTAAGAATTCTGGACACCAAGTGGATGTGTACCCACCTTGGAGTTGCAGCAGCAGGGAGAGATCAGCTGCAAAGCAGGCAGTAATTTCAGAGGGGTCATGTCCTTCATGACATCTGGTTTTGTAGTTCTTCATTTTACACTTTGCCTTTTCTCTGGTCCTCAGTTATATCTTTCCAAGCCAAAAAAAAAAAAAATCTGATTTATTTAACTCCTCATGTATGCTGTGTTTGTTATTGATCTTCCTTATTTCTGTACCTTTTAAGGCTGTTGATTATGATTATTATTATTTTAATAGAGGAACAATATCCAAAGATGTAAGCCAAATATGGATCTTTTCTGTTTTTCAATAGGTCTTTGTATTCTAGGACCATCTCTTTTATAGGTCTGTCTGGTTTAGCTCTGAGGTTTTATTTCTGAGCAGTGCAGTTTCTAGCCTTGTTTTGAGGCTGTCTTTAAAGTGTTTGCTATAATTGAGATATCTTTCACAGAAAACTTCTCCAGACCATTATAAAATGACAGCAAATCGAAAAATTTATTTTGAAATGGGCTCACCTTCTTTGAAGGGTCTTTTTCCTATACAGATTGCTTTATATTGCACAGGCTCTTGGGCAGGCCTGTTACTGTTGAGATGTTTTTAAAATCTTGCTGCATTCTGATTTTTATTTTTTAAGTTACTAAAATTACCCTTAGTGACCTGCCTAACTGTTTTTTTTACCTTAAATTTGACACAGTTTAAATCTTCTTTTGCTTTCCTCATTTGATGAAACATCTATGAAAATGTTTTCTTCTATTGAAAGTTCATTTCACTGCTATTTAGCTGTGCTAGATTTCTTGTTCCCGTTTCTAAAACCTTCTTTGATGATTAGCATCAAATATGATGCTTTTAAATAGCCTTCATGCTGCTTTCAAGGATTTAACTTCTCTTGGAACTTTGTAGTCTTTTTTGTGGTTTGTTTTGTTAAAGATGCTTTTTATCTTCATATACTTTGCATTGTTGAAGTGAAGCATAAACATTTGGTTCTTTATCACTCTTTTAAGAGGGCTTTTGAGTAGTACTTTAATCATGGTTATAGAGTAACTCTCAAATAATGTCACTTTGAAAAGGGTCTTGTGTTTTACTTCTGATAAAGTTAAGAACTGTTTCTCCTCATGTGTTTCCCTGTCTGCTTGCTGGGTGAAGCAGTCATTAATGGTGTCTAAACATTTAATCTTGGCATCCTATCCTGACCTGACATTTAACAACTCTGCATAAGGCTAATTAAAGCCTAATTACTAAGAAGTTGTGCTGCTTGTCTTAAACAAAAGTAATTGGCTGTTTACATGCTGCTTTCATATTAACTGCTACCTCACATTTCATTGCTTCAACCTGAACAGAAAAAGTCTTGTTTATTATTCTTAGACACTTGAATATCTTACATGTTCAACATTTGTGTGTGAAAAGTTCTTTTACAGAACAAATAATTTGATTGGAATTGCTGTGCCCACTTTTTCCACTTTTTATTGTACTTGATATCTGTACAGAAACAACAGAGAAAAAAAAAAAACTAAAACAAAAAGCCCAACAAGACCAAGTCCTACTCTGATGAATAAGATTTTTAATTGCAGAAAGTTCCTGTTAAGAATTTGATTGTGATGAGGCAACAAAGTTTGTTTCAGCTCTGTAGTAAGTTTAGAAAGAAATAAGTTATTATTCATATTCTGAACTTAATTGCTGCATATTTTAGGAAGGTTGACCAGATGCATAATTATTGATCAACTTTTTACACAGGCCAACAAATACTCAGTGACTTTATTTTTTTATTTAATTGTGGAGTTCTAATTCCTTTTAACAGCTACAGAACATTAAAGGCACTTACAGAAGTTGTTAACTCTTGCTTGCTTTGAAAGGAAATGTGAAAAGTTTTGGATGCATTAGAATGATTTAGGGTACACATAAATATAAATAAAACAAATATAAATACATGTTTGTGTCCTTGTCCTGTGTGTCTTGTGAAAGTAATTGTTAAAACAAAACAATACCCAATACTGAGATTTCCTTTTATGCAAAATTAAAGTTTTTGGTTAGTTAAAATTGACTTTGCACTAGTTTTGTCATATACTGGTTAAAAGTATATATGACAATAATATATTCCTTGATTCCCTTAAGTACTGTTAATTTCAGTGATCTTTCCAAGAGAAGTGCTGCTTTCTTGCCCCTTTCCCATTCCCCACTACAATTTGAAAGCCAAAGAGGACAGATACAGGTTTATGCTTTGTGAAGGGGATTGGGAAGCAGGGAATCTGCTTCCTAGTCTGCAGCTTGCTCTTTGTTTTTAGAAATCCATTTGTTAAACTCCCTTTGCTGTAGCTATGCTCAGTGTGAAGGAAAAAAACCCTACTAATTAAGCAATATGCTGAGGGTTTTGGAAGAATTAGAAAAAAAAGGCTTTGCTTAAGTTATAGCTCAATTTTCCACATAGTCAATTAAGAAGAAAATTATTGGTATTATTTATTTCAGTGTATATTTAGCACAGCTTATAGGGGCAAGTTGAAGATAATGAATTACCACAAACGTGTTTAGTGAACAGAACATCCCAGATTGGTTTTGGCTGAATTTCCTGACATTTGTGTACCTGCATACTTGATTACTGTTCTTTTCTTTCTCTGCATATTTAATTGCTGCCTAATTAATTGTTCAGTTGATTTCCTACATAATTAATTATTCACTAATTAGTCATTGATTCTATGCATAGTTAATTAACTTACTCCTTATTTGATTTTTACACTTAATTGACTATAATTCATTGCTTTATTGCTACACTGCCTAATTAGCAACTGCGTAATCAATTATTGTTTGCTTATTCCATACTTGCTTAGTCTGGTGATCAGCAGAGTTTATCCTCTGCTCTCTGCCCTCCTTTTCCAGTCATTCTACCTAAAATAATTTTATTACTCTGGTTTCCATCTTGCCTCTGAGTAAAGCTTGTGCATCTTCTGTGTGTTCTCCTGGTGCTTCCTGCACCTTCACTGGCACTCTCAGTGCTCTGCCACCTGGGCAGTTCTCTTCTGGTTTTGGGTGGCCTTGCTAATCAAACACTTCTAACACCCACAGAGGCTTCTGGGCGCTCTCCTTGCTCTTCTGCCCCTCCCCAAGTCCTCACTGGGAGGAGTGAGATATAGTGGTGTGTAAATACTGATTGCAGTTGTTCAACGTGGAGACAAGAGAAAAACACTGAGCCAGAACTTCTAGGGTAAACAGCCAGCAGGTCAGGAAGCAGATACAGAGGCAAATAAAATTTCAAAGCAGAAATGTCAGCTAAATCGTGAGATTTCAATTGGTTAAATGTTTAGGTAAATGTTCGTAGGTTTTATTTTGCATTTACATTCAAAGAGCAGAGTTGTTATTTGCTGGGTCAATAACAGGCTTCATGCTCTGTAAAAAAAATAACAAAAAACAATAATGCTAACTAGAGCAGAATTAGTTCAAAGGACCATTTCAACATACTGCAATCAAAACAGAAATATCTGTGTGCTCAAGACAGCAGAATGCCTGAGAAGGAGCCCAGCTGAGCTCCTAAGAACATGTTGATTGTACCATACACTTACACAGCTGCTTGTGTGTAATAAGGGAATATTTCGAACAACAGGAGCGGTATTGGAGCTGTTTTTTCAGAGATACTGTGGAAGAGATGAAGGCATAACCTGCCTGTTGGTTTTGAGCCATGCTTTTGTTATGTTTCAAGAGCAAATACCTGTAAAAGAGACACCTCTGCTACTCTTAACTTTCAGGACACCTTAAATAAAGATTTTTTTTTTGAGTGGGGTGAACTATATAATTAGTGTGCCATGAAAGAGGTAGAATAAGTTTCAATAGGTGAGTGCTTAGGTTTGTTTTAAAAATAGGTCCCAAAATACAGCTTCCATGTTCTCATACGCCCAGATTCATCCCAAAATTCACAAACTATCACTTTATTTCTGTACTTACCCAGTGATCTCTGGTTTGGCTTGTACCTCAGAAATGCTGCTTGTTCCAGTTTGGTTTCAGTGGGTTTATGTCCCTAATTTTCTATAGGGAGGTGCAGGGAGAGCAGCAATTGCAACCGGGCTCTGGACCAGAGCTTCATACATGTAGCTGGAGAACAGCTGTGCTGTTAAAATTGGTTACTGGTTGTTTTTTTGTTTCATATTACCCCAAAGGGAGTAGGGACTCTTCAGAAATCAATTATTAAACTAAAAGACTGCAGTGTTAGAAAACAGTAATCCTCTGAATTTCTCTGGCTAAAATCTCTGGCTTTTTAAAATCTGGGATTATATTAGTCCTTCTTTATTTTTATTTACTTTCTTGACGCTTTGCTTTCATATCACACGTCAAGTACCTGTGAATTAAAAAAAAAACATAAAGATTTATCTAAAAAGTTGTGTCAAATTGACATTTTAATGGCATTCTTCATTTGCTTCTGCTGCTTTGAAGGTTTTTAGTTTGTTTTTTTGTTTTGTTTGTTCATTTTTCTTAAATCAACAAGAACTTTTCATGGAACTCAATAAGGACATCATGTCTTACATATAATTTTACCATGTGTTTGAAAATATATAAAATTAAAATGATGTTTAAGGCTGGAAGGGGAAAAAGGTCTTAAATTGTTCTTCTTCCTTTTGTGTCCTGTTAAAACATTTCTAAGATTTTAGCCAGAAGAAATTATCTGCCCTATGAGGATCTAGCTGGGAGTTTGCCCATTTCTTAAATTAATTAATTTGGGGATATATTATGAATGTGTTCATTTCACCTCATTGCTACCTGTTATGTGTCTTAAGTAAATGATAGTTACTATGTTGACTGAACCAAAATCGCAGTAACTCATGGTAACATAAATAACTTATATTTGGAAACACTAACTCCTTGTTTTTAAACTTGCTTTTTTAGGGAACAATTCCATCTTCATGTGTAAGCTTTGTAACTTATTTTCACCGAATAAGTCCGAGCTGTTGTCTCATGTCTCTGAGAAACACACAGAAGAAGGGACCGGTGTGGATGACATCATTATTCCTCTCCAGCCTCTAACAGTACCCACAAACACAAGCAAAGATGGAAAAGGTACCTTCAGAAATTGAGAGAAACGTAATTTTCAGTGTTACATATTTTTTTAATAAAACCTGTGGTGTGATGACTCTGCATTGTGTATAGAATGGTTTCCATAGTTTGTTTTTATAATAAGCACTGTGAAGCTGTCACCCCAAATTTCATTCAGCACAGAATAGATTACATAACAGATATGGATAAACTCAATGTGTTTTAGGGAATGATGACATTGGTTCATTAATTGCCAATGTCAAGTACAGTAAAGTTTCCTTCCTACAGCTTTAGTTTGAGCTCTGTACTGGGAGCAGTGGGAAGATTGTCTAGCAGCCATCTGGACACCATGGTGAAAAGCAATCAGGACACCATGGGTGAGGGTGTCTTGAGGCTTAGTTGTCCTTTTTGAGTGATCTAATTGTTTGTTGTGATTCAGGTAATGTTAATAGTTCTCTTCCAAACAGAGAAGTGGCACAATTCATAATTTATAACTGTGTTTTGATAGTGATGCTGGTAAATAAAGCAATCAGAAGTTGAATTAGCTACACATAAAAATTTTATTGTGCAATGGAAGAAGTTCCATTTGTTCCTTTCCATTTTTAACTGATCATAATTTCCATCCTTTGGAATATTGGAGATGGGTTCAAAATAATTCAGACTTTTTATCTTCTTTTATGCTCTTACAAAGTAATGGATTTATATTGCTGGCAAACCTCTTATTTAACACAAATACTAAGATTTTTCAATCATTATAATTTCTGGATTTTAAAAACTATGTGCTTATGAATCAACTGCCCTCTAATATCATACATTCAAGAATTTTTTTTGTTGTTAACAAATGTATGTGATGTTTCTTTGCTTATTTACCAGCAGTAATTCAGTAGTTATATTAACTTCACCAATGTAAGAAGATATTTCTAATTATGGTCATTTAGTATTTCACTAGAGCTGCTGTCTACGTAGGTGGCTGCTGATGAAAAAATCTCACCAGAGTATTATTTCACATAATGCCCAAAAGTACCAATGTATCAGAAGATGATAAATAAATTTCAAATCAGTTTTCAAAATGTTATTCTAATTTTATTTTCATAGCACAGAATTAATTCTTTGGGCATGCAAAATGCCTTTTCCTTTCTCAAATCTTTGTTTCCTGTTATCCCTCCACTACATATGTTTCTGAGCACAGTGAGCCTGGTACCTTGTAACATACTCATTTTAGTAAAAAGGCTCTTCTATCAACTTCGCTTTGCATTTTTGTCAGGAGCATCTGCACTTTCTATATTGTATGGGTTCAGCATGCATTGTACATTCATGAGGATAGTTTGCAATTACCATTATGATCTGCAGCAACAGAAATTAGACATAATTAGCTTTTAAGAAAACAACTTTGCAAATCTTATGTAAAATATAACATTCTTAAGTTATATATTCATAATTTACCTTTCTAATTATTCTTGGTGAATACTTTATTCATCTGATGTGTTCATATGGTGCCACCTTTTTCAGGTTATGTAGCCCAACTCTTTGCCATCTGCTGTCAGTAAGAATGTCAAGGTAAATTACTTTTCCATAGTTTTCAAGTAATGTTCTAGGCATTCTTTAGCATTTCTCCTTTCTTATCAGGCAGATTGATTGGAGAAGAGGGTTCTGAAGTCCCATTGAATTATTTTCTGTGTTCTGTTTTAAAAAAAATACAGTATTCTACAGTTGAGCATAGGATTTGGGAAAAGTTCTTCTTTAAAAACATCAATTATTCCCTCCTGCTGTGGAATCTGTAGCAAATAAAACTTGGAAAGTTTGTAGCATACAATTATTTGTTA
The DNA here is from genome assembly GCF_050655825.1 of Lonchura striata. Lineage (NCBI taxonomy): Eukaryota > Metazoa > Chordata > Aves > Passeriformes > Estrildidae > Lonchura > Lonchura striata. Next base: position 149,688,745 of record NC_140704.1, on the reverse strand, counting down.
GTGAACCAGTCTTTGTAGTAATTCAGTATTGTCATTGAAAGGAGAAATAATTGGTGAATGACAGTCTTAGAAATTACAACTTTCAGTACTTGGTGACTAATAGATGAAGGTATTTTTCTCCTTTGAAAGTGTAAATTATTTTCCAATTATTGGTAAATACTGTAGCTACCCCACAATTGGTATAGAAGAGTGAATGCTGACTTGCTAATGGAGCTTTGTTCTGCTTCAGTAATGAATTAATTATTTTATAAATACCGGGGACATGGAATATATGTTTATTACTCTAGTGTTATTTTACTTACAGTGCTCTCTGCTGCATTTTGTTTAGTCACACCACTTTCCCATTGTTAAGCCATAATCTATTTAGAGTTGATTTGTCCTAAATATTTTGGCACAATGCCGTTAAAATTTTTTTAATGGAGTTGGACCAAGGGTTCCAGGGAGATGTTGCTGTTATACATCTATGCACAAGTCACATTTTGTCCAGCTTTAATGTGACATCTTTGTTTTGGGAAATGACAGGTAATTGTAGTCATTCGTGCTTCAGTTTAGCCTAGGGCTTTTTATAATTCTTCATAATGATCTCCATTTCCTTCAGAGTGCTTGTCAAAATTCAGCTTTCTTTTGCTTCTGCTTAGTCAGATTGGTGAGGATTTGTGGACATCAATGGCCCTGGCTTCATCTGTTCATACTGTTATTACCTGATGGATTATTTTTGGTTTGGGCTGTATCTGGATTATGGGATGCATGTCTCTGTCTGTTATGAAACCTTGAAGGAAGTTACAGTCTGAGTATCACAGTTTCCTTTGAGGAGTGCAGCTCCCTAAGGTCACTTAGAACCACAGTGTGTACATCACCTTCATCCTTGCCTGAACACAAAACCACACACAGAGCCTGCATTCACACCTGGGGGACAGGAGGTGTTGCAGGTGCTGTGATACAAACACAGAACTGTAATAAAATAAGGCTGAGGATGAGATTTATATGCATGCATTTGTGTGACACTGTGTGCAGAAGAGTCTGAATATGTTGTGCTGTTGTAACTGATGAATTTAAGCTTTTTATACTGACATTTGAGGAAGGAGTCATGTTGCATAATGTGTCAGCCTGTTAAAATATGGTCAGGAGGTTTAAGTGACATTTGCACAAGTGTTTTGTGATTTCTGACAAACTTTTTGTATTAAATAGATTGATTTGGACAAGCTTACGTGGACAATTCCTATGAAGAAACAGTATAAAAATAGACTTACAGTTTATTTCATTACTCTCTTTTCGGAGTGTCTTTTTTATGCCTTTGAGTACATAATTATACATCATAGCACAGAATGTCTTCCCTGGATATTGCCATTGTTCATCCAATAGCAGTCAGCATAAAGATTGGTTTCAGTCAGTCTCTAATGAGTGCAAAATCCCCAGAAACAATGAAATTGTTCTTGAGGGAACAGGATCTTAATTCAAAATCTTTTTAATGACCAATTTAAAACTTCTATTTATGACTAAGCATCCTTGAAATAAGTGTTGGGGGGGGGGGTTATTATTTATTTAATATACTACTTTATTTTTAGCAGTTAAATAGATTCTTTTTTCTAACAAGAAATATTTTATTAACTTGGTTATGTACTGGCAGGTGAATGAAAATGTTCTACTATTAAATTACTGGGTGCTGTTTATCTTAGGTGGTTTAAGCTGGAATTTGTATACTGCAGTGTGGAGAGCTCTCTGGAGGCAAGCTGGCTAGAGAGACAGCTGGAATTTGTGGTTATGTGCCTCTTTAAAAGTTTAATTCTGTCATTGTTAACTCAAAGTAGCTTGAGATAAGTTCTGTCTTGGAAAAAGGAAACCAAGGAGCAACGAAATGACTGATAAGCCTTGGAAGTTCCTGTGATGTATGAGTTCTCCCATTAGCCCTCCTGTTCCTGTGTTTGTTGCTGCCTGCCTCATGCCACCAAACCTTTTACATGGTTGAGAACTGCTGTAAATTCTCCTACTGCTGCACACATTTACAAACATTCTTTGTTTATTTGCCACACCATTAAGAGTCACAGTGATAAGAGCTGCAATTTTGTAAGCCATAGCAGAAGTTCTATCACTAGCCATTTAAAGGAGCAGTTTTCATATTTCCACTTGCATGCAAGATTTTATTTCAGTTTTGGTTTTAATGTGAAAGTGCTGTTCTGTTTTTCATTAAATTTGCACTAAAACAGTCAGGAAGAAGTGACTCTTTGACCTGATTTTTCTTAATTTCTTGTTGTTGGGTTATCTGATGATTGCATTGGAAGAAATGAAAAGAATATCATAGATACAGAACATGGTGGTTGCATTCATTCTTTGAAGCCTTGGATTTAACTATTTTATAGTAGTCGGACCAGCATCCACATGTGTATTCCTCATGTTGGACAATTAGCAGACTGTGGTCTTGTGATGGGTTTTTCTAACAGTAAATATAATTGTTGTTGGGTTTGTTTTAATTGTTTGTTAATCAACTTAAATACTGATTGCTGTGATGGCTATCAAACTAGCATGAATGGTAATGAAGAGAAGTTGTGAGAGCACTGCAGTCACCCCTTTCTTTTGGCTGAAATTGACAGAACTGCTTTTCCTAGAGTAACATGAAATTTCAGGACACTGGTGGAGAGTTGCAAAAAGTTAAGGGAAACAGTTGTTTTTTTCTATTCATAGTAAGGTTTCTTGGCAGTTTTAAGCAGACAGGTATTCAGTCACTCCTGTAAGAAGACAGAATGCTTTCTTTTTAATCTCACAGTAATTACATGGTTAACTCAAAGCTGTGGTCTCTGATTGTGAGGTTTTGTTTGCTTGATGTTTTGGGGAAATGCTGACTAGGTTACAAATAACATGATGCTACCTTCTTCTGTTCTCCTGCATCATCTTCCTTTAAGATTCCTTAAGTCATTTAGTTTTCCATAACCTCTAAATCAACCAATTCAAAAAGGTCTTTCAGCACTTGTGCTTAAAAAATTTTGTAGTTCGGGGTTTTTTTTAATATTCTCTCTTTTTGTGATTTTTCAGACTTCTACATTGTCAATCTCAAGTTATCAGTACAGCAGTGATGAGAGAAATCTTAAGCAGGAAATACAGTTTATGTTGTTATGCATTTCTGTGCACTGCATATCATGGATTTCATCAATATTTCCTCTACTATAGGAAAAATATAGGAATGTAAAATTATAGAAAATATATGTATAGAAATATAGGTATGTAAAATTATATTGTATTTATTAGGAGTTTTGGATTACTTCTGATTTTAATTCAGGAATTTTTTTTTGCATGACTTCTGGAATTTATTTGTTACCAATAATTTTTTAGGCCAGCTTTTGGCTAGAAAGTGCTGACAATTAAGAACCACAGAAAATATTAGGGAGTAATTTTTCACTATATTAAAAAGACAATGAGATTTTGGTTCTTAAACATACATTGTTTTTCCCTGATTACATCTCAGTACCTAGATAATTTATTAGAAAATTATTTAAATTAAAAGGCTTTTGTAGTGTTGAAACACAGCAGAACAATTTTGTAGAATACATGTGCTGATAGACTGCTTGCAGTGTAATTAAGTAAAACTGTGGCACTTTGACATCTGTTGATCTCAGTAACACAAGTATTATTGCTTTGCAGCTACCAGAAATGCCAGCAAGTACCACTGCTCTAAATAAGTTTGTGTGATGCTAGCCTTTTTTAAGCTTTTGGAATAACTCCCCTCAAACTTCATTTAAGGCACCTATTTTTCAAAGATCAGAGGGATATTAGCTAATTAGCCATGGAATTTAATTGTAGTTTACTTTCAACTTTAATTTTGTTTCCTAGAGTTGCTTGTAGCGAAGAGGAAAAGGGGCAGACCAAAAGGGTCCACTAAGAAGTTTTGTGTGGATGAAGATGTGGCAGAAAATAATCCTGTTCCAAGCAAAGAGACTCCAGCTGGGACAGAGGAAGGCCCAGAACCATCTGAAGTCTCAGCAGGCAGCCTGGAGTGCAGGAAATGCAATCGGAAATTCTCCAACACACGTCAGCTGACCAAACACATCTGCATTATTGTTCTAAATGAAGGAGAAGAAGAAGGAGATGGAGGTAAGAAAACATCCAGAAAAATATCTGAAACAGGTTTTAGGACACCATGAGACCTGGCTTGGAATCCCCAGTGCTGGCTTTAAATGGAATGGAGTTGTCTGTTCCTTGTAGCACAAAAAAAAACAAAACTGAACTTAGACGAGGTATTTAAAATTCCTTCAAAGTGGCCAAAATATTTATTACAGTAATGATGGTCTTACAAGGCCCTGAAATGCTTGTTTTTGGTTAGCAACTGTTCTATTTCTCACAAAGTGGATTGTAGCTTTTCAGTGGGAAGTGGTACAGGCCCTGCAGGTGGGTATCACACACAGGTGAGGCAGGATGAGCCTGTACAGGTGTTTCTATCCCATGTCTTTGGAAACCTGTATTCTGCTCTCTTCTTTTGACAGAGTTTGCTTTTCTGGATGGCTTCTTTCACTGTACAAAAAATAATGTCAAACTCATATAAAGCTTTATGTGAATTATTGTCTTTGGCATAGGAGAGTCCAGTGTTTAAATTTAGCTTTAAGATTGAATTGGATATATTCAACCTCTCAAATTTTTGGTATAGAACAGAATGGAGTTATTTTCAGTTCTAAGGAACCTACAATGCCAACTGCCTGACCAATTCAGGGCTGACCAGCAGTTAAAGCTGCTGCTAAGGGCATTGTCCAAATAGTTTCTTAAACACTCATTGGCCTGGGACATTGAGGCCCAATCTGTTTAAAAAGACAACAGTGAGTATTTGTTCAGATTAGAGTAGTTGAAGAGATGTATAGTAGTAATCTCCTCTACCTGCCTATTTAATTTTTCCCTAAGAGGAATATCACATACATACAAAGCAATTACTTAGTCTAAATTACCTTAATTTATGTGAGTTCTGTGTTAATGGTAAAATTCAGGCTTTGCTTTTGTTACAGTTGCTCAGCATGATACTGTGGATTCTGCTTGTAGACAAAATTTGCTACTGATTTTTTTCCAGTTTTCTATTACTCTTTCCAGTCTGTCATGATTATACACAACTAGTATAGCTATTGTACTTTCATTGATACGTAGAGTTTAACTTCTGTGGAAAAACTGAATTAAAATAAGCTTAAAATATGTTGATAGAGCAGAGAAACTCTTGCTTTGATAAAGTACCTGGTTATATTTTACTGTCATCAATGGTACAATTTTTCAACTACACAAAACAACAATTACTCCAGCTGTCTCACCTCTGCCATCCTAAGTGCCCATGCCCTCTGCTGTTTGTATGTGCTAATATTTGCATTATTTTAGAAATGTCACCTTTTGTAATGTCCTTTAAAAATAAACTCTTCAGGTCAAAGTACAAACTCAAATTACCTGTTCTTGACCTGTTAGCTCATTAGAGCTCCTAAATCTTACCTCCACTGGTTTCACTACAAAATACACTGCAGATTTTCCAAACTAAATTGCTCATCCTTTTCCTTCTTCATAAAGAAAATAGCCTTAGTTTTGGGCAGATGAAACATTTTTTGTTTATTCCCTGGTAAAAGCAAAATGAGCAAGCAAAGTCAAACAACAAGTGACTTGGGGACACCAAAACAAGGGGTTCCAATTTTGGGAAGCTTTCTATCTTGACTATGAAGGTATTAGGGGCTGGTTTTATCCTGAAAACATAATTCTTCCTTGGAATACATCTGTGAAATTCAGTCCTCAGCTGTCTGCTAATTACTGTCCCATCACAGGAAAATTTTTCACTTCTGGCTTTACCATATGAACTGGTTTGAGACAACTTTTAGTTTCTGAATATGTAGATGAAAGTAGTGTGTGCATTATTATTTTCCTCTAAGAAAGTGTGAATACAGTCAGTAACACAAAACTCTGTGGAATGGGCAAGAACAGCATGTTCTCTGCCTAGGGTACTCTATAATAGTCTCTGTAATATTCCCCATAACCTTTTGCATAATCACAGAATTGCTGTGTTTGGAAAAGACAGGCAAGGTCATCGAGTCCAACTGTTAACTCAGCTCATGTTCACCACTAATCCATGTCCCCCAGGCGTCACATCCACAGACCTTGTGAACGCTTCCAGGGAAGCTGAGTCCACCGCCTCCTTGCACAGCCTATTCTGATGGTTGATCACCTTTTCATTGAAGAAATTTTCCTAATATCCAATCTAAACCTCCCGTGGCACAGCTTGAAGCCATTTCCTCTCATCCTGTCTCTTGTTACCTGGCAGAAGAGGCCAACTTCCACCTGGCTACAGCCTCCTGTCAGGCAGTTGTAGAGAGTGATAAGGGTCCCCCGGATCCTCTGCTCCCGGCTGAGCACCCCCAGCTCCCTCAGCTGCTCCTCACCAGACTTCTGCTCCAGACCCTTCCCCAGCTCCATTGCCCTTCTCTGGACCCACTCCAGCCCCTCAATGTCCTCCTTGTAGTGAAGGGCCCAAAGCTGAGCACAGGATTTGAGGTGTGACCTCACCAGCACTGAGCACAGGGGGACAGTCCCTGCCCTGGTCCTGCTGGCCACATTAATTTTAATAACCTGTCAAGGTGCCAAGATGCCATTTGCCTTCTTGCCCACCTGGGCACATGCTGGCTCATGTTCAGCCGCTGTTGACCCACAGCTCCAGGTCCTTTTCTGCCAGGCAGTTTTTCAGCCCCTCTGCCCCCAGCATGGAGCAGTTGTGATCCAAGGGCAGGACCTGGAACTTTGCCCTGTGGAAGCTCACACAGTTTGCCTCAGTCCATTGATCCAGCCTGTCCAGATCCCTCTGCAAAGCCCTCCTGGTTCATACCAGGGCATGAGGTGTTTTTTTGCTGTATTGCTCTTGATGTTTCCTTTATGTTATGGTTGATTTTTCTGACTCCTGCTTACTATTAAACTTATGTTTTCAGGTAAGTATTTAGAAATAGAGACAGATCTTTCTTGTACTCTTAAGAGTCAATTTAGAGCCCATCATTTTATCAGTATTTTTTTTTCTTGAATCCACTTTTGCCAATTTTCTTAGAGGTGGATGGAAGATTTTGTTGATGGTCTTTGAATCTTCCAGAAATATAATACCTGGTTCTGCATCTCAGAGACGGTTCAAAACAGATGGTTAAAATTCACAAGAGCTTTGGCTGCAGGTTCTTCTCATTTTACCTAGTACATACAGGTTGCTTTTTTTTTATTTTTTCTTTGTATCCATGCATTTTACAACTTTTTTAAAGTTTATACCACTTTCTCATATTTTTAATTTCTTGGAAAACTTAGCACTCTATAGACATCTGGTTAATAGTCAGATGTTTTCACTTTGCCCTGTGTCTGGCTGCAATGGAGTTAATTTCTTCATAGCAGCTCATATGATGCAATGTTTTATATTTTTGACCAAAATAATGGCTATTGCTAAAATATGCCAAGCATGAAAATATCTATCTATATATATATATAAATATATATATAGTTATTTTGTGTGTTATTCTCTATTCAGAGAAATCTAATAAATGTTTTGAGCTGGAGCTCAAATATTCATAGAGGTTTCCCAGTAATAAAATGTTTTGCTGTCTTTTATAGGTTGACAAGAAAAGTTCTGAAATCCCTGACATAACTAAAATAAATAAATCACTAGAAAACTTAATTGAAGCTGCACATGTATTGGTCAGAGGAATAGTTGGTAGATGCAGTGGGCCTCCGCTGTTCCTTGCTTCTGTAAATTCAGATTCTCAGTGATCTGCATTGATCTCCGAGATCAGTGACTCAGGGATAGTTCTGCTCTTTGCAGAGTCACCAGGCCTTACTGGTTACTCACATCCTCTGTGCATCTCATTTGATCCTTTAAAGCATAATGATTGCCTCCACCTTGTGGGCCCATTCACTGAAACAGAATAAAAAACCCAAAAAAGTATTTTTTTTTCAAATTTGGAGGGTTGACCCTGCCTGGACTCCAGGGTGCTCAGGAAGCAGCTCCTCAGCTGGACTGGAAAGAGAAAATCCTACAAAAGGCTTGTGGGGAGAGATCACTCACGACTTACCATCACAGGAAAAACAGACACAACTTGGGAGAATTAACTTATTACCAATCAAATCAGAGCCGAATAATGAGGATTAAACTCAAATTTCCATCAGACAAGCCAAACTGTAGCCCCATTGCTGCCAAAACTTGGCAACACAAAGCCAGTACAGCACAGGAGGATTAAAAAATATCCGCTTTATTTACAGTTTTCCATGTACATGCTTAGTAAATATATTTTCTTCATAGCAAGTTGCTGTTCTGTATAAGCCAAACTGTGTGTACACCTATTTCTGTTTCTTTTTGGTTAAACAAAGTTAACAGTTCTGGCTAATGGTTTGGATCAAGATACAAGAGAAGACATTTAATGGCTGGAGAATGGCATTTGGGTAGAAAACAGATTAAAGCCCCTTCTCTGTAGTGAACCATTCAATCCTCATGAAGTGGGAGCCTACATATATCTTAAAGATGTCACTTTTGGCCTTAGTTTAAAATGGTTTTGCCATCAGCTGGATTCTAATTTAAATTAATTCTTCCTGCAAGTAGGATGTCATTCTCTGCAGGAGAAGCAATTTTCTGTGTTAGTTTTAAATGGCCAGTCCAGTTTATTTTTTCTCGGCTGCTCTCCTACTGCTATGAAATACCACTTTTTAGAGGCTAAAAAATAGTAATTTGAATGAAGAGTAGTTTAAAAACATGCCAGTTAAGGCTGTGTAGCTATGCCTGCAAAGTCATACATCCAATTACAAATGCCGAGAGCAGTCCCTTCAAATTAATGACTCCAACAGAGTCATGGGACAGAGGAACGACGCAGTTCGATGGGACTCTGGAGCCCTGATGAGTTCAGAGCTGCCGTAGCTGTGCTCTGGACAGACCTGACCATCACTGGGTGGTGCTGGAGGCAGCTCAGCATTGTGTGTCCTGCACAAACACGAGAGGTGTTCAAAGCCTGGCGCTGGGAGGGGAGGGCGCTTCGGCCATCCCTGTGTTGGATCCAGGTGCCAGCTGATAAATGCTGGGCCGACTGCTTAGCAGGGGAGGTGCAGAGGGAGACAGCTTGTCTAAATAAACCTGTTCAAGGAGCAAGCAAAGGCTTTTATTGCCTGGAGAAACTCAGTATTCAAGTGGCATATGCTCCATTTTCTCATAAATCATCTTAAAATCGTCCAAGGGTGTTCCTTTCTAACCCATGGCCGTTATTATACAGCAGAACTCTCCTAGTTGAGATGGACAAAGAATTTCTTTGACACTCTAATCCATGAGCCAACAGTGAAGGAATTTTTGTCCAGGAAGGCAGCTAAATACTGATGAGATGACCACATATTATAGAAAAGCTGTTTGAGCCCTGTGGTCAAAGTTGAAGCTCTTTTTCATTAAAACATTATTTTGTGTCCCTTTTAATCCTTTCCTAAAGCACACCTTCCACTTCAGGGTTTTTTTTTTTGGTGTAGAGAGAGTTCAGGAACAAAGAGCTGTCATTGAGAGTTAAGGTGTTTGCTCATTTGGTGGTTTGATAGGGAGTGTTGGTTTGAAGGATTTTTAAGTCACAGGTTACACACAGACCATGAAATAGTTCTCTTTGTAGTAAAAAGTGTTGTCAATGTGTGCACCCCAGCTCCTTATCAACAAATTGTTTCTGGAAGATGTTTCTTCCTCTCTGACAGGGGTAGAATGGAGCTACTGCCACCAACAGGCATCAAATTAGTGAATAAATTTTAATGTTTAAATATCAGAACTAGATCGCTGTAGAGAGATGATTTGTTTTTTTTTTTTAATCCAGTATCACGTGAGGGTGAGAATATTCTTAATGTTCTTAGAGATCCTCAGCACTAATTGGAGATGTGTGATCAGGAAATCAGTGGAGTTTTGTCACTGCTGTTTCTCACCAATCTATGTGTGGGCTTTTTTTGTGTTCACTGAGATTGCACAGCACTCTGTAGTTTCCTCACACCTTTGCTCCTACTGAATGTAGGCCTCCTGTTAGAGGATGTCTTCGGGGCCTAAGATAAAAATATATTTTCTTCTCATATTGAGAAAGTGGAGATGATTTTTTCATATAGGTAGTTGAGATTGAGTTCTTTGTTTGAAGTACTTACCTGCTTTGGGTTTTGTATGAATTTTTTTTTGTATGGCCATAATTTTTAGTGCTTAGTCTTCATGCACAAATATTCTACACGTATGAAGTAGCTCCATTTTAACAAAGAAGTATTTTGATACTACAATTCTGTATGTTGTTTTTAAGTCTTTTAAAATAGTATTTGTGGTCTGTTTTGAAAGCAGGGAGACAGCAGTGTTTACTGTAATACATCTCTTCACCTTGACCCTTGGCTGGACTGAAAGAACTGACAAACTGATCTGCCTGACAGAGGCAAGTCAGGAAAGAAAAACAATGTGAAACATTCATTGGCTTCTATGGTTGTAGTTATTCACTAACATGGATCACAAGCAAACTCAAATCTGTGGCTCTCCTTTTTTTAGTAGAATTCCAATACTCAAAAGTTAATAGGGTTGCATATTAATATGAAAAGGTAATAAATGGTTTTGTTATTTGTTTTCAGCCTCTTCATCATTAAATTGATTAATGTTTAGATAGGAGATTTTAGGAGTAAGGTGCTTGGTTTCTGTTCAGACAACTACTAGGAATTACATGATTCCTAGTGAACTAGAGAAAATTCCATTCTTCTCATCAGAGCTTTCATTCCAATATATGGTTCTGGATTTCTTTTAGCTAAAGCATGTTTTGTCCATAGGTATATAAAATCTTTTGGGGCTTTTTTGTAATGCTTTTCAGTTTTGTTTACTGCCCACTGAACAAAAGCAGAGTAATTAATTAATTAAGCCAGTATGTGAAGTACCCTCAGGGAAACAATTTAATAAGCAGATTATATTCTCAGGTACATGGTGTGGCTCTTGAGGACAGTCCTGTGCAGGGTCAGGAGTTGGACCCCATGATCCTTGTGGATCTCTTCCAACTCAGCTTATTTTGTGATTCTGTGTGTTCTGATTCTTTGTGAGAAGACTTTCTTGTGTTGGTAGCCTGGTCCTGCTGAGAAATTTGTGATAATTCATTTTATTCTTGCAAATAAGCTAACAGAGGTTGTTTAATGAAGAAAATGTGAAAATATGTGTTTGTTTCATAGAATCATTAAGTTTGGAAAAGAACTGTAAGATAGAAACTGACTGTTTCCTTACACCCCTGCTCAGCACACTAAATGAGACCTATACAAGCAGGTTCTGTTTGAAGGGGATTTTTCTTTATGTTCAAATATCCCTTTCAAGTATTGCAGAAAAATATCAGTGCTAGAACTATGTGCTTTTAGTATAAATGAATAATTTACAACTATATTAAGGAATTAAATGGGGACATTATGAAACTCTTTATACCTATAAAGCAGCAATGTTTTCCAAAAATCATAGAAGTCCACAGAGAAGAGGCATAGATCAAGGAATTTTTGTAATGAAATTGGAAAAATCATTAGTAGGTGTTGAAAAGCTGGGGACTCCCCAGGCAGAGGAACTGGAAGCTGGGCAGAATCATGGCTGGCTGTGTTTGAATTCAGTTTGCTTTTTTGTTTTTCCTCATTCTGGAAACTCTAAATATTAATTTCAGGTTTCAGTTTAGTATTAAACCACTACCAGCTGTCAGCCTACAGTTTTCTGTCTCAGGATACCTGAGAAAGCTAAACTTCTCCCTGCACACCTTGTTTCCTTCTGGTTATGTGTCTAGTAAAGAAATTGTAGTTTATGCAGATTATGTGATCAGGCTTAACCCATGCTGCTTTAGCTTTTGCTTGTGTCCTTCATTTTTGTAAGGAACAGCCAGGACACTTTAAACCTTTGTTCCATTGGAGTGAGGCCACAGAGACAGTCTTTGTTTCAGTCTCAGCTGAGTATTTACAAAATATTGCTTGAATTAAAACAGCTGCTTCCATGTTGTATTTCTTTTCAGTCCTGCTGTTTGCATGACAGAAGCAAGTCTGGACAGACTACAGCTTTGCTCTTACTGGTTTTTTATTTATATTTTGTTTTCCTATCTCATCATGGCAGCTACAGCATATTTTGTATTTACATGGAATTGCTTACTCTGGAGATTGAATCAACTGAGAGAGGAAAAAAAAAAAGAAAAATTCACTGGGTTTATTTATAATTTTCTTCCTTCCTTCCTGAAACTTTTACATAATGCCTTAATTTGCTGACTTTGTTTTTTCTTGTCTGCATCTTCTACAACTTCATCTGATATAAGGAATTTTATTTTTATAAGCTTAAAGGGTCTCTGATTTTTTATCGATGCTGCTAATTATTTATCTATAGAGACACTTGGGTTTTTTTTTTTTACTTTTATTTTTATATTTCAGAATTTCAGTAAAAGAATTCCTCATTTGCTTTCAAAAAGAAATCAACTGATTACTGTCTATTAATTTTTATCTCAGAAGAGTGTTTTGTTGCAAGTGTTGTGTGGCTTTCTAGTTAACAGGTTGAAAACTTATCCTATTGAAGAGGTTGAAGACATTCTGGGAATGATTTGGAAGTGCAGGCCTTCAAAATGAGGAGTTACATGTTGGGAGTTAGGCTGAACCAAAGAACTGTTTTGAACCCTAATTATTCTTGAATCAGCACTAAAGAGAAAATTTTATTTCTGTCCGTTGATTTGCAATAACAGGAGTGGAAGAAGGTCAAATCCAAAGAGATTGTTAAAAGATTTGCCCTTAAATAAGATGAATAATGAAGCCAGTACTAGAAAAGATAATCCTAAGATTATCAGAACAATTAAATATGGAAAAGAGACAAATAAATTGTTCATTAATTGCAAAATCTTGAGAACTTCAATGAAATTTGTAGCATTTTTACAGAAATCCACAGTAACGTGAATGAATTTAGAGACACATGTTTCTGAGGGATCATTTTTTAAATTTTGATTTTTTCTCTTTTATTTTCTTTGGATAAATATCATACTGGTTTTATTAAATAAAGGGGAAAAAAAGTTCCCCTTTAGGCATCATGCAGCACATCTTGTTTTGATAATGTTTCTCTTTCTACTGTAGGATAATTTTTCTCCCCATTTGTTCTTGCAGTGTTAGAAACTGTGTTACCTGCATTGCTTTTGTACATAGTTACCTTCTTTTTGATGTTTGCTCTTTAGGTAATGATTCTGACGTTGACCTTGACAGGAAGGAAGATGAACGAGAAAAAACTCCCAAGAGGCCCAGGGTTCAGAGAACAGAGAAAACAACATCAACCAAGGAGACTGAGCAGATTTCAGGAGCTAAAAATCCTATTATAAGTGTGGTTTTGACAGCCCATGAAACTATTCCAGGTAATCAAAATCACCAATTATATAATAATATTTTTTAAAATTATGCTGACACTATATAAAACATTCATTGGTCTAAGACAAAATTGCTTGGAATATTTAGTGTATGAAAAATATTTAGCATTATTTGATTATCTTGATAGAGACTCCACATCTGGCAGCTATGTAACTGTAGAATTTCAGTCACATTTCTGCCTAGGTACCAGAAATGCTGGACCTGGCTGTAGTTAACCTCAGTTACTGCATTAACATTAGTTATGTTTAGTCTGTGAATAGTTTAAAAGCAGAAAATGCTAAAACACTGACCAGAGAACAGAAAAGTGCATATATATTTGAAAATCAACTTCTACATAAAGATAAGAGGATTCAAACTATTTAGTTAAACCTAGATTTGTATTTGACTGTTTATATAGACCATTAACTAGTTATAAATCATTAACCATCCTGACTGACTGTCAGAATCCATTTTTTATAGTTTTGTACATAATTTTCAGCTTTGTTGTTTTGTTTTTCTCCTTTTCATTATTGATAACATTTCTGAGTATTTGTTTTGCTTATACCTATCAGAACAACTTCAAGTCTTCATTTTGTTGTTGTGGGTTGAAAGCTAGCAGGAATCTCTGTGTTGTTAATATCTTTAGATATTGAGATCTGTGATATGCTGGTTCAGGACTCATGGAGGTCTAGGTAAATTAACACCTTTTAGGTGTTAATTTATGGATATAGACAAACCTCCCTTCCTCAGGGCTTTTGGAAAGAACCATAACTAGAGATTCCCCTCTCCTAGTGCTAAATTTTATGCACTTTGTAGAAGTTTTTATCTTAGACCTGCACATTTCTGGCAGGGACTGGAAGAATTTCCAAGAGGGGGAGGAAAGATAGGATGGATAATGCAATCAAAGATCCATTTCCTTACAAAACTGGCCTAAAAAGGCAAATGAAATAATAATAAATATAGATAATGAAGCAAATATAGGAAGCATGTGATGCAGGAGAGGAATGTAAATCTAGTGGATGTTGTTGCCTTAATTACTACCTAGTAAAAGTTTTCTTTGGAAAACCAAAATCTTTGGCTTTGTTGCACATATGCTTTTTGAGGTACTCAAAGTAGTAAAATAACTTAAAATTTGGAGGTACTTGGCACAGTACATCAAACATTCAGAAAACTTTAATGAACTAAAAGGATTTATGGTCAAGTATGAACCTGCAGCAGTTTTTAAAGGTCTTCTCATCTATTTGACTGACAATAATCTTACTTCATTCAAGTTCCCAGCTAAATTATGAGTAATAAAAAAGTCAATACTCTTCAAAAAGTTATGAATTGTCACCTAACTTTTCAGAATTTGGAAATTCTAGAAGACACAATGTAAGTTATTAAAGTTTCAAATGAAAAATATTCATTTAATGCAATTATGGTATAATTTATTTTCATTGATTTTCCTTCTATTTTTTTCCATTAATTTCCACAATCTAACTATATCTTAATGGCACTAGCATTTCTTAGACAGTTCCCCTTGCTCAGTAATACTTAAATATCTGGAGTTTTTAATAAAGATCTTTCACAGTCTTTTTCATGGTAATTTTTCTGGAGATTTGTGCTGAAGAGATGAATTACTGCGTTAGACTGCTGTTGAAGAATATAAATAGATAAAGCAGTTCTCCCTTCTCTTCTGCTTTCTTTATACTAGGCCATCTGTAATGTTAAGGTGAAAATAAAGTTTAAAGTTCCTTAAGCACTATCTAAACTAAGTCCTCTCTCTGCAGGCATTAGCAATCTGTACCCACCTATTACCTAGTTTTGAGGATGCATGGAAATATCCCTTTTTGTGTCCATTGCAGCAAAATTCTGTTGAAAGATTTCCGATGACAATTAAAAAATTAGAGAAGGCCTTAAGAATTACCTGGTTTTTATTCCCATTACTAAGCAACTACTTAGACCGTATTTTTCCCCTCTTAAATAAAAGATTATTTCAGAAGTATTGCATTAACATTTTGCTGTAACTTTTCTAAACACTAATGAGGTTTGGGATGTTGGGTTTGTATCATTTAGATTATGACTAAATGGGTTTTCAAAATCCCTTGGAACAAACAGGATAAGTCAGTTTTTAACTTCCCAGAAAGGATATTTGGGCACCTTTGATTTTCCCCGGTGTTCTTCTGTAATGTTTTCCTGGGAGGCATATGAAAGATTTACAGCTATAGAAATCTGAAAGCTGGCATTAACCAGATTAAATACAGCTTGAATAATCAAGTTGTAGATTGTTTTTAGTGCAAGCCTTGAAGTTCCTTGATAGGCTTGAGAGGTCAGCCTGGGCAAAGCTTCTGCAGGGCAAGGCCAAGCACAGGGTCCTGCACCTGGACATGGAGTGATAGGATAAGAAAAAATAGCTTCAAACTGAAAAAAACTAGTTTTAGATTAGTTCTTCACTCTGAGGGTGGTGAGGCTTGGAAAAGTTTGCTCAAAGAATTTGTGGATGCCCCAGCCCTGGAAGTGTTCAAGGCCAGGTTGGATGGGGCTTTGAGCAGTCTGGTCTAGTGGAAGGTGGCTCTGCTCACAGCAGGCAGGTTGGAATTAGATGACCTTTAAGGTCCCTTCCTACCCAAACTACCCTGTGGTTTTATAGCTGGAGGGATGTGGAGACCTTGAAGAGGAGTGCTGAGTTCCTGAGCACACCAAGGCATCAGATCAAACACAGGACAGTTTTTTCATAAGCATCACAATTAAGAGAGGGAATAACTACAATTATATGCATTTCTGAAAATTATTTTGAATGACAGACACTTTTTTTCATAGTCTACTTTTAAGAACAAGTGATTAAATTTGTCCAATATTCCATCTTCTGGCTTTTTAATGTATTTTGTTTCCCATGTTTAAATTCTGTAAATATCAAGGTGTCAAAAACCAATTTATTATTCATGCTCGGTTAGTTTGATTCAGGAGAGATGTGAACATCTATATTATTGTTTTATGTAAATTCTGTAATATTGTAAAGACTCAGCTTGTTACTAGAAGATTCATTTTAAGTTCCTGTTAAGATGGTCAGTAGTAGATTATTTTTTTGTTTGTTTGTTTTCAAGAAATACAAAAATAGCATGAAGTATTCAGTTTCATTAAAATAATTAATTTTTGTCCTCTAAAGGAGTTTTTTTTTTTCAACTACAAATTCTTAATACAACACTGTGAAGGCTTTTCTATCCCTGATTTCCACTGTCCATAAAAGTCCACCTGAGTTCTCATGCTACTGTGTGAGAGGATTCTATCTGTAATCTATGAACACTTAGTTCCTTCTTCCATCGAAATTTTTGGGCAGTGGGGAGGAAGTGGAAGAATGTAATTTTGCTCACTATTTTGGGACTGACTTAGTTTAACTGGTAGCAGTCTTTTTAACTGATATTAGTCTTTTTTGTTTAAGATAATTTCTGTACTGTACTTCATTGAATGATGATTGTGGGTTTATGACACATCTGAATGGATTTAATATCAGACAAAATGAGCCTCCTGGGAAAAGGAGGAGGACTGGGACTACCCCTTTTCAAAGTATCTTGGTCAGTAAGTACAGACTGCTGTCAAAAGCAATTCTGTTCTCCAGCCCCAGCTTTCTGTCCTTCAGATCATTGTGCCTGTTGATGCATTTCTGTAGTAAAGCACACTAGAAAATTAATAATGTATTTGTAGGAGAGGTATGGTATAGATTTTAGGCAGATCCCCTCTTTAATCCTTTTCAGAAACTTCGTTGCTGGTACTTTTCAGGCATCACCAACATGTAGTTGAATGGAGGGGCAGAGAAAAGATGTTGTCCTTATGCTGACTTAAATGTTCAATTAGACAAACAGCAGTTGTTCATGTTATTGTGGGTTTACAGACTGATTTAGTTCAGACAATCTAATGCCCAGTTCTGGTGAAACGGGGAATCTTCATCCTCCCATACATGGGTCTGTGTTTCTATTTTTGTCTAAATTAAAATGTGTTCAATCTCAGGGTGTTCTAACCTACACAAATGTTAAATGGTCCTTTTGCCTTTTTTAGCTTTATTTTGAGGATTAGAGACAGCTTTGCTTGGAGAGCTTTGGGATTACGTGTAGGGTTGGTTTCTGATGATTTGACTTTCAGAACTGTCTTACTGTGGATCACACACATTTGGAGCACATTTCACAGGATATTGTGGAAGCTGAAAAAAGTAATTCCTTCAAAAAAAATTGTAAGAAACAAATACCTCATATCCATAGCATATTATTTTAACTGTACAGGCCAGAGTTATGGTCTGTACATTAAAATCTGTTATGTATACCTACATTATGAAGTTGTTTTTTTTACTTCAGCTAAAGTCCTTTTATAAAACAAAAGAGTTGGTCTAAAGGCAGCATGCAGCATTTTATAGGAAAGAAAAAAGATATTGTGTAAAGTCTCGTGGATTCTGACCATTGTTGAGCTGGTGTTTGCATTATCATATTTAATATGTATCAGTTAATTAATCCCATCTTGAATGCATTTATATTTTCAGTCTCTGTGACATTATGCAGTAATTGTTCTATAACTTAATTACATGTGGGGTGAAAGTGAATATTCCTTTATTTAAGTGTGCATTGAACTGGTTTTTTTGGGTTGCAAGATAATGATTATTCACACTTTTTTTTTTCACAGTATTAATAATGACAGAATTTTTTCTGATATTTAACTTTCAGTTACCTCTCTTCTAAGATGAAGGTCTCCAAATTCTGCATCCCTTTCCCAAACAAAACACTTCTGATTTTGTCTTTGTTACTGTTTTTTTGGTTCTTCTTTATCCTTTTTTGTGATCCATACTCGAAGCTTTAGGACATTTGCAGAATTTAGTTGAATTAATAGGAATTGATGTTTTTTCCTGGTGTATTTCTGACCCCTTCCTAATAATTCCATTGCCTTTTAGACTGTTGATAAGTATAGGAGAACTCTGTAGTGAAGGACAGGCTGTTTTTCTAAGGGACAGACTCTAAGACACTGGAGGCCATCTCTGAGTTTGAGCCAGAGATGAGGCTCACTGAGTAATGCTTATCTGTAGAAACTGCTGTCAGAATGCCATGAAGAACTCAAATCTTATTCTTCTGAAGGCAGCTTTACTTAGATGATATTGACTGAAAAGAGGAAAGCAAAAGGCATAAATATAGTCTAGTAAACTAAAGTCGATTCTGCCATTAAAATAGAGATATGATAGTGCTGGAGGAAGAATTTTTCTGAAAGAAATGATCAGTAGAGTAAACTTCTTTTTTAACCCTGATATTTATATGCTTTGACTTCTTGAAATGCTTGCCTAGGGAAGCAGGAAAACCTTTATCTTCCTTATTGGCATTTGATGTTTTTAATGAAAGATAAGACCTTTTATGTGTTTGCTTTATTCTTAGGCATTTCCCTAACCTGAATACTGAGTGCATTCTTTTGGGATTTGGGACATGTGGGGACTAGACTAGGTATAGCCTAGAAACCAATTTTCTCACTTCCTGGGCAAATGTTGTAGTCATTAGTCTGTGTTCTAGTGGTGATTGCTGTGGCTGCTGGTCTGTTGGCACCCTCAGGCAGCATCCCAAGTGGATGGAGACATCTAATGTTTCTTAATGCTTCCCTATCTTCTAAGGGTGAGAAGTAGCAACCTCCCACTAGGGGACAAGATTGCCTTTTGTGAGCAGGTACTTCATCAGCATGACTGAAAATCTGAATCTCCCTCTTCAAGTTTTTAAAGACATTTGTCTCTCTGTTAAATGCATAGGTAATTTAGAGGCAGTAACATGAGGATAACCTTGGAGCATTCTGCCCACTCAAAGTATGTAAAATGCTGGTGAGTTAGTATTTATCTAGTGAGTATATATTCAGTTCACCCAACTTAGATGATTAAATTTTTATAGTGGTAGTACAAAAGTCTATTAAACCATTTGGCAGTCTTTTTAGGAAATGCTCAAACATCCTGAAACACAGAAGGGCACAGAGGAGAGTTAGTGCGGAGCATTTAATGAGAATTTTTGTCTCACACTGAAGAAATGGGAGGCCTAGAAGAGGCAGTCATGCATATAAAGCAGTTTAAGGTCTATTTTCTTTTAACTGAGTCATTCTAAATATAGAATTTGATTCTATTTTAAGTATTGAAGTTTCAGAACACGTTTATGGTGTCTGATGTCTATTCTGTTACCTTTGTACTGAACCCACAGACTGAGCCATGCTCCTGTGCTTTAATGACAAGGTCCCATCTCACTGGGACAGTGCAATTTGGGAGATGCAATCCTTTGAACAACCTGACATTTTTGGGAAACAGAGAAACAGGAAGAATAGAAGTTGTAATGTTCTAGAAATGTTTAGGGTGAAAACTTGGAAGATAAGTTCTGTTGAACCTGCAGAATCTTTAGTACAGAACTGAAAGCATTATTAAAAAACAGTACTCCAAAAAAGCTGGTTTTAGATGCAAACAGTTTGGTGAGCAACAGAGCTATTATAGTTTAGTTATCCTGTTTAATTACAGGGTTGCCTAATGTCCAGTCTGATAAGAAAAGCTTCAATAACTTTAGGTACTCCCATATGGTCTCTTCTCAAAATACCTCAATTTCCCACTTAAAATCACTCTGAAGGACCCACAGAATCTCTGTTTTTCTCCTTGTTGTCTACAGCACTTCTTTCCTTCATGTCCTCCTAGACTCCTCACTAGACCTTTCACACCTGTTGTTGGGTAGCCCTCACTGTGATTTCAGAAATTTTATGTTAGTGCTGACTATATTTATAAATAATGTCTTCAGGAATTTGGGCTAAATGCATTCAGTAGAACCTCTTCTGCTCCCAGCGGAGATTGAGAAGTGCACATGGAACACAAAATCAGAATATCCTGAGTTGGAAAGACTCCACAAAGACTGAGTCCATCCTCTGGCCCAGCCCCAAGAATCACACCATGTGCCCGAGAGCATTGTCCAAACACTTTTTGGGCTCTGTCAGGTTTGGAGCGGTGGCCACTGCCCTGGGAAGCCTGTTCCAAACATAATTTCATTCTGAGGGATGGCAATATGCCCAAAATATAAGGAGTTTAAGGAAAAGGTGTACATAGTTTTTTAAATACAGACTAAATTGTTTTTCAGACTAAACTTTTCCCCAGCCTTATTTGTGGAACCAATTAAACAGCTTGGCATAATTTTTCAAAGGATGTGGTATGAAGCAGAAACAGAAAAACTCAAATCTTACTTAGAAGATTTGCAATCTTTTAAAGGTGGAAATATTTGGATGTAGGATCTCCTTGTAGCAGGCATCAAGCACCATGAATAACGCTCTGAGCTATCAGTCCTGGTAAGTTATTTAAGCAGAACTGTGGTGTAAGTACTGATGGCTTCTGGAAGTGTATCTGTTATTAACAACACAAACAAAACCAGTCAAACTGATGATTACAGAGTTTAAATTTACACTTTTATATTACAGACAATGCATGTCTCTAGAGTGAGATTTTTAATGAGCGTTCTTTTCATTCTTCCTTTAGGAGCCAGAAAAATTGTTCCTCTTGAGGCTTCTCCTCGTGAAAGTGAACCCAAAACTCCAGACACAACAGTCCAAGACCCATCACAGCGTAAAGGATATCAAGAATATGCCATTCAACAAACTCCATATGAACAGGCAATGAAAACAAGCAGGTAGTTTTGAAGTACTTATATTTGTGTTCATGCAGAATATGAATTAAGTGCTTCCTCATCCATTTTCATGAAGCTGGGGTATTTTTCTGAGACTTTATTTAAAGGAACAGCAGAAAATTAACTATGAATAAGCTGTTTAATTTAAAATGTCTTTGGAGAATACCTTTTTTTAAAAACTAAGCATTTCTGTCCATTATGAATATCTAGGGAAATTTCAATACATTATTTTACCAAGGCTCATTACTGTAAATATAACTGCTTGTTTTTGTTTTTTTTAGGTTGGGTCCGACTCAACTGAAAATTTTTACATGTGAATACTGTAACAAGGTGTTCAAATTTAAACACTCCCTCCAAGCACATCTGAGGATTCATACGAATGAGAAACCTTACAAGTGTTCTTACTGCAGTTATGCCAGCGCCATCAAAGCCAACCTGAACGTTCACCTGCGGAAGCACACCGGGGAGAAGTTCAGCTGTGATTATTGTACCTTCACTTGCCTCAGCAAAGGCCATCTCAAAGTCCATATCGAAAGGGTTCATAAGAAGATTAAGCAGCACTGTCGTTTCTGCAAAAAGAAATACTCAGATGTTAAAAATCTGATCAAGCATATGAAGGAAACTCATGACCTTCAAGACAAAAAGGTGAAAGATGTTTTTGATGAGCTTCGCTTGATGACACGAGAGGGCAAAAGACAGCTTCTCTATGACTGCCATATTTGTGAGCGCAAATTCAAAAACGAGCTGGACCGCGACCGTCACATGCTCGTTCATGGTGACGAAAGACCCTTTGCTTGTGAGCTCTGTGGGCATGGAGCCACTAAATACCAAGCCCTTGAACTTCATGTTCGAAAGCACCCTTTTGTATACGTGTGTTCTGTGTGCCTGAAGAAGTTTGTCAGTTCTGTAAGGCTCCGTGCTCACATCAAAGATGTGCACGCAGATATGCAGGAAGATTTTGTTTTTAATAATTCTATCAACCAGAGCTTCTGCCTGCTTGAGCCAGGAGGTGACATCCAGCCAGAAGCCCTTGGTGAACAACAGACACAAATTGCAGGTGAATCGACTGTCACAAGTGCTGATGCTGTTAACACCCCACAGCCATCTGCTTCTGAAGGCCAATCAGCAGCTGCAGATGTAAACCATGATGGGCAGCATAATGGTGATACAAGAATTGATGCAGTATTTTCCTTAGAATTAGAAAATCCTCTGGTGAAGAATGTAACAGAGGCACTGTGTCAGACAACAGACATCGCAGTCCCAGACATTCAGCCCTGTGTAGCATCAGACTGCTTCCTGCTGAAAAATGGTACTGCTGGCCCTGAAGAGTTACAAGATTCTCCTCCAAATGAAGAGGAAGTTAATCAGTGCAGTTCTGTAAACAACCAGGGTGAAGAAATTCACCTTTTACTATCTGAAGACAAAAGTTTAAATGTTAGTCAGAACAACACAGTGACTGAGAACCTTCCAGTTCTTGAAGAGAGAATCCGTTCTGTTCATCCTGGTGAATCAGAAACAAGCAATCTACCCATTCAAAATTCAGCAGAACCTACTGACCCTTTGACAGCAGCAGAAGCTGGTGCAGCCACGAGCCCCCAGGCAGCCTCTTCCAACACAGCCACAGCCAGCGGGGGGAATGGATCCGTTGCCTTCATGCAGATCCTGGACAGCTTGCAGAAGAGACAAATGAACACTGAGCTGCGGGACAGGATAAGGAAAGTTTATGGAGACTTGGAATGTGAATACTGTGGTAAGGAGCAGTGTTATTATGTTTGGGGTTTTTTAAATCTTATGCAGTGAGCTATATTTTTCCTTCTCCTTTGGTTTACAGTGTTTGATATATTTATGTGTCTTTGCAGCAGCATTAATTTTGTAGTTCAGTATGGATTCTGGGATCCAGTGGGATTTATTTTTTGCTGCACAAATCATGGGAAATGAGTCAAATCTCCTCAAAAAAACCCATTATAGAATATAGCAAAGCAGTGCCTTGCAAGGCTCAATTTTCTGTTTATGTGAAATTTGGTACAATTAGATTACTTCTGTCCACATGCATCTCCCCAACTTTCACTGGGGCCAAGCACAGCAGATGTAGTCATGTGATCAACATTAGTTCAGTACATGCTTTAATGCTTGAGCTTCATTATCAGTTTAGTACAAAACCCATTTTTTTCATATAGTGCAGGAGGATGTATAGTAATATACATTCTGTAGAATAGAAACATAGATACTGGCATAATTTTGTGTCTTGTTTTGAACCAGGTTCTTTGAGATGAAAATTTTTATTACGTGGTATCAGATGAAGATTATCCTGATTGTAATCACTTGGGTTTTTTCATTTATGGAAGTGGGAATAACACACCATTCCCACTTATTTTAACTGAAAATGTTTGTGTTTTTGTAACTGGAAAGGAAACAATTCGGGATATATTTTGTAGTTTTCATTCTTGAAAAGGGAAAAGACTCGAAGTCTGAAAAAACAAGTTTTTGAAACATCATAACATTGTATATTAGATTAATTGCTCTGAACTTTTTTGGTGCCATTAAGCCAAAAAGGCTTTTAAGAAGTAGTAACATGCAAGAAAGTAACAAAAAATATTTTAGCAGTCTCTTTTAGTGTACAGTTGTATTCAGATTCTTTGCTTAAGAGAACAGATGTAAAGGACTTTTTCTTTAGGAAAACGATTATTGATATGTATTAAAGTTGCTCTTGTTAGGCCATTTCAGTATGTGTACATGATCTTTTTAGGCAAAGATGGATTTGTAAATATGTTTTCAGTAGTGAAGGGTCTGAAGACAAGTTTTCATCAAAGACAAAAGGGACAGGATTCAAACTATGTCTTGTCCTGAAAGAAAATTGGTTATATTTTTTAATTTTCACTAACAACTGTTTAGGAATTCCTTTCTTCATGTCTAATTTAATTTTCAGGCAAGCTGTTTTGGTACCAGGTGCACTATGACATGCATGTCCGTACGCACACTCGAGAACATTTGTATTACTGCTCCCAGTGCAGTTATTCTTCCATCACCAAGAACTGCCTTAAGCGTCACGTCATCCAGAAACACAGCAATATTTTGCTGAAATGTCCCACAGAACATTGTGACTACTCCACTCCAGATAAATACAAGCTCCAGGCACACCTTAAAGTTCACACAGATCTGGTGAGTAGCAAACCAAATGTGTGTTTGTCTGAATTCAGTGTCTTCTTCAGTGTTTGTAATTCTGTACTAATACCTGAAGACATAACTCAGGGTTCTAACCTGTGTGTTCTCTGCACACTTCTGGGAATACCTGACTTAGAGTAACTGGATATTTGGACCTTCTCAGAGCTGTTTCCAGGGGAGTATGTCTGTATCCATTTTCTCTCTTTGGTTTTCCCAGTATTTTCAGATCCTTTGAGCAAGTGGAATAAAGTTGGTATTATTGTTACATTGCTTCATTCTGTGAACCTGAATTTCCTTCCTTCATAAATAGATGATTTGTTCTTAATTACTACAAACAAAATATACTTGTTGTTAAAAAGGATTTTTTCCCTAGTATCTCCACCTAGTTGCAGTTGAACATCTATGATTTTCTATTGTGTTGACAAAGAGATCACATTTTAAAGGTTCCTGTCTTGTTCAGAAAGCTGTCCAGGACAGAGTGCCATGTGCTACAACCAGGTCTTGGTAGACTATTGGTCAGTATTTCCAACAGCTGGAGTTACTTTAAAGGTATTTGGAACAGAACAACACTTCACCTCCTTACTCTTCTTAAGCAGTTACTTCTCAAGAACTTTAAAACCAAACAGAAGAGGTGACACAAAAAGGAAAAATTATTGAAATTGAATCTGATTTTTTTGTGAAAGGTGCAGCAAAATCACATATTAAGACTTTCTTTTTGGATGTTTTTGAATTCATTATGTTTACAATGCCCATCTGATAGCACAAATCTGTGCAATTGATGTCTAAGAACACTTAAGAAGAAAAGAATCTACATCTAGCTTTCCTGTATCCTTCCATAAGTACCTGGTTTTCAAGTGTGATGAATGTCCAACAAGCTCCCACCAGGAAGATCATTTTCATAATTCTAAATAGAACTGAAAAAATGGATTTCATAATTAAAACAATTGTGACAGCAAGATCTTTCAGAAACATGCTTACTGATGCTTAGTGTCAAATATATTTATTTAAACGTATTGAAAAGTTAATGTATTAGATTTTGGCAATTCTCATATGGTCTTTGTGCCCATTGCTTGGTATATTTACTCCATGCATATCTCAGTGAAAAGGGCCACTTCTTCAAAAATATACCTATGCACAGTTAAATGTGGAAATCTACTTTAATTTTAATTTGAAAAATAAATTATTAATAAATATTAAAATTTAACTTCTCTGGAGACAGAAGATATCAAAATGTCAGTCCAGTTTCTTGTGTGGATGCACATCCTGCATCATCTCCTTGCTGGCTGCATTTCAGCTGGATCCCTGCATTATTTGTAGAAGATAAATGATGGGTGTTAAAAAGCCTTCATCCTTGTATATATCACTCTATAGCCAACTCACTTTAATCTCTGTGCAGCACCCAAGTCTTGCACTGAATTTGGGACTGGGTATTCCCTGGCAGATGATGATGTGGAGTGTCAATGTGCTGCCTTTTGCCTTCTCTGTTTTCTACACATTGTTGTTACAGGGAAGGTTTTTACTTTTGAAGCCTGGGAATTGAGCAGGGCTTGATTCAAAACCAAAATTTTGTATATATTATCTAATTTTCAGTACTTATCTTTCTCTCCTGGGGCTTTTATTGTAGGTTTTTGATATTTATTGGCATTCATTGAGCTCTTCCAAAGTTCAAACTGTGACATGACCAATCACTTCAGTATCAGAGGACCTAGGAAAGGGTTGGGCAGTTTCAAATTGATTTAGTACAATTTATATCATGACGGAGCTCATGATAACATTAAAGGGCAGGGTGTGGAATTGAACAATGCTGAAGTAGGTACCAGAGTTTGTTTACAACCTCAAGTGGCTTTTGCCATAGTCACTGTGCTGAGCAGATAAACATCACAAGATTTGTCTCTGAACATATTTTAAGTCTATGTATGTAATTGATACTATATTGTTAGCACCTCTATAAAACTGCATTTCAGACCCAGAACCAGCACCCATTATTGGGTGCCTATATCTGCTTTCATGCATGTTTTGGGATGTAAATTATTCTTGTACTTGGAAGGATGCTTAGAAATTCCATTATGCTGCTGACCTTCCATGTAATGGCATAGCTGTTGGTAGGATGTGAGATGCTCAAGCTCTGTTTGCTTATTTGCCCTTCCTGAGGAGAGTAAATTTTCACATGGTCACTGCTCTGGCTGTGTTACCTCTGCCTCTGGAGCAGTGCTGCTGAGCAGTCAAGAAGGCAAGGTACTGCAGAGGGAAGCAGTTAACAAAAACATCTCTGATCTAATGGTCAGGCACTCAGTTGGAAAGCAGCTTTTGCTCTTAGTGCTCACTTCCATAATGAATGTCAGCTTGGCATTTGTTTTTACTAATAGTTATTTGACAAAAATATGCTTAAGTGCTGTGTGGAGGTGCTTGTCATTTTGTGAGCTGAGTTCTGCTTGCCAGACTTCAGAAAAGTCTGTCTAAACATTTGCACGTTTTTCTGTAGCCTCCTTCACATGAGTGCACAGCTGTCTCCTAGGTACATCACATCCTTTTAGCTGAGTTGCATTTTAATAGGACATCAGTTTAATTAAGGAATCTTTGGGAAATTTTTTTACTTGAACATCATGACAACTGTGGTGAAGATTTCTGGAGGTCTTCACTCCTCAGAAGTGTAACTTGGGGGACTAACTCTGATCCTATGGGTGTTAGAAATAAAATTTCTGTTGATCTGAATAGATGTGGGAGCAGGCTTTGGCCCTCTATTCTCCTACAAAATGATGCAATCAAATATTGTGTTGAGTTGTGGGAACTTTTTCTGAAAATGTTCTGTGAGTGCCAATATTTAGTAGAGGGTTTTAATTTTTATTTTTGTGACTGTATACTTGTATACATACCCCTTGAATTATCTTGAAACACATGCCTCAGAGAAATAAAATTCACTTCAGAGCACTATAAATGGATAATGCAATGTAGCTGATGCTTTCTTAGCACAATCTTAATTTATATAAAGAGAAATGCATTGTGATTATTATTTAAGTGGCCTTATTAATAACAAAATAGTATAAACAATAAAAATTTTGATAGTATTAGACTAATTTATTTTCACTAGGTTTAAGAATACTTAATTCTAATTAAAGTACCTAATTAAATTCCTGTTTTCTGGAATGTAAACAACACTTTCAATCAAAAACCTACCTTTACTTAGGAATTATTTTAAGTTCCTTATATTTTCTCAAATTGGCTAATAGGGGTTTTGAGCAAATACCAGGCAGTGATAGCCTTTGACATTTAAACAGCTGATTGTATTTTGCAGCTGGTCTCTAACAAAGGTAGATGCAGTTCTCTATATGCTTTGCTTCTGTTTGTGTCCTTCACAAAAACCTTCAAAGTCATTTAAAAGGCAGGTATTCCAATAAGGCATAGGAAAAATAGCTTTCATTCTTACCAGAGGAAAACGTGCTTGCTGAAATGTGATTCGGGTATTACTGCAACCTCAGCCTTCAAAGGGTTTTTGTCATCACCTATGACCAGGGCACCTGAAGAGCTGGAGCTGTGGTGCAGGGGAGCTTCTCTGGGGCTTTGTGTTGTGGTCTGGGGGCTCTGAAATACTTCATTTGTGACAGAGCATTTTTAAAGGCTGTTTTGAGAGTGATGGGATTGCACTGAAGGACTCACACAAGCTCTCAGGGCAGCAATAGAAGAACACTTAAGCATTCCAAGCTGACAGCATAAGCTCCAGTACTCTGGCACTGGCCTGGATGCCCAGCAAGGAAAGGTTTGGCTTCATCTGGGCGCTCACTGGGAGAAACTGGAGCTTGACAGACACACTCTTAAGGGCCTCAGTGCTCCTAGGCATGCTCTGTTACACGACAAAAGATAAGCCTTTTGAAGATCACTTCTGCAGAACTTGATGTAGATAACTTTCTAACAGCTTGAAAAAAGCTGTTGCCATTATTTCATTATTGAAGAATTTTGTTCCCATCGTCTTGTGGAAAGATGAATTCTCAGCACCCATCCATTCATGTTCCTCTATAGCTCTTCATGCATTTACTGATTATTTTGGTTTTTCCTCTAAGTTGTAGGCTTATAGCCTTGCCTTCCTTGAGAATATTAATAGGAATGTAAAGTTGTCACAGTCAACAGCACTTCAGCTGAAGTAGTGTGTGTGTAATGGAGTGTTGAATTTTTTCATATTTAACATTTATCTTAATGTCCTGGTCACACTGAGAAATATTTCATTCAGTGAGTATTAGAGACCAGCAACACCCAACTGTTCATTAAAAGTATACTTTCCCCCCCACTCTTCATTTATTGTATATTTTGAAATCAGATATATAGCAAGTTTGAGGAACAGACTGAGATCTATCAACACATTTCAGCTCAAGAGCCCCTAAATGTTTTTTTTCTGTTTTTCTTATATGTGCCAAATTATGAATGTGATCCTGCAACTACATCTTTGAAAAGGTGCCAGCATTGCTATGTAGTTTTGTTATGATTAATCTACGAATCCTTATTGGAGTAATGTGTTCAGGTAGAAATCCAAAATCATCAGTAGCAGATTTAGGTTATATCATTTGAGAGACCCTAATTCCACAAATTAACAACTCGTGTTCAAGGTTTTGTCGGCTTTGTAAGCTCCTTGAATCTCTTCTAAAACTCAGCTAGTATTCTCTGATGTTCCTTTTTCCCCTTAAGATTCTTAGGGTTTAAGATGATGACAGCTCCAATTCCATCATAGCAAGGTACTGCCCTCAGGGTGGTAATCCTTGTGTAGCTGCCATCCCCAGTCCCTGGTGCAGGTTTTCTCACAGGAGCAAATGACTGTCAGCTCAGGCAGAATTCTCCTTGTGCCACTGCCACATTAATGGCACTGAGAGCTCTGTATTCTACAGCTGAGTGAGTGTTTATTGCTGTTTCAGCCCAACTGTTCTAGGGCTACTGCTGGTTTTAACTTGTAAGGTACTTCAACACAGGGATTTGTTTCTCAGAGGTACATGAGACTGCAAATGCTGCATCATATTCCAAAACCCCATGAAAACCCATTAATATTTGCTTTCCTTTCAAGAGAGGCATCCATTTACAACTCTACAACTGTACAGCAACATCTGGATATTCAGAGATTCTCTTTGGTCAAAGGTCAGAAATTGTTAGAGTCCAGGGTCCTTAGCCTTTTGTGAAATCCAGTTTTCTCCTTCATAACACAAGGGTGTGTCTCATTTTGATCAATAATCTTCCTTTCACACTGTTTGGGAAGTATTTCTGTCCTCCTGGAATTAGTAGTGAAGTGTCTGTTCTGTGGCTTTAGCTCACCTTTTCAGAGATCTCTGGTAGATGGGCAGCTGCACCTCTGAAACCAAGTAATGTGTTAGCTGGGCACCAGCCCAGCTGTCAGGACTAACTAGGCTCCCTCCATCTGTGGTTTTCATAATGCACTCACAAATTAATCCACTCAGTGCAGAGGTGACTATGACCCACCCATTTGATTGAGCATCCAGTGCCAGCAGGTACTTCAGGAAAGACCATTCTCTCCAATTTGTATTGTGACTGTCAAGGTTTAATTTAAAGTGTAATGGGGAAAATTCTTATATTTTTACATGGAGTTAGATGCATTTGTAAAAACATGAAAATTACAATTAAACTAAAATTGCATATAGGAAGAGATGACATCAAAACTTTCCAGTTGATGGATAATGTTAAATCTGTTATAATGTCAGTGACACTGAGAAAATCCACTGTAGTCTTTAAATCAAAATAGTAGAATAAGACTTTATCGGTAATACATAAAATGCTGAATATTTATAAAGTAGTTAGAAATTGAGACACTGAATAAATAATGGCATCTGTCATTATTAACTCTGCTGCTCAATTTCAGGCCATTTTATAAATTCACATAGTAGTGGTTATCTTCAGAAGGGCAAGATCTGATCCTTAGGTTTCAGAAGGGTGAACTTGTGAAAAAAAGAGAAGAAAACCCCCTAAATATTACTGCTTACATCAAATACATTTTCTTCTGTTACGTGACTTGATCTTTCAACTCCTGATTTTCTACAGAGTCAGTCAGAAGATAATTCTTACATTTATAGTGCATATTCTCATCTGCTGTAACTTGGAGCCCAGTATTCATGAGGATTAATGATGTGCTTAGAGTCTTTTAATATTTCTCCTTCACTTATTTCACTATAAATACATTCATTTTTTCCTTAAAAACCGAACCTTGAATTATAACTTTGTTGAGAACCATGTATTACTGAATAATGACTATAGTGATTATACCAATAGACTGAAAATGCAATCTTTCTTTCTCACTTAAGGATAAAAAGAGTTATTCCTGTCCTGTGTGTGAGAAGTCATTTTCTGAAGATCGACTTATAAAATCTCATATCAAGACAAATCACCCTGGTAAGAAAAAAATCAAGAAAGATTTCTCAGTCTATGGCAATAAATGGATAAGAGTTTAGAATGAGCAGTGTAATGTGATTATATTCCTAAGAAAGAGAAGAATCTATTTCTAATTCAACTGGTTTAGAGTAAGAATTGTGTTGGTTTTGCAGATATTACAATTCAGAGTGAAAAGTGTTACTGTTTGAGCATGGAATATGTCAGATAATTGTGCTAAGAAATCTGTCTTCATCTGGCAAAGGGTGAATTCAAATTAAGCACTGGAAGTTTGGGATCAGGCATACTGACATCCTGTAGCAACCCAGGAGATGTAAATTCCCACTGGACTTACATGAACTGACAGGAATGTGTCCAGGGGTCATGATTTGTCTGTAGGTGCCTGATGGGAACGCAGAGCTGGCCCTGTGCATACCAGGGCTAGGCTGGACCTCCAGGGCCAGCTGGAGTCTGCAGCAGGGCTCCTGCTAGAACCAGCTGGGATGTGGTGTAGCCAGTAGTAGTGGAGCTGGCAAGCCTGGCTGGATGCAGCAAACTGCTCCAAACTCTGTTTGCACATTGCATTCTGGTGCAAGTACAAAATAACATGAATGTGGTCAGTCTGTGTCCTGTGCCTGGATAAACAATTCTTTCTCAGCTCTTGGGAATTTGATGCCAGAATACCAGTGTCGGGGCTGATTTAAACCTCACTGATGTGAACTCAGCAGAGCTACACTGGTGTGTCCCCAATTTCCTGCTTCTCAGGCTCTGTGTTATGTTGGATAGAAAGTCCTGCTGCTACTTCAGAAAAGGGAGAGGTGGCATTTTCATTAATTCATCTACGGTGTTCCTTATCACCTGACATAACTGGATACAAAGAAGTCATGCTCAGACAGAGTCTAAGGGAAAACATCCAATTAAAATGATGTAACTTTCCTTGTCTTTCTTGTCAGATGTACAGCACAATAGGTAAAGCAATAGTTTATCTTCCTACTGCCACTAGATAGTGCTAGACACGTGTTTTAAACAATTTCCTTCACTTTAATTTCATCCTTAATTCCCACTTCAGCTCTTTAGTTACTAAACCTCTTTATTTGCAGACCACTCCAGAGCAGTGTGGTTGGAGGGCTTGTCGTACGTCAGAGGACATGTCTGATGCAGGAAATTGGGATGAGGAAAGGCTTCTGAACTATACTGTAGTCAGGAGGTATAACACCAGTAAGCATAGAAACTGAATCTCTAGAACTCTGCCCTTAAAGCCTTCGTGCCTCAGGCAGGGAGCATAGGAGACTTCCCTACATAAGGACCTGAGAACTGGCAGGACAGTGCCCTTACATGTTGTCATTAGCCTGTACTGTTCCACTGACTGCTGAATGATCAATGTGTGCTACGTCTGAGGTCCAGAAATACCAGTTAACTGTGGAGCCCTGAAGTACTAAACTTGTGGATTTAACTAGTCCTGAACAATCCATTTGGTATCTGAATCTCTCTAAAAAAAGTATAGTGTATTTTTTTTTATTCAAGAGGGTCTTTTAAACTCTTAAAATAGAAGTAAGGTTTAAAAAGAAAATCTGCTGTATTTTGTGTTTTCATTTTTCATTCTTTTATCAGGGCGAATAGAGCTTAAAGGCAGAATAGCAGATTTATTAGATGTGTTTTTGTGGTACTAAAGAAATACTGCATGTAAGATATGCCTATGCAGCAGTTATGCAACAACCTTATTTTCATATATGGAGGAGAATTAATGCACTAATCTTTTTTATGTCTGTTAATTTTCTCCTTGTAATCAGGAAGAAATCCTTAATTTGTACACCACACCTAATTACAAGTCATATTAATGTGAGGGGTCTGGTGGTATAAGCTATTAAATACTGCAGTGGCATGAATGCAGTTGTTTTCAAAAATATAAATTAAAATTAATGAAGATGAAATTAATTTGAACTGAAACACTTCCATATTTATCATTAAAATGTTCTAGAACTCCCCCTCTCCTTCCTTCCTTAGTATCATTCAGCATGCCCTGCTCCCTTGTCTCTTCTGTTTCATCAAGTAGAAAGTATGAAATCAAAAAGTCATCCTTCCTCTTCTGTATTTGCAGAGGAGTTGATTTTTGGTCCCATGAAGGCAATGAGAAAAAAATCTCCATAGATTTGGCAAAGCAGTATTTCAAACCAAAGAGACAAGAGAGCTTGGCTTTGTTGCCCAATGATTTTTGTACTCAGCAGTGAAGGAGGAGTCTTGGGTTCTGGTCCCAGCTCTCAGAATTATCTACCTTTCATCTACTGTCTGATTTAATATATTTCTTAATAGTTCTGAGGCATAAGAGGCATCAGCTTCCATAGCTCCCCACTGAGCAGACATCCTAGCCTGCAGTCATGAATGAAGGATCTAAGCCATGAAAGGCAGAATGAGGGTTCAGACTTATGGCTGTATTTTTCATGTTTTTGGTACCTCAGAACTTATCTCTGCTCAGTTCATGGGCTTTTATAGTTACCTTTTGAGGTTATTTTCCCTGTGCATATGAGTTCAGGCAGGATTTTTGTGATTGCATTCTGAGACCAATCATCAGGAGACAAGATGATTTTGGTAAAAATCGAAGCTTAGACGGGAACTTTGAAATTTGTAAGATTTGGGGCATAATATGTCACCAGCTTTCACGTCTTAAAGTTTAGATTGCATGAGTGTTGTACTTTCATTAAGTCAGGAGATAGCCTTTCATTCATCTGACATGCATTGAGCAATTTGATTTATTTGTAAAAGCATCTGGCAGTGTTTTCATTATATGTCCAGGCCACTTTAATTTAAACTTCATTATTTTGAACTTTTTCACTGTGACAACCAAAACATTATCTCATATGAAGGAAATACAGAGAATGGAGTGTGTCTAGCTTGAATAAGAAAAGACCAGGAGAGGAATCTTAATTGCTGTCTTCAGCAATCTAATTAAAAAGAAGACAGAGGGAGATTTTTCTTGGAGTTGTACACTGAAGGGATGTCAGTTGAAGCAAGAAGATTCTAACTCGAACTAGGAAAACAGTTTTGACTGTAAAGAAAACAGTTTTGACTGTAAACTCTGCAATGGCCCAAGAGAGGCTGGATATGGCCTTGGATATGTTCAGAACAGAACTGGATATGACCCCAAGCAACTTGATGTAACTTTGAAAATGGAACTGTAAGATTGACTCTGCTTGAGTAGGTGACCTTAGAGGTCTCTTCCATTCACATTTATTCCATGAGCCTGGTTTTCCCTTTAAAATGTCTGATTATCAGAATTCTGACCATTGTAACTGTGGCTGAAGTGAATTGTCTTCAGATCCTTGACATCTGGAAGTCAGGGGTGAAATTGTGAAGCTTTTGAAAATATTTAAGAAAAAATTGCTAATTTAGCTTATGGGGAAGGGTCACAGTAACAAAATTATCTTTTGTGCCAGTGGCCCGAGTTTTTTATATTTAAAACATTAATTTTTTTTTAAACAGGCAGTGAGGACAGTGAGTTCACAGATCAGGAGAGAAAGGACAGAGCATCCTAGAAGGCCTAAAGGAAATAAAGGTCCTTGTGCTCTTTGCTCAAGTCAGTTTTGAGTGGGAGTAGGGGAAATACAACTTCTTAAAAGTTGGACTGAATCAGGATCTAGCTCTTCAATATTACTTACAAAATAAATTCCCTCATGTCCTTCTGGTTCTTACTACCTTTTGCATTTCTCTCAGAGGTTTCAATGACTACTATTTCTGAGATTCTTGGCAGAAGAGTTCAGCTGAAAGGACTTATTGGAAAACGAGCTGTGAAATGTCCCCACTGTGATTTTTATTTTATGAAGAATGGATCAGACCTTCAACGTCATATTTGGGCTCATGAAGGTAAAACTCAGGTTTTAAGCTTTTGTGGGCATATAATGAGTCTCATATTCCCCTGAAGCTTTGCTGACATTTTAAAAAATGTATTTAAGTTTATTTCTATACTCAAGTATAAAACTTTAAACTACATTGGAGGTTAATTAGCTAGTTTAATGGATTCTGAATCTCATATGGAACTTCATAATCACAACATGAACAGACAGTTTAAATGTTTTATAAAAAATTAAAAAAATTGGAAGCAATTTTTTTTCCAAAACATATTCATAAACATCAATAAAGTATTCTATGTGAGTTAGTAGGAGTAAATTAAATATATGCTCAGTATTTTGAAACAAGTAATTTTCTGTATCTTCTTATGAGTCTCTGCTGCTGCTTTTACGTTTGTCCAAAAATCCTTGGTCTGGAAATCTGTTAGTAAACCAATTGAAATTCAGTTCCTTTGATGTATACATATAAATTCTGTGAGTATTTTAATTAAATCCTGCTGAGCATAGCAGCTAGCTGCCACAGACATAGACAGTAATCAAAATTCCCTAAGATAATGCTCATCATATTTATGACTTTTTTTAGGGAGAAATTCCAGTAATATGGCAACACAGGGGTTAAATATGCCTTGAATTGAAAATCTTTAGACAGTAAAATCTTGTGTCCATCCAGTCTGTGCATTTTTATAAAAAGTTGAAGACAGCCTACAGGCTCTTTAGTCACATTAGTAATCTATGGAACAGATTGCCTGTGATTTTAGGTGCTTTAGCCATCCCTGTGCACAAAGGGGATAATGGGATTTGGTGCTCTCAAACTGGTATCTTGTTCCCAAAGTGTTCCCATATCAGTAGTTCAGCATATTTGTTTGAATGCTCTAACTCTGAGCTTTCCTGCCTGTGTAGCAGAGCAGGGCTCCTCTCCAGTGGCCTTTCCTCCATTAAGGAGTTTAGGTAAGGCAGGATCTATGTTCGAGAAATTCCTTCTTTATTCTATAGACAAAATTCTTCTATTCTGACTGGAACTGGGAACCCATGTAACCTAATTGTCAGGAGAAAGAGGTGAATAGAAATTTCTTCCCAAAGCAAAGTGTGCAATCAAGTCTGCTTAAAGCAGATTGCAATTCTTCATGCTTGTAAATCTAATATTAAGGTCACGAGCATCAATCTAAAATATGGAGACCTCATGAAACTGTTGAACTGCTCTGCCAGTTCAGATTTATTCAGCTTTTCTCTGAAGGATTTACTTTGTTCTTACAGACCTTCTGTTAGATGACCCATTCTGTATGCTTTGGGCATATGTCCCTATATGCTTTGGACACTTTGAGGGAAGTGTTGATTGTAGTAAACAGAGAATGGGAGTTACCTGAAAACTTCTAGATGGAGACACATACACTAGCTCAGCATAAACATAGGCAGCCTGGATTTTACTTCTAAATGAAGGGTAGGCATAGCAAGGCCCAAATATCAATATTTTCCTGGGCAAACTCAGTACCTGGCTACAGTAGGGCAATATTCAATTGTGAAATAACTCCTCTTTTCTCTCAGCAAGTCATGAGCTCAGCACCATTTACACAGAAGCTGTAGATGAAATTTCATATTTGTAGAGATCCAAATTTTGAAGTGTTTCTTTGTCCATGGTGCTCACATGATCTGAAATTTCTTTCAAGCAAATGTCCAGCCTGGAAAGGCACAGCCTGGTTGTTTCATGGTATATTTTTTCACTTTTAGGTGTGAAACCCTTCAAATGTTCCCTCTGTGAGTACGCCACTCGCAGCAAGAGCAACTTGAAAGCCCATATGAATCGTCACAGCACGGAGAAAACCCACCTTTGTGACATGTGTGGGAAAAAGTTCAAATCAAAAGGCACTTTGAAGAGCCATAAACTCCTTCATACTGCTGATGGTAAGGACATTAAATCTCTTATCTATTTATTAAATATATTTTAGGACAATAAATATTGGTTGTACCACAGGCCTTATTAACAAATAAGTTGAACACTTACATATGATTTATAGACTTTGTTTATTCCCAGGAGACACCATCTGGAAAATAATTCAAAACTTTATGAAATTAATTTCTGTGAAAGACAGCTGTCTCTGAAATATTAGTTTTCTCTGAAATTCATGTTGGCTTTGTATTCCTTCCTTGTTCTTACGGAGAATCATTTTATCTGAATAGAAATTTGAAATTGCCAATAGTTTGTGTTTAAGTCTCTTACTGTTTTATTCTATGAGGATATTATTTGGGTCCTGGTGGCAAATTGTTTGGATCCAGCCAGTGGCAAACCTGGGCTCTTACTCTCTGCAGTCTCACACTCAGCACCTCATTTGCCCTGCAGTTTTATTGTTTCTGTGATGATAACTGAAAGAAGCAAGATGCACATCCAGAAAAGTACCCCATTTTATATCAAAGCTTAGAGCACAAAGGGCTTTATTATTCTGTGATTATCATACTGAAGTAAATTATTTAGCAGAATAAGTTGTACAGACCTTCATTATGACTTAGTACTGTGATCTTTGTTACTCATGCAATTATCTGAAACCTCATTCTACTTTTTATTGACCATTTCATTTACATTCTTGTTTTTTTCAAATTACATCTTCAGAGAAAGCACACAATGTTCTGTTACATTTTTAGAATATATTTGAAGTTTCTGTGTCAGAGATGTTTTTTAATGTTTATGTCTGTGTGTTCAAGTGGAAGAGACAATCCCTTTTACATCAATATGCTGCATCTTACAGGAAGATTATGGTTATTGTTATATTACCAAAGTTATTGCAGAAATTATATGTGTTGATACATCACTTGTTATTCAAAAAGTACTTTCCAGTATTTTGAACTAACTTGATCAGTAACAAGTAGGTCTGTTACACACACATCTAAGCTTCATATGTGAGAATCAAGATTTTACTTACCAGATGGAAATCTCAGCTGATTCCTTGCTAGGAGAAGGAGGCAAGTTGTATTTGAATGAAAAGAAAACTTCAAGCATCATCAGTCTATAGAGTAGATCTCTTTCTATGGCCCCATTAAAAAAAATCACTTCCTGGGATTTCATTCCAAAAACTTTCTGGTTTTCTTTCACTATCTGGCATGTTCAAATAGTGAAATTCAGTAATGAAAAGTTGAATTTGTTTTCACCTGTGTGTTACTTAGATTTCTTAGAACAAATTTATGTGTGTATGAGTCATTACTGCAATTCATCTGAGACTGCTTTGAAATTTAGTGTTGTTAAGAACAGCACTATAATTGAGCAGGATCTAGCTATGTCTGGATGGGGTTCAAAAGTGTGAAGTTAGCTTTAAACATTTAAATCCATGTGAGGAACTGTGTTCTTTTATAAGTTACTGCTAGGTCAGGCCGAAACCTTGCCTCTAGAGGCATTGTTATTACCAGGAGCCTTTTTTAGCTGCCTTCAAACTCATCATTTGGAACAACTCCAGTGACTTCTAGGAGAAGGTGTCTCAGCCCATCGCACGGGTGATGCGGGTTGGAACAAGATAACCTTTAAGGTCCCTTCCAACCCAAACCATTCCATGACTCTGTGTTCCTTTTTAGTAAACCTCCATTTTTGAGTGGTACAAATAAATCCAAGACTTAGGCTCTTTTGCCTTGCTTTTCACACTTCCAAAATTGTCCCAGGAAATTCCCAATGCCTTTGGAAGGTGAGTTTGACCATTTTCTCCAGTGGAAGCAGGATCTCACTGTCTGTGGAGTCTTAAGTAATTTTCCTGACTTAATTCACCCCAGCAAACTTTTCATGCATTTCAGACTCTTGTGGAAAAGGACATTTTTCAGCAGGAATGTGGTTTGTCAGGGGACTTTCAGCCTTCTGAGTGACAGTTTCTCTTTGCCCAGTGTCCCTTCCTGTAGTGACAGCACTGCAAAAGTTCTTAGCAGCACACATATAGTGTTCTTCAGTTATTCCACAAATAAGTGAATTTGAAAGCTGTTTCACTGTTTATGAGTCTTGTCTTCCTGACTTATGAATCCAAGCAATTTTTGTTCAAGTATCAGAGCCCTGCAAGGTCACTTAAAGTCGTGGAATATAAAGTAGTTTTGTGTCTGATTTATTCTTTTCCAGAAGACAGACTTCTCAAGAGTGACATGATAGAAAGCAGTTCCATAGTCCAGGGTCATTACTGCTTGTGGTTAGAAGTAAACCAGAAAGCCTGATTTTCATTATTTTATTTAGATACCAGAAGGTGCTTCTTAGACGTGCTTTATAATAACTTCCACATTTAGTATAAAATGCTTTCATCTTTTTCATCAGCATCTGGAATCTAAAGAAACCCCATCTCTTTGTGGTAATACAGAACATTTCTCTACTTCTGCTTTACCTTTTGATTATTTTGCTTTTGGAATAGTTTTTAGCATATCCTTATTCCACATCAGTCAAATACTATTTGTCAACTGTGCAGATTTAATTCAGGAATTAAGTCCTTCTGTATTTAATGCACTTCGTAATTTGCTTGGAGGTAGCAGGACTGATAGAATCTTAGAGGTAAAATAAGGAGAAAGAGAGTGTGAAACCCAGTGAATAAAAGGAAGGAAATTGTGTTCATTTAAATCATAAGGGGGAAAAATAGATTAGAGAGAGACTGCTTTGAGGGGAAAATGTATTTGAATTATAGCAATTCAGTGCTTGGGAGAGAAATAACTAAACCCATGTGAATGTGACCAAACATTGGTATTTTAAGGATTTCCAAGTGTGCTTTACAAACAGCAATGTAGTTGTGCCTGCAGTTGTAAGTAATGGATTTCCTTCTTCTATTTAGGGTGCACTATAACAATTCTTTTTCTTTCCCAAGTAACTATCCCAGGAGAATCCAGAGCATTTAATGCTTATAATTTAAAGATTGCACTCGAGCCTTTTTTCCTACCTTATTCTGCTCTTAGCTCTATTTAACCAAAATGCTGCAGAGCAAGTGCCAGATTTCTCTTACTGTTCATTCTTAGCATTTTGGAATTTATCTTTATAAGGAAATAGAATTAGTAGTTTTCTGAACTTAAATAGAAAAATTATTCCATTTCTTATTCCCATTACAGGAAAGCAGTTTAAATGCACAGTATGTGACTATACAGCTGCCCAGAAACCACAGCTCCTACGTCATATGGAACAGCATGTCTCTTTCAAGGTAAGAAAACATATAAATCATGCTTAAAGTTATTAGGAAGTACACAGAACTTTAGATAACATTATTAAAACTGACACATTTTCTTGTTTGATGACAATTAACAGTATATAAACATTTTAGTATTTTGGAAATTTTGACTTTATATTCAGACTTTTGAGATAGGGTTATTTTGTTCATGACCAATTTGTAATTAATACTTGACAAAAATACCTGTATGTTGCAATATGAAACAAATTTATTTATCAAAATTTGATTGTCAGTCCTTGAGTAAGTGAATCTAATATGTACCTTAAAATGGCCTAGGAAAGTATGAAAGCAAATCCACTATATCACTGTTCATTGCCCACCTTAATTTTCTCTGAAATTTGCAGTCTCTTATAATACAGATGAGTTAATATACTTGAAGAAAATTGAAGAGAGTTAATTTTAAAACACTTACCTTAAAACATTTATCTGAAACGTGCATTGGAAAGAGTTTTGAAAAGTGTTAATGTTTCTATGAAGTATTTAGATTAGAGATACAGTTTATTTTAATAAATGGTAGTATGTTTTTATTTCTAAATTTCACACTGGTTCTCAGTGTGATAGGTCCTAATGTAATGTATTGTGAAATGTTATATTCAGTAAATAGGAATTATACTGGTTCCTTTTCCAGAAAAGACAGTATATTTTACTTACAAAAATGTTCATTTTAATGTGAAGCTTTATCATAACAGTGAACATATTTCTTATTGAAAACATCATACTATTTTCACATGTAACATCTTTCATTATCTGACAGATCATTTTACTTCTATAAAGAGTACACTGCAGGCATTCTTAACAAGTACCATAAAGCAGCAAGGCAAGCAGTCTTTTCAATGATGGTTTAAGTTTTGGAAGACAAAACAAGTAATCTAAAGAGATTATACATTTTCAACAAATAATTTTTCTGTCCTAAGTATGTGATTTTGCTCCAGACTTATATTTTTTTGAATATTTTTTTTAATGAAGAAACATAATTTCCTTTTTTTGATGGCTAACGTGATGAATGCACTCACAGTGCAGTTCTTGATATGCAGCTGGTTCTGACCTTGGGATCTGCCTACACATAAGTGTGGCAATTCAGGACATTGTCAAGAGAACTGAATACTGGATTAGATCAATCAGGAATATTTGTTTAAAGGAGTTCAAAAAATGTTTGCCTCATTCTAGGACAGTTGTTTACATGCTTATCAGGCTCAGAGAAATGTCACTACTTTTGTGACCTAATGATCCTTTAATCCATCGTATTTCCCAGCTCCATGAATTTGCAGTCCTGCTATCTAATAGCAGG
The DNA here is from genome assembly GCF_050655825.1 of Lonchura striata. NCBI lineage: Eukaryota > Metazoa > Chordata > Aves > Passeriformes > Estrildidae > Lonchura > Lonchura striata. The sequence goes on along the minus strand of NC_140704.1, from coordinate 149,647,980 downwards.
CAATGCATGGCTTGCACAAGTGAGTGCTACAAGAGCACAGCAGTCTGGATTATTTTCTATAAAAAAATGACAGTTTCAGCAACAGAAAGAGAGTACCAATCTCTGAAATATTGAGTAGCTGAATGTTACAGTACCCTTTGAAGCATAAGGTTAAGGGAGTCTGAACATCACTTTTCTTCCTTATTTTTGCTGTTTGGAGCCTGAAGGAAGATCACGAGCAATGAGCTTAGGAGAGTGTTCTAATCAATGTACCCTGACTGCAGACATTTCCCTGCTTTAAATTCAGCTCCTGGATGAACATTTCTGTACCAACCATTTTCTGCTGAGGAGTTTTAGGTGGGACTGCTCTGCATGAAACATTTTCCATCCTGTTCTGAGGTACTTGACTTTTCCCTGAGGACTTCAGTCAACATCTGCATGCTTTTACAGGACGTAATGGTTGTGTCAGGCTTCCTGTAACTGTGATATATCTCAGTCAGAAAGTTATTATCAAAGGTTAACTTTAGGCTCAAATGTTTACTCTCCAATTTTTTTCTTTCTTTAGGAATTTTTCTCTCTGACAATTGAAAAGAGATGTGTTGTTAAAAATTAATTAATTTAGTTGCCAAAATCAGCTCACCAAATGGTCAGAGAAATGCAAATGCCAGGGAGAGGTGAAAGGAAAGGAAAAAAAGAAAGGAAAGACAAAAAGGAAAATTAGATTGGCTGTACAATCATATTGTACTTTTAGTTATTTTAGTTGTCTTGCTGCCCTTTGTCAAACCAAAGCTCACAGCAGCTGAGTCATTTCATAGTAGAGTCTCCCACATTGTCAGACCTGTTATCATCAATTATGAAGACACACAATTTACTGAATTACAAAAACTGGGTAATAATCTTATAGTAGTGAGAATATTTGTTGTCTTGCACATAATAAAAACTAACATATTTAGGTAATGTTTAGTTACAACTTCAATTTATTTTGAATTTTCGAGGCTTTCCTTTAAAGGTGCCCAAGCCAGAAATAATAATGATTTCTTGGGATCAAAACCTTGCAGCTTAGACCAGTAGCCTGAAGAGGTGAGGAAATACAGTCCAACATTTTCCTTTTTGCTCCCAGCCCTTCCGCTGTGCACATTGCCACTATTCCTGCAATATATCTGGTTCCCTGAAGAGGCATTACAACAGGAAGCATCCCAATGAAGAGTATGTCAATGCAGGATCTGGGGAGCCTGCAGCTGAAGCTCTTATCCAACAAGGTACAGCTCCACTAAATAAGATTTTTTGGTTTGGTTTTTATTGCTGAAGCAAAGTTGGTGTGAAGGTAAACTTTTGTGCAGTATGTGTTCTTCAGTTTATTGGGTGTTATATGATAAATCATTATTCCTTTTTAGTATTTCTGAAATGGCCACCTTTTACCCTTCATTCAGTGTCCTTTGTTCTTGGTTGTTAAGGGTGTGGGAACCAAGTTTTGTTTGACCTTGACTATGCTATTTGTTGTTGCATACATTTATCATTTACACTTGTTTGTCTCCGTTTGTAAGTCAAGTGTTACTGCATGTTGAAATGAATGATAAATTTCTACCATTCTGCTGATAAATTTCTGTGACAATTCTGCAAGGTTGAACTTGAGGTAAGGTTCAGTAAACATAAGGAAAGAGACTGAAAAGTAGATGTCAGCAAATTATTCTCCCACTAGAAAAATCCGGGGAGAAAAGAGAGTACAGGTAAAACAGGTTAGGAGTTGTTATGCATGGAATATTGTTTATGGGCAAAGGAAGCACACCTTGTCTGTGTAAGTAAACCAAGAATTTTTTAGTAGTATATCAGAAATCTTAACAGTCTAATTTAGAATTAGTCTGACTACTGTAAGTAGTTTTGCTGTTTCACACCAGGTAGATGAACCAAGGCAAGCAACTGATTGTACAGTCAGGTTCATTTATGGGTGTAAAGCTCCTTCAGTTCTAGTGCTTGGTGTGAGGAATACTGAGCAAGAAAAGGAGAAAGCCAGATTAAATGTTAAATTGTGTGGAAAATATTTTAATTTTTGGTAAAATTAAGTTTCTCTCTTTGTTATACATAATTTTAGCGTTTTCCCTGTTTTTAAATAGAAACTACCAACAGTTTCATCTTTGGGAATCTTCAGTTTCTGATTTTGTTGAAGAGGAATGGAGACCAAAATAATGCTGTTGTTGTATTAGCTAATGAATTAAATGTCATTCTTGTAAGGTTACATTATTTCTAAATGCTATTTCCAGAGAATTAACACATAAGATTTATCTATTGAAGGCATTAATCCATGTTAAAATACTGAAATCACGATACGGAGAAAGATAACTCAGTCATAGACTCTCCCTTTAAACGTGCTCTATAAGGGGAAAATGCATAAATACAGTAAGTAATCTGAGTCTGTGTTGGTTTTATGTAACATTTCTTTATTTCCTATTATCAAAAGAAAACCAACCCAACCAAATAATTTTGAAAGTAAATATATGTAACAGAGTAGGTATATATAGTATAGTTTTATTCTTATTTTCACGAGCAGTACGAGTCCATGGGGAGCCTGCAGTTGTTTTAACAAAGTAATATTTGCTTGGTCAGTACTCAGAGCCTCTATTTTGTAGTCACCCAGATGAAGGAAAAACTCTTCAAGGGGAGCTTGGTTTAACTTCCCAAATATCTGAGCACTGCAAGGAATTATTTGTCTGTAGTTTCTTTTAGGAATAGTTATAAGATAATGAATTATTTCAGTATAAATTAGGGATCATACTTGCAATGTCTGGAACAAAGAAATTAATCTTATACTGATTAGGCTTTCCTTCCTCATTGGGAGCCAGATAAATGCTTTTCTGAAGGTAATTCTTTTCCACAGAAACAAAAGAACTGTAAAGTTGTTGAGATATAAGAGTAGTCTTAACATGGAGATGGAGTGAGATGAGAGAGAAGAGTCTTTAACGTTTTCCTGTGGCAGATATCCTTTTCCCAGCACACTGGAACATTGGGCAGGATGAAATTTAACAAGGTCAAATGTCAGCTTCTGCCCCCAGGGTGGAGCAATGCCTGGGATCTGGTTGGCAGCAGCTCTCCAGGAGCCAGCAGTGAGCCCTGGCAGCCCAGAGGGCAAATCCCATCCTGGGGTGCATGAAACACAGCATGGGCACCAGGGAAAAGAGAGGATTGTCAAATCCCATCCTGGGGTGAATGAAACACAGCATGGGCACCAGGGAAAAGAGAGGATTGTCAAATCCCATCCTGGGGTGAATGAAACACAGAATGGGCACCAGGGAAAAGAGAGGATTGTCCTCCTGTGCTCAGTGTGGGAACCCCGAGTGCAGGGCTGGGACCCACCAGGTGAGGATGTGAAGGTTCCTGACTGTGTCCAGAGGGTAACAAAGATGGTGATGGGGCAGGAAGCTGTGTCCTGTAAGGAGCACCTGGGGGCTCTGGGCTTGTCTGGTTTGGAGGAGGTTGAGGGGCAACCACATCACTCTCTGACAGCTTCCTGAGGGGGAAAGGGGAGAGGGAGGTGCTGAGCTCTTCTCCTTGGGATCCAGTGCTGGAACACATTGGAATGGTTCAAAACTGTGCCTGGGAAGCTTAGACTGGACATTAGGAAGCAATTCTTTACTGAGAGGTTGGTGAAACTGGAAGAGGCTTCTCAAAGAGGTGATCAATGCCTGAAGGCTCTCAGTGTTTAAGGGGTATTTGGGCAATGCCCTTAACAACAGCTTTAACTTTTGGTCATCCCTGAATTGGTCAGGCAGCTGGGCTTGGATGGTCCTTGTAGGTCCCCTCCTACAAAGGGACAGACACAACAGAAACAATCTTTCCTGTTCTTTCCATCTCTGGCTTTGCATCCTTCTTTCTCTTCCTCTCCTTACACAGCATTTATATTTCCTGTGCTGACAGTAGTGCTGTGCCTGCTTTCCACATTCACCTGTGGAAAAGTCAGGCATTTTAGAGTAGTAATGAGGCATCAAATCCATGTAGGAGCTATGAAGTCAGTGTCTCTTCTCAGGGCTCTGTAATGAAGCCCTGAGCTGTATTAATAGCTGTGATTTTCCCACATGCAGCTTCCTTTGCCAACTCAATTTCCTGTTCTGTGATGCATCAGATGTATCTTGCACCTGGGCTCCAAATAAGACCAGAGATTCCTTATCATGCTATAGAAACATCAATTTTTCTCAGTGTATTGTTATCTCAGTGGGGGAAGAATTGTTCCTGGTGGGAGACATTTGCATTTGGAAGTGATAACCATGAATCCTATTGAAGTTAATAAAAGTTTTCCTGATTTGGAAATCAGAATGTCTTCTGTATTTGGTTCACACAGCACAGAGAGATTACTGTGGACACATTATGCAGTATGACAAGTAAATCATATTTGTCATATATGACACCTGGTTGTCGTATGAGGTAATAGATGTTAGGAAGAAATTCTTTACTGTGAGGTACTGGAACAAATTACACAGATAAATTGTGGATGCTCCATGCCTAGAAATGTTCAAGGCCAGGTTGGATGGAGCCCTGAGCAACCTGGTGTAGTGGGAGGTGTCCCTGCCAATTGGCAGGGGTGTCGGAACAAGGGGATCTTTAAGGTCCTTTCCTTTGGATGTTTCTAAGCTGCTTGGGCCAGACATTGCACCTTGATATCTGACAAACTGCTATTTAGTTTCAATTACTGTATTTATAGATCTGAAAAGCAATTTTGGAAAATTATTCATGTATTCATATAAAGGAAGACCTTTCAAGCCTGATATTAAACAAATCCTTTGAAATTAAGAGACTGTAGATGAAAAGGAAAAGGAGAGAGTACCCGCAAGCAAAAAGGCTTGAAAATAAATTGAGAGGGGAAAGTAACAAAGATTAATATCTAATAAAAGCTGTCTATATCTATTTATATTGTATTCTGCTTGTTCTAAGTTACCTACTGAGCCCAGAGTGAATTGCCTCACACTCTGTCATCTCCTCTACTCTCAGTTGGTTTTTGACTGCACTGCAGGCACTGCAAAAAAACTTAATTGGAAATATTTATATGAATGTAGACTGCTGGACTGTACTCAAGATTCCTAGAATGAGCTTATAAATAAATGAATGATTCATAGAAGAGGGATTGTGTTCATTGGAGCAACTGCACTGCCAAAGATAGACAGCAGTATATAATTTCTGGGCTTGTGGTTAGAAATTGGAATCACCCAGGATCAGACAGATGTATGGCATTTTGCAGGGTATGTGTGTTTAAGGAGAAGTCTATGATCTGACATTTATTTTAGTATTATAAAGTAATAAAGGAAAAAATAGCATAGGAATTTTATATATTCTGCAAAGGGGGCAAGAATATTATGCATTACCCATTAGTTTTTCTACAAGGCCCTATCTATGTGCTCATTTGATGGCTTATTTTTTAGTTTCATTTGCTTTATGCTGGGCAAATCCCATACAATTTTTCTAGATTTGTTTCTTTTCTCTTCAATGATACTCCTTGCCATTCAGAAAATTTTTTTAATGTGTCTGAGAGACAAATTTGTGTTGCAGCTGCTTGTACAGGCCATAGGTGAGGATCCACTTGTGGCCTCAGTGTTCTGTTTTACAGCTGTCATGTGCTTTACTTATACAAAAATGAGAATTTTCTTGTGGAGATTTTAGGCCAGTAAATAAAAAAGAGCACAATGGAAGAAAGTTGTGGAGCTATATAAGATCTGCCTGCAGTATTTTGTTACAAACATAATTTTTGTTATTGAAGGTAGTAAAGGTGTGTAATTCATTGATTTTCTCTGTATGTTACCCATTATTCTAATTATTTAATTAATTTCTCTGAGCTACCATTTCAAGTCACTGGTAAGGAGTTATATATTAACAGCTGTATTCTATGTTTCTATTACTTGTTTAATTAAAGTAATAGTGACAAAAATTACGGATTTAATTTACTCGTGTGTTGTTTTAATACTGTTGATATCAAAGTAATGCAGAAAAGTGTTCACTGCTTTACAGCAATGTGTTTTTCCTAATACTACAGATTGGTGTGAAATTAATATGTAATTTCATTTTCTGTAACTGATAATATTATCTAATCTATTTGTATCTGAATTTTTTGTTTCCCTTAGTAAAACTGCTTCAGTTTTGCTTACAGGTGGAATATTGAGCATCTGCTCTAACAGTGAAGTTTGGTAAAGACTTAGCAAAGAGGAGGGTTAGTATAGTCACAATAAGTGTCAGTGAAATACTCTAGAGATTGAGTTTAGTTACCTTCTGTTTTTAAAAATATTACTAAAGTATGCCACTGATGTGTATGTTAAATATTAAAATATTTCATGTTGGACAAATAGCTAAAAGGAAATGTTTTACAGTTACATGGCTTGATTGAGATGGGGTCAAATAAAACAGGTTGTTGCTGTGTTAAAAAACAATTTATATGAAAATAACACAAAGAATTTATTTGTGTTTTCTTGTAGGTGGCATTAAGTGTCCTGTTTGCAGCTTTGTGTATGGTACAAAATGGGAGTTCAACAGACATCTTAAAAACAAGCATGGAATGAAGTTGGTGGAGAATGATGGGGAGACGAAATGGGAGGTAAAGCAAAATAACAATAGCTTTGACCCCAAGATTTTTTAAAATTCTGGGGAGAAAAATAAGGATAAAAATAAGAAGTGTGAAAAAATGTGGCTCTGACTTTATATAAGATCAGAAGGTCGTGGGATCTTATCTTTGCTTAAATGCATGCCTTGCTATGTCTGTTAAATTTTAATATATGGTAGGGTTAACAACCTTGTAAATGCTTATTTTTGCATTTTAGGCTTCTAGTCCTCTGTTTGCAGCAGAAAGGGTGAAAGCTTTAGCAAAAAAGTGTGAAATTGAAAAACTTAGTGCATTTTGTAATATGCTGAATATTTACTGGTGTTAACTGCAAGATGAGCAAAGCTGCAGAAAAAAGCTTATGTCTTGGTGGCTAGAAGGCTAGAATATAGAAAACTGAATTTTTAAATTGACTATCTGAAAAAATTATAATGTTATGCAGAGTAAGTCTTCTATGATATGTTCCATGCTTTCAGCTTCAATCCTGGAGATGCAAAATCAGTGGGAAAAGCACAAATTTAGACACTTTCATTACAAAATTATGGTTGGCCAGCAGAGTATCTTCTACTGCCCGAGTAGGCTGATTTTGAAGTCAGAGAGAGGAAAAAGCCAAGAGCAGCTGCAGCTGGCTGACCCCCCACAGTTTTAGACCTCTTCTGCTAAATTTCAGTCTGACCCCGTCACAAATCTAATGCCTGATTTGGAAGACCTGACCTGCAGGTCTTGTCTAACAGTTATTGAATATCCACACACAGAAGGATAAGTCTAGCGTAGATTCTATTTGGATAGCTGTTTCAAGAAGACAGGACAAGCCTTTTAAAATATAACCCTTCAAAGTCTTTTTTCCATCTTCCAAATGATTATCTATACACTTCCCCTGTAGCTGCCCAAATCTGGAAAAATAAGAGGACATCCTGGGTGCAAGAATGACTTTGTTGCTGAATTGTCAATAGAGTCCCATCAGAGCAGGAATACATATTGAGAGCTTGTCTTGAAAAAAAATTTAGTTTGTGGAAAGGGTAACTTGTCTGAAACAAAATGCCATTTTTTCCAAGTTTCTGAGGTGTTTTAGCAGATCTCCATTATAAATTCATTTTGCTGAAAAAGCCTTTGCTAAACCCTGGTACAGTACAAGTCTGTTGTTATTTCTAAGATAACTGTGCAACAAAAATAAGGTCAGGATAACTTTGCATCCTTAAAACAACTTTTGAAATAAAATCTAGAAGAACACTGTGGGATTATTACCCTGTCTCCCATGTAACACTCTTCTTGAAATCTGTTTCACCCAGTATAGCTCTTGTTAAAGTATTTGTTGTCCAAACTCATTCCTTGTTGCTGTTAAATCACTGAAATGAGATTATTAATGCCTTGGCTGGGTTTTGTTTCCAAGTTAACTGCTGAGGTTTCCGAAGAAGCATCCACTCAGTATCTCCATATCACAGAGGCTGGAGAAGATGTTCAAGGCACTCAAGCTGCTGTGGCTGCATTACAGAACCTCAGATACACTTCTGAGAACAGTAAGTTACCTTTTTCCTAGGTTGGAACACAAATACACCTTTTCTTCCAAAATATCCAATTCTTTTGAGTGTACTGGGCAATATATGACGTCCTGTAATCTTCTATTAAAAATTATGAAATAAGTCATCCAGAACTTACTTCTGGAGGGTTATATTTTAAATATAAATGAAAAATTCATTATGAATTCCTATATCCTGAAGTCATTAATACTTATCACTGCCTGTTTTGCACTTTATTACTAGCTGTGTGGAATTTCCTGCCTATATTATTAAATATGCTGTGAAATTAGCTATCTTGGCAGAGTATATGGTGTGTATCTAATGGCAATTCTCTGGCTATTATTTTTCTCTCTCTCTGGCTTTAGTCAGCAAGACTGCAGGAGTGACATGGTGGAATAGCTCATTTACCACATTCCCAAGACAGCACTAACAATCTCAATTTTGGTGGTACACAAAACTAAGTGAGCTATTCTGTATCAGGTTGAGAAGGAAAAGAGTAAAAAAGTAGTATTAGAAAACATCTACCAAGTGGAAAATAACAAAAACCAGGAGAAAAGATAAAAATGCCCAGATTTCTGAAAGTGTTATAACACCAGAGACTAGAGTAGGTATTCCTACTCTAGTAGGTATTCCTGTTTGGTTTTTTTAATACATATAAATAAATGCCTTGGTTATGAGAAGACAGCATTTTACAATTGTTTACCATTGTAGTCTCTATAGTTCACAGTAGAGATGCATGTCAAAAACTCTGTTTTTATGGATTTTCCAAGCATATTGCAATTAAATTACATTACTGCCAGTTTCTGTATATTACTTTAATAAGTTGAGATTCTCAGTAGGTGAAAACTTATTGAGTTCTTTTCTTCTGTATATCTAAATTAAAATAAATATTGTAATGGAATGTACTGTACATAGCAGTCTTTATTTTAAGCAGGAAACTATAGTATTTTGAGTAATCTTCTTTTTAGAACACCCAACTTCAGGTACTCTTCCAGCATTTTTCCTCTGTATACAAACAGTAGTATCTTGTCTAAAGGCAGTTTTATAGTTAAAAAACCCAAAGCAAGCAAACCTTTTTCAGTACTCAGATATATAACTACATTCTATTTGAAATTAAATTACCTGACCTAGACTACCTATACTATCACAGTATCAACCTCAGTTTAAAGAGTTTAACTTAGGAAATTAGATTTATTTTATATCTCTTTTCTGTCTCTAACAGTGATTAAAGCAAATATAAGGAAGCTTTACATGATCCTGACAGTTTCTTTCCCTAACATCTTCCTCATGCTGACAGTGGGCATGTAGGAATGGTGGGCCATTGGTAGGAATTTGTATTCCTGCATAAATAAAACATTTTTCTGCATTCAGGTCTTTCACGCCCTGTGAGAAGTGAAAGTACAACTATAAATGTTTTGTTTGGGCTTTTTTTTGTAAACGTCCCTTTCCTTTTGCAGGGGGGTACACGCATCAGAATTTTTTAAAGAGGACAGACATGTTCTGATCCAGTGTTTATAAAATGCTCACTATGAGATTAAGCAATTAACCTTTTCCTTCAGCAGGTTAGTGACAAAACTTCTTCATTTAGGTTGAGGTAGATATTACAGAAGACCAGACAGAGGGTAAACACAGGTTTCTAAAATACCAAATGGCTGTTATAGGTGTACAGGCAGGTTCTGTGTAAGTGAATGTCTGGTAAACACACATTTGGATTTGTAAAGTCTTGCAGTGCAGCTTCCTAATTTCCAATTCCTGCTATGACTTGTGGCTGTTGTTTCTTTATTCTATGTACTCTTTTAGGTCTCTTTCAAATAGGCATAGAAGTGGTAAGTGTGGCTGCACTTACTGATTCATGCATTCCCTGGGCAAATTTATTTTGTGAATACGTCCCTGCAATAGATCTGTTATTAAAATGTCACATTATTGAGCTTTTTGAATTGTACCAGCAGCACTGCGAGTCAAGGCTGTGCTGTTTGATTCACACAGCCTCAGAACTGTTCTACTGTGATGATCTTATGGCTGCTGTCTTTCGGATAAGGTGAAGGACTGGATCCAACAGCTGTGAACATCCTGCAGCAGATCATTGAGCTGGGTTCGGAGTCCCACGATGCCACCGCAGTGGCTTCTGTCGTTACCATGGCACCTGGCACGGTGACGGTGGTGAAGCAGGTGAGAGTCCTTCCTTCTCTAAATCAGCCACATTTAATTTTCATATATTTATTGTGAAATGAGTGTTTGCAAGGGAAAAAATTTAAATGATCATTCAAGACACATAGAGAACTTTTCCTGATTTTTCACTGGGTGCTGTATTTATGTGTGTTTACATGCCCACACATGTGTATGTTTATAGATACTTTTATATATCTAAAAATGCATATATAAAATATGAATTAATAAATACACCTGTATGTGTATGTAGATATTTGTGTGAGAATACAGCTTTTTTCTAACAGGTGTTTTCAGGCTTTATAAAATAACAAACTTACATTTTATGCAGACACTTAATGCCATTGTCATCTAAAAGATTCAGGTGGTCCTTGGTGCAGCAAGCGAAAGGAAATAATTTTCAATTTGAGGTGTCTGTTGGGTTCAAACATGAAGACTTTTGCTTCTCACAGGTGTCTGCTAACTTCCATTTTTCATTCTCCTCTCAGTGTTCTTTAAACTCTGCTTGTTCCTTCTCTTTCAGCACAGCTCTTCGCTTATCCCTTTCCCCACTGATTCACTGGGGTCTCTGCACTCAGTGATTGACAGGTGAGGAAAGGAAGGTACATGCGAAGTTTTAACTTCCCAAGGAGTTTAAGTAATTCCTTTTATTTAAATGAACCAGAACTGATTATTTTGAGTGCTAAAACTAACTGAGTCCAGCATTTTTGCAGTGTTTTGAACATTTGTGTTCATGAGAGCTTCACAGAAGTCTGAAGTTCATGGTCTGTGAAGTACTTGGATAATTCCTAAGCTTGCTGCCCAATGTCACAAAAACAAGGCAGAATTTGATGCCAGAGCATTTTCAGATGTTCCTTTGCAATACTTAACAGGTATTTTGACTAGAAACTATGTAAGAGTTTAGAGATTTTTTGTAGAATAGCATACCCAAATTTGAAAACTAAATTCATTCATTAAAGAGAAGAAACAGTGTGGTCCAATTATGTGCAAGTTTCAAAAAACCTATTATACAGTATGCACAGAATGTACATGCTGTGCTATAGAGGTGACCTGTTTAGGGGGTTGGATGCAGTATTAGCAATGGGTGTTTGTCAATATTATTTAAATTAATTCTTCGAAGAAATTCATCTTTTGAGGCTGTTGTACTAAAGGAATAGGAGAAAGTGGCTGCTGAAGGAGAGCTGCCTAGAGAATGTTTTGATACCTGAGTGTTAAACTTTAAATATACAGGTATTAACTCTGATCAATATCCGAGTCATCATAAAATCTATTACCTTCCTTGTTGGACCCTCTGAATGTAGTGGTAACTTTTTCTGAGTAAATATTTATATTCCAAATTAATTTTCTTTTCACTTTTCAATCCATATTGCTAGACTTTTGAGTTTGCAGACTGCTAAGCCTTAATCCCTTCTTTTTTCCCTCTATACATCAGTGACTCAGTGATATCAGACTCTTACAAGCACCCCTCCTGTATTAAGTAAAATATTAAATTCTTAGAGCACAGAATCTCTTTGCTACTTTTCTTTTTATGCCCCATTTCCCTTTCTCTTTAGAATCTTCTACATTTTAAAAATTTTTCTTTTCATTTTTCTCTTTTTTCTTTTTTCTTTTATTTTTCTATAGAAGTTGTTTTTTTTATCATAGTCTGGTCTGTTATATAGCTGTTGTTACTTTCTAGCTCTTGTCTTCCCACCAGAAAATTGCACCAGAGTTACAGGAACACCCAGTTTTAATCTGAGGGAAAGAAGTATTTAAATGTTATTAAATGACTTTAATCCTCCCCCATTGGAAACTGTTAAGTTTTTTCTTCAATACTGAGTTGCTTTCCTTGGGATATCCCTCATTTGTACCTGTAACTTTACTGGGTTTTAATTATCATATGTTCCTAATTGTTAGCCTTGAAGTGACCTTTAGATATGTTCATATTTCACTTTCCTACTGGAAAATGTATTCCACACTTTGTTCTGTGACCTTCAGCTTCTCTTGTGGATTGTGAGACAAAGAATTCATTCAGGGTGTCAGCAATCTACCGACATCATCTGTCACTGAATTTCCACTCCTGCTCTCTAATGGCCTCAACAGAATCCTTGCTTAGCAGCTTGGATCCCTTTTTTCTTTCCTAAGCAACATTTATTGTAGTTGTCCTGATTTTTATGCTGTTTGTTTTTTTCTTTTTCTCTAAGGACATACATTACCCATTTCTTATATCAGTTCTTACTTTCAAATCCCATTTTTAGCTAGCCCTCACAAGTTTCCTTCATATTTTTCTATTTTCACCAAGAAATTTATTCTAATTCTAAACTACTAGAATGTTTCAAAAGCAGGGTTTTTTTGTTGTTGTTTTTGTTTGTTTCGTTTTGGTTTTTTTTGGGTTTTTTTTTTTTGTTTTGTTTTTTTTTTTTTCTGTAAATGTTACACTATAGTGTTCCTGGTTTTGTTTCCTTTTTCCTCCCTGGAAATTTATTTCTCCCACAGCTGTCCTCATCCTTATTTTTAACTCATAAAATTCTCATTTACACTTTATCCTCCACATCTTGTATAAATACAGCTGTATCTCTCAGTAATGCTGCTATGCTCATACTTTAGCACTTCCCTAACCTTTGTGCTGTGCTTCTAGAGCTTCAGGTTAATGCAAGAATTTTGCCTCCAGAAAAAACTCAGTATTTATCCCTATGTCCTTTTCAGCATCTTAGAAGATGTCTAGTATATTAATTAGGTCTAACTGGTGTAATTTTAAAATTGCTTTCTACTAGGTCACAGGACATAAAGGACAACATGTTTGAGGAGTTCTAGTAAATTATTGTTCTCTTTGTGGTCTTAATGCAAGCACACTACATTATAAATATACATTATAAAGGAGGTGAAATCAAGATCAGATTGTCCTTCACAACTCCTGAATTGCATGTCGAGAACAAAATTTCCGTTCTGACTTAGGAAATTTTATATTTCTTGTTTATATGAGTGGTTATATTAAAGAAAAGGCTTTGACAACATAACAGTAACCAATTCCAGTTAGAATTGGGATTCAGCTTACGATTTTAAACCCCAAAAATGCAAAGTTAGCCCTGCTTAGCTTGGATTATGTTTGGTAAATAAGAATAATTGTTGGCTCTGTTAGTGTCACATGTATGAGACCTTTCCAAGGTTGTGTCTGGAGCCTGAAATTATTTTATCTTAATTTTTTCTGTGCGTCAGTATACTAATCTGTTATCAAAGTTAAATTTTTTCTAATTTTGGATAAATCCAGTTGTTTGAGCACTGAAAGTATGCAGCTTCTACAGAGTGTAATATAAATTTCAAATGCCTGAGGAAAGAAGTTACTAATGTGAAGTTTTACCAATATGATCTGAGACTGGCAAAAATCCCCTTTGAAGGTTTGATCACAGCGTGGCAGGAGAAATCCATCCTTGTCCAGTTACTGGGATCCACTCTGGATCTCTGTAAAAGAGCTGATGAAGATATTTCTTCATGGCAGGACATTTGAGACGTTCTGCTCTGCTTAAAGACAAAAAAAGTAGCAAGGTGGGAAAAAGGAGAGAAGAAAGAGTGCTAAGCTTGAAGAACAACTAGGAAAGAGGCTAATAAATGCTTAGAAAAGTCAGGAAATACTTTCCATAGTGGATGGTAAATATAGGCAAGAGACTGGGGAGAAAGGAGTTGTGTGGGAACAGCACATGGGAAGGTGAAGGGACTGAAAGGGTAAAACAGACACTTCCCTTTCTGCACATTCAACTCTGTGTGTCCTATTACAGATGTACTTTTGCCCTTGTGCCTTAGGGTGGAGATTGATTCATTTGGTTTTTTGTTTATTTTGCTAGAAGAATCTCTTCAATCCATTATTTATAGGGGTGGACTATTTTCCTGGCTTACATGCCAAGCATAAGCAGTCAGGCCAGTATCACACACACCCTTGATGTACAGTCTCTGCAGGCCTGTGTTCAAAGACTGCTTTTTCACACAAAATCTGTGTGTTAACTAGAATAATGTTTCATTACAAACTGCCTTGATGTTTAGTTGTTTCTTTCAGTTAGAGTGTACATCAAATAAAGGATATTAATTATTCCATTAAAAGTTTCTTCCAAGTTAAATATTTGTTTGATTTCAATACTGAATTTCTTGTGAAGAAACCTTACCCTTGGAAATGAACGGCCCTGATAGGTTATTTTTGGCAGAGGTGATTCTTTAAGTGTGTAATGCTGTAAGTAACCCTCCCAGGAAACAATATTCAAAGTGCATATTCTTGATTTCACAATATATGAAGAATATCCTTGAAAGCTTAGTTCCTGAATCCCTTACTGCATTGACAAGAACATCAGAAGTGTTTCCTCTTCTTGGTCTGTATCCATCAGCTCTAGTTTCTCTTCTAGTTGATGCTTTTCCATTTCTGGTGTTTGTTGGCAGGAATGTTTAATGGCAGCAAGATACTAACTGATTTAATTCTTTCATTTTTTCATAAATGCAGTTTATTTCTTGTATCAGATCTCTTTGACACAAGGAGCAGAAAGCATGTAGAATTCTCTGTCCAAATATGAATTCTTATTTTTGCATCAAATTACTACTACAGAGCAGTACAATTTTGGATTGCAAACCAAAGGTTTACATTTGTCTGCACTGTTGTAACCAGTTAAATTTGATTGCATGTTACCTGTTTTTAATGGTTTTTCTCATTTAGATAGTGATGGACAAATTTGCTGGTAATTTGGTTTTTTCTTAGGCCTGTGATACTGCACTGGGTTTGTGTGCTCTAGAACCATCACTTTTAGCTCACTCTGAAGATGGCTGAGAAGTTTTTGTTTATCACTAGTCATTATTATTATAAGGTGATTATATCAGCCTTTCTGCACAGTTGTTCATCAGAAGTCCACTTTATTTCTCAACTCTGTGGGATGTCTTTCCTATTTTTTCAAGCCAGAGAGCTGATTTCCTCCTCAGGAACATTCTTGGGCCATGCCTGAAGGTGAATACCTAAATGTTGCCAATTTGTTCTGAATGATGACTCCTGTATGGTTTCCCATTTCAACCTTTTAGCTACAATGGTTGCCCAAGCTATCATTATTTTATGCTACAGTTAACTCTGATAATCTTTTTTCTGGCATTCACAGTTTATGTTTTATCCCTTTTGTATTATTTTAGGAAAAAAAACTCAACTTTTTTCCTTTTTTTTTTAAGAAATAAGATTGCTTTTGCTCCTCTTCTTGTCATTGCCTTCTCTTATCCTGTTTACTTCATGTTCCTTTTTATGCCACATCAAACAAAGTCTTATTTTCCTTTCCTGAATTTTTTACTCCTTTTCTACTTCAAGTCCCATTTCTCATTAAAGATTTTGTCTCCTACTTTTGCCCAGCCCATGAAGATTTAGTTGCTTATTACTTTTTTCAAATAAATTTCTAATGCCTTCTTCCATCTTGTGCTTAGTTGTGTGGATTTTTAACGAGGAGCAATTTGTACCTCATTGTCTTCTCAATTACTTGTCAAAAATATGATAGCAGAAATTACCTGTGAATAGACTGTTGTATATTGACACTAATGCCTGTCACACTGAACTACCACTGTCCCATTTATGTTTTACTCTCTCACTTCTCTTTTTCTGTGTCTGCTTACTTTTTCTTGTTTTATGCTGAAATGATACTGAAATTATCAGGCCTCTGGGGCATGAACTACTCTTTTCATGTAGCATAGCTGATACAATCCAGGTCCTGATCCAAACCACTACATGAATATTAACAATACAGTGCAGTAGTTGGCTGCTGAATTCTCTTTCTTTTCCTTCCACTCAGAAAGATGACACAGGACTGACAATTTTACTACTGTACACTGGAGTGAAAGGTTAAATCTATTTCTAAAAAGGATAGTAACCTATTTTTAACTTAGACATAATGTGTTCTGGAGAGTAAGTATATCAGTTATTCAATAACACAACAGATCTTTATCAGAAGATAACCAGAAAATACTGGATTTCCGTGTGTTTCACCCTTTATTTTAGTTCCTTTCATCCTTTTATTCTGTGATCTCTTCAGGCTCCAGTAAAAACCTACCATGGTAAGTCACTTACTTCAAAGTGACAGCAGTAGGAAGGCAGAGCAAAGATTATACATGAGCTCAAAGCAGATCACAGAAAATAATTTTATAGTGCAGCACATCTTCAAAAGTAAATACCTATTATTAGCATGGCTGTCACATCAGAGGCTACTGATCATTGTGCTTCAGCAGCACACCTTGTTTTTCAGTCTGCCTGGATTGGTCCTGGATGGTTGCTGGTGGTAATCTAGAAAATTTGGCAGTATATAGAGTTAGGTACATGTTGATTGTCAATTTTGTTGCTTTAGAACACAGAGCAATCTGATGCTTCCTAACATGGAAACAGCAATGGAAAGTTCTAAATGGGGCAGACAGGGCTGAGGTGTTCTTATCTCTGTAAGGTACAGATAAAATCTCAGTCAAAATCCCTGTCCTGTTAGAGCTCCTGAAACAGTGGCAGTGTTGCCATTCTGCCTCAAAAGGAGGTGAGGTAATCCAGCATTTTGCCAGATGAGTGCCATGTCCAGCCACAGTCCCTTTGTCAGGGTATATTCAACCAGCCAATTGCAAAAAGTTTTTAAAAATCTGCATCAATAGTACAAAGATTTGTTTGTCTCCTTGCTGCTTTTCTTTTATGCAAAGCAACTCTTTCATACTCAAGCCTCTTATTATTCCAAAACCATTATGCACCAGATTGTCTTTGTTTTGTAGCTCATTATAGAGATTCAGATGATCAAATTACAGTGTTTTCTGTGTGTTTTTTTCACACAATGTAACTGTATGTAAACCAGAACTGAGAAAGCATTGAAATTATTCTGATGATATTGAACAAAGCTTGTAGGCACCAATGTAAGCTGACACATCATGTATCCAGGTGCTCTCTGTGATCTAAAATGCTTTCATTTTAGTCCTTTCTGCAGATATTTTGTGTATTTTTGTACTGATGCTTTATGATATAAATAGGAGCATCTGCAGCCTAGTATAAGGTTTTGAAAGTCTGAAAGATCTCTGTGATTAACTTTTCTGCTTCATGGTAAACTGAAAAGCAGCATTCAATGTGAAATCAAGATGGAAAGTCTACTGAGGATTTGGGGACAGGCCCAGCGAAACTGTTACAAGCACAATGGACCTGGAACTCCTGCTGACTTCAAATAAAATTGAAGATATTACAGTATTTCACAAAATAAGCTGTAGAGCAAGGAAAAGGCTTTAGCATCTTACTGCAAGTATTTTTTCCTTACTCCTTTTAGGAAAGGGAAGAAGTATGTTTTCCTTAATGGCTTGAATTCATTTATTTCATATTTAGAAATACTTCCTTGTTTTGAGAGAAAGAGATTTCTCTAAGAGTGACACATTTGCAATGAATACTTCCATGTATTTGGATGGTCATTGGATATGTAAATTAAGATCATTTGGAATATAGAAATGTTGAGTTTCGTAAGAAAACATGGTGGTGAAAGTCCCATTGGCTTTTGTGAGAGACAGATTTAGTTAATAAAGAATATTTATGCAGGTACTGACTTGATTTAATGTGCCAGCTGTGTGTAGCTTCAGCTCCTTGCTGTCATTCTTTAATGAAGGATAAGCAGACAGATGCTTTTCAGCTGACTCTCAAACAGAAAAGAGGTCTTGGATGCTGCTCTTCAAAAGATTTCAGAAGCCAATAAAGAGAATTGAGTGTGGTGACTTCGTTCATTCAGATGGCAGCTGTCCCACTGTTTCATCAATTTGAGGGATGTAAATTAACATTTTGAGATTATTCCCTGTGGAACAATCTAATAGGAACCAAGCAGAAGCATGTAAACATTGAACTGATTTGAAATGTAAATATCTCAAATAATGTGGTGATTTGTCAAACTAAAAGGATTACAGATAGCTGCCCAAAAAAGATACTGGAAGCTAGAAACAACAGAAATAAAGGCATTAGTTTTCTTTACCCTGCATGACAAGGGTAATAAACCCACATCGATAAAGTCAGGTAGGGAGTTTAAATTAACTTTCTTTATTGGCCATTTTCATTTCAAAAGGATATAAAACTGAGTAAGTATTAGATTGCTGCTATTGAATTGAATGAGATTCTGCTTTCATTTCATTTTTGTGTCAACTATGCTTTATTTATTTTCCTCTCTTCATTATTTATGTACATTCACAAAGCTGTATCTAAAATTATTTATGGGTTTTGATTTAGAGTGACAACAGTGAGATCCATCTCATACTGTATTGTGCATTCCTGCAGCTCTTAGCAAATGTAGTGCTATTTTTCTGGCCTAAGGCATGCTGTCAGAGGGTTATGTGTAGTGCACAAAAACAAGAGGGATTAGTGTATATTGCATAATTATAGGGCCACATTTTAGACACTCCTATTTCTGTATTTGAGCATCTCTAACTTAAAGGGCTGTAATTGTGAGCTGATTCATAACAAGTTGTGAGATTCTAATTATCTAACATTTTTAACTGCAGCTTCCTATCTGAATTCAGTGGTGATT
This sequence comes from Lonchura striata, assembly GCF_050655825.1. Lineage (NCBI taxonomy): Eukaryota > Metazoa > Chordata > Aves > Passeriformes > Estrildidae > Lonchura > Lonchura striata. The sequence continues at coordinate 149,629,243 of NC_140704.1, read as the reverse complement.
AGACTTCTCATGGCCTGTTGCAATATTCATCACTAGATCTTGTGTATGTCCTTAACTTCCACAGAGCTGAGTGGAGCAAGTACCCTCAGGAAAAAGGAGAGGACAGTTATGAAAAGGGAGTTTGGTATTAAAATTCACCGATGCTCAGCTGCTTTCTGTAGGATTTAGGGTTTCTTTAAGAATTAAAAAATAAAAAAGGGTACTTTAGGAGCAACAAGAGACAAAAGTTTACAGTTCTGTGGTTTTTTTTTCATGATTTAGCTCCTTGCTTTTCAAAGAGAGGCCAAAGCTTCCATTAGCGAGGGATGAAAGGGGCTTACAAAGAGTGAGTGATTTTTGACAGGGAAAGGACAAGGACAGTTGTTTATATACTCAAAAAAGAGAGATTTAGATTAGATGTTAGGAAGCAATTCTTTACTCAGAGGGCAGTGAGGCATGGGAACAGAATGCCCAGAGAAGTTGTGGATGCCCCATCCCTGGGAGCATTCGAGGCCAGGCTGGATAGGCCTAGTGGAGGTGTCCCTGCCCATGGCAGAGGGGCTGGAACTAGATAATCTCCAAGTTCCCTGTCAATCCAAACCATTCTGAGTCTATTTACTCTTTGATTCTGTGATGCCTGCATTTTGAGACAACATAAATTGTTCTTTCTGAGGCTGGTTGCAAATTCTACTGTGTCAAGAAAACATCCAGCATCATCTTGTATAGGGTGTTGAGCTTGAAGTTCAGCAGGAGCTGTCTAAACTATATTTCAAATAAAACATTCAGATATGTTTGAGAAAAGAATGTGAAAAGGACTTCACTCCTGTATTTTTTTATCCCTATATCCTGTGCAATGAAGCCAGAGTGGGAATTGGTGGGTATGACTGTGCTATTGCATTAAGGTTAGTGACAATGGGAAGATGCCCTTTAGCTGTTGTATCTTTCACCAGATAAAATCCACGTTTATTTCATTAGTATATTACAGTCATACTGACTTGGGGCCCTCTGCATAATTTAACACCTGGACATACTTGTTACTGTTCAATAAAAGCTTTCTATAGCCTTATTAATTGAGTAGAAGTTCAGAATGATGTAAAGTTCTAAAGGGCTGGTGAATCTCTGAAATCTTCTCCTGACAGGTATTTTAAACACTAACTAGAAAAGTCAAAAGCAAAGTCACTGTGTAACAAAGAGAATGGTTGCTTAAGGAAAAAAATTAAATGAGAAAAGAGCATCAGGAAAACAAACATATAGAGCATATTTTTCTTCTTGCGGGTCTCTAAGGGACCAAACAGATCCTTGGAATCTCTAGTGTAGTTCTTCCCTTCTGTTCCCACTCCCTTTTTAAACAGCATTAATGATCTTAATTATATTTACTTGTATTTGATTGTGCTATTGCTGTTTACTTTCGCGCCAGCTTCTAACTAAAAAAAAATATTAGCCCTTTCTAACTTCTGTAACTCAGATTCCATTCTTCATAGAATCTACCATGTCTGACCTCTTCTTTGTAAGATCACTTAAGAGTTCAGTGCTGCAGGAGCACACCATGGATTCCCAGAATGGTTTGGATTGGAAAGGACTGTAAAAATCATCTCATTCAAACTTTCCTGCCATGAGTAGGGACACCTTCTTCTAACAAATGGTTTTGCTTATGTCTTGCATACTGAAAAGTTGCTGTTCTGTTCCCTCCTTAAAAGTAGATTATTTTGTCACTAATACTTGAAAGAATGCATTTCTTCCACGTGACTTACAGTTTCTGGATTTATTTATACTTGTTTGGAGTACTTTGCATGTGAATTTTATATGGGTCTGATAGAAGACTATAATTTGGTTTTGCATTCTAGTGTGTACTGCATTTCAGTAATTGACAGGCACTCCTATGAATTTGGAATTCAACACCAGATTGTGTTACTTTTTAAAATTTTGACAAGAAGAAAAATGTTCAGTAAAAATTTCTTTATTTTCACTTGTTTCTGTCACTCTCCTTTCCATAATGTAAACATTACTGCCTCACAAACAGTAGGCCTTAGGAACCTATTTCAGTGATATTTATATTACACATTTTTCTAATAAAATCCCTTAAGGTTTACAGTGAAATTTGCACTTCTAAGAGCAGCCACTGACTATGGAAAAAGAGAAAAGTGGGTACAGTTAGTGTTTTCTCACATGGTTTTGGTTGGGTTCTCAACTCAGTGCTACTAGAAGAATTGATTGAGTTCAGATTTATTTAAATAAAAGCAGTTTTGAATGAGTGACTGCTGAGAGATTAAAGCTGTCACTAAAGACCAGTGTTCCTGAAATTTTGCAGCTCTCTGTGCCCAGAACTGAGATGCTGTGCTGGTGCTTTCAGTATTCTGCCTAGCTACGCACTCATTAATCAAAAGCGCTCACATTTTCTGCAAAACTGACATTTTCTTCCAAAACTCTGTGATTGCTAATTTGTGTGCTGTATTTCCATTAATCATCTCAATGCCAGCAACGTCTTGGGAAGGTGAAATTTCTGTAAGCTCTCCACTGTCTCCTCAGGTGAAGGAAGAGGAGCAGTCAGCCAACCACACGCTGATGATCCAGGAGACGCTGCAGCAGGCATCGGTGGAGCTGTCGGAGCAGCATCACCTGGTGGTGTCCTCAGATGAGGTGGAGGGCATCGAGACAGTCACTGTCTATACCCAGGGTGGGGAGGCTTCAGAATTCATCGTTTATGTTCAGGAAGCTGTGCAGCCTGTGGAGGAGCAAGCTGTGGAAGAATCAGTGCAGGAGCTCTAGAGAACAATGCTCAAAGGAGATGAATTCTTAAATTTGCCAAAGCCAGAGGTTTGGGGTTTTCTTGTCCCAACCAAAAGTGAGCAAGCTGGTGGATTTTCAAGTATTTATGAAGTGGTCTAACTGGTTGAATTCTATCAGTAACATAGACGTATTATGTGCAAAACCTTCTCAGACTTTTTTGTTTCTAGAAGATGCTTTTAAGGAAAAAGTATTCTTCCCCTTCTTAGAAGATCTCTCACTTGATTCCTGTAAATTTGCACAAATATTGTCTGTTCAAAACTGTGGTATCCCATGATAAAATCCATCTGTAAAGATAGCTAGAGTGTCTGGAAAAGCCCATACATCCCATTTTATACATGCTTCATATGTTCTTGACTTGGCTGGAAGCAAAGTTGTTTTTTCTGTAATTTAAAAGGGCCTCTTAGCTCTGAGTACATGCTTAGAAAGTGTCTGTTGAGTTATGGATCTAACTCAAACAAAGGCTCGAGTTTAAACTAGAAACACACCACAGACAGACTGTAGTTTATACCTGTGAGATGATCCGTTGAGTTTGGGAGCTATTTAAAGCCATATGTGATAATTCTGGGTATCAGTAGGATGACTGTTATTTATCTATTTGAATAATGATAACTGTTTCCATCCCACTGAATAAATACCCATCTGGTATTTTTAAGGTGAAACCAAAACTGTCAAATCAAGGAAATATTCTTTTGTTTTTAAGAAAAAAGATATATTCAAAAGATTTATAAATGCTCTAAGAGATGTATGTTCGTATGTTTTAAACAGACATGCTTGTAAATATGACTGTGTGAAAAAATTTGTACAAAAAGATTAAGTAAATATTGACAAGAATCAAGATATTCGTAATTATGCATGTATATAGTTCCAGGTTTTTCTCCATGAATCTTGAATTGTTTCTGGTTTAATATTTTTAAATTTGAGCTATAAAATTATTAATAAATAAAATTTGTCATGTTTTCTTCTAATGCTTGAATTTCTTAAGTGCTGGTTTCATCCCGAGGGTGCACCAGGAGCCCCAGGGATGTTAAGTTTGGAGGGTGCAGACCTTCTTGCCATTTTGTGTCACTGATCAGAGCTGGTCGTAAGTGTCAGGGTTGATTCTGTGTATGTTCAGTGAACTTGGCAAGAATGAGCCATGAAATGTTTTAGTAACATTTGTAATGTGATAGAAACCGATGCATCAAATGCATCAGTGTGATTAATCTGGATAAGAAATTGTGGGTTTGTAATTAATGGTTCAAATTCAGTATTGATTTACAAGAACAATGCTTTGTTATCTAGAAGAGAAGAAAGCAGTCTCAAAAACTTACAGTTTATTGAAACAACCATTTGCTGTTAAAACCATTTGGAAGAGCCTCTTGATTACATGTGGTAACAGTGGTGAACTTAGTGTAAAACCTCTCTGAAAAGGGGACAGTATTTTTCTATGCATCATTCAAGAATTCTGAAGTACATTGTTTCAGATAGACTGAATAATTCTGTCTGGCAGAATTCTGTCTGTGTGGCTGTATTTGGACAAAGTTTTGGGGTTTCATTTGTTTTAATTTTAGTATATTACAGCCGTACATACTTATGTAATTTAAGTCTTGATATCTATTTGGTGAGTTATATGCATTTTTCTATACTAAATCATAAACACTTGAATTTTCTGCTTCCTTTTTTAATTATTTTTTTAAAAATACTTTTAAATTCAGGTCTTTTTTCCCCCAGTTCTGTCTCCCATGACCTAAATAGCACAAATTGTTGTTTTTAATGACTTGTTTTCCAACAAGATTACAAAATTGACATTGATGCAATTCACATTTTCAAAATATTTCAATATTTTTAATTCTTCTAAAGTTATAAATTTCTTAGTCTACACAGCATCTTAGCACTGCTGTATAGAATATGAACTACAACCATTCGGTATTAATAAAGGAAAATTATTTCACATTCCAATTTGCTCACAACATGGACATCTGCTTTACAAATTAAAAAAAAAAAAAAATCAAGGCAAACCCAAAACACAGGAGAAAACCTTTTGCACCTCAAGAATGAGCAGTCCTATTAGCACAGGTAGTAAAGAAAGGAAGAATGTAGCAAAAATCATACTGCAAGATATTCAATTGTTCAAATGATTTAAGATCCAAGTGGGCAGAAAATCTGGTGTGAGGGAATATTTTGGAGTTATGTTCAACTTGCATGATCAGAACTTGATATTTGGCTTGACTTGTTCACATCTACTTGTGGAGGAGTCTGAAGATTCAGTGAAGTGTCAATGGAAATGTGAAAATTGACCCAGTGAGAAGTTTTACCTTTCTGGCCCTTGTAAGCATACTGAATGTTTGAGACTGACCACTCAGGGAGAACTTCTTTCCTAAGTCCCACCTAATCTTTTATGGGCCCATCTTATGCCCTAGAGGACTGCAAGCCTGTCTTGTCTTACCTACACCTAGAGTTATATTTATGTAAGAGCAGTGAGATTCAATTGAGAACTCTGGTACTAGTATGGAATAAAACTAAGATTAATTTTTATTTTGTAATTCTTTTGATCTGTTAATAAGGATTACTGCTATCAGCACTCACAGAGCAGAGCTTCATGAAACAGATGGTGTGCACAAAGTCATAGTTCATGGAGGTTATATTTGAGTTTGTGTTGATTGTTGGATTTCTTTACACCAGATTACAATTTTTGCTATTTGCAGGTATGTTTGAGCTGTATCTGAAAGTCTGAACAGGGAGTGACAGGAGCTCATTTGCAGATGGCATCATTAACAAAAGTGTGGCTTGTTTAGGTAATGGTAATCCTGTCGTGAACTGCAGATGTTCTGTTCCCTTTTGTGGTACAATGACAGTGAGGTTACTGAGTGGTGCTGCACGTGGCTTGACAGCTTCTCAGTTTGCATTTCCAGCTTTCCCATCATAGCAGACATAATTTCCATCAATAGCAGCACTACTCCATTTGTCTTTTAATCTGGGAAGACTTTCATGTTCACTCAGTAACAGAGATGTATTTTGGCTCATCTGGGGATCAGACTTGCCATTAGGACATAAATATGCAGTATATATTCATTCCTGGTATAGTTCCACCAGGTAATTGATCTTTCATGAGTTCCTGTTCTCAATTTGCCTATATTGTGCTTTAAATGATTAAAAACAGTGGCACACATTTCAAAGGACAGTGCAAATTACAGATCTCTCATATCTGCTAAACAAAATATTCTTTTCAAGACCATTGTGTTCCCCACCCCATCAACCTTCAAAATGGTTGAAGCAGAGAAAAGAAACTGATAAACACTGATGGACAAAAATGCTGTGTCTGTGACTGATACTAGGTCTGGTCCAAATTCCATGCCATGTGCTCTGGGATGATCCTTCTGGAACAGAGAGGATGGACCAGGTGACCCAATGTGGTGTTTTCCAACCTGACCCATTCTGAGATTCTGTGAAGTGTCTATGTGTACCCTGATCAGCAATGTTTAAATATTTCACCAGAGGGGAAGGAGCAGAGTTCAGTGTGAAACAAAATCATGGAATAAAATCATCAAGGAAAAGAAACATTAGGTCAAATAACAGAATTAGCATCCTGTTTTGAAGATCTCTTACCCTAAAATGTAATACCTAAAGCTCATCTTGAGTTATTCTGTTTTTGTACTAAAATACAGCCAGACATTGGGAATAAGCCCATTGGGAAGAGCAGGGCAACTGATCTCAAAGGTTTCTCTGACACCTCAGGTATCTGGACATTTAATGACAGCAAAAGAGAAAAAATCTACAAAAGACCTTTTTTATATTCAGAACCACACCGGGAATTGATGGGATGGGCTTTGATGGGATGTTAAATAAGAGCAAAATCATCACTTACATTTCCTTATTCTTAGGTCACATATTCCTCATAAAAAGTTCAGTGCAAGGCTTGAAGTGAGTAGTGGCTACCAGTAAAGCAGAAAAACAAAATAAGTGTCTCTGACAACACTATAAATGACCTTTATATTCCCTATAAAAGTATTTTTACAGGCTGGTTTGCTAAAGGAGGATAAAGACAGAAATCACAATCAATATGTTGCACAGAGCTGTTCCTGGTTTTTGAAATCTTGCAAATTTTCCTGAAAGGTGGCAGTAACTATCAGCCTAGGTAAATATAAAGGGATCAAAAAGTCTTCACTGTCTTGGAATGAAAACAAACAATGGGAATTTATAGAGCAAGCTTTGCTTTGGGTTTTTCTTCAGTTCAAGAAATGTTATCTTCTGGAAAATAAGGGATCATTTTGTGTTGTGTACCCAAATGAAACACACTGCAAGTGTGTTTTACAGGAACACATAAAGATATACGAGAATGAGACCGCAGAAGCTCCGCATTGGTAATATTCTTTATGGGCAAGCAGTGAAATAAGGGGACAAAATATCACAGTGGATTACAGAGCCAGTCATTGTTTTCACACTTTCCTCTGGAAATGTTTCCCCTTTTTGATTAGCCATTATAGAATTTATTTTGCTAGTGCCATTTGGAGTGAAAATACTTTCTAGGAGTTGACTTGGCCCAGTGTATTAAAAGTAGAGTACAGAATCTTTTAGGGATGGATAGCTTGTTCTAATACATGTTCAGATAGTATTAGTCAAATATTCCTTTAATCTAATGGTGACTGAATGAGAGAGTTCAAATCCAAGATAATGATAAAAAAGGTCCAAATCAGAAAATCTATCTGCTTTGTGCATACCCCTCACCTCTTGGTCAAAGGCCAATCAGTTTCTCCAGCAGAAACAACCACTCTTCACTTACCACAGAGTTTGTCTGGACAGTGACATTCCATTTAGAGTTTGAGTTTAGCTATTCAGGTTGCATTTTCAAAGCTTAAATGAATTGCACAGGAAGCCTTGTCTGTTTGGAGTGTAGTCCTGCTCACTCAGAGATGTTTTCCCGTTCAGATCATTCCCATACCGTGGGTGTTGACTTTAACTCCTGGGTGGTGCCACAGCACAAGAGCTTTTTACTACCAATTGTAGCACTTACAATTTTTATGGCATAGCTGTGCTCTTTTGTGAGGTCAGAACATGTGATGCTACAAAAATTACCCACTGAAAAGCTAGAGAAATATCATCTACTTTTGAACCTAAAGTGTTCCCAGGACTGTGTCATCCTCAAGAGCTCCTCTCTCCATCTTCCAGTGTTGACTCAGTAGCTTTGCCAGCAGAATGGGTGTGTTGGGTTTGCTTGGCCGGGTTTTGGTAGCAGGGCTTGACAATTTGGCTTCTGTGAGAAGCTGCCAGAAACTTCTCCCCATATCTGACAGAGCCAGTGCCTGCCAGCTCCCAGACAGACCTGCCACTGGCCGAGGCTGAGCCCAGCAGGGAGGGTTGTAACTCCTCCGAGATAACATCTTTAATAAGGGAGAACAGTTGTTTTTCTGGGATAACATATTTAATAAGGGGCAAACAATTGTTTTTCTGTGAGAACATATTTAATAAAGGAGAAAACTATTGTGCAGAAGGAGTTGCAGGCAGAGTGAGAATATGTAAGAGAAACCTCTCTGCTCCACCAAGGTCAGTGAAGGAGGGGGGGAGGAGGTGCTGCAGGTGCCAGAGCTGAGATTCCCCTGGTGCAGCCCATGGTGAGGCAGCTGTGCTGCAGCCCAGGGAGATCCACGAGGACTCAGAGATCCACCAGCACCCACAGCAGAGCAGGGAGATGCCCAGAGCAGGCTGTGATCCCGCGGGAAGCCCATGCCCAGCGGGGTCCTGGCAGGAGCTGTGTGCCTGTGGAGAGGAGCCCAGGCTGCAGCAGGGACTCTCCTGTGTTCCAGCGGGATTTGGAGAGCGGCTCCGGGCCAAGGCTCACGCAGTCAGCCCTGGTCGGAGGAGAGGCAGTGACTGCCATGGCAGGAAACAGGCTGACTCTTGGGGCAAAGCCCAAGGGTTGGAACGCTCCTGAGAAACCACCAACATCACAGGAGCAACCCAACAACAACCCCGAGGGACGGGGTGCAACAGGTTATAAACCAGGAGGAGACAAGGGAGGGGATCACCCCACGACCAGTGAGGGATTTTAGGGGAGTGGAAACTGGGATCACAGAAGGAAACCATCCCCAATGGGGAAGGCAGGGAGGAGGGATCCCTGGTCCGTGCCCAATCACTCGATGCCCTCGGTGGAAGGTTCTGGATAGGTGGGATGGGGAGTCGGGTGATGGACAAGGCACCGGGGAGGGGACACGGGAATGATCCAGCACTTTTCTGCTGATTGACCCCAGAGGGGGAGGAGGGGATTAACATAAGGAAAAGGGCAGATAAGGATAAGAGCGGTGGGAAAACAGGGGGTACAAGAGCAAACCATTACAGAAATAAAATAAGGTACAAAGAACACAAGGGACCCTGTGCTGGGGCTGAGCTGGAGAAGGAAGCAGCAGCAGAGACAAAACTCCGTGTGATGAGCTGACCTCAGCCCCCATTTCCATCCCCCTGAGCTCTGAGGGGGTGAGGTGGAGCCCAGCAAGGAGGGAGACATGAGGGCAGAGGTGTTTCGTTTTACTTCTCATTACCCTTAGTAATAAATCCAGTTAATTTCCCCCAAGTGTGGTCTGTTTTACCTGTGACAGTAAGTGGTGAATGATCTCTCCCTGCCTTTATTTCAACTCAGTGACCCTTTTGTTATATTTTCTCTGTCCAGCTACGAATGGAAGTGACAGAAGAGTCTGGGTGGCACCTGGTGACCAGCCAGGGTCAAACCAGAACAAGTGGTCAGGTAGGAGCTTCCTAATACACCCCAAGGCAACTGGAGCATTAACGTGATGCCTTACACTTCCCTTGAAGCTCACTGGGGAGTTTCACCCGAGCCTTCTGCTCACAGAGCTCTTGGGCAAGCTCAAGGAGCCAGCTGGTTATGAGCATTTTGTGGACCTCACTGATATCAACCAATATGGTATTTATGGTTTTGGAAAAGAGCACAACAGTGACGGGATAAAACTCCTTACACTGGTATGGCTAATGCTGGGACTATCCTGATTCTATGTTTTAATTTTGTATTACTTGAATATATTTATGTAAATTCTTTTTCCACTTGCTTGAGTAGATTATTTTTTTTCTGGCAAAAGGTCTTTGCTAGCATAATTCATCTGCATTAGAAATGTGGCCTGCTGTGGTTCTCTCTCTGACTCTTAAAGTATGTTTAAACTGAAAACATGGACAAAGCTGTAGATGGTGTACTTTAGCCACTCTCATGCTTTAATTTTCATCAGAATGAAAAAAAAAAATAACCAAACCAACAAGCTGACAGAAAATTTAATTTTCTATGTAATTTAGCAGAAAACAAAGGGACTGCCACAATGATTGTGTTCCACTTTTGGAGGATTAGTCTAATGATATTTTTATTTTACTTTACCTGAAGCTGCAGCAGAACTTCCAGCTTTCCATGTGATGCTCTTAACTACAGAGCCTCTCCATAGCCTCATCTGAAGTGAGGAAAACAAGGGAATCAAGTAAACCTTAGACTTTTGTGTAAAGTTGCTGTTGCTTTTGAGTGAACCTAATACTTTAGTCTTACTCAAAACAGGCACTCAGCATGGAGCCTATTCCACGGTATTATATACTAAGGAGGATGGAAGGTGCACTGTGAGTAAAACTTATTAAGGGTTTAAGGTTTTGTGGGGTTTTTAATTGGTTTGGTTTGGGTTTTTTTTGTTGTTTTGGTTTGTTGGTTGGTTGGTTTGCTATGGCTTTTTTGATCATCACCTTAAAAACTGTTACAGAAAAAGCCAAGTGTAACAAAAGTTCTGACAAACATTTATAAAAAAATATTTTACTCTCTCCCATTCTTGCCTTTTAATTTTACTATTTCTGTGTAATTGAATTAAAAATTTAGGCAGTGGTTCTAGTAGGTATTCTTATATCTGAACAAAAATTCTTGCCCCGAAGATCTTAATCTCTCTCACCTCCAAGCAGGTGGGATTGATACGAATTTTTAAAATTTTATGTGTGTAAACAGAGAATTAGAGTAAGGGGCAGCTGTAAACCTGTGGTACAGCCAAGAGAAGCCGGATAGCTTTGTGTTGTCTTTCCTCTTGAAAAAAAAATTTTCAGAAATTCTAGAAACTGATATTTCCTTGGCAGATGAGTGGAAGTACAAAAGGACAGACATTGGCTGAGTGATGGCAGCATGATTTTGGTTATGCTGTTTTTCAAGCAGTTATGGTTTTGGCTGGTATTTTCAGCATAGGATTTTGCATGGGACCAGCTTTGAACTGTAGATACACTGATTTTAGGTACCTTGTCATATAACTACGGTCCAGCCCCCAATGGGAGACTTTGTAGATGCTTTAGCAGGAACCAGTGTGACACCAGGGCAATAAGAAACACAGCTTTCAAAACCACACACAAAGGATATTCTTGAAAAGTCTTGATTTGATAATGTTGCAAACCAGAAGTCTGTCTGTCATGAATTAACAATATTAATGTGTTTATCAGTAAAAGTCTATATTTATAATTTTTTATAGGTAGCCACTGGGACTTCTTTCCTCCTGGCCATACTTAAAAGCAGAGAATGGGTTTCGTCTTAGGCTACAAACTGTGGTCTTGACTTTCTTCTCTCTTTCCAGACCCTTGTTCAACAGCTGTTAGAGTCTGTACTTTATGCTTAGGTTGGTTCACAAAGATTTGAGGACACTGAGTACTGTGAGACACCAAAAACATTTCTAGGCTGGATGTCAGGGTGTTCCATGTCACAACTCAACATGAAGGCAGATTGTTGTTTAATTGCTTATTTACCAGTTGAGCCCAGATCCATCTGAATTGGACATTCATGCTTTTTCCCTTGTGCTCTACATTCAGAAGAATGCCTTACCTCTCTCACTCTTTTTCCAGATCCCTTGGTGCTCCTTTTTTATGCTGAATGCTTTGGTTGGTCCCTTTTTCTACTGTTGAAGGCAGTTTGCCTTATTCCCCTTCTCAGAAATGTAACAGGATTCCCTGTATTAGAGGATTTTGCTTGTTCTAGATCCTGCCTATAAAACCGAAGGCACTAAGGCTTGGATATTGTGGGATTTACTGCAAACCCAAACCATTTCACTGAGGCTGACACCACAAGGGTATATGAATTTGTGTTTAAATCACCCTCCCAGTGATTTATAAGGGTTAGTTAAATACCTGATTTAGAAACTAATGATTGAGCCTATGTGAGCTGGCAATTATGCATGCAGTAATTGAATGTGCTTAGAAGCATGTATCATGGAAATGGGAACCAATGGGATTATACCACCTCTCAGGAGGTTTTGAGATTGAGAGGAACAGCAAGTATGGTTAAAAACAAAATTAGCTGTGCATATGTAGAGATTATAAAGCATCAGCAGACAAACAACAAAACTAATTCTTCTCTGCCAATGACTGGGAATTCATTGACACTAAATGAGCATCCAGCTGCATGTGGATGGAGATGGGAGCTGGTGGGGAGCATTCCTGACACAAGAGTGGTTGGGGAACTCTTGCAATATCTGGAACAGGAGATGAAGCTGCTTTGAAAACAGATGCACAAGAGCTGCTCAGGACTTGCTGAAGAGCTGCACCACCAATCCACAGCATCCAAAGGTCAAGTCTGATTTGCACAAACCAAAACATTGCAACAGCTCTTCAGGCAGGTAATGGCCCACAAAGGTCCCAGCTGCTGTGCTGTGTCTGAGCCAAGAGCCCTTGGGGTTGTGGTGCTGCAGGCAGGAGGGAAACATTCAAGAAGTCAGTCCAGAGAAAGAGGCAGATCCAGGAGTTGTAAAACTTCTGCAAGTTTAAAACTTTCACTTGTAATAAGTAGCTCATCCTAGCAGAAATGCACAGCTACTAATAAAGCATTTCTCCCTAGCTGCAGCTGTCTTACATCTGGCTACACAAAACTCATGAGGGTGTCTATGATAGAATTGTCTGCTGCATGCAAATGGAATCACAAGCCTACTGAGTTATTCCTGCCATCCTTTGTCATTCATGGACTTGTTGGAGCAAGTCCACAGAGATGATCAATGGGCTAGAGCACCTTTTCTATGAAGACAGGCTCAAAGAATTGAGATTGTTCAGCCTGGAAAAGAGAAAGCTCTGTGGAGACCTTATAGCATGTTCAGGTTCCTAAAGGTGGTACAAGAAAGCCGGAGGGGGACTTTTTAAAAATTATGGGGTGATAGGACAAGGGAAAATAACCTTGAGCTGAAAGGTGAGGGGTTTATATTGGATGCTAGGAAAAAATTCTTCCCTGTGAGGGTGGTGAGGCCTGGCACAAGCTTCCCAGAGAAGCTGTGGCTGCCCCATCCCTGGATGTGTTCAAGGCCAGGCTGACCCTCAGGGGTCTCTGAGCAACCTGGGATACTGTGTCCCTGTCCATGGCAGGAGCATTGGAACTAGATTATCTTTAATGTCACTTCCAGACACAAACCAATCTATGATCCTATGAACCTCATTATGTGCAGTTGTAAGTAAATTCAATATTTTTTTTCCTAAATACTTTCCTAAATTTGTAGCATGAAACTGGAACTTCAGTTTATCGTCCCAAATTAAGATGTTTGGCATTAAGAAAAAAAGCCTGGAAAATTAATTCATCTGTACATTAATACCTTTGTGCATTAGAAGACATCTTGCCACTACTGTGGTAAAGCCTGAGATGTCACTGAAGTTTTGAAAGAAAGATATTGCCTTAGTGTAGAGTAAATGTCTGGGTTTTGGGCTGTTTTTTTTTTAATCTGCATATTAATTACTGTCACACAGCTGATGGAGTGGGCTGCAGCTAGATTCATCCCATTTAAGTCAGTTTAATCCTTTGCAAGCTTGCAAAAGTAATTATTCTGCATTTCCATCTAACACTGGTAATAACAAACTTCAATCTGTTCAGCTCCTGCTCCAGACCCTTGGTGACCTTTCTGCTTATAAACCAGCAACACTGACTGGAATTAATTTCTTCTCTCATTAGGAACATTCTTATATCGATCCATTCTTCATAAAAGATGGTAAACTGTTACCTGCTGGACCATTCTTTGAATAATCTCTGTCTCTCTAATTTTTGCATTTATCAGTATCTTGGTTTGAAAAGACAGGTTTCTGCTAAGGAAGGCAGAAGCCTCTCTTTAAATGGAAAATGTAAACCCCCTCCCTCCAAATTATTATAATTTTGGAATGAAGGGGCTCTCAAAAAAGAGATATGGGAGTAGGAATAACAGTTCTTTACTAGGAAAAATAAAAATTCAACAATACAAAACAACACTGCCAGAGTCAGAACATGACCTGACACCCTGTGGGTCAGGGTGGTGGAGGCAGTCCCATCCCAGGGTGGCTCAGCCCTCCTGCAGTGCCAGCTGTGCTTCTGCTGGAGCAGGGATCCTGGACAAGGGGGGAGTTTTCCTCTGAAGCTCCAGGGCTGGTGGGGATGGGCCTGGTCTTCCTCTGGGAATGCAGTGGGCAAAGGCTGCTGTGGTGTTCCAAACCTCAGATTGTATCCAGGTAGGAATTCTTGGCTCCTCCTCCTGGGCAGAGCATGTCCCATTGGGATGCTGTAATTTTATCAGCCATGCAGGGACACTCACTGGCCCGTTGACAGAAGAGATCTCCTGGAGGGAGGATGGATCATGGAAGAGATAAAGAAAACTGCCCAATGAACAGAAGATAACTGCCCCCCTCTAACAGATGGCCACAGAGTACACACCCTGGGCACATCATGCATTTGCAACCTAAGACAATCAGCCTCAGTGTTTGGATCATGCATCCCATGGCACAGCTTTCCTTTCTGCATGGAGACCTTATTGCCATCAATTCCTGGTAGCGTTTCCTGATGCTGGGAGTCCAGCAGCCCCTCTGCATCTGTTCCCTGTGTTACATTTCTGCCTTGGCAATGAAACATTCTGTGCAGCTTAATTTGTCCTTTGGCTGGATTTGTCTGCTTCATCAGCTTGATTTAATTGACCATCTTGTGAAGTGAGCCTGGGGTGGAGCCATTCTGCTGACAGGAGGGCAGCAGGTTCAGTGGGCTCAGCCCCTTTGTGCTGGGGACACACAAACATATTCATGTGGCAGAAATCTCTCTTGGCAGGCTTGAACTCCACTGTGCTTTAGGATTACACAGTCCACACACCACTGCAGTGAATCACTTCCTTGTGGATTTGTGTTTCAGATTGTCCCATTTATTCCTTTTTTTATTATTATTTCATTGCAAAATTTGTTTTTATGTCAGAGCTCATTGAGCTGGAACCTTTTTTCCATGACCGTCATTAACACAATGATGATAATCACTCTTTCTGAGTGTTGCTATTATTTGTTCTGGTTTTCACAAGTATTAAGAGAAAAGAGTGAAGGTATCCCTTGATGTGAAACTTACCCATGTTTTCAGACCTTCAGATGGACAGGGCCTCTTGCAGAGCTGTGACTGTTTCAGGCAAGTGGCCCAGAACTGGAGCTCTGATATCAACATTCTTGTAGCCTTTCTGCTGAGCACAGGTGGCAGTTTACTTCAATCACTCTACAGAGCTAAACAAGATGTAGAAACAGGCAGCTCTATAAAAGAGGGAAATTTCAGCCTTCTCAGGTGATTCAGAGATTAGTCCACCTACAGTTTCTAGTAGGTTATTTTTATGTGTATGCTTAATCCTTTTATATAATCCTGCTTAGTCTTTCAAAGACAGATAATTACAGCTTTTTGAACTGATGTGGAATCTTAGACATGTTGTGAGTGGTGGGGATTCAACAGTGATACAGACAGGTGAGCAAGATGGAGCTTATTGCAGCTGCTGTATTTAGTTACGTGCATATTTTAAACTAGCAGGCACCATTTTATTATACATTATGAAATTACAGAGCGGTGATAGTAATATAATTACCATTATTAAATATTTCTGTAGCTGTACCAATTGAAACCTCAGCTGGAATCTTTCACAGTTATCTGAGAAATTACAGTCCCTGTCCAACCAGTCTTCCAGTTGAATTCTGAGTTACCTGCATGGTCCAATAAAGCACCTCACCTGTCATGTTTTCTGCCAGAGCTGCTCCAGGTGTTAATGCAGTGCAAATGAAGGGCCTGGTGTCTCAGCAACTTGGGAAGGAAAGTGAGGACAGGCCTCTGCTGCCCAACCCTTCACACTCCCCTGGTGTTTTTTGTCTTGTGAGGCAACAGCAGCTGAACTTCTCCTGATTTGCATTCTGAAAAAACCAGGTAATCTCAGATCAAGTTGCTGTTGTGGGTTGGGTTCAGGACTTGTTTCAGAAGCAGCTGAGCTGTTTGTACAGTAGGAGAAGGAACAGGTTAATGGAAGGCAGTGTCAGCAGCTGCTGTGGCCATCCAAACACACCACCTCTTCACTGGTCACAGCCTTACAGGTGTGAAAATGAAAATTTGGCCCCAAAAGGACAAGGTGAAAGGAAATAAAATTTTGATCTCCCAGCACAGTAATT
The DNA here is from genome assembly GCF_050655825.1 of Lonchura striata. Lineage (NCBI taxonomy): Eukaryota > Metazoa > Chordata > Aves > Passeriformes > Estrildidae > Lonchura > Lonchura striata. The sequence continues at coordinate 149,613,100 of NC_140704.1, read as the reverse complement.
GTTGGATTAATTTGTAACTCCCTTAGCTCAAGAAGAGTTTTGTTTATAATTTCAGAGGCAAAACTCAGTGCATTTTCCCACCATGGGACTGGAAAAGCGCATCCTAAGTGAATATGGAAAAAATGTAACATAAATCAAATTTTCAAGAACTCAAGCAAGATATTTCATTCTGTATAAAGGAAAAACCTCAATTGGCAGCTGCTGCTGATATAAAATGTCAAAGATTACATGTTAATTTACTCTCTAGCTAGGACTTGCTTATTACCTTTCAGTAAGATCTGTGTGCAAGACAAATTGAGCTTTGAGCAATGCATGGAACAGGCTTGAAAGACTTAAACAGAAAAAAACATCATGAGCAAAGGACATTGAAAGTCTGCTGCTGTTTGTTGTTCTGCCTCATTCTTTCTTCCTTTCTAGTTTCTAATAGTTTCAGCCCTGCTGTGGAGTTTTTTAATTAAATCTCCTCTAAAAATGGGGGGGAGGGGGTCAAGCAGCCCCAACCTGCTGTCACTGGCTGTATAGATTGGAAAAAGAAATGGTCCCTAGTCACAAACATGAGATGGAGAAGTAAGATAGGGGTGGGGGGGGCGGGGGAGGAACAACAATCCCCTGCTTTCTAAACATCAGGTCTCTCTGAATCTGAGCCAAAATCCAGTGAAAGAAAAGAAATCTTTTTTTCATTGGTTTCTGTGTGTTTGGAGAGAGCTCTCCACTCGAAGGAGCGGCAGCTGTTCTTTAATGACTGTAATTGGTAACAGCGCTGCAGCAGGGAAGGATCAAGCAAGCAGCATTCAGTGTCTCCATGGGGAAAAGGATGTTTGGGTAATATTTTGCCTCCTGTGTTTGTAACAGCACTGTGTAGTGAACCTTTGCTGAGAATGCCCCACTGCAGCCTCCTCTGAGGGCACAAAGGACTGCCTTTGGCAGCTCTGCCTACGGCTTAATCCCTGTTTTGCACTTGTCTGCCTCCCTGCATCTGGGAAGATCAAAGAGCTGGAAATTAGGAAACTCTTTAAAGCTCTTGACCCTTTCCTGGGATCAGCCACTCACGCAGGTGCTTGGCTGCTCTGTGAGGGGTGCTGCACATTGAGTGCAATTTTGGCTGGACACTCGGAGCATGCGGGGCTGCAGCGGCTGGCAGCGTCACAGGGAGCCCCGGGAGGTTTTCTGGTGCCTGTCAGAAACACCCCCACTGTTGCTATTGGACATGAAATGAGTGCACAGAAACTTGGTGAGTTCAAGAGAGGAAAAAGAGCAAATTTTATTTCTAACTTTGCAATGTATAGAGTTCTAAAAGTGACAGTGGATTGGAGGATGAAATTGCTACCTCTCCAACCATACTGGTCAAACTAACAGTCTATCAATTCTCTCCTTCTACAAAGAACAATGTAAAATAATTATTATTTACATGAATAGTGCATGAGAACTCCAGTAGAAATATGTAAACATCAGAGGGCATGGAAAACTTTTTTAAAAGAACTTTAAAACTTTCAAAAGAACTATAAAAGAAAACTTAACACTTCTAAAAATCAGGGCAACACCCCCGTCACTTCTGTTATAGATGAGTAATGGGATGGTTGGTTCTCACATTTAAGGAGTGAACATCATATGTATGTTTAGAGAAGTTTCTGTGGATGTATAGTTGTATTAATCTAATATATCCTCCCCCCTGCATTGTTATCATGGGATGGCCTTGGTAATCAGGGCATTTGGGGAGGGCTGGCTTGTTACTGTGGCAATACCTGACCTCCAATCAAGATGTGAGGAATTGATCTCCAGCACTGGATGGCAAGGAAGGAGCCGACTGACAAGACTTTAGGAGGAGCTAGAAGTATAAAAGGTGGAGCATCCATTTTGAAGATGAGCACATGGCTGATAGTCATGGGGCTCCCAGCACTGTAAATTTTCTTTATTTAGTCCTTTTGTTGTGTTTTTTGTTAAAGTTTAATAAATCTTCAGAAATTTTAAAAAGTGAGCAGTCGTTTCTCACAACTTCCAAGCATCTGGAAAACAGAGCAGAGTTGTTTTCTTCAGGAACCTCTGGAAGCAGCTTGTGTTATTCAGCATGGTGGGAAGGGACGTGGTGGGTCCTGCCTCCACTTCCCTGCCCACGTTTTGGGAGGGCCCTGGAAGGATAGCACTGTGCCCTGCCCAAAAGCTCGGGCCCAAAAGCTCCTTTGTACAGAGAGGAAACGTATAATTCTTTCCATGTGTGATCCCTTATTGTCTGCCCTAAAATCTGGCACTGTCACCTGAGACTTTTCCTAAAAAAAGAGCCTTTTTCCCTCTTACCACCCTGGGGACACCATTACCCTATGGAGTTTAGCTGGGTGCTGATCCCAGAGCAGCTTTTAAACTCTGTGCTTTTTGAAGCATGGTCAATCCAAATTTGTATCCAGAGGAAAAACAACCGCAGAAGCAGACTAGCAGGTCAGCAGCAGCATTAACATACATCTCCTTCTTTGGGGCACAGGAGTTCAGACCCTGCATTGAAGAGTGGCAGGTTCTCTTATCGGAGGGTGAAGGGAATGACAGGCCAGGCCAGCACTTGTCACCACCGTGTCAGGGACTGAATGACAAAGGAAGGACAGTGATGTGTCTCTCCCAGCAGATAGTCAAAGATGGTGGCCTGCAGTCAGAGCCAGTTGTCACTCAGCCATTGTGAGATGTGACAAAGCAGCAGGGCTGCTCTGCCGTTTAGAGCCAGCATGAATTATTAATGGAGCACTTGTACGAGTAAGTTAGGAGAAAAAGAAAATAAATAAGTCAGCCTGCTGTGCTGCAAATACAGTGATAACAATTCCTTCCACTTTTCTTTTTTAAATCAGAAGATGGAGCATTCTGGCCTGGTTGCTTCCACCTCTGTTTAATAAGTGAGCAGGGTTGGAGTGGCACAGCCTGGGTTCTGAACACATTCTGCACAGTTTTTCCCAAAAAATATGTTTTGGATCTTTCTCCCTTTATAAAAGCCTCTCTATAAAACCCCTAACCACAGCAAAGTTTTTCTCTCCGCACCTTGCCAGCCCCTTCCAATTATGTAATTTCTCTCTTTCTTTTTCCCCCAAAAAAGGGTTCTCATGTTGTGCAAACTGGCAAGAGAGGGTCTCCTCTGTTGGTAAATTTTAGGTGGAATACTATTTTTTTTCTCTTTAAAAAGTACAGAAGATTGTATCATGAATTGGATTTTAAAGTTTAATCACACTCTGTTGTCCAGAGAAGTTTCTCCTCAAATGCCCAAACTGAAAGGCAGCTGTGTAGGCAGGCAATAAGTAAAAAGCTTGAGATGACTGGCATTAGTATTTTTCAGGGAATCAAGGATTTATAAGCTATTACTTTATACTAGTGCTCTTCTAAATCCCAGCTGCAGGATTTCTTTGAATTTCTGATGTGCTTGTGCTAGCCTTTAATTTTCTCAAGTACTCTTAGGTGCCTTCTTTGTATTTCACCCTCACAAAGACACACGACTTGAGTTTGGCAGCCTGAAAACTCTTAATGGGTTCAAATTAGCCCCTTTCCCACCTCCTTTGTGTCTGAGGTGCACTTGTAATGCTGGAGATGATTGATAACTGCTTCCAGTGAAACACGGGGGAAATGGAAGGTGTGATTCATCATTCCCAAAATTGCCATTTATGGGGCCCCACGGTGACCCTTTTGGGGTTTGAATCAAGGGAGACGTCTGTATGTCTGTCTTCCAGCTTATGTTGGTTTTCTGTCAAGCATTTGTTTGTTCCTGGTCCTCTCTAACCCTCAGTTTACAAAATAACTCACATATTCCCTCTCCCCCTAGCTCCTGTGCCATCCAGCTGCAGATGGGCATCTGAGCACATCTGTGCTGTAACCAAGAGGGGGAAGGCAGAAAATGGGAGCAGCAGCACCACTGGAGCTTTCAGAGGGCCCCTAAGGGGTATCATCTGTCACTGAGTTCATACTTGGCACTCGTTCTGAGGACTTGTTTTACTGGGCTCTGGATAACCTCCCTTAGGAGCAGCGAGGACAATCTTCACAGGAGTGTAAGAAAAGGCTGTGATAAATCAGAGTGAGGTGAAATGTGCTATAAATGCCTCTGCTAACCAAAGAGCAGCTGGCAGTGCTGTATCTCACACGGTCCTGCACCAGCACAGGCTGGCTGTGAGGAGGAGATGCTGCCTGCAAGCCCTTCCACCAGGGAGGGCAAGGAAGACAAGGAGGAGCAGTCCCCAGGCATGGAGGCTGTTTTATGGACATATGAATGTAGGATTTATGTTATGGCATTGTTTGGTGCCTTCTGACAATGTTAAGTACGGATGTGTTTTAAAAGGAAAAATAAAATCGTCACCTCTTACAAGAAGTTTGCATAAATGTGCCTTTTGCTACTGTAATGCTGCCTATAATATACATAGAGCTTCATGCTTCTCCAAAAGCTCTTTTACAGCCATTTAAAGAGACATGATAAACCATTCTTGGTAGGAGATAATAAAGCTTTCTTTGCATTATTTGGAGTGACAAACAAGCAGAAATGAACATACAGTGCTGCGAGCTATGGGGAAAAGCTGACACTTTTTCATTGACACTTTTTCATTTGTTCAGTTTACTTTCATTGCCCTAAATTTTCAGGATTTTTTTAATTAATTTTAAATTTAAATGAGTCCTCCTCAGCATGCAAAAGGTAGACAGAAATGCCATCCTTCTTTTCTCAGCCCTACCCTATGCCATTGTAATTCCTGGTCCCTTGGACATGACAATAAGGACAGCAGATCTGGAAAAGCAGAGAAGACCCGAGTTGCATTTTTGGATTGTAAGGGATGCTTCATGCCTGAAATACTATGAGAAAGCAATTTTCCTTTCAAAATGTTGGCACTGTAATATCCTGCTGAGACATGGCTGCACAGGAATGCATGAAAATGAAAACTTACTTGGGAAGAAGGGAATTGAACTAAATAACCAGGCTCCTTCCAGCATGGTTTTGGAAACATGGGTAGCTTCCTAAAAGCTGTGTCACATACTTTGATCCCCTGGCCCAGTGGCCAGAACGTTGGTGTGACTAGGCAGAGAAATCATCTTTGTAGCTAAATTTAACAAGAGTGCTTTGTAGTGGCGCAATAAGTGAAAGTTGTTCTCTCTAGGAAGATGAAGTGGTTTGTTTACATTGTTTTGTACAAGTGCCTTCCAATAATAATAATAATTTCCTTGCAACTTACCCTGTTAAGAAGATACTGTGTGCAGGGCAGTCCTCAATTGCTCTACCTCTCCCATCAGAAATACATAAAAAGTGGCGGGGGGAAATTCTGTGAAGATTAATTTTGTGCTCACACCAGTTTGCAGCTGGCAAAGAGGTATCTCTATAACATGACACCATTCTTCATCACTTTGACATAATCCATTGGTGGTAGGACAGGCACAGGCCAGACTGGGAACCAGACAGGCTGCTGTCCACTCTTGGGGTGGACAGTGGTCATCCACTTGCAATTCAATGAGAAAATATAAATTTGATTTTTATACAAACCAGATCAAAACTTTATATTATTGAATTACTTTGCTCATGGCTTTGAGAGCTGTAGGTTGAAAGCCCCTTTGTATTAAATCCACAACTCCTTAGCCTTGTTGTTCAGCATATAAATAAATATATAGCTGTCTGAATGCTGGGAGCTGTTGTTTCATTCCCTCCCTCAAGGCACTCAGTCCCTGAGTGACAAACGTAGAAGAAAAATCAAACATTATTGCTCCTGCCTGAGATGGCATCATTGAGATTCACAGCAATGAAAAGAACTTTATTTTCTATTACCTAGTCATGGCTGCTGCTATTTCAAATGAACCAGAAATGCTTTTGAATTTCATCCTTCTAAGTTATCACACTTTCCCTGCTGAGATGAATGTAGTAAAAACGCTGTTTGTCAGGAGCCTGGAGAAACTTTGACATGAAGGTTTCAAAGTGAACACTTTAGGAGACGTCGATCACGAGCACACACACCAGAGGCCCCTGGGGCTTTCTCTTCCTCCTGGCTTTATTCCTTAGGTGATTTATCTCCACTTTCTGAACAGGTTTCCAGTTTTCCTTTCAAGAAGTGACCGGGATATTCAACCTTCTCATTTTATGCCTGAGTGAAGACAGTTGTTTTAGTAGGGGGAATGTTTGTCATCTTCTGAAAACCAGAGTACATCCCAGCTATTTGAATTAGACACTAGATTGGGTTTTTTCAATAACCCCTTCTTTTGGGGAAAATACATTTTTTAATATATATAATAGGTGAATATCTCTGTCTCCCAAGTGTATCTTCTGTATGGAATAATGTAATTTCTCAGTCTCAAGATTATTTTTCTTGAGACCAAATTACCTCCTCACAACTCAAGAAAATGTGTTTATCAGGTCAGATTTTCCACTTGGACTTCACTGAAGCCCTGCCTGCTTTTGCTAGCAATGTATTTCACCTCTTGCCCTTAATTTAAAGATATTTTGCTTACAGAGACATTTATCTAACAGGGACCTGTAAAGGAAGAAAAAATTTGGTTTACAGATGACTTGATTCCCTCAAGGTATGTGAATCAATCATGTAAATGGCAGTGTGTCCTGCACTTTAGCTTCAATCAATAGGGGATTAAAGTTCTTCTTTTAGTGTGGGGAAAATAAATGCCCATAGTGATGCTATTAATAACACCTGGGATTACTGAAACTGTACTGATGCTTTAAAAATCTTGCTTTTTACTGTTTATGTGTCTTGTTTGGTATTTCCACTGTTCATCTCTGCTGGGAAGGTGAGCAGAGATGAGGAACTTTGATTTCTCCTAACTTATGTCAGGCATTGCTAAAAAAAGTTTATTTCCTACTAGCTCTTTCCCTGTCTGCAGTGATTAACCTTTCTTAGAGTAGATTGTTTAAGATCCATTAAGATCTGTAGGGCCAGGGGGCAGAGATATCTCTGGTGACTCCACAGAATTCTGGTGTCTCTGGAAGCAGGCTCTCTCTCTGGGGTTGGAATAGCTCTGCTGGAGATGAAGGATGTTTTTCATGCCGACTGGGGGCAGCCTGGATGCAAACAAAGCAAGTGGAAGTGCTGATGCAATGTTGTCCTTGTTGGTCAGAGCACTTGGTCTTCTTGCAGAGACAGTACCTGTGTCGCCTCATCTCTGTTGGGTCAATATTGGACATTGACTGCCTCTTCCACAGCATGTCCAGAGTCTGGGAGAGCTCCATTCCATTCCCTGCCCGGGGTGAGAGGACTCAAACCTGCATCCCATCACCTGGATTTGTCATTTTTTGTGAAAGTCACATGGGAGAGCAGACGTGTGAGGCTTTGCTGGGTGGGGTGGCAGATCCCTGGGCCCTGCTCCAGAGACCTTTCCAGAGTCTGGTATCAGATAGGATACACAGACAATTTCACAGGCACTCCTTGGCAACATTTAATGGTCTGTCTAACCTTTTACAGCCTTTTTTGTACAGGGTAGACTGTCTTTTCCACGACTTGGAGCCGGAGCACCTTGTAAGGAAATCATGAGCTCAGGCTGTGTGGCAGCAGCTCTCTGGCCACAGAGCAGGCACAGACTTTCCCAGGCATTTTCCTGGGGAAGGCTGTAAAAAAATCAGAGAAAAAATGACAAACAATTCTTATCTGCACTTGCTAAGCCAGTTGTTGTACACATGTAGAATGTGTTATAAAAATTTGTTTACCAAAGGGTGATTTCTTAATTAGACACTAAATAGTGTTTAGATTGATTGACCAATTAGGTCAAAGCTGTATCAGACTAACTGTGAGAGTTACTGAGTTTCTTAATAGGTATAATATAAGATAAGATAATAAAACAATGAACCAACCTCCTACAATCATAGAGTCAATACTAATTATTACCCAAGTAGAAACTTACAGCAACAAGGCTGTATAGAACAGTCTGTATAGAACAGTCTATGTGTTGCCTACCCCACTGTTGAAATTTTGCTACTTTTCTTTCTAAAGCTTCATCTGTATCTTCACATGAGGCTGGTACTAAACAAAAAAGAGGCAAAAGCAGTGTCTGTTTTTCTAAATGTGTAAAATACTCTACAATAAATACTCTGTTTTTTAAATGTGTAAAATATTCTGCATGAAATACTCTGCACTCTTTGTTGGGTTTAGCATCTGCTGCCCTAGCATTTACTTACATCTTCTGACAGTCCTCTCAAATCCTAGGCAAAAAGCCAAATTTACTTATATGCATTTTTTGCTGGCCCTATTATCACATATTTTGTTCTACTGTATGTAAGATTTGAGATAAATAATATATTTCTTCAGAAATGAAATTGATGGAATATATTATGCAATATGAAACATTATTTCCATATTAGTGTAGTTTTGAGCCAATAAATCCATTGCAATTTTGAGTTTTAGAATGATCTCCTGCCTGCTTTAGATGGTTGTCATTGATTTTGATACGTGCTTGGTGTACATGAAATATGATTTTCTAGATTGTGTGGTTTGAACTTTGAATACTTCTGCTTTAATTTACTGCAGCTCTCAGATGCTTTTGGCAAGGAAGGCAGCCTGCCTCACATAGGTCTGAAACCAGATGCAATTAGGAATGTTTCCCATCAGGACAAGTCTGCCCTGGCTCCTTACACGACTGTATTTGTATCATCATTCTCTGTGAAAGCTGTTGCAGGGAATTGGTGTCTGTCTTCACTGCAGTCTGACAGTGACTGGGAATCTTATCAACTTTTTAGTATGTTTTGACTCACCAAAGACAAGATCAGCTTTAGCTAAGCCGTCCTGGCAGATGATGATCTAACCTGCTTGTAGATGTCTCTGAGCAATATGGACTTTACAATTCTCACAGGCAGTGTTCTCGCCAGAACAGCTCATGCTGAAATTAAAAATCCAGAATTCTTTTTCCTTCCCCCATTAGACTGATTTCTTTCCTAAATTACCCAAAGCAGACACCAGCTGAGGTTCTACAAGGTCTGTATGAGGAAGGATGTCCTCTTGTGGCAGTTGTCATCTGCTGTCAGAGTTCTGTGTCCATTGACCCACGGTCTCACTTTTCACAGTATGGCCACAGGCTTGGTTTGGTGCAAAAAAATAATGGTTTATGGGTTTGATGGGTTGAATCTGGCTGGACTCCAGGTACTCACCAAAGGTTCTCTGTCACTGCTGGATGGGAGAGTAAATATAACAGGCTCGAGGGTCAAGATAAGGGCAGGGAGTGAGGAACACTCTCCAAATACCATCATGCACAAAACACATTTGTCTTGAGGAAATTAATTTATTACAAATCCATTCAGAGTAGTATAATGAGAAATAAAAGTTACATTTGAAAACACCTTTCCCCCAACTCCTTCTTTCTCCACAAGCTCAAATTCATCCCCAAATTCTCTACCTCCTCCCCTACACTGTACAGGGGAACAGGGAATGGAGGCTGTGGTCAGTTCATTGCATGTTGTACAGATCATGTCTCTGACCAAGACATGTCCTGGGGCTCTCCCATTGCCCTTGTGCATGTGCAGAAAAACCTTTTATCCTATAACCTAATATTATACACCAGTCCAAAACAATGCCGTGTTATCTTGTATAACTTAGAAAAGTACACATTCCATTCCTGGCAAAGGGTGTTGCACACCCTGTGTCTCGGGGTCTGGGTGTCAAGGTGACCCCGAGAGTGTAAAAGTCCTCATTTCTCAGCCTGCACAGCCAGGGAAGTCTGAAATGTGTAGGGTCGGCTTCTCAAGGTTGTTTATTTTCTCTTATCTATAGCATTCTTTCTTTGACCTGCTGAGCTCTGTCTAGCAGGTTGGCCATGGCATTCTGTCTGCCCCCTCAGGCAGTGTTTACATTTTATAAGAAAAGCTACATGTGCTATGTTTACAATAATATGCCAATATTTATCATTTATGTTGGATAGTGTCTCTATCCTAAACCAATAGAAAAGTGTCACCATCACAGCAAGACATGGAGAACAAGAAGGAGAAGGTCAGGACATGCCCAAATCCCTCCATCTTGTTCCCCTGAACCCCATTCTAAAAAGCCCCAAAATTCTACTTTTTCCCCCTGTGTCAATTCAACTACCACACTACTCAAACCCTTGTTCCTTGTAATTCCTCATACAAAGTTGGCAGTTTTTTCCACAGGCTAAAATCAAAGCCACAGCTGTTTTTGACTTTGTGCCAAGGTCTCCAAGCCCCCTGCTAGGGTTCTGAGACAGGGCAGCCAGAGGGATGTCCTGGATTCCCACACCTGTGTTTTAATAAATTTGTTTCCCCTACCCTGGTTTTGCAGGACTGTTCTCCCTGTGACATCCTCCTGATCTTCATGGCATTATCTTAGGCAAAAAGTTCATCTGTGATCACATCCTCTGCAAGATCTGCTCTTACTACCTGTCAGCCAACACTTACATGATTACAAATACTAATCAGTATCTTCAGCAGGGTCTGCATCCTCACATCCTCTGTAGGCTGCATACTGCTTTCCACAAATCCCAGGATCATTTTTGCTTTTTCACACACCAGGACACTGTTGACTCATCTCCAGCTTGTGACTCACCACATCCCATCCCCTTTTCTGAATAGCTGCTCCCTGGGGCCTTGGTCCATATGGTGTGTTTGTACAGTCAATTCTTCCCGTCCTGAATGTGTTCATATTGAACTACACCCTGCATATTTCAAATGTCAAGATCATCTGCAAACTTGACCTTTTTCTGTAAGGACTTCAAAAAATCACAGTTGCCTGTCTCAAACACGCTAAGGCCACAGAAGGACTTTGCAGAATGGAGCAGGAGGGTGGTGCTGGCTTTGGGGCTGGCTCTGGGCCTGGCACATCCTTGGTGGTGCATCCAGGCAAGGGTTCCCACTGTGGAAAACTGTGTGTACACACATTGCTGGTACCACCCCAAGCTATGGCCAGATGGCACCTGCTGCCATGGGAACCTTCCCCACTCCAACCCCTTCCCCTCAAATCTGTCTCCATGGATTCCTGGAACTTAGACAGCAGACTAAGCCACCTGATGGGAATAAGATAAAGGTGCTACTATTGTCCCAGTGCTACCTCAAGCCTAGGGGAGCACTGATAGTGGGCACAATGAACCCACAAGGGAAGAAACTCAGCAGCTGTGCTGAAATCAGCCCTGAGGAGGTAAAAGGTAATTCCAGCAGGAGGGGATTCTCATAACCCACTGATTCAAAGAAACTCAGTTAGGAAGAGAGAAAGACTGAGCACAGGGCTAATCAGCGCTAAAAACGAAGGAATAATTTAACCAATAGAACTGTGTAGCAAATAAACATTAACTCCTTTGTTTGCTGAAATATAGAAATTGTGAAAAGTTTTTAACAATCTCGGGATCCCCAGTGTCGAGGAGCTTAGGGTGAAGAATGACAAACAGGATGCTGCTGGATTCACAGGCTGTAATATCTGTCTACCTAATCTGTGTCTTTCTCTCCCTCCACCCATTTTCAGTTTCTTTTGGTTTATCTATATCACCTCTAAAATTTACTGTTAAATAAAATCTGTACTATTGACTTTGACATGTGGTCTCATTTGCACCTTAATTCTGGTAGAGGCATCTCTCAGTAATGGGAACATAACAGCTCTCAAAGAGGCTCAGCAGTGCCTTCACACCACTTGAAAATTCATTAAATCTCACTGTTAAACACTGAACAGAAGGATGGGACCACACCCAATGCATTTTTTTTCACATTTACAAAGAACTTCTGGTAAAAGCCCTGACCTATGAACACTACTAGGGTGAAGTGCAGGTGTCTAACTATATCTGCACCTGCTGTGTGTGATTTTGTTTATACTGCACTTATTCTTATTTATAATAGAGTTGTGCCAATGAAATCCAGAACTTCTTTGCTGCTGTGTGAACTTCTGTCTAGTTTGGAAGGAAACTAGGCAGATTCTGTCATAATTTAATACTTGGCACATAGGCATTTTTTCTTATATGACTCCTTATTTTCCAGATTCTTACAGATGGCTGTTTTGATTACTTGATTGGGAAATCTAATGTGCATTTAAGCCAAGCTGAAAGGTCTGTATTTCCTCCAGGTTCTCTCTGTTTGCCATTATCAGGACTGAGAATGCTTTTGACCCTCACAGTCTGTTGGTAGTTCATCCACTCTTTACAAATTCTCACAGCCTATAACCCCAACAGACACCAAGGTCAACCTCACAGGCCAAGTTGTACTGAGAATATCAAGGGCTCAAATGAGTTTCTTGAATGTAGAATGGCATTTGGGATGCCAGAGCATATCTGAGCATCTCCATTGTCTGTGGAGTGTCCTGCATCTTTCTGTACCAACAACTGCAGGTGGGGTGAACATCTCAAATAACACAAGAGTCATTGAATATCCTGAGTTGGAAGTGATCCACAAGGATCATCATGTCCAACAGTACAACTAAGCAGTGCAGCCAAAAGCCATCTTCTTCTGTTTTTGGTCATTGGCATAAAATGTTCCCTGTTTTTAGTAAAAAATAATGTTCGCTTTTGAGTTTCTCAATGTCATTGGTCAGCAGTGTCCCTTCTGCACTGTGAGAAGCTGATCAGCATTTTCCATGGTCTTCCTTGAACTGATAATGTAAATGTAAATGTGGTTTTCTCTTCCTGTTCTTCTGTGTGGAGACCTCAATCTACTTTCCTTTTCCATGGACATAGCTTACACTTTTGTTTTAAGTGTATTTTCTCTGAGGAACTGCAAACCATCTTTTATTGCTGTCTCCTTCAGACTCACCTCCTGTGACATACTAGTGGCTCTGTCCCTGAGATTTGTTCAAGACCAAATGTGAAAGGTTGTCTGTGGAGTGAGTGAAAATTCTAGATCTGAAATTGCAATTAATTTTGTCAGGAGCTACTCTTTTGGAAACATATATTGGAAGTTAGAGGATTCCCACCACACACACAGTCACAGAATTGTTTAGCTGGGGAAGGACCATTAAGGACCAACTCCAAACCAAGTTCACCACTAAACCATGTCCCTAAGTACCACATCACATGTCCTTTAAATTCCTCCAGGGATGGTGACTCAACCTTGGGCAGCCTGTTCCAATGCTCAACACTTTCCATGAAGTGACTTTTCCTAATATCTGATCTAAACCTCCTTGGGTGCAACTTGAGGACATTTCTGCCATCGCTTGTTACTCAGGAAAAGAGACCAGCGCCCACATGACTGCACACTCCTTTCAGGGAGTTGTAGAGAGCAATGAAGTCCCCATGGGCCTCCTTTTCTCCAAGCTTATCACCCCCAGCTCCTTCAGCTGCTCCTTATCACACTTGTGCTCCACACACTTCCCCAGCTCCATTGTCCTGCTCTCGACTTGCTCCAGCATCTCCACTTTTCTTGCCATGAGGGGCCCAAAACTGAACTCAGGGTTAGTGGGGAGGCCTCAGCAGTGCCCAGCACAGAGGGACAATCACTGCCCTGGTCCTGCTGGCCACACTGGTGCTGACACAGAATGCTAGGAGGCCAGCACCCCCAGGGCCTTTCCCACTGGGAGCTTTCCAGCCACTCTGCCCCCAGCCTGGAGCACTGCAGGGTTTGCTGTGACACAAGTGTAGGACCTGGCTAACAATTGTGAGATTTCTCCCAGATGCTTATAGAATGTGTCATGTGCCTCTTTGTCCTGGCTGGACAGTCTATAATACACTCCCACCAGGATATCTGTCTTCTTGGACTTCCCCCTATTCTTACCCATAAAAACTTGATGCTTTCATCACCATCATCAAGTTTAGGTAGTCAAAATACTCCCAAGCACACAGGGGTACTCTACTTTCTCACCTTTCTTGCCTGTCCCTACTGAAGACCTTATAGCCATCCCCTGCAGCTGTGTGATTCATCCAGCCATGCTATGATTGCAGCTCTATTGAAGTTTTCCAGCTGCACAATGGTTTTCATCTCCTCCTGCTCTTTGCCCATGCTGCATGCATTGCTGGAGATGCACTTCACTTGGGCTACTGTTCCTGACACCTTTGCTGGAGGAGAAGCCATGATTCCTATGGGACTGTTCCCAGGTTCTTCCATGGTTTCTAAGATATTAACAGCTTTTATTAATTTGCTGCCATGTGGATCTCCATCCCCTTCTCCAAGGAGATGGCTGAGGAGTCCACACATTCTTACAGAGATGTTTAATATGTGCTTCAGTGTGCTCAGCACAGCCTGGAGCAGCCTGAGGGGCTTCACTAGAACACTCCCTGAAATGTTGGTGTGCTGCCCCCCAGCTTACCTCTAGAGAGCCTGGTTTATCAATTTCCCCTTTCAAACCTAGTTTAAAGCTCTTTCCATGAGCCCTGGTAACTCAACAGTCAATGCCATTGCTCCCTGGTCAAGCTGGCTGAGTTGCAGCCTTAGCCTGCACAGCATTCCATGAAAACTCCCACATGAACTGCTGCACCTGTTCTCTGGTACTGTTTGTGAGTTCCTGAGTTCCTCTGATCCATGGCTTGGCCGCTGATGCCCTGGTCCTGCCCAAGTCCCATCAGTTGCTGTGACATGTGCTGTGGTTTTCTGCCAGGTCTCTGTGTTTCCCTGAGATTCCCCCAGCTGAGGAATTCTCTGGAGTGCTCCACTGCAGGTTGTGCTGGCATTGGAGCTGCCAGCCTTGGCAACAGAATTTTCCTTTGCTTCCTTCATTTTTCTCCTTTCATTTCCCTCATTTGCTGTCAAAACACAAAGTTTCTGCCAATTCTTTACATCACTACCTCTTCTAGGGGTTTTCTGATGAAAAATGGCAGCATTAAGATAATTTGCATATTCAATCCAGTACACCCAATAGACAACACAGTGCTGTGGGGCATTTATAAATAATTTTTTAAAAGTAAATAATGGAAATGGAGGCTTGAAGATTATTGGCATGCTGCTGTTGACTTAAATGACTTCATCATAAAAGAATATCTTAGTAGTTCCAACAATTAAACTGAACCACGTTCTCTGCTCCCATTTGTTAAGTAATGCCAAATGCAAACTATTTTTTGTTAGATTTCCAAAATTGAAAGCATATTCTCCATAAAAAATTATTACTTTCACCTGTCTTTGCAGTTACTCATAACTGTATTGGCTCTAGGCCTGCAGCTGTGAAAATAGCACAGTATTGAAAATCTTTATTTCTTGCAAGCTTCTCCTTTGATCATCATCATGCTGTCTCCATTAATAACTCTTTAGGTTACTGGAACCTGCTCAGAGAACAGAATCAATGACATTCCTTTTTAATTACACCTGAACTTTTGACTTTTCTTTTTGGTGTTGGTTTGGTCTCTCCTGATAGAAGGTAATGATGATTCCAGTTCCACCAAAATCCTTGTCAAGTAAATATTCATGGACCTTTAAAAAGACTCCTTTCTCTTTAGTAATAGCACAACATTTCAGCACTATGGAAATGGCACACAATTTTAATAGCATGCACTTAAAGCAGAAGATAGCACAAAATCAATGCACTGTTTGACCAGAATAAACACCCAGAACATGATATACCCTGGCCATTTTTAGTTTTCATGTTTGGATGATATAAAACCTGGTTTTCTGTTTCTTAAGAGAAACTAGCACCAACTTTCTGCTATGAAAAAATAAAATTAATTCTGTTGTGTTTATACTATTATTTTAATCTTAAATTTGGATTATTTTATGCTGTATTTTCTGTTTGCTTTATGATGCATTTTTTCTATTAACAATACAATATTGCATCAAGAAATTTAGTTCTCGTTATCAAAATACATTAGCCTGCAGTGCTCAGTAAAACTAATTCAGTCAGGTAATTAAATAGATGCTAAATTCCCATGTGTTTTTTAAGTCAGTCACAAATAAGGACAATTTTCTGAATCAGGACTAATTGATCAGGCAGCTCTATTTTACTTTACCAGGAATGTTAGAGCAGAAGGGTCATCAGATTCTGCTTCCTGCCATTACAGGTACACAGTTTCTTACCTACACAAACTGCTGATCAGGATCTGTCTCAAAAATTCTTATTGATGTTTACTGGTTGTGATCCAGAGAGTTTGAAACTCTGAATTCTATCTAAACTCTCTGGTTTCTGTCTGAATGTATTCATGCCCAGTCTGTTTGTCCTGCATTAAGCTGGTTCACCTCCTCTGGAATTGAAAAAATGGAAAAAAGGGAATACTTTTTAATGAAAATATTTCCTCTTTTTATCATCATGGCTTGAGCAAGCTTGGTGTGTCCAGATTCCTTTTGCACAACAGCCCAGCCCCTTCGCTGTTGGTTTCTTCACCATGCCCAGATTGGGGTCTTGAATGTAGAACCTCACTATCTCAAAGTACTGCAGGTGAGAGCTCTCTAGAATAAGGACACCAAGGTGGATAAGATTCAGTAACACTTGTGTTTCATTGTATATTCTGGAAAGTTCTCATCTGTCCTAGAAACCCCTTTGCTTTTCTCACAGATGCAGCAGTTGTGACTCTCAGTTGCCCGCGATGGGCAAATTTGAAGCAGCTTTCCTTCTCAGTTGTTCCAAGTTATTATTGCCCTGTATATATTATTCCACCAGCTAACTGAGCTGACAGCTAAATATCACTGATTGTTTCCAAATAGCATGCTTAAATTTCCACTCTTCCTGACATTATTTTACACATTCTCTAATTATTGTTTATGTCTCTATTCCTAAGGTAGTTGTCTTTTACACCATATGCTGTAAATCCCTTTAGGTGTTCTTCCTGTGTCACGCCTTTAAATTATTCTGTTGGACTTTCAACCCTTCTCTGGCATAATTTCAATGTGTCTCAGACTTTTGGATGCCAGTGTAGATCCTATTTCTGCATGTCAAAGCACTTACAAGGGCCAGCAGGAAATGTGCTGATGTAGAGAATCCTATTCTCTAAGAACAACATCAATTCAGCAAAAGAAATGGGAGAAATTTCTATTTTTTAACTTAATATCCAAATAACAACAACAACAAAAAGAGCTACATCACATTATATGAACTCGTTGAGACAGCCTGTGGAAGCAACAAAATTTAACAGAAGGTTTAGAAACCATTGTGTCATTTAAGTAAATTGTGGTTCATCTGTAGTGCTCCAAGGTAATTACTTGTTTTGCTGAAGCCAAATATTTTGATGTTTAAATATATATCCAAGAGAGAAGCATAAACATTAAAGAAAATGTATGTCTGAAGTAAAAACCAGCAAATAAACCAGCCACTATTAAGAATTAAATTCTTAAAAGACTGTAAGCATTTGCTGTGTAGGTAAATAGGTGCTGTACTCACTCCTGTCTCTGTGAAATATTGTACTCATTCAAATCAATTATCCTTTTACAGATGTGATTTCATAAAAGGATAATTATTTCATGTCTGGAATTGCATCAGGTAAAACAATCTATTTTAATTGTTTCTATATCAATGAACTGAAGCACAATTTTTTTTTCTATCCACAAAACAAATTTAATCATCTCTGCCAAATAAGAACTCATTTGTCACTTGAAAGATGAAATAGTTTATTTTCTCTGTCAGCCAAAAAAAGCCCCCAACAAACCATATATCAGCGTGCATATGTTCTTGCAATGTAATTGTACCTATCTTAGCCTTTTCTAAAAATTCACCTGCACTGGGGAACAATGTAGGTGATTCTATTTTCTTTCCATTATCTTTCGTAGATGTTTGTCCTGGGTACACAAGAACAGTGCCTGGCAGAGGTCCTGCTGACTCCTATTTAAAGGCCATTTTAAACAGGTGAAGTTAAAAATATTTGCCCTCAAGGTTGTTTTTGAAAGTCACATATGACACATGAACAATGAAAGATTGTCTTTTATTTTTCTCAGGAGAAATTTATTAAACTGACCAAAGTAATACAAAAGTGAGGGAACTTAATGGTACACAGCACAGCTGGAGAGAATTTCAGTCAAAACACAGCGGGTATTTTCCCATACACCTGGATGTGGGAGGTGCACCCTAAACTTTGCTCCAGCTGAGCAGAGGGGTGGATGTGGTTCACAGGATTCCTTTTGCAAACCTCACAAGCCAGGGGCAGTGGATTTGCTTTGTCCCCTGCAGCCACAAGCCCCAGCCCCTGCCTTGCAGCCAGCACTGGGCCTGTGGGTGTGCTCATCCATCCTGAATGTGCTGGCAGTGAGGAGGGAGCAAACTCCTCACCAGTCTGTGCTTTCCAGCCTCTCTGACTCCTCTCTTACATGATGGATCTGGTGCTCTGTGTGTGTGTGCAGAGAAGCCATCCCTGCTGGTGGCTTCCTTTACCATACCACAAGAACTGGATGATAACAAACCTTTCCCAACCAGTGAAGTGCCAGTTCTGCATCCTTTGCATGCCAAGGCTACCTATTTAACTTCCAGCATAGTCCTGGAATGTGGTTCCATGTGGCAGTAAATCCCTAGATTGTTCTCTGTCAAAAATTTCTCCTCTTCCAACTTTTGAACTCCCCAGCAGTCCCTGGATATACTTCAACAGACTGCACAGTCCAGGGATCATTCCCAAAATGTTTTTTTTTTGTGCAGCCACCGTGTTCTGGGTGCCATCATGATTTACAGGGTGCAGGCTCACGTGTAGCTCCTGACTTCACGGTCCAGGAACATTTATTTCATTTATAGGCAGCCAGCATGTCTCACCACGTCCCTTCCTCTGTGCCTGTCACCTCCCTGGTGGCACCTGCCATTTCAAATCTCAGCCACTGCAGTGACCCTTTTTCCCTCTCAGCCCAAGCTATTTTCCAAAGCCTCCTGCAGGATGGGATCATGTCTGGGCTGAGGTGAGCTAACCCCATCACTCCAAGCAGGCTCAAAGCTCTCTGCTCTGAGAGGCTCATTCCACCAGGCTTGGTCTAATTGTCCAACAACAGCTCTCTCCTCTCCCTGCCTGTCACCGATGTAGCTGCCAACCAAGACAGGAACTGCAGCAATAAATAGTCAGCATCTCCCCCAGAATGAGAAAAGCAGGGGTCTATTTCCTGGTGCATTTATTTCCTAGGCTTTGGAGTACACTATTCTGATAAAATTCTTATTAATAATAATACATAGCCACTGCTTGATGAGACAAGTGGGATAACTGAAATGTATGCAGGGTATTTTGAATCATGTCTTTTCTGATAAGACTTAGATCTCTGGAGCAGAAGGCAGAGCTCTGCAGCATGTCTCTCTCATGATTTTTTGTACGTTTATACCTGGGTAATTGAGAAAACAAGGGCAATTCAGACTGATTCACACTGGATTTACCTGTGCTGGCTGAAGATATTTCCTGCCTAGATGATAAACTCTTCAGCTGCTGCAGCTAAATCAGAGAGGATTGTGAATCTGACTTGTCAGCCTGCCCAGTTTGCAACCTGATGTTTTAATGTACACTGAGATTGATAGTGGTTTACATTTACTGGCAATGACAAAATCAGCACCTCACCTAATCAGTGATCTGGCAGGGACGTTTTTGGATGGCAAGCTTTTAAATCACCCTGTCCTGAAGGGCCAAATCTTGTGAAAAGGGGGTTATAAGGACAGGACTGTTACATCTGACTCTGGCTTCACAAGCTTATGTCCATCAGCCCTTTGGATTTCAGTGGACTAAAGAAAAATACCCGACCTGTTGTATTGTGAAAAGTATTTTTCCTTGGCTCATTTTCTTTGCATATATCTCTTGATCTCATCAGAGATCTTGTCAAAAGAATTCACTGGAGAAGACATACCAGGCAGGTAAAAAACCTCATGGATAATTAATACCCAATTAATTTGATGCCAGTTATACCTAAGACTTTAGAAGAAATTATTATAGAAAATGTAGAAATACAGATAAATGAGTTAATATGTTACAAGTCTTTGTCAAAAAAAATTTCACAGGATCATATGAAGTCTTCTTTGATAGGACATGAGATTTTCTAAATTAATCAGTGATTTTTTTTCTCTTGATATTTAAGAATTTATTGCTTAATATTACTTATTACTTACTAAACTGGATATCAGTACAACTTGAGATAACTGGAGACAAGGAAATACAAGACTAGCATGAGAATTCTGGTTTTCCATACCTGAGAAAAAGAAATACAAAATTAAGCAGGCAGAGCACAGTATAAGCAGCATAAAAGAAATTTATTTTACTGGAGGAAACAAAAATAACCTAATTTATTTCAAACAAAATTTATAACAAAAAAATAAAAATATACAAGATTGCATCTGTGATAGGTATGTGACTCCATCCAGGTGGAGAAAACTGGCAGGTCTCCTTCAGTGATGCATGACTGGTAGGGAGATCCTGTTTGATGCCAAAAAAGTTCAAAAGAAAGTATTGCAAGCCATTCTGGGGGGAAGAAATCAGTCGTGCAAAGGCCAAAATGCTTCACTGCCCTTTGAAAGCTCCTGAACAAACACGTGACATTTTTCCACTGGAGGAGATGAGGGAGATCAAATGGGAAGTGAGACCTCAGCTGCTTGGTCTCATGGGAATGCAGAGGGATGTGTCTGCCATCACTTACTTTGGCTGGAATCTCTCACATCTGGGCTGTGCCATGTCCTGCAGATTGTCCCAGGCACAGGCTGAGTGCCAGCAGCACCCAGGGAACCCTCCCAGCACCCAGGGAACTCTCCCAGCACCCAGGGAACCTCCCCAGCACCCAGGGAACCCTCCCAGCACCCAGGGAACATTCCCAGCACCCAGGGAACCTCCCCAGCACCCAGGGAACCCTCCCAGCACCCAGGGAACCTCCCCAGCACCCAGGGAACCCTCCCAGCACCCAGGGAACCTCCCCAGCATCCAGGGAACATTCCCAGCACCCAGGGAACCTCCCCAGCACCCAGGGAACCCTCCCAGCACCAAGGGAACCTCCCCAGCATCCAGGGAACCCTCCCAGCACCCAGGGAACCTCCCCAGCACCCAGGGAACCCTCCCAGCACCCAGGGAACCTCCTCAGCACCCAGGGAACATTCCCAGCACCCAGGGAACCTCCCCAGCACCCAGGGAACCCTCCCAGCACCCAGGGAACCTCCTCAGCACCCAGGGAACCTCCCTAGCAGCAGTTTCCTGACACCCCCATGGCAGCACCCCCAAGGATGAGCCCAGTGCTCTGCACTCAGCTCCAGTGTGCTGAACTAAAACTCCTGAGCTGCTGAGTCCATGGTCAGGCTTGTGAGGGGAGGACAAATTTTCCTATCAGAGTTTGGAGTGAAAGAAGGGATTTAATAAAAATATCTATGCTTGTACGTCATTCAAGCTCTGTGAAGAACACCATGCCTTGTTTGTCTGCTGGTTAAACAGCTGTAACAAACTATACCTGCTTCAAAGAGGATTCACAAGAGACAGCAATCAATAAATGCTTGTGGAGACCTTTGATGCTTGAAAATGGAAAACGCTATTTTCACTAGGCTTATACAACAATTCAATTATGGTTTTGGAGAAACAGAGGGAGCAGAGCAGACAGATTTGATCAAGACTGAGGTTCTTAGCCATGATTACACTGAGACCTAGATAAAAATAACGATAGGCTAAGAAAGAACTGATTCAAATTGTTGTCTTTCAGACTTATTCTAAGTACATGATCTAGAAATTATAAAAAAAGTATTAAAAAAGATAAATAAGATAGTCAAGGACCCTTCTGTCAGATCAGCTGTTTCTGTTTACAGGCTAATGGAAGCAGCATATCAGGTTAGAAAGGCACAGTCACAAAACTAATGAAAATTTAGGGGGATGATAGATGTGTTTTGATACCAACCTAAGACTGAGATGTCCCTGAAGAGCTTACTTCAGAGATAAGTGCAGGACAAAATTCAATTCCATGAAATTGCAGTGAAGGCAAGATTGAAGTCACCTAAATTAAGACTGAGTTTAGACTAATGTTCTGCAAAATTTGTGTGCCAACAGCTCAGACCACTGCTTCAAAGCAGCCATTCTCTTGATAATCTCCTTACTGTCCAATGTCTGTGTGTGCCTTTGGTCAGCCACAGAGTTCCATACAAACACAAACATTGCACATCTCTGCTGTCACCCATTCAGATCAGGTTGGTTCCCATGTCACCCTGGAGATCTCTTGACATTCAGATTTGGGCACCAATGTCTAATTCCACCCAAAAACCTGGAGAACTTGGCCTGTGGTGCTGTATTTACAGGAACCCACTGCCATACACAGATCCACAGGGCTGACAAACCACAGATGTTCAAACCCGTGATGGAAGAAATCAGGACCTAAAAAGCAGGAATTTAACTTCCCCAGATGTGGGGAGTTTTGAGCCTCTGTCACTCCTGTCCCCAGCCACTGTGCTCCAAGAACTTGTAATTACATCGCTCCAGATGCACAAGTCAGATCTCAAGATTGGTGAGAGCAGGAAAAGAGTAGAAAAACAACAATCTGACTCTACTCTGAGAAAAGCACGTGAGGGTTCTGACTAGGCTAATAAACTTAGTGGAAGGAGAGAGAAAAGGCAGTTTTTATTTGGTCCTGAGCACTACTATAGCAACAGTTTAGTATTTGGGAAGTGCACTGTGCCCTTGTGCATGAAAAGGATCTGCCAGTCTGACCTTTCTTGTCATTAAAGTCTGCTTCCCATGTGCAGACCTGCTTAAAGATGCCTCTCTCCATGTGCTATTCCATAAGTCTCCTAAAAAAGGAAAAAATGTCTTTTGAATATAATGGAACACCTACTCTCATGATTAAATGCAATGAAGAAACCATTGAATACAATGATTTGCTAGCAGGAGACTCATATATCTTTAAATCAATAGAGTTGCATTTGCTTGCTGTGATGAGCCCACAGCCCACCTATGGCTGGCAGAGGTTGAATCAGCTGGCTGGAAGAATTATGAAGAATATATTACAAAAACACCAGAAAGAGCAAATCTGTTTTGTCAGGCATGTTGAGAATAAATCCTGTGCTGAGCAGTGCCACACAACAATCAATCTCCTACCAAAGTCTTAGCCTGTCTTCTGTATCTCTTTTGGGTGTGTGCAGTCTCACCAGGATGCTGAATCTGGCCCTGATTCTGCCCTCTTGCCTGCCCCATCCTTGGCTTTGTCACTGTGGTGGCACCATCAACTTGCTGCTTTGTCATAATGTGGCATCTTCCCTTCCCCTTCCCTGCCCTTTCAAAACACTGATGCTCATGTCATCCACCCTCTCTTCCAGCTGTTTTTGCTACTCACTGGCCTAGAGCACAGACAGCAAAAAGTTGTTGAAAATATTTCACAGCCTACATTTTTGTCTCCTTGCCTTCATCTTCCTTATCCTCAGCAGGGCCTTGGCATCAGCTCAGTTGTTTGCTTTGTGCCTTCAAGTGACCTCCTCTATGCCTTCTTTGGTTTTCCCTGGCATTAGTCAGGAAAACCCCCTGGCCAGTCTGAAATATGTTATGATTCTCCTTGAAACCCCTCCCTTAAACACCTGCTTGCTCTGTGACTGGGGTTCCTGTCCTTCCTCTCCTGGAACCACTGGATTTATCACTTTCACCCATGATGTGTGCTGGGCTCCTTGTGCTTTCCTTGCCTGTTCTGTTGTATCCCATCTTACATTTACCCTGTGAGTTCTGCAAAGGAGAGAGCTTCCTTATGCTCTGTTCACAGAGTGTTTAACTCCAGGAGGAGGACGGGACAGAGCTACTGTCCAAATAAATTAATATTCTACAGGTAGCTGTTTGGTTTTTTTATTAAGTCAGGGTCTATCTTCTATGACTTTTCCATGTTACTTGACAAGGTAGCAATATTCCACCCTGCTATGCTGAATTACATCAAAGCCACTGGGATGTTGGGAAACACACTCTGATTGGTTTGAAAAACCCAGAGAGAGAGAGAGAAAGTTATCAACTATTTATCTTGGCTCCAACAGACATTTCTGCAGCTGTTGTGTTAAAAACAAAACAAAACAAAACAAAACAAAACAAAACAAAACAAAATACAAACAACAACAAAAAAACCCCCAAAAAAATCCACAAAAAAAAAAAAACCCAAACAAAAACCAAAAAACCCCAACTTTCCAGGCTGGGTATTTTAAGTTTCAGCCTTTGGCCCTCTTATCTCAATTATGTCTTCATTAGGCACGTGAAGGAGCTGTCGAAACTCCAGTATATTCTACAAATACCATCAAATCACTTTTCCACCATATCCTGAACCTTCATGAGTATAAGTGCCACTTGTAAGTACCACACCAAAGAAAGTAATACCTAATAATGGTGAAAGAATTCAGTATTCACAAAAGAGACAGAACACACAAAGTGCAAAATATAGAATCAAAACTAAAAGCTTGAGTAGAGACCAAGACATTTCATAAACTGAAAAAGGAAGGCTTGAGCATAGCTTAAGACACTTCATAGGCTGGGACAAAATTGCTTTTGATTTCTTTATATTGGCTTTTTATCTCAAAGAAAGCAGATGACAAATTGTCAAGTGATTTTTCATAAGCCATTAGTACATGGTTTCCCTCCCTGTCTCCTCCTTCTCCTTTGCACATTTGGATCCTTGCCTTTTAATATTTTCAAGTTTACAGTTTGGAAAGGTCAAAAAATGCAAACCACAATGATTTTGCTCTCTGCAGCCTGCTGGCTTCCTTCTTACTCTTTATACACTGCAGTTAAACTAGTGGACATCAGTCATCTTTGATGTTAGACAAGCCCAGTTCAGAAGGTGCTCCTGCTCTAAAAGATTTGCACTGAGTAGATGAAGCTTCTAAGAGAAAGAAGATTAAGCACAGGGACTTACCCCAAGTCAGTGGGCAGTCAAAGGGCAGGCCTGGGAAGGAATTTTTATCTCAGTGGTGCTTTGGTCACTGTTTTTCCTATGCACTAGTGTCCTTTTGGATAAAGATTGTTGTGACAGAGAAATTGGGTGTTTCTCTAACCTGTCAAAAGCCAGCCAGCCAGCCAGTACATAAAGGGAGCACTGGGGTGAGCCACTGTAGCTCAATGATGTCTCAGTGCACCTGTACCCCGAGAGCATTTTTAAGCTGATGGTCAGATCCAGGTTTCCTGGCATAAAGTAAGGCTGAAATTTATGTGCCCCTTCTTCTCCCCACATCAATAGACCCCATTGCTATTCCCCCATCACAGCACTCAAACCTGAGCACTGTGGGACCCTGGCACCCCCCACATTTGACTGCTGGCTATGGGCAGCTTGCAATGCTGGCAGCACCAAGGTGTTTGTTTTTCATCCTCCCTGTGATAGGAAGAGAGGTGAGGAGTTCAGCACTCTCCCTTACCTCCACTGACATCAGTGCTGTGTCAGCCCTGATGGTATTAGAACAATCTTTTAAAAGCAGTTCATCTTATTACTGAGCTGTGCTCTCCCTGAAGGCCATGGACGAATGTTAAAGTCTGGAAGTGTGTGTGATGTCATGGAAGAAATATGAAACAGCAGCTGAACTGCTGGCTGCTGCAAGGGCAAATTCTGGTTAATGTTTCCTATTAACTCCTAACTCCTGTCATCCTGCTCTTGGTAGGGAGAATCTAAAGGAAATAGCTCTCTCATCTTCTGCTCAAAATTGCCATTTCCCAAGGATTTGCTAGAGGTCTAATTAACACAGAATAAATGTGTTTTTGCATTTCTCACTCAAGAGAATAGTTTAGATCACAATCAGTGTAATGAATGTTTCTGATGGAGTTTTGAGTGTAAATGAAAGGGACACTGTGAATGATGATGACAAATGTACTTCAAATGAAGAATTAATACTACTCATAACACTAGGAATATAAAAATCCATATTATTAGAACAAATGCTTTGGTAATATTAAGCACTTCTGTGGCTAAATCTCTCTTAGAATACACAGAAGGAACAGACAAATATTTATGCTGATATTTAGTACTTAGTACTGCTGTGGCTGTAATTTATATTCCCCCATAATCATGTCACAGTGCCACTCTGTGCTTTGTGTTGTGCCATTTTCACTTGTGATTTTAATGTCCCTGAAGCAACACTTCATGGGGAAACCCCTTCTTCTAGTCAAGAAAACAACTTTTCTCAAATCTCTGTGGTGCTCTCTGAAATACAAATAACAGCACTAATAAGACCCAGAAGCTTCTGTATTGAACAATGCACAACTAGCTTGTGAGAAATATTTCCTTCGCAAGGGACCTTATGTTCTTAAAGAAGACTCAACACGTGATTTTTGCAAACAAGCAGGGGAAGCTGTAGTCAACTGAGACGTGCTTATGAAATCTGTTTATAAATGTGAGTTGCAACCATGTCACATTTTTACAGACAGAAGGAACCCAAAAAATGTCCATGAGATCAGAATCCCTACTAAACAGCAGCCTCTGTGCTCCTGCTCCAAGGTCATTCAGAGATCCATGTCCTGTTGACAAGCTCTGCACTGGATTGTCTCCCCAAACAGCTGCAGCGTGACATCTGCAGAGGTTCTTAAAGATGGATGAAATGATTAACCAAAGCACTGGTTCCCATACTCTTTCTTGGAGCTCCCACAGCTTTCTCTTGATTGTGCATTTGGAAGCACATCCTTGATACCCTCAGCTAGCTCTCCTTGTTTCTAGCAGCCAAAAGGACCAGTGGACATGTACCTCTGGTAACAATTAAGAATGAGTTGGCTTGGAAGGGACCCTAAAGATCATTTCATTCCATCCCCCCATCATGGACAGGGATACCTTCCACTAGGCCAGGAATAAGTGACATGAACGGGACACAGAGTTATGGAGTTATGTTTTGGCTCACAGCTGCATTTCATGATAATTCACCATGATCATCATTTGTCTTAATCTCAGTTTCTTTAGAAACAAAGTTGGAACCCTGCTTTGCAGTACTGTTATGTCACCCTACAGAAGACAGTATTTTAACCGTTGCTATTAATACCTTAAATGTATTATTATTATTATTGAGGGCTTGCCCCATACTTGCCTACAAACTATAACTGTCTGCCAGACTAACTCCATTTTCTTCCATTTAATAAAGTGTTGTAATAGTTTCCCCAAGCACCCTTTTTTGTCAGATTTTCAATGTATTATTGCTGTTTACTACAAGCAGGGTCATTGATGGGATCTTGGTTCCTTGTGATAATGAAGAAATTGGCTTACACAGTGAATAGCTGTTCCTTTGCCATCACATTTATGTTAACATTCACAGTATCAATTAAACCAAAATTGAGGATCAAATATGCGACAATAACTGGAGGGGCTGAAATAATTGCAAGGGTGAGGTCATGGTGATCAAGCTTCCAAATACATTTTACAGAGTGCTGATGTGAAGTCTGCAGGTAATTTCTCCTTCCTTCAGGTGTCAGAACTCATTTAGGTTTTAGACACTGCCGTAAAAGGCAATCAGCTCTTCCCTTCCAATCTCCAAAATCATTTTAGCACAGGTAATATCAACAGAGTCACATCATTTAGAGCCTCCTCCTGCCGCCGTGCAGCTGCTCAGGCAGTTAATTACAATATGTTCCTGGGATGAGAGGCTGAGCAGGCAGCCACATCTCCGCGCTCCATTAAAACCAGCTTAGCCAAATTAGACTGATAGGATAATGGGAGTGTTTCGTGCAATTCCTTCTATTCTCAGCAACAAGGATTGTGCCAGGTATTGCTCTCTTTGTGTAAGTTGTATACCTGGTGTTTGTTTACTAGCAATAAGTAATGGCTATATTCTTTCATCTTATACCGAGTTGCAAAACTACATTTTTCTAAAGACTTATAAATTAATGCATCATCAACTCACGCAAAATAGCAATATATTTACTGTCAAACTTTGATTTATCAGGGAGAAAAGGTAGGGGCTTGAAATATTTTTCTTAGGAAAGTACAGGAAACAAACCACTCCATCAGAACAGGTGCTGTACATGATATATGTCATTTATGCACCTTCATTATTTCAAAGAGAAATGTTTTAAGTTTGTACAACTCTTCTCTATCACCTTCAGTTGTTGTTAAGATTGGAAATTGAAATTATTTTAATAGCACTGATTTGTCCATTGTTGATTCAGTTGGAGTGGGTCAGGGACCCAAAGATAGGATTCACCTCATCCTTCTCTCTGAAAAATTGTCATCTACATTTAGTGTAAAATAATTAGGGGAACAAAATGCCCTTCAGGGAAGTCTAGCTTAGGAGAAAAAGTACCTTTAAATATCAAAAGAGCTCCCAAACTACCTTGAGACAGATGAGCTAAATGTGAGGCCCTAATGTAAGAAAGGATAAATTCAGGACAAAGACATCCTTTTTTTTAACCCATCCACTAATAAGCTTTTCTTGATTAACAGAAAAATGTAAAATTCAGCTAAAATAATGTTATTTATTGCAGTTGGATTTTTTTTGGTGGTGTCATTTTGCTCTGTTTCTCATGCTGTACTTCCTAATTGCTGTTTTTCCTTTTCATAGTAACAAATGGGGATTTTGGCACCCCCTATAATCATCCCCTTGGCTGAGAACAGGGCAGAGCAAAGAGGGGAGTGTGGGTTGTGGTTTAGCATGTCCCTTTAGGCATCTCTCTGACAGGATAAAGATTGGTCAGTGTGGGTGGCTCTCATGTGGTGTTAAGGAAAGAAAAGTGCTGTGTCCTCCTTCACAAGGTGGTTTTGGGCCTCATCTCTGGGACATCTGCAACAAGCTTAGTAGAACCTGAACTGGAGATTTCCCAGTCAAGACCCAAACAATGAACAAGGTAATGAAGTCTGAGTCCTCGGGAGTGGCTCTCTGGATAGAGCAAGTCCTGGCCCCTCTGCAGAGGGAGTACTGGAGGTATATTTTGCTGCAGACTTTAAACATTACACCTGTAATTTCAGAGTTTCATGGTCAAATTCCAAGGTAGAAATAAGCCCTCAGTGTCTGTTCCTTTATCAGCCACACTGCAATGAAGATGACAGATGGTGTGAGGTTATTATGTTTAAATGGCCACAGAGGGAAGAAGTCCCAAGCTTTGCTGTTAGCAGGAGCTGTGTTCTAAAGATAAGTGAGTGAAGCAATTGCTGAGAAAAGTAAGACATTATTCCATATAACATCCGTTGCAGACATACATATTATCTATGATATATGGATAAACCAGGAGGGATTTTCATTTTTAAAAAATGCCTATTTTTCTGTAGCAGTGGGGGGTGTGTTTTTATGAACAGACATGCATGTGATTCCAGTGTGTGCTGCTTTATTGTATTCAGAACTGCTAAAAATAATTACCCACAATATCAATTTCCCTTCTGGAGCTTAAGAAGCAGGTTGAGAGCA
Organism: Lonchura striata; assembly: GCF_050655825.1. Classification (NCBI taxonomy): domain Eukaryota; kingdom Metazoa; phylum Chordata; class Aves; order Passeriformes; family Estrildidae; genus Lonchura; species Lonchura striata. The sequence continues at coordinate 149,584,097 of NC_140704.1, read as the reverse complement.
ATGGTGTTATTAAGAATAATTTCAGAGCAGTAAATATAGCTATCTAATCATCTATAATGGCAGGCTAGACATCTAAATTTGACTGAAATGAAGAAATATATCACTACACATTATATTTCAGTGAAAATATGCATACATTCCTTCTGCCTGCAGCAAATGTGAGGTACAGAAAACATTATTCAAAACACAGAGTTCCTTTAGTGATCAGTTCCTAACCCTCACTCTTTAATCCAAAGTATTACAACCAAAACACTACATTAAATTTTGCATCTACTCTCTTATGTATCATGATCTACTAAAGAGTTGGAATACTTTAAACACATTTCATATAATTTGAAAGCTATTCCGAATCAAAGCTTATGATCTGGAATACAATGAGACTCTCACTGATGGTTCAGTTGTTAAATGGATAAGATTCTAGAGATTCTGCTGGCATTCAGTAGCGAGTCCATACCCAGCACAGGCAGTATTTGTCTGTCTGTACAACAGTAATTGTGGAGCTGCATTAACAGATGGGACTGCTGCTCTCAGCTCTGGAGCATGACAGGTTCATACCCCAATGGCAGCAAAGCATATGGTCTAATAAATGTGAACAGGGTCAACACTTAACTCTGTGCTCTTGGGATATTTTATACTCAGCTAATGCCCTTCTGGGAGAAAACCTTAAGGGATATGGCCAACATATATATAAATATAACCATTTATATTCTACTTGGCACATGCTGTAATGCTTCATATTTTTAGTATGTGAAGTCTGCAGATTTTAACAGCTTTATGATGCTACATTTAGAGATGAGACCAGTAATAGTGGATGAGAGGCTGAACATGACCCAGCAATGTGCACTTGCAGCCCAAGAAGCCAAAGGTATCCTGGGCTGCATCCAAAGCCCTGTGGGCAACAGGTGAAGGAGGGGATTCTGCTCCTCTGCTCTGCTCTGCTCTGCTCTGCTCTGCTCTGGTGACATTCCACCTGCAGTGCTTCATCCAGCTCTGGGGGTCCCAGCACAGGAATGACCTCAACCTGTTGGAGCAAGTGAAGAAGAGGCCATGAAGATGATTAGAAAATTGGAGTACCTCTCCTATCAGAAAAGGCTGAGAGAACTGGGATTTCTCAGTCTGAAGAAGTCCCTGGAGTCACATAATTGCAGCTTTCCAGTACCTGGGAGCCTATGGGAAAGATGGAGAGGGACTTCTTGCAAGAACCTGGAGTGACAGGACAAGGGGGAAAGCTTCAGACTGAAAGAGGATAGGTTTATATTAAATATTAGGAGGAAATTATTGTGAGGGGTGGTGAGGCACTGGCACAGGTTGCCCAAAGAATTTGTGAATGCCCCATCCCTGGAAGTGTTCAAGGCCAGGCTGGGTGGAGCTTTGAACAACCTGGTCTAGTGGAAAGTGTCCCTGGCTATGGCAGGGGTTGGTTGGAACATGATGATCTTTAAGGTCCCTTTCAACCCAAACCATTCTGTGATTACACAGTTCCATGATTCTGTGGATAAAGAGGTAGCTGAGGTTGAGCTTGTCACAAGTTTTGCAAATTTGGGGTTTTTTGCGGGAATTTCGGGTATCACTGTCTGTATCAGGATTGACTGTGACCACATCCAGGACTGTGGATTCAGTGCCATGCACTGGCCTGAATCTCCTGGGGCAGGAACTTCAAGACAGAGTTCACTCTAACAGGAGAACTGTCTGCAAACCAGAGCAGGTTTTACTGAGATATTCTAAATGATTGCTTTTGTGAATATATCTTCATAAATTAATATACATTTTAGAGGAAAACTAAAGTATCAGTTAGGTTAAATATTTTCTTCTACAGTGAACACCAATGTCAGATGAAACTCTTAAGTGCTGGTTACACGTTTCCAGGTGAGGTCACCTCTCTGCTCACATTCACTACTCATCTTCAAATGGCTCACTGGTTTTGATTCAGAAGGTTTCATGGTGAGTTATTTTTTCCCAGTCCACTCTCAAATTATGGTTTATCTTAGGTACTTCCGTGTATTTTCTCACCTGGGCTTGATTTATTAAGTGTAGTAGGTGGCTCTCTATGACTGATCCAGTTTATCAATACCTCCTACTCCTCAGGCCTGTGTTTGCTTTACAACCTTTATCAGGGTCTAATAAAAATGCACTTATTCATGAACCTCATCAGAGAGATACCAGGTGGTTGGCAAAGGTGTCTTCTGGGCATCAGGTAGCCCATTATTGAAGTTGTTAGATATATTCATAATTTCTACTAATTTATTTTTTGAGCAGTCATGTAACAGTAAGTTATTACCCAAAAGACCTTCACTACACAGAGTATGCAGTAAAAAAGGTGAACAGTGAAGAGCTTAGCCTCACTCTTGTAAATACACTTGACCTTCCCAGATGACATTTGACACTCTCTCAATTTAAAAATAGACTAGTGTGTTAATTCATATCTCTATGGCTTTTCTTGCTTTTCTGAGCTTAGAAAAGCTTTCTTTGTGTATTAGTTCCCATCTGACAAGGAAGGGAGGTGAGAGAACATGTATCAGAAAATCAGCATCAGTCACAGCTTTTCTGTGTGGTTTTAGTTTTTTTCTCCTAACACTTTCAAGGTTGTATCACCAGATATGCTAACTAGTAAATGTACTATGAGAAGAAATTTAGCACAGAGAACATTAGCATCATCACTGATAGTAATTAAAAAGCAAATTTAAAAAATGAAACAAATACCACAAAACAACACAAACCCCTACCTTCTAATGATTAGAGCTGTTTTTCTTATGTAATTAAACCAACCAGCTCATTAGCATTAACCACACTACATATTCTAATGACCCAATTTATTTTAAACTACAGATTCAAGCAGATCTGATAAGGCTGCTGTTTCCTAATTCTAAAATAATGCCTAATTTAAAACAGCCTTATAGGCTTTGGCTGCCACATTGAACCATGTCCCATTACAATTTGACTTACTCAGCAAGCCAGTCTAGTTCATCATGGAGAAATTCAGGAAGAGAATTTGCAAGCTTTTGACTCCATATGTTCTTTATGGGAATATGATGAATTTATTTTAATTCAAATCTATCTAAGGATTGAAATTCAAAACTGTTAAGGAAAATGAGCTATTTCCCTTATGCTGGAGATTGTTCAGTCTCCCAAGGGCAGCATCTGGCAGATAATACAGTATGTTGTGCTGGAAAACAGCTCGGACATATTTAAGTAGCAAACTGTGATTACAAAGGCAAAGCTTAGAGGATGATGCCTTTTGACACAGAATTTAAACTTTTAGCTTTTAACATCAGTCAGGTTTCTTGGCCCTCCTTGGCTTTAGATTTTCAGTGAAGGAACCATAGATGCCTTCCCAGAAGTTTTGCAATGTGCCCAGAAAGTGACCATGCTTACATGATGGTGATTACCCCAGAGCAATGAACTTTTGCTCTGAGCCTCCAGATCCAGCCCAGGTGACAGCAAAATTTGGGTCAAGGGGCTCTGGCCAGCTCAAAGGAGAGCAAGTTCACCTCTTCACGCTGCATCCAGTGCAGCCACACATTGAATGGAGTCACTGGCTGCCACACTGGGATCGCCCTTTCCAGAGAATTTCAGTGCTTATCAGTGATCCCTGTTAGGAGATAATTTTCAATTTAAATAAAATAAGCTCAGGTTATCTTCAAAGTGGAAGGTCATTTGCTGTGATCAGATGAGATGGCAGACGCCTTCCAGAAGAACTCCATTAAGTGAAAAACAACTGCTCATTAGTGAGGAATTAAGCTCAAAACACTAAAAATCTACATCCTGGGATTGATTCTGGACACATTTAGTACACAGATTAATTTAAATGTTTGCTGCATCTAATCTTTCCTTATGTGCATCTGGATGTTCCATAAAGCAAATTACCTCAGCTATGAAATGATCAAGTAGTAGAGATTTAAACTATATATAACTTCTATGCAAGAGCATCAGAACATGACATTAATCTCCTTTCTAATTTCCTAAGCTCCCATTTTGTCATACAAGGTGACATCCCTCACAGCAACTGGATGATTTATATTGTGGAGGGTATTCTTAACTATCTTTAATATTGGTGCAACAGCTCATCCATCTTGAAACTAATTATATATTCAAGATTATTTATTCAGGACAGACAACGAATCATTAAAAAGTGATCTTATTTCTGAATAAACACAGTACATCTATCTCTGTCTCTCTTGTACCAAGTAAATTTCATGTGTCCATTATGAGTATGTGCAACCCTCCCAAAATTGACTGACTTTGAAATCTTATGGTGAAATACCTCTCTGAAATAGAATAAGGACTTGAAAAATGAAACTAAAGTGAAGTTATTGTCTCATTTTCACAGTATAAAAATTGATAGAAGTACCATGACACAAGGTCATGGTATTAGCAAAATAATCCTATGTAGTTCTATTCTAGTCTTACAGTGTAATGGATTTTTATGCTGGTTACATGAAAGGCACCACTATGGTTTATCCTTATCCATCTATTAACATCTTTATGTGTAATAATTAATTCCTTATAGCACTGCGATTTTGGTAGACTTGAAACTTGTTATTTCTCCCAAAATTGATAAACAAGTTACAACTGCAATTGCCTTAGGTTCTTCTTGTTTATATGTAGGAATAAATGAGGTTGTCTCTGCAGTCCAGTGGCCAGGAGTTTTGTAGGATCTGACTGGGTTGCCTGTTTTCCCTGAGAAGGCACGTCACTCCCTAGGGCTGCACGTGGTGTGGGTGGAGAGGGGAAGGATGACAGAAGTCTTGTATTTCTTGGCTTTAAATTGGCAAGGGGAAGGTAGAGATGATTTTAAGGTTCCTTCCAACCTGAGCCATTCTATGATTCTATGAAATACTCTCTTCTGCTAGCCAGTAACAACACCCTGTAGCACAGGAATGTGAGAGGGAAATGGGGGTTCCAGTGCAAGAGGTGGTGGGAGCAAGAGGTTTTCTCCCAGTTAAACACTGAGCTGCTGTTCAATGCTGGCTGGGTCCCTCTCCTGAGGCTCACACTAGAAGGGCTCATTCAGGACCTCTCTTGTACTTTTGATGATGTTATGCAAAGTGGCATCCAAGAAAAAACCCTTGTAAAGGCTGGAAAAAATGATACCTGCTGCTTCTTTCCCAGCCCAGGCATCTTGGCCAGTCACAAGCAGCAACAGGTTGCTCTGGTATGACATGTCAATATACCTGCTGCTTCACTCCTTTCTAGATGTTCACAGACAGTCTGGTTGCCTTTTATGCAGTTTTTTTTTCCTACTGCCATGTGCTTGCAACAAGGTCCCCCACAGCTAACAGCCTCTGTGGTTTGAGTTCCTCCACAAATGATAGCAATAGAGAGAGCAGCTGTCATCTGGGCCAAGTTCAGGGCAGCCATGACCATCTGTTTTTCTCCTTTGATTCATTTAGTCTTATGACAATATTGCCCTCCATCTCCTTTCCCTCCATAGTAATTGACTTCTTGTGGGTGAGCTGCCTTGTATCTTCCAAGCCTTCATTTTGTTAAGCTAATAAATCAATTTTCCATACAGGTGGTAGGGTTAAATATTGCCCACATCTAGCAAAATCAGAGATAAGACAGATGTGGAGAGAAAGTTCTGAACAGTCTGAGGAATTCTGGGATGGCATTGGGGGCTATCAAACACTGACTAAAACATGCAGTTTTAAAAGGTTTTGGTGTTGGTGGTCAGTTAGAAAGTCCATATTCCATTGCCTGCCTCAAACATACATCCAAGAGAGGCAGAATTAAGCACATTTTTCTTCCTCATGCTGAAATCTAGGAAAAACAGGAATCAACAGTTTTAAAAGCCAAGCAAACTTCAGCTTGGTCTAACCCAAAATTTGTGGGGGTCAGTGTCACAGTTTTCATGTCTTTTAAGTCAGTTCTGCAGAGAGCAGCCAGAATCCATCCCAGCTGTGAGGAGGGCAGAGAAAAATTGAAGCAATTGGAACAAAAATCCAACCCTTCAGGAGAAAAATCTCCATGTCTTTATTAGATGTCAAGTATAGAACAAGGTGTTAATAACAATTTATCTTCCATGGGAATTATCAAAAAAACTCTTTTTGTGTTGAAAAGTTTGGGTTCCTGTTTTGTGGCATCAGTTTTCTTTCTTTCACAGGAATTGCCTGAAATATAAAATTCATGCCTGAAGAAAGAAAAATCAATCAATGCATAATAACTTATTCAATAGTATAGACTAGTGCTGCCACTGAAAATTGATACAGAGGTAATCAGAGTGTGTTCGACCCCATCCTTTCCTGAATTACATCAATGCAGCTTCTGATATAGCAAAGGCAGTTTTGATACTTCAGAACCATACAAAAAAGCACGGGACCAAATCTACTTCTCTATTAATTTTATGCCAGGGTAATTTCATACATTTTAATGAGATGACTTTGTATTTACATCCATGAGAGAGACAGAAGAAAAAGCCTAAAGCTTCCACAAATACGATTTCTTTTTTTTTTTTCTTTTTTTCAAGAGGAGGAAAAGCTATAATGTGGACATCATAATTTTCAGAAACATGATTATTGTATTCTTTTCCTTTGTGCAAGGATGATCAACAATACTGTAAATACAAATAATGGCCATTGAGCAAGGTTCATACATTATACTGCCAACAAAATACTGACCTGAAGACTGAAAACAGAAATTAAAAAAAAAAAGTAATAAAATTATTGATTATACCATGGCATCAAGTAAATTAAGTTTTTGTTATGAGAGAAGCCATGTAAAAGGGAAAACTTCAGACGGAAATATTTAGGTTTCATTTGGTTTTGCTGTAATATTTTTCCTTTAACCTTCATCCAGACTGCATCCTGAAGAAGATCTCTGCTAATAAGGTTACTCATTCAGCTCTTTACACCACCTGTAATTTGCCTAAATTATGGAAGGCAAATTAAACCAGCTCCAAACAATATTAGCAGGCTGGTGCTACCATCATAATTAAGTCACAGCAGATGCAAAGGGACGATGGAGACTTGGTAGTAAATATATCAAGTGTTTCTGATGACAGTAATGCATTTTATTAGGAAAAACTATCATCATTGCTATGATCTAATGCACATTTACCCTTTTCCTGTCCTTCAGTCACTGGGTAGACATAAACTAAATCGAATTCCTGTATGTTAATGTTTTTTCCTTGTTAACTGATATTACTATTACATTCTATATTATTTAGTGGTTACTCTTGCAGCTACACTTTGTGCTGTCAAAAAGGCAGAATTACTTTCCTTGAGAGGTTGTCTCAACCAGAGTCTTGGGCTCCACAAGAGACACGGATTCAGCTCTGCCTGTTCTTCCTCCGAGCAGCCCCAGTCCTGAGCTGGGCACAAGCAGGAGTGGCAGGAGGGCTGTGTGCAGGCAGGACGGGGCTCTGAGGAGCATGGGGCACAATCATCTCAGCTGGAGGGAGCTGTTAACCTGAATTTGCAGTCCCTGGAGGTGTGCACTGATCACTGGGCTGGCAGCAGGGTCACTGCTTCCTCCAGCCATAAATTGTGAGCACAGAATAGGCTATTTGACAAAAACAGCATTGTGGGTTAACCCCAGCTGACAACCAAGCCCCACACAGCCACTCACTTGCTCCCCCGTGGTGGGATGAGAGAGAGAATCAGAAGGGTAAAAGTGAAAAATCTCAAGGTTTGACATGAAGACAGTTTAATAAGTCGATCAAAAGCTGTGCACACAAGCAAAGCCAAACAAGGAATTAATTCACCCTTTCCCATGGGGAAGGCAGGCAGGTGCTCAGCCATCTCTGGAAAATCTGGGGTGCATCACACATCGTGGTGAATTGGGAAGATAAACACCATCACCAGATGTTCCCCCTTCCTTCCTCCTCTCTCAGCGTTATGTGCTGCTGTTGATGCCATATTGTATGGAACATCCCTTTGGTCACTTGGGATCAGCTGTCCTGGCTGTGTCTCCTCTCAGCTCTTGTGCACCCCCAACTTCCCCATTGCTGGAGTGAGGAGCAGACAAGACCCTGACAAGCAGCAAAACCAAAAGCAGTCGCTAAGGAGCACAAGACTTTAAAATTGATTGAGCACATTCCAACCAAATCTGTTGTTACCTCAAAACGTCTGAGCACCAGAAGGATTATTGTGGTTTATTATTATGGTTTAACCCCAGATGACAATAAAGCACCCACAGGCACTCACTTACTTCCTTCCAGTGGGATGGGGAGAGAATTGGAAGGGTAAAAGGGAGTTGTAGCTGAGCATCAAGGAGGAATCTCAAATGTCCATATTTTACATGATGTCCTGGTCAAATGTATGGCACACATGGACTTGGATACCTGAAATTACCAGGCCAAAGAAAAATGTCAGTATTTGGTGACTGCATAGTGCCCTCCTTTTTTGTGCTCTGCTCAAAGGCACTTCCCTCTCACCCTGCTTGAAGGGCAGCACAGGATTAGGGCTGGGGTTGGGCACTGCTGTGCTCCAAATCCTGACCAGGAAAGAGCACACAATATGCTGTTTATACTTGCAAAATGGTGTTTGTAGGGTTGCCACACATAGCCCATCTCTTTGGACTTGAATCCCAGCACCAGTGTGGGTGGCAGCCTCAGAGATGTTGATGCTTTTCTCATTCCCACAAGTCCCTGGAGTGTACCCAGTTCTGATATCCTTAATTTGAATTTAGCTTGTTGTCTTCTTGTGCTATGCAGCCTACACATCTCTGCTTGTTTACACTCGGAAAAAAAAATCTGCTCAGAAAAGAAAGAAGGCTGTTTTCCTTAGCTTCAGGCATCAATCAAACCAAGCAAGGGGAAATGAAGTGGAAATGGAGTGTGACATCTGAGGAAAAGCCTTCCTCTGATCTTTCTTGATATTATTGGTTACAGCTAAGGGGGAAACAATTCACAATTCCTTCATTAGTCTTTGGTGTGTGAAGTAATTGTTTTGGATAAGGGCAGTGGTTGAATGTCTGCATCCTACAGCCTGTGCTGGGAACAACATTGTGATATTGACATTGCACAAACCACTGAGGACAACTTATCTGTTAGGAAAACCTAATTAATAGACTTGTGCTCATCCAGACTCAATATTACCTATATATAGTCCAACAAATTTTAATTATGTCAGAGGCTGCAAGATAAAGACACTATTGGGATAGTGTAGACACCCTCCATTGTACTCTTTCTCCTATTAGAATGACATGTTAACTTGCCTGTATACCATAACCTGTTTATGGATTAAATGTGGAATACATAAATTTCACCCCACTAATAAGCTGTTTAGTGTTATCTGGAGAGAAAAATAGGTCTGCTGTCTTCTATGGCTTGATCTGCTGAAATGCAAGTCTGGATTGCTTGTGGTTACAGGAAAGGTGCATGCAGATATCCTAGGTAGCAATGTGCTTCTTATCATAATAACTTTCTGACACCAGCCAATAGTAAGTTTAATCAGAAGATATTTCTCTTAATCAGAATGGAGAGAAGGTGTTTCAATCATAGATGACATCTGAGCTCTCAGCTCAGCAATTATGAACTTCAGTTACTTATGAAGCATTTAATTTTTTTTCCTTTTAATGCCAAACAAAACAATTTTCCCCTGGAAGAGAAGATGGCTTTTCCAGTCTAAACTAGGGGCTTTCAGAGATTAAGTAAATATTTGTCAGATTGTCCTTTATAAAACATCTCCAGTCAAATCCTTTCTTTCCAATTAGTCAGAGAATGCTGTAGATGGTCTTTTCACGTACATAAACCTTCCAGAGTATGACAATCTGTACTTTATCTGAGTACCTGATACGAAAATAGAAAACAACAGCAGAAGGCATCCCTGCCTGGAGGAGACATGGCACCTTGCAGAGCTGGAACACCCAGGTGGGCACCCAGGACCATCACTGATTTTGGTTTCCATTGTACCCTGGCTTGCTGGAAGGCCACATCCCTGTCACAGATGGTGATCTAAAACAGTTTTATCAGACTTGGATCACTTTCCACTCGGATGATCCCTGTCTGCTTGCCAGGCTGAGGAAATTCCTGATGGTGCAGGACACCAGAGTGGCCCATGCATAGCTTGGCATCCTCAGAGCTGTTCTAGCCTCTCTGACTCCCACGTCTTGGACCTCATCATCAAGGAGCAGGGCACCCTGGAACAAGCACCTCTGAGTGGTGCTCTTACAGTTTTAAATCCTTCCCATTCCAGAAATGTGATCTACACTTCTGCCCCTCAGAATTAACACCCCAAGGTCTCCTGAGCTGGATGCAGTACTCCAGCTGGGTACAATATAAATTCACAGAAAAGATACATTTTTTCATTATATGTGCAGCAATATCTCTAAGGAGTTTATTTTTCTGTGGCCTGACTACAAGTGGAAAAAAACACAAAACAAAACTAAACCATAGCAGAATACTGTGAGCTCATTGCAAATATCTGCCTCCAATCTTGACAGATTGACAGACATCCCAAAAATGAGATATTGTTTAACTAATACTTTGAGCAGTTTAGAATTGGAGAAGTATTGCACCTATAACCAGAGGTTGTCGTGTAAGAAAATGAGTAGCTGAAAATAAGCATCTAATTTTAAACTCTGTGTTTGGACAAACTGCAATGCTCCATGTCAAACCCATGCAGTAGAATCCTTTTCATCTCTGGCCTCTTGTCTTTTCTCCTCCCACACGAGGGAATTTTTGTTACTGATTAAAAGCAAAATTCACTGGTCACTGGAGTGCTCTGAGAAACTCAGAAAAAAAGTGAAGTGATTATTACTAGTTTCTCTAACAAGAAAAAATTGCTTCAGCTTTAAATATCTTCCAGAAAGGATACATTTTTTCCCAGTTCCCTGAAATAAAACAAACAATTCCAGAGAGGATAGCAGTGCTTATATTTATTATTTTAAAAACCTTATGTAGCAAAATATTACATCTTCCTATATATTTTGGCTGTGTGGGAGCTGATGCCATCAGAAATTAAATACCCAACTTCTGAGAATTTTTGTTTGTTTGTTTGTTTATTGCCTCATTTTGTTTTATGAATGCAGCCTCCAGAGCCTGTTTATTTTCTGGCTTTCCATGTTGCTGTGACTGCTACTTTGGGTAGTTGTGCCATCACTTACATTGTAAAACCCAGGGGATCTATCCTCATATGAAATGTGTGAACCTACAAAAAACAGACTTGAAATGTGAACAATAATAAAAAGCTTCATACATTGGGAAACAAATCAGTTTGTCCCTTTTGTAACGTAAAAATAAAAAGTAATCCTAAAAATGAGAGGATAAAATCCCAGCTTTGCCTCAGTTGCAAGCCCTCTTTGTAACCAGCCAAAGGAGAAAATTTTTCCAGCAGATAGAGCCTATACAGAGACCAAGTGTACAAACTGCTCCATCCAAGACCAGCCCTTCAATGTAGGGCAGACCCTGCGAGAGAAAAGAGTTGGGGCACTGACCCCTTGTGCCAATTCCTCTTCAACACATAATCTCACAGAGCAGGGGAATGAATTCCCATGGCACTGGGAGAAAAGTAGAGACATGAAGGAGAAAAATATAATTTTCTCTGAATAAAATACAAGTTTCCTCAATATATGTGTCCCTTCCCTCCTCCCAAGAGCACAAATTTCTATCATTTCTTTCCTGAACCTAACTTGATTCCCAGCAGTCCTCCCTGCCCGTTTCTCTGGAGGCCTTGAATGTAGCACATATTCCAATTTTCATTTGCTGTGTCTGTGCCTTCTATTTTTCAAAGCTAATAGATGAGTGTGATGCTTTATGCTATTTTATATTCTGGAGAAGTTTTCCAGCAAAAACCTTGTGAAAAATTGCAGTGTGCAGCTGTAGCTCGCCTCACTGCAGGCTGCCCCATGGAATTGGAGCCTCTGATTCTCTTCAAATGCTCCATGTACAGCTGAGATGTTAAATGTGCTCAGAGATAAAAGACAATTACAACTTCTAGCCATGGCCTGTAGTCTTCATCTGTAAAGTCTGAGCCTCATGTTACATTCAATAAACAGCCTCTCTTTAAACTAAATATAGACCACTTGCTCATGCAAATACGCCAAGTGAAGAGTTACAGCAATTGCATTTACAAATGATGGGAGCATGCCAAAGCCTTTTGGGAAAAGGTTTCTTCTTCCGCCTGTATTAATCTTAAGGTTGAAAACTGCATTGAGATGAAGGGCCTGTTCACACCTCAGGCTCCTTTTGACAGCCTTCCATCAATTCAGGTTGGAGAGGTGCCCTGGGAACAGGAGGAATGGATGTTTGCCCCTGTTTTTTCAGATGGTGCTCCTGGTATGGCCATTCACAGCTGAGAGGTAAGGGGATATATAAGGCCCTCAACTGAAATGGAAACACATTACACATTTTTGTTCTGGTAGTATTTGCACAAGAAGAATGACAACATCAATATGAAACTATAATTGATAAAAGATGAGTAAATAAATGTTGTTTTTAATAAGGGCTGTGCCTAAGAAGTAGCTTAAAGCTACAAAGCAAGAGATTATGGCTCTTTCTTCCACCTTTCTGCTAATATTTATATTTGAGAACTAAAAGTCTCATTGCAAATACAAGTAGTTGCATAGAAAAAAATCACCTCATAAACCACTTTACTGCCTCCAGATCTTTCCCGTGTGAAAAACCAGCAAACTAAAAAACCTAAAAAACTGGAAAAGCTAGTACAGGGGAAGATGAGAATTCAGCTTCAGAGGTGGCAAATACAAAATCAGCAAAAAGGTTTTCTTGGTGACTAAGATATAATGTGGCATAAGGAATTTAGACATTGTTTCAGCACAGAGATTTTGTGGCTTATTCCAGTGATGAAGAAGAGGTGGCCCAAACCAGGCAGATCTCAGGAGATCTCTGTCATCTTAAAGATAACACTGTAATGCCAGTGGCAACAGGGGAAAAGGATAGGGGCAGCTGAATGACCTACACCAGGTTTGTAAAACTGAACCTATTTCAGACAGGGTCTGAGAAGGCATTTTCAACAGAAAAATGAGCAGCTGGATCTGATGGGAATGCCCTTGTGCTCCTGTGGGGAGCAAAACTTCTAATCAAGGTGACGTGAGCACATCCAAGCAGTTCCTCAGCCCCTCTGCTCCTGCTGCTGAGTCCAGGGGAGCACAGGGCATTCCCCCTGTGGTAGAAACCAGGAGGAGTCATTAAGGCTAAGAGCAAACTTGAAGACATTCCAAAAGATTAAACAGAAGCCTGAGGATGGTTGCAAGGAAAGGCAAATGAGATTTTAAGCAGTCTGCTTAAGCTTAATTGCACATTCCCTGAGTGACATGAGGCAATAATGGATCTTGGGGAGGTAAGGACAGAGAGAAGAGGTGTCTGCAGGGAGTAAATCTGTTCTGGGGTGCAGATGAACAATCAGAACCACTGTGAGGCTCTGGGGCAGCAAGAACTCATGGATGGTGGCTGGAATAGCAAGAAGGAGGAAAGCCATCTCCCAGGTGGCTGCAATGAGCCATGAGCTGGGCAGTCAGGGCAGTGTCAGCCTGACTGTGACATTATTACAACTGCAAAGGGTGAGGGAAGAGATTTCTCTTCTACTGGGCTGGTGGGAGCAGCCAGGGCGCTGGGGGTGGGATGTTTCTCACCTGGAGATGGTGCTGGGGCTGCAGCCACAGCAGCATAACAAATCAGCAGCAAGAGCTGTCAAGAGGACACTGTTATTAGTGTAAAGCTGCTATTAATCAATTCAAGGAAGCTGCAAAATTAACCTCTTTTAGGGGAGTGACTGAATAAATGTGACACAGAAAACATAAATGGGATTGTTTGGTTGAGCCAGTATGGGAAACTTGGGTAAGAAACCCTGTGATTTTAATCCCAAGAAGCAAAAGCCATAAACGTAAATACATTTGTATCCAACTTCCCCCCTTAGTTCCCATGCTTTCTTTTCCTCCCAACTTCTCACTGGCCTCATGGCACATGGAGAAAATATAAATGCAGTCTTCTTGTGTCTGTATCAAATGGACCTTTTCCATGGGCTTCTAAGGCAGAAGGGTCAAATCAAAGTTCCCCTGTGTGTTCCCCACTGGCCAGACCCGAGTCAGGGTCCCTCTGCTTCCCTGGGTGCATGGTCACTGGCAAAACAGAGAAAGTGAAATGCCAAGAACAGTGGGGGGAAAAGCACAGCACAGAAAATCCTTCTGTGTTGTCCCTCCTCATGGATGATCTTGGGAAGTGTCTGCATATAAACATCAGGCAGAGAGGAGGAGGAAGAATGAGTAGAAACCAGGGTAGACAGGGAGGGATGGATTTGCACATATTGTAAAGAAAAATTACAAGGAATTTCAGCTGGCCTGAGCCCTGGGGAAAGAGTGAGCATAGTGAAAAACTTCCTGCTGGTCTCATTAAATCAGAAAGCTCCAAGCTCTGTGCAAAGGTGTGCTGAGGTATTGCTGCTGTCTGTAGCTCTGGGATGGCTTTTTGCTGGAGTTATGTGGAAATGCTCAGAGAGCAGACCATGGCCAGCTTTCAGCTGGTCCCAGGCCAGCTCAGAGCAGCTGCCCAAGATGCAGGACATGTGTGGTCTCATGGGACACGAGGACTGAGAGCACCTCACCAGAGCCCACAGCAGGGAGCATTCTGGCCTGAGAGGATGCAGTGTGCTTGGGAACTGGCACTCATGTACAATGAAACACACAGCTATCCTCTCAGACATGCTCTGGACATTATTTTCTCTGCAAAGACCCAGGTCTCTCTACCTCAGAGTCCTTTCATGCAGCTAGACCAACAAAAAGAGTTTATAAATGCTCCAGTTATAAACTCAGGTCAGACTGTGCCAGTGCCCAAGCAATTCAAAATGAGTTGTACATGTGCAATATATAGGTTCAAATACACCATCTACTTAATTTCAAGTAAATCTTTCTCTCCAGGACAAAAACTCTAAATAAAAGCTGCTGTAGTGCCTGAGGCATTCAGTTTCTCTAATGGTAGAAAGCAGACTGGCCTCTTAGGGATTTTTCTAATTGGCAGAATGTGATTAAATAGAGAGCAGTGAGACAGGAAGTGCCCCAGGTGTTAAATACTTAAAGCTGTTTTGTACCATTGTGAGTAAATGGAATCGATGCTCTGTATCATTATTTAAACACTGTAATTAAATTTGGAAATTCAGGTGCTTAATGTTCCCTCTGGTCCACAGCCAGAAAAAATTATGGTCAAAGGAGAGGGGGCCAATAAACCAGGCAAGCAGCTGAGGGATGCTGGAGATCAGAGGACAAATTTGTTCCAGGGTTCTAATTGAAATCAGTGGACTTAAAGTGAAGCCCAGGGAATCTCAGGGAGCTGAGAGAGGTTTTCATTCTGTGTTGGTTGGGAGAGATGACGTCTGGGGCTCTCTGCTTCCACCCCAGGCTGCTTCTCCATCATCTCTGTTGAAGTGACCTCAGGGAGGATTTTCCAGTGATATTTGCCATGAAAGGCTGCTGTTCTCTATAGCATCAGCCGACACACAGCTACTTGAAAATGTTCACAAGCAGAAGAGAGTGACACCCCTGTTTCTAGTGATGAGCTCCTGCTCACAGAAGGACCTGCTGTGGTCCTTGAGCAGGTGGTCAGAGCTCTCAGGTGGCCCTAGAGAGCTTTGCTGATTGCTCCCCAGCAAGGGACAGCAATGACAACTCACTTTGGCACCTCTGCCCCTCAGTCATCAGCAGCTCTGAGCTGATTATGTAGATAGGAGACAGAGAGAACGTCTGACAGGGTCTCAGCCCAGTACTGGCTTAGAAAATAGCAGGCTTGGTCTAAATTATGCTATTGAATCAATTTTTGTGCCTTTTTTAGATGGATGCACCTGTAACAACAGACTGAATAGGGACCATTGCATCACCTTCCCTGGATATTGCCTTCTGGGTAATCCATTTTTCTACAGTAGGAATATTGGTTTCATGGCCCCATTTTTAATGACTGAGTAGGGCATGATGAAATATTTTTGCTTCCATCATCTGCACAGGATAATTAGGTTGGTTCCCCACAGGTAGCCTAATAGCTGGGTGCTGATGCCAAGGAAATCCATAGTGAAAACAAACTTTGATCATCAAGGCCAGCTGAATGTTCCATCTGTGAACAGATCAAGAATGTGAAATTCCCTGGAAGTGTCTAGTTATTTAACTCGCTGAGCTCAGCATTGAAGTGGAAAAGTAAAAAGTTCCTGATAGTAAGATAAAGTCAAACTAACTGATCAAATAGTCCTCATCTGTGAGAATGTGAGTCATTGGTGCAAAAAGTTTTTGCAGCTTCTGAATTTGTGATGCAATGCTGTATTAACTTTTTTTTTTTTTTTTTTTTTTTTTTATTTCAAGGTTAATAGCTAAAGATAATTGGTGCCAACCTTTTAAAAGCAAACTTCATATTATACATGAGCCCAGGACAGCAAATTGTCCAGTCATATTTATGCTTCTTGTGGCAAAACTGGCCCCATTGCTTGAAAAATTGTTAAGCAAGGTTTTGTAACAGTTTGTCTTATTTTCATCCAATCAGTTTTAAAGTCAAGCTCTAATATGCCATTGACAATACTTTTAGCCATCTTGAAGAGCTGGGAAAATAGGGAAGTTTGTGGTTTTCAATGTATTGTCCTACCAGCACTTCATTCAGAGAGGTAAGAGTCCTTGTTCAATTTGCATTTTTCTTAGTATATTATTTTAACAGGTATAGCTATCATTACCAATCCCCTCTAGGAGGAAAAATATAGATCAAAGAAAATTACAATATGTATTGCAGAAAGACACTTTCAAGCAGTTTCTGTAAAGATGATATTTCCTACTAGAGATGATCTTTAGAGCAGTTTCCATGGAAAGTGCAAACAACCTTAATGGAAAATTATGCCCAAGTCTCTTTCAGGTGTCCCTTTATCTAAAAGAAGCAGCATAAATAGCTCATTCACACCACTGCCTCACTTCACAAGCAGAGACACTGAAATCAGAAACAAGGATGACAAATTCTATACCTGATGGTTTTTAAGAGGATTACAGTTCTGCAAGATGTTCAGCAGATCCTGAGGAACTGACATGGACTTGGGTGCAATTAAGACTTTGCAGTATCAAACTGATAATTATCAGGCTTTGATTAGTGTTATCTCCTGGGTATGAAGCTTTTATTTCAAGTTTAGATCTCATTAGGTTCTCTAACTTTTTCTCATTGCAGTTTCTTGCAATAAAGTAATCAAGTAATTTTGGCATGCAGATTTATGAATATCTCACAATTTATTGGCAAAGACACTCATGAATTTTAGAGCATATTAATTAACCCAATGATTCTTTTACATTGTTCAGGCTTGAACTAATAAAACTGATTTTCAGATGGATTTCCAAGTTTGCATAGATATAAATATGTTATGCACACAAATGCAGACATAATTCTTATGCTGCTGTAGTACAGTCTAAACAAAACATTACTGAGATATGTATCTCTCACCCTGCATCAGAGGTGTCACCCTCAGATCCCAGCTCTGACCCTTGGACAGTGAACTCCTTGGGCAAGGAAAGCCAGACTCTTGCTATGCATTAGGAAAAAAACAACTTTGCCATCTGTTTTGTGCAGTTTTGCACATGTGTTTGTACGAAAAATAAAAAGAAATAAGACTTCTGTCTTTCAAAGCAACATTTACAGATGCTGCTGATTAGTCAATGGAGAGATTAAGGATTCCAAAATCTAGGGCAGGCAAGAGAGAAGGTGGTGGTGTCCCATTCTCAAGGGATGTGGTGGGTTTAAAGGGGTTGCTTGTGAATGTGGAGTCTGGAAATTGTCCATCAAGGATCAGAGCTCCCAGTTAGTGGCTCCCAGCAGTGGTGGCCATGGTTAGTGGGACCTCCACAAGCTGCTCCATGAAACAATATTGACTTTGCAGCATCTCCAGGTAAAGACTTGCTGATTTGCACATGCATCTGCCATAAATTTCAAGATTTCAGGTGTTTTGCTCTGAAACTTTTGGGACCACAAGCCTATGAATTAAATCATTCATCTAGGAGGCAGGAGAGATTGTTTCTTTAAAAATAACAGTGTTTTAAAAAATAATGTGGATGGGAATCAGCAGGATTGGGAAAGAGCAGACTCTTTCTAGAATGTCACTGCCAGTTTACTTCTACATTTCCAATTAAAGATAGTGGTACACATGTGCTAACATTTGTGCTACCTCATGTGCTACATACAGTGGCACATTTGTGCTACCTCAGCTTGGGGCTGCTCTTCTGAAAAATGTGTTAAGACCACACTGTAGGAGATGTCTGCAAAATTGTTGTTTTCTTTTTCTTTGGCAAGGACCATACTTGAGGAAGGCTAAACAGTCTAGCCTGGCACAGACACACAGCACTTGCTCTGTAAAGAGAGAGCTTCCATCTCCAGCCCCTGCTGTCTGACACATTTCATATTTATTAATACTACAGGAAAAAACCCTACATGAATGTTTTTTTTTTTTTTTAAAGCAGATGTCCAATTAGCTACTGGCTGCTATTTTTCTCTTAGACATGCTTTTGGGAGATTAATGGTAATGAAAAATTTTTGAATTCCCTTTATCCCAAAGAACATACACTCCAGCACTTTAGATCCAATTCCATAACCCGTGACATACTGTTGGATGCTGTACTGCTTTCAAGTATTATCCCCATCTCTGTTTTGGGGAAAGGGAGGGCTTGTTTGCTTTTGTACATCCACGCCTGCTTTGATCCATATGTAATTTATGGTGTGCTTTCAACTGTTTAGTTATCTTGCCTTCTGTGCATACTCCACAAAGCAAACACCATTTGTAAGTCAGTTTCTACAAACTTTGAAGAGTTTTACTTTTTTGAATTGTTTGATATACTACACATAGTTGTGTAAGAGGCCACGGTGCACGCATTGTTACAGACCATGCTTAATGGATTGGAAGCAGGAAGCTTTTAACACCGCTGTGAACATGAGCATCCACGGTGTTTGCAGGCTGCCAGTCACACAAATCACCCAGAGCAGAACCAGGAGGACCAAGTTTTCTGCCAAGAGGAGCAGCTCTGTGCTGGCAGCGGGTGCTCGGCGCTGTGCCCTCGCATTGCTCCGAGTCAGGGAGCCCAAGGATCACTGGCTGCAGAAAATTCCCCCAGCTGACCTGTCCTCCTGCAGAGCTCCAGGTCACCCTGCTCCAATTATTTTCATTCAGTCCTTTGCTGCCTCTGCCAGAGACCTTCCTTCTCTCAAAACCCAAGGATGAAAAATCACTCTCCATTGTCAAGGGAGACCTAGGGGAGATGGCTCCAGGGTGGCTTCACACCTTTAATCACCTTTGGCTGCAACCCTCACCTCAGTTTTTGTCATATTTTTGTTTTAGCCATACAGCCCTGACTTTTTAGCACTCCAGAACATGGGTAGAAGCCCTTCATATCACATTCTATAAAAGTTCTCAGTAATTGAAATAGAAACTCAGATGTTAATTGCACTGAGATATATGAGTCTGGAAGAACATTCTTTTTCTTAACAAGTTCTGTGTATTTGATCTCTGCAAGAGTGATGAAGCCCCACTATCACAGTTGTGACGGTAGATCACTATACCAAAGGGATCTCTTCAGCAGAATTATTTTTATGGATACTTTCAACTGCTGTCCCACATGTTGAGCACACTTGGGAGAGGCTTGGCTGTGCAATGGGGCTTTTTATACCAGATGAAATGGCAAATCTCTGAGGAGTGAATTATTCATACTGATACTGTAACCTTTCATTAATAAACTCGGTTTCAAAAATAACCTTTAATCCTATTTAATAAGTCTCCCTTACTTTTTCTGAACATCTTTCTCTTCTCTCAGTAACACACAGATCCTAAAACTTCAATGTGAATTCCTGAGAAGACTATTTTTTTAAATCATTCTCCAACCTTTTTTGTTAATAACTTCAGGAAATTAAGAAAAGTTCCTATACTCCTTTCACAAACCACTCCAATAATTTCACCTTCTGTGGAAGAAACTTACTGCAGCCCTATGTAATTAAACTTCCTACTACATCCTACTAATTATATGCCACTTCCTTTAGGGAAATTATTTTCCCAATTCCTGAATCATATCACAATAAATGTAAAGTATAATAATAATCATAATTTATTTTTACATGTATTTCTCCTCTCCTACTGCAAAGACCTGTTTCGTTCCAAAACTTCTCTCAGCACTTCAATATTTGAGGACTTCTAAATTCTTATTAGTAAAAAATAGATCTTTAAATTCCAGCTTCTTCCAAGTGTAACACACTTTTTTAATATAAGGATTACCTCAGTATCATAATTTTTAAGCCAGATATTGATTACTTGCCTTGTTTAAACTTCCTAATGCAGCATAAAGCTTTGCTTATATGCCTTTCTTTTTCTTACATTTGCATTTGCAAACAATGGGTTTGCAAGTTACCTCCTCATCCCCTAGAGTGCAGGCTGTCTTTAAATGATTGCCAATACATCTTGGATTTTATTTAATTAAACCCTACTCAGCTGAGGATGTACTTCAGTTTTACCTTTCCTTGTGCAGTTATATTCTCTTTTTTAGGAAGCTTTCTGGGTCAGCTTTCCTTAGTGCTCTTAAAATACTGCATAAATTCTGGGAATAGTAGGAAAATTTATTCTGGGAGTCCTAGCTCACTGTTTCAGAAGAGGTCTGATCCCATGCCTAGTGAACTCAATAGAATGAAGCCTGATGATTTTTGATTAAACTTTTTGATTAAACCTGATGCATTCATCTTGGTTGTTCTCAAATCTTTTAGATCCAAACCTCTTCTTTCTTCTCCTCTTCAATAGCTTAAGAATGGACAAGGGCCAAAAGAAAGTTAGGCTCTTCACCTGACTGATATAGAATACACATCTCTCAGTGAGGCAAAAGAGAGGAAGAGAAATTCAAAACTGTACAGGTCAGAGATAAAAACCTGAGGACTCTGCTTCTCTCCTATAGAAATACAACCTCCCCCTCTCCACAGAGCCCCCACCCTCAATTCTCTCCTGAGCTGAGAAACCAAAGCTGGCCTTGCTCCTATCTTCTCCCGATGTCACTAAATCATTCAGGTGAAAGAAAGACCTTCCCATCCTCTTGAGTGGCAAATGTGCACAGATCCCTCTCCTGAGACACAGTCTGTTACCAAGAGCAATTATTCTACCTCTTTCTAACTATTATGAACAAAAGTGGTTAAATTAATATGGCTTTCTACCCACCATCACAGCCTGAGTTTAATTGGAGATTGTTGTCTGGAAAGAGAACAGAATCATTTCCTATGAGCCTGTTTCAGTCACAACTGAAGTCACTTACTGAAGGAACTACTGGTATTTCTTTGCTCTGACTGAGATTATGGAAAAGGTGGATTAGTTAAAAAAACTGGATCTAGATTATCATATTGCTGAATTTTTAGGTATTTATATATACAACACCTTCATTCTTAGTGTGTGTCTTGGCATTCAGAATTCACAGAATTCACAGAAGCTTGGGTATTGTGAGATGTCCAGAAGCAGGAGTCACAGACCCATGTGCTGTGCTTAAACTGAGCCAATAGGATTTATTCAGGTCAGGCTTAAAGTCTTTGACCTTTTAGAAATCCTCAGTGGAGTTTCTTCTGTGATTTATACCATGCAATGCTCCCTAGTCCCTGTGCCAGGGTTCAAAGACAAATCTATTGTAGGAGACAGAATAAAACAAAATAACTTAGTGTGAGAGACTGGAAGGGTTGCTGCCATGAAACATTTTGGGTGAGGGGAAGGGGCAGCTTGTGCCTTGGCTCTGGGGAGGGGATGCCCTGCCCTGCACACCCCACACCCCTGTGGCAAGCACACATCTTGACCCTGCCTCCTCTTGGAATTTCTATCAGCTGCACACTGCTGGAACCAGGAGTGGTAGTTGTGTTTATTCTCTTCTATATCTCTTCTGTCTTTTTATTCTTCTAATTCCCTCTTCTTGGAATTTTTGAGTAACTTAAAATCAAACAGGCTTAGAGTTTGCAAAGTTGAATAGGTCAAGTTAATGCTTTGAGAAGTGTTTTATGTTACTTTTAGATACTGATAAGGTCCCCTCTCAGTCAAGACCCAAAATTTGTCTCGGTTGGAGGCATATGTGATGTTCACATGCCCAGAATCTGCCACTGGGCATTTAATTCCCTCTTGTAAATAGCCAAATATGAGGTTCCAACACCTTTCTTCGGGCAAATTGCTCCCAGATGTACTCAGCATGCACTTTTACAATCGCAAATCTGTTTAAATATCTGTGCAAAAATTCATGAATCTTTCTCTAAGTCTCCAGTTTTTAAAACTTTGGTTTAAGGCTTACATGGTTCCACTTCAGTGATTTAAAAAAGATAGAATAAGGCCTGGAAATTTCTTAAAGCAGAATTGTTCCTGTTGTCAAGATACTGTGAAGCATAAATATTGGCACAAGAATTTGCTTTATTTATATATATTGGAAATGGACATGGAGATTCCTTCCTGTATGTATGTTGATACTTCTATCAAGTGCAGCACCTTAATATACTATTCTCTTTTGCACCTGGGCTATTTGATTTAATATTCGCTTGATCTTTTTGCACTGAAAATGCAGCTAGTGCACTAATACATATTTTGGCAAATTTTGGCATATCAACAAATCTCAAAAGTTTCATGCAAGGATCTACAGTTTATACCCTGAATTTAATAACTCCTTTTCAATAGTTATAGGGATTCAACTTAGGCAACCATAAAAGGCACATAAATCAGGTAAAAAAAAAAAAGCACAAGGCTTGATCTTTTCAGAACTTGACTCATTCAGGTCTCAATACCACTATTTAAGCTTATTTGCTTTGGGGGAAACTAATTAGTAAACCAGTTAAAAAACTTGATTAAACGAAATGTCCTTGCATCCTGCTCTGAAAATACCAGCTTGATTCACCAGCAATTGCTTTAGAAATGAGTGTATGAATATTAATATTCATGTGTTCGGTTGATGAAGCTATTCACACCTTTTCAGAATTTTGCATTTTAAAATATATGCTCCCTTCTGTACCTTCTTTGGAGTTTATCATCTTAATAAAGAGCACATTTAGAGCCTCCTCCTTCAATGTGCTGAGTGCTCTACTTTAGCTCTGAGTGCCCTTGGTTTGGTGAGCTCAGGGATATTTTGTAGAGCACTGATTGTGCTCAGCACACTAACAGAACATTCAGTTTCTCTGCTCTGATCCTTAGGTCCTACTCTTAAATAGGTGGATCATTTAAGCTTAGACAACACTGCTTCAAATACCCCTCTTTTTTTGAATTTTACCTTCCCTGCCAAGGCTTTAGAGAAACAGCATCTGATATTATTTGTTGTCGAGGTAGGGGCTAGAAAGTTCATCCTCAGCTCAGCACAGGTGGCCCAGCTCCCATCTGCCATCTGTTAACAGAGGAGCATGGCAGACCCTTCCTGGAAGATGCTTTTGCATTTTAATCAAACGACAAAGTTAAGAGGCTGCTTTGTTAGGAGCTGTGACTGAACTATATCACCTGCTCATTTTTCCCCAAAGGCTGCAGACTCTGCAGCAGACATACCACCACTTTCTCTTGGGATCCTTCCTCAAAGCTTCATGTGCTGTGCCTGAAGCTAAAGAACTGCTGGGACTCTCATCCTCAAAATTCTGGAAATGCCAAACATGCTCACAGATTAATCTCTGTCCAGAGAGGAGGAAGTGACTGGTGTTAAAAAATCCCTGTTGTGGATTTATGTATCTAATGCAGCCCTGGAGCTGAAACTGAGCTGGTACATCCACACACAGATCCCTTGGGATCCTGTGGTTCAGTGGCACAGGACTTCAATGTGCTATCCCTTCCTACTTTGTCACAGCTTTTTCCAGTTCTCTGCATCCCCTAGGGGATTGCAGGGAAGGTGCAATGCTCTTCCCAAGGGTATAATAGGGAAATAAATGGAAAATGACAACTGAGGGCCCTTTCCTGTGCCTTCGTCCCTGTCAGTATTAATACAGACGGTAGAAAAATTCCAGTAAAACCATTTTTGGTTGGTTTCTCTCCCTCTGCAGGATTTACTCTTGACTTCTCTATTCCAGTTACCAGGAGAAACAGGGATTCTGAAACAATTGGGCTGGAGTTATCAGTTTTTTCTGGCTCCTCCAGCAATGAGTCAGAGCTCCCATGCTCATTCTCTTAACCCTGGATGATGCTCTGTCTTCACATATGTTAACATCTTGCCCCAAGCCTGCTGGTCTATAATAAGATAAGGGATATCAGCATGACTTAGGCTGTAGTTTTCAGGTAAAGAAACAGGATTTTTTGGACAGGCATATCTGGCCAGATGCATTCAGTACTGCCTTACGCTGGCATATGTTTATTGTGCTCTTTCAGGCTATCTGGGGACAATTTCTAAAATATGAGCATCTCTTTGGAGTGGTCTGAGTTCATCAGCTCATTTTGCAGAAGCCCTGCTTGCCAAAAGCTGTCAGGTGGTAATTCCTGGCAGATCCTGAAATGGTGGCCTGGTGAGCTGGCTCTGAACCATTGGTTTGTCCTTCCAGGCAGAGATAATTCTGTAAGATCAGCACCAGCCTGTGGGATCCTGGTGCTGCTCACAAGGCAATGCCCAGATTGATGAGGCAGGATCTGCAGCACCCACGCTGAGGGACATCTGGTTACTTGCTATCCTTAAAACTTAAATGCACTTCAAAAATAATAAAAAAGCAAACCAAAGCTCTCCCAGCTTAAGCCAGTAGGCACATAAACATCCATGGGAAACAAAGTGATTCACAATTGAACAGCTTCAGTTTTAATTTAATTTTGCAGCTTTATTAGCCAGAATAAACATCTCCCAGGAAAAAATTCCAAAACTCGTGGTCTGGCAAGAAGAAAAACAGAATAAAACATTAGCCAAGTGTGCAATAATGAAGACCAATCCTGGCCTAGCAATAGAAGGAACAGATGACCAAAGCAGTTTTTTCCATCTCAGGCCACAGTGGTTCAGTAACAGCACTCTGTTGACAGCTGCCTTCATCCAAAAAACAGATTTCTAAGTGTATCAAAATACTATGAAACAATTGAGTTACAGGCAAAATACTCAATCAGCTGATTTTAACCATGAAGATGAAATGTTAATTCCAACATGTTTTTTATTTTGAGATCTTCACCTTCTCAGCCCTAGAGTAGCTTACAAAAAATGGAATTCATATATAGAGAAAATCACAGCATGTATAATTCAATATCAGCATGCCTTAGCTAGATCATTAGAGGAGCTGGAGCTTTTAATCCACAGATCTAGTTACTACAACTCAAGTGAAGGGAATTCTGGATACAGGAGAAGACCCCTATCATCTAAATGGGACAGTTATTAGCAGCTTGTTGTCTTTTTTCACACACAAATAACAGAAGTGAGGTTTCATCTTAATTTATTCCTTTAAGCAGATAAAGTCATAGGTGAAAGGACTGGGGAATAGGTGTTGCTTATATCTCCTTCTTGGGCGTTTACCAGCAGCTAGATTTGGGACTGAAAAGAGGGGTGAAATATTCCCCACACAAACAATCTTTCATTTGTCACCAGAAATTGGAATACAACCAAAAAACACCCTAAGTACTAGAAACACAGAAAAATAACAGGAACACATGGCAAACTTACATGGAACAGTGTCCCTTGTTGTGCAAAAATAGGTGCAGTGTTTGCAAAACATGAGATTCAGACAGGGAGAACAAATTACCAGTTGTTATCACATTTAGGTCTGTGGTCCATGTTAGGGGTGTGCCTAAATTGGCTCAACCACCACAGCAGTCCCTCCTGTTATCTCAGAGCAGGTTTCCAACTCCTCCCTACTCGTTACTGAATTTGGGGGTAGGAAGGGACCCCGAGCCACCTACCTGGGATAGGTAATGCAGGGAACCAGGAGAAAAGCAAATTATCTGTTTCACTGAGCTTTGCCATGGTGGTGCAGTGATCCTCAGCCTCACAGGCTGCACCTTTTCTCCTTGGCAGCTCACACAGGTGTCGAAAGCTTTG
This sequence comes from Lonchura striata, assembly GCF_050655825.1. NCBI lineage: Eukaryota > Metazoa > Chordata > Aves > Passeriformes > Estrildidae > Lonchura > Lonchura striata. The sequence continues at coordinate 149,558,246 of NC_140704.1, read as the reverse complement.
AAAAGTCAAATGGTGTTTTCATACTTCCCAAGGGGCTCCTTGTATGTTTTCCAAAGTTGGTCTAAAAGACCAGAAAGGTATAAAATGGCTACAGCACAGCCTGTGTGTGCTGGGGCTCCTTTGTATACAGCACTAGATTCATGGTTTGCATGTGGTTCAAAATCTGTAGCAGCACAAAAAATTTGCATGTACATAATGGAAAGGATGATTTGGAGCATGGTTCACAGCTTCAATCACTGTGCTGATTTTTATCTTGACATAGTTAAATCTAAACACTGCCTGTCAACATTGTGTTTAGAAAACAAGAGAACCTGTAAGATGTTTTTTCTTATGAAATAAATTCCTGAATATCATTTAGTCCTTCTTTAGCTGCTCTAGTCTAAAGTTTACATATTGCAGAGTGCTTGCCTTCTCCAAATTAGTTGCAAAACTAAGTCTTTGGAATAGTGACAACTGTAAAAATTAGAACACAAAGGACATCTTGAAAGGCTGATAAATAGACAGAATAAACAAATTTGCTCTAGAAATATTTGGAAAGCCAAATCCTAGAGAAACAGGATTTTCTCCTTTACCTCGTCATAAATATTTTCTTCGCTACAGCATTAATAAGAAGGAAGTTTATATTGATAAAATTAACAGTGTCTTCAAAGACAGGAAAAGTAAATTTCTTTTAAAACAGTCAACTGAAGAAATACATTGCAATTATTTTTATTGCTGAAGTATTTTCATTTTTGGTTCTGACTTAAGAGTGATATTCTGCTTGAGAGAGTAAGTAGGTAGCAGCAAGGCTTTCTCACTCAGCATATTTTATTACTGTGTATATGCAGAATTCCATTTGCATAATGCCAAAAAAATGATCTGTAAGTCCTGTAGTGGGCAACCATTCTGGAAATAGCTTTGCTTTGGCTTATCTGTCATTAACTGGAGTCTTAATCAAAATACAAGATCTGATAACTTTGAGATACCAAGTCAGCACTGATGAGTTTGTTTCAAAAGGAACTTACAGGTCAACTGATGAATGAGAAGTGAAAAAGCAGTGGTGGTACATTTTTGTCCCAAATCCGATGGATAATCAAAGGGAACAGCAACTCCAAAGGTGTAGCAGACCAGCTGTCTCACATGCAGTCCCTACACACCCAGCATATAAAATTTCCTTCTGTCTCAAGTCTGCATCAGCAAAAGTTCTCTGGAATCGCTGATTTCTGAATAAGAGAGTAGCATAAATTAAGGAGGCATCATGCCTAAATCTCAGTGGCAATGGAACTTTTTGAAGGAGCTTTTGGATGACAACCAGTTCAGCTTTAAGGATGTAGAGGCTGTTCCCAGGTTGCAGCGTCCTGCAACCCCTGGTAGAGCAGAATTAGATCTATCACAGGCACAATGGTCTCTGACACCAGCAGCCACATCCAGCACCAAAATCAGCACTTTTACAGGTGATAAAACATTCAACCAGCCCCTGACTTCAAGCCCATGAGTAGAAGAAAATGCAATTGGAGATTGAAAAAAAAAAAAAAAAAGTTTTACTGAGCTAATTAATTTTCAGCTGTGAAAATGAAACAAAGAAATAAAGGAAGAAAAGCACACAGTGCAAACTCTCATGGTTCCTAACTTAATATTACTGCTCAGAAAAAAATAAATATGAAATATTATCTGTCACAGTGGAGTAAATCACAATCCACATTTTCATGAGGGAAAATAAGCTTTTTCAGATTCTTGGTATCTGAGTGGAAGTAGTGAAAAAGCTTTTCTGAAAAATGAGGGATGTAGTTGAAGTGGGAGTTTTAATGAGAGGAAGTTCTGACATTTCAGTCAACTGGTTTCAAAAGCAGTTTTTCAAAGCTTTAAAAAGGATTTCATAAAGTGTCCATCAGCTGCATTATGCTTTAAACACAGTTCATATTTTCATAGCAACATGTGACTAAAAGGCAAAAGGGACTTGTGAGCAGCAGGTCCCATCTGTGCTAGTGGAAAAGACACGTATGCCAGGGGATTCCCCTCTTTCAGGTTTGTAATTCTTCACAGAAAGAGTATTATTTGTCCTCCAATCAACTGGGGACAAAAAAAAAAAAAAAAAAAAAAAAAAGCCACAGAAAATAAAGTCAAACAGAAGATATTTATGTATATAAAATTTGCCTATAAATTTCAAAGTTGGTGAAATTTTGACTGTAATTCAAATATTTCATTTTAATTTGGGGTTGTAAAAGCACCTTAAAAACTTATTGAAGTATTTTCTCTCTTTTTTTAGCAAAAGTTATTTTTAAACAAAAGTGCTTCTTTGAACAAAATTTTGTTTCAAAAAAACCAAAGAAAAATCTTGTTTCAAAAAAAAAATAAAAAATGCCAAAACCCCCATCCTGATATTTTGTAAATGAAGAAACAGGGAGATAAGGTGCTAAGGAACGTCTCAGAATGAGTGTTTTCAATAAAATAGTGTCTTTATAAATGTAGGAAATGGAAAAGAGCTGCTGTCCCTCCTTTCTGTCTGTAAGTGAGCTGCACTACCCAGCCCAAACAATTCCCAAATTCAGAGACAGAAGGACTTTCCTGCTGATTCTGGAGTTGGAAAAGCTCCTGCTGTAGTCACTCAAGTTTTATCTCTTCTTCAATTTCAAGATAAAAAAGTTTTTCATGTTCTTTAATGCAAAGGAAGGTGTTCTTCCTATTCTAGAACAAGCCAGTGCCCAGCATCTGTGCCTGTAAAGCAAATCCCTGTCCTCTTCTTTGGGAGAGGGATTTCCCAAGGGCAGCTGGGATTTGCCTCTTTTCCTTTGGAAAAACGAGCAATAAAATGTCAGGAATATTAAGTCTGAGCTGTAGCTGCTCTTACAGGATAAACCTGAAAACTGAGAATGTCAGGAGACCCCAGTACTGAGAAGCCTTTGAAATGCTGGTCTAGGCACCTGGTTCATATTTTTTTGGGGGGATTTTTTCTTATATCAGAACTGCAAACAAAACCAAATACCGTCCTTCAAATCCAAGAAGTCTGGCAAGAGTTTTAACTGTTCAGTTTTCACATTCCCCAATTTTACAGCAATCACTGTTGCAGTGTTTTCTGTCAGTCAACAACCCATCTGCAATGAAGATCAACATTCCTGGTTTTATTTGGATAGGGAATTTGAAAGGAAAATTAATTTTCCACCATCATCATCTGAATAGGTGGCATAGTTCAGAACTGTGAGCTGTTCTTCTGAGTTCTGACCAGCACCTGGAATATGATTTTATTCCCACCAATAAAACCAGGAAAATAAAACAAAACAAACCAATCAAACAAATAAAACAAAACCAAAATAAAAACCACAAAGAAACCCAAACAAACAGGTGTTTTGATAGAACAGTTGTTGAAGAACAGAGCTTTTCCCCTAGTACAAAGGAAATTTTTGCAATTGTATTTGGTTTTAATCACACATATTCCTCTTAAAATAAAATATATACTGAAGGGAAACATCAGCCTAACCTGTTGCTACTTCCTTCCCAATTCTCAGGGCTGACAGATCACAAATCTTCAGTACTGAGTCAGGGATCTCCTTTCATCTTATTATTTTAATAAGCCACCAGCAATGGATCTACCTATTCTGGAACTTTAGTCAATAAGTGCCAAGGGCTGGGATTTATTAACTGCCCATTTATGCAAACATGATTTTCTGCATTTAAGAGATTTGTAATGGAAGTCAGCACCTTATAAAGGAGCTGACTTCCTTTATCTGCACAATGCAATGTTTCCCAGAGAACCAGACAGGCCAGCAGCAAAGTGAGCTGCTACAAGCACAAAGTGATTTATGTCATGCCCAGTCAAGGGCAACATAGAACCTGGCTGAGGTGTAATTAAGGAGAATAAAAGTTTTTAAATCCCAAACCTGTAATTAATGGAATAATAATTTTCAGCCTTGCTAATTGTTTGTAACACTGGCATCAGATAAATCCTCACCTCAACTAGAAATAGAATTAAATTGTGTTATTCTTTACTGCAAGCAGAAGCTGATAGAAATAAGTGTGTATCAACTTCCAGTGCAGTTTATTAAACGTGCTCCTCTGGCTGTTGCTCTGTCTTTGGGTGTGATGAAGCTCCAGTCTCCAGGTTCCAATTAACCTGCAATGATCAGGGAGGCAAAGCTTGGGAAACCAAACCTCAGGCCAATAACCAGCAGCCACAAGGAGCACCAGATTGGATGGCAGCCCCTTTGTGCTTTATTGAGCAAAGTTGGGGCTATTTTCATTTGCTGTCCTCCTGACAATGTTAAACTGCCTCTCAACCCTTCAGGACAATGACCACACGCCTACAGTAGGCAGCCTGAGAAACTTAAACTCTGCATGGAAGCAAAACAAATAGTTTTTACTTTCCAGCTCAATTGCTTCTATCAGAGACATAAATATTAAATATTGCCCCATTTTGTGCATAAAGAAGTAATCCCTTAACCCAACCCCCACCCCAAAACAAAGTAGGAAAACAATAATAAACTACTTTGTTTTTTTGTTTTGTTTTTTGTTTTTTGTTTTTTTTTTAATTTGAAACAGCATATGACAGAGTTTCTCTAACTTTCCCCCAGTAAAATCCCTTGTGCTGCTGACTGACTTAGGAGCCTCTTTAAGACAGGAAAGAGGCACAGAAAAAGGCAGTGATAGGACATGGGTATGATGCCATCACAGCAGGGGAGGCAGGAGCTGTGACCTTTGGCAGTGGAAACACTTCAAGTCTATCTCACAATGAGGTTAAAAGGAAGAAAATGTGCTCTGATGTTCTTGATGACAATTACAGCATGGGGCTGGGCGGGCACCTGTGTGTAGCAAAGCGTAAGGGATCATTGGGTTATGGGATAATCCATGTTGAAAGTGACCTCAGGAGCTCTCTTGTCAAACCTTCTCCTCAAAGTGGGTCTGTTATGGCTCAGACCAGGTCACTTTGAGCTTCATATAACCCAGTCTTGAAAACATTTTAGGATTGGATTCCTCTGAATGAGTCCTGCTTCCTCAGATTTTGTTCAGTGGGCAAGTGCTCTGTTCTAGTGGCTTTCCACTGCTCTTGCTCCAGTTTGACTCTGTGCTTCTTGCCCTGGGGGGAACATTAAAGTAGTGGTTGAACATGCTTTTAAATGCAGAATTGAAGCCTACATGTCTTGGGCCAGAATGTCCTTTTCTCACAGCTTCATGGGCAGCAGTGTGCTGGAAACCACAGAGCTGCTGACCTTCCTGCCTCGGCGCACAGGGGTGAGATGTGGATGCTGTGATCCCTCTTGAGGAAGCAAGAAAAAGGGGAAAATGGAGGGGAATAGAAAAGCCATCTTTGATCAGTGATTTCAAAAGAAACAGAATGTTAAAGGTCAGATCCTTATCCTTGTGGCCTTATTTACTGACATTGGTGCAACTTCTGACAAAGGGATGAGACTCGAATTCAAACAAAAGTGTGATTCCTGCATTTCTGAGAAAAACTGTATGAAAGAAATGGCCAAATTCTCACATGTTGAAATTTTGGGCTTTTGCTGCCAATTTCTTTTCCATCTGAGTTCAAGTGACCTTGAACCACCCATTCTTCATGTATCTACTGCTTTCTTGAGCGTTAAGCAGTCTTTACAAAGCCAACAGTTATTTTTGATTCTTTTTTTGTCCTGTTGAAAAAACATTTTTTTTTTCTGTCTGCCTTTCTGAAAAAATATATTTTTTTCCGAGTCCAGGAAGCATCTGATGAATCTGAGAGAAGGAAGAGGCTCAAAGTAACCATACAATTTTTTTTTTAAATTTTTCTGTCCCTTCTTTAGCATCTTCTTTTCATACAAATGAATTCTGATTATTTTTTACGTTACTTAACCAACTCAATGCCTGTGTTTTTATACATCATAACTTCTGAGAACATGAAATGAAGCCACCATAAAGCTCAGAGTTCCATGATTAGAATTTACCCCTCCTCACCCCCATAAATAAAAATGTGTATAAAATATCAAAACCAAGCCTGCAATCTGTTCTCCAGTCTGATTTCACAGAAGAATCACTATAAGGAAATCACAGCACACAGGTGGTTCCTCTCTGGGTGCAGTAAGTGAATCACCTTGGGTAAGGGTGGGCTCATCTCTTGGAGCTGCTGCTCATCCCTCTGGGAATGAGACAAGGGGCTCTGGTTGGGGGTGGACCTGCCTGAGGTTTGATTGTGGGACCCAGAGGAAAGAGCCCCAGTGAGGAGTCCTGATCTATCAATAGCCAGCTCTGTTCAGATCTTTTGCAGAATGGCCTGCTTAGGGAAATCTTTCAGGAGCAATAAATTGTAGAGATACAGAAAAATGAAAGCAAAGTAAAAAGCCTCAGGTGTATCTGAGTTCAGATATACCAAAGTAATATATCCACTTTAATCAAATTATAACCCAGTTAGTACATAATTCTTTGCCTGGAATACTGGACAGTGATGTAAGACCCACATTATGTAGGAAATAGATGTTCAGAGCCCATCAGTAACCAAGTTCAGCATTAATTGATTTACTGAGCAATTTTCTGCTAGTCAAATGTCCCCAGACATGCTGTAACAGAGGCAGCTCTTTTCCCTGATTCTTCTTCTGACTGACAGTGCCATCAAATACCACCTCTTGTACAGTAATGGCTCCTTTTCCTATAAATATAAAATACAATGCTGGGAAAAAATATGTCTTTCACCCTAATAGGCATCTTCTTTTTTTGCCCTATGAACTGAGAATAACTCATGATAATAATTTGATTATACTTCTCAAAAGTATTCAGATAGGCCAATTTTCTGCTTGTAAAAGAATAATGACATTAACATTAAAAGGAAAAAAAAAAAAGGATTTACAATAACTCAATCTTTGTGTACAGACCAAAGTTACACTGCTTTTTTTTATGGCCAAAATCTTCTGGTGAATTTTAGTTGCATTAAAAAAATAAGGAAGACTTTTTAAAGAACGTGTCCCTGTGGATGCTTAGGTTCTATCTATTCTTCATGAGTTTTGATATTAAGTATCTCTCTGTAGTTTGCTGGTGGAACTCTGCTGCATTATTATGTGAAGACCCTTGTCTTATTGAGGTACATCAAGAATTTCCTACTCAAACAATGCAGGAAAAGAATTTCTACTGTATGGCAGATGGTTAGTTGTCTGCAAATTGACATTTTTTGGGTATGGGACTTTGACTATAGTCTTGGAGTTTGGCATTTAAACAACAGAGATAATTCTCTTAGAATCTGACAGACAATTTGTTATTTAGCTCTAATCAGCCTGCCAAAACAAGTGAAAATTCCAGGCCATAACATGTGGCAATATGCCATAACACTAAGCATCAAGTTAAAACCAAACAATAGATATAGAGATAACATTTAAGGGGATGTTTACAAAATTAATCTAATTGTCACTTGCCTAGCAGTCCTTAACCTTACTGAGGAATTATCACTACTTTTCTGCCATGATAATTTTTTTGCTAAGAAAGTTGCCTTGAACCACTTAAAGGATGAGGATGATGACTGAAAATGACTGTTTAGCACTCTAAGGATTTTTCTCTTATGAGTGAGCTTTGCAAAAGGAAGCAGTCCCCAGCTAAGCTTCTCCCAGACCTGTTCTCCCTGAGATCAGAAATGTCCCTGTAAACAGCAAATCCTCTTAACCTAATGGGTGAAGGCTTTCATATCCAGCCAATAATTCCCCACAGCCAAGTAGAATGGCTATCTAAACTTAAAATTAGCAGATTATGAGGCTCTTTCCTGAGCTTGTTTCCTGCTGATGCACAGTTGCCCTGACATGGATCTGTGTTTTCTGCTTTCAAGGTTTGCTTGGTTTTGCTATCTCAATAATGCTGTACTGCAAAATTCAAATATTGCCTCTCTGGAGCAAGGGGACCATGGGTCCTAAAATGTTGTTATTTAGAAGAATCAGGGTGCAGTCCAAAATCTGATGATGCCTAGATTTTTAGTATGTATTTTTTGGAAATTTTTGATAGTTTGAAATGTCAGTGACAAGTGAACTACTAAAATAGGGTAAATTGATTAGAAAACTGCACAGAGCAGGATAAAATCTGAGCTAGGAGGCCAGATCAGCAGTGTATCTTTATTACTAAAACATTATTTGTAGCCCAACAAGGGAGAGCTTCACCAGGAGACTGTTTCCAAATGGCTGGGAAGTGCAGCAAATATTCCCGAGATCAGTTGCTTTGGCAAAATAAGTAATGTTCCTTTTCAATTATTATCTGACCCACAAAAAATGTTACAATAGTTCACAGAATCACTAAGATTGGAAAGATCTCTAAAGTAATTGAGTCCAGCTGTTAATCTAACACTGACAGGTTTAGCATTAAACCAGGACCCTAAGTACCACATCCACATGGTCTTGAACACTTCCAGGGACAGTGATTCCCTGGGTAGCCTGTTCCAAAGCCTGATCACTCTTCCTAGCCTGAAACTAATTTTAAAGATCACTATTTCTATTATACATCTAAGAATTATGAAATGCTCAGAAGCAAAAACATTTTTTCAAATTGTATCCTGCTGTCCAATATAATGTCCTAGCAAGTCTTTCTCCACTTGTGAATTTGAGTTATAATTGCCATTGCACTATCCCTAAAAAGAGATAAAATCCCATGGAGCTGCATAAATAACTTGCACAGATCAGGTATGTACTTGGACACAGCAACTGGCCACCTGTGATTCCAGATTAAAACCCACAACTTTTTGTTCTGTGTTTTCTGTAATCACTGAATCCCCAGTGAGAGCAACACAGCATCTATCCATGTGCTCTGTGCACCTCGTGCCTTCCCCAGAGGAATTTGCAATATCCAGGAATGAGAGTGGTAAAAAAGAAGCAGTAACACCTGCCTTTGGACAAGGAGATATATCAATATCAAGAGATATGCCTGAGATTTCATAAGATGTCTCTAACATAGCCAGGAATGGCTCTTTATTTACCTCAGAAACAGGCTACAGTTTTTTCCCATAAATTCAACTTTCTAAGGGCTTAGTTGGTACAGAGGCATCTGAATGAGAAATGAAAGCAGAATGTTGATTCTGCAACTTCACTTAAAGATTTTTCTACTTCTTTCATTTTATTTTTTTCCCACTGCATGAAGCCTAGCCTAAAGATGGAGGAAAATATTACAGGAAGTATTCATTACGTTTCAAGGCATAATAAAAAAATTGGTAATACACTCATTGCTGAGATGCAAAATGAATCTCAAAGCAATCAGAGGACAATAACAGTTTTAAATTAAAATGTGCACAGTGTACAAATTGCTTTTGCTAAAGGCAAACAAACTGTCAAAATGATCTCTGTTGGCAAAGTAGCTTTGAATATTTAGATCAAGCTTACTTCTCAATAAAGTTCCTAGAAAAGCTGTATTTATACTATGGAATTTATTCCGAAATATATTGCTTACTCTGCATATCCTCAGGTGAAGATGCAAAATCTTAATTTTATCCTTGTGTTTGTTACTTTTTTCTTCCAGTTTTCATTTGGAATAGGGGTCTGAGAAGAACAACACTGGGAGAATAATAGCTGATGTTTATACATAGAGGAATGTTAATCAACTTTCTGTTCCTGGAACAGCTTTTCAGCATTGACCACAGGTACCGTAGGAAGCACATCAGCAGCTTTCTGTGTTCAGGGAGGCCCTTGGACCTGGCAAGCAGCCTGAGCACCTTCTGCTCCTTGCACAGGAGGCACTGAGCAAACAGAGAGAAGAAGCCCACAGCAGGCACAGCCTCAGCCCCGAGCTCCAGAGCTCCAACAGAGCAGAGAGCATCGTGTGAGCTCCCATGTATGGATATTCTCAGTACACTCAGAGAGAAAGGAGAGGTTTCTGCCAGGCTAGGGCCTGGGAAAGAGTTTCAAAGGAATGTAAATAATTCTCCATCTCTCTTGTTCACATTGTTTTTAGATATGTTCTACCACCGTGCATCTTTCACTGAGCACCAGTGGCGTGAGATGTTTTCACTTTAAGACCAATTAAATTAGTCTGCTCGATGTTCTCTATAAAAAGAGCATTGTATTTGAAATAAATCAGTTGAGTTCAGCTCTTTCAGCCTTCTGACTTGGAGTCTTCTTCATCCTCATCCTGCTTCAACAGCGACAGCCGTGCTGGAGGCTGCCCTGGGAGGAGAAGCCATGGAGAGCTCCCACAGAGAGTGGCTGTGCCAAGGAGCAGTGGCCAAGCCCCTGTGCATCACTGGTGAGTGTCCTGTGAGATACTGAACAGCTGAAGGACTCTACTGTGTTGGATTTAATCTCTCAGATGTTTTCCTTTCCCTCCTGTTGTGCTGTTATTTACTCTTCCTTCATCTCATCTACCTAATTAAAAGAATGCTGAGAACAAACAAATTTTATCAGGCTGTTCAGTTTTGATGGTGCTTTCTTTGATACCTGATGCACACCAGAAATCAACATGGAGAATGGACTGAGACGTGTTATAGGACTCCACTGTAAGAGATTAAAGAATGGATTGAGCAATCTCTAAGTACCATTCATGTATACACTGTTTTTTGAGGGCATGGGTGATCAAAAAAAAAATCTTTTTTTTAGTGTAGTGTTGCCAGGAGACAGGTCATTGGGCAAAGAAAATCTCTGACTTCACGCAGGAAATCCTCTTTCTTTAGAAATGCCAAACATATGAGGAGCAGAAAGTAAGTAAAAATATAAGTTTCAAATTATTTTTCCCCTCTCCTTGCTGTTAAATAAAGTATGTCAATGTATTGCCTAATTTTATGACTTTTTAAGTACATTTGAGCATAAATCCCCCACAAAACCATTGAAAATATTTCTACAGAGAAAGCACTTAACCTGAATTTTTGCATTCTAGTAGAAGGAGCCTTTCACATTCAAAGCAATAGATAGTGACAGTAAAACCTGTGAGAACGGCCAGGTTTTCAGAGAAGATAGTTTTGATAGCCACAGTTCTCCATGGCTATTGTTATTCATCAGTCCTTAAGTGAACTGAGCTATTGAAGAAAAATGAAGAAAATGGGCATCCTTTATCCCAGTTTAGCAGAGTTAGGATTTGCCTGGTTCAGGAGAAAAGCAGGAACTCACTAAATGGATGTATATTAGGCATTTATTACTCATAGTAGGGAAAATTATATGCAGTTGCATGTTAATTTGGAGGCTATGTTAAACAAAGAAAAGATCCTCCAAAGCAAGAAATATTGTGGTATAAGTGATATGTCTCTCTACCATCTGTAAATCTGTGGGTGTAGGAAGATTTTGGTAGAATATGCATATTTTTATTTTATATTAAAATTCATTGACTATAGCTAACAGAACCTTTATTTTAAGGAGTAACATAAAACAGGGCTTTTTTAATTAATGAAGAATGTCAATTACACAGAAAATAACAATAATAAATATAAATTCATATCAGTAGTTAACGACTTAATTAGCCTTAATTAATCCCACTACTCTCAAAAGCCTGGACAATACCCAGCATCTGACTGCACCTGTTACACATTTTGGAAGTCTTACATTGAAAGCTTACTCCAACAACATCCATACTGACAAACAAGCCACAATTTCTCTTCAAGATCTTTCTTCCCCGGCTGCCTTGTGAGGACCTTTCTCTCTGCACCCTCGTCCCTGCAGACTCACTGTTGGAGTTGACCAAGGTCTGGTGGCTGCCAAGTGCCAAAGTGGCAGCCTCAGGACCTCTCTCTGCATGATTCCTTTTGATCTTGCTGGGGAGAAGAGTGTTTTTGTTTTTTTTTTCCCTAGTTGCTGTGAAATGTTGATTTTTCCTTGAAAAGATAATGTTTTCTTCTAGTAAAAGGTATATAGCTTCCCCACATTTGGCCCTTTGTTTCACACAAAATACTGCAGACATTAAAACCAACTCTACATACACTGGGGAAAGTCAGAGACATTTTATCAGCCCAGATAAGCAAATGTCTTTTTTTCTGGTTTTGTTTTGTTTTCTTTTTCTTTTGTGAGAGCTGTTGTGAACAAAGAGCTATCTAGGTCAGAGAGAACAATGGTAAAATAATTCAGCATTGGTATTAGCATTTGTTTCATTTCAGTTCTTCTACATGGAGGATGTGGACTGCTGGGTGTCTGTTGAGTTTTGTGACCCCTGATCAGACCTGCTCTGATCATGCAGGCCCCCCCTATTGTGTTTGCTTCTAGCAGTTCACTGGGTCAATTGATCTCAAATTTCTGTATCTGGGATGCATTTGTGTCCAACACAAGGCAGCTAAAATGGCAGAGAAGCCAAAATATGTAGGTCTTCTGTCAATTTGTTCGAAATAAGAGATAGTTTTTTCTCCAGTTTTCTCCTTCATCCTCCACTCCCTTATTTCTCCCTTCTGCTCACAAAACTGTGGGAATAAACTGATGGGTCAGAAACATTTGGGGTTATATCCTCAGCTGATACAAACAGTGACATCTTGTTGGGGCTGACTTGAACAGGGAGCCTCATATTTGGGTTTTCCACACTACATTTCCTTTCTCTGTAAATGGATTGCACATTTCAGGTAATCAATCTGAGCCCCAGTAACAAACAGGGGAAACAGCCTGACAAATGCTGATATTTTAGCTCCTCACATCTATGCACATTCTGTTCAAGACTATCAGATCCAAACTTTCTGCTAAGTTACCCTTGTTATAACACTTTACATGTAGGTAAAAAAGACATTCAAAGGAGTAAAAAGAAGCTGGTACAGAAAATGAAGTTATTTAGATGTCTTCAAGCAGCAAGATCTATGAGTTACCACTAAAGAACTTTCATCTCATAAGGACAATGTATCTTATCCTATATGTTGCAAATGAATACAATAAACATCCCCATGTTTTATAGTAGACACTTGTAAATGCACTTTTCAATTTGTAGGTTTTTTTTTTTTCTGTAAAGATTTGTGTTAATTGGTGTTTTTTAAAAATTGATGTGATCTAGTGAAACTTCAATTGAAACATGGTTGTACTAACTAAAAACCATCTAGAGTGTTGTAAAAATTCTCTTTCCACTATTGTCAGAGCTGCAAATCTTCCCTTAAAAGCTCTGGGAAGTTATAGCATACCATGAGGAGCAGGGGTTAATCCTAGCAGCTTGCCATAGTGTGAGTGGGATTTAGTATTAATGTTCATTTTACTGTGAGAGTTGCCTCCCTGGGAAAAGTTGTGGGTCCTTTTAGCAGAAATGGATCCCGTTACAAAACCACCCATCTCTGAGAATGTTTCTGCAGCACCAATAAAGAAATGACACTGCTGTTCCCCAGCTGTGATACTGAATAAAAAGAAATGTAATATAGGCAGGGGCTAGAGGGAGATCCTCTCATGAACAGAGAAAGAATAAATAGAAATGCGTCCCTCTAGGACCCACAAAGCTCTTGGCTGAAATGCACATGTGCTCCTTGCTGTTCTCTAGGGTCACACATCTTTATGCTCCAGTATTAAGAAATTTCATGAGAAAAGGCAGATAAGAGCAAAGCTGAAAGGTGCTTGGCAACAGGGAGGTACAATAATGAGACTAAGAAGGATACCAATTTCACCCTGGGGTCATTGTATGAGCTGCTGTATACAATGAACCCTTCTTCCTCTGCTGGAACATTGAGCTGGTCATTAAACATTGATTTTTATTTTTTTAGTGGGGCAGACAATCCCTAATCACTTTAAGCTTGGTACAGAGTGTAGCAATAGCTCATCTGCTGTGGAGACAGGCTCTGCTTTTGGCAAAAGTGATACACAGAGTCCTGGCACCTGTTCCAGCTGTGGGTAAATGCCATGGAACAGGAATCGGTGTAGAGCAAATGAGTTAGCACTGTTCTACCTTGCTCTGATCTCCCAACACATTTTTTTTTTTTGGATGCTGCCCAGAGACCCTTGACTTTCAGGGTAGCTGCATTTTCCAGGCTGTTTTCACCAAGAATAAGCAGACAAAATTTCCAGTGTGCTTGGGGAAGCCCAGAGATTGATCTAATGCAAGCTGACTTTCCTTGTTATCTCCAGAAATGCATACAAATCCTTGCCTTAGAACCCTCTTTACCATATGCCCACTAAATATGACTGCCACTTTTTCCCCTAGGAAATCCCAGGCTGATCTTCTTCCTCCATAAATCCCTGCCCTGTCCTCTGATCTTGCAGGTATTTCCAGCCACACTCATCTTTCTGCTGCCATGTGAGAACACAGTTTAAGGAAAAGGAAAAGGACTTGAATGTGGATGTGTCATGATGTTTTCAAGTCTCTGAGTAACAAACAGCCAGGCAAAACAGGCAGTGGGTCTGTCCTGTTTTCACATGGGACCTGAAAAAAGAAGCTTGGTGTGAGAGTACTTCGCAATCTGAGCTCCAGAAGTGGGAGCAGTGTGTGAGTACAATGGGAAGCCTGGAGGGCTTAGATGTGAGGTGTATGCTTAATTTTGTAAGAGGCATTTTCTGACAAATTCAAAACACATCTTAGAGTCTATTAATGATCATACCACCTAGTGGGTTCCAGGAGCCCTCAGAATTCAGCAGCAGGCACAGAGAGGGCTGGTGAGTTACATTTTTGTGTACAGAGAGCAGCTGTGAACTGAGTCCTGTCCAGTAGCAGTGAACCAGTTTTCAAAATCTGCTTATAAACAGAGATATTTTTGAATGGGAGGGAATTCAGATCCTGAAAGCCTTCTGAAGACCACCTACCTTCTGTCATGCATTGCATGAAAATACAAGATGCTGTGCTCTGCAGTGCATGTGTCTCTGCAGTTGCATGGTGTGTTGAGGAACAACCTGTGAAAAGCCACTTTCCTTCCACTCTAGCTGTGCTTACAAGCAGTGGAGGGTGCTGGAGACCTGAGGGTCCTGAACCCAGAGATCATTGAGAGGTAAATGCATGAATACTTTTCTGCACTACGAGCTTGATGTGTCTGTGCATTCACTCAGCAGCAGCACTCCCCTGATTTCAGTGTTGCAAGATCTGATCCTTTGCATCCATCTGCTTGAGGACATGGCAAAGGACAGAGAGAGATGTACTTATTCCTCCTGCAGAAAACATTGCTCAGGTGCAAAAGGGAATAAATGAGGATGATTAAAGTTAAAAGCATAAAAGAAATGCTGAAATAGAAATCATATTTCAGAACTGAACATACAGAATAACATTTCAGATTGAATCAAACAATGCAGCGACACTGTCCTGTTTCTTATTAGCCTGACTTGGTGTTGACTTTGGAGAGCTCTTTACATATGTCATTTAATGTAATATTGATTTTTCCTAGGTGAGTCTCTTATTTGTGAGCTCTCCTAAGATGAGCCAATATGATGGAAAAAATGGGGATTTTCTGTTGACTGGCATTAACACTTGACTTTCTCTCACACTTCTGTGTGCAGAGCAGAGAGCTGCATGGAAATGGAGCCAGCACTAAGCCTGTGCCTTGCTCAGAAGTGTGGCTGTGCTCCATGCAGCCCTTCCCACCTCCCAGGGGCTGTGCTGGAGCCCAGTTCCACTCTCCAAGCCACAGGGAGAGAAGGAAGGTCTGTGCATCCTTCACAGGATGGAGAGAGTGGATGGACAGAGACCCAGTTGCAATAAACTTGCAGAGTTTTACCCAGCAGAAGAACTGTGTAAAAAGCACAGGATTTTCTCACCAAGGCTCAGATCCTGCTCTGCTTCTCAAATGGGATTCCTTGGACAGAGCAAGGCCCAGAGGCCAGGGGCTGGAGGGGCAGGATTCAGCAGTTAAAGATTCATTTTGGTCTAGGTATAGTTTTGGTTCCCTTGGCTTTTTATCAAGATTAGCTTGTACCAGCTCTAGCAGGTAAAGCTAATTTAATTTTTGACCTGCCAATTTCTCCCACCTGCATCATGGGAGAAACAGTGCTGGAAACTCAGATATTATATTCTTATGGTATCTACACTAAGCTCATGTTTATTAAATCTGAGTATAGGAAAAAAATGTGTGGAAAAATGACACTGAAAACAGTGGGACAGTAGAAAAATAAATCTTAACAGCCATACCAGGTGTACAGGAACAAAGCCAACCACTGTGCAAAGGTTTTCATGCATTCTTAATTTTACAGATACAACCAGATCCATTGCAAACAACACATGAAGAGAACTGTGACCAAAGTGCCAGCAGAAATAAGATCCTATTCCAACAGCCCACCCCCTGATCCTGCCCAGATGCCTCCCAGCCATGTGGGAAGCAGCTGCCATTTACCTGCATGGCCACCTGAATTCCTGTGCCCCCAGATCCAACACAGCTCCAAGCACGTGGACAACCCCTCTGGGAACATGCTGCTCTTGTTTTTCTGATCATACCTTTGATTTGGCTGCTCAGAAGTTCTCTGTTGTCTAAGAGCTTCAATAGAATCTGTGGGCCAGATGATTCTTTTTGCATTTTGATAAACTAAATGCCTTCATTTTTTCTCTGTGTAACTGGAATCAATCGCATGGGGGGTTGTGCTGTTTGTGTTTTGTTTTGTTTTGTTTTGTTTTGTTTTGTTTTGTTTTGTTTTAATCAAGTAGTGATTAAGAATGAGAAATAAAAAAAGCAGGTTTAGGGTCATATGAAAGTAGCTTACATTTTCTGAGTGAAGAGAGATGTAATGGCATTACTTTTTGTGAGGAATTGGGATGGCTAGAAATTGGATGGCTTTTAATTTTGTTTTTCAGTACTTCCTCCAGTGTTAAGTTAATTAACTGGAAGGTGGCCAGATAACTTGGAGTCTTTACAATATTTGGGGTATTTTGCATAAAGAGAGACAAGCCCACTACTTGCTGAAATAATTAGATTAGCCTGACTAATTTAAAACCCTTGGAGGAGGAGTTGCATAAGCTTTGTATATATAATGCTGAAACTCTTTTTGATTTTTTTACAGAGACTAACTGAAGCCCTGGAAAACCAGGCCTTGTCTGTTAGGCATTGCTCTGGGCTCACAAACCAAGCAGTAAGCACCAAAAGAAGCAGAGGTCGCTGGCAGTGATTACCTAGAAACAAGGCAGGTCCCAGCAGCAAGCAGAGCTTGGATCTCTGGGTGCCCATGAGTTGTAGATGCTGGTTTTGACCCACTCAGATGCAAGGCTGATTAATTCTTCCAGGAAAGGCTCCACACATGTCTGCCTCATTGAGCAGAATTCCTGTTCCTATCCCAGGCAACAACTTGTTTTTCCAGAGGTAAAATGATGACAAGCAGGGACAGAATTGGTGCATGTGACATGCCCCTGACCCCTGCAAATTAAAGGAATAATTGGGGAAAAGGGATCTTCTGCATCTAAAAAGCTTTGGAAATAACAATGTGGAGGGGAAAAAACCCAAATAAACAAACCCTCAAAATACAATCCTCTCTCTGTTGAATGTCAGTGGCACAAGGCCAGCAGGTTTCCTGTGGATGCCACACTGTGTTCCACAAACTCACACAAGTTCAAATCTGCTGCTGCTGATGCCTTAAGCCTTAAGCCATGCCTTTGTTCAGAATACACCAAGATCTCAATTTAGCAGGAGTGTCATTTGGCTGCATTTAGCAGATAATGGATGTGGAGACCACAGGACCCACACTTAAGCCCAGGTTGACCTGAGGAGCTGGAATTTCCTTCATCTCTAAAATTTGTTCCAAACCTTGTTGAAACTACAGGAAATCAGGCTCTGAGCAAAAATGTTGAGATGATCCATTTGCCTTCAGAATTTCATTTAAACTCTATTCCCAGCTGGAGATTAATGTAACCATTTGTAGCTGAACCTGGGAGTCTTTGTTGTAGTTCTACACAGCTAATATCTCTCTGCAAGGATGAATTATTCTTCTACTCTTCCATATTAGGCCCAAATTCAGTCTCTCAGTCTTTTCTGGGCATATCTTATTTTCTCTTGTCTGCCATTTTAATATACAATTTTATGCATATACTTATATATCTTGCTTATAACCTTCAGGCTTTAGAACATTTTTATAAATGGGACTAAAGTTACTAGATTCACTAAAATTCTCATGGTAAGGATCAAGCATGTGATGTATGAGACTCAGGCACCATAGGAAGAGTAATACATATTAATTTTGTAGCCCCAAAGCGATCCCAAATCATATGGAAACAAAATTCTTGCTGAATGTTTTGTACCAAATAGCTGTCATGCTCCCTGTCAGTTGAAAAACCACTCTCTGCCACTTCCATAATTTCATTGTGAAAAATGCATTTGTCTGTATAGGCTTAAAAAAAAATGGTTCTCCTAATGAACATATGAAATGTTAGACTGGAATTTCTGCTGCATGCTTTTTGTAAAGGTACAGGTACCTTATTAAAATATTTTAATCTCCTTTTTTACTTGCCCTGGAATGTTGTTGGATACTAGAGCTTTAATGATCTCCAAGAGGCTTTCCCATGAGCAATTGTTTGAGATCTTACTCTGATTTTTTTTGTTTCTGTGTAATTGTTTAGTCTTGAAGAGCAGTTTGGACAATTTGGCCATTGCCAAAAGAAACCTTGGATACCAGGTATCCTACGGAGCTATGAAGGTACCACACTGAAATGTAATAACATCACATCTGGAGCACTACAAAAGCATTTCTACAGCTTAGGCAGGAGGCCTTTATTTAAAAACATTTAAAATCCTACACAAATTATATTAAGAGAATATTTTCTCCTTCTTTATTGTGTACACTCTCATCATTGTGTGTTTTCTCATTGTTATTCATCTTTTCCATCCCTGTGATGGCAATATTTCAAATTGCTGTTACACACACAGTTCACTGTCCTGTATTTATAGAATGCTAAATTTCAGTGCACATTTTGAGAAGCTATACCTATGTGGCTTGCCTGGACTGGCTTTTTGTACATGGCATCATTTGCAATCACAACATGCAATAAGATGTCTTTTCTGGGAAAACAAAACAAACTAAAAATCCCAATAATCCCTGACCCTACCTCAAGCAACATCATTATTTTAACATGAAGCAAAGAATCTTAAAGGTGCATGACATCTAAAGGTGCATGACATAAAAGGAGATTTTTGGCTATAGTCAGTGAAGTGATACAGTTATGATTAAAGAAGAACTCAGACAAGTACAATTTCAAGTTATGGATGTCCTCTGCTATGTTCAGTTGATTTATGTGGCTTGAGTTGTAAATTACACTGAAAAGTAATTTGGGAAAGGCATATTAGACATATGATTTGGACATGGTTTTCCATTTAGGAAATAAGACATAATAAAGTGTGCTCAGTCAATTGGCCCAAGGTGATTACAAGGTAAACATTCAGAGAGAAGACAGAGCTCAGTAAAAGAGGAAAACACATCAATCATAATCTTGCTTCTTTCTGTGCTGAGTAGGCTCCATCCAGCTCCATCTGGTTTCTCAGCTGGAGTCCAATAATGTCCTAAGGAGTATAGAATTCTCAGCTACTTCCAGCATGGTATATTTTTTTCTCTTCCTGTTTCCTCCTCTCTCCTTCCTTCATGTGGTTTATTAAATGTGATTTTTGAGGATAGGGTCAGCATTCACAGGCCACTTAAAGGGTGGACTAATACCTCTTCCATCAATGAGAACAAAAGGGCAGGATTTGCTGTGGCATTTAGCTTGACAAATACACTTGTTCAGAGAGATGTGTATATTTATTAAAGATGAAGTAAGTGCACTGGCTGTTTTTCTTTCCCACAGTATTTTCAGTTTTGGAAGCACCCCAAGACATTTCAGGTCTTTCTGTGTTTGAGATGGTAATTGGGAGAACAATTGAAGAGGATTGAGCACATAGTGAAGAAAAGCAGTAGGAGGCAAAGATTTCTTCAGAAGAAAATATAACACATTACAGAAATTGAGTGCTCTGCATTTAATAAGGCAAGCAAACAGACAAGAGAAAAGCAAAGGAAAGGCACAATGGAGACAAAAAAGGCTTATTATGACAAGAAAGCAAGAGCTATTAACTATCAGTCTGGTGATAAACTATTACAGTATTGCCAATGCTGTCTCCTGAAAAATGTAAGTTGTGTGATAAGAGATTTGGCCCCATACAGAGATAAAGAAAATGCACGTGGTTATACTTCCAAAAGGACAAGGAGATAAGAAAAAACGGGATGGGGAGACAAGGGAGTTGAGCTAATCATTTTGAAGTCACTAGCACAGGCAAAAATACATAAAAAAAGGCAAAAAATGAACAAACCCTGGAGTAAAATACACCAACAAGTCAAGCTTAACTTATGCAGATGTAAAGAGAAAGCAGATCTCACACTGGGTGTTGCTGATGTGATTTTAGTTGAAATTTAGTGCTCTGTTAATCAGATCTCACAAATAAAGGGGATTTGGCTGTCAGGAGACCCCGTGAAACCTTTATCAATCAGCAAGGAAGAAAAACATCTTCCTCAAAGACTGTGGGTGTCCACAGAAGGCCTGAAAGTTTCAAGAACAATCAGAGAAAAGGAGAGTAAAACTGTCTGGAAGATGGGAATGATACCAGTCATCTCAAATATGTTTTCTTATGCAGAATCACAGGTTAAGCACACTTTAATAGAGAAAGACAAATAAGTATTTTCTCAACATTTTGTACCTTATACAAGACAAATATTTGAATGAGACATCAGTGCAGATTTGGAGACTTCATGACCAGGCATTATTAAAAATATGCTTGAAGAGAGCAAATAGGATCCACTGCATGTGAGAGGGCTGCTGTACTCTGCCTGGGCAGTGGAAACAGTTCTCCTTCTGTGTGAGGGATCAAGGGCACTGCATGATGATCTCACCATGCTATTCCAGAAGAGTCTCATCATGAACACCTCAATTTCTAGCATACCATGTTCTAATCACGTAACATTTAAGTCTGTCCTATGTAACAGAGCACCACGCTGCCTAAGGTGTAATTTCACCCAATACAAGAAGTAAATTGGAAATCAACCACACCCCAGGTAGTTTTATGGTTGTTGTGTATGTTTGCTTCCAAGAATGTAAAATGAAATCAGTTATTTTTGTTACAGGAGGTCCTAATGGTGTCGGGTGGAAAGCTCCCAGGCTTCTCCCACCAATGCCAGGAAGAATCCCGAGTCACTCCTGGCTGTAGAAAAGGCTTATTCACACATATTCCAAAAATTACAGTGACTGGCTGCAGGGCTGCCTGACAGGGACCCCTTGCACCTCACTCCCATCTCCCAGAAACTAACTTGCCACTTAAAACATTTTCCCCAGTAGTTCCAGGCTTGATACATCTGTACTCAAATCTGTTAGTTCTGATACTTTTGCTTGGGTTAATATTTCCAATAAGAATGATGAGTCTGCTCACTAATTAACAGCCCAGCAAGGCCTGGGTGAGTTTCTGCTTCGTGGTGTTTTCTACAGCAAAGAAAAGACATCTGGAGCCTGGTGCCTGTCAAGGCTCAAGCCACAAGGCAGTGGGCAGCAGGAGCTGCCAGAGGAGTGGTGCTGCCACCACCCAGAGCTTTGGGTCCCCCAGGTACCCTGCAGAGCTTCGCCAGCTGCTGTTTCAGCCCAGTGCTTTGCTTCAGCAAACAAAAAACACACAGCACAAACATATCCTCACAGACTTCAGACACCAATCACACCCCTCACAGACCGTGCCTTGATCTTAACTCTCCTATCGATTGTTTTCAAAATCAAAACATTCCTTTTTCTCCTTACAGTTAAACATACACAGCTATCATGGTACAGTACAGTTTCATGTACTTCAGTTTAAAATTCTCTTTGCCCTCAGACCAAATGTTTGTTGGTTCAAGATCAAAAGTAATCCTCTTTATACCTTATTATATCAACAAATACAAGTGAATAGTCTTCACTTTGTTCTGTGAATGCTGTTAGGTTGATAAGAAGACATCTCAACCTGCCATACTGTAGTTCTCATTAGCCTGAACTATTGTCCACAACAGCCTGCAGCCCATGATTCATCTTTTTGTTTGTAAATGTTCATAAAGCAACTAGCAGAGAAAACCCACACTTCAAACAAAGTTTATTTTTGGTTCAAATGAAACAAGACTCACCTGTCTCTTCCTCTTGCCTTCTCCTTTGCCTCCTCATGGAAAAATAATATTTTAATGTTTTTATAACACCACGGGAAAGTTTTACCTTCTTTCACTTAAGGGTATGAAATGACAAAGAAGCACAAAGAAAAATATGTCCTAAAAGATAAAAGCCAGCTTAGTCTAGAATGCTTAAATCATACTCCTAAAGGCATGGCTCTACAGGATGCAATTAACAGGATTCAGATGTTTTATTGTGTGTGTTTGCATAATCCTCAGTTTAATATTTCTGTTTCGGTGTGTCAGGGGTTTGGCAAAATATGTCATAATGGTTTTGTCTTCCCCTTGAACACCTGATACACACTCCCATTCTTATATGGTTTTTAGATAGACTTTTAGCTGCAGAGATCTTACAGTTCTTTACATTCTTGCACTTTCTCCCATTATTGTTCTTCTATGTCGTGTCTGTCGTTCTCTCCTTTCTCTGCCTCTATGGTGCCTTCATAATCTAATTTGTAACTGGCAGGGAAGGTCCAAGGAGGACAACCTGGTTATTCTGCTTGAATAAGGACCCTTGTAGGTCTGTTAGGGGCACTTGGCTATGGACATAAAGGGAGTAACACAGCCCAATTACTAAAGCAGTAAATAAGAAGTGGGTTGTCAAGCCATCAGCCCACCCAACAGACATTGCAGCACAACCACATTTTAGTCCCTTTTCTTCAAGGTTTGGTATCTTTTCCTACATAAGAGAATTACAAAACTCTTTTCCAAGGTGTCACCATGAACAACAATTGCAGAACCCAAGAGGGATTGCAGCTCCTGGCTCTGTGCTGGGCTGTGATCTCTCTGAAAGACACTGCAGATGGGGCAGCACAGTCTTGTTGTTTGGAACACCTGACTTCTTTACACAGTTTTTACCATGGGTACATTGAATTTTGCACAAATAAACAGGTTTTTATTCAGGGCTTTATAAATTGACTATATTTCTTGTAGTAGATAGGGACAGGCGAACGGAAGATTTCGGGATGTGACGGAAAGAAAGACCCCTTCCCCCTCTCACCCTGCAACATGTTATCCATTTACCCCAAAGAATGTAACCACACCTAACCCAGTAGTTTTCCACTCCTGACTAACCCTAGAGACCCTACCAACCCCCCCTGACGTAGCAGAGTCCCCCAAGACTATTTAAACCCATGAGATAAGATAATAAAGGCTTTCGACCGTCCACCACACTGGTGCCTGCGTGTGTCGTTGGCCCGAATAGCCCAAAAGAAACTGAACTGCCGTGCTGTTCCTTAAAACCAAGTCGCCTTGCCTTCCCCTGAAGGCAACATAACTGGTGCCGAAGCCCGGGAATAATTCGCTCGGGCAGCGGGTGTCGCCTGGACAAGAGCAGCGGCCAGACCGGTGAGACCGTGTTCTCGGCGAGGGAGACGTCCCAGGACCCGCGATCATCATGGATGCCATCGCCAGAGTCGTAAGTGAGGTTCATAAGCAATGGGGAATTGAGTGTAAGCTCAAAGACTTTTATCTTGCTATAGCAAGGCTGCTTGAGCTTGGGGCAATTGAACGCCCTGTGGATGTTTTGCATCCGGAGATATGGGAAAAATGCACAGCCGCGCTGGCCGAGGACACGAAATCCTCAGGCAGCGGCAAATGCCTTAAGGCGTGGGGAAAAGTAGAGAAAGCCCTGTGCAGAGCAATAGAAAAGCAGGAGACATGGAGCGCAGCGCGTACGTGTTTATTGGTTACACCCAAGCTAGGGGTAGGAGCGGCAACGCAAACCGCCCCTGAGGGTGATCCGCCCGGGAGCGGGGATCCGGGGAGGCCCGGCGCGTCGCCCCCCTCCCCGGGCCGGGGCCCGGGGCCCCCCACAGAAACCTCCCAAAAATCCGCAGCTTCCCCACCCGCCCCGCCACCGCCGGTCAGTAACCCGGTACCAGAGGTGCAGCAGCGCGCAGAGTTCTTTTGGCAGAGACTGGCGGGGGAAGCCAGAGCCGCGGAAGCCGCGGCTCGGGAGGGGAGGCTGCCCACGCCGCCTCCATACCCCTTTGAAAATGGCGCCGGCAGCCAAGGGGAGGGGCGGGGCGCGGGCAGTCTCGGCCCGAAGAGCCCAGAGGCGCGGAGTTTTGCTAATGCGCGTGTGCGGGAGAAAGAGGAGGAGAGCGGCAGAGCGCTCGGGGCCGATCGGCAGCCGCGCCTGACACCGCTACCATGTAAGGGAGAAACCCACCCCTGCAGGAGGCAGGGCGAGCCCGGGGGGCGGCAGCGGCGCCACCCCCGGGGGGAGGAGCGGGGTCAGAGCCGCACAAAACGGCACCGAGCCCCGGAAGTGCGCTGGCACTCGACTTCCGACTCGGAGTCCGGCAGCAGCTCCGGCAGCTCGGAAGAGCTGACAGGAGCCGGCTGAGACTCTGAGACGAAGAGAATAGAGCCAATGCAATTTAAAACAAAACCAAATAAAGCTTTAAGCCGCACCGAAAAGCAGCCACAATACGAACCAGCCCAGTTTACCGACTGGGGAGAAATAAAAGGGAAAAACACAACCCACCCCAAAACCTTGCCCCCAAAAGTCACCGACACCCCGGCTGGCCATGCAGATGTATTCCAGATAAGCCGCACAGCCGAGTCCGATCCAAACCCAATTTTTCGTATGCTAGAAGCTACCTTTCTAACCCTAAACGAAACCAAACCGAACCTGACTAACTCCTGTTGGCTTTGTTATAATATTAAACCCCCTTTCTACGAAGACATCGGTTTAGACACCCCCTTCAATTACTCCACAGCCAGTGCCCCCCACCAGTGCAGATGAGACACTCCCCGCAGAAGAATCACCCTGAGTCAAATCACAGGACAAGGCAAATGTTTTAGTAATGCAACTTTAGCAAAGCAGAAAGGCAACTTCTGCACTAAAATTGTCAAGCCCAACAGAAAGATCGGTAAGTGAGTGGTCCCATCCGCATCTGGGATGTGAGTTTGCCAGCGATCCGGAGTGAATCCTTGTGTGTTCCTTGCCAAATTTAATAACTCTATTGACTTCTGTGTCCAAGTTCTGATTGTTCCTAGAGTCCTATACCACTCAGATGAAGAAGTGTACCACCTTTTCGAAGAACCTGACAGACTGCACAAAAGAGAAATAATCACAAGTATAACTATCGCAATGCTGCTCGGCCTGAGAGCAGCTGGTACAGCCACAGGTGTCTCAGCCATCGCAACCCAACAGCACGGACTCTCTCAGCTGCAAATGACCATCGATGAAGACCTGCAGAGGATCGAGAAATCCATCTCCTATCTAGAGAAATCAGTCTCTTCGCTTTCAGAAGTAGTTTTACAGAATAGGCGAGGACTGGACCTCTTGTTCATGCAACAAAGAAGACTGTGTGCAGCTTTGAAAAAGGAATGCTGCTTTTATGCAGATCATACAGGAGTCGTTAAAGACTCCATGGCAGAACTCCGAGATAGACTGGCTCAAAGAAAGAGAGACAAGGAAACCCAGCAGAGCTGGTTCGAATCCTAGTTCAATCAATCACCTTGGCTCACCACATTAATTTCTGCCCTGGTAGGTCCACTGGCAATACTGCTTTTAGCTGTTACCATAGGACCATGCCTGCTGAACAAGTTAGTCTCATTTGTTCAGGCCCGTCTAGAACGGGCAAACATTCTGTTCGTGGGCCAGCAACAAATGCTGTGAACCAAAAACTGCAAACACAGTCAGCTGCAAAAGCCTTCAAAACTCACCTTGCGAGATTTACTCAGGTTTACCAAAAACCCTTTTTTCCTTACCAAGTTACAAGTTTATACCTCACTCCAGTGCCTATATCTACGACTACCTCATGTTACTTATGAAAAGGAGGGGGGAGATGTAGTAGATAGGGACAGGCGAACGGAAGATTTCGGGATGTGACGGAAAGAAAGACCCCTTCCCCCTCTCACCCTGCAACATGTTATCCATTTACCCCAAAGAATGTAACCACACCTAACCCAGTAGTTTTCCACTCCTGACTAACCCTAGAGACCCTACCAACCCCCCCTGACGTAGCAGAGTCCCCCAAGACTATTTAAACCCATGAGATAAGATAATAAAGGCTTTCGACCGTCCACCACACTGGTGCCTGCGTGTGTCGTTGGCCCGAATAGCCCAAAAGAAACTGAACTGCCGTGCTGTTCCTTAAAACCAAGTCGCCTTGCCTTCCCCTGAAGGCAACAATTTCTAGGCTCCTCACAGTTTTTGCTCAGGTCCCTTTTGCCTACTCTTAAGAAAATGTTTTAAAAAACACTGAAAGCTGATATTTATTTTCACCCTGAGGCTCAAGACTTTGAGGAAGGAGAAGCTGTTTTCTAAATGCAGCAGTTATTCCTGGAGAATCAAATGAGGCAGAACTCTGACAAATTAAGCCAACTACACAACTTTAAGATGAGGAGGGAAGGAGAGGTCACCTCCTGTGAGTCAAGCAAGTGAAACCGTAGGTCAGTGAATTCACAACCAGACAAACAACTTTGAACTATATTATATTATATTATATCTGCTGGTTGGTGATCATCTGACCTTTCTTGAGAAACTTTATTTTTATATCCCTTATTTTGTCTCAGCCCAACAGCTTGTTATTGAATAAGCCACTGGAGGCTAAAGAAAAGCTTTAGCTGCTAACTCAGAAGCACATTAGATGTGACTTCTTGGATACACGATTTCCATCATATCCACCACAGATATATGAATACAGGTGTTGCCTGTGCCCAGTCCATTTGAGAAGGCTCACCTGCTTTGGGTAATCACTTCCTGCAAGCCCGGTCACACTTTTGGGAGTTTCTTACACTTTTCTCACCAAGTAGCCATGAAAAAACCACAGATCTCTGATTAATTGTTTTTTTTTCTTTCTTAGGCACCCCTTTTAAATTGACTTGGTTGAGAAGCATGAATAGGGTTTACTGTGCTTTTCACCTCTGTTCTGTTGTTTTTAAATTGGAGGTCATATTTCAGGAAAGCAATTAAGCACATGTTTAACTTTGACTGTGCTTTATGTACCCTGACTGTCACTGTAATACTCACAAGATTAAGCACACATTCAAGTGCATGATTCCACCAGGGCACTTCAGAGTCAGTGTGATGTGGAATATTTGGACTATTGCTAGTGTTTTTGACAAAAAGGCAGAGTCATTTACAACCAGAAACTCATCCTTTATTATTTGTCATTTGTATGTGTGTATATAATATGAAACATGATAAATATAAATTTATTGTCATACATTCTTCAGCATTCAGATGCAATCTGTCAATTTCTGGAAACTAAGAAATGCTCTCTGCTCCTTTAGAGTCACACTCTGACTATAATATATGACAGAGAGATATCAAATCTGTGATGATAAAAAAAGAGGAGTTCAGGGAAGGGATGATAAACCCCATAAAAATAACTTAGGCATACTGCTGCCAAAATGAGTAATTGTAAACACTTAAACAAAATAAGGCATTTGAGTATTCCTTTTTTTCCCTTAATTATATCTGCACATTTATGTACCCATGGATCATTTTGTGTATGTATATTTTGTCCAAAGGGAAATTGTCATGGCAAACATATAATTTAAATATTTTCTTGTAGTTTTCTTTCTGTGACAAATTTACCATTACATTTTTCCACCCTGTAAATACCATGTCTACCCAAAGTTCCAGATGAACTGAAGTGCTTCTAATTTTCCATAACAAAAAGATGGAGTAAACAGATGAACAGATGTCTGGGAGTGAAGGTGTAACACATAATTCTCTAAACTGTAGCTGGTTTGGTGTTGCAGTCATGCTGGCATGGTAGCGTGGAGGAAGGTTTTAGAAAAGCCTTGGGAATGGTAAACTGAGGAAAAGGATACATTCATGTATGCCCCATTGTTTTAGAAAGGCTTTGGGAATGAGAAACTGAGGGAAAAGATACATTTATGTATGCTCCACTGTTTCGGGAAAGTCCCGCTTCAGCATTCCTCTGTAAACCCCCTTCTCCCCACCCCTGAGCAGTTCCCATTGGACCTGGCCCCTGGGGTGGTTCTGATGTGCCTTAGCTGAACACTGTCTCTATTGTTTAAGACCTTATCTCTTAATTTTGCTGTATAAAACTGTATCTGGGCAATAGCCCAGGGCCTTTGGTCACTGCAATGCTTCAGGCAATACAATCTCTCTGGACAAGCATACCATTGGTCTCTCTTGGTCTCTTTATCTCGAACCCTTGCGGCGACTGAGGCAGCGCCGCAACTCGGACCGTGCTAACCCACACGCTGCCTGGTGAACCCAGGGCAGCGGGACCGCGGAAAACCCCGGCCCCTGGAGGGGACAGCTAGCCGGAGGGTCCCGGGGGGCCGGGGAGGGACGGGGGACAGCGGTGAGTAACCCCCGAGAGCAAAGTGGCGGTCGAAAGAGAAGCAACAGTTTGGTTTGGTTTTTTTATTTTATTTTTTTATGTCATAAAGATGCTTTATTTATTTATTATTTATTATTGTTTAGAGGAAGGCTGTTTCCCAAAGAGGAACACCATTTTTTAACAAAGAGAAGTTCAAAAGAAGAAAGTTTAGTGTCAGGCTGAAAAGGAGGATGTGGAGGAAGGATTGAGGAGGAGGGAAGAGGCTTATGAGAGGAGAAAAGAGAGATTCGAAATGATGGCGTTATTCCAGTGCAAGAGACCAGCAAGAAGAGTGACATAAAATTGACATACACAGAGAAAAGGCAGAGAAATGAGAGGGAGGACAAGGGAGAGGAAAGAGCAGTGCAGAACAGGAAGGGAGAGAGAGGAGGGACAGAGGAGCAGAGACCTCATAAAAGTGATACAGAGAGAGGAGCAAGGTACCAAAAGTACAGCCAGAGCAGTGGGAGGAGAAACACTTATATTGTAGCTGCCAAAACCTGAAAGGATGAAGAACAGAAAACGAGTGTGCTGTGAGAAGAATGCAGTAGCACAGAGGAGAATGTGGTGCCATCATAGGCACCACTATTTTATTGGTTTTCTGCCTTAAAAAAGGGCAGACTCTGAGGCTCACTGTCTCAGCTCCCTTGGAGCAGGGAAGCTGAGAGAGGATGCAGGCATGGTGTCTTGCAGAAGCTGAAGCAGGGATGGAGAGGACCAGGTACATCCAGCAAGACACAGACTGTAATGGAAAATCCCCTTGCTCTGGCTGAGGCTGCGCTTAAGCTATGCAAGGGAAAGTTTAGTTTAGACATCAGGAAAAAATTCTTTACTGAAAGAGTGTTTGGGCACTGCAATCATCTGCCCAGGGAGGTGGTGGAGCCACCTGGACATGTTTAAAAAAAAGACTGGATGTGGCACTTGAGGCCATGGTTTAGTTGATGAGGTGGTGTTGGGTCATAGGTTGGACTTGATGATCTCAAAGGTCTTTTTCAACCTCGTTCATTCTGTGATTCTGTGGAATGTGCCACAGAATGTCCCCTTGCCTCAGCCTGAGGTCAGGCTTTCCACAGGATGTGCTGGACGTGTGAATTGCTTCTGTGCAGAGGTTGCTTGTGGCTTGCACACAGGCATGGTTTGGGCAATTAAATTACTGCTGCCTTTGCTCTGCAGTCTCTTGAGTCGGCTGTAGAGATGCTGGGCAGACATCTTCTGTGAACCCTAACAGGGCTGGAAAACTGTAAAAAGGAATTACAGCTCATGGAATATTCTGCCTGTCCCAGGAAGCTCCTCTGAGGTGATTGTACCAAATCTGAAGCCCTTGAAAATTGGAGCCATCACAAAAAAAATTGTCCTCAGTCACTGGTTTGGAGACAGGGAGCAGTGATTTTAATAAACATCTAATCCCAATGTCTCCAGCCCATTCAGGTAAATTGCTGGTAGAGTATCTGGAAAAGGCAGTGAAAATATTTCAATATCTGAGCTGTACTGGGTCTAGGCTGTGATGACAAAGGCTTTCTCCTCAAAGAAGGCATGTCAATCATCAAAGTATGTCTGAGAGAAGACATTTTGTATATCTAGATTTGGATTTTACACCTCAGCTTTCATTCTTAATGGAAGTGATCTGGACCATCATTATGATGAATAATGGGTGCAAATACTTCTTAGTCTAGATGGGATTTTACTTGTGGTGCCAAATGGAATCTGTAGGTCACATCATCCATGCAACCAGCAGGACCCAAGCCTAAGCTTCTTCCCTGAGACAAAGGGTCAAGGGAAGAGTCAAGGCTCTCAGGCATCAACTTCTCATGGTCCATGTGGCAATATTCTTCCAGATTCTTGAAACTGCCAGAAGGGAGATGGCAAATTGAAAAGAATGGATTGAATAATTCAATTGAAGCAGGTTCCTCAGGGGAAAATAGTAATAAATGTCTCCAGTCTTATCTGACAAATGATAAGGAGTTTAGAGCTGTTACGGTGATTACTAACACAGCTACACCTCCAGTTCCAATGCATTTCTTTTCTGATAACTAATATATATCATATTTCCACATCTGACTCTGGCAGCAAGCATGGAAGTTTGTACTTGCTTAAGAGAATATACAATGCAGAGAGGTGGCTCACCTCTCAACGTTTCAAATGCTTTGTCCCTGGCAGGCCCCAGTCCCTGCCTGTCATCACCAAAGGAAGCTACAGATTCAGTCTGGCAGGTGGTACCCAACGTGCTGCACAGCTGAGACCCAAGGAACCAGCCTGTCAGCTCTCATCCCTGACCCCTCACAGAGCTGAGAGATGTTGCTGCCTCACTGCCTCCCATCCATGAGAAGATGCTCTGCAGCTCTGTCCCCACAAGACCAGGGATCCTCTCTGCTGAGACTGATGCTCTCTCCCACTTTATGCATGGTGTCTCTGCTGCCCACTGGCTCCTCCCAGGCATCATCACAAAATGAGGCTGGATTTAACTGTTTTCCAGTTCAGAAGATGGAGTGAGACAGTATCTGGTGGCAGCAGACACATGGATAAAGACACCTAGCAGCAGGCTGTTTGTTTCCCTCTGAGGGGCTTTGGGGTCATAAGGAAATTCTGTGTGTGGAGAGGCTGATGGGGAAAGTAGGAATGTAAGAAACAAACATATAGTTAAAAACTGCTTTTTGCATTTGATTTGATCTTTCATACTCTGACTTACTAAGGCTTCCACCTATCCTGAATTGCCTGTGGAGCCCTGCCTCAGATAAGCCAGAAGTATTGAAAAAATAAAGGAAAAAAATCAGAAAGAAAGAACAATCCCTCCTGTTGCTACTGCTACAAGATCTGGTGCAAGGGGATTGAAGGCCTTATTAGAACCTGCAAACCTGCCAGGAGGCAGTTTTTCCTGGTTGGTAATAAAGCATGAAAGGAAGGAAGAGAGCCTGAATCACAAATATGGATAAAAGAGATATAGTCTGAAGTGTCTATCAAAAGTCATTAAATATTTGTCTTCTACAGAGAGCACAACAGTGGAATAATTGTTACACTGGGACACTGGGAGGAACTGAGTGAAGGCTCGCTCCTGTGGGAGGTCTTCAGGCTCTTCCACACAAAGAGTGTGGCACCCTGTAATGACTTTAATCAAACACCTGATCTTAAAAGTGCAGCAGAAATGAAAGCAAGGCTCTGCATCATGCACTTACTGCCAGGGGGAAACACAGCAGTGAATTGATGGCAAACCTTTTTGAGAATGACTCACTAATGTTCATCTCCAACCCCCAATTTCCCTGTCCCCAGATTGCCATTTCTTGGAAGGGAGAGAACTGGAAATTTGTTTCTAGCAGTGCTCCATGGTTACTTTCAGCTAATTTGAGGTTCTCTGCTATTGAAGGGGGGTCCTGTCCTCACCACCCCCTCTCCTTGGCTTCATGCATCAGAGCAGACAGACAAACCTGAGTACTTCCAGCCCCTCCCAGTCAGTTTATTTCATTTCACCTCATTTCACCTCATTCAAGTAATGCTGATATGGGGAAGACTCAGGCATTATTCAGCAAATAGGAGTTGCATCCCTGAATTCCCATGATGACTTTGACTTGTCACAGAGCAAGTTAAAATAATCATGGGAATTCAGGCAGGGGTGGCACATTTACTCTGGCTGGTGACATGGCTTTGCTCCATCTGTCATCCATGAGTGGAGTCAGAGTGAGGCATTTTGGAAAACAAGCTATATAAATATAACAGTGTGCAAAAGCAGATGTCTCTCTGCAGTGTTATACACAGCAGGCTGGATCATGAAGGCTCTGCCAGGTGGGTGCAGGGAAAAGAAATAGAATAATTGGAGAAGTTTTGAAGGAATCAGGTGCTGCCATGCTGTTCTGGATTTTCTGAAGAGGATTCTTTCCTCCAGCTCTCCCTGAGCATGCAGTGCTCCTTACTGAAGTTGCAAGCCAGCAAATGTACAGTGAGGAGCATCTTGTCACAGCCTGGTCCTTGAGGTCCTTTCAAGTGGTCGGACTTTTTTTTTTTTTTTAAATAAGTCAAGATGAAGGAAAATGCTGGAAGTGCAAACATTTTTGATTGTCCCAGACCTTGCTTTATCATATCAATTTTGTGTCATTTTCTTAGCTGAAATATTTCTTTCAAATAGCACCAGACCTGGGTATAATAAGAAAATGCAGCAAAATAGCTGCTTTTCCCCCTTCACAGTGTCTGCTGGACCAAGATATTAATTCTCCCCAAAAAGGTCTAGAAAGGTAATTTTGAAAATGCACATCTGGCTATCTTTAGATAAGGTTAATGCATATAACAGCTTAATAATTACGTACTTTCCCTGACTTAGGTGTCAGGATGTGTAAAGCTAGTAACATCAAAATAAACTCCAAACCCCAAACATGAAAACCTACCAACACCAACACAGCAAATTCCTTATAAATTTGTATTATCCCTGTCATGTGCTCCTGTTCTTGCTTCCAAGAATCCACAACCAACAAATTCAGTAGTTATGGTGAGAAAATGAGGGGCTGATTCACTCATTTTTGAGTAAGGTTTGCTGTAGTCAGTCAAACCACTCTGGCATAAATGGCTGGTGAATCAGTCCAGCAAGGCTAGAACTATAAAATTTCATTGTTCTAAATAGGGCATATTTATGGTGTGTGTATACAAACACACACACACACACACACACACACACATATATATATATATGTCTATATATATATATGTCTATATATATGTGCTCAGAGGTACATTGGAGCAGTCTGTGTTTTAAGGGGTTTCATGAACATAAGTTGTCAAACGCCTCAGTACAAGATGCTCATAATATGCCCCTAGAACTCCAAGTTCCAAGACAGAGATCAAGTCCAGGCTCGTGTTTGATAACATCAAAGTCCAAAGATCAAATGCAAATTTAGGCTGAGCTCCTGAATACCTCAGGGTGGGAAAACTTGGCCTCAGTGCTTGACCTTTGGACTCATCATTTCCTAAGAAAATTCTGAAGGTCTCACACTCCAAAATGAAGAGGCAAATATCCAGCAAGGCAGATGGAAATGTCAAAGTACCTTGGATTTCTTCTTTTTGACACTTAAGGAGAGTCTTTATCTTGTAGTACAGATAACCTCAGAACTTCTCAGCATGGATCAGACTTCTGAGGACACACGTCCCATTTCTGAGTGCCTGGAAATAGGCAATTGCAAGGCTGAGAATTTAGTAAAGAGACAGTCATTTAGAAGTTACAAAGAATCTTTTAAAAACTATATCAAAGCAACAAAAGACTTGCAAATATTTTGGCTTGCCTAAAAAATAATTAAAGGGAAGTGTGGCGTTTTACAGTAAATTGTAGAGAATGAAAAGCATTTTATCCCTCTCAGGCTTTGCATTAATTTTTCTCAACATAGCTTTGTAGCACCACCTGAGTCCCAAACTCAGCACAAGGAAAACCATTTTAAGTATTCCCCCTGAAAAAAGCAGAACCAAATCTAATGGAAGGAGACTTTGCTTTCAGTCTCTTCCACCAGATTATGGCTAAAAGCAAGAGAAAGATGCAGAACCTACCAAGGTCAAGTCTGATCCCAGGAAGCAGAGGAAGGAGGACAGCTATGGAAAAACATTTTTCTTTGAGGAGCTGTAGTTGGTGAATGTTTGTACAGTGTTGGGGTCTAGCAGGACTTATATCCATCTCTCTGGGGAACTTTGAAGTTCTCTGCATCTGTGGCAGGCAAGAGAGTACTAAACTGGTCTGAGTTTAGTCTGTTAATTTTAGATGGCACAGCTGTATCATCTTCTTACTGTTTCAATGAGGGGAATAATGTATTGTGTCCAGTTTAGACAAGGGATATTAATATTCATTGATAAACCCTTCTTGGCTAAGTCAGTGGATAACCCCACAGCTGGCTACAGGGTTCTTCCTTGGAGAGTTAAGTAATTTAAGTTGTGAATCTTGAAAAAAAAAAACAAAAAAACTTTGACCACCTGAGAAAATTGACTTGGCCTGACTTGTCAAAAGTCATAAAAGGATGATTCCATTGACATTCTAACTGTCATCATATAGCACTAAACACAGATGTCTGGTGTTTTCTGAGGTGCTTTACTATGTTCAAGACATCACCTAGGACTGGCAGACATGACACAGGACAAATGTGAGACCTGTGCCCTTCCCAGGGGTGTCTGGAGGCAAGAGGGGCAGAGCATCTCAGGTGTCTGATGTGGGAAAATGAACAGAGCCCTCAGTCCACCCAAGCCATGGTGTCTGGTGAGATATTCAGGTGGCCAACCAGTGCAGGAGAGCTGAACTGTTCTGCTACATCCACTGCCTTACACACCTAAGGCTTGTTTCTGTTCTCTGTACACAGGAATCCAGTCTTTGAGATGTCTTCAGGTATCCCATCTGGCCTCCAGCTGCAGCTTTGGAAAAGCAGGAATCTGACATGTGTACTGTTCCATATAGCCCTGAATGGATGATTTGGGTATGAGGTCAGTAGGGTCACCAAATTTCTGCTTGGATTTTTTTTCAGTGCAGTACACATGCTGCTTAAGAGTGTGCCAAACATTTTTGTGGGTGATTTTGATGCCTCAGGTTTTAGCTTTTTTTTTTCAGATTCTGTACTGCTTTAGTGTGTAGTTCTGACCTTCACATTAAGGGATGGTAAGCTTTCTTCACAGAGTAGGCAGACAAAGAATTCCTTCTCTAGCTTGGGACTAAAGACAACCAATCCAAATTTCAGGCCCAAGAGCAAAAACAATGGTGGACTGAAGAGAGAGAAACAAGAAGTATGGGACTTCATAAGCTAAAGCTGTAACTGGGCAATTAGCTTTAATATGCAAATGGACCAGAACTTATAAAAGTGAGAGACCCCATGAACAGTTGTCCATTTTGTGACCATTTTGGGTTCATCTTGGGTGTAGCCCTGTCTGGGCTTTTGTGCTGCCCAAGGGGTATCCATTGAGGCCTTTTAATAAATACCTAATTTATTCTTTAACTCTGTCTAGCCTTTGTTCTAGGTCAGCCATCACAAGGCATCACTTGGGGAGTTCACACCTCTGAAAAGGGAATCCAGCCCTTTTGGAAAGCCTGGTTCTTAATTCACAAGCTGCTCAGGCACATTCAGCCATTGCTGGAATGACTTTCATGACAGAAGAAAGAAGAAATGCCCAGGGCTAAAGGAGCTGGTGGGCATGACCTATGAAGTTGCTGCAAATATTTCTTGTGGTCAGATATTTGGGGTTACTCTTAAAACATATCAGAGGAAGGAACTAGATCATTCTCACTCAAGTAATTAAAAGCACAAACACTGATAGTCAAGAAAGAAATAGCAGAATGAAGGCTGTGATACAAAGAGCTTACAATTGTGTATTAATTAATTCTCCCTACCAAGAATCCTGGTTACTATAAGTCAGCATAGACCTGTTAACTTCTGCAAATAGTGCCACTTTATGGGAAGACATGGCATCCAAAACTTCAGCATATTTAGCCTAGAATGGGAAAGTGTGGGGTTTTTCCCCTCCCACAAGGTCTACGCAGTGAAGACATTACACATTTCAGCACTGCAGAATTACAGTAAGCTGCTCACACTTTGTAATTCACAGCATTTTCTAAAGTGTGAAGCCACTTCAGTTGTCAATAGATCACAGAAAAAAAAAAAAAGACAAACTAGTGATCTCAAGATAAAAAAAGCATTGTGTAGAGCAAATTGGTAAGGAATCTTTACAAGGTTTAATAATCTTGCAGAAAAAAATCAAGAACATGTAACCAGATTTTTTTTTTTTTTTTAATGGTTTTAATGTAGCAGAAAATGAATGCACAAAGTGGGTGTTTTCATCAAGGGATTTGTTTCTGCTGGTAAGGGCATTATGTCCCTTAATGAAATACTCAAAAATTGTTTCCTTGCTGAGGAACCTAAATTCGTCATGACTTAAGTGTCTGCCAGTAAAATTGTCTAATCATGAAATTTTCTGCTGGTGGTCAGGTTGTGGTGACACCAATAATCTACTCAGAAGCTTTTTGAAACCTTGTTACAGGAAGGATCTCCTGATACTTTGGATTGCTGTCAGTACTGTTCCTATAGGAAGACTGGATTTAAGCCTCCTTTCCCAAAGCTGCTGTAAAGCAGACTTCAGTCTAAACCATACATTTGCTTGTGTGCTTTCACTCTGTGGTTTTAAAACACCACTCTAAATCTTTTTGTAGTTACTTCATTTCTGCATTCACAGGAAACAACTGTGAAGGTTACATCAAAACATTATAGATTCTGTTGGCTTTGTGGCTTAACTGGATATATTATCTTCAGTCCACCGGAATCATGATGAGAGTTAGACTTTTATGTCTAATGAGCATAATTAGTAATCTGGAGATTGAGACTAATACCCAAATATTTTGTAGGTAAATATTTTTTAAGTATATATATCTACCTTTACTTTGGTCTCTGCCAGTTGGTTTTATGTCTGACACTTATGAGTGCTCAAAGCTTTCAAGCTGTGTCTCCCTAAAATCAATGAAGAAAGCCACAAACTGTGTCTTAACTTTTAAGTATTCACTGGCATTTTCTCAAGCAAACCACAAATAAAATTCTTACTTTTTTTTCTTTTTTTTTTTTGTGGTGTGGATAATTTAAGCCATAAAGTCCAGGCTCTGCTGCATAAGAAGTTGCATTTTGATTTTAAAACAGTTCAGATGGGAGGGAGCTGGGCGTGTTCAGCCTCTAGAAGAGAGGACTGAGAGGGGATCTCATCAATGTCTGTGAGTGTCTGAAGGGTGAGTCAGGAGGGAGGGGCCAGGCTGTTCTGGTGATGCTGAGCAGCAGGAGAAGAGGCAATGGGCACAAACTGGCACAGAAAGTTCCACCTGAATATGAGAAAGTTCTTTGTTGTGCAGGTGACCATGCACTGGAAGAGATTTCCCAGAGAGGCTGTGGAGTCACTTCCACTGGAAATATTGGAAAATCACTGGATAAAACCCTGTTCTGTGTGCTCTGGGATGACCCTGTTTGAGCAGGGAGGTTGGGCCAGGTGACTCAGTGTGGTCCTTTCCAGCCTTATCACCCTGTGATTCTATGAAGACAAAATTAATTCACACAGAGAACATTTATTTTTACATATATAAAGCAAGCCATGTTACTTTTTTGTTACTTAAAATTGGCTTTTAAAAGGTGAAAAATAATTTAAGATAAGCAATTTACCTCCAATGAAAAGTTGCACTTGTTTCATGAAAATACTTTTTTGCCTTCACTTTCCAGTTGCCATAAGACAAATAGGATACACATGGATGTTGGAATTTTCAAGCAAAAATCATCATTAAAATTCTAAGTCCATAAGTTCTCTGTTGACAATTAAGAAACTGAGATAAAATATTCAGCTCCTTCCAAAACATCATGAATGGTGAGGGTTCAACAGTACTAAGAAGTTACTAAGGCTAGCAACCTTCACAGAATTAGCTACTCTGTGCTTTGTGTTCTCCTCACATCAAATTCAGGTTCAGGTGAGACAAACTGTAGTTCAATATAGGTTTTAAGCTGCCACAGTACTAAAAGAACAAATGCTACCCTTCCTCTTTCTGGGGCTGATCACATCCAAATCTCACAATAGTTTAGAGAAAAATAGACCTGAAAGCTAACCAGTATTCAGGATACCAACAGCAACAATAATAATAATAATAATAATAATGAAAAATTTGTTTCTCAGTTGGATCAATTAATTTATTTTAGTACACAGCTGTATAGATGTTTCATAAAGTAAAAGGGAGTGTAAGGACCATACAGAAATAGGAAGAGTGAAAGAGTGAAGGTTTCTTTCAATGTCAATTGATGCAACAACAACCCAGCTATAATGTAGTGAACATAATTTTACTAGAAGCTACGTGAAATGAAATTATAAGACTGCTGCTATGGGATAAGAGTACAAATAAAGGCAGCTACTGCAGCTCTACTAATGCTTGGTAACTCCTTAAATTGAACTAATTTAACAGTGGGTCTAAGCCTTGAGAAAAGAATTCGAAAAGAATTGGTCTTAATTATCACAATAGCACCAAGTATAAAGCCCTTCACATTTCCATAGTGCTTTATTGCCACTAGCCATTTAATCAATTCAGCTCCCAATGGCTAACTGAGATTATTAGTATTTCCAATATCTTTTGCATAAGGCTGGGAGAATATGCTGCTAAATCTTCACCCAATTCAAAGAAACATTTCTGTAAGAAGAAGTATGAAAGTACCTGAATGCTCACAGCCTCTTAGTGTACTGCAGGCTGTGTTCATCCCAGGACAAAATTTCAAGGTATTCTAAAGGCCAAAGACTGCAGAAATAAAAGCATTGCAAGAATGTGGAGAGACCTGGTAAGTGTTAATACTTCCAGGAGTTTAAGGGCTATGAAAAATAGACATATGAAACACATTTTGGTTTGTTTTGATTGCTAAGTGTACAAGTGGTTAGCACATGAGATAAATGCATTAGGACAGGAGAGAATCACTGAAACACCAAGTAAAGCAATGCTATAATTATAAAATATTCAGAAATATTTCTCTAAGCAATAGGAGAAGGTGTTACAGAAGGTGTTATAGGAGACGCTGTTACACATATTGTGTTTTCTTGGAGTTAGGGAGTCCAGAAACAACTGAAAATGGCCCAGTTCTTGTGGTATTTAATCCTTAGAGACAAATTTTGAATTGGATATATACACATTTCATTAAAAAAAATGGCATAGGCATCTATGCTCCCATATTAATTTTGAATCAGAGGAAGGAATTATGCATTGAATTAACTTGGTGTGGAACAAGAAGAGCCCAGGAGACCCATAGGGACAGGTTTAAACTGGTGAAACTCTGATTTTTTTAGGTGATATTATGAGTTGGGCCTTCTGGCAAGATTTGAGAAATGTTTTTTCTCTGTTTAACAACTGAATTATATTAGCAAACAGATTGTAAGGGAAATGAAAACAAAGTCTTTATCTGCATTCATGTCATTTTGTTACACTGAAAAATAAATTATGTTCTATATGAGCTTTTGTTATTCTCTAATATTTCATCCTATCCCTTCATTAGTGCAGTAATCTCCTCTACCATTAAATCTCCCTTGTTTTTACTTGCATATAGATATGGGAATGTGCAAAGAGAAAATGTGATGAGGGTTTATTAGTTTATTTTTCCTGAATACATTTGTTATTGGTATCAGATATTGCATTAAAGGAATTCAAAGACTTTTTTGTTATATTGTCCCTGAGTATTCTGTTTCTATGTTATTTTGTATTGCTGTTTCCCTTCCCAGTACACTGCTATGGGGAACCTTCCTTTAGTCTGGTATGTGCAATGTAGTTAAATTAATTTTCTGGGGTAAGTAGACTTTGATGGTGATGATTTTTACCAGAGGCAGGACCATTAAAAAATTGTAGTGTAAAATACCTGATTGAACTGAGGCAGAGAAAAAGGGGAAAGATTTCTCAATTTAGATGAATTTGTTTACTTACTTTTTCCATGGTAAAATTTTAATGTGTGTAAGACATGGAAAAAGGCATCTGTAAAAGCACTGCATTTTCAAGCAACTGAACATTATCAGCTAAGCAAAAATTTTGCTGGAAAACTCCAGGAAGAGGCTTTCAGAATTAGGTCCAGACTAGATGCCTTACTCTCTTTTTCACATACACCAATTCTTCACTGGAACAACTGCAGTGGCTGTCCACCAACTTTAACAAAATTACTTTTGATTTAATAGTCCTGGACATAAGGGACAACTCAAACTCTCGGGCTAAATTATGGATCAAAGCTTTGTTGGAGAAGGAATAAATCTACATGTTAAAGCCAAAAGCTTAACAATTACAGACTGGATAACACATAAGGAAATGAAATTGTAATTCTGACTTGTCAGTTCCAAGAATAAAGGCCTTTATCTTCTGCATGAAAGGGGTTACTTTACAAGTACTCTTGGCAGCTAGTCTCTTCTTGTATTACAGGTGAGATACTGGAAGGTGGACACTCATACCTCCAGAGCTACTAATTTGCAGCAATTAATTCAGCTAGGGATCAGTTTGAAAAATTGCAAAGTTTTCTCATCTGTTCATGAGTCACTTTCATATGGAAAAGAGGAATGGTGTGTGATTATGAACGTCAGAGGGAGGACAGAAAACTCAAGAGAAAAGAACAACCTTCCAATACCACGTGAAAATTGTGCAAACAGCTAATTCTTTGAGCTTTCAGTAGAATCCAGATAAGACAAAGGCAGAACATTTGATTTATGCCACCATATCAATGTAGATCAGCTCTGATGAGATGGTGAAGTTGCTCTTGCAGCTGGCTGTTGCCCTTGGTCTTGCCTGAGACACTCAGAAAAAAAGAACACTTGAGGTTGGAAGGGATCTTAAAGATCATCTAATTCCATCCCTCCTCCCTAAGGCAGGGATACCTCACACTATCACAGAAGCAGAGAAGCAGAGAATCAAAGAATCACAAAACCCTTCTTTGCAGACCTGCTAGACCAGCTTTCCCAAGGTCTCATCCAACCTGGTCTTTGTGCTTCCTTTTTGTGTTTGAATTTGTCCATGAGCTACTTGTTCATCCACACAGGCCTCCTGGTGTCTTTACCCAACTTCCTCTTTGTTGGCATGTGTTGCTCCAGGGCTCTATCCCATGGCACTCTACCAAGGACATCCTTGAAGAGGCCAAATTCTGCTATCCTGAAGTCCAGAGCTTGCTGAGTGCCGTCCTTGTGCTGGCACCTCCTGGACTGCCTGCAGCCTCAAACAGACACCAGCATGCTTGAAATCCCCTGTGAAGACCAGGTCTTGTGACTGTGGGGCTGCTGCCCCGTGTCTGGAAAGGTCCTCAGCCATTCAGACTTCCTGGCTGGGCAAGCTGTATCAGACCTCCATGTTAATATCAGCTGTCCCTGCCCATGCTTCCATCCTGATCCATGAGCTCCTCATCCATCCCCAGGTGAAGCTCTGTGCACTCCAGCTGGTGTTGGCCACAACATTGAGGGCGTTGTCCCCTTCTCATCTTCCTGCCAGTCCTTCCTAGAGCCTGTTGTCTTCTCCACCATAATCTTCCACAGTCCAGTCATAGCAGCCATTGCATCACATCTCCATGGCATCCATGGAATCACAGCCCTGCAGGCATGGGCACAGCTCTAACTTTCCTGGTTTATTCCCCTGCTCCATGCATGTGATAAAGGCCCCCAGTGACACAGACTCATGGCTGGAGTGCCTGGAATTCCTCTGGGCTGCCCTCCAGGTGCTCTCCTGCTTCCTTTGATCCCTCTCCAGGTTCTGGGCATCTCTTGCTGGCCCACATGTCTAGCTGAGAGGACTGGGAAGGACTGAGATTCCTCTCCCTAATTGTGCTTTCAATAACAAATAAAACCCAGGGGTCTTTGCATGATTCTTAAGAAAGAAGGCATCAATACTAAGCTGTGATAGTTAACATAATGAGAATTATGGCCTTAAAATCTAGAACTAATATTTTGTTATAATTTAGAGCTATTTTTTGTTTTTGTTAATTAACATTTTATTTTTAAATACAAAATATTTAATCAGATTATATTTATTTCCTGTTTTCTAGTGAACTTGGCTGCTTTGTCCTATAGACAAGGTTAACCATTGGAAAAATTAATTTCTTCTTTTCCAGAAAAAACATTATAATTAAGTTCTTAGTGAAACAGATGGACAGTCCTACCCACAAAATAGAGATGTTTATGCAAATATCACTGAACTAATTGATGCTCAGTTACATCAAAAAGAAGCCCATAAGATTCTTCCCTGGTGTCAACATTTTTGACTATGATTTACTACATTAATGATGTCTTATAGTGAGCCATGTTCCTAAGGGAGAACAAAACCTGTAACTTTTGGACACAATTTATTTTCTTGATCAATGCAGTTGCATGAGAAGAAAATACATTATGTTAGCCTAGTAAATGACACATCCATAGGAAGGTGTAAATCAAATGTGCTTGTACTTTGTTTCATAAAGAAATCATGTAAAAAAATCCAGATTCATTCAGGATTGTCTGTATTGTATAATTTTAGAAATATTAATTTGAAATTATTTATTCATAATTAATTGCCATTCAGTTAATTTATGGCCCCTGAGGAAAGAGCCAGGCATGAACACCTCATT
This sequence comes from Lonchura striata, assembly GCF_050655825.1. Taxonomy (NCBI): domain Eukaryota; kingdom Metazoa; phylum Chordata; class Aves; order Passeriformes; family Estrildidae; genus Lonchura; species Lonchura striata. Next base: position 149,515,997 of record NC_140704.1, on the reverse strand, counting down.
AATTTTGTTTAATCAACAGTAAAACATTCAGAAGGTTCACATGCTTTAATCCCTTCTTTTATTAGAGACTATTACCAGGCAACTGTGTATAAACCCCTCAAACTGTAGGACAGTTCACATTTTCCACAAACCCTAAGGCTAGAACCTTTAAAAACATCTGTGAAAGGGAACACGTGTGTTTTGCAAAATGCTGGTGGGACCCATTTCATCTTCCTTTGATATGCATTGTTCCCCTCTGGATATACATATCCTATATGTAAGAGCCTCAGAGTATAAAGCAACATGGGGTTAATCCATAAATCTTTAACTTGAAAATAACTCTGTTCCTTAACTGCTCACCTGGAGTCAAGAAATGCATGGCTTGGAGATCTGGTTGATGATTTCACCAAGAGTTTGCAAAATAGAGAGGGAAGAAAAATCTGAAGGGTGTCTGAAGGGTTTACTGTATGTAGGAAAATTATGAGCATGTCTTCTTTTACCTCCTGGGAAAGGGTAGCAGAAAATAAATCTAATTCCTTTACATCCAAGAGAATCATTATAATGTCCATCACTCCTGAAACAGATGGACAATTGCACCAAATAAATAAAATATTAGTGTAAATATCACTGAGCTAATTGACTTTTATCTAAACCAAAAGAGGGAAAACAAGATATGTACATGTTTCTAACAGCTGTGACTATAATTTATATCATTAATGACTCCTTCTGTTAAGCCATTATCATGGGCCTAAAGATTCTGGAATCTAATTTAATTTTTTGATCAGTGAGATGAATGCAAAGATAGCACACAGGGATTGTTATAGAGCAAATCATATCTCTAGGGCAGTAAAATGTAGACCCACTCAAATTTTTTTTCCCCCAATGTTTTATTTTTCAACTGTTTTTAGTTATGTAAGAGACAATATTTTTCTTCAAAGTTTTTTTGCTTTTTTTTTTTTTTAATATATATTTCAGATATTTCCTCTCTAGAGAAAAGTACGAGATTCTATCTATTATTCATCTGTAAAACCTGACAAGTCCGTGACATTTCTCAGATTTACCACATTACCACTGAGGATAGGTTTTATTATTTTTGGTGAACATATGCCATAGTTTCACTGAGTCCACAATCATGAGAACAAATTTCTTGCTTGAAGCTGAATAACAAGTATGTAATATCATACTTCTAGAGATAAGGCACAAAATGGATGTTCTCCTTATACTCTGATTTTATATGTGTGTAAGCCCAACACCTATTGGAATAAGACCAGTAAAAACATTAAAGATTTCTGTCACTCTAAATCTGCAAAGCTTTTGCAAATCTCCCAACAAAGGAAAACATTCAGGCTCACTAAATCAAAAGTGAACAAGGGGGGGATCTAGGAACTGTCCTAAGAATTAATTAATTAATATTTTCCATGAGATTTACTCTAGTACTTGATCCTGAAGTTCTATAAGTACAGCATTTTTATTTTGAAGATAAGGCCATTTTGTTGTTTTTTTAAGCTCATTAGATTAAGGGCTTGAAAATATGTACACGTCAAATTTTAAAAGCCTGAAAAAAAATCCATCCAGAATTTGTGTTCCTCTTAAACACCTCTAGAAATCTAAATCTCAGGGCCCTGTATAGCAATTCAAGCTATAAACAGTTTACATATTTCAAATGCACACTGACTACTACATTTCCTTTCACAATCCAAGCATCAGAATACTTTTCCCCTCATTTTTCATAACGCATTGGGTTTTTAAAAAAATCAGTGACAGAAACAAAGAACAGGCAGTGGATGCAGTGCTGACTCAAGTAGTCTGTGATCACTCTCTAACAGATAACACATCTTGCTATGCTGCAGAGGCACATTCAGACAGATAATGTGCAATTCTAATTCAAAAAATGTTTGAACATAATGTTTCTGTCTTGCTGCCTGATCTTTCAACTTCTGTTTCTTAGCAGTGTTAATTCCACTACAGCCCATTGATTCTCACAAAATTAGTTTTTCTCGGGCTGTGTTAGAGAACTTTTTAGTCAGGAGGTTTTTGGTTTTATATTTTGTGAGGTTTTTCCCTCCTCCAGCCTTACCCATTCTGTGACTCAGACTCACCTTTGACATATTGCGGAAATGTTACAGAAAATCTTTTAATGGAAACTAACTGTGGAACATGATCTGAGAGACACTGAAGGTGCCACAGAAAAATATGATATATGATGCCAGGTAAGATACTTCTACTAGAGTTAGAGAATTCATAATTCAATAGTCCAAGGCACTGATAAAATCTTGTCTGCAATATTGTGCAACATTCAGATCCCTGGGTCATCAGGGAAATGGAAAAATTACCTAAGGGCAGGAGACTGATGAACCTGAGCTTTTCAGAAACAGAGGTTGTGAGGAAATCTGATTGCTGAGTACAAATGCATCAGAACCTAAGCACCAGGGAAGGAGATGAGTTGTTTAAGCTAAAGGTTGGTGTAACAAATGCTGTACTGTAGCAAATGCTCACACAGATACTTTGTGAGTGGGACATTTTCACTCATCAGAATGGAGTTCTGGAAAAAAACCCTAAAATAACTGTAGAACAAAAAACAATTGGCATTTTTAAGCAGGTGTTTCTTGATTTTGTGCCAATGAGTAACATCTGGAGTCTTCCCTCACTAAAAGTGAGAGGGACCAAGAAAATACAACACACTGGAGTCCAACCACAAGCTCTTTATTAGTGCCCTGTCCAGAAATTCTTTTATAAAAAAAATAAAGATTGCAGCAGGAAAATGTTGTGCTGTGTAAGAATCCTATTGACCTCAGTTGCCCATCAGAGTTGTGTAAAAAGCCTGGCTCTTACCAGTCCAAGGGTCTGAGGAGTTAAGGTTGAGCATCTTCAGTGCACAGTTTCAGTGGCTTTGATTGCCTCTGACTAACTAAGGCAAATGCTACATCATTTTGGAAATCACATGATCACCTCTTGTCTTGAAGGTATTTTAATTTCCTTCTCAAAAATCACTGAAAATCATTTATTATCTAAAAGCTTAGCTAGGAGGTCTTGCTAGGAAGTCTGAGGAAAACTTCTTGATTCTCATTCTGAATAACAGTGAGGGGAAAGTGCTGAGACACTTGTTCATGCCTCCATGGCTTGGAAAATGCAGATTTTCTAAGTGTAGTAGTTCAGCTAGGGATTTTAAGGGTGGTCCAGCATATAGCAGAAGAAAAAATTGCAACAAAATCATTGCTAAAAGGAATGTAAAATTCCAAGAATGCAGGAGAGATTAAATTCTCTATGGTAAATTTCTTTTGTAGAAAGCAAGGATATGGGTGCTTGTTTCATTTTGGGACGGGAAGCAGAGCAAGACAGAACACTTCATATTCAAGGAAGAAAAAAATTAGACAAATATAACACTAATGTTTCCTAGTTGCTGAAGAACAGTAAATAAAACCAGACAGTATATTTTTCCAGGCTGCATCCCCTCTTTTCTGCTAATTACAGAAACATTTCAAGCTTTTCATCCTATTTTATTTGTTTTTCAGCATATACTATCTTCAAAATTCATTTCCACGAATCTGATTATTTCCATTTTGTGCTTCACATAATGAATCACATATTTGTTTCAAGAGCTCCTCATCTCCTGATCCCCTTTGGGATCAAAAGCATGAAATCTGATACATTAGCCATTCTGTCCCATTATATTAATTAGGAATGAAGATCATGTTTTGACAAATTGCTTGGAATTTATGAAGCATTTATTGAAATCATTGCCTTTTAAATATATGCAATTGCAGATCTTCTTATAAAAAAAAAAACACATAGGAAATGCAGAGAAAGCTAGGGATCAAACAGATATGACAGGAGCACACATAATTACTCTAAAATTATTGTCTCAGATTGTGCCTGCCTCATAGGCAAAAATGTCAAAGGTAAATACCAAAATACTCCTCTTTTCAACTTGAAAGAGCAGATATAATTTCCTGTAGTTACGAGGTAGGGGTTGTTATTGTTTCTATTAGGAGCAGTGTGAAATCCACAGCAAAATTTGAGAAATATAACTTTTGGGAGTAAATTTTTTCTGGGAGATGTTTTTATCAGAATTTGATGCCTCTGTGAATGGAAAATAGGACACCTCTCCTTCCTCTGCATCTTTAAATGCTTTAGCTCTTTGTCCTTTCAATTTCTAAATATCACAACAACCTCAATTAAAAGTAGGAGTTTGTAAAGAGCCAAGGACACTGCTCTGAGACACAAATTAACCTCCTCACTGCCTGCCTCTGCCTATGACAGAGCAGAGTGCCTTGCTGCTGGCTCAGATGTGACATCATGGCACTGAAGGGCAGCTGGAGACAAATCCAGGTCCATCCTCATGACACAGACATTGCTGTGCAGGACTGTGAAAGAGAGAAGGATGGAGAGGAGGGGAGACAAGCATAGCGAGGAGAAGGCAGCTCACCTTCTCTCCTCCTGGACAGCAGATCCATCTGTTGCATCTGGCAGTTTAGGGGTAATGTCAGGAAGAAAAGTTGTGTGCAATTCCCACTGTCTGCCTACTCCAGTAACACAATTAAGACCTTGGAGTCAGGATGTCATGGTAATTCCGTGATGAGTGAAGTTCATTTAGAAGGTGCTTCAGCCCACAGCTGTGCAACTCTCTACATATGAGTTAAACACAGTTGAAATTAATGAGATTTGGTAGGTTGAAACAGTTTATGGATGAGCTTTAATCCACAGACAGGAACTGAGGCTTCTCTGAGTCTGAATTTCAGAACATTCTTTGGGATTGTGGGATAACGTAGTCAGCTATGAATGATCAGATATGTACCTTCAGTTTTTTCCCTGCTGTGAAAGGGTTCAGTGCTCTTGGCATTATTTCTAAAGAGAGAGAATAATACCTCCATTCAACCAAGGGATTTCTGAAGGCCTGTAAGGATTATTCATGCTCCCTACAGACTTAGGGGAGAGAAATTTGTCCAAAAGTCCTCTCTGAACTCTTTTGTTCTACAGCTTCTGGAGAGCCATGTTCTCCCTCTAAATACCTCAGAGAGGCAAAGCCCAGGAGCCAAAGCAGACACAAAGAAATTTAAAAGAAAACATACTCAGTACAGCACAGGCCAATCCACTCAGCTGGCTCAGAGCTGTTTTGGCAGAGCAGTTGAACTTTTGAGTGTTCACTAGCACAGAATGCCAAAAAAATATATCCCCTACCTCTGGCTTCATATAATTTTCTTTATGTCTTTATGTCTCTACCCTTATTGTCCTTTTGTTTCCATTCTTTGGTATTTTTGTCTTCCTAAATAGCAATGATAAGCATATTTATGCAGATCTCTTAGCAGGCAAATGTATTCTTGTATGTGCTGTAATGTGCTTCCTGTCATGTTGTTCATTATTCCTTCAGACTTTAATAATCTTCTCAGCTTGATATGGTTAAGAATAATGAGGCATTTATTCCTATTCAAGAAGCTAATTAAAAGACTCAGTTTTGTTTCTCTTAGGTGGGTTGATAGCTTAATTATAGATGTAAGATTCACAAAAAAAATCCCCTTTCTATGTTGGATAGCCTTTATACAACTACATCATGTCTCTCTTACCATTTGCTTCATGACATTGTATATTACAGTTCCCTGGGAAAAGAACAATACAATGAAGTTTGAAACAAAATGCTTCTGCTAAAGAGCTGCAAAGTTATGATGAGCAATTACTATGTGAAAGCTAAACTGAGCATTATTTGGAGCTGGAACTGAGGTTTCCATTGTTTGTCTGAAAAGAAAACAGGGCCTGGCCATTGTCTTCACTTGTCACCTCCAACTCAGATTATAAGTAATGGGGCATGAGTGATGCGTGGCTGTGTGCCCATACCAGCCTTAATTCTTCAAAGTGGAGAAGTCTGTGCAAAGCCAGAGACGTGCAGAGCTTCCTGGGGTTTTGCCTTTGCTACACTGTGTATGCCAGCAGTGATTTAGAGCTACACTGTGGTGCCTTCCCAATAGTTTTCCAGATTTATATTTTACTTGTATTGTCTTCTTGTTATAGCTCACTGTTAAAATACCATAATTTGCGAAATAAAGAATAGAGACCTAAAGGAGGTCTCTGAGTCAACCCATCAGAACCACAGTGCAAACAGAAATAATGGGAGATCCTCAACTCCATAAACTCCCCAGTCCTGCAGACCTTTAGGTTCCACAAGAAAAACAGACAGACACCTAAACTAACTCACACTGAAGCAGAGGCAGAACTGTGTGGGGTACTCCAGCCAGGAACAGGCTGTGGAACAAGGCAAAATCCTGGAGGAAGAACCAGCCTCTGCCGGGGGCCCAGCAGGGTTGTATGGGAATGACTGTCCTCAGAAACTCTGGAAGGGATCTTCTGGTCTCCTACAGCAGGATCTGTCCAGGCATCTGCCTGCAGTGCTGCTGCAAACTGGACCCTGCAAAGTGGTTTGTTTGAGTGGACAACTGGTGGCTACCTTGCTGTGTTCAACATTTTTTTATTGTATAGGTTCAAGTCTTGAGAGAATCCTAAAGGAGCACTGTGTAAGAATGCCTGTGGTTCCATTCTGTGGGAGGAGACTGGAAACAAGGAGGAGGTCAAAAGCCTTCATGTCTGCCCTGAGTGATAACTCCCTTGTTAAAGAAATTCAAGACACAGTTGGGTTAGCCGAAAGGTACATTTCTACTGAGTTTTATTGAAACTTGATGGGATATGGATAGCTGCACATCTGAGAGTCACACTGTGGCCTAGCCCGAGGTTTGGATGCTCCTGACTTCACTTACTTGTAGGGGTTTTGTCTTTAAAAAATAAACACTCACAGACTTTTTCATCTTGCTTTGAGGCAATGCCATACCTGCCTATCATGAATAGCAGACAATTTGATGATGGTAATTTTTCCAATCATGATCTCCCACCAAAACTTCCTGGAGCTACAGACAGGGGAGGAGTTTTCCCTCCTGCTGAGCATGGCAAATACATTGGACCATAATAAATATCCACTGATTATTAGGTTTGCATCAGGGACTAGTCCCTTCTGTCTATTTTAGACAATTGTCGTAATTTCAGATATCAGTTTCTCCCTTCCCTTCCCTTCCCTTCCCTTCCCTTCCCTTCCCTTCCCTTCCCTTCCCTTCCCTTCCCTTCCCTTCCCTTCCCTTCCCTTCCCTTCCCTTCCCTTCCCTTCCCTTCCCTTCCCTTCCCTTCCCTTCCCTTCCCTTCCCTTCCCTTCCCTTCCCTTCCCTTCCCTTCCCTTCCCTTCCCTTCCCTTCCCTTCCCTTCCCTTCCCTTCCCTTCCCTTCCCTTCCCTTCCCTTCCCTTCCCTTCCCTTCCCTTCCCTTCCCTTCCCTTCCCTTCCCTTCCCTTCCCTTCCCTTCCCTTCCCTTCCCTTCCCTTCCCTTCCCTTCCCCCTTCTCTTCCCTTCACTTCCCCCTTCTCTTCCCCCTTCTCTTCCCCCTTCCCTTCCCTTCGAAATATTAGACTACAACTTTGAAAGCTTGTAATAAAAATGCTAAGAAAAGATTTAAATACATATTTACAGTGATGCACCAGCACTAACATGTTGGCTTCTTTCCTGGAAACCTATAGGAGTGTGTGATAACTTTTAGACAGTCAGAAAGTCTTAGAGGAGAGAGAAATGAAAAACCATTTAATTAGGAAGCAAATAGTTTAGCATGGAGGTGAAAGGAAGGTTTTCTTACCCTTGACAGGATTTAAGACTGAGTATTAAAATCCCGATGAAGGAAAGGAATTCAGTGTATATGAACACAGGCCTCAGGGAAAGAGTAAAACTTGAAGGAAAGCTATTAAAATAAGAACAGCTGGTGGTTTTGAATTGGTGGGTACTTCATTGTGCATATCTTATTTAACAAATAAAAATGGTGGAGTTAGACTATTAGTGATGGGTTTGAAGGTTTTGGGTCTTTTGGACCAAACACAGTCATCCAAGTTACATAATGATGGAGTGTTCAAACACATACACCACTGAATAAAGCTAAATTACTGGGTTTAAATTATAATTTTGATTCTACATGAACTGCTTTTCAGTGTGTCTATCAGATTTAGCTGTAATCTGAAGCCAATGTGTGATGAAAGTATATGTTAAATAAACCTAAGTATATTGCTGTTACTGGAAAAATCTACAGCTCAATTTCATGGTCATTTTATAATATATGTATTTCAATAGCAACTTAATTGCAATGTAGAATCCAGGACTACTCCTTAAATACGTGTGACCATTATGACTCAGATTAAACATTTGTCTCCCTTTCTGGTGGAAATCAAATACGAAAATTCTGTACTAACATTTAAGAAGTGGCACTAAACTTGAATGACCAACATTTAAGAGGCAACCTGATAGCTATTTAGAAAAAGTTAGAATCATAAAATTGTTTGGATTGGAAGGCACTTTAAAGATCATCTATTTCCAAACCCTTAGACCTTCCACTAGATCAGGTAGCTCAGTGCCCCATCCCGCCTGGCCTTGAACACTTCCAGAGATGGAGCATCCACAGCTTCTCTGGGCAGCCTCTACCAGGGTCTCACCATCCTCACAGTAAAGAATTTCTTCCAAATATCCAATCTAAACCTTCCATCTTTCAGTTCAAAGCCATTGCCCCTTGTCCTGTCACTACATGTCCTTCTCCAGCTCTCTTGCAGACCCTTCAGGTATTGAAAAGTGGCCATAGGGTCTCCCTGGAGATTTTTTTCTTTTCCAGGCTGAACACCCCTAATTCCCTCAGCCTTTGCTCATAGGAGAGGTGCTCCATCCCTTGCTTCAAGATTTATAAGGACTCTGAACTGGAATCATCAAAGCCTATAAGGTTTAGACTGTGATAATTAATGAAGCAACATTTACTAATTATATCTAGGGCATGAATGTCATTAAGAATTGTGAATGTTTGTGCAGGAACTGAAGGCACAGGGGCTCCTTAAAGAAAGCTTGAAAATTCAATCTAGAACTTTTGTTAGAACAGTTATTTAACACCCATTTTATCAGATGTGAAATATAACAATACTTCCTGTAAAAGCTGGTCTAAGAAGGAGCAAATTGTAGTTCCATAATCACATTCTTTGATCTTTCAGACTTCTAAAAGGGCCAGCCATTTCAAGGGAGACTTCTGAGGACCTGAAAGCTTCCAGTCCTTGTATATGCCACACCTTTGCTGTTGCAAAGACACATAAGTGTGATCCACTGCATGAAAAACCTCCTCAGAAAAGTAGAGCTAATTTCACCAGTTTAATGTAGTGTTTAATTGTTGGGCTTTGCACAGTCAACAAAATAAACCTTGTACGTTGTTTTTGCCTTAAAGTAAGACTTCTCCTTCCAGCCAAGCACTGAATTTGAGCCACTTTGTTTTAATGGATACCAGATTTCTTATGTAAGGCTGAGACTTTGATGGCCCATTGCATTTAAATCTATTAAACCTGTCAGCCCATGGATTCTGCTGTCCTAGAACAACTTGAAACCAACACAGAGCACCGTGCTGCCTGCCCTCTTTCAGAGTATGAGGTAGCCTTGAAGAAAACAAGGAAATTGCCTGGGGTCCATGGCTGTTAAATGGTGTTGATGGCACTGTGTGCCAGGATCTCCATTTTCTAGGGGTACCAATAGCTCCAGCTGACACTGTACTTGACACCTAAAAATAGCCAAATCTAAACATTTTGGGGTCTTTTGTGAGAGCTGATGCCTGTTGGCACTGACATGTTTTCCCATCTGTCCCTCATGTCCTGAGGAACAAAAAAGTTGATTGAAAGTCTCTCCCGTATCTGAGGGACTTTTGCACACAGCAGTTTGGTCACAGATGCTGGGTCAGATTTGTCTTCATTGTCCAAAGCTGAATGAAATTTTTCACGATCAAAGAAGACTAAAATGGTGCCAGCCTACAGCTGATACACCTGAGGATTTCAAAGAGCTTTAGTGAGTGGGAAATAAAATTCAGATTTTTCCTGAAACCCAGCACCCAGCTAATCCACATGGGAAGATTCCCCACAGAAGTCCTCTCAAGGTAATCAATACACTTTATGGTATATTGCTCAACATCCACACAGAAATCTCAGTTTCACTTTCAGTTGCATAAGATGTGAATCTTCTTCACAGTGAATCTTCTGAAAAGTAATGTATTTTAAATTAAAAGCTATTGCTTCTTAAGATATGTGCCACATAAGATAGAAAACTCATCATGATGTCTTCCAAAAGGATTAATGGGAGAATCCAGCCAGACAGTAATTTCCCCAGGAAAAGTCTGTTTTGCCCATGACAGTAACTGGTGAGGGATCTCTCCTTGTCTCTACCTCTGCACATGAACCTTTCATGGTATTTTCCCCTGCCCTGTACAGCTGAGGGGGGAGTGACAGAGTGGCTTTGGGAGTCACAGGGCATCCAGTCACCACAGACAGTTTCCTAAATAAACAGAGAAGCCAACTATGGGGCCTTCAGTAAGAACTGAACAATTAAGATCTCCCTGCATTCTTGGCCACAGTTAAGTGAGTAAATCATGGGGGATAAAGATGTGCAGCACATGCAGCTTTAGAGACACTCTGGAAAATGCTAGAGAATGAGGAGAGTGCCTTAAGAACATGGAGGGTCGTTTCAAACTCCCCACAAAACACAATCAGAGAGAGAAGGCTCTCCAAGCTATTAGCTGCTCTTCAAAAGAGCAATATTTTAGGAACTGTAAGCACTTAAGTCTATAGCTTTTTTTTACTTTAGGAATTTCTTTTAGTCACTAAGTGTTCTTTATAAATGGGGAAGGTCTATTCTCTAGATAAATTCAGAACAGTAAATGTAATTCAAGTGTATGTTGTTTCACTGTGAAAGTATAGGCAGTTTTGTGTGCTTTGTTTGCCTTCAGTTTAGATGCCAGTTTTTCATTTTGAGCAGTTCAGAGCCCAGAGATTAAGAGAAAACTTCTCTTTAAAGCACAGGAGTGTATATGTACTCCTAGGCCAAAGCTCCCCCTTTTTATGAACAGATATGGTTCAAAAACATTGATATCTCCTTATGCCTGGAACAACCATGCCCCTGAGTCCTCGCCATACATCTTTGCCATAGAAGCACATGCTTTGTCCCAGTGTGTCACCATTTCCATGGGTCAGTCAACAAGGGTAGCAGGACAGACAGACACACAGCATTCACAACCAGACTCTGAAAATACATTTGATTACTGCCTGTCCTTCCTTTATCCTTCCTTTTTGGCAAGTGGCAAGCTTGTCTCTGGGACAAACATTGGCTTTTGCCATCTGTTTCTGTGCATCCAGGCTAACTCTGATCCTCATTATTTATGATATCAGAGCTAACATAATACAAATTGCCTCTTCCAGATCCTTTTTATTTTTTGTTTCAGATTTCAAATGTTCTTTTCTAATCTTGGAAAAAGCTTGCACGACTTTGACACAAATGCAATAGAAACCCTCATTTTTCATTTCCTTTACCTGACTCCATGTCCTCTAAATTCCAGGTAACCACAATCCCACATAATCCTCAAACTCATTATCTCACATATTTTACAAAGCATGAAACCATCCTTATTCAAGATCCAAGATCCTCCTCTCTTTTTCACACATTAGACAAAAATGCTCTGCCTTTGCTTCAATATTTCATCAGCTTTATTTACTGCTCCCAGAAGCTTCTGCATCTCCACCGCCATCAACCCCCTCCCCTCTTTTCTCTCTCCTTTTTAAACCCCCAGTACTTGGTGGTGGGCAGATCATCTTCTCTGTGACAAGTTTTTGTAATTTAATATTGTTTTCTCACTTTATGTAGTTCCCCAGCAATAAGAGCTATGGGGGGTGAAGGAAAGGCAGGGAGGAGTCAAGAAAGAAGCAATCATTGATATTGAATAATAATGCAGATATCTAAAGCAAATGTAAGTTACATTTCACCAATTTTCATTAGTTTTGGAAAATGGGTTTTTATCCTCACAAAAAAAATCCAGAACATAGTGTGAGAGGTAAATACAGCACAACAGCATGGCCAAGCTGATCTCCCCATCACTGAACTACAGACTTTAGAAACCTTCCAAAAGACTGTGTGTTCCTGTATCAGTCATGAGGTAATTTTCTTCATTTATTTCTGCAAATACATCTGTAATTACAAATGCCCTTTGAAGAACTGTTATAACTGAATATATTTCTTCTAATTGCTGACTAAAAATTGTCAAAATAATGAGCACCAGAAATGTAGCAGTCTTTCTTTTTTCATTCTGTTTACTTCTATACTCATTAATTTGAGAAAATGAGCACATTTCAACAATTTGGAAAAACATTGAGGTCTTAATGTGCTTAATTTGTTGATGTTTATCCTGCCCTCAGAAGGCCAGCATATTCTATGCATCACTTCAGATGCATATAGGACTTTTTTCAGATTTAAGTGGTGTACACACTGTTCCTTGAGGTCAGAGGTGATTTGAATCTTGCTGAAGTAATTTGACAGTAAATTTTCAGCTAAATACTCTAGTTTTCATAAATGGAATTTTTTTCAGGATTCAGTGCTGTTGCAGGACTACTTATTTTACTGGTGCTGAAAGTCAATGTAACTAATTACTGTCAAAGAAGGCAAGAAATCTGTCTTAAGATGATCTCATTAAGATTAATGCTAAAAATTGCAATTTCTATTTTATTCTGATTCACTACCTTCTCTACAATTTGTGGCCACTGTACAAAGCACAACAGATGAAAGACCACACTGCAAAACCTAGATCATAAAGAGAAGAAGCTTCAGAGAAATGAGAAGAAATGGTTCATAAATACTTGAAGATTTTTTTACTTTGGTAAGTTATAGGACAGTTAATTTAGAACTCCAGGAGAGCTTCAGGTAAACTCTAATAAGCAGCTATAATTTATTTGTAGACACTCAAGATGACCATGAAACAGTCATTATTTTCTAATTATAATTGAAAATAACAGTTTTATTTGATTGTGATTGGTATATAAACATTATGAGTTTAAAGTGCATAAACAGAAACCTGATCATTTATTTGAGTCAAATAAGAACTGTTTTGAAGCTGATCACATTAAAGTGTGACTGATAAATCCAATCTCTATTTCACTCTCAATCTACAACATTAACTTTATATTAATTTAAGATAAATTTGTTAGTGTTACCTGCAGGGAAGAGGCACGAACATCTGTCAGATGTTCAAAATTCAGATTTTATATAAATTTAGATAAATTTCTATAAAATCTGAATCCTGGCACACCAAGATCCATATTCTCAAATATTTCATCTTCTTCAAAGGTTTAGAAGCCCTACCCTCCTGTTAATTCAAACAGTGTGTCTGCATGAATTATCTTGGTGGTTGGATCTTCATAATAATTTCAGAAAAACTTAGGTCTTTAGCTATCCAGATAACTTTGATAGTTTTAAGTCTTAATTGCAGTGAGCAATTGAACATAAATAAAGTGGGTCAGTGCTATCAGATCTTGCAGTAACTGATTCACTGAGTGTGCCCAGAGGTGCACAGGTGCCAATGGAGGAAAGTGAATTTCCTGGTTTTGTAAGGTCAGTGTTAAACCTGACTTTTGCACAGAGATGCTGCTGCCATGGGAAAGCTTTGGGTGTTAAAAGAAGATGTGAAGGATTGGAGGTCTGACACAAGGCCAGGAAAATCAGCAGATGTCTTGCAAAGCCTTTGTGGATCCTGAGGTGTTCTTGAGATACATGATACACCATTTTGGAGTGAATTTCTGGAGCACTGTAATATGAATGAGGCATAAAACACCCAGCAAAACATAAGTGGAAAGCTCATCATTTCTGGTCATTAAAGTGTCAGGGAGTTTCTGAGTGTGCAAGCACTCACACATAGTGTGCCACTCTGTTCCCAGCCAGTGGCCAACACACATGGACAATACAGATCTTTGTGTTGTGCAGGTGAGTTTTTTACCTCACATTTAATCATTTTATTGTTCATGCATGTCTGGGCCACAACACTTTGTTCCTGTCCTTCAGAGAGCACTTTGTTGTGTCAAGACAAGAAGGGTTTGCTAAAATGCCAGCTCTGGACATCCTATTGCATGCTCACACAAACCCTCGGCTCACTTCTGAGGACAGCTCTGCTCAGAAGGTGACAATAGTTTGAACTGTGCAGTTTGAGAGATGTTTTGGTCCCAGAGCATCACTCTGTGGTTCTCTGAACTTCTCTATCAGAAGCAATCTTACCACGGGTCCCCCTGAGGGACAGGACTGGGTCCCCCAGACTCAGCATTAGCGGCCTTTGTCCAAAATATCTTCACTGTTCTTCCTGAGTTGGCAGCAGACACTCTCCATTCACTTCCACAGAAATATCCTTTTCTTCTGCCAGGTTCCACTTGAAGAGATCCACTCCAAGCCCATCCCAAAGGGTTCCAGGACAGCTTCAACCACCCTCAGCACAAAAGAAATAGTATGCCAGGAATTATCAGAAGTTAACAGGCAAAAGGCCAGCACATGGCTGAAGACCTTCCCAAAACAGACAAAAATTTAAGGGACTGCCAGTGGAAGAGGATTAGTAGCTGAGTGTTTCAACTCAGTGATGTACAGTGGGACTCAATGATCTTGGAGGTGTTTTCCAATCTTGATTATTTAACAACTCTACAATTCCATGAGAAAAGTACAAAAGGAAGTGCTTGGGTCCAATCTGCTCTTTCTGCAGCTTCACAATTCAGTCTGGACAAATTATTTGTTGTTTGTTGATTCCAAAGGAATTGCTTGACAGATTGTGCTGCAGATGTCATTGTCTAAGGGATTTTTTTTTCCCATCAGTTTTGCTTTTGGGGAAGAAAAATGAAGTGGCAAACAACATTTATTGTTGGTAGTTACCAGAGTTGTTCCTGGAAGAAAAAAGTGTTAAGAAGTTATGAGCTGGATAATAGAACTGCGTACATTTTTAATGCAGTGCTATTTCGTTTCATGGGGTAATAGATCTGCAAATGGGAATAAGAGGGCATTGTAGTCAGAAGCCTTAAAACACATTTAATTGGGAAATACTGAAATTATATATTGGTTTTGTAAGCTTTTATCAGGAAAACAGTTATTGTTATTACTAACTTTTCCAAAGGCAGAAAAATTTAGAGAACAAATAAAAATCATAAGGCTGCTATAAATTTCAAGACATCCACATTGGAATGCAACTTTCTCACATTTTCATACACAACCATAGACATACCTGTTGGAAATACATGTTTATATGGAATTTAAATCAAAAGCCAACTGTATCAATCAGATACAGATTATCAGCAATGGAGGGTTTCCTTCCACTCTCAGCTGAGGTCAGCTATAGAGCTACTGTTAATATTGCTAGAAATAAAATCAGCCATTTTGCTTGAAGCTGGAGCTGCAACTTCAAGGAAACACAACAAAATCTATTATTTTTTGGATGAAAATATTAATGGCTGGTGATCCAGTGAAGAAGAGTAAACTGGCAAAGAGAATAATGTAAAAGATAAAAAGAGATAAAAAAAAGTGTGAGTGGAAACTTCTCAGAAGTGGTTGAAATAAGAAGTGTAATAGAAACTTTGATCTCTCCTCTCCTCTCCTCTCCTCTCCTCTCCTCTCCTCTCCTCTCCTCTCCTCTCCTCTCCTCTCCTCTCCTCTCCTCTCCTCTCCTCTCCTCTCCTCTCCTCTCCTCTCCTCTCCTCTCCTCTCCTCTCCTCTCCTCTCCTCTCCTCTCCTCTCCTCTCCTCTCCTCTCCTCTCCTCTCCTCTCCTCTCCTCTCCTCTCCTCTCCTCTCCTCTCCTCTCCTCTCCTCTCCTCTCCTCTCCTCTCCTCTCCTCTCCTCTCCTCTCCTCTCCTCTCCTCTCCTCTCCCTCAATTTAAACTCTCCATCAAGAACTATTAATGAATATCAAATAAAGAGACTGAGACTTTTTTTATTATGTTGTTAGTTTAAAACAAAGTATTTCATATGCTTCATAAAACTTCCCACAGGGAATGCATCCCTGTGATTAAATTATTTTAAGAATTAGCTTAATAAATTATATGTCACAGATTCATATTAAAAACTGTTTGTCTTTGAGTAGTAATCACTCTTTGAGTCAAAACAGCACAGTTGCAAATTGCTACCATGGGAAAGTACTTAATAAACCCTGAATTTCAGTATTAATAGATTTCCTCTAAATATATTTAATTAAATTTAAACTTGAGATTTAGTTATAGAAAATGCAATACATTTAAAAATCCACACTCTTTTGAGGAAGCATATTTTCAATTTCCCAAGAAACTCATTGCTAACCAAAGCAAACCATTCCATCAATGTAAAATTATAACAGCTTTCCCTACAACATAACCTAATCTTCACATGTTTTAGAAATTTAAAGAATAATTTATTAATTGCCATATCCTTTGGTTAAGGATGGGATAACAGTGTTCATAGTACCTTAAGGATCCAGAAGACATATATTTGAGCTAAACATTATGTTCTTGGCTGTAATGACATGGTTGGGCTCAGGCCTTTCAGTGTTTTGCAGCCTGAGCAATAAGCTCTTCTGAATTCATGAATACCTTTTCTCTTACCAGAGGAATTACATTTAGTTCTAGCATATTAAGCAAGCCTGCAACTGTCTCATATTTAAATACTTTGTTAATCCCACTCTGAGTACATCTGGACTGAATGACAATTTCTTTCTGCTGAAAGTCATCTGTCAGTTGCATGTGTCATATTATTAAATTATCTTGTTATCTGTCTTTTCTACTCAGTCTCAGTGAAAAGCTTCAACATAGTCTCAGCCAAATTATCAGAGAGTTTTTAAAACATATTTTAATGATCTTGTCCAGAGTTTGTTCTTTTTTTTTTTTTTTTTTTTATTAAGGTCCCTTCTACATCTTTCACATCATGCCATGAGGAAGCCTTTGCTTTTCATTTCCTCAGACATGGTCCTGGGCAGGCTGTTCTGTCTGACCCTGCCTGAACAGGGGTTTGGACCAGGTGATTACAAGAAGATCCCTTCCAACCTTGATGATTCTGCGATTTTGCATCAAATAATTTAATTATTTTTAAAAGTTTCTGTTTCTCAGTGGTATCCTATTCTACAAGTCCACTTCCACCAAGTTCAGAGTTTCTCATCACTGTGCTGATAGCTTCACTGGATTTACATTAATAAACTTGTTACCTGCATAATTACCCTGCTCACACTGCCATGGTTGACAGGGACATACACTCTTAACAGCCACAGTGGTACAATTGATTTTGCAGGTACAATCCCATAATTCTACTTTTTCCAACAGCTGTGATCATCCCCATTCAAAGCTTGGGTTCAGCTATGTTTTCAGATACTGCAAATATATCTGTAAATTTGTCCTGGAGTGTTTGTTATAGAGTCCAGCTTTGGATTTCATGGCTCAGTAATGAAAACAAGGTTGCTACTGAGGCCAGCATAGATCCCAGTAATAAGAATTTCTCTGAAGTTTGACATTGTACTGGAAATAATGATGCAGCTGAGCAACGAACTCCATGGGTGAACCAATTGCCTGATTTGAATAATGTAGGCTGAATTCCAGTCTCAATAACACCTGTGAAAGCAACACTATAAATACATATGGAACATAAAATGTTTTAGTTTGTGTATGGGAAAGACTTAATTGACTTTTTACAACCATAGATGTAATTTTGTCAGCATGGGAAAAGACTTTATAATATTTCATGAGCCTATGTCTTTTCTGATCATCTAGATGACCTTAATGATGGTGATTGGAGAGAGATCTGAGCCTAAAGATTGATCCCATATGCAGAAAATACTGCAGGGTTTTACAGAAATAAAATAAATGAGGAGAGTAGAATCGATACCTGAAAGCACAAGAGATACTTCAGATTTAGTAGCATTGATTAAAACATGATTATTCAATAGCACACACAGGGGATGCATAACTTTTCAGGAAAAATAAAGTATTCTATGTAATATCTGAGAAACAAGACAGGAAAACAAAACTGTTAAAACAAATGTTAGGAAATAGAACTTTTTACAACTGAAGCATATAAAAATACAGAAGATGAGAGCGAGGATAATTAGAGCTAGTTCCTCATTACAGCATACAAATTGCAGTAGGAGTCACTGTCTTTAGTCTGGGAGTCTTGTTCTTGGATATGACACAAAGACAGTCTATTACACACTCTGGGTTCTGCTCATGAGTCTGATTAACATAAATACCATGTTAATTTTTCTAGCTACACCAAGAGTTAGAACAAGAGTGGTTGTAGCTTACAGATGGCTCCTGTGCCCTTCTGACAGAGATTTACAGGCTCATGACTGGCAACACCTTTAGTACTGGTTAAGAAGTTAATGAGTTACTGAGTTAGGTTTTATAGAAAAGTAAGAAAACCCCCACAACCCTGTTCTCTTTAATATACTGGGTTAGTGTGTAGAATTTTGTCTGTCAGTTCTGGAGCTGTTCAGCTTTCTTTTTTGAGGGAATGTACATCTATCTTGCAAAGGAGGGAGATACTTGGAGGTATCCCTCCTAATAGTTTACTGGAGTCCAAAATCTTTTTTTTCCTCCTAGGAAAGAAACTTCCTCTGAAGTGGATCTATGGAATAAGTTGAATCCAGGTCTCCTTCATATCTCTCAGCATGCACAGGCATTATTACAGGAACATGGCTGTGTACCTCCAGATCTCTAAGCCTCTGTGTACGCCTGCCCTAGGACAAAGCTCAACCCTTGGGCATGTGTGGTTGCACAGCAGAGTCCAGAGTGCTGGAAGAGATCTGAAATCTTGGTGAGAAAGATGTGGTCAAAATGTCCATTTCAGACCTCTAATGGATGTCAATCTTTTGTAGGTGGTTCCTTTTTTTTTCTATCAATGACATAGAATCATAGAATTGTCAAGGTTGGAAAAGATATTCAAGATCACCAAGTCCAACCAGCAACTAAGTGCTACCAGTTTAACTCCTAAACCACCAAACCACATTACCCAGTACCAGGCCCAGATGCCTTTTAAACCACACAGAATGTCCTGATTTGGAAAGGATCCACAAGAATCAGCAAAGTCTAGCTCCTGAATCTGCACAAGACAATCCCACCATGTGACTGAGAGCATTGTCCAAAAGTCTGTCAGGTTTGATGCTGTGACCACTCCCATGGGGACATGTTCCAGTGCCCAACCACCCTTCTCCTGATATCGAGCCTAAACATCCCCTGAGTTATCTTCAGTCTGTTCACTTGGGTTCTGTCACTGATCACCAGAGAGGAGATCCATACCTGCCCCTCTGTTTCCAGTTGTGAGAAAGTTGAAGACCACAGTAAGGTCTCCCCTCAGACTCCTCTTCTCTAGGCTGAGCAGACCAATTCTTAACTCAGCTGCTCCATGTCTGGCTTCCCTTCCAGGCTCTTCCCCATCTTTGTAGCCCTCCAGAAGTTGAAAACTCCTTCACTGAGGGTAAACATTACTTAGCAACAATTAAAACATTAGAGTGTTATCAGGCTTATTCACATACCAAATCTAAAACACAGCACTGTACCAGCTACTAGGAAGAAAATTATCTCTATCCCAGCTGAAATCAGGGCACCCTGAAGCTGCACTCTTCCACACAGCATTTCTATACAAGAGGAAATAAAAAAAAACCCAAAAAAAACAAGGAGGAGCTAAAAAAACAAGGAGGAGCTACCCTTTAAAAATAAACAACTGAAAATACTTTACAAATCTCATTTGCTGCCAGTAGTTTGCTACCTCACCAAAAATAACAAGCCTTCTCATGTGATACTATCATAATATTCTCCTAAGTGCCATGTGCAGTATTACAAAATCAAAGATGGATATTTCTTAGCATTTATGCTTTAGAGCTTAGTTGTGAACCTGTCAGGTATTTCTGAACTGTTTTTTCAAGGAAAAATAACAATATTTAGCATTTATATAGCACAGCACTATTTACTTGTATAGTGCTTTCAAGTTATTACCTAATCAATCCTCTCAGTGTCCCTGTGCAGCAAAGATGTATTCCCATACCCATTAGACAGATTGTCTACACTACAAAGAAATATGTACCCTTGAGATCTCTAACCAGCTGAGTCACACACAAAAATTTTGGATAAACTACAGATTAAATTCCATGTTTAAGCTAGGGAGAGTTTTGGGAAAGGCATTAGTGGTGTCACCATCACACCCATACCCTACATTGTTTGTGTGACAAACCTGTCACCTGCACTTCTTACAGGTTCCTGTTGTTATGAACTACATCTATACAGCCATCTGAATTAGGGGATGTAGCCTGTGAGGTAGGATTAGAGGAACATTTAGGATCCAAAGAGCAAAATTTTGGAAGTGCTTCTGTTTGGGATGGGTTTCTGAGATGTAACACAATGAGAGTCCACATCCTTTGTTGATGTGCAGCAAAACCATACTGGGGATTATGGTGGCATGGAGGCAGTACTGGTGTCAAAACTGTGTGTGGAACTGTTTTATCTAGTGGGATGGAAGCAGGTTGGCATAGAGACTTTTCTCATTCTTGATTATAAACAAAGATGGCCCAAATACTAGAATCATACAATCATTGAGTGGTTTAGGTTGGAAGGAAACATTAAAGACCATGAAGCTCCAATCTCCCTGCCATGGACAGGGACACCTTTCAGTAGCCCAGGTTGCTCAAAGTCCCATCCACCCTGGCCTTGAACACCTCCAGGGATGGGGCATCCACAGCTACTGTTCCAGTGCCTCACCACTCCCACAGTTAAGAATTTTTTCCTTATGTCTAACTAAACCTACTCTCTTGCATTTTAAAGCCATTCACTCTCATTCCATCAGTACATGTCCTTGTAAAACAAGCACCTCTTCAGCTCTCTTGTAGTCCCTTTAGGCAATGGAAATTTGCTAAAAGGTTTTCCCAGAGCCTTCCCTTCTGAAGAATGAATCCAGTCCAAAACTTAACATCCCTGAACTTTCCAATAAAACCCATATGTTTGGAACCCATTAAACTGTTCAGATTTTTTTTTTTTAATCTGACTTTTGCTAGTGCTTCAGACTTTGGATGTCTGGAGCTACATGTCTGATTTTATCCACTGAAGAAGACTAGAATATAGGTTTTGAAGAAAATAAAACATGTTAGAGCATTTTAGTATAAAGGAGAGACTTAGTATCTTTACCTCTTCATATTCCTGGTAAAAGACTTACAATGACAACTTTGGATGTAAAAACATATAGTAACTCTTAATGCAAATAACAATAAGGAAATAGCTAAACCAGAGGCAAATGCATTCTTTAGTTGAGTTGTATGTACCTGAGTTGTCAAAACTGGCTAAGAGCAGAAGAATGCAAGAGGACTCAGATCATGTTATATGAGACCATGAGAAAATGACAACTTTTCTCCAATCTCATTTTCCCTAAAGCATTTAGTTCTCCTGCCAGAGATTTGCTAAGGAAAGTTTTAGATATTTAGTTGTTATGGAATCACAGAATGGTTGAGGTTGGAAGGAACCTCTGGAGGTCATTGATCCAACCACTCTGCCCAAACAGAGACACCTGGAGCCAGTTGCCCACTACCCTGTCCAGACAGTCTTGGAATATCTCCCAGGATGGAGACTGTATAAGCTCTCTGTGCCAGTTTCAGTGCTCCATTACCCTCCAAGTGAAAAAGAATTTCCTGCTGTCCCTTTGGAACTTCTGTGTTTGTTCCCACTACCCCCTGTGCTGTCCCATTTACTGGGCTGCACTGTAAAGAGTTTATATCCTGCTTGTGTCATGGCTATTACAGCCATGATGGTCAAAGGACATGGGCAAAGCAAGAATTAGAGGCAGCTATAATCTGTTTTATTAGACCAACTGGTATAGTTGAAAAGCAAGATAATAACTTTTTGGTAAACAAATACTCTCAAAGGATTGAAATAGATCTTTGCAGGCAAACACAAAGTTGGCTGGCTGTTATTTACCCTCAGAGCACTGCAGTTTTACTCTCCATGGACTGCCTTGGAGCCTGACTGAATAAAAGCAAAGCTACAAAGACTGACTTATATGTACAAATCTTGCCACATTCCCCCTTGAGCAGATGCGTGTTGGACTGTTGCTAATGCAAAGCAGAAAAATCAGGATGGAAAAGAGCCAAGTGTTCAACCCTTATTTTTGAAAAGTGCTCTACTCCTCATAATGGAAAACTTTTACATATTTTCTTGTCTAGAGACAATGAGGAAAATCAACAGTCTTCAAATAAAACTCAAGGTTTGAGCATCAGGACTCTGTATCTCTGCTCAACAAAAGCCTTTCTGTCCTGCAACTGAAAGATAAAAAATTTGTGTTATGAAGTGAAATCTGTGAAGTTATTCTTACTGCTATCTTTGTAGAATGACAAAGTTTAGATTCTAGCTTTTTTGGTCAGATTAGAATCAATTCAGCACAATACCACTGATTTCAATTGAGTTATACTGAATTGCATCAGTGTCACTGAGAGAATAATGTGACCCAAAGACTATGAGAGTATATTGTCATGAAAGCTATAACTTGATTAGAAATAATCTTTCAGGAAGAGAAAGTCACGGTAATTCAGATAAAAATGAGAAATTAATTTTGTGTGTTTGGCTTAATAAAGAATTCAAGTTCAAATTTTTAATTTATTTTTTGAAATAATAATTTAGAAAATAATCTTTATCATAAATTATGTAAGATACATTGAGGAGAATTTTTGTTTGCTTTCTTTAACAATTCATATAATTATTAAATTCTGCTATTGGACTGAATACCACTGGTTCAGTTTGTGTCAGTGTTGGTCTTGTAAGAGAGTGATTTGTGTCTGTAAATTACTGTACTGAAGTGTTGAGCTGTGTCAGTAGGTATTGTTATTGTAATTTTTATTTTTTTCCCTAGAAGGACAATAGGATCTTAAAGAGACTTTCCTATTTCAGAAGGTCAGTTTTTTCTCTTGGATAAGTTGGCCTGGGATAGGACTAAAAAGAATTAAAATGAACCTAATGGTTAATTTCTAAATTTACAGGGTGTACAAAAAGCTGAAAAATTTTTAAAAATCCACAAATACCTGAAGTGTTTTGTTTTAAATGTTACACTATTAATAATTTTACAAAAGGCTATATTGTTATTTAAACTTTCCAGTTAACTCAGAAAAAATAAATTTCATATTTTCCTGATACAGGATTCTGCTACAGATGACAAGATTAAAAATGTTATTTTTATTGGATGAAATGAAGAACAACTGCTTATTGCAAGACCCCAGATCGGTTTGTTGTTAGTTTGATTGGGCTTTTTTTCCAGTGGAAGGGAATAAATTTTACCCTTCATTTCTTCAATTCTTTAGCATATTTCTGGAAGGTGTTATAAACACTGCATATAATTCTGTTCGATTATTTTTCCTTCATAGTTGCAGGCCTTGCATAATTCATCTCCTTTTGGAAAACTTTCTATTTCTTAACCCAAATTAATGCCACCACCAAAACAATACGGACGTCTTAGAGAGACAGGAGTCTGCAGTGGTTCAAAGGAATGAGTAGATGATAAGGCAATTTTTCCATGTAAAAAGGAATAGGAATAAAAATATGTAGTACAGAATAATGTAGGAATCTAATACAGAGAGAGTGGACACAGAAGCCTTCTAAAAACATCCACTGAGGAGGTGTACAGGGGCTCTGTTCTTCCTGTGGTGTGGCCCTAGCTCCAAGAATTTCCTGCAAATTAGATCGAGAAAAGTTTGTTTGATCCTTTCAGTCCTTGGTTTGACTTTTGGTACAATCTGAGACATTTGGGGATCCATTTACCTGAAGCCTGAGGAAGATGGTTATGTAATGCCAGTGTCAATGCTTAAGCAGCTTCATCCCATCCTTAGCTTTGTAAGTAACCTCTCTGTCTCTGCTATTTGATGAGGAAAATGGTGGAATTAATTTCTCCTTATATTAGCCACCAGCATCTAGTCTAAGCAGATAATGAAGTGCTCTCTCCAGTCAGAGGAGAGAGAGGGGTTTCTGCAGAAAACAGGAATAAGCCACCCTTCACACGTGCCTGCCAGTCACCAGTGATCCAAATCACTGTTTTTAGCAATGTAGACAATTGTAATTGTCTCAGGTTACAGTGATTCTTACCAAAAAAATTCCCTTAATGCAATGTATAAAATGTGCAGGTCTACATTCTGTGACAAAACTTATTTTGTGGCTTTTCAGTCATTCCTTCAAGCATTCCAGGTCAGACAGCAATAGCATCATGTTCTCTTTTTTTTTTTTTTTTTTTTTGTACTTCATAAACAGCTTTTCTTAGCTGCAAATTTTGCAGGCCAAGTTCATCAGTTCATCCCCACCATCACTTCTCCTCCTCTTCCCCCTGCCCTTGTCAATAACATTGGGCCATTGATTAACTCTTGGGCTACCCTGAGAGAAATACCCTGAATATTTTCCTTTCAAAACTTGGATTTTTAACTTTCTGTGCCCTGTTTTTAATACCTAGAATGTCCCTCTTCTATTCTCACCAAATAAATTAGTTTTGATAAAATACTATGAGATACTCATCCAAATGGTACAAAGAAATCTAGTCCCCCCAGCTACCTTTATGAGTCATATCAATAATTTAGTTTTAAATAAGAAAAAAATGGAGATGATATTTGTTTGATCAAGCCTGTTTTACAAAAAGTAAATGAATATTGTCAATAGATGAATATTGTCAATAAAGATGGAGAAGGAAACAATAGGTTAGTTTATTACTTCTGGCATAATTTTAGTAGGGATTTACATCTGACTGCCTAATCTCTGGCTCAGTGAAATATTATATTATTGTATTATAAAGATCATTATTATATTATATGGATAATCCTCCAGAATGTGAGAATTTCCCTGTGTCTAAGAATGGGTTCAGATAAACTCAGTTATGAAGGTGATGAACTAATTCTTTGAAAACATTATGAGGGCAAGTTACTTGAGTCTACTTTTTGGAAAATATTTAATTTGAAGAGCCTGTGCTTTGTTTTATTACTATTACAATCCTATGGGGTTTTTTATTATTCCCAGTTTATTAATTTAGATCATGGATACTTCTTCACTATGTCTAGTTTCATCTGTAAATCATTTACAATTCTAATTCCCATCCATTAATTTTTCTCATGATTGGCTTTTTTAATACCTTGTTATTTTCTTTAACCATATTATCATTAACTCATTTGTCTCTTCTATCAGTCACTGACAGATTTTAATTTGAAACTCATGTGCACTGCCCTTTATGCTCTCATTTTTAGCTTCATCTATATTTTTAAAGCATTTTAACATTCAGGATAACTTGCTTTGCTCCCTTGTGGGAAAGCATAATTTACTCAGACAGACCCACAAAGAAAGGAGAAAAAAACTTTACAATTTTAATTCCTTGTATCAAAATATTGATTAGGCAGTATTAATTAGACAAATTAATTTATTTCAGAAGAAATTGGCATTAAATTTCTAACTTCAGTTGAAACTAACTTCAAATGATAACTAGCATTTTCCATTAAAACACCCATAATTTAGTAGATATGCAAATTTTTAATGAAAAATTTAATTTTATACAAATTTTCCATAGAAATGTTTTATCAAGTAATAGTACTTAACCTTATCATATGCTGTGATTTTTCAGTGTTACTTTCACAGTGTTACATGCCACACTTTTTGGAGAGTCTCAGAACCTGATGTGGTGTCAGGGGCCTCTTTTGCAGTAGCTGACATCATGGATGCTCATCCACTGTGTGGTCAGGACATCATGCAGAGCTCCTACCTTTTCTTGAAATTATAATAATTAACTTTTTCCGTATCTTGCATCTCTCAGAATATCCTTCCTTCTGTGCTCTAAATACCAGTTCTTGATAAATGAACTTCATTCTGCATGAAAATAAAGATTGTCTGTGCTTTTGTGAAAAAGTCCTAAATTGTCAAAGCCTGCACATGAAGCCTGAGAGCAGGAGCTGCTCAGGTGAGGCTCCATCTGGGAAGGCAATCCATGCACATGGAGGAGAGATCATAATCTGAAGATTAACATGATAAAACACTGCTGCAAATTTTCAGCTGGAAAGACAGAATTGCTCTCAACTAAGACAATAAATTAGATGAGGATTCACATGCAGGGTTAATGGTAATATCTGTGGTGTCACAAGCATGCAGTAATTACAGCTGGGAAGATGAGCTCTGTTGTAGCTGGTACAACAGCTAATTATTTAGTGCTCCTGGAAATTCCTTCCAAAACACTAGAGCTAGGATCTCCAACGAGGAACTCTGAAACAATCTTCTGTCTTTCTGCTTAATATTTGTTAACCTCTTTAGTCTCTGTCCCAACAGGCACCTTCTTTTGTACAGCAAATAAGGGAGAGAGAAAGGACATTTGGACAGAAAAACACAGAATTCCCAAGGGGGTGAGGGCCACCAGGAAGCACAGTGTAACAGCTGACGCATATTTAGGTAGTCTTCAGCCCAAAAAAGCCCAGCTCCTTCTAGTGGGAAACTCAAGTGTCAGGATGAGAAATCCTGACACCTAATGTGGCCTGGATAGAGGTTCATGGTCTTCCCAGTGGTGTTTTTATTTCATATCTCACCTGTGCTATCACAAGTAGGCAGCTCTTCCTCAGAGGGGTCCCTGCCAGAGTAAAGAGGCAGGGACACTCCTGAGGGAACACAGCCTCTGCATGACTCTCCCAGCACAGTGACACAAAGTTTTGCAGTGGAAACACAGGAAGAGGTAGGCACCAGTGGGGCAAAACCAGTAGGAAGCAAAGTTTGGCAGAAAGAAACCATTAAAAAGCAAAGGGTGGCAAACAGACACTGATAAAGACATAAAGACAGAAGGAATCCCTTATGGACAAGACCCCAACCTCCTGTGCCCCTTTATCTCCCCAAAGGAATTAGGACAGACCAAGTGGAACCTGTAATTAAAACGGTTTGGGCTTAAAATGAGATTGGAGAAAGCGAAGAAATTATGTTTCCTGAAGTTTATATTTTAATATTCTTTTTTTTTCTCCATACATGAATGAGTGATAATAAATTGTTATTAATTTGCAACTAATTAATTTTCTGAGTTATTACTGTTTTGTCTGCAACAAAGTCACTATATGGTAATTTTTATAATCTTCTTAGTCTTGTCTTCTAAGAAGCATTGAATTATTGCCTAGAAGGTCCTAGCATTACATGGGGAGCACAAGGACATTTGCTGCCTTAGTTACCCCCGCAGCACAGTGTGGGACTCTGGCTGCTGTCAGCAGTGTCACATCCTGGAACCAGCCTGTTTAGCCAAGAGAGCAGTGTGCTCACAGAGATCCATAAATTGACACTGAAAACAGGAGGTGTGGAAGAATAAGAATTTCCTCTCAAGCCAATTTGCTTTTTGAACTAAAACTACATTTTGCAAATACAAAGTCTGTAACTACTATCCATGGAATCATTTGACCCTTGAGTGCTGAGCTCTGTGACAAATAAAGGCAGGAAACACTCAGGTAAATGGGCATTTGCATTTATACTCTTGCACTTCCACATACCTCTAACAAAGAGGGAATTTCAGGGCAGCTGGAATGCTCATGCAAATTTTCCTGTGACCAACCCTTTAGATACTGCCTGGGATATTATTTACTGGGCTACAGTCTACTGGGACACAGTCTCTCACTGCCTCCTCTCTTGAGCCTCCCTCACGACAGGACTGCACGGAAGCCCACCCTCCACAACCAGAACAAGCATCTGGCCAGTCAGTCCTGACCCTATTGCTGCTTTTTAGGAATCATTCTCCCGGGTCATAAGTCTCCTATACTGAGCTGTCTTCCTATCAGCAAACTTCTTGGTGCAATAAGCTCTACACTTGCCAAACCTCCTTGTAATCTGCTAAACTCCTTCTTGTAGGTCCAATATTCACCTACAAGTCTGATTTTGACAGTAATTTCTAGGTGACCTCTGAGGACAAGATCAGTTATAGCCCCTGGGTTTTTTCTAAACAAAACAAGGATAGGGATTCTGATTGCATTCTTACCATTAACTTATATTTCTGTTTCTAAATCCAGTTTCTAAGTAGCTATCTTTCTTGTTTATGTTGTGTCACCACATCTGGATAATAATTAGGAGCTGAAATTAGGTTTCTTTGAATTAGGCTTGGGATTCTTTGAATCAAGGAAAAACTGTTTTTGTATTCAAAACCTGACTGGGTACACACAACAGTAAAATCACCCCCTAAAAGTCACAACAGCAAAATTTTCTTTATAGGATTGTCAACACTCTGACTCAAACACCATTTGGAAGTCAAGAGGTTCAGCCACCTCCTCTGGGGGCTCCCTTCCAGCAATAGGAAAAGCATCCAGATCCCTCCTGAGTGCACAAGAGGGTCAGATGAAATCACAGTTGGAGCAATACCATGTTTACAGTCTTGCTGCAACCGTGTTGGTCAGGCTCAGTGCTGCCTCACAGGGAGTTGTGAACATATGATCTGGCTCACAATATTCCCTTTTTACCATGCAAGATCTTCCCCTTTGCCACCCTCAGCCCCTTCCAAACAAACAGCACTGGT
This sequence comes from Lonchura striata, assembly GCF_050655825.1. Classification (NCBI taxonomy): domain Eukaryota; kingdom Metazoa; phylum Chordata; class Aves; order Passeriformes; family Estrildidae; genus Lonchura; species Lonchura striata. The sequence goes on along the minus strand of NC_140704.1, from coordinate 149,487,672 downwards.
TTTGCTGGTTTTGAATCCTTATTTGGTGTTCATGCTATAGTTTCCCTAACTTCTGACTTTGACAGTGGTTTTGCCAAGCTCTTGCCTATCCTGTTATCAGTAACATCCTGCTGTTTCTCATTTTGCTGTCTTGTTAGTGGCACCATGGGTCAGTGTAGGCCATCTGCATGCACACTGCTTCCCTTTGTAATCTGCAGCATCCTGCAGCTCCTCGTGTCTTTATCTTGTCAGAGGCACCACAAGACTGAGTGAGCCATCTGTACATGCATCTTAACACATACCTGCCTGTGCCATCTGCTGCTCTATTAACAGGCAGAGGTAAATAAAATATACAGCTAGCAAAAAATAGGCACTTCTTTTGTAAAGAAGATGAAACTGAAAAAACCACAGCCATTGTACTGAGGAGCCTGGAAATGGACACAGCACTCCAGAAATGGCCTCATTAGGGCTGAGTGAGGGGGCAATCAGCTTACTCAACCTGCTGGCCACACTCTTCCCCATGCACGCCAGGGTAACATTGGCTTTCCTGGCCACAAGGACAGTGCAAGCTCATGGTCAACTTGTCACACCCCAAGAATCCCAGGTCCTTCTCTACAGAGCTCCCCCCCAGTGGGTCAGCCCCCAGCCTGTGCTGGTACATGGTGTTATTCCTCCTCAGGGGCAGGACCCAACACTTTCCCTTGTTGAACCCCATTAAGTTTCTCCACACCCAACACTCCAGCCTGTCAAGATGAAGGTGAATGAATCCCAACAGCTACAGCTGTATTCTACTGGATCTTGACTTAATTTTGGGGTCATGTTTGGGCATCTTGTAATGTTTTTTTGCTGATGTGAAGTTACAGTGTACCTTGTGTTTCCCACTCAGTTCCAGCACCAGTTCCCACTCTAAAAACCCAGTCCCAGACCTACAGTGGAACACAAAAAGAGCCAAAAGGGCAGGTTCTGTCCAAGTGGGTATGTTTGTCTCAGTGGAATTATAGAGACAACATAAGTGTCCTTTCCCATGTAAGGAGGGCAGAGTGGTTAGTCCTTCATAAAAGCTGATCACCACACCCCCTAAACAGAGGTGATGCACTAACACTGCAGCCAGCGCTCTCCTGAAAGAAGGCTTCCACAAACTGGCTTTAACAGGCTCTTTCAAAGCACCTGATTTATGCAGGTTTTATTTAACATGTGCCACTAGCAAAACAATGATCTGTTTGTTTTCACTCAGTACATTTTAGTTATAGTTAACTTCCCAGAGACAAATTTAATTAGAGATCAATTCTCTCTCAATGCTGTAGACTTCAAAAAGCTTTTCCCCTTGCTGGGGCAACACAGCAAAGTGCATTGTAATTAGAAGCAAATGTGAGATCCCTGTCTTTTCTTATTTAGAAAGAGTAATAGAAAGGATTAAATTGCTTTCTCCAAGAGAAGAATGAACTAAAACAACACAGTAAATTGTCAAGACTTGCTCAATATTAATGCTTATATGTTTATAGTCATAATTTTCAGCCAAGATTGTTTTAGGGACCAGCCAAGGGGTCAGTAGTAGCTACGAGGTCAGTCCAGGAGTCAGGCCGAAATAAGCTGCTGAGGGAGAAGCAGAACACTTGATTCAGCTCCATGGACAAGTCACTATTTGCCTCTCACTTTGGTTTTTATCCTGCAGAAGAGCTTTTGGGGTCTCTCCTTTTCAGTGTGTGCATTTATATTACCTAAAGCCACAGGCTGTTGGCCCTGCAGGTTCCTTCTTGCTAGAAAATAAAGCTTCTCCAGACACAAACTCTGAGATGAACACTCCAGTTCCTTTGTCTCTGCACCAGGAGATCCCCTCTAGCTCTAGGGATATGATCCAGGATAATGTGAGGGGACACCTCATTATGCAGGTCATTGCAGCCCCTGTCTGAGGTGGTCATGCCTTTCTGATCCATAACACATCTTCTAGAGAAATGGTCCCTCTGTGCCCCTGGGGCAGCACAGTAACTCAATGTTTTTTACAGCACACACACACACACTGAAGCTGTGAAGTGCTGTAAAGACCAAGGTATGTATTTTTTTTTCAGCAGGTCTGTAGCCCTGAGTGCTAATGCTCTGATCCTGCAAAGGAGACTGTGTGCACAGTCTTTTTTCCTGGTCTCAGTCAAACTGTCTGATAAAGGCTGCTGAGCTGTGTTCTGCAAGCAAAACCTCTGTGCACTACATGCAGCTTCGCCTGGGGAAATGCCATAAACCCTTAGCAAGAAATATTTCACTTGTGTAGGGATTGTATGTCAGAGATAATGGGCCTAGTTTGAGGATGGCCTTTTACAGAAAGTTTAATATCATGCACTGGGCTCCTGTGATGGGTCTTTTGCCTTTTATGCTTGCAAACAGTATCCCCCAGGCTATGCCATCAACTGAGATGCAGAGAATTGTTTTGTGGTTGTCTCTGCCTGACAAAGTCATGATTTAATCTTCATCCATTACCTTGATAAACCTGAAAATAAGCTGCAGACACTCCAGAATGTTCTGGGGTGCTTCTGATGTGTATAGTGTCAACTCCTTCTCTTTTTAATAAAGGTGATATAAATGTTGCCTTGATTAGTTTGGATTTTTATTCAATACATTAGGACTAAGCAGTCTATAGAAATTGTATTTCTGCTAGTGGTTTGTTCAAATAAGAGGAAATACCATTTCTGGTAATTTTAAATCGTGCACTTAGCAGGAAAAAAAAAAAAATCTAAGGATTCTTACCAAATGATTCAAACAGTATTTTAAACCTTAAACCTGTGCTTGGCTAGATCTGCTCTTTCAAGAACACACTACCAATCAATTATTAGAGTAATTTAAGACCAAATCTTGCTCTCTTTTATTACCATTCCATATCACTCATCTTTGTGAAAGGCTTCCAGAAGTTCAGTTCATTACAGAGTGGACCAGTTGCCCACAAAACCTTGTGCAAGCACTTTCCACAAGTAGGCACTATCTGATAATGATAGTCTCTCTCCCAGCTGCCCAGACATGCTCAGCATCACAGGTTGTACCAAAGGTCAAGATGAATCCTCATGCCACACATAGCTGGGTGCACACCTCTTTTCCATCCATTGTCAGGCATGAAAGATGATTTGCTTCAACTTCAAAACTTCACTGTACTTCAAAAAAGATGTCTTGCATCACTACTTTATAGACATGCAGATGAGGTCTGGAGTGCACCGTCCATTCTCCTTGTTCACTAGCAGGAGGTTTTTCTTTGACCAGGAAGCTTGAGGGGCTGCCTTTACTCAATTCATGATGGGTATCACCAGAGGTTCCTTAGTCAAGGTACAAAAACTTACAATCACAACAGTATTCAGTACTTGTGGAACGTGTTACAGGACATAAGAGAAATTAATTTTTACAGATTATGACACTTCACCACAAAGCATGGCAGTGAATTTTGCAGGGACACAGCAGAGCAGTCACAGGTTTCAAATAGCACATTTCTCTTCCCATGTAGTCATTTAGATATGCAGAGAACAGAGTTTCTTTAGGACAGGGTTCACATGAAAAATATTATTTGCAAAAGATGGCCCTGACAAAGCAGTTGACCTTTTTGGGTAGGATTGCAAGGATAGGGACTTTGGTTCTGAAATAAGCATCTGACTGCTGCCATGACTGGCTTTTGATGCTTTTTGACTTCTCCAGACTGATTTTGGAAATGTGAAATTTCAAAGGCAGTATGAGTAGTTTTTGACATACAAAAATTCACTTTTTGATCTGAGGGAGAAAATAATAATGTTTACGAATGCCCTTCATTTTTATTATTTTTTTAATCAAGTATTCTTTACAATGACCATGTAATATAGTAGTTTTCAAACTTTTCTTGTTTGTAGTGAGGTCAGAGAACATTTGTTAATGTAGAGATATGTGTGGAGTCCTGATGTCATGTTTTTCCCAGTCACCAAGCCATGGGGAGCACCCTTCAGTTGCAAATTTGGTATCATAATTCCTCAGGACTAGTTAGAAAAAGCACAACTGAGAGTTCAAGGAGATTAAATGTTTTTTTGTGTTTGAGTTCTTTCCATCATTACTTCTTCCTTTAAAAAAACCCTCAGACATCTTCTTTTTAGCAGCTTTTTTTTTTCCTCCCCCCAAACTCATTTCATTGATTGCAAAATAAGTTTGTTAATCCCTTGATCTGAAAAGCTGACAGCTCATGTATTGATTAACCACCCAGGTATGCCGCTGCAGTGTTTTCAGCTTACAGCCCTGTCTCAGCAGCTACAAGTTTGTCTAAAACATGTTCAGAGTCACAGCATTTGAAAACTGATTTGAGTGGAGGGCAGGGAAGGGCTGTAATTCAACACTGTGATTTACACAACACAGGAGAACACACATGAGGTGTTTTTGTAGAGAGAGGAGAAAAGAGAGGCCAGCCCAGTGTGTCAAGCATGCAGTTGGGAGGCACAATATCTCTTCTTTAGTTAGGGTTCAAATGCTTCTGTCAATGCTGTGAAAGAAGCATGAGAATCTTCTCAACTGGATGGCTTGGAGACTGAGCAGCAACTAATAACACACTGACTGGTCTTCACATCTACATCGGAATTTCTGACAGGCCTTCCTCCATCCTGCATGCTGATGCTGTGTCCAGGCTCTCCGTATGAATTTTAATCCTGTGATGTCTGTGAAGGACGTGGCTGGTGCACCCCCAGGAGCAGTCAGTACGTGCAGGAGCCTTGGCTCTGCTGAAAAACCTGATAGATTTGCTTGCACCTGCGATATGAGGAGAGGCTGAGAGATCTTGGACTCTTCAGTTCAGAGAAGAGAAAGCTGGGGGAGAATCTCATCAATGTGTACAAAACAATATAAATATCTGATGGAAAAGGATGAAGAAGAAAATGAAGAAGAAGCAGCAGCAGCCACACTCCTCTAAATAGTGCCTATTTAGAGGGCAGGAAGAAGTGGGAACAAATTAAACATGTGAAGTTCCATTTGAACACAAGAAAGCACTTTATTTACCATGATGATAAGTCAGAATCTGAAGTCTCCAATCATAAAACAAGTATGAAAGAAACACAACACTAATCACAGTTCATGGCCAAGTTAAAGGAAAAATTCTACAAGACAGGGAAATGCTAAAAAAGAAACCCACAAACCAAACCAAACAAACAAACAAAACAAAAAAGGAAATTAATTACATACACAAATAAAACAGCAAAGAGAATTCGGGTGTACAGCAAGAAGGACAATGATCTATTGTTGTGGTTTTGAGCCCAGCTGGAGACAAAACATCACACCCACCCTCCATTTGAAATCATTCTTCCTCCAGGTCACTTGATAGAGAATTGATACAGTTAGAAGGAAGTTAACTCTACCCCAGCCAAAACCAGCACACCCACCCTGCTGACTGCAGAAAGCATTTGAAAATGTTGTTACTTTTAATGAGAGACAATTTATTAGCAATAAGAGCAGGGTGTACTTTTTCTCTGCCCCATCTCTTCTAGAACAATGTGAAAACCACTCAGAATCAGAGAAAACAGGGCTGGGAGGGGCTGTGATACTCACTGTGGTGTTAACTATACCAAACCAGATGGCAGCATGTTGGACTCTCCATCCCTCATGTAGACTGTGCCAGGGCTTAGCCTCCCTACTCATCAGAAAGGTTTTCCTGATGTCTAGTGGATTTATTTCAATTTAAGATAAATTTTATTCATTTCATGGAGCACAGATAATATATCTACAGTTATTTATCAAAAATTCTCCTTAAATTTAAAAGTTTCTAGGAAAAAACAGCTGCAATTCCTTTGACTATTTTATTGAACTGACTTTGCCCTTGATAAATTTCTTCACAGTGGCTATTGTGGGTCTGTATTTTGTTCTGCTTACACACTGATGTTTCAGCTCCTGCTGAGCTGCACTTGCACAGCATCAAGGCCTTTTCTGCTCCTGACATTGTCCCAGCAGTGAATAAGCTGGAGGTGCACAAGAAGATGGGAGGGGACACACCTGGGACAGCTTACCCCAGCTGACCAATTTCCATATGACATGATGCCATGATCAGCAATAAAACTAGGAAGGAAGTTTATTGTGTGGGAAGGGGACTGTGCTGGGGGACTGGCTGAGCATTGGGTGGCTGGTGGTAAGCACCAATTGTTTCCATTTGTATCACCTATCTTTCTTGGGTTTTATTTTCGCCTCTCCTTTTTTTAAATCTCTTTTCCCTTTAAAAATATTACTAATATTATTATTACTTTTTAATTATTAAACTGTTTTTAGCTCAAGCCATATGTTTGTTTTCACTTTTGCTCTTCCAGTTAATTCCCCCATCCCGAGGTGGAGTGGAAGTAAATGTGTGGTACTTAGCTGTTGGTGGGTGTCAAACCATGACAGTTTTTTTCTAGATCATTTAATTTACAGGTATTTCCATTCTTGTCAGGCAATACTGGTGTCCTGTCCCACAGAATAGCTGATGAAATGCTTGGAAGGTACGTCCTTCCAAAGGACATTCATTACATGTCATTCTCAAGTACAGATGGAGCATGTCCTTGCTTCAACAATGTGGTCACCAGAAATGGGGCTCAGTTGCCTAAAATAAGTTGTCCAGAGCTGCATTAGGCTGGGGTAAATTTGATCTTCCTCCTTAGGCTGAAATGAGTGAGGCTTCATAGACTAGGCTGAGATGGATACTGATGACAAGGCGACCCTGCAGTCAAGGGTCCTGGGCCAATATCACACAGATTTCCAAATTATTTAGCTCACATGTGACATGTCCTTAACACATGTGACACTTGTCCCCATAAATAGAGCTGTCACTGCTCTGGTAGAGGATCTTGGTTGGACATGGACCCATGTTAGTCCTACCAACATTCTCCTACCCTGGGAATAAATACCTTCTTTTTACAATTCAATTACATCTCACTCAGTGGGCTCTATTATTAATCAGCTGCATGATTTTTCAAGCACACTATTGAGATATTGATACACATAACCATGGGCATCAAAAATGCTCTGAATAATTTGACAATTGTCTCAGAAAACCTCCACTTCTCTGTATTAATTTAGAGCTGTTTGCCCTGGTCTTACCCTGGTGTACTTAATGGCAGAATTTGATGCTGTGTAAATAGTGTTTATTGTAAGCAGAAAGTAGCACATGGAACTCATATACTGTATTCACTATCATTTGTTAATCACCCTTTGAATTCCAGCTGTACTAAGACCAGCTTCTCCAAGTGAAAACACCATGAGAATAACTGGATAGAAATCAACCTGTTATTTGTTTGCCTAAAAATTCTCTACATTGTATCCCCAAGGAAGCTTTCAAAGCACTTCACAAACACTTTCTGAGCCTTAGTGACAGGCTGCAAGAAAGATAAGAATTCATACAGGTGAAGATCAAATGTTTTTGCAAAATAAATCCTGTATCTCACAACCAAGTTGTGGTCCAGTGCAGGGAATACTGAGTTAAACCTTTTGCCTGTTATGGAGGCGAACAAGACATTGATGATAGTCTTTGTTGGTATAAAATTTATGACTCATCATCTCCTTGTGGAGTTCCAGAAGCACAAACATATTGACATTTTAAAATGGTAGGGCCTTTGGGCATATTTCAGAGTTCTGGTCTGCTGCTTTAGGAAGGCCTGTTTTAGAAAAGAAGTGTTTTGGGGTTTTACTTCTGATTGGAAAGGGAGGTATGTAGCTGCATAGCTTTAGATTTTTTTGATGTGGGTTTCTGGTTAAGGACTACACTCCCAGGAGTGTCAGCAGAGAAACTGTTGTTTTAGGTGGTTTCAGCTGGCTTCTTGACTCTGCAGAGATGAGCGGTAGACATTGTGACTCTCAGTTTTGTGTGTTTATACACAACTTTTAACTCTGATCTGAAAAAAATGAACCTGTCCCTTCTGTTGTGGAAAAAAATATTATTAAATTTAATGTGATGTTTCTGGTTGCTTAACTTGATCTTGTGTAAAGTTATTGTAAAAAATATGGTTGTGATTTGTGGAAAATGGTTATTGGTACAAAAAAGTTAGTGAGCAGGCTAATGGGGTGTTGGGGGTTAGGTTTCTTTTCTTTTGTTCCTTCTTCTTATAGATTTTTTTTTTTTCCATAAGTACTAACTGGGAAATTAAGAAAAACAAAAGAAGTGGCCAAGCTTAGGGGAGGAGGGCATCTGGTTGAACTTCTCTTATCTGGGAGTTTCTCTCTGAGGGGCAGAGGTTTCTTGAGAATTGGGCAGGTAAAAGACAGGGCTGGGGCAGCTGCTGGCTCCGTCTCGGCTTCGGACGAGGATAATCGGAGCCGCTGCCTGGGGAAGGGAATTCGCTGCTGCCGCCAGAGCCCGGCCTGGAGCTGGTTCTGCGGCCGTGGGGAGAGGCTCTGCTTGTGAGAGCAGCCACAGCAGCGGGACCTGTTAACTCTCCCTCACTGAGAGGGAGCGGTCCCCGCCCGCTCCCGGATCCTGAACCCGGCCCTGCCTGCGCCGCTCAGAGCCGGGCTGCCGCCGCCCCGCTCCCGCTGCTTCTTGGGCAGCGAGCTCTCGCTGCACTGCAGCCCCGACCCCGGCCTGCCGGGGCAGCCTGCCGGCCCAGCTTGCTGCTCCCGAGAGTCCAGCCGGGGCACGGGGACCGGCTGCCCCAGGGTTTGCGAAGGGAAGCCTCTCCTCCATCCCTGCCCGACTGGGCTCAGCCGCCATCACTGCGCACTGCCCGCCCGCAGCGCCCCCTGCAGCCTCAGGGGCAGCACCGCGCCCCCTGCCCGCCCACAGCGCCCCCTGCAGCCTCAGGGGCAGCACCGCGCCCCCTGCCCGCCCACAGCGCCCCCTGCAGCCTCGGGGGCAGCACCGCGCCCCCTGCCCGCCCACAGCGCCCCCTGCAGCCTCGGGGGCAGCACTGCGCCCCCTGCCCGCCCACAGCGCCCCCTGCAGCCTCAGGGGCAGCACCGCGCCCCCTGCCTGCCGGGAGCCAGCAGCGCCCCTGCTGGTGGTGCCCGGAACTGCACCGTGGCCGAGCGGCCGGGGCCGGGCTCCTGCTCCGCTCGGTGTCCGTGCCAGAGCTGTTGTTTGTTTGCTTTATTATACACACCAGTAAATAACTGGTGTTCCTATTCCCCTATCTTTGGCTGAGAGACCCTTAATTTCAAAATTACAATAATTCGGAGGGGAGGTGTTTACATTTTTCATTCCAAGGGAGGCTCTTGCTTTCCTTAGCAGACACCTGTCTTTCAAGCCAAGACACAGGGAAAACCCCAAACCATTCTAGAGCAGTTAGGAGCACTTGATGTTTACCAGTTTTCTGTGCTCTGTTTTCCTTTCCTGTTCTAGGACGATTCCACCCAATACATCATTAATGGCATTTCTCTGACTAAAAACTTTCCCTTGATATGCTGACCCATTTCCTGCTCTAGTTATTGTATCATTTGGCATGGCTCATAATGAAGTGACAGATTAAATGACATTAAGTTCCCCGCCTGTTGTGACAGAAGCAGGATGTTGCCCAACACAGAGACAGCCTGTAAGATAAATATTGTTGACAACTTATGCAAAATTTTCAACACCAGAAAGAGACAAAACTGTTTTGACCAGAAGTCTTTGTTGGTGCAAGGACAACTGAGAAGAAATTAACTTTAAATAATGGAAATTAGAAGAAATTTTCTAATGGATCAGTGGAGTAGGGAAGGAAGTTTTTGCATTTTTGCAAAAAAAAAAAAAAAAAATTCCCAGCTATTATTCAAAAGGGAGCTTGATCAGTTCTTGGGAGGTTTATAGTTCTCTGCAACGTTGGAAGGTTGGATTTGGTGGCTTTGAAAGTCCTTTCCAGATGAGACTGCCCAGCACACAGTCATTCCTGCTACTGGACACCATATGGGACACTCAAGCCAAGGTAGGACAGTGTGCCACATGCCACCAGCCCCAGGGTCACATAGCAATGTCCACTGGCACAGAAGCACAGAACCAGAACACTGCAAGAGCAAAAGAAACTGTGCTTTTTGTGGGAGACATGTCAGGGTTGATGATATGAGTGAATGATTTCCACATCCCAGCTAGCAGTAAAATGAAACCTTGAATCTTTAGGACACAGAACAAGTATTTTGTTCAAATACACTTCAAGGAGCTAAGATCTCTCTACCTTTATCGAGCATTCAACCTACTTAAAGAAGTCTGTGGAGGAGGAATTGAACTACAATTGAAGGCTTGAATGTTGTGGCCAAATTTAGGACCACAGGAAACCTGCCTTCCAGTAAAATCAAAATCTGGGTATTAGACTGGTTGCAGAAATGCTGTTGCACGACTAGATCCTGGCTGCAATGCAGTGGAGAAAATACTTCTAAGAAAGAAATGGCTTTCCATGTTCTGCTGAAATTCCCTGGGAGCAGTAATGACTTCAGGTGGGAGAGGAATCCTCTCACAGAGGAAGCAGATACCAGGAAAATGTCAAGGCTTTGAGCTGTGGCACATTTGCTCAGTTTTCAAGCCTGTTATCTTTTTTTTTTTACATCTGAATTGGAGCAAAATTTGTAAAAAGCAGGATTAATCACCCACTGCACCAATGAAAAATTGTTCAATTGCCAAGAACAACTCAACTCTACAGAGTAAATACCTATTTTCCTCTGCTTATTTGACACTCATCAGAATTTTTTTTTCCCTAGAAATACAGGTGCTTTTATTAAGAGCCAAGTGAGAACTGACTGTGAGCTTCCCCCTTCCTTTCCCACCTTTCAGCCTGAGTCACATAAGGCACAATCCCTTCCTGCTTCCCAAACAGAGCCTCAGTGAGGAATGGGGTCCAGGCTTAAGGAAGGAAGAGATACCATGGAGTGTAATGACTCCCACACAGTGCAGTGTCCTGAATCAGGGCAGAACTGGTGGTACAGTGAGATTTATTCTCCTATGAAATCCTGGGTTAGGTGCAGCTCAGCCTTGTTTCCCCCCACCTGCCAAGAAAACACCTGGTTTAGATGGGAAAAATATTGCAGAATAATGCCATGATATAGCTGCTCTGGCCAAGTCCTGCTGGTTCCCACATTGCAGGAGTGTGGGACAGCTCTGATTGATTATTTCCTGTATACCTACAAACAAAAGGGTTGGGAAACCAGCAGGCACATACCAGACAGTTTAAGGGATTAGCTTTACACTGCTCCTGACCAGACATTCAGTCCAAAGCACAAACTGTCCCTTAAACAAATAAAAAGCATTGCAACTACAAGTTTATTTAACCCACCAGGGAGCCAAGAATATGGCATTGCCTCAAGTGGTTTCTTCTTTAGGGTATAAAACTTGGAATAGTATTAACTTTTCCAAATTAAAAATAAAGTGTTACCATCTGGGAATTGCTTCCTTCCACTTGCTCCTGTCTTTATCTGTTATTTCTTCCAACAGGAACTTTCAAAGCTTGATCATAGCATTGGCTGGACCATAGTTTATTAGATAGCAGAAGGTATTTCATACTCTTTAGCCTCACTAATGTAATCATAATTTCCTTCAAGTTAATGAATAAAGTTACTGTTATAATGTATATTTTCCTTCTGCTGGAGGGAAATTCTGTTATCTGCTTCCTGCACATTCCTCAGCACAACATTGTTGGAATGCCCCCAAGCACAATTTAGTCTATAATAATACAATATTAATTTAAAAAATGGGGGGAAAAAAAGAAAAAAAAAAAAAGGCAGCATTTCTCCTTTTCTGCTGCCTGCAGGACATAGATTGAGCTTCTAGGATTTTTCTGCTTCCTTGGAAAGGAGCAGTTTACATTAGATTTCAGGCACGTCACCATTTATGCAGTGTGTTTGCATCTTGACTTGCTGTAGCAGTAAAGAGAAGAACATCTGTAAGAATATATTCTTCTAGAGCACCTTTTATCCTCTGCTCTTCAGATGCTTGAATCCCAGCTTAATTTTCTCTACAGCACTGGAAGGCAGCAGGCAGAGATTTAAGGGGGAGGAGAGGGGACGGCAGTTTGTTATCTCCTCGCCCTGGCTTCCATCTCCTGCTGAGCAGGAATTCAACTGGCACGACTGGGGTTGCTCAGAGGGGCTGAGGCTGGTCCAGCACTGCCAGTGGTTGGAGGGACAGGCTGTACCTGCCACCATGGCTGGGGGAGAGTCACCAGGGCTGCCCAAAGCTCAGATTGCTCAAAAGCTGTGCAGCTCTGAGCACGGCCTCACACAGGTACCAAACCTCCTGTCACAATTCTCTCTTGTGTGAGGTGAGACATGTTCTCCAGTGGCAGCAAACTGAGAGCACCACCACAGAGTAGACAAAAGGATGTAACTAGAAAGAACAAGTCCCACAAATAAAATGCAGATCTTTCCTTTCAGAAATCTCTTGAAGTCCAGTTTCCTTCTTCTGCAAAGTGTGAATTAAGTAAAAATAATGCTTAAAATATTTTGCCCTTTTATTTATTTTGTTGTTTGACATATAATTTTGTCTCTATTCCTTCACACACACACACACACATATATACACATATACATGTATCTATGCATATGTATTCATATTGGCTCCATATGAGCAAAGACATGAACCTTTACCCTTGAAGGAGAAGAATAAAAGACAGCAAGTTAATTCAGTAGAAGATACTGTTAATTATTAAAAATGTCATTACTTTTGAAAGTATTTCACCTGATCTAAAGGTAACATGAAAGTGGACTGAGCAATTAATTTGGCAGATATAGTAGTAAAGAAAGTCTCTGCTAGAAATAATGATTCTTTTCCACAGATCTCTTTCTTTAAGTGATGCCACTGAACTCTGACACTTTTTCCTGGATGTCTTACCACCTTTGCTCTTTTCACAGCAGCACTTAGAGGCACAGTTGAGAACATGACAGCCCTGCTGGATCTCATACAGGCACACAGCATGAAATCTTGCATAAGAACGGGAAGGGTTTTGCATCATTAATTTCTTAGCAGAATAGAAAAGGCTGGTAATAAACAGGCACGAAATCTGAGGTTCTTCCTAAAGTCCTGGAGTAGGTCATTGGCAGAAGTGAGACTGGCTTTAAGGCAACCATGGAGAGGGGTACAAAATTTTGGCTACTGGGTCATCCTTTCAGGCAAACCTATGAACACTTCCCTCTGTCCCTTGGGATTGAAAACCACTTATTTAATAGCACAGAGAAATAATTTCTCAGCTTTAGTTTTTGGTCAGCCCTGAACTGGTCAGGCTGTTGGACTAGATGGTTATTGGAGGTCTCCTCCTACTGAAAATTATTATTTCTATTCTATTCTATTCTATTCTATTCTATTCTATTCTATTCTATTCTATTCTATTCATAAACAAACTTAATAGTTATGCTGCCATTAAGTGCAGAAAAGACAATATTTCTGTAAGGGAGAGGAATATCACATCCAATAACATTTATTAAAATATTTCTCCCTGTTTCTGCAATGCTTCAGATTTTGTGCTTCATTTAGAAACTAGGGGAAATTTTACCTCGTTTCCTTTCATCTAAAGAGCTTCCTGATATTTGCTAATTTGTCTCAAACATCTGCATTAGAAGGCAAGTGTCCCTTCTGTCAGGTCTTTCTGGCTTTCATAAAGGATTTATATTGCTCAAACCTTGCCAGGGCTTTTTTATTCTGACAGGCTGCCTTGTATTTGTCCAAATGCATTCAGTAAGAGCTGTCAGAGCTATTAGAAAGTTAAAATGAGCAGTCTGGTAACTTAATGGAGAGCACTGAAGAGTTTCTGCCCATTAGAGAACATGTGGGATTGAGCTTACAGGCCCATCTTTTGGTGGCAGGATGGCTACAAGGGTGGCTTCTGTGAGAAGCTCCTGAAGCTTTCCTCATGGACTGGCTGCTGGCCAAAGCTGAGCCCATCAGCACTCCTGGGATAATGTATTTAAGAAGAGGGGAAAAGACCTGCAGAAGTGCATCTGGAGAGAGGAGCAAGAATATGTGAAAAAAACCTCTCTGCAGACACCAGGGTCAGTGCAGGAGGAGGGGCAGGAGGTGCTCCAGGAGCCAGAGCTGAGATTCTCTTGCAGGCCATGGTGAGGCAGCTGTGTCCCTGCAGCCCATGGGGTCCATGGGGATGCAGAGATCCCCCTGCAGCCCCTGCAGGACCCCACTCTGGAGCAGGGAATGCCCAAAGGAGGCAGTGATTCCATGGGAAGCCTCTGACTGGCAGACTTCTGGCAGAACCTGTGGACCCATGGAGAGGATCCCATGCTGGAACAAGTTTACTGCCAGAACTTGTGACCCCAGAAGAGACCCACAGTGGATCAGCCTGTCCCTGGAGGATTGTCTCCCATGAGAGGCACCCATGCTGGAGCAGGGGAAGAGTGTGAAGGGTCCTTCCCATGAGGAGGAAGGAGTGTCAGAGGCCATGTGTGATGAACAGACCACAGCTCCCCATCCTACTGCATTGGTGAGAGAGAGATGGGAGAAAACCCAGGAGCAAAGCTGAGCCCAGGAAGAAGTGAGGGATGGGGAAAAGGTGTTTTAAGATTTGTATTTATTTCTCATTGCCCTACTCTGATTTGATTGGTAATAAATTAAACTAATTCCCCTGAGCCAAGTCTGTTTTGTTCGTGATGGTAACTGGTGAGTGAGCTCTCCCTACCCCTATCTTTATTCATGAGCTTTTTCACTTTGTTTTCTCTCCCCTGTCCAGCTGAGGTGGAGTGTGACAGAATATCTTTGGTGGGCACCTGGAGTCCAGCCAAGGACAACTCACCTCAGGTGTTGTGGTATTTCAGTATGCCTCAGTGTGGTGCAGGATTTTCCAGAACAAGCTTGCCAAAGCAGAGGAGATATAGGTTTAGAAACATGGTAAATCAAAGCATTATGCAGTAAATTGTGAGAAGGTTGGCACTAGCAGTTAGTCAGCTGCCAGGAATTCATGTGTGGTGTCTGATAGGGAGTCAGATCAGCGACAGAAAGGTGTGACTGGGTAGCACAGGGTGCACCTGAATTTATTTTTGTGAATGGAAGCACTGGAAAAGGATGCAATGAAAATTCTCTTTGCATGCATATTTAACCCTGCCCAGTCCCTGCTGTCAGTCAGTATGATCACTCCACTGATGGTGTTCTTAAAGGGCTCTTTTGGTTAATCTTCACTTCATGTTTGCGCACCTAGCTGAGCAGTGCTGCACTGGATCTGTCAGCTCCCTGAACGCAGGCAGCTGACAAGTGCCTTGAGAGCAGCACCTGTACATATGCAAACAAAAAAAGCAGAAGTGTGTGTGTTCTCCATCTGGCTCCAGTCTGGAGCTTTAGGTCTATTAATCATATTGCTCATATATTTGAAAGCTTTTCCAGCTAGTTCATTGCCTGACTCTGTGGAGTAATGGTTCAGTGCTCAGCTCTGAAAAGACAGAGCCTCTACATTTTATCCCAAGCTCTGCAACCAATTCACAGCACAGTGAGTTAATGTCTTAGGATTAGGCCCAAAGGGATGAAGACTATAAAACTAAATCAGAGACATTCCTCCTTCCAGGATTTGCCCGCTAGATTGTAATCCAGAAACTGTGGACAGGTTCCTGGTCCCTCCACATAGTATCCTGTGGGAAGCAGATGCTGTGTCAATTGAGGACATCTCCCAGCAAAATGCTGGGGGAAAGGGCACACAATAATTAAATCTTCTCTCTCCTCCAGATGTGAATGCTTATACAAGCTATGTTCACTCTCTGCTAAATGGCTCCAGTCCTTCACCAAATCAATACTTTTTCTGTTTTTCTAATGAAAAGTTATGATTTACCAATGGAAAGTCTCCAATGCAATTTTGGTGGCATCCCTGAGCACACCATGTGGGAGAGCTGGTCCCAGTTTCACAGCTGCATAGGAGGATTCAAAGGCACCTCCAAGAATACAATCTACCTGTTTGGGTGTGGGGAGGAGAGAGGTTTCCATTCCTCCTGTTGAAGTTGTTCTATTTTGCAGGAAAAAACCCAAGAAGTCATGATCTCATTGTATTGGAAATACTGCAAACTCAACTGGACAATGCTGAACTAATCTTGAAGTTGATGCTGCTTTGAGAAAAGAATGAACTAGATGACATCCCAATGTGCCTACCAGACTTGTGTAAGTCTATGATTCTAGAATTACATGGGAAATACTTTAGACAAAGGAATATGTGAGAGTTTCCTTGCATCATAAAATCTAGGACTCTCACTATGAAGGACTTGTCATCTAAAAATGTATATTTTCTTTCATGTCCCTAACTTATGGAATTAACTCTTTTCCTTTTACTAATTGCTAGGCAGATCCATATACCTACTTGAGAAACAGGATGCTGCAGCCATGTGAAATTGTAAGCTGGACTTTCAGGGAAAGTGTCTTGTCAGATGCTTCAGGGCAGGTAGAGAGGATGCTGTGCAGTCTGTGAATCTGGTCAATCCTGCACAAAATGAAACAGAGAAATACAACAGAGGAATATGAACAGGAAAAGTGAAGAGTAAAGTAGCCTTGAGAGGAAGAGATACAGATTTATGCACCTAAGTTTTATCTACTTCCTATTGTCTGTTCTTATAGTTTCTTCAGAGAGCTTCAAAAATAGGTTCCAAATATCATTACTTATGCTACTAAACAAGTTGCCTGAATTTCATCTGGACTTAGCAGACACATCTGATTTATTTCATCACTAACAGGATCATGACTGAAATAAAATCATACACAGATGAGTGTTTCCATTGCTACTGTTATTAATCTTGCTGTTTAGGTTCATGTTTAACAGGAGGCATATGCAAGGCTCATTTCATATCAAAACAGTGAAGAAGCTTCTCATCTGTCACTGTCACAGACATCTGTGAGAAGCCACCTGCAGCACTTTTCAGGGCAGACAGGAACTGAAGAGTGTAAAAAGTCAGCATGACAAGTAGAGGGACTGTGATACTGATTGTGCAATGTGTTTTCCTTGTCAAAATGGAATGGACCTGTCTCAGAGGATCTCATTTCTTCACCTCACACAGGCACAAAGTGGGAGTCACGGGATGCCACAGTGCATTGGAGGCATGAGGCAGTGAATGATCTCTGCTCTGGAATAAATGTTCCTCCTGCCCTTGACAGGTCAGCAGAGTGATGCTTTCCTGTGCACTGTAGAGCACAGAGAGCTCATGCTGAGACCTTTTCAGGCAATATTTGCCTCAGATGCTTTCCAGGATGGCGAAGCACAGATCTTACCCAGCTTTTAAAGGTGGATCACCCTTCCAGTGCACTCACTCTCCCAGAAAATTCCTGACCAAGCACAAGCCAGGTACCATTCCCAATAGGAAGTCTGCATGCTTTTCCAGTGAGCCAGTCTGTTCTGGGGAACATGAGAGTTTGAGATGTGCATCTTTCCTCCCAGCACTGCCTCAGCTCTAGAGAACTGTCCTGGTCTTGTTTCATTTACAACAGCAAGTGAAGCCACAAAGTTCTATTTCCTATTGGCAGGAATTAATCCCAGCTACTTCACTCTGGAGCGGGAGTCAGCAGACAATTTACAAGGGAAACCTGTGGAACAATGTCCCAAGTGTATCTCACAACAATCTGAGGCTGGCAAGCATTTCAGCACAGTCACAGGAAGGCTTTCCTTGGCTTCACTCCATGTCAGCTGAACCATTTTTTGCTTAGCTGCTCCCCTGAGAGACATTTCATTCATTTTCCCTGTTTTTGGTGTGGGACAAGGAAACTGCAATCCTGGCCCTGGGCCCTGGCCATTTACCCGGGTTACTTGTTATTGACACAAGGCAGAACCATATCCTTTAGAGTAAGACATAGGAATTGGGAGGATATTTAGGTGGGATGGGACAATTTCCACCTCTGGATGCCTCATTATAAACTCAAGGGCTGATGAAAAAAAAAAAAATCTGATTTTTATTTTAGGACTCTGAGAAATTCAGGCAAGATGAACATGGAAAAATCATTCCTCCCTCTCTAGAAATTATCATTATGGAACTTTTATAATAATCAAGGATACATCTACTTCAATCTCACACCAGATTTAACCAACCTTTTCTTTCAATCTGAACTGATTTCTAAGAGACGGTGTTTCTTGAATATTAAAGCAATAAATATTTAAAATATTTCCATACATATATTGCATGAAAAATATGCCAGCCTCATAAGAACTTTAAAGCAAAGTTTAAAATAAATATCTAATTTATTTTCTCCCTAATCCCCAAAGTCTATCAGATTCCTCTCAAAACCAAGCAAACATCAGTAAAGCTGAAAAGATCCTGTAACTTATATTATACATTATATTTCTCTTTCCAAGCATGCATATATTGACATATTTCAGCCTCAGAACTACCAGTTATAAAACTGTGGTATTGCTCCTTTTCTCACCAGAGTGCTAAACTTCTTAGGGCTCTGTTACCATCACCTACAGCAGTTTCCAGAAGGCTGGATTTTCCACTTACCTGCTGGACAAATCTCCTCTCCAGTTCTTTCCCTGTCCTGCTCTTTGTGCCAGTGAACATCTATTCTGACGTGTTTGTCACAGTTCTACTAGAAAGAATGTGTGTAATATTGCTGTAATATTATAAATACCTTACTGTCACCATTGTGGGCTTTAGGAAAGGACCACATGAACTGTTATTGTAGCATTTAATCAGTTGTTTATTATGCTGTAATCTTCATTTAGTAGAGTTTTGAGACCAGATGACACGGATCATTCTGTGTAAACTATATTTTGTTTTATCTGCATTTTATTTTTACTTAATTGCTTTGGTTAGTGAAGTGCTAGGAGTTTACTGATCTATCTCATTTCCTGAAGGATGTTTCTGCAGAGTAAAATATCAGTTTTACAAAGCAATTTCACAAGTACAGTACAGCAGAAACACAAAAATAGTTAATAAATAAGCTTGTTAAAAAGAAATAGCTTTTTCAAATTGAAGAATATTGATTTTATTTTAAATCTGTATTAAAGTCAAAAATATGCCTCCAATATAATTTTGATGCATTAGCAGTGATGCTGAATATAATCTCCCCAATTCTTTTTTGGGTTTTTAACTCAAGCAAACAGTATATGATTTATCTTCCACTCTCTCAATTTTGCCATGGATTCCATGTTTCTCCCTCTCTATTTTGAGAAAAAAAATATATCCACATTATAGACAGTGGGTTTCAAATGGCTACAGAATTTGCAACAAATTTTGAAAGCAGCCCACAGTGTTGGAAAGCTTTTGGCCATGCAGCAGGAAGGCTCTTGCAGATGATGAAAGGGCAGATTTCAGATTGGACTGGCTGCTGACCTGGGAACGTGACCCCCAGCAGTCATCAGGGGAAAAATCAGCCAAACCCCATATACTCTGGGATATTTGCATCAGTCAAAAGCATTTCTGAATATGCAAGGAAAGGACATTTAGGCCCTTAGATCATCAAGAAATATCTTTACTTCACTCTCATGTTGTGCAGAGCCATGAACACTAAAAATGGTGCCCTTTATGAAGCAGAGTCTTGATCAGGGGCCATCAAAAATCCAGTGCAGTGCCTGAGCTAAACCCATGGAAGGAGGATAGTGTCCCTTGATGAGTAAAATTATTTACCCACTGTGCACTTGAGAAATTTTTGCCTTCAAGGCAAAGTCTTTTGCTTTGGTTTGGGTTTTTTTTTTTTTTTTTTTTTTAATTTGTTTAAAAATGTCACACACTAAGGAACAAATGCTGCAGCTGTCACTTGTGGGACTCCAGCTGCAGCTTTCCTCTAGGAAATGTCTTTTCATGATAGCCAAGCTCAGAGATCCACTGTGGAAATGCAGACAGTTTTAAGGAAGAAAGCAAAGTTATGTTAACCAGAGAACTGATCAAACAAAGCAATGTCAAAGCACAGTCTGGAGGAGGGATGAGTCTTTGTGAAGCAAGAATACACCATTCCTGCCACATGGGCTGTTGGTCTCCTGGGGAACATCATGGATATAATCCTGGTGTCATTTTCTTCAAAGTCCGAAGTGTCTGTACTGAAGTCAAAGCCATGATCATGTAAGGCTTGGTATAAAAGATCAGAAGTGCTCTCCCTTGGTAAAGTTCTGGGCAAATGGATCCAGGACACTTTACCATGTTAAAAAGAGCTACTTTCAGCCCAATTTTTCTTTGTGTTGCAGTGCTCTAAATACAAAAATAACTAAACTGGAGTGAAAGTCATTCTCTGGCACTTTGTTACAGTAACTGGCTGTAGAGCATTAGCAAACTTTCATATCTTTGTCTGTTTGAATTTCCCCATGTACATTAAAATACCTACATTTGTAGGTAAAAGCAGTGTACTTAAAACACAGGCCAGCATTTTGACCCAGGGTACAGGATGTCCCTGTGGGTTAACATTCATGCTTGAAAAGGCAGAGAACCTCCTCACCTCTTTGTGTAAATTCTGGAAGTTAAAATGTGCACCAAACACCTGATTATGGTCTTGCCTGCAAAAGTTGCAAGATTTCTGTGGAAGTATAGATAACATTTTTCAAAGCTTTTTTGTGGGCTTGTGAATGTGAAATCTTTTAAACCTCCTTCAGGCTTGTATCCCATGTGAAGGTTTGAGAGATTCATTCTCCTCTTACTGAGAAATAGGCAACTTCTCACTTTTTGATCACAAATATTGGTTCTATCCTTTTTAGATCAGATTTACTCTGGGGTGGCCTGTGTATTTTTTCTAACGTAAAGTTCCTAAGCTTCTCACGCTCTCAACTGGCTTTGCAGTGTATCACCTCTCAAAAAGAGTGCTGAGGCTTAATTCCCTTCTCCAAAATACCTATTTGAATTCCCACTCCAGCAGCCAAGGAATCCAATGACATCTGGAATCAAGTATTTTATTAATGTTTAGCTGAGGATTCATTTTAATCCAGAATCATAACTAGATGCCTAGGCCAACATGCACTCAAAAATGTGTTTTCTGTCCCCCAAGTTTTATAGGTAGTACTTGGGTACCTGGCTGCAGGCAAAAATCTGCAAAAAAAAAACCCTGAGCTGAGGGATCTGAAAGCAAGGAAGGGCAACTTAACTTCTCTGTGAAGCTGCTTCCACTTTCCCTGTGGTCTGGACACCCTTCTGCTACAGGGTGGGGCAGGGTGGTCCTTGTAGTCTGAATGTGAGTTGGAGACCACTTGGCAGTGTTTGTGGCTCTGCTGCCTGCAAACAACTCTTTGATTGCTCCCAGAATGGGTATTTGCTGTGGGGAGGCAGGGACAGAGCCTTTCTGCAGTGGCTGTGTGGTACTTTTAGTACACATGGCATGACAGCCACTCAGAAGTAAAAACAGGTAAATAAATATCCTGGTCACCTAGCGGCCTTGTGAAACAGCCTAAATTTTTAAGGTTTTTGGAGATGGATCATCTGTGAACAATAAGTACACTAAAATGTAGACCACTGCAAGGACTGAACTGGGAAAGTACAGAGCAAAGTCTCAAATGTTTGTGCTTTTTTTCAGGGATGTGAAGCTTCAGGCTGAATTGAAAGGGAACTGACTGCCCTGGACACATCATAAGATAGGGATTTTAAGAAAACCTTTAACACAAGATACAAAATGTCACCCACTGCTGTTTTTTCATGGTAAGAAATAGACACTGAGAACATGTAGACCTGTCCTCATTCCAGTCTGAGCTCTTGCTAACAGTGCTTCAGTTATTTTTTCTTCACCTTCTGTGCCCATCTACCACTTGCAACAAATTCAGTCATGAAGTTTGGCTAACCCCTTATTTTAATTATCAGCTTGGTTTGCCGATTCTGGCAGAAAGTGTTAAAATGAAATAATGTTTTGGGCAGGTACCAGTGCTCTGGCAGTCCAAATATTCTCTGAACTGGATTCATCTGCTGCTTACATTTTCTTCAGAGCTGAGTGCAAGGCAGGAAGTCCATAGGGCTGTTTGACTCTATTTTTATAGTTATGCCATCCCATTGATTTTTCAAACATGACCAAAGACTCTGTGAAATTTCTGTCAGTGTGGTCTTTCAGGTAGTTTCTTGTAAGCCAGGGCTACTCCCTATGTGCATTCAGATGTTTGAACACCTCCTCCCCCCTCCTCTGCCTGTGGTTTATTCCCTCTGAGGAGCGACTGCTTAACCACAGTGAGTGCATCCAGCTCATGACAAAATTGGTAGCTCAGTGCTTTTGTCTATCTGAGCTGAAACTTTATTGAAATGTTCTCATCAGCTGCAATGCACAATAGGGATCCACAGTCAAAAGAGTAACAATATGAGGGCAGCTCATCTGAGAGCTCCACTGAGAGCCAGACTTTACAATATCCTAAATGAAAAAACACAAAGCACTACAGCAAACAAGCTCATCAGTAGTGCAGCTTTTGCCATCCCAAATGTATGTGTAAATATAGCCCAGGAGAAGGCAAAGTCATACATGAAAACATCTTCTTTAAGGAGACTTTAGAGACGGATGAGTCTTAGGATACTCTGTAAAGACTCAGTTTGACAAGCAGTGTTTAGAGCCAGGCCCAGTCCATCTCCCACACACTCAAATAAAAAAGACAGCCCTTTTCCTCTATCCCTTTCTAATGATGGGGTCTTCCCCAAATGAGTAACTCATTGCCTTAGCTACCAAGTACACAGGTGCAGATTCTCTCCTGGGGGACAGCACCACTGCTGTCCAATTCTGTCAGCATATCAGGTATTTCACAGAATCCCACCCAGCAGGGTTTCCTGTCAACATAACAGGCTGTTGACACATGCCTTGAAGGGTTTGTATTCCTGGTGAGTGCAGAATCCTTCAGATAACCTTCTTAATGATATTGGTCCCTAGCAATGGCTGTCATCTTAACAAGAGGCAGAGATGAGTCTGTTCTGTTTGCCCCTTCCTGCACATCAATTCTGGAGCTGATCCACATCTCAATTCCAGAAACAGACATGTCTGACCTGACCAAAGAAGTTGCTGGGCCTCTTTTGTCTTTTCAAAAGATGATTGGTGACTCTTTCCTGTTAAGAAGTAAGGCAAATATGGGCTACAAACATAGACATGATAACTCTGAAATTCTTCTGGAAAGACAAAAGTTCTACCTGAAAATTACAGAATACAATAGTAGGATATGACCTGCAGGGTATGACCTTCCCTACAATATAAAATAAACCCAAATAAAAGAAGGTCATCAACACTAAATGACATACATGGTGGAAAAATGCATGAAGCAATTGATAGTTATGAATAAGGTCAGAAACACCATTGCATTCCCAAGAATAGAGTCACCTAGCAAAGCACAGAACAAGAAGTTAAGTCACTTGTTTGAATTAATCTGGGAGGTTGTCCTCCCACAGTGATGAGTTTCAATACCCAATTTTAAAGCAGGGAAGATGATTCCCCCTGCAAATGTCTCCTTGTAAAATGAGGTTTTGTCTCACAATTACTCAAGCTACAAACGTTTATTGTATTATTTCTTTTTTTGTTTATCCCTGGAAGGCCTGCAGTGGACTGGCACCCACAAGTAGTGGTGTACAAGTACAGCTGACTGTTAACCACATCTCTAGGACCAATTTGACTTTCAGACAGGTCTTGCTCTAATTCCCATCCCTGCTCTGCAGCACAGGAACTCCTCTATCAGCTTTTGCTCTTTCTTCCTTTGCTCTCAGACAACTCTGACAAACTTTACAGCAAACTCAACTCTTACTGGGAACACAGGGTTAAATTTCCTCTTCCTTGGGACAAGTTTGGCAGACATATACTGATTCTGTTTTCAGTTGTGCCATTTATCTCCTAGTGCATGCACAGTCACAGCTGTGAATGAGTTGCAGACTTAAATTTTTAATGCAGAAGGCTATTCCTAGCTACCTTCCTCAATATTACCACCTCCAATGCAACCTATAATGTACCCACGGAGACATCCTGGATCCCACTTAACTGGGACAACATTTACATTTGTCTTTCTGCTTTATTTGTATCACTGAGTTCTTAAAGGGAGTCTTGCTGAAGTAGGGTAACAACTTTGTTTCTCCATCTTGGAAAAAGAATTAAATTACCGTATCTGCAAGCTGTTGCAAGAAAAGGGTTCTTAGCTCAGAATAAAAGACAACCAGTTAATAAGGAGGAAAAAAATGCTGTATATTAATGACTGGATGAAAAATGGTTGCTGTGATGTATTTAATGGGATGAGCTGAGCTCAGGCTATTGTTTTCCAGGGTATTGTAAAAAGAAAGAGCAACATCTGCTCTGAAGACCTAAATAGAAAAGAGACTCAAAAAGAAAGGCAATAAAATTATTTAACAGGTTTGAGGCAGAGAGAGGGTAAGTTCACAGCAAAAGTTTTGGAAAATCTGGGAACTGACAATTTCTTGTGCTTTAAACTGAGCAGCACCTACTATTTTTTAAAAATTTGAATGCACTTGTATTGCATGCAATTTGGAAACAACTTCAAATATATGGAAGCTTTAGGTAAAGAAAATATCTTTAGGAAAAAGAAGGATCACAATCTTCTCTGTAAGCATCTCTACAAGTCAAAATATATTTTTTTTAATGTGTCTTTATTGCTGGCAAAATAATCAACTTCTGCGAGCAGACAAGGTGTGCATCCTTCATCTTGGCCAAGGGCCACTCCACAATGGGCACCAGAGAAGTGCAGTGTTGAATGGGAGAGATAAAGCAGTTCTTTCTTATGCTACATTATACAGTCATTGGAAGGTCCTATTGTAGGAGAATCCAACTCTTGCTTTAGCCCTAGAAGTGCCATCTTTTCAGTTTTGTAATGAAATAGAATAGAATGAAAAAAATCTTAGTTTGATGATGCTATTAAAACAACATTTGTATCATATTGTCCCCTTAAAATGAGTTAGAATTTCATTGTGAAATTCCCTGGCTATTCTTCCTCAACCAGGAACACTAATGAGATATTGTCTTGCTCTACTGTTATTTGAAAGCAAAAGCAACAGAGAAACAAAAATTTTTCATATAGAATTGGTTTTGGTTTCAAGACAATCCACATGCAAATGTTAACATATTCACAGCCTGAAGGAGAGCAGAACACCCAATTTCCACTGCCTTTCACTTCAGGAATAGTAAAGTTATAAGTTATGAACCTAAGTCCACTGAAGAATCTGTAAGGTCAGAATCCAACCCCCTTTCATGGCCACTGCCACCCTCTAGCAGGCACAACATGGCTCAGTGTCCCCAAAACTGATGGATCCCAAATCAGCACAGCAGCTCCCTGGTGTTTTTTAATGCAAATGGAAATGCAAAGCTGCTCCTGATCCTAAAAAGATGTGACATTTTCCCAAACCCAAGGTTTGCCATTGCATAAGGACAGATGATGGGAAATTTGTGAGGGAAAGGTCTGGCTCTAAATTATTGATAGCTGAGCAGAAGCCCATATTAACATGGATTATGTTTTCTCAGTAAAAAGGAATCAGGATGGATGTGGCAAAAAATACCCTCTCAGTCCCTGGTGAAGATATCTGATGGTTCAGGGGTGAGTTCTTGCCCTGATATTTGGCAAATCTGCTCCAGCACAGGCATCTCTGTCCTGTGGGTCTTCATACAACAGTGAGACACTGCTGAGGGTGGAACCACAGCCAACAGTAAAGTGCTTTCCCCCAAACTGCAGTATCCAAAAGTTACTGTCCCTCACTCCCAGGGGGAATGGAAACCACATTGCTAGCTCTTGCCCTGTCCTCGGCACATACTCTCCTATATATCCTGTCAGATAGTCTTTCTCCCTGTCACTGAATAATTCCCAGGCTGTCTTGGGTCCAGATTTGCTAAAGCCCGTGTGAAATGAGTAAAAAGAATGCATCTACACCTTTGCAATAACCTGTGAGAAAGCTGATGCTTGGACATTCAGTCATGAAGCACTGGAGTCCTGTATTTTCTCTTCTGGAACATTTTTGAAAACTGTGGATGAGCTCTCTGCCACCTTTGCTAGACCTGACATAGCACTCAGCCCTCAAGGACTTCAGACAGCCCTGATGAATCCCATAAATGCTTTTATTGGGTTTTGAGAGAGGTCATTAACAATGGTGAAATTGTGGAGAATATTGTCCTATTTCTTGTTTTGTCTCTGTCTGCCATAACACTGGAATATTGACACAAGGCTCTGATTCAGTTCCCACTGATTTAATTGAGATTTCTTTTGCAAACCTTATATATACAGCACTACCTTGTTTCTCAGTCAAATCTAATTGAAAATGTCTTGATAATGATCTTGATACTGACTCTGTGCTCAGGGGCCATTTTAAAGAAAAACAAACCAAGGAATTCAGGTTAATGGGAGGACCCCTCTGGTAAAATTAATTCCATATTGGGACCTCAGTACAGAAGAGAGTCTGAGAAACATAGGAGGGTCTAGCAGAGAGAAAGGTTGTTCAAGGGGATGCAGCATATAATGCAGCAGAGATTATCCTGGAGAAAAGGCTAAGGGGGTACCTGGTGTCCTTTGTCTAAAGGATGGCTGTAAGCAGACAGAAACATAACTTCTGAGTGAGGTCAACAACAGGTGAACAAAAAAGATAACTGGATAACTGGCACAATTGTAGGACAGGAAATATAAACAATGGAACAGGGGCCCAGGGAGGCTGTAGGATCTCCATCCTTGGAGTTATTAGAAACTCAAGTGGAAAAATCTCTCAGAAAGCTTTTATAACATTTGAAATTGACCTGGATTTGAGAAAGATCAGAGAGATTACCTAGGATATCCCTTCCAATATTTTCTTCGGTAATTCTATGTTCAACATGAGGGTGGGAACAACATTTTATTACCTTCCCACTTCTCGTGTTCCAAGTTTCACTAGAACTGCTTGAATTATTTGTTAATTCTGAAAAGGTTCTCTGTCATATCTCTAGAATTCAGTAGGACTATAGGGAGCTGGACTGTCAGTGTTTTTCATGTATATTTATGCATTTATGAAACACATGCAGGTACCTAATATTAGCATCATGCTGGACCTTTTTGTCATTTTAGTCTCTTCAAATGGTTGCAGCTGGAGCTGAATTCAGAAAAAACGAATATGAAAAGGTATTTAAATATAACTTAAAGAGAGTTTTTCACAAATACTTTGTGACTTCATCCCGTTTTTCTCTGCATATATCAGCCTGCAGTCCTGTTATCTCATCCACCACATACTTTCTTGTCAGACTTCTTTAAGGACTCTGCTAAGCCTTGATATCCCCTTTCCCTTTTCAAAGAAGAGCACAAAGCCTTTTCTAAGAGATCTGGAGACAGCACATCTGCAGCAGAATGTCACCTCAGTGACTATTGTCTCACAGATAATAATGCCAGAGCATTATGGAACTTGGATGAAGGAAGCTGCAATGTCTGTCTAAAAAAAAAATAGAAGATGTGTTTTTCATCTACACTTTGGGAAATGTAAGCTCACATGTGAAATTATCCTCTTTTTCCCCCATTCATGTTGAATATATTGCAATAAACTCTGCTTAATTGTGGTGCTTGGTCATTCCACCCTCCATGGGATCAACTGAACTTGATGATTGTGAATGGTAAGTGATTGTTGCCTAATCAGGCTAAAATTAACATAAATTCCAGATAATGGGAGGCAATGTCTGTGGTTAATAAAAAGAGAAAAACATTGTTATTTTTAAATAAACAAATTACATGTAGCTTTGCTTTAGTTGGGAATCAAGCTCAGAAGTGCTGACTCAGAATATCAGGTTTTGTATAAGCAAACCTGTTCTGGGTTTCACATAAACAGCTTTACCCATTACTGCATGTGGGGAGATGTGTTAGGGGATGAAGTGTGGAAAGTGAAAGAACTTCACACAGAAATTTTTGTGCTTGTTTCCACATAGAGCATATTGGGAAGGTACAAACATAATCAAAACTAAGAGAAAAAAGGAAAGCAGTTACAGAATTACAGAATTACAGAATGGGTCAGGTTGGAAGGGACCACAGAGTCTTTCTGGTCCAACCTCCCTGCTCATGTAGGGTCATCCCAGAGCACATGGCATAGGATTGTGTCCAGAGAGCTCCTGAATATCTCCAGTGAGGGAGAGACTCTACACTCTCTCTGGCCAATGTGTTCCTGTGCATGGTCACAGTCACAGTAAAAAAGTTCCTTCTTATATTTGGGTGGAACTTCCTGTGCATCAGTTCCTGCCCATTGCCTCTTGTCCTGTTGCTCAGGACTAATGAGCAGAGCTGGTCTGACATCTCCCAACAGATACTGAGGTCCCCTCAGTCATTGATAAGGTTGCCTCTCTGTCACTTTTCAAAGTTGAAGAGGCCCAGCTCCCTCAGCCTTTCCTCATAAAAGAGATGTTTCAGTTCCTTCATCATCTTTGGACCTGCTCCAGGAGCTCCATGTCTCTCTTACACTGAGGATCCCAGAACTGGACACAGGAAGATCCACAGTCTGGATCTTTTAGTTGAAGTTCAGCCACATTGGATTTCTCCTACAGATTTCACCAGTGAAGCTCACATGTGCAAAAACATTCACTTAGTTTACACTAAGGTCGTACTCAGAATGCAAAAGTGAGCCATGCTATTTACAGAGCCAGAAAGTTGTGCTGGAAAACTGTCTCAATAATAGGAAGCAACTGTCTTTTTGTTTCTTTGGTTTTTGTCTCTGAACTCAAGAATCTTATGTGGTCGTTGAATGTAAGAAGACATGAGTTAGAACCTTATGTATATTGTAATCTCTTTATGGTCTAAGCCAGTTTGTGACAACACATTTTCCTCATCTGCAGCATTTTCTCTACTGCAAAGTTTGGGGCATAAAGCATAGCCATAGTTTTTAAATGCAAATAGTTATCAATCTTTACCATTGAGAAAAATGATAACAGCCCAATTCCAATCCCTTTTTTGTTTTCCCTATTTCCTCACTGTTCAGCAAAGTACTTCAATATTGATCACATGTGTGCTGAGGAACAGTTTGCAGAATAATGATGTCTGAATCACTTGGTGATTAAGACTCTAAACAGTTGTATCAAAAATTGATATGCACAGCTAATTCATCCTGCAAGTCCCTTTGGTAAACTGATCTAACTACCTGAAGTCCATGAAGTCCCACTGGGGATAAGGTGGACTTCAGCTGAGTAAATGCTCCACAGCCAGGCCTATGGCCAGGCCCACAGATACATTCAGACTGTCCCATTTTAAAAATGTGAGCATCATTTGGCATAATAAATGCTTACTCAAATTAATAACTGGTCTTATGATGAAGTCCTGACTATTGAAAGTCAAGGTGTCACACCAATGTTGTACATCTTATCAAGCATGATGAAAATACTTGGAGATTTAGGGTTTAGATATATTGTATTATAGCCTGGGATTCCTAGGCTCCATCCAACCCCGGCTGCCGTGGGTGTCCCGATAGCGCTGGGCTGATAAGCACAACCTGTCCAGGTCCCTCAGGCAAGCTCCCAGCCACGGGCAATCTTAGCAAGCAGCTCAGCTCTTCAGTGAGATCAGCTCTTTGGTGAATTCATCTCTTCAGTGATTTCAGCTCTTTGGTGAATTCAGCTCTTCAGTCATTTCAGCTCTTTGGTGAATTCAGCTCTTCAGTCATTTCAGCTCTTTGCTTGCTCAGTGCCTTGGCAGACGCAGGGATGAGTGAGGAGAAGGCTGTATGAGGTTCCACAGCTGTGTCTTTATTGGCAGCTCCTGTGAAGGGTTTCAGTGGCAGCTCTTCTGCCAAACTGGGCAGAGATGGGGTTTATATAGGGTACAGAGGTGTTGGAAATGGTGCAATAGTAAGGGTCGAGGTGAGTATGACCTATGGTCTTACAGAGGGAGATAACAAGGGTCCAAATGTGGAAGAGGGGCTACTTGGGCCCAGTCATCATGGCTCAGCATTTCTTATCTTAGGCAAGTGACCGCCAGGGAGGCCTTGCAGTGCCTCTGGCTGCTACAGTGGCACAATACAGAGTTTAATATTTCTCAGTTATTGTACTGTGTCAGATTTCATAGACTGATACATGGACAAAAGAATGTATGCTTATTTCATTTCTTAATATATTCACTGACTATTTATGAGCCTTGAAGCCAAGGTCCTTCATTAATAGAATAAATTAGAATATAGTTAACCTAATAAAGACCTTTGGCTAATAAGCAACCAAAAAAATGTTTATTACTTGGCATTGACTAACTTTCCATTCAGGTAGGATGTGTGTTTTAAGGAGGACTTAATAGGTTTATAAGCAGCACTGCACATTGACAAATTTAACTTCCTTAAATTAAAATAAATATTAAAAATTGTTTGATTCTCCACAAAGCCAATAATAGTTGCAAACCAGTCAGTGACAAAAGCAGCATATTGAACACATGCAACTTTTCTGAGTGCCATAATATGTTACAATTCTCACTGAAATGCTCAGCCCAGCTATCCTGCTCACAGCAACCTTTAAAGCTATTTATATATTACCCATATTGCTTTATTTCTTTTCCTTTAAGAAGAGCACTTTAATGCTTGAGTGCTTTTCAATTTTGCCATTCAGACAGCAGATTAGGTTTATAATTACTAGCTTAATTTTTACAGGGTGTAGCAAACAGAATTTGGTCTGAAAGATACCCCTGACAATATGAATCTTTAGATGACTTTGGTGTTTCAATAAAAGTTAGATGCAGTCTGATACCTTCTTAAAGTCCTATTGTGGCTGATTATAAAACTGCATGTTCTTTCTGGCCAGTATGCAGTATGCAATTTACAGCCTATTTCTTTCTTGATGTTTGAAAAGGCAGAGATTTCTGAACAACAAGTTAGGAACAATTCTGTCCTCCATTTATCCTGTAACAGGCAGATTACGAATAGATGAGGACTCTGCATTGAACACCTTAAAAATGTGCAGTACTATGGGGCAAAAGTCCCCGAACTGAAAAAAATTAAAAGGCACACATATACTTGAAGGCCTTATAGTGGAGAGAGTTTTTCAGGGTCTGGAATTGACTGGATTTGAAATGACCACGCAGAGACAGAGGACCCATGGAATGAGCTCCTTCATCTCCCTTCTAGACACTTTGGACTCTAATTTTGAATAAAATATATTTTACGTAATTCTGGGTGATTTTATTTTGCACTGGAGTAGGCCCCATTAACTGCAGTGCTCATGATTCTCCTCTGAATGTACTGAGGAGATCACAGAAGCACAGAATCACAGAATGGTTTGTGTTGGAGGGAACCTTAAATGTCATCTAGTTCCAGCTCCCCTGCCATGGGCAGGGATGCCTTCCACTAGACCAGGTCTTGAACACTTCCAGGAATGAGGCACCCACAGTTCCTCCCAGCAATGTGCTCCAGTGCCTCACCACTCTCACAGTAAAACTTTTTTTCACAATATCCAATTCATAGTCATTAGTCCTTATCTAATCACTCTATGCCCTTGTGGGAAGTCCCTCTCCAGCTCTTTTGCAAGCCCCCTTTAGGTACTGCAATGTGCTAAAAGTCTTCCCCAGAGCCTTCTCTTCTCCAGGCACAATCCCAACTCTCAGCATACCTCCACAGCAGAGATGCTCCAGCTTTCTGACCCTCTTTGAGGCCTTGTCTGGGCTCATTACAACAGATCCATCTCCTTTTTTTGTAGGGGACTCTAGAGCTGGATGCAGCATTCCACTCTCACCAGAGCAGAGCAGAGGAGCAGAATCCCTTCCCTCACCTGCTGCCCACATGGCTTTGGTTGCAGCCCAGGACACCTTTGGTTCCAGGGCTGCCAGAGCACACTGCTGGTTGAGCTTCTCTTCCACTTGCAACCCAAATCCTTCTCGCCAATCCTTTGTACTCCCAGCCTGTGTTTGTGTTTGGGATTTCCCTGACCCAGGTGCAGGACCCTGCCCATGATATTGCTGAACCTGGATAGGTTTACACAGCTCCACCTCTCAAGTCTGCCCAAGACCCTCTGGCTGCCATCTCTGTGACAACTGCACCACACCCCAAACTGAAACAAAACACCACAGAAACTAAAGATTTGCTTGAAATAACACTGTTGTCAAGGCTTGAGTATTCACACTCTCTGTGAGATAAACCTGGGTTTAAGGTTATTCCCAGGTCTGTGCAAAACTGGCAGTAGAAGCAAAGCCATTTCCTTTTGGAGGCTGAAGGAGGGAAATCATGATCTGCAGCACTGGTGCTGAGATGGGAGGCACAGGGTGTGTGTTCATCTGTGATGTGTCCTGGCTTGAAGGATATTCAAACGGAAGGAGTTCATTCCTCACACATGTTAGCAATGTACCC
This sequence comes from Lonchura striata, assembly GCF_050655825.1. Classification (NCBI taxonomy): domain Eukaryota; kingdom Metazoa; phylum Chordata; class Aves; order Passeriformes; family Estrildidae; genus Lonchura; species Lonchura striata. The sequence continues at coordinate 149,455,719 of NC_140704.1, read as the reverse complement.
CAGCCCAAAACAAAAAGAAAAGAAAGAGAAAAACTCTGCAGTGCCAAAAATCCACTTTGGTTTATGTTCAATCCATTTTAAGCCACTTTCTCGACAAATGAGTATTGCTGATTGCCAAGTACTTACACACTGGGATCCTTACTTCCTTTTCTTTCTTAAATACAAAGGAAAAAAAATCATGTAGGTAGAACCGTGAAAACTTGAATGCTTTTGTTGGATGCAGGACTTAAGTTTGTTGTATGTAAGTACTTAAGGTTAAAAAAAAAATGAAGCAATTTTATATCAGATTTAGGATTGGAAAATATAAAAAGTTTTTTTTCAAGAAAGATTTCTTAGATGAGTTAAAGAGAAATGATACATTTTTTTTTCTCTCTATATATAAAAGGATCACTTACCATAGTCTCTGAGCTTTTCAAAAACCCATTTTTTAGCAAAATCCACTGAAAATTAGGTAACCTTTCCCTCCGAATGGTTCGAATTTCACTAGCTGACATCTGTTGTTAGTAATAGATACAATAAAACTACCTGTGCCAAGAAAGTCAGGCCCTTGTATTTATCGTAATAAAGCAGAAGGATTTACAATTTGGTGTAAAAAGTTTTCACGGTTCACTATAATTCTTAAATTCAAAATGTTTCTTAACTTTGAGAGAGAAGCAATAAAGGTGAAGAGACAACCTATTACTACTACTTTTTCCTCAGTCTATTTCAAAGAACATTGCAAAGGTGTTTTCAATTTTAGAGATGGTCAGCAATTACATTTTGGAAATATTTTCCAACAGAAAAAGGTATTTTCTGAAATAAGAGGTTTTCTATGTTCTGTGAAGAGAACAAAAGTGATACAGCCCAACGCACTGAAAAAGCATCTGTAATTTCAGTATCCACATAGAACATGAAATTATGGGAGAGGCTTTCAAGAAGTTAACTGGAAGTTTACAGCAATGTCCAGACCTCTGCTCAAATGTTTAGGCAAAACTGATCTCAGAGAGGCCTTGGATCTACACAGTAAATTTTATTTCTACCCCATGTTTGTTTTATTTATATATATAAATATAAGACAAAATATTCCAAGTTTCTATTGCTGAGATGATTAAATTCTTTTGTGTTTAAAAATAACATACATCTATAAATCTAAAATTCAGAGAAGTTAAGATGCCACTATGATATGGTTTTATAGAAACCTACCCTGAAATAAAACACAGATCTCTTTGCTGTTTAAGGAGAGGTTTTGTTAACTCTTTAAAGATCTATTTTAGACCCTGTTTTAGGAAATTATGAAAGGAATGTGAGCACAAGCACAATACAAACAAACTTGTTGATATTTATGTTTAAAAACCATCAGTTCAGAGAAGTCAGGTCTCAAAAGACAAAAAGGGACGTCTGAAGCTGTGTGTTTATTCCTGGGGAGCTGGAAGTGCTACTCATTGATGTGGTGGGGGCTTGCTGTCTGGAGAACTGTGGAATTGCTGGTTTTCTTAAGTATTACCAGTCTAGACCTGATGGACTGCCTGATTACAAATGTCACTCTGAGCAGTAGGAGTCCACAGTCAAAAGGAAAATATAAGTGCAGGGCTCAGTTCATGATCACAGAAAATGTTAGAGTTGGCTCTGGGGAGGGTTTGCCAGCTCTGTTTATTATTTCTTGCCAACTACAGTATGGGACAAGGCTTTAGCCTGAGTATGAGCTCTAAAGTCAGAAAATGGACAGAGTTCAAATTGCACTTATTTACATTAGTAAATAGGGTAAGTGTATCTCCTCCTGCAGCCCGAGTTCTCTCTTTTATACTGTTTCCAGCACTACCGGTTCCTGGCAAAAAGTGTTTATAAAAACAACCCGGTCGCATCTGCCCCTCCCATGAGCTCATCAGCAATGAGCAGCTCAGTCCTGAGGAGTCCTGGCTTTTCCTGAGGAGGGAAATGATCCCTTTTAACCCCAGCCTGGCTGGGCACCTGCTTAGTGTGATGTGCAAGGAAAGCAGCACTCGAAATTGGGATGTCACTGGAAGTGGGCAGGTTGAGAGAAGATATCAGGGCATCCTCTGACTGTAGATGCAACTTCACAATCTTCTCTAAAGAAAGGCATTTTTGCTACTGAAAGGAGGTGATAATCGCACAAGTGTTAGGTTCTTGTGGGAAGTAATGCTGCATTTATCCTGAAAACAGCGTGGCATCAGCAGAAAATCAGGGCTATCTACTGTGATCACAATTAATGTGCTCTCTGCTGCGATCAATTTACACTTAATGATGCATTTAATGGTAATAAAATGGGGCAGATACAAAATATCTTACCATTGTTTTAATTTGGTTCATTTTAGATGTCAAGGAAAGGTTGAGTCATAGTATCTATCATTCTAGAAAAAAAAAAATCCAAATAGCTGAGGTAGAAAGTTGTGAGGAAAGAAACATAATAAGGTCTGGGAATTACAAATCCTTTCTCTCTGTACCAATCATAAGAGTGCTGAGTTAGGAAAATTAGGACATTTAGAAAGTTGTTATTATAATTATGAGATGCCCTCCTTGCCTCTGTACAGTGGCATTTCCTCTGAAATTTCTCTGCCACTAGGTAAACCTTTTAGGAAGTCATAATGACATGCAAATAGACCATGCCAAATTAAATTGATTAATACATCATAAGACTATTTTCTGCTGCTTCAGGCAAGTCCTAATGCACATGTAATCAGCAAGGAAAATCCAAACATCCAAGAGGTCTTAATCAACAGGGAAGTTATGATACAAAGCTTATCTTTGAGGCAAGGACATGTCACACATTGGTTTCCATGGTTTGAAAGTTTTGTTCAATATATTTCTCACTGTAGCATGGGGCCAGACCAAACCTTATCCAACCTATGCATCTCCCTGCTGGAAGGTTCAGGCTGGAAAGTTTAGACATGAGAAATCACTTTTATTCCAGTGCTTTTGTCCATTCTCTTCAGGACTTTGATTCAGTGGTCCTTGGCTGGGCATGAGAAGCATTTCTGTCATCCTATGTTTTCTTAGGCAGGCAATGTAAATGAGGGCAGCTAGAAAAGAAATGTGGTCATCAAATACTCTGGACATACAGAGCTGACTCACTTTTCTCTTCCTGCCCTGGAACACTGAAAGACATTAGGTCACTTTTTGGCAAGAGAAAAAGTGAAATGAAGTGCTGAGACAGACTGAAAATATGAGCTCAAGCAGGTGCGGGGGAGGGGGGGGTAAGTGCAAATATCTTTCAGCTGTTAATATTGATTCACAGGGTTTGAAATGCATTTTTGCATTTTCCATAAAAGCTTGGTGTTTGGAGGGACGAAATATTTTCAAGAGCCATCAAATTTTAATTGATGAGGGACAGAACAAGAATAGAACAACAATCTGTCCCAGTTCTCTTCCACGACTTAACACTGTCTCATCTAATGTGCTGAGGTTGGAAATTTTCAGTTAATTACTTTTCTTTTACTATTTTCCCTTTTTGACCTCTTTAAGACTTCAATATTCTTGCACTCTTCTTAAGGATTTTCTGCTATTTGGGAAAACACAAAGTGCTGAAATGTTAAAAGAAAGTCAGATAGCAGAGGCTGTCCATGTTAAGCCTGTACTTCTGTCTAGAAAATGGGTATGCAGATAGCAGAACTGCAAGCAGCATGTTTTTTTACAATAGGAATGAGAGTGAAATCTGTTTATGTACAACTCTGTTGTAAAACAGTCAGAAGAGAGAGAATTTCACCTTAGGAAAGCCACAAAGAAACACAGCGCATTTTATTTCTCATCAATTCAATGCAAGAGTGAGAAAGTGAAGTGTTGTGAGTGAGATGAAAACATGATGTGCAGAGAATCTCCTGAATTTCAGCAGAACATGTTGGGTGGAGCTGACATTCCTCTTGCATAGGACAAATTTTCTTTGCATTTATAATGCCCTTTTTATGAGGACATGTAATGATAGGACAAGGGGGAATGGCTTTAACTGAAAGATAGGAGGTTTGGGTTAGATATTTGGAAGAAATTATTCCCTCTGAGGGTGATGAGGTACAGTTTGCCCAGGGAAGCTGTGGATACCCCATCAACACCTGGAAGTGTTCAAGGCCAGGTTGGATGGGGCGTTGAGCAATCTGACCTAGTGAGATTTGTCCTTGCCCATGGCAGGAGGGTTACAAGTAGATGATGTTTAACATCCCTTTCAACCCAAACCAAACAAACCAATGACAATCAAAATAAACCAATTTTCTGTAGAATCTGCAGCATCATAGGTTCTAGCACTGCTCTCCTAATTCCTGGTTCTTTGTCACAGGAACAAAGAAAGGGGAAGACAAGCAAGTCCATCAAAGCCTCTGTAACTAATGAAAGTACAATCCCTAAATATATATTTAAAATACCCCAACCAAATATATTCCCTGATTTTGTGCTTTTCCTTGAGGAGACTGCACAAAAGAATAGTAGGAAAATATAGAAGTAAGGAAAAGAGTTCCATTTGGCCCTATCCCACATCTTCCTATGTTGTTTCTAATGAAGTTGCCTTTCTTCCATGCCTTTGGCAGGCAAACAAGGGTTTTAATTTCAATCTCTCAGAAGCTGTAGGGAGAGATGAGTTATATTTATTCAGACCCAGTTGTGGGTTACTCATGTTTACACACTTCTGGATTGCTGGAGTCACAGAAATGGCACATTCATATCTATTTAGAAGTGACTATTTAGAGACCTTATCCTTGCTTTTAGCATCTCTTTCTTCCTGAAAAGTGGCACATTTTGCCTTCAAACAAAAAGAGGCACATTTCTTACAAATACTTCCATATATGGGATGCCTCAATAAGGAAGGGTGTTGACAAATTTATAAAGTGACTTTTTTTTTTTACTGTTAGAAATTGCTGACATGGAGAAATCCAGATACCAAGTGACATAAGAGGATTCCTGTAAGGAAATATGTTTCAGATACTTCCCATAAACCCAAGGCACTTCCCCCAGGTGATGTCCCAGAGTAGGAGAGTGCATAGGTGGGACTGACTGGAAGGAGAGGAAAGGTTCACCCTAACGAGGCATCTTGCTGTCCCTTCATAGTTCCTGTGCTGTTGCATCTTTTTGAGACAGTGCTTTCTTTTTACCACTGCTGCCTTCTTTCTCATCTCCCAGCACCCTGATGGTGCTGGCTGTTGTCCAGCATACAGTGACTTTCAGGTGTACTGCAAGATCAGGATCTCCAGGCTTTTCCCTCTCCTGAAGTAATTAAGGCTCCTTTGTGAGTGAATAAAGATGTCTTGTCACCTCTTTATCATCTCTTCGCATCCAGGTCAGCATCATTGTCCAGTCTCACTTTGAGGAGTTCAATTCATTACAAAACAGAAGTTATAGGCTGAAAATCAAGACCTTTTACTCCAATGACAAAAGAGCTAATCCTTTGATTCTTAGAAGTGTTGTGAACATAACAAAAGACTCTGTTCCTTTTATTCCTATCCTTGAATGAATTGTGAACAGCACTTCAGAATGTCCATCCTGTCATGGACATTATCTGAGAAACTTATCTATGTTTCTTCCCCCAGTCCAGATGGTGGCAAAGAGTTCTTGCTCGTCTGAGTTTCAGACCCCATGGACTGCACAAACATGACAATAACCACAACTGATGGGTAATATTTTGCCATCTGCTAAACTCTATATCTTCAAATGCTCTATTCATGTTTGGATGAACCTGTTGGAATTTTTATTTGACCTCTCATGTGCAAAGTTTTGTGAGATCACAGAATCATTTGCTGTCATCATTTGCTTGCTCCAGATAGGCCTTATCTTCTGAAGGCCTTCAGACCTCATTTCTATGACTGAATCCAGGGAGTTCACCCATTTTCAACTGTCTAGGTTCTCCTCTTCGTTCCACTAATTTGTCTTTGTTATTATTTACTCTGCACCTGTGTTATTTAACTGTGAGGCATATAGAAGAATGATGCAAATGAACCATGTGGCAAACCACAACTCTATTGCAAGTTACATTACTCTATAAATAGAAAATAAAATGAGAACTATTTGTCTGTACAGGAAACCAATAAAAAAAGCAATACAAAATTTCCTACATGGAAGATCTTACCAGGCAAATAATTATCTACTGAAATTACAAGCACTGCACTTGAATTCTCAAGAGCATCTTGCAGCACAGACTGGTATTTCTTTATTACAATTTCATGGTATTTTAAAATCAGTAATCCTAAAACTTTTATTTAGAATTAGAATGCAGATTTCATTTTTTCATTGCCAAATTGTATTGCAATTTTGTGTCATCAATGTGCTAATAACTAGACAAAATTACCATTTTAAGCTTTATTTGTGACAGATCACAGCATGTGTTTGCAGTCTATCCCTTAGCAACACAGCTTGGGAGATAAATAAAATTGTGGGTGCCTCTACTGTTGTCAAGAATATAGAGAAAATCTGGTGAAAAACTATAGGGAAAACAATAGTGTTGCCCCTAAAACTAAATCTGTTTCCTAGTTCTACCTCTACTCTGAATTGTAAACTGACATCTGTGACAAGGAGAAATAGCAAATGCCAGTTTTATTTTCAACGTGGTGTTATTTTTACTTTTTTTCTCCACCACTTGATAGCCTTCAAAATGTCCTTCCAATGCCGCAGAGAAGCATAGCTTCCTCAAACATGCAAAACCAGTTTGGGGAGGGAAAGTCAAAGCAACTTTCTATTACAGAGAAATACAAACAGTGAGAGTTGATCTATATTGAAATACCTATCCACGTTAATGGCTCCAAAGTGCTATTCTTAATTATAACATCTAGATTCCTTTTAAATACTTAAGAGGAAGAGAGAAATGTCACTGTGTACAACTGATAACTGCAGAAAGCTTGACTGCAGAGAGGAGAGCAAAGATGGTATTTAGCTGTATGGATAACAGGGTAGGAAGTAACACAGAAGATCCAATAAAAGAAAGTGATCCAGGCATGCCTTCAGATATCTGCCACAGTGGAAAATCTCAAAGTAAAAATTCTAGATGGAGGTCTGAAAGGTTTGGCCCATTTAGTGTGGATGAGCAGCAGACAGAGGGGACTTTTATAAAAAAATTAATTGTAAAAAGGCCAGTGTTTGAGGGTTTGGCTTTGTGACCACAAAGATCTGCTTTAGTTTACAACTGAGGTAGTACAGAAACACTTGCACAAAACATTTCCCATTCAAAGTCCTTGATGCTAGACGCTGGGGGAGCACTGGGCCATTAACAACCACACTGTGATCACCAGTGTCTTATCAGACTGGTTTTGCCCATTAAGACCTTTCCAATTTCTGCAGAAAAGGACAAGGGATCTGGCAGGCAGTAAGCTGAACATGAAAGAGTAATATGTCCTTGAAACAGCAACAAAAGAAAGAGATCCTGGGCCACATTTGCAATCCTGCAGCCAGCAGATCAAGGGAAGAGATCACCCTGCTCTACTCAGCATGTGTTAGCCAGATTTTGTCTTCTCAGTTCAAGAGAAACCTTGAAGTGTGGAGGTGGTCCAGTGGAGGGCCATGGGGATGATTAGATGGTTGGAGAACTTGACACATAGACAAAGGCTGAAAATTAGCTTTGTCAAAAAGAAAAAGAAAATTTGGTTTTCTACACCTAGAGAGAAAGAAAGGCTCAGGGAGATCTAATCACCATCTTTGACTCCTGAGGATGCAGTTGAAGAGGAGGTGCTCCCTACCCAGAAATGCATGGTGGCAGGACAAGAGGCAGTGGGTAGAAGTTGCTTCTGGGAAATTTCGTCTGGATATAAGAAAAAATTCTTCACTGCGAGACCACTTAACCATTGGGAGACATTGTCCAGAAAAGTAGGTCTGGATAATGTAACCTAAAGCACTTCTTGGAAGGTTCATCCATATAATCTCTGCTTTTAAATGAGAGTTTTCTGTTACTCATTTTCTGTCACCATCCTGTCTTAGGAGAAAGCAGCTTCATACTCATCTTCCCCAGTGCTTCACCCATGAGAGAAGAACCATACTGCTTGACAATGCTTTTGGAAAGAACAGAGAAAAGAGACACAGAGACAAATGAAAAAAGTGTCATTTACAGCCTCCAGCCTCCCACCTGATGCAATGGACAAGCCTCACCTAAGGGATTTGTTCTGCTTCCTAAATATCCTGAAAACTATTCCTTGTCCCCTGCTGTGACCTTTACTGTGGCAGTGGCTGTCAAATGATAAGCATAACCATCTCTCCAAGCAAGAATATATTGAACTGTGTAAAATAAACATAATTTCAAAGCTGTATCTTCCAGCAGAGCACTACATTGTCTCTTAACATAATGTATTTGTTAGCATCGCCTCGGTTTGAGAAGTGCAACAGGAACTGCTAAGGTGAATTATGAGAGGTTAACAATGAAAAGTAAGCATTGTGCTGAGCTGATGACTCATGCAGAGCTCTTCAAGAGATGCACATATTAAAAACAGCTGGAAAATATCAGACAACATAAAAAATCCACCATCGCTCTCTTAACCTCTGGCGCTGTAAATAGACCTGAAAATTTAGTGTTGGTTATATCTCGCTTTAGAGGCTGTGGTGGAAAACATGACACCACAACAGTTACAGTGCAGCTTTTGATTTATCTCACTGACAGCCACCAGCTCCTTCAATGCCTCTCTGATAATGAAGCACAGAAGAGGACAGACATGCAAACTGAGTGTACCTGATTTATATGAAGTGGGAAAGAACTCTGTCTGCATGCGCAGCCATATCCCTGTGCTGGCTGACACACACTTCTCTCTCATGATTCCTGTGCCTGATTTATAAAGCATCCAGTAGGTTTCTGATCTGTCAGCAGCTGCAATGCTGCCTTAGCTTTAAAAACACACACATGTCCCTGGAAGTTGACCCATGAAGCTCATAGGAGAATTGGAGGTGAACAGAATGCACATTCCTTGTGCCTTGTTGCTTTATGAGTCTCTTCTCCAAATATTACACCGTGAATTGGATCAATTTCTCCTTCAACTCCAAGAGCCCTCAAAAAACAATCCAAGTGCACCCAAACTCTAGCCCATCAAATGTAGATTATTATACTCAATATTTTATTTTCCTAGGTATTTGTTATTCCTGCCCTAAGGTTATTCCCTTGCCATCCTGTGCTGCCATCTGTCCTGCATTTGGTGGATGGCCACTTCCACTACATAATAGGGAAAAACATTTGCTGTAAGATAATAAAGTATTTCTATACTATGTTCACTATGACCAAGGAAACCCATTCAGACATTGAAAAAAAAGGATAAACTTCAATTGGATGAAAAACTCCACTGAAGTCCGTCCATGAGACTGTTGAAACAAGGAGTCTCCAGGACTTGGTTATTATAACCTGAGTCTCTATTTACTGGCAGATGTGCTATCTCAGCTCCTTCCCTCTCTTATCCTCAAATGCAAAGAAGACATCAGGCTTTGAGTATCACATTTTATTTCAGATTTATTTTTCTTCTCCTCAGCCCATGAACATTTGCCTGCAATTGGCATTCAACAAAAATATTAATTTTCATATGTGCTAATACTCATGCCACATAAAGTTAGTCAAATGAGATTACAGAATTATGAAATCAGCTAAATTGGCAAACAGGAAACATGAGAACTAAGGAATATATTAGTCAAGTGCATGGGCAGACTTGCCCATTTGATCAAACCAGCATGGGACAGGTAAAATTATGTTGAGGAGCCAGAAGCTCCTTGCTTAGTGTTTGCCCTGAAGCTCTTACGTGGAGGGTGATTCCTCTCTGCCTCCCATGCTGCTGAATTGTTCACCCCCACACAGCACACCCTGGCATTATTTGGGTTACAGGCTTTACTGGAAGTCCCAAAGGAGGCTAGAAACCATTACATCAGTTATGCCTATTAAGACTTGATCAGGCACAGCAGTGAAGAGTTTACTGTGTAAACAGGGTATGTGAAATAGGGATAACAGGCACAGAGTTTTGATTTACTGACAGATGGATACTGTTCCTTTACTGTTCTTGGACTCAATCGTCCATCTTAATCCACTGCCTTAATCACCATCTGCTCAGAGCAGGGTAGGGGACACTCAGTCTCACTTTGTACAGGTGTAAACCTGGCCATGTGCTAACTGTGTTTGTGTTCAGTTTGAGCAATGCCATTACTCCATTTTAGTCTCGCTTCAGGAACAGTGACCTAGATTTTCTAGGGTGGGCTGTTAGTTTTCATTCTCATCTGAAGCCTCATTTCAAAAGAAAAAGAAAAAAAAATATTTAGGCACCCTAAAATGTTTTAAGATTTTTTAAACTGAATGTGAAAAAACAGTAACTGAGCATTGCTATTCACTCTGAAAAAATGCAAGCCTGTGGCTCAGCAGCTGATGCTCAGCAGAGACTGTTAATGAGGCTGGTCAGCATCCTCAAGACTACTTTTAATTTTACATAACCTGTCTCTAATGGAATCTGTCATTTTAGACTAAATTGGGACCTTCAGAGAGCATAACTGCACAGAAGTCCAAAGGTATAGGCCTGGACGTCCCACCAGGCTCCAGCTCAGCAGCATCCTCAGGGTCAGGGCTAGAGATTGGTCCCGTTTACAGCCTTCAGAATGTACATAGGTCTGGACTTTCATCAAAGCACCCACTTTAGCACTTTGTCAGACCTGCCAAGTTCCTGATACAAGTTGGGATGAGACCTGGGCATGCACTTTGTCCTCCACAATGAACAGTGCCATAGCAAGCAGGGGTAGAAATCATCCTTGCTACTAAACACAATGAAAGAAGTATGCAGATTTACAAAACGCTGTGCCTGACAAGCTTAAAAGCAAACATAAACGGTACTGAACCTGCACTTAATTTCTTTTGTACTTTCAATTAATAGGTGAGGTAAGAATTCTTGGAACCTGGGACATTCCAGAGCAAACAAAAGCAAAATCTGCCTGTTCATGTCTGCAGCTAACTGGGCGGTTCTGCTTTCTTTGCACTACAATATGACTGTATAAATCCACTTTTTCATGGCAAGCTGACACACCAAGTTCAGCTGCTACACACTTGCTTGCCAAAGCACAGGCAGCCTCCTGCTAACTAATCTTTCCCAGGTAGCAGAATTTTTATGGTTCTTTAATGCTTCATCAGGTGTTAATCATAACATTTTACTGTCTGAATAACAAGCTTATCTCCCTCAAGAAATCCTTGGTTCACATCCAAAATTCTGTTCACAGAGTAGACAATATACTTTGATAGCAGTGACCACACTTCACCCTGTGCCCAATGAATTTCCAGGCTCATGGATTGAATAAGAACATTTGTTAGTTGCTGCCTTTGATATTACAGAAGTGCCTACAATTTATTCGCCAGGATACTGATGCTGAAAAAAATCAGTAATTTCAGAAAGGAAGTCTATTTTTCCTCCTTGCTCTTGTGTAAAAATGTAGCTTGATTAAGGTTAGAGGATAGAAGTGGGGTGTGTGCAGGTGAAAATCAGCACCTCACTCGTGATCAAGAATTGCACCAAGGCAGAAAGCTCTGTATTCACAGTATTGTAGGCAAATTGGTTTTTTCTGTATTTGTAGGAATGGGGAACAAAGACACATGGACTCCCTTGTGCATACTGAGGAAATCACTTTATTGTAGAAAACTCTTCCCTTATATACCTTTAGTTTCCTCTGGGCATAACCAGAACTTAACAGAAGAAGGGTACCCCTTGGCAGCTCAGCTGCAGTGCTGCTGTCCACAAGTCTCTCCCCAAAACTTCCCCCCAGCTGACCTCTAAACACGCAGCCTGCTGCTGTGCCCTCCCACAGGGCTTTCTGCTAAACAGAACCATTAAAACCTTTTAACAAACACAACCCCATATCCCACATCTATGCCATAAAAATGGGGACAAAATTCCCTCTGTCACCACATGATGGAATCTCAGCTGCTTCAAGTCCAGGCTCTCTGTCAATATTTTCAAGACATCTCTTAAATTATGTAGAAACCAAAACTTCATTTTCAGAGTGGTTTCCTGAACATCTGCCTTCCAAGTGCTTGCTCCTTCTGAAAATGGGACTGAGGCTCCTGAAGCACAGGGTTTGTTCTAAAAGCTCTGCTCCCTCTCCATCGTGCTTGTACAGCACTCATCTGGTAAAGCACAACTCCCTGAAATGTTCCCCTCCCAGGTTTTGAATGGTCACTGGAAGAGCTGTTTTGCACTGTACAAGTTTATAATGAGTTATTCTGGCCAGAAGTCCTTAGGGTTATTCTTGTCTTTGTTTTTACCTGTAAACTTAACCTTATAATAGTATGCTTTAGTCAATGTTCTTCAGACAAGAAACAACCATCCCTTTCATCATTCCTATGACAATTTTTAGCCTTTATTCTTTACTGTTTGGCCTCAGAATACTTTATGAAGAAAAATATACAGTGAGTACCTAGTCCTGAAATCATTACAACATGATCTTTATGGATTTGAGATTAAAGTCTCACAGTTAATATGCTCTTTTCACACGTGGATCATGCTTCAGCAGACAAGTGTTGATGGCAAGATGTTCATCTGGTGATTGTGGGGTCTGTGTGGTCCAAGGAGAAATCATGGTAAGGTTTGGAAGATGTTGGTGTCAAATACATGGGGTGGCTGCTCCAAGACTGAGCTTCCCAGAGTCACAGATACAGCTCCTGACTGAAGGTCTGCAAGGCCCAAGGGGTACGTCAAGTTTTCTGAAGGTAACCCCACACTTGGACTGCTGCCTTATCCATGCCTGAAGCATGGTCCCTCCCTGGGATATAGACTGAGGCATTGCTACTAACAGTTGCCTGCTGTATTTTTTTGTATGCACTGGTAGAAAAAAAATCCTTCACCTTGTGAAAGGTACATGAGAAATGTGAATAAGAACAGAGTGAACTCATTCTGACCCTAACTCATGCAGCACTGGCTGAGTTGACTTGCCTTTGTGGAAAAGTCTCATGAAGCACAAGGCTGGAGTCACAGCTGTGCCGATGGAGGTGTGTGGGGTGATGTGTCACTGCCAGACTCAGAGGGGAGGTTTGTAGGAATGTGCCCCTTGTTGACAGAATAAACAAGTTACCTTTGTTTCTTTAAAAAGGAAAAAAACGTCTAGAAGTGTCTCTCTTCAATTTGGTTAAAAGATGCCTCATAGGACTTTAGAGACTTTAAACTTAAGGATACTTAATTGGACAGAAGCCAAAAAGTCTCTATTAAGTAATTCACTAGAAAAGAAGAGAACAAAAGAAGTTAATAGCTTCTGTGAAATGTTTTAGTAGGAGTAAGAACCTCCTCTGCCCTGGCTCAGTTTTTTTCTGTAAAGAGCTTTTTTATTTTAACTTTATTAAAACTTTTTGTTTCCAACACTGTCACAAGAGTCATCCTGCTACTTTATGTCACCTAAAGCAGCTGAGCTATCAAAGGTATAATGCTTATCTCTGCGAGCTTACAAGAGCTTACAAGACCTAGCTTAAGAGTCTAGACAGAAAAAGCATTAGAGCTTGGAGGGCTCTGGGTCTCAGAAAAAGTGTCCAGCAGCCTTGGCATTGTGGAGGTACAGCACGCTCCTCTTAAGTCCTTTAGCTGGCACACAGGTCACCAGGTTGTGATGTCCAGGAGCTGGTGTTCTGGGTGAGGGGACACACTGGGATCATTCTGTTGTGCTACATGGACATTTAGCAGAAAAGCCTAGAGAAGCAAAAGTTGTCTAGTTCAACCTCAGTTTTATATAATTCACATCAGTTCTGCAGCAACATTAGCTGCTGACCCTGGTGTTAGCAGGGTTTTTACCTGGAGAGCTAAGCTCACTGCATCACTGCAATCCTGATATTTTTCAAGTGACTTGCCAAATATCTAATCTCGTCCAAGTCATTTGCACAAGGTACACCCTGAAACCGAGCTTGCATCCAGGGCCTCCAGCCAGAGGGTCTTGTGGGCTTTCAGAGCTTGCAGAGAATCTGATCCTGTCACGCAGGCAGGATGAGCCAGCCTACAGGAGACTGAAGAGTCTGTTTATATTTTAGCCTTAGTTTTTCTTGCCAGAGTGATTTCTTTTTATATTGTTCTGAGAGAAACTGGATAGCTGCAGCCCATCCACTTTTACAGTTTTCTTCTTTCAGCCACAGTCACGTATTAAGAAATGTGTTTTCTCATGGATGCCTCCCCTGTTGTTATGTTGACTACCTTCCCATCTGTTTGCAATCTCAAATCATTGCAGTGGCAGCAGAGTCATGGGAACAGCTGCCTTTCAAAATCCACAAAGTCCCATCATTATTCTGTACTTAGTCTTGGCTAAAGAGCTTACCTGGCTGTGCTGCAGGTCACTTCCAAGGGCAAAGCTTTTCAACATCCATGGCAAATAATAAAAAACAGTTGTTTTCTTATTGCACTCACCTTCCCTGGCTGCTTTCTGTTCAATTTCTGTTACTTCTCATTTGTGCACCTTTATGAATTATTGTTTTGGCTGTGCAATTACAGGAGTGCAGCCATGTGGCTCTGACTTCTAAGGAGATAGGTCCTCTACACCATGAGCCTTGCAGAAGATTTGTAATAGAAAAATACAGAAGACTTTGTATCAGCAAAGATGGCTGTCTTGCCTAGCAGCTGTTGGCTAAAGGTACAGGTAACCTAGCAAGGAACTCATTATAAAAGTTATCTTACTATTCCAAGGTGTAATCCTAAGGGCAGTCAACAGAGAAATAGTAATGAAAATATTTTGACTATTTAAAATATATTTTTTAGAGATTTGCTGGTAATTTTATGCTATTTTTATTTTTTCTTTTATTTTCTTTTTTGTCTTTTCTTTCTCAATATAATTTATAACAATTCATGAATGTTCAATAACTTTGTCATTCAGTACCCTGTCTAGTGTTTCCCCTCATCTTTGGAAACCTTGTCACCTGCTATATTCTACAGAAGGAGGTCTGCAATTTAACTGCATGAAATATGATGAAAAAATACTTTTTGTTTCTTCTCAGCCTCCTTCCCTTCTGTGTAATTGGATGTCCATAGTTCTTTTACTGAAGAGATTGTAAACTTCTATCCCAACAAACCTTTCCTTGCCAAAAACAGCGTTTACAGACATCAGCTAAATTTTCCCCTCTTTTCCCTAAATTGTCTCTTGTCTGGACTGAAGGCTCCCAGCTTAATCTCTCCTGGTAACAGAATCAGTTTCTCACATTGATTGTACCTGAGATGATTCTCTGAATTTTTACAAGCCTTAAATAAATCCTACAGGATGGGAATACCAGAACTGTACACATCATGTGAAGGGTGGGCAAGATATGGATTTACCCAGTGGCATAGTAGGGCTCTTCCCTTCCTCCTCCAGCCCCTTTGGGAGTGGCACCAAGGACTTGCTATAAAAATCTTTGCTCTTCCCCATCATGACATGGATCATAACAGGATAATTAACCTTAATATAGTAGCATATATGTGACAAATATGACCAATTTCTAAGCACCAGGATTGCTGAATTTTTTACACGGCTTCTTCAAAGTACTCTCCTAGGGCTGAATTAAGGCTGTTGAGATAACTAAAACACACAATTCCGTTTCTGTTTTATGCCTCTACATTTTCTTATATTCAAAACTTTTTTATTAGGTGAAAATAACAATTCTGCAATTCTCCCAAAATATCTGCAGTTATTAAAGTGCTTTCCCAAAATGTAATTTTAATTTAATGTAATTTTTCAATGTAGAAACCTCCTTTGTTTTTCATAGTTAAACCCTTACACATGAGCAGTGTAAAAAGATGCTTTAGAAAACAAAACCTCAAGACCAATTTGCTTTCAGGTACCACAATAAACGAAATATCACCATACAAATCATCCAAATTCTCAAAGGTCCGGAATACTGCCTTTGCATTTTTGTGAGTTTAAGCTTAACCTTGGAGATACTGGATTTGCAGATTTGCTCAAGCTGAGTCACTGTACTCTGGAAAAGCTGATGCAGATCTGTTTTCCTCTTAAAACCAGTTCCTATGAATTTTCTCTGAGTCTTGCTCAATGTGAAGCTTGTCAATCCAGCAGGCACAAATACAGACTCCTCTCTATCTTCTCCCTGGAATGTTCCCATACTGACATTTCTATCCCCCTCCTATTCATCTCTTCCTTCTTCCCGCCATAGTACCCTTATCTTCTCAACATCTCTGGAGATTCCCCTTTCTTGGCTTCTTTCCTGAATGGCCTTGTTGAGAATGGGATTTGGTGTGAAATGTGTTTTGATTTTCCAATGGGATTAATGGCCAGGTTTTGACCTTTTTGTCTGGTTTTGAACATATCTTTCCTAGAAGAAATTTGCTTTCTCCTGCAGGATGCCCTCACATAAAATGGTGTTTGTTCAAACTGCCAGTCTCTTCTGCTCTTACAGAAAACCAGACTATGGAAGCAGTGCAACCCCCCCTGTGTGGGGAATAATGCACTGATGCCATGTTGCAGAAGGCTGAATAAATTGCTTTTATTAAACTAAATTATATTACATTAACACTATACTATACTAGAACTACATGATACTAAAAAGATACTAAAGAAAAACCTGTGACTGTCTCCAGACAGTCACGACACGGCTTTGACCCAATTGGGCAATTAATCCAAACAACCATCTGTGTGATGATTATTCTCCTGCACGGTGGGGGTGTAGGGAGGATCTATCTATCCTCTGCAACAACCATCACCAGTGTCCAATTAACAAATCACTCTTTGGTAAACAATCTCCATAACACATTCCACATGTGCCAAACCACAAGAGCAGTGAATAGAGATAAGAATTGTTTTCTTCTTTCTCTGAGTTTTCTCACTGCATCTCACAACTTCCCATGAAAAATCCTAGGAGAGAGAATCATGTCTCTCTCTGTTCAGAGAATGTGAGTACTACACCAGACCACCTCTGCCCTTAGAAAAGATGTCATTTGCCAAAAATGCTGCTGGCTTTCCTCTGCAGAGGAAACATTATATGGTTGAATAAATTGTTTTTATAATTGTTATGTCTCTTTTTATTATACACATTTAGGAGAATAAATTTCCTCAGGAAGTTTAGTCATTTTCTAAAAGATTGCATTTTGAAACTAAAATGTCACAGTTGTCTCTTATGCCAATAGCTTTTTAAGTCTATTTCCATGTGTATATATTTGTATATATCAGAGTCATTGAATAGTTTGAGTAGGAAGGGACTTTAAAGAACATTTAGTTCCAAACCCCCTGCCATGAACAGGCACACCTTTCACTAGACCATGCTGCTGAAGGCTCTGTTCACCCAAGGGAATTCATTTTTGTAATCAGAGACCTTTGTGTGAATTGTTGGGAAAGCCTTGAATTTTCTAATTTAAGATTTCTATTACAATTTATTAAAGGAATGTGCCATCTTTGGATATTTGTAGAGATTTCCACTTTATCTAGTACAGCTTGTATGAGTTTATGTCCTTCTGGGCAACTGGGAGGCAATGTGGAGGTTTTCACAGAGTTTTTAGCTTACAGGACTGTGGTGAGAAGACAAAGGAAAATTCAGTTTTGCATAACATTTAACAGGCAATCGAACATAGAGTAAACATTCCTTCCCTCTCTCATGCTGCTTTGTTCATAATTCAAGCTCAATTCCATTTTACTGGACTATATTACTGAATCCAGCAGGAGTAGTCAAGAATTTTCCTTTGGCTATGTCTAGTCCACAAGTCTCTAGAGGAATGGACAATTATAAAAACAAATAATTTCCCTGGACTGCTGCATTTTTATACTCAGATTCTGGCATTTATGCTACCCCATTGCAAATTATCTGTTTTCCCTATGCACAGGGAATTAGCTTTCACCCAAACTGCTGGGGAATCCAGACAACATTTTATTGCAATTTCTCTCAGGTGATCTGAGACTTCAGCAAAAGTCACCTTTCCCTCTCATTGTGGTGGTATTACAATGCAAAAAGGAGAAACATAACTGACTGTAGGAAGCAGTGTACCACTGAGAGCTCCTTGGGCAATATCTCAACAACTTCTCCATGGCCCAACATAAAATTTAGGTTCCTGGTTTTTCAGTGAACACATAAAGGTTGTCCTCCTTGTTCTCTGTCCCCTGGTAAGCTAAGATGGGATATATATTTCCTAATTTGATCTGTCTAAAATCAAATTTTGTAATCTACCTTTATCTGTTCTTGTCCAGACTCACTTTGAAGTCAGTGCGTAACAAGTCCAGCTGAAAGCATAAATTCACTACACCTCAGGGCTGGTGTCAGGTAAGAGGGTAATTGGACCTCTCTTTGTAGTTTCTTCTTCATCATTAATTATGAAGAAACCTGGACAACTAACCCACACTTTTGCAAATTCTAGAGGACCAATGAGGGTGTCTTTGCAGCTGCAAGAAAAATTTGTATTTGACTTGGAAACAGCCCCAAGTTTGCTCAATATGTGCAGAAAACCCAAGGTTTTTGTGTCTTTCCATGAAGTTTTGCAATACTAGTAATACCAGAAAGCCTTTGGGACACTTAAAATACCCATTTAATGTAAGAATATGTATTTATATCACACTTTTGAAGTTTCTGCTCTCCTCCTTTCCTTAGGAGAATTTGGTCTAAAACTCTAAATCTGCAAATACAAAGCAATCTCACTTAGCTTTACAGACCAGATTCCTGAGTCACTCTGGCTAAGTGGCACAGGGTAAAAATATCCCTCCTCTTCATCTCCTGCAGTTCAGAGGAATCAATAAGGTCAGGCAGATGCATCAATGTTGAGCACTTGAACAAGTGTTCTGCAAGACTGGGTGTAAGCAAAGAAAGAAAAATCAAGGTGCAAGTCCCAGTGGGACAGCAAAAGCACAAGAGCATTAAATCAAGAGAAACAGTGGCTGAGTTTTACTCTATCCCCAGGGTGTTTGGGTTCACAGGAGAGCCCAGGAGAGCTGCTGCTCTGGATGGATAGCTCATAGCTCCTGTGTCACATCTGTCATCAACATGGAGCTGTCTCAGAAATCCAAGACATTTTCTCCAGAGGCACTCATGCTAAAGCAGCTGTACTCTGTGTCCTCTGTGCCATGGTTTAGTGTCCTTTGCAGGATTATGAAGCTGCTGTTCTGACATACCTGGCTGGCCAGAAGAGGTGGATCAGATGGCTGAATTTGGAGGATGAAAGAAAAGAGTGTTTCTCTGGAGAGAACTGGAAGAATAGTCTAGAAGTACTCTGTGAAAAACATGGAAGAACATCTTTCCTTGTTGATAGATTTGATCCCTCTTTTCTGTTCTTTTCCAACTGAGACTGGATAAAACAAGCATAAAACTCAGGAAAGAAAATTTGGATCTCCATGTGAAGCTGAGCTATCTCCCAGCTGCAAATCCTTAAGAGATTTTGACTCAGATACTGCTTCAGAAGTAGCCAGGGATGCCATAAACCAGGACATGGCTCATATTTGTGAGTCCAGACACACCACTTCCAAATGTTTTGTGTGCATGAATGTGAGTAAGCTAGACTCAAACTACCCAAAACCAGGATTTTCTGGTGTGTATTACTTGTCAGAGCAAATAGGCCCTAGACAGAAAACGAGGTTTTCTGCACAGGCACAGATGCAATGTGGTGCTCTGCTCAGTCTGCTACAGATATCACTGATGAACCCACTTTTTTTTTTCTTGTTAATAATCTTCTTTGCTCAATTTATTAAATCTCAAAGTTGTCTGCTCCTGCTAGTTAAGACCACGAAAGACACTGTATCAGATTAAAAAACAAAGAAGATCCATTTTCTCCATCATCCTGCTTCCAGCAGCTGCTAACAGTAGATATCTATAGAGAATATAAGGAAAGGTCAGAGGAGCACTGCAAAAATAGAGTGACTCTTTTCCATAATACTCTCCCAAACTCAGTTCATCCCAGTGAGAAATAATAAAGATCAGGATTTTTGTAACAGCTCTAAACAAATGAGACATTGTTAATTGGACTACATTTTAACAAAAGCATGCTAAAATTTCCCAAACAGAATGTCCTAATTTTCAGGTCTTAAATGTAATACATTTCAAAAGTTGCATTAAGTTTGTTGTTTTGAGGTTTTTTTTGTGTTTTGGTTTATTTTTTTCTTGTTTTTCACTTTATCATTTCAATATCTCAACTGCATTGGTTGTTATTGATTCAGAAACTGACAGTGCATTAGTCTGAGTAGTAATGATGGAACAGTGCAAAGATCTTATCTTTTTATTAGTTAAAAACATAATATCATTTAATACATTTACAAGAACTTACTTTAAGAATAATATAGAGTTACTTAAAAAGTAAAATAAAGCTGAAATTCAATCTAAATTCATCAACTGAAGGGGTTTTAAAATTAATTTTAGAGAAATTGTTTCCACAAAGGAAAAAAAAAAAGTCACAGTGTTAGTGTTTGTTACAAAGACGAAAAGCCTTTCTCTTCATATTAAAATGAAACAGTCACATTTAAAAAACAATTCAAACTGAAAAACTGCTTTGATTTTTCCAGAAAACAAATTGAATTTAAATGTTTTAAACTTACTTTGACCTGGATGGGGCTGAAATGAAAGCTTTTTCTTTTTTCTCGTGTTAAGCAAATAGACAAAATCCTGAGTACTAGCAACAGTGATAACACAGCAACAATTGGCCATATCTGATATCTGAATACATAAATTCATTCTGAATAATGTCAATTAAAGTACAGAATAATTTAAAATCAGGTCATGAGACAATCACATACATGTGAAGTGCATAATATGTTGGTAAAATACTTTTCCTGGTTGGAAAAAAATTTTTTTTTTTTTCTAAGCACCTTTTT
The DNA here is from genome assembly GCF_050655825.1 of Lonchura striata. Taxonomy (NCBI): domain Eukaryota; kingdom Metazoa; phylum Chordata; class Aves; order Passeriformes; family Estrildidae; genus Lonchura; species Lonchura striata. Next base: position 149,435,085 of record NC_140704.1, on the reverse strand, counting down.
TAGGACTGTTTTGCAGGCACATTCTAATGCAAACAAGTATTTGGTCTAGTTGAGCTTGTTGTCTTCAGATGCTCTATATAAGAAAACAGATCACAAAAATTAACACTTTTTTCTTGGTATATCTGGTTGGCATTTATCACATCATTGAACATGATGGTTCACTCCGAAGTGCTTTGCTGCTCTTATGGATGCTATTGCTTATGAATGCTTAGTATTTTTGGGAAAAAAAAAAAATGCCTGTATTTCCCCAGAGTGTGACTCTGTGAGCTCGCCTATAGAATTATTGTTATAGTAACCACTACAGGTGATTGGAACCAGGCTGTCATGGGCCTGTGAGTGATGCACAGTTTATGGTTCATCCTCTGTCTTGATAAAGGCTTAGGGCTTATGGACGTGCTTGGTTTTTATCCAGCAGTAGAATTCCAGTGTTTCAAATCACAACATCCATAGTTTTGAGGGAGGGAGAGGGAGACGAGGACACAAATACTGCCATAATAATATTGATGGAGAAAAAACAGGTCAAGAACAGAGACACAGAGAGAAAAAAATGGCTTTGGGGATATTGTGTATATAGATTATTAGTGTTTAGATGTGGATGATGAGGTTGAAGAAGATGAATGTAGTAGAGTGTGTTTTTATGAGGAGAGCAAAAAGAGAAACACATAGCAAAAAGAGAAATACTTCAATAGTGTTCTTACAACACAGTAAATTAATCTGTGGCAAGTCATATACTCATTTCAGAGGGCAGGTTTGCTTGTTTGCTACATTATGGTTTTGTAATTGTGTCTGTATTTAGATGCTCCTCAGCCATTGGAAACAGATCATTCTAACCTGCAATTACAAATATTGATTTACAATGATATGTGTCTCTTACAAAGTGTTTCATTAACATCTGCAAAAGCAGATGATTCAGAAGAATTAATCTCTCCATATCTCTGATTAAAAAAAAAAAACAAAAAAAACTGGTTTTGCCCTGTAATGGAATGAAGGAACATAACTGTGATGAGTATTTCAAAGAAAGGATTATATTTTTAAATTTCCTATGCTGTAGCTGAAGGCATACAGATAAAGATTATGGAACACTACAAACATAACAGCATCTGATTTTGGAATGTTAAGCAAATAGAAATAATAGCATGTAAATGGCATATCCTGATTTTTGGTTCAAAATGTACCCCAAAGTATAATTAAAGTAAAACTAGTGGAAGCTATAAATGAGACTGGTTTTGAAACACTACATAAACTGAATGAGGTTTATTAGCAAATTTATCAGTGCTCATGGCCTGAGTTCAAGTCTGCAGACAAAACTGAAGTCAGCTGTATTTTGCATTTCCTATTCTTTCATTGTGAATGTCTCATACATTTCCCTCTATTTTTCCTGCAAAACCCTTCACCACGTGGCTTCAAAACAGCATCCAAAAATAAAATATCTGACTTCCGTAATACTGAAAGAATTATTAAACAACAATCTAAATCTGGCAAACAAGAAAATAATGTGAGATGTCATCCCCTTCTGGCTCATTATTCAATGTCTCTTCTTTTTTGACATAGGCCAAATGTCCCCCACTACTTTTTAACATTTCTTACCTCTTTTAAAAACAACTGACAGGCTCTTTTTAATACATTTTCAAAAGCTGCAACATTTTTTTAGTGATACAAGACTAAATAATAAAAAGTCAAAGAAAAAGTGCAAAAGAAAAATCTGTTATGCAAAATAACCATATAATAATCTGAGATTCTTCCTACACCATTGCTTTATTTCACTTTGTGACTTGGACATCAAGAAATAATATAAACTATTTAGACCCCACTGACCTTTTCAAAAAGGAAGGGTACTTATTATATCCTGGAAACTCCTTTTCTCCATTTGGGATGCCCCAAGTACATGAGATAATACCCAAGGCCAGAAAATATATAGGATTATGTGTGGAGTGTAATTTTCTGATGGTAGATCTCAGGAACATTCAGAGTACATAATAAGGTCTTGGATGCCAAAACAAAGGACTTGATTCAGCTCATCACTCACAGGCATCTGAATCTTATCTGGATGGACTAAATCTCCATGACCTGTGCTTGTAATGGAGGCTTAGATACACAGGTAAACTTTTAAATTTAGATTTATTGATTTGAAATTGACTCTTACTTTAGTTTTGGCATACAAATGCCATTTCAAGTTATTGATTTTTATCCCTTAACTCAAGTCTTCTAGGTGGGTTTCACACTGGCTTAATACCACCTATAAAACATCCTTAAGAGGTGTCACAGAAAGAAATATTTTAATCTTATGAGCTTTAATGGTAATGGAGCCCTTACAGTTAAATATTTATTGACTGCAGATTTAGAAAACACAAAGCAGCACTTCCTGCACAGCGAAGTCCTTGGTAACCACAGAACTGGGCAGCTCTGCTATATAGAGTCAAAATCTTTCCAGCCCCATGTCTGAATAGTTCTGTACCTTCATGATCTTGAACTAGATTTACATATCAAGTGGCAAAAATCTGCGATTTTCACAAGTTTATATGCCTCATTCTCTTTTTATACTCTTCATCATATTATGCACTGCCCAAGCTTGCAGGGTCTGTGTGATGGAAATCATGGCTTCTCCTCTTTGCTTTTTCTGAATCCAGCATGAAACAAGGCCTGCAAAAACCTGTATTGCCATTGCAGCTGAAACACCAACTAATGTTGCAGCAATCATACTAATGTTGTGGTAGACACATATAGCTTTTGAAATCAAACACAAAAACGTGTTTAGCAGCAATAACTACAGAGTGGTGAAAGATGCTGTGTCTTCAAGTATTATTTTTACATCTAGGAAATTAGACAGAAATCCTTTACTGTGAGGGTGAGGAGACAACCTGGTCTAGTGGAAGGTATCCCTGCCCATGGCAGGGGGGTTGGAACTGGATGATTTTTCAGGTCCCTTCCAACCCAAAGCATTCCATGATTCTGTGAAGTGCACTAAGGTTGGTACATCCCAAACTCTGACAAGATCAGCCGCTGGCAGTGGTTCTACTGGAAGGGGCCACTCAGGGCTGAAAAGTTGTTTGAAATTGCCCTTGTTTGAGACTTCCAGCTCCCTGCTTTTGCTGTGGCTGCTGTGATCAAATCTGGCAAAGCTTCCACTGCATTTGTAACCTCGGTAAATGGGACAGATGGATGCCAAAGTAATTGCTGTCTCTGTGGCAGCTTATCTAATTAAACATTAAGACAGAGAAAGGTATAATTGCAGAATAATCTATCTGCTTTTATTGTGTGCTTTCCCTTAAGACACTCCTGTCTTTCTGACAGAGAAAATAAACTTTGACAGATGTTTACTTTCGAAGTAAAAAAGATAGGGGAGTTCTATTAACACAGACTGTATTCAATAGTGAAGCTATTCCTTCACTGCACTCGATGCCAGCATTCTTTGTAGAACAAAGATTTCGGTACTGAGTAAAATTTGATTTACATGCCTGAGGGAATAATAAAAGAAACCTATTATGGAATGAAATGGGCTGTAATCACATTGAGAGGATAGAGATTGTTCCTTGGGTGAAGAGGGGGCAAGGCTACTGCCTGGTAAATGGCCTATTGAAGAAGAAAAACAGTGTTATCCAAAATACAACACACACCAAAGTTTGAGGAATGACATGTGCATCACTTGCAGCCAGAGATGATGTACACTGAGTGTTCAACAAAGGACCACTGGCAGGGAGGCACAGCTGGACATGGAACACCAGGACAGAAGAACAAAGCCTTCCTGCCCTTCTCTCTGCATAATGCCTCAGTTGTTTTTAACTCAGACCATGCAGAGGGTGGAATCCACGTCTAGGATGGGACCATCCTCCCCACAGCACACAGGGTTTGTGCAGCAGGGCTCGGCTGCTGCTCCCCTGGCCAGGAGCCTGCCTCAGCTGCTGCTGGGCTCAGCACAAGCCAGGCAAGGAATGATTTCAATTACTGGAGGAACAGCTGCTGCTCCAGAAGACATGGATGAAGCCAATCCCTTCTCCAAGAGCTACTTGAACTGAGCAAAGAGCTGGCCTGCAGGCCCCTGGCACAGCTGTGCAGTGTTACTCAAGCTCAGGACTCTCACTAGGTCAGGAGCAGCTTCTCACACATGCACAGACCTGAGCAGAGACTGGTCTCCACCACATCCTCCCTCTGTCTCCACTGGCATTATTGCCAGTAAGAGCATTGTACTGAGAATTCAGGATGCTTCCTGCAATTTGAAGGCTGTGCAGCACCCTGTGTCTCACTGTCACAAACACTGTTCCCCTTAATGACATTTCTGCTTGGGTTTAGAGACAGAAATGCTGAGCTCCCACAGGGTTTCTAGCTCTCCTCGTTGCTACTCATAACATGCCTGATGTCTGCTCTTCTATCAGCTCATTCTGCTGTGATTTTACAAGGAATTTTCTCCTATGATTGTGCACTATGTAAATTCAATTCTAATTACATAGAAATTATTGTTCTGATTATACAATGATATATATCATCTTTTGAGGCAAATGATGAATGTTACAGAGGGATATCAAAAAAACTAGTAATGAAAGCTAGTTCAGTGGCAAACACCAGAGAAGAAAAATCAATACAGAAGCAGATGCTTTGTGATTTGAAGATTTGAATTGTCCTTGTTCCCAAAGTGCTACAGAAGCAATTGCAGTTGACAGCCACATTTCTTGTGATAGGCATAATGTCATTCATTGCTTTATACTTGAATGACTTGGATACTACAGTCTGTCAAGTCTAAATCTATTTAAGTCATGACAATTTATGTTATACTACAGTACATTACTTGTTTTGATCATAAGACTAAAACCATTCTTGCATGAAATTAACTGAAACTTTAAAATAAAAATCAAGCTCTTTTCAAGGCAACTGAAATTTTCCTGGGCCTGAGATGGACCAACAAGCTACAAATGCAGAGGAGCAATGCAGGAAATGAAACTTTGCTCCATCCATATAATGAAGCCCTCAGATGGGTTGTGCTTAAGGTCCAGAGGCTTTAGCCAAATAGTTTTCAGTAGAAAACACACTCTGGTGTGAGATCTGCTCTGCAGACAGTTACCTGTTAGGCACAGTGTTTGGGCTATTGCCTTTTGTCAGAATACAATCACTGCACTGTTTGGATTTCTGTCTTTAAAGGTTGAAAATAACTGAGAGATGCACAGGGCAAACACTTGGGATAGGTCTTGGATTTTTCAGCTGTGGGAGAAAGAGAGTGGGAAGGAAATGGAGGAAAAGGAAAATCCTTACAAATCTTGGTTCTGTGAACAGATGAGGTAGAAATTTTTTCAACCTTGGGTTGATTTATTCCTGTACTAAAAGTCCTAAATGCTTTCTTTACCTTCTTTTGCAAGATAATATTTGATATGCAACTCTTTATTGAGATCTCCTCTTACCCAGTTATTTCCAGACACATTTTAAGAAACTTTAATGATAATATAAAGTAAAGCTCCAGTTTTCTGTGTGACCTCCTCCTGTTGCATTTTTAAAATTTTCCTGACCAGTTTTTTCTTCCTTATTTTTTAAATAAAAAATATCATCTCTTCACCAATTAATGTTTGCACATTTGTATTTGGTTGGTTAGGGATTTTTTCTTTCTTTTTTTTTTTTTTCTCTAGAGTGAATAAGGTGAAAACAGGAGAGAAAAATAGCTGAGAGGATGAAAAGTCACCATGTTCTAGAACACACATGTGGGAAATTATCTTCTCATTTTCCATAGTCCTAAATTAAATCACATTATATAACCAAATTACTTTAATTCCAAATATAAATTTAAACACTATTTATAATTTTGTATTTTTCAAATAATAATAATAATCAATCAATTTCTTTCCCAATAGCAAATATATTAATTAATACGAGAAAAATTTTTGCTGGATTTGAGGGAAATTCCTAGATTTGTATCTTTTCACCCTTACTCTCTTTTGTACCTTTCTCTTATACATTATTATGAGAAGAAATAATTCCTTTTCAAATCTGGTTAAATGCTTAATTTACAATAAAAGTTAAAAGAAAAAGATTGGAAATAGGAGGCTTTAATCAGGGTTTGCAATAAGAGGATGAATTGTGGAAAATATATCCATGAAATTTCATTGTTCAAACATAAACCCAGATACCTTGGGCATGCCAGGGAGATCAGCAGCAAATCCTATTAGCAAGATAGTGGAGGGAGAGGGGCTGTGCTATGTGACTGCTTTTAACAGCTGCAATAAAATGGATGTGTGAGAAAAACAGCTGCAAAGTGATGAAATATGCAGGCAGGGCTCTATTGAGAAATGTTGTGAATACCCTTAAAAACATCTGATTTAGATGCATGTGGCCAAAAAGGTCAGCTTGAGGTCTCAAAAAAAAAAAAAAGAAAAAGAAAAAAAGGGGGAAAAAGAAAGAGAATACTGTTCTTAAATGCATATAAATATATCTAAAAATATTAAATGGGACTGTCTAAGGAGAGAACAAAACTTGGTGATGCAGTCCTTTGCAAAGGAACTTAGATGATTTAGAGAGCAGTTGAGTTCAACATGAACTTGTAACACAGAAAAGTTGTTAAGTACAAAAATCAAAAGCCTGCATTCTGCCATACAGGGATCTTAGCAATTAAGGATATTGTTATCTGTCTAACTATATATGTCTTTTCTGTTGAAAGAAGAAAACAATCATTTTCTGTGCAAGCATGTACCTTCTGCCTTTCTATTTATTGGAAATGTACAGAAAATTAGAGAGAGTTGAGAGTAGAGTACTGGCAGTGATTAGGATGGGGAAGAGTGGCTTGTGAGGATGCTCACACACTCCTAAGGGTGCCCTTGCACAACCCTGGTTTTCTTTGATGGCAAAGCTCCTTAAGACATTCACACCACCCTTGCAGCCTCCAACTGCTCATTTTCTTTCCTCGTGCAGCAAATTCCAGCTCCCTAAGGTCCGCCAGTGACTTTGACCAGGCCACAGTGGGAACCAGATCACTGAAACTGTGAGTTTAGAAAAAAACATTACAGCCGCTTTTCTTTTAATAGCCCAAACAGCTTTTCACCAGCTCTGTTTTCTCCTGCAAGAGTCCGGGATTGGCCCCACAAATGATTGCAGCAATATATCCAAAGGAGGAAATTTATGGGGCCATATTTTGTGCTGGTCGAGAGCAGAAGGAAATTAGAGTCTTCTGAGAAAGATTTTGCTGCTAAGGGAATTCCAGATGGCTTTTTTAGGAGTAGCAGCCTCTGAACTGATGGACTTGTACATGGCAGCAAAACCTGGAACAGACAGATATATGTGTGTAGTATTTAAAACCAAAGTTGTCTCAGCATGAAATAGACAGAAGACTTTTCAGTACAATTAGGAAAAAAATGGAGGGTTGAATATTATGCGGTACACTCTGAAGCGTTTCTTTTGCTTTTCCTTAGATGAAAAATTCATATGAAATATTTACAAGAAAAATCTCAAGAACAATCCTCTATTGAAAAGGAACTGAATAGTTGAGGATCTTCTTTCTTAAGCTGGCCAATGAAGTAGTATTTGCAAATGAACATTTTTATTGTATTAAATTATTTATTTTAGAGTACAGATATTTTGTTTTAGATGTAACAGCTGCTCTAAAAGTACATCAGTGTTTTGAATGCCATTCTACTGAAAGCAAAGGAAAGAGGAAGTGTAAAATTATACTCTTTTCTGCAGTTATAAAAGATGAAGTTAAGGTTCTTTAGAAAAGCATGAATATGTTCTCCCACTCTTCAGAGTTTTCTTTTCTCATTTGTTTATTTTTCAAAATTTGAGTCAGGCAAAATATTTCCTGAAACTGAAAGATGAAAAACTCAAACAATCTATGGAGGAGTTGATCTGAAAAAAAAATTGAGAGAGGTATGGAAAAACTCAAAACAACATTTTGATGTTTAAAAAATACAATATCTTCTACTTGGAAGGTGGTTAAAAAATTTCTGGCAAGACTTAGTAGACAATTAAGGTATGATCAATATCCATCATATTAAATAGGATTCCAAGTGTACAGAAAAAGCTTGTGTAGAGCTGACCTTTAAGCTGTCACCTACTGAATTTGTCTCAGAGCATTAGTTGCTCAAAAAAATGTGGGATTTATAGGTTTTAGGGGCCACCAGGAGCAGTCCGGCTGTGACCAGTGCTGCACAGCATGGGCAGCACTGAGGCTGGAATGTGATGAAAGCCCCCATAAGCATGGAAGAGGATGAGGAAGGAGTATTTGTAACAAAGGGATAGAGTGAATCCTGCAGCCAGCACAGACAGCACTCAAGCATCACATTGCACAGACTGCTCTGCACTGCTTTACAGGCAGCCTGTGTTTTATGAGGCTGTTTACAGCTGTGTTATTTATAGGCTCCTTCCTCCACAAAAAACCCCACATGTGAGAGCAGGATGGACAGCTTCCTATGCACAGCTGAGTTAACATCATCAGCCTTTCTTCCACATGAAAATAGTGAGATTGGGGAGGGGAGGAACTCACTCAGTGTGCCAGGTTGTTTTCACAGTCATTAGCAAACAGCTTCTCTTCTCCTCCTCCTTATCTCCCATGCAAGACTCTGGACAAGCTTGGGAGAGCCAGGGCACTGGGAATGAATATCTGGGCCATATATCCATGGCTGTATTGCATACACCACCAGGTTATTTCCTCTTGATATGTATCAGAGAATCATTTAACTTCTCACATGGGGCTACCTTCATTCTAAAATCCTGAGTTATGGGCCTTCTAAGCCTAAAGATTAAGATGCAGCTGTTCTGTCCTTTCTGCCTTTCACCACAACAGTGTGCAAAATTGCCCTTTTGGCAAAAATGGCACAAAGATGGTGAAGGGTCTGGAGGGGAAACTGGATGAGGTTGAGGTCATTTGGTCTGTTCAGCCTGGAAAAGAGGAGACTCAGGGGAGAGCTCATTGAGTCAAAACTTCCTCATGAGGGGAATAAGAGGAGCAGACACTGATCTCTTCTCTCTGGTGAGCTGTCACAGGAGCCAAGGAAAAGGCTTGAAGCTCTCTCAGGGACAGTGTAGGTTGGATATCAGGAAAAGGTTCTTCACCCAGGGGGTGGTTGGGCACTGTAACAGGCTCCTGAGAGAAGTGGCCACACCACCAAGCCTGACAGAGTTCAAGAAGCATTTGGACAACACTCTCAGGCAAATGGCAAGATCCTTGGGGAGATCCTGTGCAGGGCTAGGAATTGGACCTGGATTGACCCTTGTGGGTCCCTTCAAATACAGAATATTGTATTATTTTAAGTGGGTGTTTCTACAGTTCTCACACTCTCTGACTGCCCTTTCCCATCCCCAGACTCTCATCTCTCAGGTTGCTGAGCTGTTATGTGCACAGCTTGGCTTGGGTTGAAAACTCTGCTGGTTTGCTCCCAGCCTAGAAAATAAGGTGGACTAAGCAGCAAGATTTGGGTGAGAACTGATGGCTGCAATACTTATGAATCATTAATTCTGTGTTAAAGGCAAAGAGTTTTGTTACATTATTGTAAAGACAAATGTGTGTGCAAGGACTGTTCACTGGTGGGTAAAGCATTTTCCAGCTTCTCCACTTCTCCATTAAGAGTAACAAGAAGCACTAAGGACATTACACTGTGTGACTTTGCAGAAGATCTGCAAGCCAGAGTTGCCTTGAAGAGTAAAAAAAAAAAAAAAAAAGAAAAACAACCCACATATTTTCATGTTTGCTCACTATAATGCTACAAGTCATCTTGTTTATGCAGCCATACAGAGTTTATGCATGTTTAGTTTCTGTTATGACTGCAGCAGAAATTTTACTGTTGTTTGGAGGCAGATAAAAGATGGAAGGACAAGAACATTGTTCCATTGTCATCAGCATCTTGCAATAATCTGGTCTGGTTTAGTTTCCCTTGGAAAATAAATACAACTAAGGCATAGGAAGGACTGTAAAACATAAAAAATGCAATTCTGTCTTTAAATATATCACACTTTAGACTGGAATATTTTTCACTTACTTTAAGACATGTAAAACTTTGGGGTCTACTTTATAAGTCACCCAGCTTCCCTCTGCCACGTGTGGAAAATGAGGTGCTTCCACAATGTGTTGCACAATTATCCTTCAGCTCTCTCTAAACAGGACAAATTGTAGAGGAGATAATCTCTCTACTGCCTATCAAGCAAATGCTACTGAATAGTTAAATTGACTGAGATTTGGAAGATATGAACTGCTATGATCTGCTGAAAAATAAAAGCATTCTCCTTTGGAGGATTTTCATCAACACTTCAAGCATTTTCTTTACTCAAATAGAAAAAAAAGTCTTGTCATAAATTATTTGTTTCCTACTGAAAATAGAATGTTTTTGAGAAAAACAGCCACTTTCTGCAGACATTTTTATTCTGCCTCAAATCAAAGCAGCCATGGATGCAACACACAGTGTTCACACAGAAATATTTGAAAGGATTAAAATCTAATCCTTTCATTAATTTGAGATACTTCTATAACTTGAAATTTAAAACTGACAAAACATCAAGTTTCTGCATGAATGGGGAGCTTGTTTAACTTCAGGTTCTGCAAATTTAGTTGAGTGTATATCCTCTGCTGAGTGAAAAGCTGTCTGGTAAATTTAACTGTTTCTGACTGAATGACATATTTGACTGCTGTCCAGGACCATGTGGAATTACCCTGACAAAGAAATATGGAGGAATTAGGAGATGTGATGGAAACTACTTGTGCTGCCCAAAGATGGAAACAGACTATTGGTCAAAACAGATCATTGATCTGATTTAAAATTGGACTCTCAGAGGAATCAAAATCTCTCCCACCAGAAGACACAATAGAAGAGGAATATTTGTCCTTTTGGGCAACTGGGGAAGCACAGTTGGAGCCTGGGAAAAGAGGACAACCAGGAGAGGTAATCCCAACATTGGTCATGGAATACATTAAATTGTTATTTTCTGGGCCTCTGTGGAAAGGCTCACTAAGGAAATGGGGACATTAAAGCTCAGTGATAAAAAACAAACATCAGAGAATTATAAGTTGTGTCCACCGTTCCAGGACATGGGAAGTCTGGGATCATCTCCACCCAAGTGCCTGGCTGAAGGGCCTGTTTCCACATCAAGTGGTTCTACAGCTTCCTGAGAAAAGCAGCTCATATCTATGCATGGCTTCTCTTCTCCCTTTACCTTCAGTGTGCTTTGAAGGAAAACATCCACAGACCTGGACAGCAGTGAGAGGGGAATTTGTGCCACGGACAGGCTGGCACTAAACCCCACCATGTGCCACTTGCTGTCTGTCCCCTCCCCTAGATCAATGGAGACTCAAATCTATCATCTCCTGTGGAAAGTGTTGGCTCTGACTTGGTATCCCAAAATGCAGCTGCTCAGCAGCTTTCAGACAAAATGCCTTCACAGAAGAAAAACACTTTTTTTTTCTGTAGTCTAGGGCAAGGCTTGTTATCATATTAGAAATTAATCAGAAACTAGAAATTACTCTTATGCTTACCATGTTGTTCTAGGAAATTCCTATCAGGTAAGAGAAATTTCTTTTCCTTGGCTGAATCCAGCAGGCCAGATTTCAAAGTGGTCTCCCCAGTGTCAGCCAAATATCTTGTCTTCTGAGAGATTCTGAAGGCATCCCCTTCCTTCAGAGAACTTTGAAGACTGCAAGTCTGGATTTGAAAACATTTTCTTTCTCACTGTTGATGCAATATCTCATGGACAGGCAGGTGCAACTGTGTGTAAACTTCAGACTATGCAAGCTGTTGGGTAAATTCTTATTCCCTATGGACAGCTCTCTTGCTCATTTATGGCTGGTATGGACCGAACCAGATGATTCACACAAAAAATTTGTCCTTAACTTTCACTCAAATCTCCTCACAGAAAATACCTTTCCTTTCTTACTCATGAGCTAATTCCCATTAAAATGCTACATTCTTCTTTAGTTGAAAAAAATAATTAAAAATAAAAAAATCTGGGGAAAGATGGCATGACATCTTTGACAGAGCCTTGAATCACACTGCTCAGATGAATGGTTATCCAAAGCCATTAAAAGTGCTTCCACACTTGACACAAAGCACTGTTTAGGAGGAGTCAGCCTGGGCTGGAATCTGCTCTCTATTTCACCAATCTCATAATGAGCTTTAGCAAGAGCTGCTCTTGATTTATGTTGGGTCAGGGTCAGACTGGGAACTTGTCTCTCTTTCCACAGTGTTCACATTATCTCATAAACAGCTTCAACACCCAAAACTACAGTAGTGAAAGATCTAAGAACAATTACTGCAGTATAATTCTAAAATGCAAGCCTACCCTTGTTACACTGACGGTTATTTTTAAAAGAACACTCTTGAAATAGTTAAAACCAATTATTCTTTTCCCTGTAAAAAGCAGTTTGAGAAAAACCCAAATAGTGCTTAAAATAGTTGTTTGGGATTTTTTTTTTAAATTCAGAAATCACTCATAAAACCTCAGGATCTAGTGAGATATAACAGCATCTGTCATAGACCTGCAGGCAAATTAACTTAAAATTGACAAAGATAATGTTGGAGTAAAACTTCCTTGGGGCTTTATTATTCACAGCAAAAAATTATTTGAGACAACAATCGGGTATTTGAAGTGCAGTATTTTATCAGGTGTTTGATTTCTAATTGGAAATTTGGTAAGCCTTTTTCTTTGAAGCAGAAAATATTTAAATAAGAGTTTAGATATGTAAGTGCAACAGTGGTGGAAATCACAAAATTAGAGTGAACAGTTGGTGTGAGCAGGTAATTTACTTGACCAGATTCTTTATTCATCCTGTTGGATAACACTGTGTGGCTGAGGATTTAGGATCTTTCTAAATCCAGCTTCATTATTTTAGCCACAAACTGAACAACTTTCTAAGAAGTACTGGCACATATAATGCTGCTTTTTATTGCTTCTGAAACAGATGTAAAAAGTCTGGATAGGAAGTGACCCAATGACAGACTAACAGCACAGTGGCTTTCCTTTGGCTTTTTGCTGGAACTGGGGGACAATTTTCCTTATACTTTACAGTGTTGTGAGTTCATGAGCTATAATGCTACTGCTACTCATAGAAGTGATAGTCTTAAGTGATGGGGAAAGCAGGGGCATTATCAAGGGTCAAAATGGGACTTTGGAGATGCTGGGAATAAAACAACCACTGTGTAACCTGAAGAATCCTACTTCTACCCTGTGTCACAGTAGTACAGGCAGCTGTGCATCCCTAAGCATCCTGATATAAACACATCTATTTTGTACACTCTACTCCATAAAGAAAACATAAAGCATGGAAACAGATATTTTCTTAGGGGATAGAGACTGCTATACACATAGAGGTAAGTTCAGGCCCAGAAGCTGACAGTAATTGTTTGAAATCTTTCTTTTTTTGAAATCTTTGCCTCTGACTGGCACAAAAGTAAAAGAAATACAGAAAATAGGTAAAACCATTTCAGTTAAAGCAAAACTGGATGTTCAGTTGTGAACTGTGCAGGTATATGGAGTATCTGGGTCTAAAGACCAACTCTGGAACATGAAATCAATGGGGCTGAGGCAATAAAGGCTTAGGATAGTCCAGAAGATTTTAGGAATCCAGCAGGCAGAGACCATTAGCTATGCTTTTTCTTCTTAAGCAGACAGTTTTATTGCTTTTTTTTTTAGGTAAATTAACAAATTACAGTGCTACCTCTTTTTAAATATGCTGAGTGCCCATAGGGAGGGATTATAACCAGATTTGGTTAATTGAGGTTTAGTTTATCTGCAGTTCTAGATACAAATAGTCTTATGATGAAGATACCCTGAAGCATAGCATATAGTGTTGATTTCCTATTCACCATTTGAATAAAAATGAGAGTCAGATTTGAGTATAATTTTATACTCTTGCCCTGAAGTTTGGGCAAGGGTGCCATACTGTGAGATGTTCTTTGCACAAGAGCCCTGTCTCTACATTCAGTCTGATAGATAAAGCTGTACTCATAAAAAAAAAGTTACTGCTAAACTTGGATTATGATGAAAATTCTGGGATAACTTTTTGTTCTTTTCAATGTAATTTTCAAAAACTAGGATGAACTGGGACTCTCTGAAAATGTAATGATGCCCTAATCAGAAATCAGAAGATACGTATTGATATGTAAAAATGTCCATATCTTCACCATTTTCTGTGTGGTGAAGAGAATTTAAAGTAATAACTGGAGTTGAGGGAGGTTTGGAAAACTTAATGCTCTGGTTTGGAAGTTAATAGGAGTTTAGGGTCTTATGTGGTGCAATTTAGTTAGATCCTGTTTTCTCAGCTCAGCTGTTGGCTTTTCAGCTTCTGCACTACTCATTGATTTCTTCTGGGCTTCTTGTACAAATGAGATAGTGAATCAATCAAGTTTCTTGGTTAGCCACACATGAGTTTCTCAATCACCCTCATGATAGAAAACAGTTCCTCAGCTTTAGGTGCCCAAGGGCTTAGGAAACTTCAGGGAGATGTGCTAATTTGTGAGTGTAGTCTTCATTATCATCCACACCCATCATCAAGATTTTGTTTTACTGTCTTCTATCAAAGTTTCCTTCAGTGCATTGAGCAATGGCTCTGCAGTCCCTGTGTCCTTCATGTGGTTTCTCAGAAATGTGACTTGTGGATGGAGGCAGCTGTATCAGGCAAGGGAATGCTCTTCTCCACATGTCAGGGGAAAAGAGCCTCCCTCACAAAGTGTCCAGAGTTAGGACAAGCCTGCAACTCCCTTTGGAAAAGGGACTTGAGATGTGCACAACCATGTGGGTCTTCATTCTCTCTTCACCTGTGAATTGTGGGGGCTACAAATCTGTCTGGGTGATATCTGGAAGTCACTTAGTCCCCATGGCTTATATGGTAAAGCTGAACTACATTTGAACGTTTCTTTTCTGTCTTTGTTTTTTTCCCCTCTTCTTGACAATTTTCTTTTGGTTCTGCAGGTCTTGGCTTTTCATGCTTTTGTGCTGAACTCTGAAATTAGGAGAATTAGAAAGCTTTGGACATTGGGCTTTTAAAAATATCACAACATAACATTAATCACAGCAATAAATGAAATGATGGCTTCCCTACTCAGTGGGAGAATGGTGGCTCTGGGTGCTACATCACCAGTGAGGTCAATGCCTTAGAAAATATTAGAGATGATTTACCATTCCCCCAAGAAAACACATCTTGTCAGAAAGCAGTATTATTCCAAAAACAGTTTTTCCATGACTCTCATTTGGACTTTTTATAAAATCTATGTAAGAAAGCTTTGAGTTTTCAGAAGTTTTGAGTCCACAGTTACAAATTTCTCATGAATGTATATGCAAGGATTTCTCTGAATGCAAGAGCAAGGAGACATGAGAACACTCAGTGAGCAACCAAAACAGTCATCCCAGCCAAACCCAGCATGTCCTGTACTCTTCCCAGCCAGGCACATTCCTCCTGGGACTCAGAGGATAGCTGCAGAACTAAATATTCTAGAAAAAAAACCAGTCTCATTAACAGTGAGTCAAACGTGTGTGTGTTTAAGTCAATGGAGTAATGTAGGGGTAAGTCTGGCCTGGCACCAAGTGAGGTGTCTGCATCCTTTAAAAGTCTTCAGCAGTCATAAATTCAGCTACACTTACTGAATTTTTCTTATACCACAGTCCAGTGCCTCCTCATTGATGCAACCTTCCCCTTTGTAAAATAGGCCTGAGAACATGTTAGAGGTTCTGCAGCAATGCTTAGGGTTTTTTTGCCAGCTGTAAACTGATTCTTCACCAAAATGACCAAACCATTTATTATCTGCAATAATAATATAAACACTACCTTCATCTAACATCCAGCTATGGGATTGAACCTTCACCTCATGGAAATCAGAACTGATGGACTTGCCCTCAAATATTAGTTCATCATGGAAAAACAGCAGATATTGAAAAATTGTTTGGATTCTCACCTCAAAACAACTCTAAAATATTTTTTTCCACTGATCAGGCCTGGTTATCTTCCCTCAAATCAATGCTGAGGTCTCTTATTTGGGCGTATCACATTTTTTCCTCCCTAAAACTAAGATGAGTAAGACATCTCTGTGTTATAGCTTCTGTTTTTTGGATGCATCAAGTTGTTGTGAGATCACAGCATCCTGCTTTCCCCTCTGTCCTTATGACGTGCAATCACCCCACATACCATGAGAGAAACAGCTACAATAAATAGCAGAAATCAACCTACCTCTGCTGTTCCTTTGCTCTGGGGACTGGCAGATGCTCACCCAGCTCTTCCAGTGTAAGTCAGGTGTGTAAGCAGACACGGAGAACGAGTGTGGAGATCTGGTAACCACCTACACCAGCCTCGGGGGCTGTTATTCTTCTGTGATGACACCTCTAGAAGAGGTAAGGCTAGAAAGAAAGGCAGAACCAAC
Source organism: Lonchura striata (assembly GCF_050655825.1). Taxonomy (NCBI): domain Eukaryota; kingdom Metazoa; phylum Chordata; class Aves; order Passeriformes; family Estrildidae; genus Lonchura; species Lonchura striata. Next base: position 149,418,781 of record NC_140704.1, on the reverse strand, counting down.
CAGTGTTTAAAAATGTGTTTAAAATTTGTGTTTAAAAATGTGTTCTAAGAGATACAGAAGTTCTTGGTGAAGCCCAAATCCAGTTCTTTGTTATGGCAAAGCAATCACACACTTTGTTCATGGAAAGCACTGGGCTGACAGCCCAGGATAAGAGTCCCTTTTTTATTCACAGGCAGGCAACATTTTTTGGAAAGATGACTCTTTAGAATATCTCCAAATCCATTCAATCAACTCTTGCCCACAGTGGTCCCAGCCCTGGAGCAACCCTGTTTTCTTACCTGGTTTAGCTCCCCAGTTAACCTCTGTATCCCATAAACTGCATGATAATTTTACTCTCTTACTGCTCATATCACTGAGAACAACATAAAAATACAAGCCCCCTGGAGCTTTTTGCTGCTTCCCATCTGCAATGAAACAATTTCAATAAAAAAGTTTCTTCTGAATGATTCTTCTCCCAGGGAATGAACTCAATTACATCACAAAAACCTGAACTACTTATGCTTTTATAATTTGTTCTTCTTTGTCAGGTCATTGCAGTCTTATTGGAACTTTTATGCAGGGTTAAAAAAAAGGGGAAAATACAATATTATGCAGTGTAAAGAAAAAAGTAAAAATACAATGTTTGCAAGCTGAGTAACTTTCATGCTTATAATGTTTGGTTGTTTGTTTCATTAACTGTTGAGATATTCTAGAAATTTTCAGCTAACTATCTCACAGGAGCAATCCAAATGCCTAGAAGGGTAATAATGTAATATTCATTACAGAGGTCTTATTTATTATATTTATTATATGACCCTAGAAGGCTCATAAAATAATATTTATTACAGAAGAGTGCTTTGAGGAAAGACTCTAAAAAGTAGTTTTTATAGAATCCAACTGTGCTGTAACTTTCTTTACTAATTTTTTTCCTTATATCTTTTGAAAAATGCATGCACACATTTTAATGTTTTGTGGTATATACACAATCTGTAACAGAAACTGTTAATGTGAAGGATGCAAATAGACTGCAAATGTGATCTCATAAATTCTGACATATCTGGGCAGGATACAAAGAAACCAATTTGTGGTTGCTTGGTTTTATCAAAGAATAAGACAAATTTCACTGCACAAACAGGAGAATCATAGCTATGATGCCATAGATATGATATTATTTTTTGTTTTGGAAATCTGCTCCCAAAGAAAAACTAAAATATTTGTGGCCACTTCAGTCAGAATGCTAGAGGGGGGCTTCTAGGTAATGGCTATTACAGCTGGCCATAAAGACGAGTCACAAAGCTGCTCCTTTGCCCTCCCCTCACTGCCTGAGTGCAGGATGCTCTGCAGGGGCAGCAGCGTCAGGACAAACGAGTTTGAGTGCTGGAAGCAGCCAAATGGAAGCTGAGATCCCAATGCAAGGTCATTTCTTGAAGCAGTATAAATACCTAAGAGACTTGTTAAAAGAATTCTTTTTAGAGAGTTAAAATCTTTATATCCAGAGAGTTATGAGGAAGGGTTCTTTCAGACAGGTTAATTCCATCCTGTTATGTGTCTTCATGGAGCTGGGAAATTTAGCCATCTTTAAGAACTTGGGTCTTCTTTTCTGTGTCCTTGAAAATGCTTTATTTTCTGTTATTAAACTGAATGTTCAATAATTTACATAAATATAGCACAGTCATAAAATGCTATAAGGAGTTACTCATGTAACTGCTTTGGGAGTAAAGATGGATATTAACTTGGAAACTTTTCTTGGTTACAAACACAACTTCAGAAAATAAAGCCTCTGACAAAAATTTATATAATCTTCCAGGGCTACTTAGATAAAATTCTGCAGAATCAAGCTTAAAAGTAGTTACAGGGAAAAAGAAAAGGTATTTGACCTATTTGAAAGAGTTTCACCTTATGTAAACCCCTGAAAATACTAAAAAAAAATCTCAGAGATGCGGATTAGATAAAAAAACAATATGCTGATAAATTCCTGACACAAAGGCAAAATCTAGATTCCAGCTCTAACGTGAATGTGTTAGTAATTTACATAAAGCAGTTAATAAGATGATCTGGGAAAGAGTTCTACAAACAGGCCACAAATGTGGGAAAACCCTACAAGTTAAGTTTTTCTCTTCCATAAATAGTGCAGAAATAGATATATATATAAAAGCTCCTAAATATATATAAAAGCCCCTAAGTGGAAAAAACCCTTTCCTTCCTCAGGAATTTTATCTCATCCTCACATCCTCTGATCACTGCTCAGCTCAATTCCAAGTACAAGATTTGTGAGAAAATAACAACATCAAAATCTGGGGGAAATAAACTTCACATTTAGGATAGGGCACTTTTACAGCATTACTGGAAAGCCAATGTAAGGCTGGATGAGAATTTTATTTATGTTTTTCCTGTAACCAGGTAAAATACAACTTGATTGAAGATAATGGTGTCTCTGGTTGAAAGCCACATCCTGTTTATTTAGATGATGTTTTCCTGTACAGAGAAATCACATAATTCTGGCAATCAGAGACAAGTAATATTCAATACAAGTTTTAAATCTGCAATTGTTTTAAGGATATCTTATTTTGGATACATCTAAATTTAATATGACAGTGATTACTTAATTATCATAGTAATTAGTAACTTCTGCCATTTATTAATATTTAAATTATCCATGGTAAGCATAAGAATATGCTTTTTACAATACATATTGGCATAAAGTATGGACTAATTTTTAATAAGACAGTTTCTTTTGGAAGTTCTCCCCACAGGAAAGGCAGAAAAATCAGAAGCCAAAGTTCATGATGTCTATCGTTCATTCACTGTTTTTTCTATTTTGCCCACTCACATCTTTGAAGACAACAGAGTTAAGATTAAAAATTTAGGACATTTTTGGCTGTCTTTAATTACAATTTTCTTTTATACCTGGCAGAGAAGCCTATGTGACAGAAATAGATTCAATGAACCTGCAAAGGCTTCCAGTATTATTCAGAAGAGAGAATTATACGTGACTTTTCCTGTGCATTAGGGATCTCCAGCCCTGTGGGCATTTTCCTGAGTAAATGCTGTGGGATTAGGTTGTCTGTCCAATATGGTGTTTTGCTGGAAAAAGAATATTTCCTGGTTTAAGCAGTATATAGAATATGAACAGGTTTTGTTTATTGTATTGCTTCCATTTGAACACAGAAGTAAAGCTAATTTTTATTTCCCAAGTATTTATTGTTACCTCTTTGACATAATGGGCAAAGGGGCAAGAGAAGTTAAATCATCTCAGCTAAGTGAAGGTGACATTAACCAGTTTTACTGTGAATGGCTTGTCAGACATTGTTAAGTTTTGCCTGGGTCCATCAGGGCTCCAAGCCTATTAATAAACATTTCTATCAAAAGAAGAGAGCAAAAGTTACTGCAAAATGATTTTCCTATTTCACAGAACATAAAGTCAAAAATTTGTTCCTTGTCTCTATAAAGTTTGTATGTTGGAAAACAAACACTGTCTTCAGCAAGAAATGTACCCCTTCAAAATATTTTTCATATTTTTTCAAGAAATTTGAGCAGTAGATTAAAAAAAATAGTTGGAAGAATAAAATAATGTTGCCTTCAGGATGCCAAAATCTGAAATCACCTATTAAAACCATTAATGACAACACATTTTGCTTTTTATGCTCCCTGAGCATATCACTTCCTGAAATGTCTGTCATTCCCAGGATAGTTACCTGAAACATTGCTCATAATGTGTTTGAACAGTTAAACTGGCCTATAGCACTATAACTTTAATGCATTATAAATGGATCACTATGGATGCAGGATGTCTTGATGATTCCAAGTATTTGCCTTTGCACTGTGATTTGATATCTGTAATGTTTGCCTACCAAGCAAAAATACAAGACTTATAAAATTTGATTATTTTATTAGAGCAGTCAAATTAAAAAGTTAAGGGGATAATGAAATATAAGAGAAATTGAAACAGTAAAATTTGCCATCTGCCTAGCTCTGACAGGTGATGCATTCACAAAATTCTTGGCCAGCTGAGAAGGGTCTGGCTGGTCAAAGCCTGCAGCCTGTACCCAGGCCTGCCTTTTGGAGCAGGATTCAGCCACAGCTGCAAACACATCTGTCTCCCACAGGATGGGCCAAAGAAAATGGGAATGTGTCCTGCAGACTTCCAGCTGTCATTCCTGCTGTGTGCTGACTCGAGTGCCAAAAGCCATCTGTCACACAAGCGCAGTGTGGAGTTGATTTCAAGAAGAAAATGTGGTTAAAAAGGCAATTGGCTCTTCACCCTGACTTTGCATTTTCTTATCTAGAGCTTCCTCTGATTTGGGGGAGAGCTCTGTCTGAATGTTAACTGGGCAAGGACTGGAGGTCTTGATATCTTGAACCAAGATATCCTGAAAATCAGGCTGGAAAGCCTCATCTCTAACTACAGCTGGCAAGGGAAGGGGGTGGTACTCCCCTTGCTCCTACAGCCCTATTGCCAGCATGGATTGATGGCATACACAGACCTCTGGTCATGGAACAAAGTGACACTCATCCACCTGGACAGCCTCTGTCCCATGCAAATCAGCATTGCATTTTTTACTGCTTAGGAAATTACTCCCTCAGGAGCTAAAACACCCACTAAAATTCATAGACTATCTCCAAGGAACTGCAGCAGATTTAGGTAAGAGATTTAAAGGATCACTCAATCAACTTTGTTTCCAGGGCCTGAAAACAAATGGTGCTTACAGCATGAAGTAGCTATAGAACTTTCTGAAATTTTTACTGAAATTTTATTGATTCACACTCCTTTAGCAAGGGAGATGCTGGCTGTAGGAAAGAAACTACACAGGTTGTATTTTAGCTGTTTTGCAAATTCCAAACTCACATGGAGGTCATGGATTTGAGATTAAAGACTAGATTTTCTTCACATCCAAGATCAAATGAAGGTCATAAAGGGCAACTTCAAATTCACAAATTCTCCTGCTCTACTTCAGATGAACCTGGAATCATAGCAGCCAGTTTTATCTTACTGGCAATGTTTTTCAGTTAGAAATATGTGGTATGACAGGACTGTTGCTGCCCTGTGTGTAACAGATTTAATCTGACAGAGAAGTCAATACAAGGTGTGTAATGACTTCCATCACAACCAGTTTTGTGCTCCTGCTTTTCTTATCCTCAATCCCTTCCAGCCCATCTTCCACTGAAGCACTTAAAAATCCTCAGATTTTATAACTCCACACATACTTGGACATGGCAGCTCCTTGAATTGATTAACACCACCCAGCACAGTTCCTTAACAAAAGATGTAAAAATAATAATTGTTCTGGGTTTATACTTCTATTCATGACATGAAGAAAGCCTCCTGCATTTTGCATTTGTCTTCCATTTCCTCTGTAGGTTCTGCTTCAGGAAGTTAAGTGGAACTTCAACTTGAGTTTGAGTAACTCAGCCTACTCACTTGTCTCAGTTTGATTGCCAATATTTTCTTGGACTTTCACATCTTTTCAACATTTCTCATCACAGTAATCATCTGTGAAGTCAGGAAGTAAGGAGAACTTACCCATGATCTAAAAAGAGGATCTCATGAAATGCAGCCCCTTCTATTGAAGTACACTGTTGGCCTGGGTGAGGACCACAGCCAGAAAACTGAGCTCCACTGCTTGTGTTTTTCTCCTCCTGCACCCATAGTTCCATGGCAGGTACATAAATGAATCTTTAACTGCAGAAAGAAAAATCTTCCACAGCCAGGGATTTTTTGCTCCACAAACAGAGCAGAAAATCTCTGTTTTGCTCAGAGTTAACATCTTTCCCATGTAAAATGCCCTCTTTTGGGATCCCTGGAAGAAATGAGGGCTGATAAAATCGGTAAAACACAATGAAGGGACAATATGTGATCCCCAGAGAAGAAGCACACAAAAAGATGGGAAAAAAGGGAGTGCAATGGTTGCAATTTTTTAGTTAATTGAAGCTTATTGAATAAATCAGCTACTTGTCTGTGTCAAGTTTTAATGTGGTACACTCCCATGGTGGTATCTTTATTTTTCTATGGCAGGGGGAGATACTTTTCAAACTGTTTAGTATTTCATAGAAGCTCTAGACATCTTCATTCTGGTTACTGGAACCTGCTCTACACCCTCCCTGCTTCATCTCTTCTAAATCAACCACACTTTCATGGAGGTGACCCCTCCCTTTTACAGAATCACAGAATCACAGAATAATGAACTTGGAAGAGACCTCTAAGATCATCAAGTCCAACCTATGCCCTAACACCGCAACTAGACTATAGCACCAAGTGCCAAGTCCAGTCTTTTTTTATACGTATCTAGAGATAGTGATTCCACCACCTCCCTAGGAAGACAATTCCAGTATTTTATTATTCTTTCAGTGAAATTTTTTTTCCTAATATCCAACCTAAACCTTCCCTGATGTAGCTTGAGACTGTGTCCTCTTGTTCTGTCAGTGCTGCCTGGTGGAAGAGACTGACCCCACCTGTCTGCAACCTCCCTTCAGGAGCTGTAGAGAGCAATAAGGTCACCTCTAAGCCTCCTCTTCTGCAGGCTAAACACCCCCAGCTCCCTCAGCCGTTCCTCACAGGATCTGTGTTCCAAGCCCCTCTCCAGCCTCGTTGCCTCCTCTGGATGTGCTCGAGCATCTCAGCATCCTTCCCAAACTGAGGGCCCAGAACTGGACACAGCACTCGAGGTGTGACCTCACCAGTGCCGAGTGCAGGGGGAGAATGACCTCCCTGCTCCTGCTGGCCACACCATTCCTGATGCAGGCCAGGAGCCTTTGGCCTTCTTGGCCACTGAGGCACATTGCTTTTACTTTGCTCTGTGGACCATGCCTTTTGCCATGTTTTGTTATCTGCTTTTTGAGTGTCATTCTCAGTGTCATCAGAAGTCCATAAAAAATATTAATGCATAAATGGGGTTTATACCAGTCTACTGCTCTGTTTCTTCAAGCCCCTGTTTTTTGTATTTGCATTTTAAATTTTTAAGCTTTGTGTTTAATGGCAAAAAAAAATTATCTACAAAAGATTCTTTGCTTTTTTTTTTTTTAATATGAATGGGTCGGTCCCTCTATTATACTTTCCAAGCTTCCCACTATAAGACAAAAAGAACAGAAGTGTGACACCCTTCATAAAATTCAATAGAAGATATGCAGAGCCTGTCCATTAAAGACATCCCCTGGAGAAATTAAGCTGTCAGGAGCAGTTTGCAGTTGGCTCAGTTTGTGGAGAGTGATGGCTCCCCGGGTGATGTGCTCTCTGAAGAGGGCTCCTGTTCCTGCCTTGGCCAGGCTCAGACACCCCCTGCTCTCACGTCTGCCCTTCACATGTCTCGGGAACGGGCAGGGAGGCTCTGCCAGTCCATGTAGGAGAGAGAGAGAGAGAAAGAGTCTAGAAGTTAAGTTTACTGCAGCATAAATATCTCCAACAAATACCAACAGCACATGAAGCACTAATTACCTGGGGTTCCTGCAGTGCTGTGAGTACTGTAAACACCTCTTTTGGAAGGTTTTGAAGAGGCAGATCTGTCTGGTTTAGATGAGGCATTCAGGGAACTTCAGTTGGCTTCATGATGCTGAGATATCTCCTTTCCAACAGTCCTAGGGCTTCCCACCACCTCAGCAGAATCACATGAAAGGTCTGTGAGATTTAACACCTATTTTATATAAATCACTATTATGAGAGCAGCAATCAGCGAAGGCACTAGAGAACTTAACTAACTTTATGAGAAACAATTATTTGTTTTAGTTGTGTTTTCCCAACAATCAAATGGCCAGAAGATGATCTATATTCCTCTGTAACCTTCTCTGGAGAAAGCACTTTCTTATTTTCTTTAAAGTTATTCAAAGTTCTTAACTTACCTTTAAAATATTCTAAAGGGAGTGACTCCTTCAGCTGCTAAATGGCTTTTGTGTACAAGGGACAAATTTTGCCTAGAGAATCCTACTATGAGTAGGACATATGGGCATGGAAATGTCCATGAAGCCTCACACAGCGCTGAACTATTCTTATAGAATATAAATTTAGGGGTTTGGGTGGCCATAGTGGTCACCAGGAAAGTTTAATCAGCATCACAAGATAATCCTGGTCTAGAAAAGTTCTGAGACACATGGTGGACTACTCTTCACTTGAAATGTGTATGCACTGCTCTGTGCCTCAGCTTTTGGTGCCTGTATCTATGAATCACTATTCACCTCTTCCAAAATATCTCTTTTGTCACAGTTCAGCCTTGTGTTTATCCATAACATGATCTGGTCAAATAATGGAAATAATGACATATCAAAAACTTTATAAGCAGTGCTTCCTTGTGAGTGATGGCTAATTTCTTTCCGAGTCCCTGTAACACTCCTGCATAAAAAAATATGTACATCTGGAAGAATTAGGGATTTTCTCACTGCATTCTGAGAGAAAATTGCCATTGGAGGGTCAAAAAGAATTTGAAACAAGAAGAAGCTGTTGCTAATAATAGAGAAGTCAAATGTTTGGTTATCTTCCAGGCCTGCCATATGCTACAAATAGTAGTAAGCAATTGTGTTGCAAAGCAATTGTGTCCTTTGTCTTTTACTACACTTAAAAGAAGTCATTGTCTGAGAGTCATGCTGTTATTCTTGTCAGATGGTTGCAGCTCAGCTTACATTGAACTACAAGAAATGGAAACAGAGAGACATGGATTCCTAACAGGAAATTTGCTTTTCCTTCCTCACATTGCCCCATGGACAGACACATCCAAGGGATTTACCTCCTTGTGTTCATCCTTTGAACAGCCTACAGTCTCAGCATTGTTACATGACCTTCTATCCACAAACACACAACAAAGCATTGCTTGATGCTTTACAAATGCATTTCCTGGTCAAAATAATAGTTTGACTCAGAAGGAAAAGTATAGAAAACCAGTGTGGTTTCACTTGTGTACTGTCTTTTAAAAAGAGTAAGAGGTTTCTTTCACTTTAAATTTAGTTTAGGCTGTTAGCCAGTTTTAATTTGAAGCAAAATATGATAAAAAATAAAGTCTGATCATAACATCAGACACATGATCACACAGTAAAGGCATTTCTTGAGTCCCTGGCCAGTATCACCTTACTTTAACAGCCAGAATTCTGTGCCTGGCATGAGGATGAGCTTTTCAGTCTATTTCATCCCACCTCTTACTAGATACAGGGTATGAAATAATCCTTTCCTTAGCTCTCATTCATTAGTCTGAAAACTATTTGTTAACTGCTGCTCATTTAAAACCCAGATTTCATCTGTTACATGAGATGTTGCAACCCATACTGGGTGCACAATAATAATTCAAATAAGAAATTCAAGCTGAAATAATTCCTAGCATAGCATATATCTTTTGCTGGAAAATGAAACTACCTAGTGATAGATGTAGTTTCCTGTAAAATACAAATAACAGGAGGTTTAAATCCTCACTATTTCATTGGAAAGCTGTTTACAGTGGACCTGTAACTTTGAACTCTGATGCTAAGCCTTCAAGCTGTGATTTGTGTAGAACTCTGTTGCAGTCTAGAAAGGTTTAAATTGCTTGACTAAGTTATTCATAACGTTTAGTTTAGACAAGTGGAATCATTGCACTTTTCTATCAATGTTAATTGGTTTCTAGATTACACTATTTTGCTGTGTTTAGCAAAGAGATCTGGTATCCTGCTTCTCTGCATGCTGTTCAGTAGGCACTGGATCATTAATGTGAAATACTGCACAACTGGTTTGCAATTCATCTTAAAGATGAACTGCAGTTCCTTAATGGTCTTGAACTTTTAGTTTAAGAAAATAAATAATATAAATCCTTCGATGTAAGGCAGAGGGGAGGAACCAAAAGTGCCCATTCCTGGCAGCAGGGTAATAAAAAACCTTGCTGGAAAATGCCTTTCCTCTTATTAGACATTACTTATTTTCTGACATCATTTCTTGGAGTGGATTTATTGTCACCAGCCAAATATTTTGTACAACAGAGAAGGTGCCAAGGAATTATCTGAACACATACTTCTGTATCACTGAAAGTGGCCAATGTAACTTAGAAATGCCACCCAAAATTCTCAAGCTAAAATGACACCACAATATCACATTAACTTTAATTTTTCTTTTTTTTTTTCTCCTTAAATATGAAATCCACATTTTTTATAGCTGGGTTCTTATTTGCTGTATATTAATATCATATTTCAGAGCAGTAGGTAATAAATTGTTTGAGAGTTTAATTATTTTCCCTCCATTAGAAAATTTTGGGCCAGTGCACTGGAAAATCCTGACTCATTCCCAACACTTCATAGGGGAGTGTCAATTAAACTTCTCCACAGGAATTAAAAAATACCAGGAATTTGCTGTCTGTACAGAACTTTTCTATATAATGTTTCAAATTTTGGTGTCTGATTGGACTATCCTGGATGATTTCAAAATATCTGACATATGTTTCAGTGGAATATAAAATTAATTTGAAAATAATGTTTTGGTATGTTGCAAGTCTGAAGAAAAGCAATTGCCAGGTTCAGTGTGAAGGCACACCACCATATTCCTGACAGAGTCTGACAACCTGTGCCTGGACTGTCACCAAGAGTTACAGGTTCTCCCAGGAGACAGGTTTGTAATGTATCCCCTAATAGGAGAACAGGGTCAGTCAATTAAATGAAAAGAATGGAAAGTTTTAAAGATGTGAAAATCTCTCTTTTTGTATAGTTTAGCATTGACTGTCAAATCCACTGCACAGAGAGTCAGCAGGTCAAATATTATGGCTGGATATTTAAAGAGTTTGGAACATATCCTGCTGATTTTAATGCACTGCAATGATAATTAGGCACTGGCCTCATGGTCTTCAGGTTCCAAGAAAAATTTATTCCTTTGAACTTCACAATGTTCTTGGTGAGTTACAATAGAGCTTACAATAGACAAGGACCAAGAGAGAAGAAAAAATTCTCAAAGGTCAAATATCTAGAATGAAGCACAGCAATATTCCTATTCCTACTGACTTCCCATGGAAGCTGGGAACAAACCCCTCGGCAATGACCCTGAAATTCTCCTGCACTGTGTTTTGACTATGACTAAAGTACATTAAATTGAAACTCCTGTGGGAAGTCTTCTACTTGGTGAGAAATATTATCAAAAAAGGAAAAAACAAAATTTAAGGAGCATGGTGACAGGAGTGAAGGGAGTGGGCCAGAGGCTGCAGAGGGTACAACCCAAGTAGGGCTGTAGACCCTTTGGAGGGCAATGATGTAACTGAAGGGCAGAGTCCCTTTTAACCTGAAGAACATTTAAGTTGGCTTCCGGAAGTCAGTGGTTGAAGAGGCTATTTTTGCCCCCCAGCATCATTCCTGTGCCATACAATATACCTTTTAGTCCCCTAGGATGCTATTCTAGATGGGGCTTGATGTGCATGACTAGACAGGTGTTATGTTACTGGATACATTCCCATAAAAACTTTATTGCTCCATTTTTTTTGGTTTCACCTAAACAATGTTACTCTGCTGGAAAGGTTTTGTTTCTTCATAGTGCAAGGGAAAAAGTACATAAAGGGGTGAAACACAAAGTAGAGGCTGCTTTATGCTACCAGCTGTATAACAGAAATCGGAGTACAAGTGGGAAATAAACATTTGTGAGGAAGAAAATTACATAGAAGGAGGTGGAGAAGCACCATAAAACACATTACCAGTTCAAGAAAGGAAGTAGCTACTGGGTACAAACACTGAATACCAAAGAGAGAAGAGTGAAAGTGACGATACTGAGTGAAGTCATAGACGTGTGGCTGGGGTTTTATTATAGGTTTTTGTTATGGATGGATATTTATTGTGGATGAAAAGCTTTCATTATTAATAACCCAGAAAAAGAGGCCAGGTGGGATTCCATGCAAGAGATCATTTAGATAACTGCCCTGATGTGTTACACAGAGACCCACACCATAATCCTTTCCAGATTTCTGACTACACTGTTTGTGAATTCCTAAAGTGAAGGACATTCCTTCTTACATCAGTTTTTCTGAGTGCTTTCCTCCTTTTCTTCAGAAGTGTTTCCCAGTGACCCACCACAGTTTCTCTTACTGCATGTGGAACCCACTATATTTTTCTGTAGAAACCATGGATATGGAGAGAAGATTGTTCCAATCCTCTGTGTGGGGATGACAAAGCGTGGTTTGGATTCCATATGCCAGGCTGGGCTTTCAGTCTTTCAAGAAAAAAATCATCCATTTCATTAAAAAATTTACCATTATTAAGTAACATGGAATTCCTTATATCATGTAAAAATATCTCCTTTCAGATTGCAACCGTATGGGAAACATGTGGCTTCTCTGTAACCAAACAATAAAAAAACCCAAACAAACAAGATCTGAGAGGCTGTGCTGAGACTCCTAACACAGGAATTCTATGGTCTGCAGTTCACTGCAGCAGGAACATGCTGTAAGACATCCTGTGACTGAGTCATTCTCTCTACTAAATTTTCAAATTGCTGTGACAAGACATTTAAATTAGTGAAAGAAAGGCTATAGATCCCTCAACGTGTCAGTGCAAAGAAGTGCTTTATATGCACACCTAGAGGGTATTTGAATGAGGAAATCAGTCTGCAAAAGCAAAACATGACAAAAAAGTTCTCTTTTTGTTACTGCTATTTTGTGCTCCACCCACCTATAAAGTTTCTGTATCACTGTAGCATGAACAACCTTTTCTTTCCATTCATTCAGCTGTAGTCTATTCAAACATCCAAATGAAGGGATCTCTCAGAGGAGACCTCGTTGTTTTTTTTTTTTGTAATAAGAAACCATACCAGTCAATTCCTACGGGAGGTAGAGTAACCTCTTTCTCACGGTAAAATCCAAATCATTTGGTCCTGTGCTGGCTTTGCACAGCCAGATTCTGGCAGTGGGGGGGCTGCAGGGGTGGCTTCTCTGAGAAGCTGCCAGAGATTTCCCCCATGCCCAGTGCCAGCCAGCTCCAGGATGGACTCACAGCTGGGTGAGGCCAAGCCCATCAGCGGTGGTGGGAACACCTCTGGGATAATGCATTTAGGAAAGAGGGGAAAAATGCACAACTGCTGCTGAAGAGAGGAGTGAGAATTCATAAGAGAAACACCTTGGTAGTGAAGGAGAGATGGCAGGAGATGTTCCATGCACCAGAGCAGAGATTCCCCTGCAGCCCCACGTGCAGCCCGTGGTGAGGCAGCTGTGTCCCTGCAGCCTGTGGAGGTCCATGGGGGAATGCTCAAAGGATGTTGTGACCCTGTGGGCAGCCCATGACTGTAATTTCTCAGTGATTTCTCCCTGTCCTTATCTCAACCCACCTTTTGTTTTATTTTCTCTGCTTTGTCCAGCTGAGTGACAGAGCAGCTTCTTGGGCACCTGGTGTCCAGCCACAGGTGACACACTGTAAAATGAGACTTCGTATTAAACCATGCCACAGACTATTCAAAGCAATGGAAACAGGCAGACACCTCTCCTGCCAAGTACTAATGACCTTCTTACCCCCCTCAGCTCTTCCTAGAGTTGGTACTTCTAATTACATCTCTCAGAGAAAAAGGCCTGTGATTTAAGAAAAATATAAGTGAGAAAGTGATTTAGCTATCTTTGCCAAGTTCAAAATCCTGCTGCAAGCCATGAATGAGTTGGTGCATCAGGATAAATTGCTGTATTTAGGCTGCATTTACATACTGCAGTTCGGATGTTCTCAGAGGTTCATTATTAAAGACAAAGGCAGCAGCTACCTCAGACCTGGCACTTCTGGGGCTGGGACAAATTTGGATTTGAGGATGGTGGCTCTTAGCAGTGCAATGGAGTCTCAGAGCTTAGATTAGATCTCTGCACTCTGTGATGATTGCCTGGGGAGTGAGACAGCAGAGCCTGGGGAGAGGGAGAGAGGAGGCTGGACTGTCATGAGAAAAAAGACTCAAACAGCCAGTCCTAACAAGGGGAGATACTGCCACCACCATACTGGCCCATGCCAGAAACCAGGTCCATTGGTCACTCCACTCTATGGGTGATGCCTCATCCATGAAATGGCTCCTTCCTGCCTAATGTTTTGGCCAAGACAAACCACTATTAGCCACATCTGTGTTGATCTTTCATTAACATTCACTGCTCAAAGGCAGGGAATAGACCTACAAGGAATTGTCTATCAGAAGCCCATTCTAGGAGTTCCAGATCACTGCGCCCTGGAGGAGCCAGGAGCATATTGAGCATCAGGAAGCTCCAGGATGGTGGTCCATTTTCTCTGACTGCAAACAAACACAGGAGCATCCCAGAGATTGATCTGGTGAGTCTGTACTCTCCCGATCCTGCTGAGAACAAATATTCTGTGACTTTTTTATCCAGCATGGCCACCAAGAAAGGGTCCCATTTGTGTCTTCTTCACAATTTTTGCCTTCACTGTGACATCTTCACTCTTTCCTCAGACCACCATAGGTGCTGGCAAAGGGTCATGAGTTCATAAGCACAGATGAGTTGGAATTAATATCAAGAAATATTAAAAACAAAATTTGTAGTCTGGTGTATGGAAGGGACATTTTCAACAGTACCTTGATCCTTCTTCTATTGCATATTTCTTAAATTTTAATTTAAACAGGATAGATAGATAGATAGATAGATAGATAGATAGATAGATAGATAGATAGATGTGTTTTCTTTTAAATTTATTTTTTGTTTATTTTTTTAATCTCACTTTTGGTTTCAGGAATGTTATTGAAAGTTCAAGCTAGTTGAGATAGGTTTTGTTTCCTTAGAGATGTAAACTGCAAAAATCAAAGTTGAAACAATATTTGAGAATAGTCAGAGTATTTCCAATTGTTTAGATAACTTGATGATCATCATTCTCATAATGTCTTATTTTCTCTCTAAGTCCTCTTTTTGGTTCTGTTTAAGCTCCTTCCTCTCCTTTTTCTTTTGCAGTACAGGCAAACTAGTTCTTCTGCCCAACTCATCTGGAAAGTGTGTGATTCCTTTAGACAGATATTTCCAATAAACTTGTCATTTTCAACTCAATCTTATTATATATTGCCTGTAATTTCATATTGTCCCAAGCAGTGATTTTTGCATCATTAGATCAGTGGGAAGTTGGGAGAACAGAGGGCTGTACATATTTTATCCCTTTTCTTCCAGTATTTTTATCATTTAATGTGGCATTGCTTTCAACATGCCTTTCCTATCTTTAAGAACAATGGTTCTGGACAATTAGGAAGAGCATGGGTAATAATTAAAGTCCTTAATTGTGTAATCATTTTTGGGGGCAGGTTGGATCTGAAATTCCATGTATTATTTCATGAAAACTGCCCTGGAAATGGTGGTTGATCCCTGTTCTCTATGGAGCATGTTCTCCCTTTTTGTTTCAGCATTAATACATGGCTCAGTCTAGGGCAGTTATTTCAGAAAGTTTGAGGCACAAATCAACTTTTACACTAGGTGAACAACCTGGAAAGGAAAAACCAAAATTTTGTGCTTCTGAAACCTTGTTTGATTTAGTCCCCAACAGGATTGCTTAGTTTCATAAAATATATTACCTTTCCCCACAAATCATACTTTTCTCATTAGAGTGTTACATGGCAAACTTAATTATTGTAATCACACTGGGGATGCTGGATTAAAAAGCCTACAGACATTTAAAGTAGGATTAATGTCTTCATGTAACAGCAAAAACTGATGTAACTCTCATGCCACTGGGAAGCAGATTTGCTATGGAAATAATGCCATTTTAATTCTGAAAAGTCTGAATGTCCGCTTGGTTTGAGGAAACATTATGCTAGCTACATTTTTCTCACCTTGTGCAGGAATCATACAATAATTGGATTCTCAGACTTGTTTGCTAAGGAAATGAACCTTTATGTATTCCTTTAGTCTATCTATCAGTCTCTCGTCTTCTCCCTAAATTTTGAAACTACTAGCCAATTTCAACCAAATTTAGAGCACTCCAGACATCTGAAAGACATTACATTCCTAAGATTGTGCAGAGCTGAGTAGAATAGAAAGATTTAAATTAGAGCTCAGTGAGACAGAGGCAAAGGCTTTGGGCACTACAGGCAGTGCATGGCAGCAGCTGGACGTGCCAGGGTCCCACAGACCCAAACTGAACATCTGCATCAGCCACAGCCCAGCCCACACAGCCCCAGTCTGCCCTGGGAATGGGAATGGGAATGGGAATGGGAATGGGAATGGGAATGGGAATGGGAATGGGAATAGGAAGGTGGAGCTCTTGGACCAGGGAGGATTTAGGGCACCAAAGCCATTATGCAAGTTGGTTGGGCTGTTTCTGATACAGCTTTGTCTATTTTATCTGTAAAGGGACAGTGATTATCACTGGTCAGAATTTCTGAGCAGAACCACGAAGTCTCCATTCTTGGAGGTTTTCAAGGCCAAAGAGCATAAATCCATGAGCAATCCTGTCTGGCCTGTAGCTGATCCTGCTTTGAGCAGCAGGCTGGGCTAGAGCAGCCCTTGCAAACCTGAATCATCCTTTGATCCTGTGAGTCTGTGGAGGTAAGTTTGCTTTACTGTGTTACCAAAAGCAGGATATAGACAGGTTAATTTAGTCCAGATTTTATCTTCTGCCAACTACCTTTTGAAAGGCCTATAGATTTTTTCAATACAAAAAAGGGTAATCCTAATGCTTAATATTTATAATGTGCTAATAGCCAGGGATGTTAGCCAAGGTCAGAGACTAAAAAAAGAATAAAATTAATTTATTGGCTAAATCATTAACCTACAACAGAAGAAATCAGAGTTCATTGGAATCTTTCTATATGAATTTATACAAGCAATAATGAGTGGGAGTCATCTCACGTAATTTTAGCCCTTGAGAAAGTAGGTAGCTAATATAATGTGGTTTTCCAGATGCCCTCATGAGTCAAAAGAGAGACCAAGAGCCCAAAACTGTTTTCTGAAACATATTTTGGTGGGGTGGGCACTTTCCATTGAGGGAGTGAGGTAATAGCGCTCAATGGGGAGCGTGGAGGGTTGACGTAGACAGATCTCATCAGACCATGTTAAAACAAATTGTTAAAAGGTTTCATTTTATTAGTTTAGCAGTTGCAGGTCACAGTGTTTATTTATTTGCTGTCAGGGGTTTTGTGCTTATATTCAGAGCTGCATTATCTAACACTTGTTGTATGTGTTCTCTGTCGTGCTGTTTATCATCTCTGGGGGCTGGATTAAAGTTATTATTTTCTCACAGTGTGTAACACTGTCTTATAGGATAAAATTAATGGTCAGGATAATAATTTGGTAATTGTACTTAGCATTGCCATCATATCCATGCTTCAGGAACTACCTCTCTGGAACTGTTAACAATTACCCTCTTTACCTTTACTCCTCAGAAAGCCAGTCCATGGGGGGAAAAAGAGGAAACCCTTTTTTCTGCTCTTTCACCTTTCCCTCCTCTTCTTTTAAGCATTTTGGATATTCTTGGTATGTTCCAACCAACACATTCATCTTGCTGTCTCAGTTCTAGCTGGATAGTTAAGTGTGGGACAGGATGGACAAGTCCACGGGACAGTGGACACACCCAGTGCTGTAGAATTTCACCTCTGAACAAGTGAAAAATTGTTATGTGGGATGGAAAGCATTCCTAAACCCTTCTAGCATTCCTAGAGGCATGGGTACACAAGTTGCAAAGAAAAAAAATCACAGAAGGGGGTTCTTTCAGAAAAGTTGCTGCTCCAGTTTCTAGTGGGCATGTCCCCAGATATAGTAGAAAGGCTTTCTTGCAATCTTAGTAAAGGATTTTCTGACTTTTATTTACAAGAAGTGAGTAGCCAAGACTATGAGCAGGACCACAGGAGCCCTGCCTCCAGACAGGTCAAAGAAGGGGAAAACTGGATTTATTGATCTGTGATTCAAGGCACAGGTGCACAGCAGACCCACAGGAGTGTTAGGTCTAGTATTCACAGGTGCACAGTGTACCCTAATGCCATCTGGCTATAGAGGTGCAGATCCCATCTGTATTTTCCTCTTAGTCTTACACTGGACCAGCTCCAGGAGCTCCACGTCCCTCTTGTACTGAGGAGCTCAGAATTGGGTTCTGTCTGGTCCAAATGTTCCAGGTGAGTGATTAGAAATTCTAATGAGCAGCCCCTGGTTTTCATTAACTTTCTCCATTGAGTCCTAGATCAGAAAACTCAGTATATACCAACCTTTACCATAATCCCAAGAAGTTATTGGTTCTTGAGCTACTTACATTACTATAAAGTCAGCTGCCATTAAATAACAGTGGCACACTTTCATTTAATCCAAT
Organism: Lonchura striata; assembly: GCF_050655825.1. Lineage (NCBI taxonomy): Eukaryota > Metazoa > Chordata > Aves > Passeriformes > Estrildidae > Lonchura > Lonchura striata. The sequence continues at coordinate 149,400,634 of NC_140704.1, read as the reverse complement.
TCCTGCTGTGAGAAATAGCAAAGTCTTCTTTAACTACTGAGCTTAGCAATGGTAAACCTTAGTCTAGTTCAACATGTGCTGATTTTCTAGCAGGCAGCACAGCACCTGATAGGCAAAAAAAAAGAAAGGATTTCTTCAGAGATTTCTCTCCACCAGTGGTTTATAAGTTCATGACTGTCAAAGTTTAACTCCAGCTGACAACTCAGCCCCACACAGACACTTACTCACTACCTTCATGGTGGGATGGGGGACACAATCAGAAAAGTAAAATTAAAAAGCTTGTGAGTTGATATAAAGGCAGTTTAATAGATAAACCAAAAGCTTTGCATACAAGCAAAACAAACCAAGGAGTTCATTAACCCCTTCCCATGGGCAGGAAGGTGTTCAGCCATCTCCAGGACAGCAAGGTCCCCTCACACATAATTGGTGGCTTGGGAAGACAAGCATCACCACTCTGAATGTCCCTCTCTTCCTTCTTCCCCAGGTTTATATGCTGAGCATGGCACCATTTGCTGTGGGATGTCCCTTGGGTCAGCTGGGGTCAGCTCTCCCAGCTGTGTCTCCTCACATTTTCTTGTCCCCCCACTGTGTCCTCAGAGGTGGAACTGGGTGAGAAGCAGGAAAACCCTTGGCTCCATGCAAGCTCATCTCAGCAGAAGCTGAATTCTATTCTAATTCACAGTAAGGCAAGCAAGACCCAAATAGGACACTCCAGAGGCACAGGAGCTTGTCCAGTACAGCAGTTGAACAAGCAGCAAAAGGAAAATTTAGCTACAAACATTTAGGAAAGTCATGATTTTACAAGTGACAGAAACCCCAGAAGTGCTTAGGGCCAGATTGATGGAGCTATAAGCTACTCAGTCTGTTGGAAGATGCTCCTGTTCGTGACAGGGGGTTGTAGCTAGGTGATCTTTAACAACCCTTCCAACCCAAACCATTCTGGGTTCTATATTTCCATGATAAAGTGATTATCTTTTAGACCCTACAGAGAGGAAGAGGGGGAATTGCCAAAAAAACCCTGACTAAATCAGGATAAAAACCCATTACCCCATTTTCTTTCTATTTGGTGTTCAAGTGGTCCTATTTGAGACTGAAAGTATCTTGGTGCTTCCTACAGATAACTGTAGTGCTGGGTTTAAGTTGCCCTCTTTCATCTGAAATGTTTTCCATTTTCAGGAGTCTTAAATATTTTTTTTTTTCCTTTTGAGAAGACAAATACAGAAATCCATCTTCTTGTCAGTGTAACCTAATTGTTCATAGAAAAAAATCTTTAAGATCTTGTTTCTCTGAAAATAATAGAAAGAGATATACTACAATTTCCCTACTCAGAACTGCAGTGGATAAATAGAGTGAGGCAGCTGAGGAACTTGCCTGGTACACAACGACAGGAGAGATGATGTCATTCTGTCTGCACTGAGGATATGGGGGGAGAAGATTAGCAAACATAAAGGGAATGGAAAGAAAAAACATTCAAAATTATTCAAAAGTAGAAAAGATGACCTGTGCATATTTTAGTTTTGTGGGTAGCCCCTGAGTAAGAGCCCCTGTCCTGAATGGTGCAGACCAGCTCATGTACAGCTGCACAGCATTCTGTCAATGCCATCTCTGCATCCCATGTGACTGCTTTTGCCTTGCGGCAAAGTTATGATTCATCTCTATGCTTTTTTCCCCACTTCTAAATTCAAGAAATAATGGATGGATGCCTTACATGATTTCACAGCCTGACACTGAGGTCTCATGTTAAACCAAATAATGCAAAACATATTCCTATTGCTTGGAGCTCACCCAGAATTATAGAAACACAGAATTGTTAAGGTTGGCAAAGACCTCTAAGATAATGGAGTCCAACCACTACCAAAAACATGACTAATTTTTTTCTTTTAACATTTGCAGGGATGATGATTCCCCCATTTTCCTGTGCAGCCTCTTCCAATGACTGAAAGCATTTCTTTTTTAAAGGTGAATAGACTTTCCCAATATTCAATCTAAACCTCCCTGAGTGCAACCTGAGACCTTTTTCCCTTGTCCTATCATTTGTTCTTGGGAGAGGAGACTGAGCCCCATCTGTCACCTTTCAGGAGTTGTAGAGGGTGATAAAGTCTCCTCTGAGCCTCCTTTTCTCCAGACTGAACACCCCCAGCTCCCTCAGCCGCTCCTCCTCAGACTTGTGCTCCAGACCTTTTCCCACTCCATTGTCCTTCTCTGGACGTGCTCCAGCCCCTCAGTGTCTGGGCTGTGAGGGCCCAGAACTGGACAGAGGATTCAGGGTGTCACCAGTGCCCAGCACGGGGGAGGATCTCTGCCCTGCTCCTGCTGGTTGAGCTGTGCCTGGTCAAGCCTGGATGCCCTTGGCCACCTCAGCTCACGTTCAGATTCTCACCCACCAACAGCCCCAAGTTCTTCCCCTCAGGGCTGCTCTCAACCCATTCTCTGCCCACCCTGTACCTGTGCCTGGAATTGCCCTAACCAAGGTACAGGTTTTTACCATGTGAAATTCATGAGTTGTGCCTGTAAATGTGACACATGAGTACTCAGGGTGTTTTGTTCAAGCCATCTGTAAGCAATATAAGTTTTAAAAGTTGTGTCTTAGATCCACAGGGCCAACATCATTATGTGTGTGTAAGATGAACCTCACTTTAGGCAGCTTTGTGCAAATTTTATAGGTTTCTTAGATTTCATTAACAGTTCAGAGATCAAGTTGGACTTGGAAAAATCAAATTAATGAAGGCAATTTTGTCATTTTAAAATACATCTAATTTACAACAGAGCCTAAAAGGGTGATGAATAAAATAACCTGGTCAAAGGGGACAGATTAAAACATTTTTTTTCCATGCTTTTCCTCTCTACATGATAAAAACTCTTCTGGTATATGAAGACCAACCTGATTCTCCTTCAAAACTTTTGCAGCACACTGTTATCTTGGTGACTATGTAAACCATGATGTGCTTAGACTTCTGGAAATGCTGGTATGGCTACAACAATTGCTTATAATTTTGATGAGCCATTATAAGAAATGAAATGTTTTGCAATCTCTAAGTTGGAAATTATTGACACCCAAAAGCTGGTGCAACAACAGATGTTCAGATGCAGAAAAAATGGACTTTGCATGTTCATATGCCTTCAGTTACATTTAATAATAGTTAAGAGAATCATTAAAATAGTGGTACCATTTTTCACAGATAACATTAATTATTTAAGCATTTAAAGAAGGTAGTGCTTTTTAAAATTTATTTTTTAAAATTAATAACTTTTTATGTAGATGTATGCATATTTACTTCTACATATAAACAAACACATGTTTATCTATCTATCTATCTATCTATCTATCTATCTATCTATCTATCTATCCATATAATCTCTCTCTTTCTCAGCCTCTCTGATTTTCCAGACTGAAATCCCCAGAAATACAGAGCTGGATACAATGATGATGAGATACAGCATCAATAGGGAGTTAGATTTGAGCTTGAGAATATAATAAATTATTAATAATAAACAATTTAATTCATGATTAGAGGAAAATGTTCCAAAGAGAAGGAAAGATATATGTTTCACTTGTCTGGCTACAGTGTTAAATAACTATAACTAGTCTGTTCTAAAAGGTTCCAGAGGTGCAATACATGCTTCTGAGATTAATTATAACTAAGTGTTTGAGGAAATATCTCTGCAGCTTCACAGCTATTCTTGTTTAAATGGTGGAGTTGATTGCACTGAGTGATGCTACAGCAAGGGAAGAACTTGTTTAACCCACTAAAGACAGCCCTGAGGTACACCATGAAGGGGTTTAAGGACAGATACCCATGCCAGTTAAGAGCCTGTGATATAAAAAAATATTTTCACATTTGAAGTTGCATTTTTATTGAAATAAATGAGTGGTTCAAGGAAATTATTGAAGTCTGACAAATTCCTGTATAGTATGACCAAGACAAAATGGATGTTACCAACCACGCCCAGACTGAAAATGTGTGTTCCCTCTGTCAACAAGCATTTTACCTTTTTTCACAGAAGGCTTTTTCACATAAGTCTAACTGAAAAGAAACACCTGTCTTTATTGCAAGGTATCTTCTTTGGTAAAGAAACAGGTGAAGCTATAATTCACTAGAACAGAGTAAAAAAATAGTGCTCAACTATGCCTGGATTTAGTGATCTTTTGAAACAGATTTTTTCTTTCATGAAAAGTACATTAATTCCTATGACAACTGTGAAGATAATAAATTTTCCTCTAGTAAAAATTCACTGAAGAATTGCTTCACTGATATTTATGCTTGTTTACTAACCACTAGATAATCTCTCTTTGGTGGTGGGTGAAAGAGTTGTGAAACTTCTTAGACAATATTTTTAAAATCCATAGATTAACTGGGTTCTACAAGCATCAATCACCAGGATTAGATGTCAGGTCAAAATTAGTTCTCTAAATTACCTTCCTAGTCAATGAGTATCAGTTGGTACCTTCATGTTGTGGGTCAACAGCTCATGAGAGAGACTAAACTTTTATACTGCTGAAATTAACTGATTCTGGGCCACAGCTGGAAGAAGATCAAGTCCTAATTTACAGGGTACTTCAGTGTTCTCCAATGCTTTTATATCAACTTCAAGAAAAAACAATTGAAGAAAAGAAAAATGCATTCCAGAAATCTCTTTCTTGCACACAGGGATAAGAACTACGCTTAACCAGGTACCCCAGTACAAGCTGGGTAAAAATTAACAACTCACTTAATTTTAATTATCAGCAGGTGTTTTTACCAGTCAAATATTGATACAGAATAGTCAAATAGATTTGCCATTTCCTGCAGTAATGTAGGACCTCAGTACCTGTGATGTGCAACAGAATGACAGTATCAAGAATGACAAAGAATTTCTATTGTATTTGGCTAAATGGAAAATGTTGGGACAAGTTTTTGAAGCTTCCTTAAATAGTTGAGCCCAACTGTATAGACTAAATAGTCTGTTCCCATTATCAGGCAATCCAAAGTCCTTCCTGGCACATTTTTTTATGGCAGTTTTTTTGGGTGTTTTTATGGACGTTACAAAATTCTGGGTTCCCTTTGGGAATGTTAGCCCCAGAACTGAGATTATAATGCATGCCCTTGCTGGTGGGTTCCTCTAGACCCAAATAACCAGGCATTCCCACAGAAAAGGTTTTTTCCTTTCCATCTTAAACACTACAGAGTCTCTTCAACTTTTCAGAGACCTGTTCTGCTGATCTCATATACACAAATACTCCAAAGTTAAGCCCACCTTTCCTGGATGAGTTTGCCAAAAGTCATCTACAAATGCAGCTGATTCAAGTCATATTTTACATTTTAGGCTGCTCTGGTTTTGGGTCAGAACATGATATTGGAGAATATAATTGCCCTCTGGGTAAGTGCAAGTAAATATTGACCTTAGAATTCTTTGATCATTCTTGACCACAAATTGCTACCTTTTATTCCAGAGAATTGTGTCAGTTATTTGCAAATAATGAATGAAAATAGTTAAAACTTTCAGGAATGGATATGCCTCTGCATTTTCTGTATTCCTGGGATCCTAGAAGAATCATTAAAACCTCAAGCCCCTTCTAATATTTGCTTTCAACTAGTAATGGAGAAATGACTCACAGACTAAGCAAATACTTGCATGCTAGCACTACATAGATGACAGATTACCCTCCCCTCATTACCATCACAGAATAACCCAGTGTTTGGAAGATATTAACTCCTGGGTGAAAAATGACTCTTTAAATCACACCTACACAAGACTATTAGTGATGAAAGAAAGGTTTTAAATATTTTTAGGTCATCAAGTAAAGGTGCTGGGAAAGGAAGACACATCAGGACAGCACAAAAATCTCAGAAGCACAACTGAACTATCAATTGACAGGCATTCACTTCCCAATATATATGTTTGAAAAATGTAATTAGAATAATTTAGCAAAACCACATTGCAAGGAGTATTTGTGCTCTGTTCTACTGCTGTATATTTATTAGACACAGTGCCTGCACAATGCTTCCAAGGGGTGATTAGGATACTCCTTAAGTAGGAATGACTTTTTAATAGACTTGCGAGTCTGGATTTATCTAATTTTGGTACATGAAAGGTCTCTGTAGTGGTGTAGGCTTCTTTGTTAGGAGTGATTTGACAGAAATTAATATGCAGGTAAGGATTCCATCTCCTGTCACCTTGACACCAGCACAAAGGTAATTATTTCTATTTGATACCTTTTATGTAATATTTCCAGAACAGGAATCTATACCAACAGCAGGAATCAATTTCCTTCTATTTCAGCTTTCAAAAGCTGACAGCACACAGAGATGGGACTCAGATCTGAGATATTTAAACCTAAAAGGCAGATTAATTGGTTTGAATGTACCCATCCAGTGCCATGTTAGGATCACGCAGAGGCCACTCAGGCCTTATCTGGTTATCTTAGATACCAAACTTAAAGGTCTCTAGATATAGACTCGTGAGGAGAACTATGCCTTTCTGTAGAAACTGAGGGATGGTGTCCTGGCTTGTTAGATAAACATGTATTCTATTGCCAACTGTTGGAGGTTGGGCAGTTTTCTTATCTCTTCCAAGAACAATGTCTCCCTCTGGGGAGATATCTTCTGTTAATGGGCCATTGAATGACTCACTGCATGACCAGTAAAGTTACATCATCCCACTGTGAGATGCTCCACCCAGAGGGGAGGAGCCAAGCATTCTTACCTGCATTAAATCAGCACTTTTTGGGACACTGGCAGCCACTTCACTGGATTCCCAGAGGAACAGCTTCTCCTCTGCTGAATTCCCAGAGGAAGACCAGGCCCAACTACCACCAGACCTTCAGAGAAAACTCCACCCTTCTAGAGATCACCACTTCAGCAGCGTTTCATCTGTCACTCCAGGAGCAGCAGCCACCATTTAACGGGACTACTACCAACACCCTGACTCCTCAGGGTGTCAGGTTTCTGACTCCATCACTAGTTTCGTTCGTACTAATTACATTTTTTAATTATTATTATTTTTATTTAGTTTCTTTCCTAGTAAAGAACTGTTATTCCCATTCCCATATCTTTGCCTGAGAGCCTTTTTAATATTGTGGTAATTCAGAGGGAGGGAGTTTACCTTTTCCATTTCACAGGGGGCTTTTGCCTTCCTTCACAGACTCCTGTCTTTTCAAACCAAGACAGATGGGAAAGGCATTCTAGTCACCTAAGATAAGACCAGTAATAATTTGCCAGCTGAGTCCTATCGCTCATGATCCAGACACAGCTCCTCTTCCACTCAGTGTTGCACTTGTCTTGAAAATAAAGACCTGGGGCTATTTTCTGATCTCTAGGTATTCCGTCTAACCTGCACCTAGTCATTCCTAAAGCTGTAAGATCTCTGAGGCAGATTTGTGTGATTGACAGTGCATGGGATGGCTTCAGTTTATAAGAGGAAGCCAGGTAGGATATCTGTCATGGAATTGAATGCCTCAGTCTCACAGTGGAATCTAGGTGAGACCTCCATTAGCTGTAAAATGAACTTAAGAACCTGCCCCTCAAGTAGCTGTTTGTGTGTGAATAGATATATATAGAAATTATATCATCTCAAACATGGACTCCATTCCAGTCAGAAGTCTGTGGAAAATAAAAAAAAAAAGGGCAACCTCTTCAGACTCAGAGAAAAAGATCTGATTGTCTACAGAGAAGATTCACCCCAGGTCCTAGTTTAGGAGAAATAAATCCTCTGAAGTTACCTTTACTTTCTAAGGTTATCTACTTTTAATTGTTTTCTTAGAATACAAACTTTTTAGTTTATAGGATCTTAAAATCAAGGGTATAGCTATGCTCTGAATGTGCCATAGCTATGTGAAAAAGAACAGCAAGAAGAGATGTTTATGAATGCGTTTATCATAGTTGATAAAATACATACATACGTATCACATCAAGGTAACATTCTACCTGCTTGTAGATTTTATAGAAATCTCAAAAAAAAATGCAAGGTACCATCTTGATCTCTTTCTTAGGGGGTCTCTAGGTAGATGAACTTTCAAGAAGATTTAAATGTTTTAATTGAATCTTTGATGAAATTTCCAATTACTTAGGATCCACTGGGTTCTGGATCCTATCTTAATGGAAGATTTAGCAGCCTTCTAGAGGGCATGGGGGAAAGATAACGAAAGGATAAATAAAAAGAAAAATAAAAATAAAAATAATAATTTAAAAGTCAAGAAAATTAATTTGAAAGAAGGCATGCAATTTTCAAAGTTACAGCAAAGAGTGGTGTTAGCAATTGTTTGATTTAAAAAACAAGATATTAAGCTTTAAGCTTACTTTCTACACATATATTTAGGCATTTAGGTGTATTAACACCTGAAGTAGATCCCTCGGGTAGAGGAGGAGGTAAGTGATGAGATATTCTAGTTTTCTAAGAAGACTTGCTGGAGATATAAGGAAAGCAAATTAAGTGAGTCTAAGTATGACTGTGGGATCCAGTACTTTGCAGTATGGCCTTTTCTGGAGAAGCTTTTGAGGCTGACAGATTTCCTTTTCAGGGGTTGAACACTCAAATTTGAAATCAGTAAAATGAGCCAATGCTCTGCATATTTGATTGATGTCCCAGAAAGCCTGTGTTGGGTAACTTGAGGCAGACCTAGAAAATACATCTCATGAATGCAAGACTGAAAAATGCAAAACTGATCTCCCAGGTGCTGGAGCACTGACTGTCACTGAAGGGTTTCTTCAGAGTTCAAAACACTTCTTTCAAGAGTTGCAAAGGCAAAGTTCTTCTCCTCAGGACACTGTCTGCATTGATTTCACCTGGCTGTCCTGCCTGCTTACCCACAGCTTGTGCACCACAGAGACAGCCTGGTGCACTCCTCCCACAGCAGAAGCATTGTGTGTCTTCCCCACAAAACTGACCTCCTTAGGGAATCTCAGACAGGACAAAACTCCCCTTTGTGAGGGCACAAACACAACCAGTTTCTGTATCTGCAGTGGGAGGAGTGCACACTGGCTCCCATTTCAGTAGCTGTTCATCACCTCCCATGTAATCCCTCTCATTCGTTTCCTTTCCTATTCGACTCAGAATGGGCAGCCAGAGGCAGGTACCATCCTCAAGAGCATTTCAAGAGCAATAATCAGTTTTCCTGCAAAGGGACGGCACTGATGTGACACATAAGGGTCCTTGTGCTCATCATTTACACACTTTATCCTTTCGGCTGAGCAGCCAGGGTGTTCAATAAAGTGTCTGCTCTGCCTGGGGGGAGCACACAGAGCTGGCACGAGGTGAGAGCACACACAGTGCCCTGCTAATGCATCCTGCCAGCCACTCCTGACAATGCTCTTCCATAATGAACTGGATGAGGGGATCTGCAAGTGCCGCTTCCAATTAAAAATTACACTTCTGCAAAGGCAAAGGAGTGAGGTAATGACTGCAATTCTAATCGAGCTGGAGCAGCTGCCTCATTAGTACATACTCTGTGATTAATATGCCTTTATGACCTGTGCTTATACACCTTAACCTCTTCCTTCTAGAACAAAGGAAACCCCATTCCCACAAGAAGCACTGCTGGTTCTTCAGGGATGCAAGATTAACTCATAGTGAGAAGAATCATATTTTCCCTGTGAGACACAGTTTTACAACAAAATGGAGTGCAGTCACTTTAAAGGAAGATTTGATGGAGATAAAAAGTGACCAAGTCCAACATTTTCAGAAAAATTGCCTTTTGCTTCAAATTTCCAAATTTGGGATTAGAAATGTTAAGCTTTTCCCCACCTTGTGTTTCAGAAGGCAAGGAACACAAAGAAAGAAAGTTTCTCTTTAATTCTTAAGAGAAAAAACTGAAAATTAAAAAGATTTCTAATCACTTCCAAAATTCACACTTGGAATGGTGTTTTTATAATAAGTAATCCTTAAGGGCTGGACTTCAACAATGCTAATGTCTTTTTCTTAATGCCAGATAAAATGCAGTGCTGAACACTCAGATGTGACTTTCATGACAGAAACAGAGAAATTCATTCATATTTTCATTCTTGTTTCTTCCCAGGATTGCAGTGGAAAGGGACTTTCACCTCCAGATGACAACTGAGGATCAGCTTCACTAAAGTAATTGAAGGGTTTGCCTTTCACTTAGTAGAAGATCTGGTTTTTCAAGTCCATATAAGAGTATTTCAAAAACTGGCCCATATCACAGCAAATCAGGAGTGACATTATGAAGAGGGGAAAAAGAAACTCAGCAAGTGAGGAATGAACCAGTTTTCCTTTAAAGGATATCTGAGGTTTTCTTAAGCCACAAAGCTCCTGAAATTTTATTTAACAGATAAAACACAAATTGATGATATCTGAATGTTTAGTAAACCCCTAAGCTCCTGTTTTGTGCTCAAGCTGGCATGCTTTTCATTATCCCAAGGTAAACCTTCAGGTACCAACATCTTCAGTGATCTGGATGTGCCTTGTAATCAAAATGCTACCTGCCAGAACATTTCTTCCACTAAGTTTTTTTAATGTGTCTCATTTTCTTCAGTAATGTGTATAGCTTGGTGGAAGACAATTCATCTTGCATCATCTTTGAAATAAACAATGAATCAATGAGGTGACTTAGCCAGATTTTAACTTGTGTCTGCATCCTCCATGGATTCCCCACTTTTGTGTCACGTGCAAGAAGCTGTCCTGTGTCACCCTCCAGACACAGCTAAGCAATCTCACATTTCACAAGGAAGATAATGGTCAGTAGTTGAAAAGGGGAGACCTTGCACACTCTCAGACTTCAGACTGCATTGAGGTAGCTTCTCTGATTGCCCACATATTTTGCCAGTGATGAAGTTTTCCTATGACTCCGTAAGATTTAAACAGCTGAACACATGAAGTGAGTGAAGAACAGAATGACTGCTCACCCAAAATAGACAACTATAAAGAGCAGGATTAGCTTAAAGATCTCCCGTTTCTTAGCAGAATATGAACCATATGTAGCATCTTTCAGCATACTAGTCAAGAGAATAAATATTTTAACCCTCTTTGAAGATTTGAAGGTTTTTTCATGCTGGTTGATAGTTTTACATTAGAAAATTAATCACTGCAGAGGTAGAATTAGTTTCATCAAATCAGTATGTGAAAAGGAATTTTAAACAAATGTGGCTTATATTGAAAGACTGAGTATCAGTTACCTCAGCCTTGAAGATAAACAGGGTCTTGTTAGGTTGTGATAGGATTACCTGCTTGTATAATTTAAACAAGTCTAATTTCTGCCACAGGCTTTTCAAGCCTTTGAACACTGATGTTGATTCATTAAGGTTTTTCCATTCCACTCACAAATTATATTTCCCAGTAGAAAATGAAGAAACATTAATTACAAAAGTGAGATTTCTACAATGAGATACATAATTGCCAGTACTGAAGTGCACATTATAAGATCATGCACAACATACTCTGCTGACACATTATGCAAAACAAATTCCTGATCTCTTTTGTGATTATCATTTCATCCCCCAAAAGCTTAAACTACATTAATTCCAACAAGTTAAATATATCTGGATTGGTCTCTAGAATTGGAGCATGGAAAAACCTACATTAGCAGAATCATAGAATGATTTATGTTGGAAAGAATCTTAGATAGAGATAATCTCATTCCAACCCCCTGCCGTGGGCAGGGACACCTTTCACTAGATCAGGTTGCTCAGAGCTCCATCCAGCCTGGTCTGGAATACCTTTAGGGATGGGACATCCACACTTTCTCTGAGCAACTTATTCTAGTGTCTCACTACTCTCATAGGAAAGGACTTCTTTCTAATGTCCAATCTAAACCTACTCTCTTTCAGTTTAAATTCAATCCCTCCTGTCCTATCTTTACCTCCCCTTCTCAAAAGTTGCTCTCCAGCCTTCTTGTAGACCCTGTTAGGTACTGGAGGAGGCAATCCTTCAATATTAACCAACTTTCTTGGGCCCTCTCTTCCCTCCAGGGCTTTATCCCATGGCATTCTACCAAGCAGATTCCTGTAGAGGCCAAAGTCTACTCCCCTGAGGTCATGAGCAGTGAGCTTGTTGTGATCCTTTCTTGCTGCCCCAAGGATCCTGAACTCCACCATTTCAGGCTCACAGCAGCCAAGGCTGCCCTGGAGCTTCACATCCCCTCAATCCCTGTCTTTTAGTGAGAACAAGGTCCAGCATAGGTCTCCTCATAGCTCCTCTATTACTTGGCAAAGGAAGTTGCCACCAAGATTTCCTAGCAACCTCCTGGATTCATTATGCCCTGCTATGTTGTCCCTCCAAAAGATACTGGTGTGGTTGAAGTCCCCCAGGAGAACAGGGGCTTGGAAAAGTCACTCCCATCTGTCTCTACAGGGTCTCATCCCCTCAGTGTTCCTGGCTGGGTGACCTGCAGCAGGAATAGTTTATAGTGTCACTGTCCCTGCCCTCCCTTTAACCCTGATCCAGGAGTTCTCAGTCAGTTCCTCCTCCACCCCCAGGTGGAGCTCCGTGTACTCCAACTGGTCATTGATGTAGAGGGTGTTGCCCCTTCTTGTGTCCCTGCCTGTCCTTCCCAAAGAGCTTGGATCCTTCCACTCCAGCCCCCAGTCACAGGAGCCATCCCCCCACATCTCTGTGATGCCATAAATCACAGTTATCCAGGCAGGTGCACACCTCTAACTGCTTTTTCTTATTCCCCTTGGTGGGAGTGTGTGTGTGTAATAGAGGCATTCAAGCTGGGCTCTCAGTGAAGCCAAATTATTGGTTGGAGTAGCCAAAATTCCTTTGTGTTGCCCTCCAGATGCTCCCTCTCCAGGCTCTGGGAATCTTTTGCTGGCCACAGATTGCTGTGAATGGGATAGAACGAGGTTCATATTATTGTACTCTATTAACATTCAAATCAGGGTAGTGACATCCAAGGTTCTTGTTGGGAATGGGCCTGGTCTACCTGGTGGTCTGTGTCTCCAGCCCTGAGTGTAGCCACTTTTGGGGGCCATTCTGTCAAATTGGCAGCAGAGACTTTCATTACCTACAAAAACTCCCTACCACTGTTGAATTTAATGGTAAAGACACAGCCTCAAGTTTCAAACAAAGACAACAAGAAGAAATGCTTTCTGGTGGTTGTAGTTGTTCTCCACAGGCAGAAGTTCTATTGGTAACTATTGATACTGTTAACCCAGTGTAGTCACTTGTACAATTCAATTAACATTTTGTTTGCCTACTTTAATCTAAGAGAGACCATACAGAGAGTTCAAATGTATTCTACTGACCAATATTTTTCTGACTACCATTGAGACGTTTCTGGGACCCAGGATAGGTTTCAACAGATTTTTTGGCATTGTTTGGCATATATCCACAGGCAGAAACAGGAATGATCCCTCTGTGGTATCCACTCTGGTCTATATGAACACTTTTCCTCCAGTGCATGTGCATGTCCAGAGCTTCCAGGCTAGAAACCCCTGTTGGGTTTCCTCATGTGCAGGCACCCTGCAACCCTTGTAAAGCTGTCGGGAGCAGAGCACCTCCCTGCATATCAGAGTCTTGTGGAGCCACAAGCACAATTGGGAATTTTTTCTCTATTCAAACCACTGATCTTCTATAATGTTTAGCAGTTTGTCACCTTCTCTGAATAAAGCTGCATCAAAGCACATCTTCACGTTAAATCTGGCTGCAGGGGGAGAGAGTACAAGATGGCACTTCACTTCCATCTCAGTTCCTTAGGGCTGGTTGTAGCAAAAGAGAGGAAATCTCACCATCTGCTTTGCTCCCAATCCTGTCTCCTGTCTCTGTCAACATGCTACACTCTGCCTTTATTGCTGTCTTGAACTTTTGGCTGGCTCTGGATATTGTTCCGAAGGGCCAGAAGAGCTCAGCCTGTTCAATGACTTTCACAGCTACAGACAATTGCTTCCTTCCTTCTGAAAGGGGAGGGAGAATGCTGACAATGACTAAAGAACACAGCAAGCGATCACAGCTTTTTTGCAGAAGTCTCAATGATCTTCCCCTGCCCCAGTCCCTGAAAAAAAAAAAAAAAACAAACCCAAACCAAAACAAAACTACAATATTTGGCAAAGCTGTGTATGCATATAAATGTATGTGCCCAGCGTTTCCAAGTAACATGGGAAACCAATGACTTTAGGACTAGCCATAATTTTCTCGGCAGAACCATACATAAAAATGAGGGTTCATTTATGAGCTGGAGCCAGGAATCATAATTACTCTGATGAACCTGAAAATTTGTAGCTGATACAGAAACCATTAGTGAAGTCCTACATAAAAGCTTACACCCATGCAAGGGAAGCTTTTTTCTACATTCTAGTGTATACATAAATTTTTCTGTTTCTCTCTCACACACATTCATTTTTATGAAGACAAGAAAATAATTAATAGGTAATTGCATTACCTAGAAATATATTCTACTCTTGGATATATTTATGGAAATGAGGAACAATTAATTTATCATCAGTTTTATGGTAGCAATAAAAAATATTTATCTGCCTGGAAGGATTTGCATGAACTTTGATTACCTCATTAATAGTAAGCGTTGGTTAATATTAAAATCAGCTCTTACCACCAAACTTACATCAGATCTGCTGTCACGGATGTGTGTATTCTGGATTTAGAGGAGATAACAGAGTCTGGCCCAAAAGAATATTTTAGAAAATGAAAGGTCACTGTGAACTCTAATTTTATGCCCAATGTGATGAATTATTGGTGTGGACAGCAACTACTTAACCTTCTAACTTTTATTTCTGGTCGCAAACATTAATGGGTTTCTCTTAACCCCTGTGTGAGGAAGGTCAGTGCTATTCCAGTTCCAAAGATGAGGAATTGTTCAGAAAAAAAAAAAAAAAAAAAAAAAAAGCAAATGCAAGGAGTTTTTATGCTTCTGAACCTTAGTTGAGCTGCTAAGTTATAATTGCCTTGGCTCCCATGCCTCAGACCTGTGTTATATGGGTATGATCTACAACTCATTCCTTTGCAGGAGGTCACAGTGACCTGGGACATGGCTCTGTTGAGATGCTGGATCCAATGTGAAATAGGTGCTACATTCTTATGGGGTGAGGGCACTAAGAGGCCTTAAACCTTCCCCAGCTTTCTCTTTGCCTCCATCCCAGCTGGGTGAATCTTGTTTGTTTTTGGAAATTTCTGTCCCAGCCCTGCTGTCTGTGCCCACCCGTGGTGCCTCCTCTGAACCATCAGAGTTTGTGCCAGAGAGCTGCAAAAACCACTGAAGCCTGGGGAAGGATGGATGGCCTTGTACAGTGTCAGAGATCTGTGTTCCTTTCTGCTTATCCAGATTTTGGGCACTATCCTTAATTAGCTTTGACCACCTGGGTAAAATGAAGTACTTAATCTTATACTCTTAATGAGGATCTTCTCTGAAAACCAGGCTGTATTAAACACTTTGTTCAAAATCTGAGCAATAATAATAGAGCTTTGGGACTGCTTTTTTTATCCCAGTTTTCCATTCAGTCCACAACAGATGTAAATCCAGGTTGTCAATCTGAAGAAACTCCTTTGCCTGTGGATGGGATGCTCTAAAATATGCTTTTGTTTTGGGCACCAGCTCACATACAAAACAGCATCCACCCTCCATTTCATAGTTATAGAAACAGAATAATAAGGGAGCAGGAAATTAGCCTAGAATAAAACATTTTGTGTGCTCCAGTACAATTCCTTGCATTCAAAAATTTTATAGTCAAGAAATAAATATAGAGGTCTAATAAAAATAGGTCTATAGAATTTCAACCATGTGACATCACTGAAGTTCTCTTATATCTTGGCCATTCCTATTTGAGGATTAACATTGTGTGATGTAAAACCTCTGTGTCTCTCCTGTAGGCTGTGACAAGATGATTACTGCATTAAGAACATCAACAAAGAGAGCATACAGGTCACATGGAGGTAAATGCAGCTTCAATGCTTCCTACACAGCAGAAACTTTTCCAGATGAGCAGAATCTCTCAAAATCCCTGATATAGATCTAGACAGCTGGCACTGGCATGGGCAATTTTAAAGTCAGTAGGGATCATCCTTGAGCTTTTGTGGATGAAAGAGTTCCCTTGTCCTTGGTGAAGGATTTGGGCATTTCTTCTTACTCTCTTGTCTATAAATTATAAATCAATTTTGATGACTGGCTCACACTTCTACAGCTGAGCCAGTCCACCCTCAAAGCAGGACATTTAGTTCTACCCCTGTACTGACATCTGGACATTGACTTCAATGTTTTATCATAAATTCCATTTATTTACACAAGTTAACTCAGAAAAAAAAAAAAAAAAGAAAAAAAGATCCTGGGGTAATTTCTTCAGGTAATTTTCCTTTTCAGGAAGACATCAGCAGCAAGTGTAGATTTCTACTCCAGACAGCACCATGACTAACCAGGATTGTTTGCAGAGACAGGAGCTCTCTCATAAGCCAATGTATTTTGGGCTTGTTTTCTTTTCTTGCAGGTACCTCCTTGCCATTTGCAATTCTGCTTCCCATGTCCCAGAAGAGCAGACAGCACAGATATGATCATGTCTCAATGACAGTGAATTTGAACATAGTGACCTAGTTCAGGCAGAAAGTTTCTTGAAATGGCTGAAAACAATTAGCCAGGTAATTAAAGACCAGTCAGGCTAGCTTGAATTTCTAGAAAAACTGTTAGGACTGATAATCAAGCTACTGGAAAGACCTTGGAATTTAAAACAGTGCTGTGATTGTATAGAAATGTTGCATCTAGAGCACTATTTTAAATAAACTGCAGTCACACACAGGTCAGTGTAAGCACTAAATATCTCTGGAGACTGCTTTGCAATCCGAAAATAAACCCAAGCCAAAACCCCAAATTGTCAGAGCGATTACCTTCATTTTAGCTTTTTCTAAGTGTAAAATGCCTAACAAATTGAATTAATTCTTGAAATACTTATATGAAACATGAAAAGCTCAGAGGAAAACAAACCTTTCAAGTAGTGAAGTAGAAATCAAGCATAAGTTGCCAACATATTTCAGGAGAGCAAAGAGCTACACAATAAATTCCATCAGATGAGAACTGAACCTCTTGCTCCCACGCATCACGCATATGTTTTCAATGACTCCAAATTTTTTATGTGATCATAAAATTGCAGAGAATTACTGGCAATGCACATTTTAAATTTCAGTATTTGAATGCACATTTCAGTGGAGTTGAGAATCTGCTTGTCATCCACTTCTGCCATTTTACCAGTGCTAAAACAGATTTGTTTGAAGAGTTCACAATATGCGTGGAAGTGGGTAAGGAAAAATTTCAGTTTTACTTCACCCAAATAAGGCAACACATGGCAATTCCTCTGGGAAGAAAAATATTGTTTTATTTCAGTTTTAGGTTTAAAGTCACTTGTGTGTCTTGGCAAAAAGATTTATTTGACAGGTAATGCTATGATGAAGGTCTGACATGTTCTAAATCCTCCTGTCTGCTGCCTCAGCAAAATGGGGGGATGTGTATTAAACCACAGCTTTTCAATTTACGTGATGACAAAGAAAGCCACAGAAAGCAAATGATTCATTGCACTATGATTGTCTATCAGAATGAGCAGTACTGAAAGCCTTGGAAATGAAAAGAATGTCTCCTGACAGGTCAGAAGACAAGGACAGCTCTCTGAATACCCAAAGATGTGTGTGCAATAGCAAATGAACAGGACCAGGTCTCCGTTTCAGGAATTGGGCCATGACTATTCATCCTGTTTAGGTGTTGTCATGCTCCCTAGGCTGTATTTCCTCAGGGTCAACCAGAAATGCCTGGAACAATGTGAAAAACAGGATGTACATGGAACCAGTCCCAGAAGACAGGCTGGTATAGCTCCCTCTTTTTTGAGGGAAATGTGTGCCATAAAAGAAGGTTGTAATTTGTTTTATTTACTATTTATTCATTTAAATACCTCAACAACCAAGAGATTCGGTAAAGACTGGGACTGTCTTGGAAATGTATTTCAACATCATAACACATCTACATATAGTGGAGAAAGCATGTTTTTTGCCTTATCTGTCTTCCATTTCATAATGAAGATGCTTTCAAGGCAGCATGAATTGGTGATTTAGATTGCTTCTTTCACTTACAGCCACTAAGGATTCATAATGACAAAGAATTACATGATTCTTTTTCTTCGTTATTTTATTCATCTAAGCCTAGCTCTGCAGATCACAGGAAAATACACTGTGACCCTTTTTGCTAGTCCTTTCCTAATTTCACAGTTTACTAATTTTCATAAATATCAAAAGGAGCAAAATTATTAAGGAGTGCTTGGTACTTTCTGAAGTATCCATGCTGAAAATGCATAGATGATGATTATCATCAGCAACTCCTCCTTTAGAAGCTGTCACAGAGAGTCTTTATAAAATGTCTTGATGGAAGAAGCCTGTTCAACAGAAAGCTGAAGCTCACTGATAAGTATTCAGATGCATTTTTCAATCAAAAATTTGTGGTTATTTTCAATCACCATATTGCTTTATTACATTGAAAATATGAGCCGTATTAACTAAGAATATGCCGGTTATATAAATGAAATCAAAGCCTACCTTGCAGTGAGGTTGCATGCAATTGATATGGAAAGACCAAGTGCACAATGATTAGATGTAGGGGAAATGGAGCCAGACTCTTTCTCAGAGGTACTCAGTGAAAGATGAGACAGTGGTCACAGATTGCACCAAGAAAAATTCTGAGTGCAATAAGGAGGAAAAAAAGTCAAAATTAACATGGTCAAACATGGATATAATAACTATCTGGAGAATCACTAGTTGTGGCATATCTCTCCTCAGTGATATTAAAAACTTGATTGGAGATGGTCCAGGGAAAACTAATGTAATTTTGGAGTTGGCACCAGTCTGCATAGGGTATTAAATCTGATGAGCTCCCAAAATCTGTTCCAAAATCTTTTTTCTATGGTTTTTGATCCAAAAAACCAAAATTACACTAATTTCAAGCTGTGTTTAGAACAATTTTTAAAAAAGTTAATACGACAATTCTCCATAAAGCAAAGCAGTAAATATCATAGAAGTCTGAGAGCTCTACTTATACCTCCAGTGTGCTACTGACTGTCCAAACACACCAAGGTGGTCTGTCCTCCAAACTCCCAAGCTGTCACTCACTCAAACTAATACACCTACTTATAGAGTGATCTTTCATTGAATGTGGGGACATACCACATAAATGTCTTCACCTGTAAATACCTCCAAGTAACCTTAGATTTTACAGTATGAGCAGACCTGATTGCTGAAGCTAGAAGAGTTTCATGGGGGCCTCTTTTCATTCTATGGCAGAAACCTTATTTTTCTTCAGGTGAGTAATTCTAAACTTCACTGGCTGCAGTGACCAGAGTGCTGCCTGACTGTCCTGTGAGGTTCCATTAGGACAAGTATGTTCTAAGTACATGATCTTGAGATCAATCTTGTCCAAAGAACTTTATAAAAGAGTGTAACATCATTGTGACTAACTTCTCTTCTACAAGTAGGAAAAAGGGTGCTTAAGGTGGAGATGTAACACTCAGATCACATGCAAATCAAGTGAGAATGTAACTCAAAATTTTCAGCACTGAGTTAACCATGTCCTTCCATAGATTGCACAGTTGAATAGTACCAGAACTGCAACAAGGAGAGATAAGCTTTTATTAAATGTCATCTATTTCTCATTATGCTAATTAAAGATCTGGAAGGTTGTGCAGGACTTGGCTATGATTTAGAAGCAGACTGTGTTCATATATGGTAGGCTGATCACACTGGCAGGCAGGAAAATAATGTATATATTACTTTAGAGAAATCTGTGGGTTTGAGGGTTTTAAGGAGGTATATAAAAACATAAACTTCTGTTTAGTAGTAAAATTATACTTTACTATGAAAACTGCAGAAGGAAAAATTTGTAAAAAAAAAACACATTAAAATTTAAAGTTCAAGAAAAGCTTATTCCTGAAATCCTTTATACTCAGCATCTCTATTCACTGTATTTAAATAAAGTTTATACATGATGAAGGTGTCAAACCACCCTGGACTGAGCAGGGAATCCATGGAATAGTCCCCTGCCACACTGCCAGCTTTGACAAAAATGCCTTTCAAGTCACAGATTCTTCCAGGTTCGACAATATTTACCTGAGTGTTACCCAACCTCTGACCTGAGCAAGTCACAGTCCCTGAAGGTCTAAGATTAATGTCCACTTTGTTCCACAGCTCCTTTATAAATGATATTAAAAATGTATGGCTTGTTCTGCTCTCCCTTATTGCACTAGAGATGTCAGGGTCTTTGATCAACTGTACTGGCATGAGTAGGATTTACTTGTATTACAAAATTAATGAGTTTTTACTTATACTGAGGCAACACAGCAGCAATACTAAAAATTTCACAGTTTCAACATATATTAACTAATACTGAGGTTTCAAGGCTTCTTAGAGAGCAGATCCAATACTCAGGATTTGACTTGACAACCTGTTTAAATCAAACTCTCAGTCTGGCATGCAAGCAGATAAGCTTTCTTTTTGGCCTGCCCTGGAGATGAGAGTCTAGTTCTTTATCCATAGGAATAACACAAGCTTGGTTTGGGTCTTAAATCAAGGCAAATTCCTTGGCAGGTTGTATCTAGGTCCACATTTCTCATCATAACTTCTATCTAGAAATATAAGGAAGGAAAATGAAAATTACAAGAATCCAGGTGAAACTGGATGAAAACTATTGGCTATAAAACTTCTGCTCCACTTTTTTTTGCTGGTGTCTGTGGTGGATTCACCTTGGCTGAGGGACAGGTGTCCACCAAATCTCTCTATCACTCCCCCTCCAATATAACAAAAAACTCGTGAGCTGAGGAAAGGAAGGTCATTACCCATTACCATCATGGGCAAAACAGACTTTACTTGGGGAAATTGGAGATCTGATAAACCAACTTTCTCTGGGGACAAAGGAAAATTTAAATAAGTTTTCTACAGGTTGGTACATAAGGACACACAGGTTTATTTTACTTCCATTGAGTTACCAACAGCACAAATTTCCTCTCTTCATTGTGGGATCCTTTGCAGGTAGGAGATTAACTTGAGATCTGCCTACACAGAGGAGCAAGAGTTACTATAATGACAAGTTGAAGAGGGAAGTAAGAGAAAAATTAAAATCTGGGAGTTTATCCAATCCATATGTCCTGTGATGTATCAAGCACTGCTGTTGCTATAAAGAAAAATTCTTACATCCCAGGTGTTATGAGACTCCAAGGTAATATAATCTGAATATCCATGTCTTGAAGATGTCCTCCAAACCCCAGAAGTTTAAGTGTTCCTTCATTTGGTTTGCTAAATCCTTTTGTAAGACATTGCTGTCATTAATAATCAAGAAAATCACATAAGTAGGGATATAATCACAGAACTCTAAATCCTTCTTGGGTATATCAGTGGTAATGGAAAGATAATTCACAAAGATTAGAAACAGATGAAAGTGAGGCTTAGAACTGATTGGAGGATGCTCTTTTCCCCTCATGTCTGTTAATCCCTGTCTCAAAAATAATGAAAAACTTCACTTATATAGCCAAAATCTTCAGAATTTTTGTGCTTGCCCAAAGGAGAAAACTCTGCAAAACCCAGATGACTTCCTTGCACACAAATCATTAAGTTTTGTAAAATTTTTAAATGTAAATAAAAAATACCAAAAGCTTGAAATGCCCTTTTTAAGTGAATAAATTAAAGGCATGAAAATGTTGGTAAGTAGCTAAGGGTATGTTATCTGAATTGACACACCTGGTCTGTGCTTTGCTGAGAAAATCTCTACAAGGCTACATTGCACTACACAAACTGTCCCAAACTATGAAAACTGTGCAAACAGAAGTATTGCCATAATGGCTATTGTCCATAATCTGAAGCAAAGATATTGAAGTTTTTTTAGGGGGGAAAAAACCCATTGAAAACCAAAGATGGATGGGAAAATAAATTCAGAAAGAATTAGGAATTATTTGTATGATCCTAGTGGGAATGAATATTGAGGAACTGGCAATAAGTATGTGGCATGAAGAAAGAAGAATTATACACAGTGAGGCAAGAAAGCCATATACAGCATCAATGTGAATCAATTAGAAAAGTTTCAGGAGAATCTTCCTGACAGCCAGACCTATTCATCTGTTTCTGAACTCCCCAAAAAAAGCTCTGCTTCTGGAGTCTGTGTCAACTGTGATAGATGTTTCCTGGGAATGTTCATCTCTTCCATGGAAGTGAAAGTCATCTTAAGTAATATTTTTCCCTTGTTCATTGATGCACACTGGTCAAAACCATTGTGATATTTAAGCCTAAGTCATGAGCAGCACTTTACATCCCTTTTACCAGCCTAGGACCGTGCAATCAAAAATTATTTCAGCTCAAGACCCCATAACCAACTGGGTCCACCAAGCTGATTAGAGGGATGGAACACCTCTGCTACAATGAAAGGATGAGAAAATTTGGATTGTTCAGCCTGGAAAACAGAAGACTTAGGGATCACCTAATAGTGGCCTTCCAGTATCTGAAGGGAGCCTACAAAAAAGATGGAAAGAAACTTTTTACATGAGCATGAAGTGACAGGACAAGGGGCAGTGGCTTCAAACTTAGGGGAGGTTTAGATAAGATATTAGGAAGAAACTCTTTCCTGTGAGAGTGCTGAGGCACAGGAACATATTGCCCAGAGAAGCTGTGGCTTCCTCATCCCTAGAAGTGTTCATGGCCAGGCTGCATGGGGCTTTAAGAAACCTGGCTGTGTGGAAGGTGTCCCTGCACATGGCAGAATGTTGGAAATAAATTTTCTTTAAGGTCTCTTCCAACCCAAGCCATTCTATGATTCTACAATTCTATGGTTCTATGATTCTATGGGTTGATGATTCTATGATTCTATATTCTGTAACTTTGGATGTAGAATAGGGGATTTCTGTATTAAACTGGACAGTTACATTTAACCTGAGTGAAGGCCATACTCTTATTGAGGAACTCTGTTTTAAAGTGTCACAATTTAAGAACTAATGAAACCAATAATCCTTACAGTGCTTTGATTTCAGTTGCTCTCTGCCCCACGACAATAGTGAATTAAGCAGCTAAAACCCTACAGCAAATGTATTTAAATCAACTGAAACAGCAAGGAATAACCTCATAGGCTTCAGCTCAGTCCTGGAAGACTCCCACAGCCTCATAAGGGACCACAGCCCACGCTCAGCTTGAAGGTTGCCTTTGTTTTGCCTCCTGGCTCAGAACTGTCTCAGGCAGCTCTGTTCTTTTTGTGAGCAAATGCCTAACTGTACTTTCTCTCTATAAAAAATGAGGATAATTTATCATTATCTCACTAAGGCTTTGAAAGGCTCAGTGCCCAATATTGTCTCTGACTGAAAGCTCATGAATTCAGAAGATTGATGTTGGCACAATCGTGTATCTTCCCTTTTAAGTCAAATATTTTCCCATAAATATTTTGAAGAGTGTCAAGCCTAACTAGATTTTAGAAATGAAACTAAAGGGTGAAGCATTTAGAAAACGTCTATTTTAACATTTTTGATTGCCATATTTTGATCATGACATTTCAAAGTTTCTGAAATGAAACTTGTTACATTTTGCTAAATATATTTGGGTTAAGATCAGAAAGAAATATTGGATAGCTGCACTGAAGTATTCTATAATTATGGGAAGGGGAAAAACACTAAAACTGTAAAAACCATAGACCCAGAAAACCAACAACTGAACTTGGATTTCTGATAGAAAGACACATTATTTGGTTTTCATCTCAAAGGGATCATTGGAAGTCCCAATTCCTTCACACACTTTAAAATTAAGACATCTTAATTTCCCAGACAGAAAGGCTTCCTTATGTAAATTCCTGGAAGGACAGACAAAAGAGGCTGTGTCTGAGGCTCATCCCTTCAATGTATTTGCTTTCTCCAATTTACTTTGTGGTTGGTGCTATCAGAGAATGACACACTGACTTCCAGAACTGAACACACTTTCCCATTGTTCACTCAACCCAAAAGTGACATTGTGGCTTCTTCTAGCTCCTGTGAAGGCTTCTGCTTTGGTAGAAGCTGGATATGGATATTTAGGTAATCCCTGTCTTTCCCAACCCTAGTCCACTGCCACCCAGCCTTGCTCACAGTGTTTGGATTTTCCTTGTTCTCTGGGACTAGGAAAGGGAGAAAGCAAATGAGCTAGGATTACCCATCAGTAGTGATCAAATCATTACTGTGCCTTGGAAAGCACAGCCCATGAGCCGGAAGAGCTCTGGCAGAAATCTGGCCAGAAGTCATTCAGAAACCAGAAGAGAGGTAAAATTGCTTCCAAGACCATAATTTACCCTGCTGGACCACTCAGCTATTCCTCAATCTCATTCCCTTCCCACCATGCACAATTCTCAAACAGTCTTGAATAAGGAGTGCATTAAAAAGCTGTTCTGGGGGGTGCCTGTGGGCATAGAGGGACTGCAGATCTGTCATTCTCCTGTGCCAACACCATGTGCTGAACATGACCAGTCACAGCACAGGACTTCCTAAACCCTTATACAAATCACAGCTGTCTACACCCTTCCACCTCTGAGAAGGGTCAGGAACAACCCAGTCCTTGGGTACCCTTTTTTTTTGGCAAGAATAGAGAATCCTCAGCACACAGAAAGTGTCAAACAACCCGATGGGCCACACAAACCACTCTCACACATCCAGCTCTACAGAGGGCATTGCTGCAGATGGGATGATGGACTAATCTGAGACGTGTCTGCCCCAACGTGCTGGCAGATTGAGTTCACAGAAATACAGGGTCTCTTGGGCAGAATATTCAGTAAATTTTCTTTCTTTTCAGGAAAATCTCATCATCTCTGCCCAAGAAAAGCTCCAGTCAATTGCTCAAGGAGGTATTGTATGAAAGGTTAGTTGGACAACTGGTCTTTGAATAGTGTTGTTCTACATAAAGAGAAAATGGACGTGACTGTTTCCTTGGTGAACAGAGGAGGTAGACTGGCTCTTCTCAGCTCAGGTGAGAGTTTTCTAGCTTTTTCTTTCAAAAAACCAGCTTGAGTTAAAGATGGTTCTATTACACTGGCAATTTCATAGTCCCACTTTAAATTTCTAAGTGGCCTGTAAATTGCTTTCATGGTGTTTTCAAACCAGCTGGTGGCTGTGTTGGCTGACTATCTAAGTTATTAGTGAATGATTTGACACACTTCTAATCACTGTGCACTCACAATGCCAGCTTTGGCAAGAGATTTTGCTTCCTTAAGGAATTTCCTATTCTGCGAATGAGAGTTTAGCACCAACCAAACATCATCTATCAAGACTAAAATCTGCCTTACACCGCATGAATTATATTATTACATTCATTTCCAGCTATAAGTCTCTTGAATGTCTTGGTTGTTTTTAACATACACTCAGTTTAGGAAAGCAAAGCAGTTCTTCAGAATGAGTTTTCAATTTATACGCTTGAATAGTTTAAATTCCTTTCCAGCAATACATAATGCATTGCTACCATGCTCTGTATCTAATTCAGGCTGCTTGGATATTAAGACAGTAACCACTTGTGTATTGTCATCAGTACTTAGCAGATTGAGGACAATCTTAGAATGAAAATCACTCCTAGCAGGCTCTGCATTTGGTAAAGTTAATGTTGAAATCAAGACAAACCAAGGAACAGTGGAAAATAAATTACTGTGTACTTTCCCTTAGTATGTTCTAGAGAAAATAAAACCTTTCTTAATGTTTTCAGCCTGACCAGCATTGACACAGCCCACTGCTTATGAGAAATGTCATGCTAATTGTATTGCAGTTTCTACCACTGCCACCAGTCTTGTTAGAGATTCATTTAGGATTTGAAGGAATAGATGAATTTATGTGCACTCCCAATACATTTTCATGATGTTAAGTCCTGATCCAAAATTGAATGAAAAGATTCTAGCACTGCAGCATGGATCACATGCTTTACAAATGGAGTGGCAATATAAACCCACCTCAAACACACCCATCTCCACCCATCTCCTGTAGAGCTGAGACTGAAAGGGTCATGCAACACACACACTCCTGACCTGGAGTCATGGGTCTCTGAAAGTATCATCTTTCAGAGAACCAAAAATGAGTTTGCTTGCCACTTCCAGTAATTTTAAATTTGTTAACAGACAAATTATTGATCCTTGTACTGATAAAAAATTCAATACAAGTCACCCTGCTACTTAAATTCATATTGATGTTTCAATTTTATGCACTGTTTATACTCATTTTTTTGCCATAATATTCCTATGCATCTGGAAAAATACATTTTGGGGATAGCTTATTTAGGCAGAGGAAACTTGAACATTCTTTCAAATGCAAAATGAAGCACTTTGAAATTAATTTATTTTAAACTGAAATTAAAAATAAATGTGAGTAAAAAAACCACCCAGATTGCCTACTCTGCAAAGAAAAAATATATGACAAACAACATTATTTTTTAATCGAATATCACCTAATATCACTGTTAACAGTGAACTACATTCTCAATTAAAAAAAAATTTTAAAAAATTGGGGCTTTTTCACACATTCTTCAGTTTTTGTTTTGTTTTGTTTTGTTTTGTTTTGTTTTGGTTTTTTTTTGCTTGTTTCACAACAAACAAAAATCCCCCAACTTGATTGCAGTGACTGCAATACTGATATGTTCTGGATGTATTTCAGAACACAGAAATGACAATGCCATTCAGTCTTTGTGTTGTAAGTGGCAAGAAAATTTTTCCTTCTTTTTCTTCCTGAGGACCTTTGGATTTTATGCCAGGATCAGGGTCGATGTCAATATTTTACAATGATTACACAGCTCTTGACCTGCCTAGGACACATCTGGTTCTTGGAGTCTTCTGTTCAAAGCCTGCTGCTCATGCAGTAGTGGAAGAAGATGCAGTGGAGGGGTGGAGGAACCCCCTTTCCAGTGGGATTGTAGTGGAGGTAGATTGTTAGTGCCAATTCCTGGCAATTTCTGATCAGTCTCTCTGTGTGCAGGCACAAGGTTTTATAAAATCTGTTTTACAGACAAATTTATGTCCTTTGCACAAGTCAGAACTTGAACAGCTTTCAAGGATGTCAGGCAAATATTTAATCATTTCAACTTTTGCTAAATAGTGATGTATCATAGGCTACAGTGAAAGAAGAGCAGCACTGGAGACATACACCTGGATATCCAGATATTGCTGCTTTGCCTATGCCACAGGCTTCACATATATTTAACCAAACATTGCTTCTGCCTGAAAAATCTTACAAAGGCCTGAGGAGACTTGAGAAGGAGCAACTTGTATGACTCAAGATAATTGCAGAATTTCTGATTATTTGGGTTTACACTGAAAACAGGCCAATTTGAAAGCCCAACTGGGCCCTCTGGCATTGAGGGCACTCTCCATGGGTGAGTTTCCTTCCATATTCCTGCCAGCTGGCTGACAGGGAGCCCAGGGTCCTCTCTCCAGCCACTTCAGTGTCGAGCTGCCCAGCCCCACAGAGCTCCCTGTGCAAGGGCAGGAAGGTGGTAGGGGAGGGAGGGACCAATATCTTTGGGTTGCCCATAACAGTGGTCATTCTACAGGTTCCATGCTACAGAAAATTCTCTGATTTTTCCTTCCCATTCTCAAGCAAGGTCATGCCTGTCAGTAAGCCAGCTAATGCAGATGGAACATACAAACAAGCAAAAGTCAAATCCCAAAACCAAATCAGGTTTGGGGGCATGAATATTAGTTTAATAAAAGTTGGTCCCTCCCCTAGTAAATTGTTATTATTCATAAACTTTCCCTTCACACTCCTGTTTCCAGGCTTCTGCAGAGTGGAAACAAAACTAAAGGAGAATGCACAGTGCATGGCATAGAAATCAGATTCATGAACATCATCTGTCATCAGTATGGGGATTTTTGGGGGAAAAACATTTTTTCTCCACTGACAATAAATGAATTCCTAATGCAAAAAACCTACATAGCCTTCTCAAAAAATCTTGCAAACTGGAAATTTCAGCTGAAGCATCATCAGGTGACTGAAAACTCAGCTCCACAACCTGCAAAGGCAATAACATTTTATATGCACCAACCATTACTATTTGCAGATGAAGTTTCAAAGGGAAATGAAATTTCTTTTGTGATGTAGCCACAAACTTAATTTTCAAGAAACATCTAGAGATAACCACACATGACCTTGCTAGTATACTATGTCACAGTGCTAATTAATAGCTATTACATGGAGATAGTTTTAGTGGAAAATAAATCAAGTATAGACCAAATTTTTAAAGGGATATACATTCAGGTATCTGTTTGGACCACCACTAAACTTGTCTACTCTCTTTTGGCATCTTCATCATTCTCTTTTAATGAAGGCTATAAAACAGAGATATAATTGAGCCAGTGGCAGGAAGAAAACTACCCTTTAACAATTTTAATAGCTCCTGAGAAAGCCCACACAGTGAGAACCAGCCACCTGGACACTCCAGGGTTTAATAGATGGCCATGGCAATGGCATTCCCATAGCTCACATTGCCTGAGACACGTCTGGATCCCACAATCTCTGCTGCATTGGCACGAGCTTTTAAAGCTCTAGCTTAGCAGAGTGTTTAAAAGCATCCTTAGTCTTCAGCAGTAATAAAGCTGCTCAAATATTTAAATTAGACAAATAACTGCCATGATAAGCCATGAACTGATGTACTTTAGTTAAATGAGCGTCTGAGCCCTAAGCCTCCAGAAAACACACTCAGGCCATGCGATCAGGGTTTTCTCCATCTATTCCATCTGTACTGTTTTAATGAGTACTTGAATGAGAGTGCCTATAGGGTCCTTAGGAAACAGAACTCTGATGGACTGAGCTTCCAGGAGTGTCCTGGAAATGTGATAATTGCTTCCCTGGAGCTCTTTCCTCTTGCTAGCACAGCCCAGATTGTGGTTGGTGCTCTGTGACTCAAGGATACATTATTTCATTTGTTCATCCACTGGACACATTGTTCAATTTGTCATCCACTGGACCCCAGGGTTCTTTTCTCTTGCTCAGGCAGTCTGTGCAGGACTTTGCCTTTGTCTTCATTGAGTTTCTTGAGGTTCCTACCAGCCCATTTCTTCAGCTTGCAGACCCACAGGAATCTACCTTCCACCATGTCAGCCATTCTCCCTAGTTTGGTTTCAACTACACACATGTGAAAGGTATATTCTGTCTGTCACCCAGCAAAATGATCAAAATGCTGATTGCTTGTGGTTCCAGAACTTAATCATGATCCTATGGAAGCACCAAAGTTCTAAACTCTCCACTCTAGTCCAGATGGCTGTAGAGAGGAGTTTATCAACAGAGCTTGGAGTAGTCTCAAGGGCCACATCCTGGGAGCTGTGCACCTACCAAAGGCAAATACATCAACTCATCTCTGCTAAACTCAGATTATGCTACCTAACCTCACCTTTTGAAATCAGAGCTGTTGCTATCACCATGCCTAAATTCAGCAGCAGTTTATATTGCAGACACCTGACCTAACATTCAAGAATCCTGCTGCTGTCAGATGGACCCAGTCCCCAGAGCTGGTGGAGCTCAGGCTGCTCCTATGCATGAGACTTGACATACCCAGGCATCAACCAAATGCCAACTCTGTTCACTGGGTCTTCTCCAGTGCTGCAGAGAAAACCAGGATAACATGCTGGATGCAGGTCACGAGTAGTGACCCAGAAGCCAGATCAGGGTTGCTGCTAATGCTCCCTCCCTACTCAGTCAAGAGACACAGGCTCCTCTTTGGGACAGTGCTTTAGGAGTCTGTGATACACACGTCTGTACATCTTTCCCTCCCTCTGCTGGCTACACACATGGTTTCTTGGATATGTAGGCAAAAACTGTGAAACCTGCTCACTCTGCCAGTGTGACAAATGGAAAGGCAGTCCTGATTCCATGTCAGGTCTTTACAAAAGTAACTGAAGGGATTGCTCTCTGGAAACACCTGCCCAACACTAATTTTCACATATATGTCTGCATTTCAGAGGTGCTAATAAGTTGCCCTCAATGTAATTTAGCAAAGCCTGGCACACATTCTCCCTGTCCTGAAGATGTTTTATTCTCTTTATTGAGGGCTCTTTACCTGTAATGGCATGCTCTAGTGCATATTTAAAATGTTCAGCTTAATAGAGCCATGGTTATGCTTAGTAGATTGTGAGAGGGAAAGCTGCTTCTTTGACAGCAAGTGTATTTTGCCCAATTTTGCCCTCTTGATAGAGAAGCCCAGCAATTTAAGCTAGGAAAATCCTAGGAATAAAAACTCTATCTCTTTTTAGAGATAAAAGCATGGCAAACATCTACAATGTTTCAGGATTCTTTATTCCCTGTCGTTTGCACTCTTTTCCAAACATTAACATTACTGCAAAGGTTGCTGTTTGGTTTGGTGGGGTTTTTTTTCAATTGTTTTGTTTCATTAGGCATTATACAAACATGTTGTGCTAAGTAGAAAGAAAATGAGCACAGGAGCAGCTGGCCATTTCTTGCTCACCTGCATGAGCTAGGTGAAAATACAAATAACCAGACTCCCTCACCATGTGTCAGGCACCAGGTTGAGTTTGACTGTAATTGCTCCCCTGATTGCCATGCAGAGAGCCTCAGCAGCAATCTCAGCTTTGCAAAACCATCATCTTCTCCTGCAGTTCACAGAGGTGAAATAAGGATGCAGAACTATCTCTGTTGATCCAGATTCCAAAACCTTTTCTGTCCCTCTTGTCAACAAAAGTCCAACTTTATTTTGGTCTTAGCTGAGAGAGAGTTTACTATTCCTAGTATAAGCACGATGGTTTAATTGGGTAATTATTATTGTTTATTACACCTTGTCTTTCAGTTCTACCACGACATTATCCAGAAAAGGAACACAGCTTTCATAGAGTTCTAAAAATATAAAGATGGAATGTGAATTATTTAAGGTTGATTTCTGATGCAGTAAATAGACATATTTGAAAGATCTTATCATGAGCTATATTTCATTTGGTCAAAATCTTTCTAATCTTAATTCCATATATTTATTTTTCCTTCAAAATTAGTTAAACTCATTTTTATGTACCTATCCCACACCACTCATATCTATTCTATCCATTAAGATGCCAACAGGAAAGTAATTGCAAACACAAACTAATGCTTTATATCTCCCATCTCAACCTACTTTTACTCTGAATCAGCAAACAGATTTTCAAAATAAATCAAAGTCTTCCTATTTCCTTGTGGTGAGACACATCACATTACATTAGAGCCATCTTTCAAACTCTCCTACTAACTGGGGTGAGAATATTAAAATAAACATAATTTCAAATTCCAGTCGTGGCAAGTTAATAAAAGGGGATATCTTTTTTAAATTATATTTTGTAATGGCTTTCAAGCACACTTTACTGGGTGTCTTATTTGTAACAAAAGGACAGGTTTTAATTTCTAGAAAAATAGTTCATATCATATTTGAGCATCTGGGCAACAATTATTAGTTTGACCTTTGTAAAAGGCCATCCCTGCAGAACTGAAATGATATTTTCTTAACTCCTGCCATTTTTTGTTGCTTCTCTTCTTTTTCCCTACAATTTCTTCATTCTCACAGCTGAGTGAACATTTAAGAGAGCACCAGAGAGGGGGAAAAATCTGTAGACCTTGTCTCCAAATTATGTGATGAAGAGACATTCTGTTAATACATAGCCTTCTTCTTTATCTCCTCCCCCTCAAATGGGGAGTTGCAATCTCATGTCAGACTTACCCATTTTTTTTGCCTCCAAAGCAGGGGCTATCAAAATCTCATTGACAGAAGTCACCTATATGAGTCAACATGAAAAGCAATGAGTATGTCAAATATTTTTGCACTGAAATTGGCCCACAAATTTTGCCCATCTCTGATACCAAGCCAGCACTTGAATGAAGGCTGCTTTGCATCCTTAACTATAAAAGCTGCAACCTGCACAAGTCTGATAACAGCTCACAGTTACTGCTGAAACACTTTTTTTTTCCACTTTGCAAGCAATTCCTTTAAGGGAGAAAATTGCAGTGCATCCATTAACACCAATAACTCTGCCTTCCATCCATCCCATGGCTTCATGCATGCTGGGGCTGCCAGAAAAGAGATTCCACATTTCTGGGTGGAAAATAAGCCTGACACTGTGAAATCAACCACATTCCACTGGGATACAAGTAAAACCCTTCATGACAGCTGTGGTCAGCCATGGTGATTGTTTTTCTGTTAAACCAAAGTTCACCCTATTTTGTTCCTTTGCTTTGCTCTTAAAGGAAAGGATTTCAAGCTCACAGAAGTCCAGGTTCTGGAACACTCCTCCTTGTCCAAATACCAAGGTGACAGACTGAGCATCCATGGGCTTTCCTCCATCTCTCCGGAGACTCGCTAAGATTTTGAAGTTGAAATTAAACAACCTACCCCATAATTTTACATGTAACTTGTCACCAGCAGTCTAAATAATGAAGACACCTGCTGGTTGCTCACCACCCAGGCATCAGAGACATCTCTCCTGGAATCGATTTTAATTAGTTCATTGCAATGCTTTTTATCTTCTCATCCTCTTTTCATCAGGAAACCTTTACCCATACTCCTTTCAAGATCCCACTCTGCAGATCTTGAATTGTGCTGAGCTGTATCTGGCTCAAAAATTGGACCCCTTGTGTTCAGAAACTTCACCACTGAAGGCAGAGTAATAGAGCAATTGCCCTTTCATATGCCCTACTTATTTCCATTCAGTATAAATGGTTTGCATACTATGTAAATCATCTAAATTCTGTAGAATCAACATTAAAAATATCTGACATCATTGAAAATGAAATCTTTCAACCTCATACTGAGAAGTCAGAATTCCTTACTGGATGAGCAGAATTGCAGCTACACATTATAACAATTTTCACCATGTGCCATAACTTTATAACAACCCCTTCCCTAACAGCCCACAAGAGAGGTACATTTGATCATATGTAGGCCAGTTCCTTACAGAAAGAACCATAGTGGGAAAAGAAACTTTAGAATATATGAAAAAACCTATTATCACCATGATCTTGCACAGATACAGAGAAAGGAACACATGAACCACAGAGTTCCTGCAAGAGGGTACAGTGAAGCACAGCCCAGTGCCAGCAATTAAATACCTGTGAGGCCTTTGTGGGCTGGTAACATCAGAGATGTGAACTTTCTGGAGCTCTTGCTTTGCTGCTTAAGGTTCATCCTCTGCAGCACAGGACCAGCAATGCCTGTACCACCAATTAAAAGAAGGGGACAAAGACTTCAAGCACTGAGCCCTTACTACCTACAATTAATGTAAATGATTTTCAGACTATTGCAGCTAGTTCTTCTATGATAAATCTTATTTTTTTGAAGGAAGCTATTTCTAGCTTAGAATAGCCTGTGCTGTTTAGTAATTGCTCACCTCCAAGACAAGGCTCATTGTGTCTCCAGAGACCTGCCCTGAAGGTGTTCCCTGAAATGGTCTCTGACCCTGCCCAGGACAAGTAAGGAGTATGTCCTTAAAAAGTGGCTCCAGGAAGGCTCTCTGGAAATAGGGTGTCTTATTTCTTGAACTGGCTGTCAAATTAAAAAATACATTTACCAAGAAGAATAAGGTAGTTAAGATTTGTTTCAGAGGCTGATAATTTGAGGATGCAAAAAAAAACACAAACAAGGAAAATTTTAACAACTTTGGATGATACATGCTGTGTATCTGCAAAGAGTGCCAGGGAAAGAAAGACATTTAGAAGCTGCTTTATGTACCTGCTTTAGGCATTTAATAGCTTCCATTTGCCTCAGTTAAAGATGGAGAGGTATTACATTTTTGAGGACTGTAACGGTCCCTATACAATAAAATTTATGTGTACAATGTTTTCTGCAGAGTGAAAAAAATGGAGGGAGAAGAGGGAGCTGTGTGAGTGATCTGGAGCTGAAGAACTAGTTATGGTGCTTCTATTAGTGACTGACAGGAGAGTACCTTCTTCTGGCACTGGGGCAAAATATTCAGGCAACAGCTGCAAGTTACAGGGATCTGTTGGCCACGGTGGTAATCAGATTTATTTCCTGTCTGCAGAAGTAATTTTATTGGCTCAGTAGATGGGAGAAAAACTACAATATGCTCAGCTGGAGTCAGGGTGCTGGGAAGCTCTACCTGGCTTTGTGCCTGCAGCTCCACCTGAGAACCAGAAAGAGATGGAGAGGCAGGCTCTGCCAGCCCCTGGGAGACTTGATGAAAAACATTTCAAATTTGCACATGAAGGAACTCACTCACTCCTATCGTCCATCTCTGTAATAGAGATGGGAATTGGAGACTGCTTTCCCTCAGCTTCATGCCAGTGACCTGCTTGGAGGAGGAATGAACTCCTCACAGAGAAACCTTCCCCAGACTTTCACTCCTGTAGAACTTGATGCATATTCTTTTCCAACTATTCATTTTTCCCCCCAGAAGATCTAAAAGTGTAAGGTAAGTGCTTGCAAGAAAAGAAAATAAAAGAAAAAGGAAAAAAAAACCCAAATACAAGCATAGAATAACAAACAAAAATAACTTTTTTTTTTTTCCCTATAAAATTTAAAAACACCAAACCCTTCTGTGTAGGAAAATCTCTAGAAGAAAAAAACATTTTGCAAATTACATTGATGACATATTTTTGCTACGAAATTGTTTCAGTGAAAGAAAGAGTGCAGCTATTTTATTTTTTTTATTTTGAGCTGAGAGGTGGCTTGAAACTCCCAGACCAAACACAATAGACTGAATGTGTAGAAGTGTGTGAAAAAAGCTGTTGAGCAGAAAAGCCAGCAACCTGTTTATAGAAACTTAGACATGTCAAGGTACAATGATCTGTTCAATCTGGAGCTGATGTCACTTGTTTCTAGAGAGTCATCTCAAAGAATCAGAGAATCATTTAGGTTGGGAAAGACTTCTAAGATCACTAAGTGCAGCCATTACCATAAATCTGTCAGGTCCACCACTAAACCATGACTCTTCCTCCCCCAGCCTTGAAGTGAAGGTAGGTGTCCCCCCATGAAGGATGACAGTTCCTTTATTTCATTTCATTGCCCCTTTCTGTCAAAAATACCAGTGTTACACAACACAAAAAACTTAAACAGAACTAAACCAACCAAAAGACAAAAAATGCTGGCTTTAGGTATGTTTGTTACACTACTAGCTTTGGGCAGGAGTGGCTGAGGAGGGGTGAGGTGTCCATTCACACCCATGAGGAGATTTGGACTTCTACAGTGGGACAAGAAGGAGCAGCAGAAGCTGGTGGCACATTAACCTCAACCCCATCAATATTTAAACATATCTGAAGGGAGATGTCAAGAGCATGGAGCCAGGCTTTGCTCTGTGGTATTGAGCAATAGAACAGGAGGCAAGGGGCAGAAAAATCATGCACAGATTATTTTGACACAGATATTAATATACCACATAACAGCTTGCTCCTTTGTTCAGCCTGTGCTAGAAGCAGCTCATCCCACTGGCTACAGTCTGATCTTTTCAGCAGACTTGCACACTAACCCACCTTCCTCTCCCAAGGACACTTCAACCTTTTAAGGATCAGAATTAATCATCACAATACCAGCTCCATCCTTCTTGTCAACTTGGAGCAATTGGACCTTTCTCTGAGCCCTCCCTCACCATCCAATTATCTCCATATCCTCTGAGACCTTTTAATTTGGGAGAAGTAGTTCTAGAAGAGCATTAACAGCAGTTTTGCTGCTGTTCTAGACACTAAACCCTCTGAATGGCTGCACTGCTTTTTGAGGAGTATCTCATAGTCCACCTTCATCCAGTACCCAGGAAGTCAAACAATACATTAGGTGTTGTATGAAAATAGAACAAAATGCCAACTCCTACATCAGCTAACAAAATAAGTGTTACCAGCTGGATACAGATATCAGCTGGGGATGCAGACACTTTTTGTCAGCACAAAAGTAGTAGGCCTCTAGTAACCAAAATACTAAATTAATTGGCAGAAAGGAATATACTCCTTTTCTTCAACCTCTCAGCTATACAAGTCACTTATCATATTCCAGACCCTGATCTTAACTTATGAGACATATTAATTCCAAGCTGCAATGTGCTGTTCCATATTAGTCACTGCTCCTAGAATTTCTTATGATACTAATTAAGCCCTGAGATTCCTAAATTCTCTAAGCTGTGCACTGTGTTTATATTACAGAACACAGGATTTCAACTGAGCAGCCAGCTCATTATTGCTCATGCTCAGACTGTGGGATAATGAGCTTTTACTGCTTGCCTCAGGTGATTCCTGAGCTAGGAGGCAGCAGGAGGAAGAGCTGCTGTGCGTAGCTGATGGCATTGTCTCACCATGGCAGCGTTTAGGAGAAGTTGTCATAAGGAGAAGCCCAAAACTCCAGGACAGAAATCAAAAGGAAAATTCAAGGAGACAGTGCCAGAAGCCTGAAGTTCTTATTTTCTCTTAGTGGTAGAAATAATTAAGCTCACACTTTTGATGGCAGATCATTATTTCTCCCAAGCAATGATATTTGACTCATGGAGCAGAAGAAACATCATCACCATGGACAAAAACTAGACAGAAATATCTTTTCAGCTTGGATGTAATTGCTGAGATGTTACATTCTCCTGTCTTCTCCCATCACCTGGAAATGACTACCTTGTCTGTTGGCTTTTTTTGATTTTTGTAGTTTATTATTTTCATAAACTCTCTCTGACATTACAGAGAAGATATCCATAAAACATCTCATATTCTTAAAGATCTTTGCAATTCAATCCTTTTCTACAATAATTGCTAGGAAATGCTGCTTTCAATCTTCCATAAACTGTTTTTAACCTACATGAATAGGAATCACCAGATAAAAACAGATAAAAATCTAGGTATTCACCATATCAGAAATCATGTGGCTACTTTTCAGATTTCATCCTCCTTCTCAGAAGGATTTAAAGTGTTATATCTTCTTTGGGATGTAGTGGTTGTGATGGGACACTAGGTTAGGTATAGAATAACCAATGTGAGGAGATGAACTCTTACTCCCCTGTCTCCCAGACTTATCACTAAAGTAATATTTTCTCCACCTCAAACTCTTTATTCAGGCTTTAAAAGACAGCCATCTGCAGCTGTCTCCACATCACATTCCATATCTTTTAATAACACCATTATATATTGGTGGTAACAGAGATAAGGATGCACCTTTGCTGTGTTCCGACTGCCGATATTTGGAGGAGGGCTGGAGGAGTGGAAGAACAAAGTGTGTTTATAGACCAGGAACCAGAGGATAGAGGAGGTCTCAGTGCTGGATGAGACCCAGGTGCAGAGGGAGCATCATCCTTGGAGTGAGTTATCCCATGCCTAGGTTTTCCCTCAGGCAGAGCTCGTCCATTCCTGCAGAACACAATCTTTCAGGAAAGGCATAAACCAGCAAGCCTACCCTCATGATCAAGGGAGAAAGGCCTGAGAAAAGACCTGTAGTTAACACATTTGGCACTACTGGTACCCTTTGATGCTGTAAGGAATACAAAAACACATTCTAGGCTAGAGTTCAGAGTTTGTATCCTGCACATTAACAGAGAATAAAGCCATGACTTCCCTCATGCCTGATATTGATGTAATAAGCTTGAATTGTGTGCTGTAATCCTGGCTTTTACATTTACTCC
Organism: Lonchura striata; assembly: GCF_050655825.1. Lineage (NCBI taxonomy): Eukaryota > Metazoa > Chordata > Aves > Passeriformes > Estrildidae > Lonchura > Lonchura striata. The sequence continues at coordinate 149,363,202 of NC_140704.1, read as the reverse complement.
CACATTTAAAATAAAGGTTAGATACAATCAATTTTGAATAATGTTTTTAGCTCTGTCACTGGAGAGGGCATTGCTTTCCAGACAGTAAGCAATAGCATTGAGCACACTTGCAAAGGGTCTAGAAAAAAACACCTGTGAGGAGGGTTTGTGAAAATAATTGGTGTCAGCATGTTTTAGGGTGACAGCCCTGCCTGCCCCATCTTTTGTTTTAATCAAGTAAGAAAGCACCTTCCATTGAAGGCAATATAACACATCTAGCCCCCTCTCCCCCTTTTATCTGAATTATCTGTTGTGAGGTGTGGAGCTCTCCAAGGCTGTCACTAGACAGAGGGACAGTTTGACAAAAGACTCATTATGAAACATCAGCAACTCTGGCACTTGTTTAGTTGAGAGAGACTTCTTAGAGATTATTATTTTCTCTCAGATCCTGGAGCAACAAATATATCCAGCATGCATGAGATAAAGCTGACATGAGAAAATGAGTGTAAGAGCTGAACTTCCATTTCTCCCAGCTACTTTAAATCATTTATCACTTTTAGTACAATTAGATTTACTATTTCAAATCAAATCAAGACTGTAGATTATAGTCTAAAATAAATAGCTAATTCTATGGAATAGCCCAGGCTGTAAACTGTGGGCAAAGCAGATGGACAATGGAAAAGAAGACAGAAAATAAGCAAATGGGAATAAAAATGTAGGTATCCCAGGTGGAGGCACTGCTCAAAGCCAATCAGCAGCAGTAATCACAGGTGACAGAAACCAAATTACTCTGGAATCAGTGAACTAGAGAGGGATGATTGACTGGTGGTATGTACTCTGTCTCTGCTCTGCCTACTACAAGGAAAAAATTATTAACCATTTATACAAGTGATAACCAATCAGTAACATTAAAAACCCTCACAAAGTTTCATATCCTCTGTCCCCTCAAAATTCTATCAAAACAGATGTTATCTGCAGCATTGCCTAAAAGGCCAGCAATGTGTGCCTATTTCAAAAAAATACGTGTTATCCAATTTACTGAAATCAATCTCCATGTGCAGATTAATTCAGGGCTGTAGATCTGTGAGTCCATCTTAATTTCCTCAGTAAGAAAAGAAAATGAAATCATGTCAGGAAGATAGACCAGCTGTAAGAAAACAGCCAGCTGATAGCTATGCAAAGGGCCCTTTAGGGCTATCATGTTTACCAAATTTAAAAGGCTGGCACCGACAAAAATGTGAGACGATATCTCCTTTTATGAAAGCAAAATCCAGAAATGTCTTTTGAGTTCAAAAACAGAAGATAGCTTTTGTCAAACCTGATTTCTTACTTCATCAGAAAACACCCTAAAGCCTCCTAGGCTGGAGTTTGATGTTTGAAATGGCAGTTTGCAAAATACTACATTTTTATATATTAAGAACAAACAAGAAATTTGGCACCAACTAACGCCTGACTTTAGTACAGCTCCCTGGCTTGGCATCTATAATTTGACTCTCTTTTAAAAAATCAGCATAGTAAACACTTTTCCTGTTTTAAGGTAGGTTTCCTTTCCTAAGGTACGTTTATTTCCCATACTAAAGCCTTCTTGTTCTCAGGCACCACACCCAAAGACATAAAAACTGGTGACTCTTCTTGCTCCCCTGCTTTGGGAACACCCTCACTTGCCTGCCTCTCCTCCTTGCCAGAAGAACTGTGTGGTTCTTTCATTCTCCCCATACTGGAGGCTCTGTGAAGGATGATCTATCCTGTGAAACTGTCTTTAAGTAGGATGAATGCAATTACCTGAGCTGGAATATATCCAGAACTCTGGATTTAACAGCCATTAAAAATCTTGTTGAACATTTGTCATACCTTCTCAAATCACCACACACAGTGACAGCTTGGCATCTGAGGGATGGTAGTTCAGAGCAGCACTGCTCTTACACTGCTGCATCTGCTCCTCAAACAAAGAACTGAATGTCCCAGTCATGGGGACAATGTGAGCTTCAATGGACTTTGCATTTCTCCTATACTTACCACCCAAACACCTAAAGAAGGGCTGAATTAAGCTGTGGCAAGCCTCCACGTTTGGTAACTGGCTGTTAGCTGCAGCAGAAGACAGAAATGTGGCTTGTCAAAAGTCACAGAGCAAATTTTACAGCAGAGCAAGGGATGGAAATATCCTGGAGTGCTCACCTCTCCTGCACAGAGCTCTCTCCCCCTCATGCCAGAGGCTCTACAAGAGTTTTAAACACAGAAATAAGCTGGGATGGAGCCCCATGGTCCAGAACACTCAAGTGTGAGTGCAAGATTTGTGCTGCAAGACCCAACCCCTGAAATGGTTAATTACATCAAATAGAGACAGTCACAGCAAGGAAAACTTAAAAAAAATTACTGCCAAAAAATCTCCCACCAACCTCCCACCTCCTTCCACATTTGGAGGTATTTTTTTTGCAAAATCTCTGACACTTCCAGGGCACTTTCCATGAGTGAGGAGTGTGGAATGAGGCTGCTCATGGGATAAATGGCCCAACTATGGCAGGGCATGGGCTGGAGGTGGATTGATGCAGCAGAAGCTCTGACTGCTTGATATTCTGTCAGTGGAGAGAGTCCAGGCTGACCTTTCAACACAGCATTTCATGAGAAAATTTGGAGAGGGGAGATTGTTGGGAAAAAGCTCTTTGTTGAGGAAATGTTGATGTAAAACTGGTTCTGTCTGTAAATTAATGTGCAGATGACCCCACCATCTTTTCCTGCACAGCTGGAGCAACACATGTGGTGAAAAGAATCAACCTGTTATTCTTAGCATGTAAGCTGCTCAGTTAAGGTACTTATAAATGGTTTCATGACTGTAGCTCATTACCAGAAGACATCTTCTGCTTTATGGGCTCATTTTTAATATGCATTTATATTAAAATGAGATGTTGTAGCTTGATCCAGTTTTCATTACAAATTCTAATCTTAAAAGGAAGCTGATAATAAATCCCAAATTAAATCTCATCGTTACTTATGCCATGCCCCAAGTGCTAATGGGGAAAGTAATAAAGTAATGCACAGCAAACAAATAAAAGAAAGTGACTTTATTCTAATAAAGAAATTTATCTCTAGACTCCTATCCTCTATGTTCTGAACCTATGATAAGCATTGCTAATGTAGCACCCACTTATGGTTCTTCAGATACTTGGTGCCAGTGGTATTTGTTTATCCAGCTGTATTTGTTAATCCACTGATGTCCTGTGTAAGGAAATCCTTGATTACTCTTAGCCACGAGGAGCCTGTGACCTTCATCAAGACTGGCTGCTATCACCAGCTGGCTCAAAGAAATTAACTCAAGTGAGAATCATATTCCCTTCATAGTTTTTCTGGTTACATGTTTAACCTTGGAAAAGACAGTGTTTCTTTTAGGAAAGACAGAAACACCAGCTGAGCTTGTTGCTTAGAGCCTGTTGGACTCTTGATTTACTTTTGAGCCTATTAAAGGTCAAGTGCCTGTGCTCATCTAGAGCACAATCTCAGAAAGGAGCTTTTGTAGGTAAGGTACAGAAATAATTACCTTCTCTGAAAAAAAAAAAAAAATGGTAGCTTCTAAAACAAAAACAATCAATCAATCAAACAAGCAAAACCAAATGCCTTAATCTGGAGAATGATGTATTGCAAAGAGTATTAAAAGAGAAAGATCTTTTTGAGGGAAATACTGGTAACATTTGTCCATCTTAGATAAACAGAGGAAAAAGGTTTGCAAAATGTAGAAGTATGAAAAGAAGGTCACCCTAAAATGATCTAGAGCAGCCTCAAATCTGCTCTCTATAAGCTATAAGAAATCTCCAAAAGTCAGTATTTGCTATATTTCTATCAGAGACGTTGCACTTCAACATCCCCAAACTGCGTATCCAGTTTAAGCTATCTGTGCTTCCCATATAACCATTTTAAAGGCAAGATCAGTCACCCCAAGCTAAAAGAGGAGAGTAAAATATATCCCCTTCTGTAAATCAGTCTCCATTGGCTGCTGAGGAGTCTCGGCAGATGCTGCAAGTCCCTGCAGGGAGTCAGGACCAGCCCCACAATCAGTGGGCGTGGGCTGATAGCTGGAGAGCTCCTCACCAGAAAGGTGCTGGTAGCATGGGACAAGGTACTCTGGAAGGGCAAGAACTTATAGAGACTGGACTGTGCAAGGGTTGAATTCAGCCTCTTGGTTCTCAGTGATCCCATCCAAGAACTCTGCACCGACCATAACTTGCATGTAAATATATGAAATGCAATTATTTTGAATGTTTCACAGTAATTTTGTATCATAGAGGATTATCCTGGTGAACTCTACAGCCACGAGGGTTGCAATTTTCAGTTTTAGCTCATTTTAATATCACAGAAGTGAATATTAATTTTTTTTAATGCCTGGGTACAATGAGAACATAAGTAGATGAACACTAAGAATTCCTGGTTATCTTATATTCCTTTATGGAATTGTTCACAAAATTTATGGATAATTTTAAAATTAGATTACCCTTGTCCCATTTAGTCACAAAAATGACTGGATTCAATCCCACCAGTGTTGCACTTCACCTCTGGAAAACTTTTGTGCAAGAGTTTAATACTGCTATAGGGAAGATTTATATAAGTAAAACTGGTGAGGTCAGGGCTGAAAGAAAAGTCTGAAAACTTGGCAACTTTTCCTAGAATGAAATCTCCAAACATCTATAGTTTCAATAATAATTCTATTCCAGCAGTGATTGAATCAAGACATCCCATTAATTTAATAATCTAAAACCAAGTTAAATTACTGTGGGTAGGATTACAATAACAGACAGTGTAAACAAACAAAAAGAACCCACAATAATTGAAATATTTTAGTTTAATGCTGTCACTTAATAATGCCTGTATCTCATTCCAAATGGGAATAAAAGTACAATGGAATGAAAACATCTCTTGGTCAACCACAGAGCTGAGGTGCACTCTGGCATCTGCCTTAATACAGACAGATACTTTTAAGTCCATCTTGGTATGCCCACAGGTGAAGGGGTTTAATTGAGACTCAAAAAGTGAAAAAGGAAGGTGGTAACTAATTTAGTTTGGTGTGGAATATACCCATATACGTGTGCATGGCACAGGGCAGAATGAAACAAAGATTATGAGGAGGTGCAGCTGTTAGAGGAATCATTGTAGGGTTGCAACAAGCGAAAAATTATAGAGAAATCTGAGTCAAAGGGCTCACTAGCAAAAGGTTTGGTAGTGTCAGGACACCTGTAGTGGCCCTGTCCTGAAGTTAGGGAGAGGGATTTGGTGTAGAATCTCTGTAAATCATTAAGAGTTCATTGGCCCCAAATTCCATTTTCAGTTGTTCCTCCAACAGGATTAAATTTGCTGTCTACATTTTAACTGATTTCCTGTCTTGAAAAAAAACCATCACCAGCTCTGTAAGCCAAATGAGATCAGCTGTGTACCCAGACATGAGAAAACAACTTTTGTGATGCTCTGTTAATCAGCAATACAGGTTCTTCTCATATGGCCCATTTTCATCTCCTAAAACAATGGGAACCTACTTTGATTTCCTTTACCATTGTGCTCATTGCTCCGTTGCCTCCACTGCCTATTTCACATTCATCACCTCAAGAGCAGAGATATTGTTTTCTTTTAGCCCCTAGAGAGCTCCACTAACTTTTTTCCTCTTTCTCATGTTCTGACTAGCACCAGGTTTACTTTTACCTCGCTGGTAAACAGCACCTGAACTAATTTGTTTCAGACCAAATAGCTCGTAAGCTCAGCAAGGCCCTCTCAAACTATTTTCTTTTTGCAAAAAGATTACATATCTTTGTGCTTTGTTGAGCAAGTCAGAGAAGGAATTACTGATTTGTCTTGCTCTGTATTTCTCCATATCTCAGGAATAAAGGTTGCCTTTTTGTTGCCACAGCTGTATCTACTTTTTTGGTAGAGAGAGTGCTGGGGAGTTGTTTTTCCTCACAAATGGAACAGGACTGCTGGGGCACGTTTCTTGAGCTTTTATTGCAGCATCAGCCTCATTACATGGTTGAGACAATAGAAAGATGGCAAAGCTCACGTACAGCCAGCAGCAGCCAAAGATTTATTACAGAACATTTAAAGATCTTTTAGCCAATAGCATATTGCTAAAGCTTACAGACAGCTGTTCCAGCCAATCACTAAAAGCACACGCACACCTGCTTCACACAATGCTTGCTTCTTTCTATTAACAGTACACAATACACCGTTATTAAGTTTAAAACCTTCTACTATCTTGCTAAGCATATTTTCCTGCAGTCTTAAGGTCTATCTCAGCCAAGCCTAAAACTCAAGGTATTATTTCATGTCCTTGCTTGCTGTACCATTGTAACTTTTTCCTATCTTCAGACTTTGCAGCTGCAGCTGATTCTAATTTCTCTGTTCTTTCTGTTTCTAAGGCCTGCTTTCCCAGCTTTCTGAAAATCCTCTAACCTTTGCTATTTCCCACAGAGAGGTGCCAAAGTGGGTGCACAGGACAAACCCTCCACAGAGTAGGGAAGGTCAGTATTGATGACCACTGCTGTTGATGACCAAAGTTAACCTGAGGAGATTCCTGACATGTCTTTAGTCAGTGAGATCAGAATCCAGCCTGCTGCAGATGTGGGTGAGCCTCTGCTTTCTAGGAATTACTAGGTGGAATCTTACTTGTTCTTTTAAATACTCAGACACAAATTGCTCCAAGCTGTCGATTTATAAAAATGTCTACTTTTGGTACCTCATTTTTTTTTCCCCACAGCCACTGCTGGAAACAAAAGTAAATGCTAGCTAAATACATCAATTGATTTTAATGTCAAGGTGTAAGTGTCCTGGCAACAGTAGCCTGGGAGAAAAAAGAAATAACAAGGTTCATGCATTTCTGCTGCATTGTGAAAAGTCACAAAATCTTTCTCTTCACAAAATGATGGCTTAAGTTTGTTAAGGTATTTTTTTCTGACAAAACACAAGTGTATGATTAATAAGATGTGAATCTGACTCTACTGGCTACCAGACTGCTGGTGAAGACACCACATGCTCAAATATAAAGTTTGCTAAAACACTGCTCTGTATCAAAGTATCATCTAAAAAGGTCCAGCAGAAATGGGTGCTCTGTAGTACAAGCACAACAAAAATCCAGTAAAAACCATCAATCATAGGAATGTATCAAGGAGAAGGGTTAAAAATAGGCACAAGCTTCATAAACATGAAGTGATTTTTTGTGTGTGAAGCTGGGACTCCACACCTCCCAATGTCCTTTGGAAGACCCTCCTTACCAGAGAGCACAGGCATCTGCAACACTGGGCAAATATAAAAGTTTCATTCTAACCTCCTGAGCCTGCCCAAAGTTGCCAAGCTGAAAACATTTCTAATGACATAAAATTCATAACAGAGAGCTCTGTTCTGGACTGATGTGCCATTGCAAATCCCTTTGTCTGCTGTTCATAAAAAGTCAGAAACCTTAATTTTTGTTCACACCAATTAGCACTTGCTCGGTGCTGACACCGAGTCCCAAGTGAATGATGACAGCCTGTGGCACGCCAGCAGGCACCGAGCACGTCAGCTGAGCCTCAGACAGCCTCCAGAGGAAACACATCTCAGCAGTGAAGTATCTTAATTTTAGGTTCATTTTTTTTCATTGGGTTCAATGGTTTAATGGTGCAACTCAATGATCTTAGAAGTCTTTCCAACCTTAACAATTCTCAGATTCTGTGACTCTATACAGCATCTTCACAAATGAGTCAAGGCTGAAGGAGTTACTGGGTGTTAACATGCATTACTTTAAAGCCTACTTAAAAGAAATTAAGGGCTTTTCACATCCAGTGTGATTGTCACATTTGGCTCACACTGCAGAATAAAGAGAAACATCTTTGAATGATTTATGTCCCAGGTTTTTGCAGTGCCCTGTGTTTTAGCATCCTTGCAGTCCATTTGACAATTCAAGCTGAAGTGTCTTGGCCAGATGGAGAGGAATGCTGTCGGAGACAATTTTGGGAGTTACATTCAGGGCTCCTTAGAAAAGAAGCAAGGAGTGGCTTCTTTGGAGAGAGCTTGAACCCTGTCTTTCTTGATATCCTCTGAGCTATTAAGAAGCTCCATGTGGAGAATAAGGTGAGGTGCTGTTTTTTTGTGCCCTACAAGGCAGATTTTCCCCACCACAGGCCTGGTGAGTGAAAACCCCTTCAGCAGAACCCAGGATGGGAATAAAGCTCAACATATGAAGTTCAGTTTGAGATGAAGAGATTCCCATTGGCTTTAGTTTCTCTTGCACTGCTGCTTCCATGGCAGTGTTTGGGTGCTGGTAGCTTCATTTCCAACTACAGTATTTTTTCCATGATTCCTATTTAAATGTGCTGCCCATGGCTGTATTATTTTTAATTTGAGTGAGTCTGGCACTCCCCAGCAGTTCTTGCTGTGGCTTTACAAAGAAGCAGAGGCAGGAAGAAGGCTCACGTGCTGCTGAGCTGAACTCAGCTGAACTGGACTGAAATAAATTTGTTTGCAACACAGTTTGACATTTTAACAAAACAGTGGCAAATAACAGTAATTTCATTTTTATTGTGCTAAGAATAGGAACATAGAGAACAGAAAATGGCATCTTCGTTGCACCTGAAGTGTTCAGGCAGTAGGAAGGATGGGATCCATAAGCTGATTTTGATTTCACATATAAATGATGTTGTTTTCCTCACTAGTATTACAGAATGCCTTTAATTAGAGAAGACTGTTTATCATTTACATTTTGGCTTTATGAGAAAGAGCTTGTTAGAGAAATGAGAGGAAAGAAGCATGGTCTAGTTGCAGGTCAGAGAAGGCTGTGTGTCAAGAGTGAGCTCCAAGATAACATTTTTATTTCTGCAAGAAAGACCTCTTCCTTAGTTACACAACTTTCTTAGTAATTATATATAATCACTGCAGTTTTACATAATGACAACACTTACAAATAATGACTGCAAGGGCCATGACAGCTTCTACTGTATTGGCCTTTTAGCTTTCAATTGTATAATATTTAGGGAAAAAGCAGACAATATACACACTAGCAAAGAACTGGCATTTTAGGCATGTCTTTACCCTTAAATAAAATTTAGTTTGAACCTGTGGGAAGAACGGGGATGAAATTGTTTCCAACATACTTCAGAATGCCAGACTTCAAGTGATGCGAACCATTGCCAAGCACAGGGGTTGTCTTTACTGTCTGAGAAATGCCAGAGCCTGAGGACACAACAGAGAGCACCAGCTCCAGGAGTTGTCCAGCTTGCATCCTCTTTTATGGGTCAGATCAGGAAAAGCACCTTAGTTGAGGCATAGATGGATAACTTAAAAAAACAAGTGCTGAGATAAAAGCTGTAAGGATGAAAATCCTGCCTGTCTGGAAAGCTGAAGGACTCAGGCAGGTCAGGAAGCTTTTTCTGCCCAGGAGCTGCTGACAGGTGCTCCAGCTCTGAATGGACATTTCCCAAGGACTTCAGTTTTAGAGATCAGTCAATGACTTTCCCCTGTCTGGGCAGGGTTAACAGCTCTGTACATTGCAAGGGGTTATAAGAGAAATAGCTGTGTACCTCACCAATTCTGCAGTATTGCATCTCTGGTCCTTTAAATATGTCTTGCCCACTCTTTTAGTTTACTGGAATGATTTTTCAGTTCCCCAGAAATTTCAGAAAAGACACTGCACATCCAAGGAAGAAGACGCTAGGAAAATGCATAGCACTCCTAGCATTAAGGAAAGTGGGTGTCAGCCTGGGAGGTTCCTAAAAGCCCTGCAAGAGGTAGTAAGGGCTGCCTACCAAGCCCCAAAAAGTCACAGAATAGAAAAGTAATGTGCTGCACAGATTTAGGCCACTTTATCAAGTATATTCTTTCTGCATGTATAGATAGCTACTGGATCATGAGAGAGAGTACAGCAGGACACTCTGGCCTCATTAGAGAGGTATGTGTGACTCAGATCCCAGTGAAGGCTGCCATGACCTCCTGTGAGGAGTTCAGATATCCCTGAAGATGAGCTATCTCTGAGAATGTGCTAACTCAATTCCATGGCTTCAGTCCCACTCTGAAGACATACTGCATTTGCTAAACAGGAATACTTTTCCTCCCTCGATTTCACCTTCCAATTTACCAGCACAGCCATTTCCTCAGCCTGGCACCAACTGATAATCTCTCTTTTGGAGCGCTGTGCATCTGCCCACTGCAGCAGAGCCAGGCTCCCTCCTGCTGTGCTGGAAGGTGACAGGACATGGGGAAGGCTTCCCCCAGGGCTGTCTTTCCATTAGGAAGGTTTGTGCTCCCTGGATGGGGACAGCTGCTGTGGATCAGAGCTGGCTGCCATCCAGCTGGCACAAAGAACAGGAGGAAAAGTCCTCACCACTTCTCCTGAGCCTTAATAGTGCTATTTGAGGACCTTCAGGAACTCCATTAAGGTGAGGTAAATTGAGTTAATTATGCACATTAATCATGCTTATTAGTGTAGTTCTAATGAGGATACAGGGTTTTTCTTTTTATCTGACATTAGGCAAGCACAAAAATTCCTATTGACTAAATGTGGGAGAGAGAGCATGAAAACCCTGAGACATGTTAAAAAGATCTACCTGCAAAAATCGATTATTTTTTTGGCAGGGATTTCTGCCTCTCTACATTCACATCTGATTCCTGTCACCGAAATCAAGTCTTCCTGGTGTCCAAACAAAACTGCCTCTATGGGCAGAGAATCATTTACCATAGCTGATCACCTGCATGCCAGTGGCAGGGTGCTCCTGTTTCCATGGCTAGGACCAGTGCAGAGTTACAGAGAGAGCTGTGCTGTACAGGCACAGAACTGGGAGCCAGCCTCTCCTCCCTGGATGTCATTAAAACTGACAGTCAGTTTTGAAATTTTACTTTCTCCTGCTCCGCCCCTTTCTGAGTAGGGAAAGACAGTGCCCTGCAAGAAATATGCTGGAGATTATTTCTGGATGAGAAATGTAAAATCATTGTCTGACCAATTCCCTCTGAAACCGACTTGAAGCAGTTCTGGGACTAATTAAATCTCAATCCTTGTGAAATTCAGTTGAGGTTTGGGTCCCTCTGTTCTATGTCCAACATTACTCCAACTACTTTTGCATTTTTTGGAAAGTTCAGTGTGTTCTCATATCATCTCAGGGCTCGTGCACCTGCCATGACTTCTCTTCACAAAAATATTCTGATGGGATTCAGAGCAGGTGTTTGAATTCCAGAAGTTTTCACATAAAGTCTCAGTTGTATCTAAGGAGCACCATGAAGGACTCAGGGGAGAGGCAGGGCCAGCTGTTGTGTGGTGCCACCACAGCCAACCCCTCTAGCAGGCCTAGTCTTGACCAAGGAGGACTTTTATGCTCCATTTGAGGCCAAGCTTTGGGATCAAGTGTGAGACTTGGAGAGTTTAGGAGATATAAAACAAATATAGAAGTAACATTATTTATAAGCTTTGAGGAGAGGTCCATGAAACTGAGTGAAGGTTCTTCAGGGCCCAAAAGCATTTCAATATTTAGAAGAACCATAAGAAGAACAAAACAATGAAGAGAGGGACTTTAGTAAGAAGCACCTTAGGATGACATTTTCTTTTAGGGGTTTAATGCCTTTGTATTTGCCCTTATCTCTATTTTCTAAGGCAACTGTTCATATGTCGTTAAAGAACAGGAAGAAAAGACCACAAAAATACCCAAGAAGTTTCCCATAACCTTTCACAAGTAATCTTAATTTCAAAATAACTCCTTCCCATAAACAATACATCTGAAGGAATTAATGTAGATGTCATCTTCTTTTGGCAGCAGATTTGGTCATTGATTCTCAGAATGCTAATATTGTAAAAAAACATAGAGTTCAGTGCTAGGACAAAAAGGAATATAAGGAAATGAATAGTTAAATATTAATACAAATGGTGCAGGAAATACAGAATAGTCTTTGAGAGCAGCCTAGAGACTGACTGATTTTTCTGAGAAATCTTGGGGAACAGGAGTGTGGTGAACACATGGCAGAGTGCAGGTGGCAGAGGTTTGGTTCTCAGTCCTGCCCTCCCATGTGACTGACAGGAGATCCACCAGGACTCAGTTCTGTGCTCTGGCTCAGATTCACCACACAGAAGGAAGGACTCCTCTCACATTTATAATGTCAGGTAATATGCAATTAACTCCTCTACCATATGAGTCAATCCTCCTTTCCTTTGCATTTAAGATGGAAATGCATCTGCCACTGGGTGAGAACAATGGGAAAGAGCAAGTACTGCAGGATGAAAGTAGAGGAGGTTAGGAAGGGAAAGAGAGGTGTTGCTTTGCTTTGGCCTGTGAAGTCCTGGGGACATTCCTGTTGGGGCTGCCAGAATCTCTTGTTGCTCCACTGATTAATGTCCCTTTCTCCTCTGAGAGGTCTGGTTAGCATCGTCTGCACTAAACTTCTGGATGCTTTCCCAGCTATTTCTATGAAGACAAGGCTTTATTCTGTCTTATATTTCCCTTCTGCTCTGATAAACCCTTACATGACCCTCCAGGATTAACTCTGCTGGCTCAGTCCTGTGAACAGCCAGACAACAGGGCTAGAGTGATCCCAAAATTCTCTGGGAGTATGCTTTCTGTTTGTCACTCTCAGCAATGATGCAGAATCAACACCACCCAGTTCAAGAGTACAAATATTTACAGTATTCTGACTGTCAGGCACCAGGCTGCCAAATATTTCTTTATTTCATGAAGTATGTAGCATACAAAGCTATTCACCTCCTGATTTCAATCAACTTATACAGCATCAATGTTTTAGATAAATGGGGACTCCTCCATATCTTCATTAGGCCACTCTGACACTAAAGCAATGGCTTTTGAGCAGTGCTGTACTTGCCCTGGTTCAGGTTCATAACCATTATAAAAAACCACAGTAGCAGATATTTTTCCTCTGCATCAAAAATGTGACTAATTTCAGTGGTGAGATTACAAAATAGTTAGGTGAGAGGGCACTAGGACAAACTGGAAATTTGTCCTAGAATCTAGAAGGTAAATTGGGGAATTGGGTTGTTTTCCTTCCCAGGTCTCTCTCTGTCAATGGCCCATGCTGTCCAGTGGACACTATCCACATTCCAGTGGGCCACACCTTTCCAGGTGTTTCAGAGACTGTGCTCATCTTCTGAGTCCTCTCTCCCAGCCCTCCAGGGTGCAGCCACCCACATAAGGGCTTCAGGAGGCTCCCACCTCCTCCTGCAGTCCAGCTGTCTCTACCTTATCCATCCACACACCACCATTTGGCACAGGATTCACCACTGGGTTCTTGTAAGTAGTGGCAGAAGCCCAGCATGCATCAAGAAACTCCCAAAATCTGAGACAAAATATTATAATCCCACACTCCTCATTACCTGAATTTAGCCAGATCCTTGCACTGTGTATTGCACAGTCTCCTCGCTGATATCACTTTCCATTGTGTGCCTCTCAAGAGCTCTCAACTGATTCATTAATTTGTTGATACACTGAACATGGTGGCACACTCAGATCATTATGAGAAACACGTTTTTGCTTTATTTTCTGTAGCCTGAAATACTCTGTGGAAATACTTCCTCTTCTCCTTCCTGGATTGTCACAGGAGTTCTGTACTGCTCTGATTTAGCCCTTTGATGGCACAGGGAACTCCTGCCAGCAAGTCTAACATCTGCCTGCTTCTCTGTTTTTGCAGGATGTCTATCATCATCTCTTCCATGACAATTTTTTCAGGTACAGAAAGTTCACTGCTTCAGTTTCACACACGATTCCCCTGCAAAAGTCTCTGCTGGTCACCTGCCTCCCATCTGCCAGCATTTTGTGGGACCCCTTTCTTTCCTGCCACTGACCTCATGCCACTTGTTTTGTTGTTTCCATCAAAGAACCTTCTGTGAGTGCACATTGCTGGTATACCACAGCTCTGATATGTATATATATATATATATATATATATATATATATATATATATATATATATATATATATATATATATACACATATATTGCTTTGATACCACAGATTTATCAGCACTTGTTTCAAATCTGTACCTTTTGGTAGTCCCAGAAACCAGTAAGCCATGAGACACCAACCCTTGTGGGTCAATCTAACAAACAGTTATGTTAAAAATTCACATGGTATAATTAGTAGATGTGGTTATGATTATGGTTCTGTGGATTTTATTCTTGCTAGTTAACAGTTATGCTTGGCTAATGGTCAGGGACTTTGGTCAGGATTGGAAAGCAGGCTAGATCTGTATTGGGAAGGATGTGCAATGTCTTCCCAATCACTCAGAGCACCTTAGCTGAAGCTGCCCCAGAGTTTCCCTGTTAATCTCAGAAAGAGTCTGGTTTCTACATATTCCAATAGAGAATTCATATTGATAACTCATATCAAAGACTTCCAGCTACAGTGTGTGCAATTTTATATTGCAATTTTGTATTGCATTTCCATTTTTCTTTATCCTATTCCCAGTTCCATGCATGCAATTTTGTATTGATTTCCATTTTTCTTTATCCTATTCCCAGTTCCATGCATGACTTCCTGTTCTGATGCATCCCACCAGCCCCTCCAGGCTGCTCCATGACCTAAGAAATGCTTTTTAGGCCTTGATGAACTGCACCAGGGCTCAGCTCCTCCAGAGCTTATCAGAAACACAGTTTCCAGAACTGAGTCCTAACAAGCTCCAGTTTTTTAATGAACAGCCTTGTAAAATCATTTTTCTTGCCTCAATAACAACACAAGTGCAATAATATTTTTGTTATTGAGCCTTCAAAGAAAGATACTGACCCAAATTGTGGTCAGATGGAAAATTAATGTGACTAAAGCCAACTCTCTTGCAACCCTAAAGACAGCAGTCCAAAGTGAGACCCTTGGAGCTCTCCTGGACTGCAGCGAGCAGTGACTGGCAGATCCACTGAGTGAAGCCTCTCAGAGCCAGCAAACTCTGAAGTTTGCTCTGCTTAGGGGACTGGCAAACAACATCATCATATCCTGGACTGATCCCCACGCCCCTCTAGGCTCAGCCCTTTCCCATGTAGAAGATGCAAAGTCATCTAGAATGGGAACTTCACTGAATTTGAAGGGGATTTTTCACAGGTACCTTGCAGATACCCTTTTGGTCTCTGTGCCTGCAAGCAGATATGCTGTTGCAAATGGGCTGTGGATGTGGCTCTCCTCGATTCTTAAGCACTTTTGATTTATAAGATAGGCCTGTAAGAGAGTTGCTCTTGCAGTGTAGTGAAGTCTATAAGAATCCTTCATTAAATTGTTTAACTTAAGTTAACGTTGTTTAACATTTAGGCATTAACTATCAACCAAGACTGGGCCTCAGTTTAGCAAGGGTGTCTACTCTGAACCTTTTGTATCAACAGGAAGGGCTTCCTTATTCTTTTTTATCCTTTTTATCCTTACCTTTCTCCACCCTTATCCCTGTCTTCCCCTACTAAGCCCACTGCCCCTTGGATAATTTTTTATTTTGGTAGTTGATTGATTTATTTTAGATTTGCTTTTTCTCTGTGTAAGCCTTTTTCATCTGCAAGAAAGCTCCAAAGTCAATAGTTACAGCAGCTGCACCCCAACTTTTATTCAGAGCAATGTGATTCTGCTCATCTCCGTGTTTCAGAGTGTCTGGAATATAATTTTATTTTTTGGAAGGATTCTGTGAAACTACTTGCAAAACTTTTGTAGTGCAGCATCTGGTTCACACACAATAATCAGCATTGAAATGGCATTGAAAAATTCTGCGTACAGTCACCTTTTCATTTAAGCTGCAGCTGAGTTTCTAAAGTTTTCCTCAACTTATACAATGATTTAATCATTCTTTTGATCTCTGTGAACCCTGGTAAAAGTTTCTTACATTTAATTTGTGATCCTAACTTTTAAAATTAAATCAATAACACTTTGTTCAATCAGAAACTTTTAAATGCAGGCATAGCTCTAAGCTTGGGAATAGTCTAATTGACTTCAAAGGAATTAAAAGGTGCTTAAGCACTTTGCTGAATTAATAACTAATTGCATTATAACTTCAAGAACAAACTTAGTTTAACTTGAAAGTTCAGTGTAGTTTATTCAAACTTCCAGTTACAGATGGAATATTCGGGTCCATATAAATAAACACAGTGGCATATCAGAAACTGCAAATTAAAACTTGCATGAAGGAAAGAAGACTAGCTCTAGAGATACAGGAAGAAGCTAGTTTAACACAATTTCAAGAGCTTATAAAAAAAATTATGTTCTTTCTTTTATTCTTGCAAGCTGAAAGATTATAAGGACTGAGGGTATAAAATTACAAAGATAGGAGAAATGAATGAAAGAACTACTGGAAGGGAATGAAGGGTCTATTCAAAAGACAGTTCTTCTTGCTTTTCCTGCTGAAAAGGATTCTGTTACTTCTCATACACAGAAAATGCTCTAATTTTTTTCTTCTGCAATATTATGTGCAGAAGAAATAACCAAAAAACAGTTTTGATGGTACTTGAACAGATTTCAAGAAGTCTTGCAGTGTGCTATGAATAGAAATACATTTGTTAACTGGGAGAGAGGAACAAGGCATTATTTCTTTGCCAAACCCAGATAAAATGTAACCAAATTGCTGGACTGGTGAGATTACATCCTCTCCTCCTTGCTTGCTTCCAGGGACAATGGAAACTTTATTCTAGTGTAAAAGCTTTCATTTTTGGCTGAAATAATTATGAAAGATGCTGTATTTTTTTAAATCCATTACAAAGAGAAGATTTTTTAGAAAACTTAAAACTGTGATGTTATGATATGCTTGTGCTTTTAATTCCTGTGAATGCTTAAGGAATTGACCTGGAATTGTCCCTTCAAATAAGGATTTGTATAACCACATCTTTTGGTTCAGAATACACTAATACTCCTTGCCTACTCATTTTGAGAAATGAACATTTAAAACAAAGGGAAGATAATTAATCTAATTTCAACTGGTACATGATTACAGGGCAGTAAGGCTTAAGCTAATTTAATTATTTTGATGAGCCTACATCCAAGATGAAGATGGTTTATAAGAAATCAAAGCTGGGTTTCCAGCCACTATATTGACTAAATTATTATTCACACATTATTCATCACTGCTGCAAATACACCACATCCTTCCTGTGCTGTTGAAGTCACCTGCTGTCTGAATGCAGCTATCAAAGTCATGTATTATTATGATATATGGTGCAGTAAGCTGGAAGATTTTCCACATAAATCAAACCAGCTAGATATTTGCAAGTTAGTCTAGTTTACATCAGGGTCCCAACTTCCAAGAAATAAAATTATAAATTTTATTTTAGAAATAATTATTTTAAAAATGTCTTTTCACCCTCTTGAATTTTTCCAAAGGCAACTGGAGGAAAATTGTTTCCCATTACTGAAGATAAAGCATGTGGACTGTTGAGTGAGGATGGCAGAAGGCATCTAGGAAGGGGCTGAAGTATTTTAAAGCATCACTTTGTCATGATCAAAACCTATCTGTGTATCCTGCAAAGGGCAGATAAGAAAGGCCTGTTGGGCTCCTCATATCTCTGAGAAATCTCTTTGTGAAGTTTCTCCTTGTGTAACTACCTCATCTGCTGCAGACAACTTTATATATATTTCTTTTCTGCAGAATTGGATCCCAGCATTTTTGCTCAGATAAGTCACTGCCAGATGAATAAAAGGAAAGGTTATTATCCATCTGAGTTGATGGAGCTGACATTTTCTGTGCTGTAGTATCTTCTCTTTGCTTCTCAGGGCTAAGCAAATTACATTGTGAGACTTAACAAGCAAATGATCTAGTTAGGGTATTTATGGAGCTTCCATTAACCCAGGTTTCCCATGCAAGAACTTGAATAACTCCCTTGTAAGTAAGGAATATCCTTAATCTGGTATCAGTGGGGCACTGAGGCTTGGAGAGTGCATCAGCCTTGGTGTCTGCAGCACTGCCCTCAGCTCTCTGGGTATCTCTAGCCCTGACCCCAGCTCTCTGGGTGTCCCCAGCCCTGTCCCCAGCTCTGTGAGTGTCCCCATCCCTGTCCCCAGCTCTCTGGGTGTCCCCAGCCCTGTCCCAGCTCTCTGGGTGTCCCCAGCTCTCTGGGTGTCCCCAGCCCTGTCTCAGCTCTCTGTGTCCCCCTGGAGCCCCCACGTGTGCGGTGGCACGGAGCAGGTCAACCTGGGGGACAGGTTCATGCCTTAGACTGCCCATCACATGTGTGGAGCTCCCTTGTTCCTGTTGTCACAGAGCTCACACAGAATTCCTGTCAGACCCCAGAG
Source organism: Lonchura striata (assembly GCF_050655825.1). Lineage (NCBI taxonomy): Eukaryota > Metazoa > Chordata > Aves > Passeriformes > Estrildidae > Lonchura > Lonchura striata. The sequence continues at coordinate 149,345,046 of NC_140704.1, read as the reverse complement.
GACCTGGGCAGATGACAAAAGAGCAGCATTAAGGATGAAACCCCACCTGTAATAGAAAAGCTTTTCAGAAAATGGCTTGAGGACAAACTTAGGCAGTGTACCCAGAGTCCCTCTTTCTGGGGATGTATTTGCAAGGCTGTTAGGAGCTCTGGGTTTGAGCATTGCCCTGAACTTCTGTAGCCTTTTAAATCTTAGACTGCAATGTCCAGCCTGAGCCCCTAGAAATGGTGGGTCACAAAGCCACATTTCAGGCCTGTCACACAAACAGTGCTGATGATTTTCTATCACAAAACAAGATGATAAAACCTCATGCTGAGGTCAGAACTTGGGAGTTACAGGATGCTTCAAGAAAGGTACTGGGGGCTTCAGCCTGTCAGAAGCTGCAGAGAGTACCAAACAAGGATCAGAGATCTTCAGGACACTGCAGAATAGAAAAAGAGGCTCAGTACTGAGACCAAATCACAAATAACCTGTGCAACACCACAATTTGTCCATCTGGGAGTCCACTGGTAAACATTTATTTCTCCTTGTGGGAGTTAGGTATTTTTTAGAAAATTGGTTTGCTTTTTTTTTTTTTTTTTTTTTTTGTCCACAACTTTCACTATATATCTGAAAAAATGGTTTAGGACTGGTTTAATTTTCTGAAAATACCTTTTCATGAACCAACTATGTTATTAAGAGAGGATAAAATGTTCTGCAAACATCCTTTGGAAACAAAGATGTGCAAAGTGTTTTATCCATTTCTTTTAAGAAGAATGGAATGAAAAGTGTGGAAGGACTTTTAACCCCCTTCAGGACTGAAACACTGATGAAGCCATATGGGAAACCCACTCAATAGAATATCTATGGATAAATGAAAAAATTCTGGTTTTGAAGCTTCTTATTCTTAACACTAAATTCCATTTCACAAGGCATACGTACATGCATCTCTAAAGTATTACCCAAAAAATCCTCTTAACACTGCAACAGCTTTCATCTCTCTGCTTTCTGCAAAGACTAATCCATACCTACAGAAACAAGGGACCTTTTGTTCAGCTCCATTCTTAGGACATTTTTTGTTACATTTTTCCTCTGTAGAAGCATAACAGAGTAAAGGCTAATATGGACCCAAGGAAGCAAATACAAAGGCAGGCTTACATTCAATGTGTGAATCTCAACTCAAAGGAGGATTGGATAGGCATGAGGATATTATCCATCTGTAGTTAATACATTTCTTTCTATGATAATGTGTTTGTGGCTGTGATTATCTGCTTGGGCTGGCCCTAGAATCACAATGAAAGAATAAATCGAATCCAGAGTGATAGTGCTGTGCAAGTCACACCTATATTAGTAAATTGAGCATTTCCAGGGCCAATTTCTGGTACCAAGGTGAGCAAGCATAGACTGGTCCCAAATTCAGCTAAATTTCTTTCACCTTCAAAGAAAGAAATCATCACTGTTTTCTGCACCAGCAGCGATGCTGGGACCAGTTTCCAGCCCCACTAACCACCTACCTGCACTGGGATTTGAGCCAGTAGCACTTAACCATGGGACAAAATCACTCCAGAGACCATCCTGGGCTCCAGAGAAGAAATGTCAAAATGCAGCATCCGAGGCTGTTCCTGGCCTGGTGCAATTTATGTCTCTATATCTGCTTATGCTGGGCTTCTCACATGTACCTGGGAAAGGTGCTGAGGATGAAGTTTTTGTTATGTGTGTGTGACAGATTTATTGTGCCAACTCAGGAAGATTCCTGGGAAATTTCTCTTTCCTTCCCACTGCTGTTTCTTTCAGTGCAGTGTGTATTATCTCACATGGTTCTGACTGATGTTAGGGTTAAAGATAGTCAGGTAACCCTGAGGAAAGATTATGGGGACCACTGGTATTCAGATTAAAATGCTTCAAGCCAGTATCCTTATCAAGGATTTTTGGTGCATGTTTCCTGTTCATTTTAGTACCCTTCCAGACAAATGGGGATTTTCCACAGATCATTTAACAGGATGTATAATTCACTGGTGAACTACACACCACCCCATCTGTGCCAGTCCACAGAGCAGAAGGGCTGGGATAGCCCCCAGCTACAGAGCCCAGCTCACAGTACAACATCATTCATCTCATTCCCAAGCTCCTGGCTCACATGCCTGGCCTGCCAGCTGACTCAGAGGCTTGCACACATGTGCCCATTAAAACCAGAGTAATCTGGTCATCTACAGCTCATTATAACTTTGTTTCATATGTTTGTTTTTCCTTATGTCTGATTTCTGTTTCAGATCCAGGATCTGCCTGGGGCCAGTAGTCAGTGCTGATAGAGCAGTGATCATCTTCCCCAGAAAAACCTATGTGGGGCGGTTGGTGATTTTTTTTTAACTGAGCTACAAAAACTTCATTAATACTTCAGCTATCTTATTTCCAGGTGTCTTCTTCCTTCATCTCTGAAATTCAGGATGTGTCTTCCTGCTTGGGGATCACTCTTTTTTTACATGCCATCTCATACAGTGATGCCTTGAACCCAATCATGTTTCTTGCTGCAACTGCAAGATAAATAATGTTTATATTTTACTCTTCCAGGATTTAGACTTTTGTTATTTGTGACAGATTCTATACTCAGCTGTGGCTTTAATATATCAATGTTTTAAAGTTAATAAAACTTTAGAGATGGAATGACTTTGTGTATAGCCTGTGTGTCACAGTCACGTGTATAAATTTATTTTCTTTAAAACTTAACCTTGGCTTAAATGCATCCTGGATAAAGGTTGTCTCGGAAGCTTGTATTCATTCCATGCATCAGGAGCAGGAGAGAGAAGGTGCTGGCTATTTTCCCAGGTGCAAAACAAATGATGCCATAAGACTTTGCTCCCTTCCAAAGGGGCACTGGTCTTTCTTTCCTTTCAAGTCACTCCCTGCTTGCTTTGACCTTCCTTAAGTGTCTCCTTTTATTGCTTTTTTTTTTCCCTGCAGCTGAAGAATCGTTGGAGTAAAACCTGACCTCAATGATTCATCCAAGGCCACAAATGAATAGGCTCTTTATGAAAAACCAAAGACAAGAACCCTGATCCATGTCTCTCTCCCAGTCAGATGGCTGAGGTCCTTCTGCTCGCCCTGTGGCAGAATTTGGGCCAGTGCATGCTCACATGCATGTCTCCAAAATCTCACATGCACCTGTGTGAACACATACAGGTCCACAATCATTCCCCTGCTTGCTGGCACACTGCCACTTTCTTCAGACTAATGTTGATGTAAAATCAGAAAGTGGAAACCAGAGCAGCAGAAAATTTTCCTGTTCTGTAGATCCTGGTAAATGCCCACAGAAGAAACTCTTTAGTGTGAGGGTGACCAAGTACTGGAACAGATTGCCCAGAGAAATTGTGGAGTCTCTCCCTCACTGGAGATATTCCTGAACCATCTGGACACAAACCTATTCCATGTGCTCCATGGTGATCTTGCTTGAGCAGAGAGGTTGAACCAGATGACCCCACTGTGGCTCCTTGTATCCTGACCCATTTTGTGGTTCTGTGAAATGACCTGAGCTCATGTGCAGTCACAAAGGCTGGGGGCAAGTCAAGATTGGTAAAGTTGTTGAATGATGTTTCAGCTGTACCTCTTTCCTGCTGTAATGCAAGACAGTGACTCAAGGAGGACTAAGGCCAGGTCATCCTCCCTCTCCTGTTTCTTACAAGGTTCCTTTCCAAAATTCTGATTCTTTAAAACCATTTTAAATTTTAGTGCTACATGTGCTATATTGGCCCATGTATAATATAAGAAATGACCTGACTTGTCAGAAACATATTTGGTGCTAAGACTAACAGGAATAAAGGACACTCTGAGTGAAGGAAAACCTCGATGAAGGCTGAGGATGCCCTTGTCAGGCTGCAGCCCACTTCAAAGTTCTGCCCAACTTAATAGAGCAGAAGTTACAGTGCCCCAAGGCATTAAGCAATGAGCATATTCTGGGTTCAAAAGAGCATTTGAAACACTCTGAAAAACAAGTGGTTCACTTAAAAGATGTGGTTTGAAAGACTAATTCTCCATGCATTAGAGACAATACTTACCAGGCCCTTAGCTTTTGGCCAAGACATCTATGAAGTTACAGATCTGGAAGAAGTGGGAGGGTAAAGCAGCACCACTGTAGGTGGCTGATTATATCCATTAATTTATACCCCTTTCAGTGTGAATGCTTTTCTCTTAAACCATTGTAGCAAAATGTGATTTATTACTGCAAGGCAGACTGACAGCTCAGTCTGAGAAGTTCTCAGAAGGGAGATTTGAAAAGCTTCATTAAAGAAATGATAGGGATGAGCTCTGAGGAGGTTCCTAAGAAAACTTTGTAAGAGATTTTGCTATCTAATATAAGTCACTATTAAAGTAAATGAGCATGAACTTTGCAAAGAAATGAGGCATTATGTCCCATGAAATTTTATCTACCTGTCACTATGGTCAATGAAAGAACTTTCATTAATCAAAAAAAGAGAAATATTTTTACCTAATCGCTGAGGGAACCTGAATACCCATCATTTTTTCACATTTGGTTTAATTCATATTTTTCTTTTCATTGGGCTTTTCATTATCTGTATGTCTCAATGCAGAGGAAACAGTTTCTGTAAAAGATTTTTTTTCCCTCTGGCAAAAATTAAAGGTCTTCAGCGTGCTGAAAATGTTAGGTTTCAAAACTGAGCTTCAGTGCAATCCTCTCAATAGTGTTTTCCTCATCCTCTGCATACCTAACTCAGGCACTGAGGATTTACCCAGAAGAAATACTCAGCATATCCAGTTGTATCAATGGTAAGCTGTACTCTAGGCAAAGGAGGTTTTTGGCTGGTATGTTCAGAAAAATGGGAATGTGGTAATTTATAAGGGATATCTAGAGTGAATGTAGATGCCAGGTTTTATTATCAGTCCTCTACAGAGGAATAGAGCTGTTGAGAACACGGATTATTGCTTTATTTCCTGGTGTGAGTGTGTGTGCAAATGTAGTGACAAATGCCATAGAAGAGCAAAAAGAATATTGGCCAGATGGTCACTAACCAAAAACGTGGGTGAAAAACTTTTTGGCAACTTGTTCTATGCTTTATAAAGTCACTGAAGGGATTTGTCCCAAATGAAAAATAGTGTGTTAATTTATCATTGAGGACTAAGTTCACAAATATATATAAGTATACAAATAAGGAGGACAAATGAAAAGAAAACAAGAAAATTAACATCCTAAGCACTTGTAGCCATAATGTTCATTTAATGCAAAACTTTGCATGTAAAAATTCTTGAGTATTAAACTAATGACTTAGAAGAAAATGTGAGTCATAAGAACTTACATAAGGAGAGCTGTATATAAAATATATTGCTAATAAAACATTTCACTTTCTCAGACGTTAGCAAGTCACTTAGATCTGCATCTCAGTATTGACCTGTATTGAACTGTGTATATGTGTCATGAACAATGTGCTGGGACTGCTCAGGAGATATCCAGAAGGCAAAAGCTGTTACAAAATGAATTTAAACTTTTCAGACAGTGAAAGAACAGACCACAATCTCAAATGCTGCTATAACAAGCAGCAAAGTACTTTTGTATGGTAGCATGAACAATGGAGCTTCAGTCTTGTAATCATAATAAAGAGGAAGAATGGTTTGTTTCCAACACGAGAGTTTTTCAAATGCACTCACATTCCAAGAAAAGGTGGAGGAGCAGACATGTTCCTATAAGATGCTTATAAATGTCACAATCCATTATTGAAGGTGCTTAGACTCACCGAAAATCACTCCTGGGTTGACAGCTCCCTTGAGAAAAATTGAATCACTCTTTGCTATCTAGAAAATATAATTTAATGACAGTATAATGACATGTCAGCTCTTGTCACTGTCACCCTTCCATCTACAGGCTTTTTTTCACTGGGAATGCAGTAAAGTTTAGCTTTTTTGCCTTTTTCCCCATTCCTTTCTGAGGCTATTCCAAACCTGCTCTGTGTAGTTATTCTGTACTATTTTGTATCAGAAATACTCAGCTCAGCAGCTGGGACAAAGTTTGGGACTTGTATAGATTTATGTCTCGTATTCCTTTGAAGTAAAACCACAGGAATACAGGCATGAAGAAGACAGAAGACAAGGAGCTGAGCAGGAGCAGTTATTAGACTGTAACTTGCCATGCTGCTGCAGGAAAAGCACAACACCTTGGCTCTTTGGGGATATCACCTTTCAACCTCCCCTCCTCTCCTCAAGCCCTTGTACTCATGGACATTAACTTGTGGAGAGGAGTGAACTACAAACATCCCCTGTGCCCTGCCAGAGCTTTCTGACTTAGTCCAAAGTGCTAGTGGAAAAAAAATATTTTAAGTTTCCTCCTTGCACTAGGTTTTAAAATTGAAATTAAGTATGAGATTTGAGAAGATGTAAAGGAACCTACTGTTGAAGGCTGTGGCAGAGACCTGTGACTGATGATCATCTTTCTTTTGGCTCTCACATTCTTTGTGGGATGAGGAATTTGGAGGTGGAGCCTTACCCAGCATATATGTAAGATGACCAAAGGATACAGAGATGGTTCAGAACATTTTTACACTAGTGAATTGTGGGCAGGAAGACGCTTTGAAAGGCAGCAAGGAATGAATTCACTCAAGGAAAGCTAAACAATTTTCTTTTTAACTTACAGAAGTTACAGCTTCCAAGAAAACCACAAAATTGCTATGGTAATGAATTAGAATGACCTCAAAACAAAAAAAATGCTTATGTCATTGAGTCCTCCTTCCTATTCCAGCATGGATTTCTGCATGGAGTTCTAGACAGACTGGGGGACCTTAATTTTGTCTGTAAAACTAGTTTGTCAAAAGATTAGTATTTCCAGTGAGTTTAGTTTGCAGCCACAAAGCACCATGAGTAACTTCATTAGAGCATGGACATTCCTCTTAAGGTTTACCCTAATCCTGTACCTACCAATATCTTTGGCAAGCAATGAAAAAAAAAAAAAAAAAAAAAAAAAGATACCCAGGGTTAAAAGAAAACAGGGCAAGCATGCATAAGTTCCAGAAAACACTTTTTCAGTTACTGCCTATTTCAGGGAGTTTAAGCCTAATGTGCTTTGTGCATTCATAATCTCTCAAAGATATTTTCCTTGTCCTTGTCCTGTCTCTCCTTAAGCACATCTAAGCTCTTTGCATCTGCATAACCCTTTAACTATTAATTGCATGGATCTACCACCCATTGTTAATAAAACCTACCTGTTTTGAACAGCTCCTAATGTCCTTTAGTAGCCCTTAATTCTTCAAATGGAAACCTATACAAACTCGCCTCATCAACTAGAGGCATTTTCATCAGATTCCTAGTTGCCATCAGAAGCAGAAACTATTTAATAGTGCCATAATGCAGCTGTGTCCTGATGTCTCATTCTACATTCTGAGCTATTTTCTCCTTTGTGCTGATTTTTCACATCTAGAGGAGGAGACGAAGGAAGGGAACTGTGTCCTCCTGTGACTGAGATCATGTGCTTCACTCAGTAATCTGTGTGGAGGACAGGGAGAATTTATCTCCCCCTCTTTTTTACTGTTCTGTTTACGATCAGCCTACTTGAGTCAGGAGGAGAATTCTGAAAGAGACAGTTACCATGAAAAGTGACTCCCAAGTAGTCAGAGCTGTGGTTAAACTGCCTCCCACACACTAAAGAGCAGAAAACCAAGCAAGCAAGGAAGACTTCCCCCTAAAAATGTAGCATCTCAATGAACCAGTTATAATGCTGCCAAACACAGGTCTGTGGAGCTGGATTGGATTGAATTGAATGCACTCTTAACTAAGCTATGAAGAGTCTTACATTCCTGGGAGGAAACTACCAGCCAGATGTTTATTTGTGTTGATTATCTGCTCTCCTTTACCACATTGTAGTTTTCATTCTAGTCTCAGTTTGTTAGAATATTTCTCCATCCCTGCCATTTGCACTGTGATATCCCACTGAAAACCATTATTAGACTGAACTGCTCAGCTCAAGCATGAGAAAACCTCTCTGAAGGGAAACCTGGAGGAGCTCATGCCTGCTCTGCTGTTGTGCCTGCTTCCCTCCCCCTGAGCCGCCTTTCAGCCAGAGGAGACAGACAGACAGACAGACAGACAGACAGCAGTTGTCAACTCCCCCAAGCACCTTGACAGGCTGGAGAGGTGGGCACCCAAAGCTGACACCTTCTGAGAGATCAAGGTTTGAAGGAAACAAAACCGGGTGGGGAGCAGTGGAAGGCAGACCCAGGCTCTCCAAGCTGTGTGACACCACCTGGTCCCTCCCAGCCCTGGGGCTGGTTGTAATTTCAGTCACAGCTTGGCTTTGCAGGAGAAATGGCAGCTTCCAGCTCCCCTCAAAGGTGTGGGCATGCAGGTATTATGGGAAGGAGTCCCTGCTTGTGGCCTGGGAGTTGGAACTGGGTGATCTTTAAGGTCCCTTCCAGCTCAAACTGTTTTGTGATTCTACATCCAGAAATATCCTCATGCTGTCAGACCACAAGAGATCCAGCCCAGGCCCATAAGAAGGCCTGAGCACAATCTTTATGGGCTGCATTTGTCTGTGATGGTAGCTGCTGAGTGATCTCCCTGTCTTTATCTGAATCCAGGAGGTTTCTCATTTTCTTCCCCTGTCCTATTGAGGCAGAGTCAGTCAGTGAGCTGGAGTTTGGCCCCTCACCAAGGTTAATTAAGCACAAGTCTGTAGGTTTAACTGAGCTTTTCTCAAGCCTTTGAGAGATGATAGCACCACAGAAGGTGCTCTCCATCTGAGGGCCTTGCACGCTTAAAAAATGCCAACATTACACTACTGATGCCAGCAGTTACATTCGACTGACGCCAATATGAATTGAAAATAATTCTCAAAGAGCTTTATTTTCTTCCTTGTGTCAGGGAGCACACAGATATGAAATGAAAATAAAATGACCAGATTGCTAACAGACTAAAACTGTGGCAGGAACAGCTTAGAATAGATGTACTGAGGAGTGTTTTCACTCTGAAGATAATTGGGTGATGGGCCAGATCAGTGATTTCTAAAAAACTGACAAATGAAAACTGGGGGGGAAAAGAGTATTTGAGGGTATAATTGATGAGAAATAAATATGGAGAACCCAGTTTTATCTAGATAGATATTTCCTCCTAATTTGTTCATGTTTTCCTTACCAATCCATGTTCTATGATCAAATATGTTCAGCAAAGGCATTCTGCAATGCCAGAATATTGTCCAGCACACTTTTGACACAGCCAAAACAGTGTGGTCTTCTGTATTTTTTTCAATTAGGAAAAACTGCTGACAGAGACATAACCTCTTTTCTTTTCAGAAACATGCTACAGTTGCAGCAATTGTAGTAATTCTTTTTGCCAAATTCTCCCCATCACTTCAGCCCCACCCCATCCTACCCAAGTTGTCTCTGAGTCACGCAGGGTTTTTTCCTCATTTCTGATGCTTTTCTTCTGGCTCATTTTCTGCACTTGTATCACCTTTTGTCTTCTCAGAGGCCCAAAATCCTTACTGAAAAATAGAGAATTTGCCCTCATTTTTTATGCATGGTTTACAGGTGCCTTAGGGCCAATGTTTTATGTCTTTGCTTGAAGTAAAACTGCTGTTATTGCTGCTAACAAGCTCCATAAGAAAGCCTTATGAAATCTTAAAATCCTTGTAAGAAGAGCAGTGTTTATATATAATCTGTAGTATTGTGCTTCTTCTCCTTCCCCTTCCCCTTCCCCTTCCCCTTCCCCTTCCCCTTCCCTTTCTCCTACTCAGGACAAGTAGGTTTTCTTAGCCAAAAAAAAAAAAAAGAAAATTAATCAACAGTAACAGGACAAGAAGTATCAAACTCACTCAAAACCAGTAGCTTATTAACTGCTTAAGTTAATGAATAGACTGGGGATACTGTGGATCCTGAAAGTGACCTAGATTCAAAAGGAAATTAGGAAAAGGTTATCAGACAGCAGGACTTGCCTCCAGAAGTCTCTGCCCTGCAGGTCACGAGGCTGCTGGAGTTTATCTCTGTATTTGCCTTCTTGACGCTGCACTTCCCATCTCCTACCACCATTGCCATGAAAGACTGTTGGGGGAGATGAGCTTTATTTGGATGTAGTGTGGTGACAATTTAGATAATGTGAGCTAACCCCATGGTTACACCAGTCCACTGAAGAGGGACACCACAAAACTCATCAATTGCCATGTGATCATCTGCTTGATGGACAGCTTAGCTGGGAAGCACTAGACAAATAAAGGAAAGGCCTCACACATGGAGTTGCCATGGAGCATTACAGGCATGGAAAGGTTAAGGATATTGGCATTAGAACATCTGTAATCCAAATCTCTCCAAGGTTTTCAGTTTGAAAATGAAAAAGCTGTAATTGGGAAATTATGTCTATATCTGCAAAATTGTATTTTCCATCTCCTTTTTGTCAATGGCAAAAAAAAAAAAAAAAAAGGTTTGGTTGCAGTCAACACTGCCATTGTAGAAATAAATGGAACTTTTTATATCCTTCTCCATTCCAGCTGTATTGACATTGTTTTTTTGGCACTCCTAGAGCATACAACTGAGGTAAGGACATCCTGCCAGTACCTCCTGAGAGGTGTCCCTGCATGAGTTTAGCTTTGTGCCTGCTGTCAGGGGATCTCCAAATGGCAGCCTCTGACTGACTCTATCCCATTCTCATGTCTCAGCAGGATTTTCACTCACTGTCTGTCATTTGCAGAGTCTCTTTTTCATACTAGTAGCTCACCTACTAACTTCTTTATGAAATTCTAACTCTTTAAAATTTCCTTTTAATCTTTGAGCCTGTCCTTTTTCAGAGAAGCAGGTGTGTTAGCCAGGGTTTCATCTTTGCTATAATCTTGCTGTGCTAATTACTGTTCCAGTAAGTTGCATTTGACATGAGAAACCTGCAGTACATGGATTTGGGGCTCTCTTGATCTCCTCATAGGCTTTGATAATACTGCCCACAATTTTTCCATGGTTCAAATCTTCATTCAGAAAATATCAGCATAAGTTTTGGTGTCAAGAATAATTTAAATGTCTCTCTGAAACACCTGGAGTTCATAGCACAGCCCAGCTCACAGTTTCTCCCAAAGGTCTACAAGTGTTCTCAAAAATGTATGCTCTGTTTTTCCTGGGGAACCTGCCAGAGCTCTGCTGATGCACCAGGTGTAGAAAAATATTTAACTTCAGCCTTTTCTTTTGGAATTTGTCCCAGGTAGGGAGAAGAAAGTGAATCCTTGTTATAAGCATATATATTTCTTTGGGGTTTTTACTGATGAGATATTTTGCACTTGTTTGTTTGGAGAGCCTTTGAAATGACTAGCCAGTCATCAGTGAGTTCACCAGCTTTGCTGATGTTAATTTTTTCAACTGTTGTCAGCCTTTCAGCAATAAACCAATTAAGCTCTTCTCTCAGGCTCTGCCTGTGGACAAGAACTGCATTAATGAGTTTAAAAGGTGGGATGGCTGAGGTCTTCAGTGGAGCTTTGTACCCTTTCAGCAGCTTGCTTACCTCAAGGATGCTTCTTCAGCACCATTGGTCCCTTGACCTTCCAGAGGATGAAACCAAGGACATCTTATGTTTCATGGCTCTGTGATTTCCATTCTAACTCCCTAAGTGGGAAATGGGTTTACTGTTGTATAACCTAAGCTTAACCCATTTATTTGCTAGAGCTTTTGTTTGTCTTGTTAGTCCTGTTGCTTGATCTCACTTTAGGTTGTGTATCCAGCTTAGAATTAATAATTGTCACTTGCTTTCCCATGTGAAACACCTCACTCCCCACACTCCTTATGGATGTGATGGATTATATCCAAGTTAAATAAAAACTATCAAAATCATCAATCTGCTTCAATCATCTACTCTAAGAACAAGTCTAATCTTTTAAATTCTGAGGGAATTTGCGAAACGTTCATGCATATTAAGACAAAGGACAATCCCAGCATATTCCCGTATTCTTTCTCTGGATCTGTCAAAGCAAGCACTAAGTAAACAGATTATGGCCATGTCAATTATGTGTCAGGTTTTGATGCCACACTGAATGGATGAAGAGACCATGTGAGAAGTACTTAGGGAGAAGTGAACCTGACCTCAGCAACAGGAGCACCGACAGTAAGAGAACTGGAAGTGGATATGACAAAGGAAACAAAAGAAACTGTTATGATTGTGCACCTTCACAGATTCTGTTGATATCCTATGTACCATAAATCCTCCTTCAAGCACTAATACAAAGAGTCAGCTTTGAAGGGAAAAGCAGGTGACAGAGATAAAAGGGATCAAAGGGGACATCTAAGTGACAAGAAAAGCTGAAAAGCTGTGTGGAGACCACTTTAAGGCATCAAGCAATGGAGTCAGATTAGAAGTGCCAAACAAACCTGAAACACATGTAGATGGTTCTCAAGTGGCATGCATAAGTGAGGAAGTGAACATGCAAGTTTAGGGTGTCAAGCAGAGCTGAAACAGCTAAAAAAGCTGGAGGAAAGCAGTATTTTTGTTGAAACATTTCTGCAAAGGCATCTTGCTACTCAACATAAGAACTGTGTCCATTCATGTGGGCCAGTCAGAGGGTGTCCAGGGAATCCTAGGAACAGCACATTATGCTGGCAGATGGATCCCCTGCAGTAGTCGAATTTGTATGACCCTGGATAAAGAAATGTGAACTGCAGAATAACACGGAAAATGTAACACCTATTTAAATATTATACTTAGATATTGCACTTCTACTTCTCAGTGCTCCCTTCTGAGTCACTGACAACTTGAAGGAAGGGCTGGGGTCAGACCCTTGACATCCTGGACGGAGTTTCTTGTGCATGCTTTTCCAAGCTTATTTTGTTCTGACCCCTAAAGCAAAGTTATCATTGTTTCAAGTGTCTGGGCTGCCCATTTCAACCTTCTTGGAGAGATTCTTGTGTGACTGTTTATTTTTCCCCTTGGAGAGATTCTTGTGTGACTGTTTATTTTTCCCCTTTTTCCTTCAAAGAAACCCAACAGTTTTGTGGTCAAGAGACCCGACAGCTGCGTCACATTCTGATCATGTTGGTGCCATAAGACCTGACCATATTGCTCAGCCAGACAAAATAACTACATGCACTTTCAGAGTTTTATGTTCCAGGAGGCATTTGGTTGCCCCATTCTTTCCACTCTAGATACTTTATTTGAACCACTCAGAGCCAAAAAGGGCTGCTGTTCCTAAGGTCTGCCTCAGGCCTTGTCTAACTGATCAGACATCTCAATGCAGCACTGATCTCAGGTAACTCTTTCCAGAGCACCCATGATGCCAAGTAAACAGATTAATGTATTTTAGGCTGGAGAACCTTTCTGACAAATATTTCTTGGGATCTCAAGCTGTGAAACTGCCCAGCTTTTCAGGTTGTATGTAATTTATTTTGTAATCAGGCCAAGAGAAAGGTAGTTTTGGAAACATTAGGAGCTTTCAGTTGTACTTGCATCTGTCTTCCTGCAGAATGTTCTGCTAATCCTTCTTTTTCTTCTTATGCCTGTGTGGATTTCTTCAAATGAAATGAAGTCAGCTATTGCATTTGGGTGTTTGTTTGGTTTGTTTTCCATCATGAAATTTAGAGATGCACACAAGGGAGTGGAAGATAGAAGTGCATAAAGAAAATTCACTGCTAAGTTTCTGTCATAACTAAGCTAAGGAAGCTGCACACATCCCATTCCATCATCTTTTCCCCCTGTATTATTTGAGGAAATCAGGTAATGTCAGGTAATGTTATGAAAAGTCTTTGGGATTGGAACTGGAAAATGGGACAGCAGCCATTGAGAATTTGTTTATTTTGATATGCAGGACACCCTGAAAGCACTGCCCAATAGTTATCCAGCAGCTTTTTATCTGTGGTTGATGCCTGTATGAGGCAGGGATCAAGGTTCCTGTAGAACTGTATCTTCCCTCTAATTTTTTCTAACAATGGCTCTCAATGCCATTTGTTACAAGGATGAACAACATTATCACAGCCCAAAACTGAACCCACCCCTGTAAATTTTTGAGTCATATTGAGTCTTCCATGACTAAAAGAACAATGAAGACAGTGTCACCTCCCAAAGAGGAAGACATGAGAACTCTGTAAAAATGCCTTTAGGACATAGCTTTGAAGTCTGACTGTGGGAAGACTGACAGAGGGTGTAGACAGACAGTGCTTGTGCCAAAGTGTTCAGAATCACTGACGTCACTCATTAACAGTGGAATGGAGTGTGAAGGCATCCATTGATTACCTTGTAGCAAAACAATTGAGTAAAGTTGTCCAAAGAGGGGGAGGTTAGTTGTAAAATATTAGCACAGAGGTAGAGGGTGTTGAACTACATAAGTCCTTAAGTAAGCTATTGGAAACTGGTTGATTTGGCTTCAAAAGGTCAAGGATTAAGCAATTGCTAAATGACAACCATTTGCTAAAGGTGCCTCATATTCCATTTGCAAACAGCAGATAGGTAGCTGAAACTGGTAAACCCAGAACGTGAATACCATGAGACACAACAAGCAGCAGTGATTTATAGACAGCTCTGCAGTGATTGACACAATGGCATTCAAGGGCCTTAAAAAATGCTTGTTAAATTCTAGGCATATTTACCCTATTTTATAGCTGAGTGGAAGAACTTGTGCTTCTGGCCAGCTCTGGTTTTGTTCCTCACCAGTCCTGTATTGATTCTTATCTCTTCTCATACCCAAACATCCTTTCCTTTTCCCCCTATCAATTTACCATCAAGTAGCAAAATGGGATAAACCTTCCACAAGAACCAATAGGCACCTGTGCAATGGCCCCAGGTGTTAGACCTGCCTGAGTCTCTGTCCCTGGAGGTGAGGAGGTAGAACGAGCCTCTTGTCCAAATGCCACCATGCTGGCAGGGAAATGCCTCTGGGAAGTGTGTTCCTGACAGTCTTTGTTGCTAAAGGTGTTCTGTGTGTGAGCAGGGAGAAACACAGGCAAAGATTGAACAAAGTTCACATGATCTTTAGCTCTTCAAGGGCTCCAGTGTGCAATCAGTATCTCAGAGAGGTCCCATAGCTGGGCTGCTGTGCCAGGTCACAAACCTAACTAGTCACGGTGCACTACAGCCTCCTTTGCACTCACACAAGAAATACCCACAGACCTGTCTCAGTCCTTGTGCTTCTGATGGGGGAGAAGTGTCTCCAGTGCCATGTGGAGTAGAAATCCTATTTTCAGTTGGTGAAATTATAAAACACTCTTTGCAATTCCAATTTCTGTATGCTTGAAAGCAACACACTGGACTGGTTGAGCTATGTGTGGAAACATCAGTGATACTTACACTATTAAATTAAAATGGTTTGGACTGGGTAATTGCTGGGTTGCTCCTTGGCACTGATTCTATCCCTCTTCTATTTAAGGTCAGGACACAGCTTATAGGACATCAGGAGCTGGGACTGTTCCCAAAAAGCAGTTTGAATGCAGCCACCCTTTTTTAGTAAAGAGACTCCAGCTGTTCTGACAGGAAGTTTATCATGTCTCTTGCTTCAATCTATTCTGCACAATTTACAAGAGAAAATGAAATTTTGGGGTGCACTGAGAACCTGGAGAGAAGCCTGAACTTCTAACTTGCAATTTGATTTTTTTGTCAGTGCTGCTGCTTGTAAGAGAAAGAAACCTGTACAGCAGATCTAATCTACTTAAGATCATTGGATCATGAAATCATAGAACAGCCTGGACTGTAAGAGACCTTAAAAATCATCTAGTTCCAGCCCCACACTGTGGACCAGGACCCACCCTACAAGGCCACATTGTACAGAGCTTCACACAAACTGAGTCTCAGAAAGCAGTTTCAAAAAGGTCATTATTTTTAATATTGTTTTAGTGAGCTAAAAGAACATTCAAAATCTTTAATATCTTTTTATTTGAGGTGGTGTCTTCCTTCAATCTGTTATTATGTTTCTGGGTGTGTTGCTTTTAAACCAAAGTGAGAATTAAGATTTTCAGTCTCTATGAAAATGTCCTGAGCAAGGTGCTTAAATGTGAAAGCACTATGTCAATGAATGAGACATGAAAACAGTTCTTGAATTAAGTTTAGAAAGCCTTTTACACCTGCATAAAATTATCTCTTTATTGTGGATAAAAGAAGTAAAGAAGGTGCATAGAAGAAAGCAGGAAGGTAGGAAGGAAATGCTAAATAATGCACTAGAAACCTTCCTTTTACCTGGAAGGAAAGGATGTGGGCTTAAAAACTGAGTCACTTTAGGAAAAAAGGGTGAGAATATACTACAAAAAGGAAAGAAAATAGGAGTAGTGATTTCTTAGACACTTCTGAGACCCAAAGGTATTGCCTGACATAATTTCTTTCCCTAAGACCCACAATAGTTCAGTTCCTTCCCACCGTCGAAGAAAAATGTCCCAGATTCCCAGAGCTCCACATTCTTGGCATTGGCATTATGTCTTACTAAACACTTTTGTCAAAACCACGTCTGGGTCACATCCTCTCTTTTTCTGCTGTATTGCTGTTGCTGCTCTACTTCAAAGGGTATTGGCATGTGCTACTGCAGAACTTTTCAGTGAATGTATGGAGTTAGCAGTTAATTTTATCATCTCAAAGACGATGTCACCTTTCCTGTTACTAGGACAGAAGATATAAATACCTGTGGAACAAGCTGCCTGACCTTTTAGTGCTCCAAAGTCTGCTTTGTTCATTGCCACATTTATCTGAGGTCCTGCAAGAGGTACATCATCATAAAACTGGTCTTATTAGCAACACAGAGACACTAATCCAAATCAGAGGCTGGATTTCAAACTCTTTAGGATATTGAAAAGTAAGTTTCTGAGTCGTTTTGAAATCAGCAGCTGAGTTCAACTCCAACACCCCTCCCTGGGGTAATTTGATTCTGATAACTGCAACAAGAGTTGTATTCCATATGTTGCATCTACAATATTCTTAAGTGTAATTTTATTATCCCTTATTAAAAAAAAAAAAAAAAGCCCAACACTTTGCTGTAAAAGAGTTCCGTTGTTATACTAAAAGATCACTGAAACTGCACTGGGCAAAGTTCATTCAGTCATGGTCTTCAGATACAGATCTAGCAAACACCCCTAACAGCTTTGAACAGAAGGTGTTGACAGCGACTCCTAACATATTTTTGCAGACACATCAGTAAGAAGAATCATTAATTTCCTCTTGCAGATCAGGTAGAGAGGGCTTTGATGTTTTACAAAAAGCAGTCATGTAAGGAGCAAGATGAAATATTGAGCTTAATTTTACTGTGGTAAGCACAAGGTAAAGTCAATAACAAGAAAACAATCTTAGATTTTCTCAGCATATCCTCTTCTACTGTGTTGGTGAATATGTTTCCTTTTCTTGAGTACATAGAATAAAGTTGTTAAGTAACAGTTTTGTAGGTTTCTATTTTGTTATTCCAGATCCACACCTTTGTAGCTTGAAAGTGACAGGATCGGCAACTTGTTTCCCCTCTTCTTTGCTAATTTAAGCAGTTTTTTAAAAATGCCATCTTGACTGCTCAGTTGAAAATTTTATTTGCATTTACCGGTTTGATTAATCCTCCTAAATGTAGGAATATCTTATTTAAATAGAATGTAATTTTGCATTCCCTCCATTTACTGGGTTTACTATCTCAGTTATTACTAAATTAAGTTTTTCTGCTTTTCTGAGAAGAGGTTTTTGCCAACTAGTTTCTAAACCTTTAATAAACATTACCCAATACATTCAGGTGCCTTTTCCACCCGAATCCATTAGCTTGTCTACTGTGACACATTTTTGAATATGGAAATAAGGGCAAGACTGGAGCTGATCAGTCCATGCCTAGAAAATAGACACTGCAGCCTGCTGAAAGCACAATGCTGATTTTTCATCAATTTACAGACTCAAGGTGAAGACATATTAAAAAGCAACAGCAGGCAAAAATAGTAATAACTTTTCCACTTGCAGCCTTGTGCCACTTTTGTGAATGCGAATTCAGACACCACCCTTAGCAAACCAGGGAAGGAAGGCAGAGCTGTCCTCTGCAGAGAAGGGAGGATGGTGGCAGAGGACTGTGTGTGAAAAATGACTCCAGGTTTTCATTCTGCATAGTCCTCCCCTGCCTAATGCCTTGTAGTGAGCCACTGTGTGTGCAATCCACCTGGAACATCCACTGGTGATTCCAGAATCTTTCCTGCAGTGCCACAGGAAAGCCACATTTCTGCTGGCTTCACAAGTAGCAGGACAATCTGCTTCTTGCTTTCTCTGCGTTTATAGAGTAAGTTTGGAAGATGCAGAAAACCATGGATGAATGGGCATGGAATGTACCTGCTGCCAAAGTTCACTTCATTACTGATACAACAGGGTGTAAACTGTGTTAATACACCATTATTTTTGCTTAGGATTCGATTCTGTAATGCTAATAATGCAATTACTTTCAATCACATGTATTTATACCTCTGATCAAAAGTGGTGTCATCCTCTGCTTCCTTCATATAAGAAGCTCTAGCAATAATTTAGATCAAAGAAAACATGAAAGTTTGCGTTCCATTTTTTTTTGGATCTGTGTTGTCACTGGTGCCAGGAGGTGGTGCCACAGAGCAGGAAACAATTTGGGTCTGGCCTGACAAGAACACCTTGCATGATCAAGAGATTTCACCTTCTTCCAAAGTATATTCAAGAATCTTTGCTGAATCCTGCCACAATTCAAATTTTCCAAGGTAGAAACCGAATATTTGTTTGTCATTCTATTTGTATTATTTCCACATTGTTCCTTTTTTAGTAAGATATTTTATCAGAAAAATCACAGCTTTCTTCTACACCATGAAATCTCCTTCATCCTTCCATCATAAGCAGACTTGAGAGCTCCATCTCCCTTACTTTTTCTCCCTCCTTTTCTTTAAACTTTCTCACAGCTCTTGCATTTTTTTTCTATCTTGATAGCATCATGACATGTTTGCAATACAAAATGGACACTTTTTATTTCTACAATGAACCTTCAACTACTTGTAGCCATGTACAGAGACAGTGGTCCCTCAGTAAACCTCCAAAGAATTCCCTCTTGAAAGATATGTGCCTTGTAAGTCACATAAGAATGAGTAAACCACTATTTTGAACAATTTAGCTTGAGTGTGTTTTACAGGACCCATTGTCACTAAGGAAAGTATTAGTATGTTCCTGAACCTACAGATGTGGCTTCTCTAATAACAACCCTTTTTTAGTGTTTGAACACCATATACTTTCAGATGAGCTGGTTTTCAAAGCAGTTCCCCCACTTCCTGTTCTCAGCATCTTGATTATGAACATGATATAACCTGGTCGCCATCTTCTTTCTGTTGCATTAAAATCTGTTGGCTCTGGTTCCTTTCCAAATCTGAGTTTTGCCCTGCCCCACTCTCCCTGTGTCAGGCTCACGCAGGGTCTTTGTAGCATCCAGACTTTGTGCTGGATTTCACAGGCTGCTTTGTGTTTGCTGCCACTCCTCTTAAGTTTTGCTTCATCCACTGCCTTAGTCCATGTTCACACACTCAGCTGGATGAACTGCTGTGTTTTCTTTCCCATCAGGTTGTGAGGTCTTTGCTGCTGGACTCAGACCTGCTCAGCTCTGAAGTATGATGCATTCAAACATTTGTTTTCTATAAAGTATCTTAAATCTGAGTCTCACACATATAAAAAGTGTCTGGCTTCTCAGAGTAGTGCCTTGGCTCCTCAGGATGAGACATGCCTGCTCTCAGGCAGACTCTGAAGTACCCCTACTCCCTTGATAGTGGCACGATCTTCTTGTTTCTGGAGAGGAGGAGAGCTATGGGGTAATTTTACTGTTTGTAGCACTCTGTCTTTGTTGGAGTGCATGAAGAATCACAGAGTTGTATCTGTGGCAGTATAATAAGTCTGGAGAAAGTTCCTGGTGTGGAGATCAGCAGACACAGAACCACCCATGCCCGTGCCACTGAACCCCATCCTTGTTCCACATCCAAACCTGCCTACAGGGGACAGTCCTAGCCAGTGCTGGCTTCCAAGCTCTGCATGCAGTAGAGTACCAGGTTGCTTGGCCAAAACCATGCCAGATGTTAATCTGACAATTTAAGAACACAGACAAATATGTCCTAGTGTTCAAGAACATTCCCTGATACTGTGGAACTTAGTAATAGAACCTGAAATGTCCAGAAGGACCTTGCTTTAACTTCATTTCCCCTTGAAGTGTTTATGGAATTTCTTAAGGACTTGTTTCTAGGATGTTTCCTAGATTTTGCTTCCCTCAATAATCCCAAGGTCATCAGTTATAATCTTTGTATTTGGGAGACCCAGGAGACACAACAATCTGATTACACAGCACCACAGGGCCTTACCCTCCTTTTCATACACAGACAGGAGTGCCAGTGAAACAAAGACACCCAGCAGGGCATGCTGAGGGCACTGGGTGTGTTCTTAGAGCCTGGTAGAATTTGCTGGCTGTGTTAACACTTCTGCATACAGCAGCTTCCAGCCAATTCAGATTTGGTTACCTGCTGCTTTCTCACACTGCAGTGCTATCTTGCCTTTGTCGTCCTTACTGCTGCTCTTCTGTTGAGACCAGCAAATCAAATGGATCCAGACAATTTGCCAGGCTCAGATTGTATTATTTCTAGCTCAAATGTGTCCTGTAGATGCTCATTGCTTTGAAAAATATGTTTATAGACAGAAGTCATTTTAGCACAGAGAATATTTCTGGTTATGCTTCCTGGTGTTCCACAGCTTGACATGTCAACTAGGATAAATGACAAGCTACAACATGTCTTGTTTCCTGGGGGATTTTTTTTTTTTTTTTACAGTCCACATTTTCATTTTGACTCCCTGTTGTGATCCTCAATCTTGTCTGTGTGTCTCAAATAGAATTTTGCTCCTCAGTATGACTGATTCATAGGCAACACTGGTATCAGGTTTGTTTGGATGCTCGTGCACCAAGAGGAAGTTTGGCATTCTGTGCACTATAAAGTCTCGTAACCACACCACTGATCCCTTCCTATTCTTAGGAATAACCTCCCTATTTTCTCAACCTGCCTACAGGATCCTCTGTTTTTCCTGTCTTGAGTACTTGGGTGATGGGATATAAGAGATATTATGAGGCTTCATTCATCTCTGAACATATCAGACTCAGTGCCAAAAATGTTTAAACTATGTCAGTGCAATACTCTATGAGCACAGTTAGCCCTGCTGCTGCACCCAGTGTTTCCACAGCCTCCATGGCCCTCAGGTCCCTAGAATCTCTTTCTGCCTTTCATGGTGCCACTGTCAATGTATTCACTGGATCATCCTCACTCCCAATGCTTTAATTCTTAGTCTCCACAGAGTGTCTTCTTGTATTGCTGTTTTTCACGCAGTTGCCTATTGTACTTAATATTTTTTTTGGTGTTCTTCTAGGAATTAATTCTCTTTAGACACATATCAACTTCAGTGTTTTTGGTCTTTAACATATCTATTCTTTTTGTTAATCAGTTTTGGTTTAGGTATTTTTCCAAATGAAGTAATGTCTCCCAATAGCATTGCTCCTTATGCATACACAATATTTATCATGATGATAGCTTGGACAATATTTCCATCTAACTTATTTCTTGACATTTATTTTTCTTTAGAAGAGATAATTAAGTTTAGCTCTATTTTCTTTCCTTTATTCTCCGTGATCATTCTGCAGAGTTTCCATCCTTATTACCACACTTGTTAGATTTTCTCTGGAAACTGATGAATGCTGGTGATCAAGATATTTTACAAGATCTCTTTGCTGTACTTTTGACTGATAGTTTGCTACCATGGTGAGTGTAGATGCCTTATGATAGGCAATGACTTTTCACACCACAAATCTTGTAGCAGAAGAAAGTTATCCCCTTCAGCTGCCACTGACTGTGCATGATGTGGTGTCAGGTGTTTTTGGCATCTGCATCTTAGTCCTTAAGTAAAGAACAAGGAACTCAATACCTGGCTGCTTCAATCACTGCATAAAGGAATTAATAAGAGAAAGGTGTAAACCCCTTGCACATAGTAGAAGATGTGTTTTGTTATTTGGCAGAGTCCCATTCTCTACAGCAGGAACTCTCAACACACACATTTCCCTTTAAGTACATCAGACCTCTGGATGGTTGCAAATGGTTGAAAATGTTGATTCCACCAAATTCTTCTCTCCAATGCCCTGATATCCAGTACTTCCCCTTGCCCCCTTGAAAGCTACTTGGGAACCAACTGTTACTGAAAATCAGAGTATTCTTTGGTACCTGTCAGTGAATTTTATGAGCTTGGTCCTTAGAACAATTTCTTCTGCTCAGTGATGTATGCAGAAGTCCTGTGGGGCAGCTGGGCTGTCAGATTTCATTTCTGCTGTGGCAGTTTATAATTGAGTGCATTTTCATGCAGATCATTTTTCTTTGGGCACAATCTCTTTTGGGCACAATCACTCCTCATAAAGCAAATGCCGCCAAACCTGTGTAGCGATTAGAGTGACTGGTCATCTGGCACTTCATGGAGTTCATAAAGACACAGGACAACTGCATCAGAATTCCTCACTTATTCAAATTGGACATGAAGGGTTTTCATCCGTGAAATTTGTTAAACTTGGAAATGCTAAATGCTGGAAATGCAGTCACTGATTGTCAGCAGTTTGAAAAACACATTGTGTGGTTCAATGTGTAAAACACAAATGGATAGAGAAAGAGGG